>NC_080575.1:15075000-16325000 GCF_029962835.1 Magnolia sinica | reverse complement strand
AAAAAAAAAGGGGCAGTATCGGCTTGACTTGGCTCGAAGCTTGACTCAGCTCGGTTTGGTTCGGCTCGTAGATTGTATGCACACTGTTTCTTGTGGTGTGATCCACTTAAGCTTTGGATATGATGTAATTTTCAGATCATGTCCTAAAATGATATGTAAAAATGGATAGATGACGTGGACAATACATATACATGACGATGTGGATAATACATAACATATATATACATGAATGCAGACTGTTTCCTATGGTCTGGTCAACTTAGGATTTGGATATGATTCAATTTTGAATCATGTCCTAAAATTATATGTAAAAATGAATGGCCGGCATAGATAATACATATACATGATGGTGGGCCCACAAAGTTTACTCAATATGCTAAAGCAGGATTCAAATTGGCCGGTGACCTCAACACTTGCCATGTACCCGGTGTTAAAGCTCTGTGGGGCCCACCATGATATTGTTTATTTAACAACAACACTTGCCATGTACCCGGTGTTAAAGCTCTGTGGGGTCCACCATGATATTGTTTATTTAACAACAACAAAAAATGATCTGACCCATGTACGAACGTGGCTCGGTTTGGATATTTAGAATAAACCAAACTAAGCTCAAGCTCGTATAATCTGGATTAAACCAATCTAAAACGGTAAGGACTGGTTTGAAGCACGACTCACGTAAAGCCCAAACAGGGAGTGTCATGTATACAATCCAAACCAAACTTGGGTCAAACACAATTTGGCTTGGCTAGTGTACAACTCTATTTCAAAGTGCACTACGTACATTACATGTAACTCTAATATTCATAAGGGATGGTTAGAAAAACCCATGGGATTTACGTTCCAATTGCCCTTTAAAAAAGGTTTTCAATAAACTACCTTACTAATCCAATTAATCATCAATAGAGTACCTTTTGAAATCTCTAGTTGGACATCAGAGTAACAGCCTTAGCAGCTTAGGTGGGCCTCACTATGATGTGCATGATGTGTATGTGAAATTTACCCTAACCACCAAATGTGTCACCCTTGTTCAACCCAAGGTCCAAAATTCAACTCCATCCATGATTCAAGTGAATAACATGATCCAAAATAGTGCACAAAACAACACTCACCTTCAAAATTGTTTCCCTTGGCGTGGCCTACCTGTAGAATGCTTGCGCCTAATTTTTTGGTCCCAAGCCTAAATATTAGAGTGCCATCTAATGATTGGAGTGGATTTTATATAATCATCATGGTGGGCCCTATAAAATTCATAATAGACAACTGTCTTTGAATTGTTTCCTTTGGTGTAGCTCACTTAAATCACATCTTAACTTGATTTTTTGTTTTTATTTTTTTTCACCAGACATAATATAAGATTACACATTTAATGGTTGTGGATTTCACATATACATCACAGTGGGCATGGCCAGGATTGACAATCATTTCCCACTCATTCTAAGAGGTTTCCCTAATATATTTAGAAAAAAAAAAAAAGATTTTTTTATGGGATGCGCTGCCTCACTGTAACCTATACATATATGTCAGATCCGCTTTGACCATTAGATGTGTATTTAGTGTTGTCAGATCCGCTTTGACCATTAGATGTGTATTTAGTGTTGTACACAAGTTGAGATTGGCACAACTCAACTCGGCTCGGCCAATAGCTAACCTTAGCTCGAACTCGACTTGGATCGGTCCTTGAGCATGTCTTGTTAACTCGGTTCGGCTTGGTTCGGCTCAGCAACTCGGGCCAATTCAAACCAAGTTCGACCTTGTTCGACATTTTCTCAAACAAGTAGAATGCATATTCAATTTCTCACAAAATGTAAAACAGTAACAATATTTCACAGGTATTTCATCAAACACCTAGAGAGCATCACCAAAATCAAACACCCGAGCGAGTGACATCAAATCAAACGGCAGATTTATCCATCCTTTCTCGCCAACACTTTGTTGGGTCAGTTCATCAAACACCCGGCGAGTAGCATTCATATCAAAATAATCGAGTCACCGAGCTAATTCGATCTGAGTCATTTCGCATTGAGGTTTGATTTGAGTTGAGTCGATCTTGGGCAAGCTCAAACTTGGCTTGAATTTTTTTGGAGTTCCAAAAACCAGCAAAACTCAGTTCGAATCCAATTTCAAGCTGAGGCGAGTCGCGCTTTTCCGAGTCAAATCGAACAGGCTGACCAAGCTAACTCGACTCGTGTACAACTCTATGTATATTTTATATTAAGCTTTGGGATAAACAATTATGCTGACCTCCATTCGGGGTGCCAACTTAATAGGAAACAGTACAGGGAGAGACGTTTACATGACTTGATTTTTATAAGACCCATCATACTTGATTCTTATGAGACCCATTTTACTTTATTTGTATCAGCCTTTTTTTTTTTTTTTGGGTCAAGCCCTAAATTCAGCTAGCATAACAGACGGAAGGTGTGGATAAGACACTGACATCATGGTGGGCCCCACTTATATTTTGCAGTGTCCTCAGTTTTAGAGCTTAAAAAAATAAGTGCCAAATCAAGTATTAATAACAATGCCGTAATTAGCCCGTGAAATAATTATTACCCATTTACAGTATTTTTACCAAAAGTTTGGAAAATCAAACAGGCCCACCAAAAGTTAGTCATGAGACTCAAAAGTAAGTCCAACCATGATTCAGCTTGGCCACACCATGGTAAACAGATTGAAATGCTCCCATCACTTTATACACTGTTTTAAATCGTGTGGTCCACGTGAATTACGGATGAGGCTGATTTTTGGGCTGGGCCTAACATGGGTGACTCGCCTGGTAGGTAGCCAGGAGTCGCTTTGCTACTAGCGGCCACCAAACCTCTTCATTTGACCCAATTCAATCGGGTCTGCGGCTCAATTGACCGGTTGCTTGCCGAAACAGTTCGGTCTTTCTGGTATATACAAAGTTCCATATCACCAAAAATTTCTAAAATCTCGTTACACAATATCATGATATTTTCAAAGTATAGGTGATTTCGAAAATATAGGATATTTTGAAAATAAGGCATCTTTAATTGGAAAAATACTAAAAAAAATAAATTAAAGAATTCGTTATATAAGTGTATATTTAAATTTTAAATTTATTTAGTTTATTTAAAATAAATATTTCCAGTCTCGGTGAGATTTCCTCAGTTCAGATAAAAATCTAAATATTTGAAAATCTCCCGGGAAATTTCAGGTCCGAAAAGTTGCCGAGAAGGAGATTTTTGTCGCGACGCACGTGGGAACCGCCATAACCCTCCAATATCTTCGCAACACCCACCACCTCGTGGCATTCTCCGAACCACCACGCATACCCACCGTCGATGACGACCGGAAGATATTCGCAGTGTACTCCGTCTATTAGCAATGGCCCAGATTTGTTGGGCTAGTCTCTAAATAATACAGATCAGCCAACGGTAACACTAACGTTGATCATTTTTTTCCATTTTTCAAATGAAATCTAGGCCAAAGCGGTTTTATCTTATAGACCGTACATTTCTTGGGTCAGAAATTTTTACCATTTGGATGGATCTTCGAAGGAATTTTCTAGTATTTGATCCATCCATTATTTGGCCTATCATACCAATGGTATGGATCATCTGAAAAATGGCTCTATTTGTACGAACTGAAGAATAAGAATTCAATGCATATCCACGCGATGAGAATCACAGTCCCTCTTTGCTAACCTGTTGGATTTCTGTTCGACTGCGACTATCGTTCGTCGCCCGGTGAACCCAGTCTCGTGTTCTAAACCGTTCATCTGGTGAAGACTGCTGTAAATGACAATTTAAAGAATAAACAAATTGGGAAACGTAATCTTATCCGTAGGTTTACTTCTAAAGTGTGGGTCGTGAAATAAAACCATCAACGGTTCAGATTCAAAAGCTAAAAGTTCATAATTCAGATCTTATCTTAACGGAGCTTGCTCCTTCCCCACGCGTGTGGGGAGCCATACTCAACTGGCGTATAGGTGCGTACATGAAATACTGTTTAAAATTCGAACTTTCCATCTGGTGAGATGTACTGTTTAGATCTTCAGGCATAAACCTCATGCCATTTCACAGCTCAGGTGGGCCACAACATACAAAAAAGTGAATGGCTAGAAACTGTCTGATTTTTTTGTCCACATGATCTAAGCATTATTTCCAAGCTTATGGAAAGCTCAGATCTCACGCACGTGTTTCATCTCGTGCGAATCTGCAACACTTGTTTTACGGGGAGTGTAAAATACCCAAATTCTGTGGGGCCCATGAGTTGTATATATGAAATACACCTTGCCACGAGTTGTTTGTGTGAAATCCACCGTATCCATCAGGTTCTATCCTCGATTCTAAATCTTATCAGCAAAAATTATCTAGTTCTGCAGGCTTTGTGGGCCACACTAAGGGTACAATGGAGATAGTATGCCAACCATAGGTTTGTGCGTGGCACATCGTATCGTGTATTTTTCGTAAAATCCATTAATCAGGTGTAATTCGATACTACGAAGTGAAGATACAAAATCAGTTTTATCCAAAACTCAGGTATGCCACAACGTGAGAACTTGGACATTTTAGGTGTAATCTTACATTGATTCATTGTCTTCCATCTGGATATTTTTATCAGGCTTATCTTTTGTACGTTCAGTTCAAGTAAAGGTTCTCACAGGATGGACGGATTGGATTTGCATATCCAACATGGTGAACCCCACAGCACGCAGGAGAGTTTGGTCCAAGGTATTAGATATGATTAGGTGGAATAGAATTGCATTTGGTCTGTTCAAATTCCATCCAATATTTATGGAGAATGAGAAAGGTTGGGATTAGATGGATTAAAATTACATTAGGTTGGATATATGTGGATTTTGAAATCTATTATACATACGGGCCCTACATTTATGCATGTGTTTATCTAAACCGTCCATCCACATATATTGTCTACGCATGGCATTCTGATTATTTATGCCTAGAAGCGAACAACATCCGTTATGAATTTTGTCTGTTAATTACAATTTTTCGATCAAACAAATAGAATTTTACTTGATACATTATTTTTACCAAACAAGAATTTTATCCCAAATAATGGATGGCTAAAATACCCTGATATTTCCATACATGCAATTATTGTACGATAACAATGTTATTCCCATCTATTACAATTCAATACTATTTTATTACGTAAAAATACATTGTTTCAGCACCGAGTTCTTGGTACTGATTCCTTAGCGCGGGTGGCTAACAGTGAAGAACAAAAAAACCCATTTTATTACACAGCAAATCAGTTGTCTCACGCAGCTGCGTGAAAAAGGGCGTTGTATGCGATTCCTCGTCCCATATTTCTACCAACCATACGTGCGTCTCCGATTAAGATACCGTATATCCACGTGTACGGTGCTAGGTAGCAACGAACGGTGAGCTGATCGTCGTCGACGAACCGAAATCTTCTCCCATCCTATAAAGCCTACGAACGAGAAGCATCGCTCTACCAAGCACTCTCTCACAGTCACAGCAAACAACACATCATTCGAAGACGAGCAAGCGATGGGCTCCACCGATGCGGACCCACTCCACATTGCCATGTTCCCATGGTTCGCATTCGGCCACATCAGCCCCTTCATCCAGCTGTCCAACAAACTCTCCGTGGACCCCACAATCAAGATCTCCTTCCTCTCAGCCCCTGGCAACATCCCTCGAATCTCCTCCTCCCTGTCATCCACCGTCCAAATCATCCCCCTCGAAATCCCACCCGTAGATGGCCTCCCAGCAGGCCTGGAAAGCACGGCCGAGATGACCCCACTCCAAACCGAGCTCCTCAAGAAGGCCGTTGACAACATGAAACCCCAGATCGTGACTCTCCTGGCCCACCTCCGTCCCCACATCATCTTCCACGATTTCACCCATCAATGGCTACCGTCCATCTCCACACCACTCAACATCAAGACCTTCATCTTCTCCGTCTTCAGTGCCATCTCCGGCGCTTACGTCATGGTCCCCGCCCGCCTCCCTTCTTCCCAAATCCCTACCGTCGACGACCTCAAGAAGCCGCCTCTGGGCTTTCCGTCGACCTCCGTCACGATGCTGAAAACCTACGAAGCAAGTGATATGCTTTACGTTTTCAAGAATTTCGGTGGTCCCAGCGTCTACGATCGTGATGTCGGATCCAAGAAGAACTGCTCCGCCATCGTTATCAAGACCTGCTTGGAAATGGAAGCTCCCTACGTGAAATTCATCGAATCTCAGTACGGAAAACCAGTCTTACTGGCCGGTCCGGTGGTCCCGCAGCCGCCCACCGGAGCTCTCGATCATGGGTGGGCCGACTGGCTCGGCCAGTTTCCGGAGAAATCCGTGGTCTTCTGCTCCTTCGGGAGTGAAACCTTCCTGAAAGACGACCAGATCCGAGAGCTCGTTCTCGGGTTAGAGATGGCAGGACCACCGTTTCTGGTGGTACTGAATTTCCCAGACGAGGAAGATACAGTAGCCCGCTTGAATGCAGCATTGCCTGAAGGTTTCAAAGAGAGAGTGAAGGATAAGGGCGTGGTGTATACTGGGTGGGTGCAGCAGCAGCACATACTGGCGCACGATAGCGTGGGGTGCTTCGTGTGCCATGGGGGGTTGAGTTCTATCACTGAGGCGCTTATTAGCGACTGCCAGCTCGTGCTTTTGCCGCAGAAGGGGGATCAGTTCTTGAATACGAGGCTGGTGAGTGGGGATCTGAAGGCAGGTATAGAAGTAAAAAGGGAAGATGAGAATGGGTATTTTGGGAAAGAAGATTTGTGTGAGGCGGTGAAGGCGATAATGGAGAAGGTGGATGAAGAGCCTGGGAAGACAGTGAGGGAGAATCATAGAAAGTGGAGAGATTTTATGCGTGATGCCGCCGTGCACGAGAAGTTTTTGAAGGATTTTGTTAAGGAGATGAAGAGGATGGTGTTGGGTGTGGATGGATAGGTGAAGTGAAGTGCGCGTGACTTTAAGTCTGCGTGGTCTCGTTTTCTGTTGTGCTGTTTTTTTGTTTTTTTTTTCCTCAGTGCTCTTCTTCTTCTGTTTGCGCCACGTAGATATGCATGCAAGGGAAACGGATTGGCTACTCCCCTGACACCGGCCAATGGCTGATGGTCGGTGCTCTGTGGGCACCACGATGATGTATGTATTTCATCCATGCCGTCCATCTATTTTTCTAGATTATTTTATGATATAAGAGAAAAAATGAGGTATATCCAAATCTCAAGCTGATCACATTACCGGAAAAAATTGTTGAATGAACGTCTACCATTAAAAACTTTTTGGGGCCATAAAAGTTTTGGATCAAGATGATCTTTGTTTTTCCCCTTCATCTTGGTCTGTATGACCTAATCAAAAGATTGGATGTCAAATAAACAGTACAGTGGGCCTTAGAAGGATTTTAATGGTGGATATGCAATCACTATTGTTTTCCTGTGGTGTGGTCCACCTGAGATTTATATTCCTCTCATCTCTGGGACAAAGCCCTAAAATGATCTGTAAAATTGGATGAACGGAATGGATGAAACACATACATCATGGTGGGGCCCACATAGCACCGACCATTAGCCAACGGGCCCGTGGCAGGGGGAGTAGCCAATCCGTTCTCGCATGCAAGACCTGTAATTCGTGGCTCTCGTAAGAATATAAGATGGTCTAGTTGCATGACTTTAGGCCTGTTGCGATAAAACCCTGTCAGTATTTCTAAATAAATTATGTGTGTGTTTTTTTAGATGTAGGGCTCGTTTGGGAAACGGATTGGCTACTCCCCTGCCACCAGCCCGGTCGCTGATGGTAGATGCTATGTGAGCCCCACCATCTATTTTTATTTTTACGGATCATTTTGAAATTACGGTAATGACCGCTTTGGTTGAAATAGGAATACACCAGTATGTCCTAGAGGGGGGTGAATAGGACTTTTATAAAAAATTTATGATTTATTTAAAATCTTATCAAACTTGTCCTGAGTAGACATGCATAAATCAGGATTTCTTCAAAATAACTCTAATGGCTTTCAAGTCAAATAGAGGATCCAATCATAATGCTATTTGACAGGTAAGATACATTTTGTAGATTATAATGGATGTGACTATTTGTGCGGTGTGATCTTAAATATTCAATTGTGAAGGCATTTAAAGAAATCACACAAGTAATCAAAGACTAATATCAATCACAAACACAGTCATTTTTATAGTGGTTCGACTACTTATCTACTCCACTCCCGGTAAATGCACTCAACCCTTGAGTCTACCGGATTTTACTAAGGAGGTTTCACAATAGGTTCACTTCAAACTGAAGATTTTAAATCAGGTTCACATCTAACCAGTACAACCTACACCTAGGCTAACAGTTTATACTCCCACAAACAAGGGTCAACACATAGCACCCAATTTTAGGCACACTGGCCAATGATTCACTCACGGAACCTCACAAGTTTATGCTCCCACGAGCAAGGGTTAATACAAAGCACCGAACTTTTAGACCACCCTAGTCAAGGACCTACTACAAGGACGTAAGAGTTTATGCTCTCCACAGAGCAAGGGTCAACACAAAGTACCCACCACGTACACTCTCGCCGGAGGCCTCCTACGAGGACTTGCAAGGGGTGAGAAATACCTTAGACCCAATCCTACAGAAGGAATAACCATAAGGATCCTTTGAACTTTAATAACTTACAGATAAGTAAATGAGTCTCTTTCAGTGCATTGTTGAAGATCTCATTCTTTGATGAAGAACTTCAGCTTCCTTGATCCGCAACTTAGAAGATGTACCAATACATGATGATGGGTTGGGTCAAGGTTATAATGGAATCCTACTCTATTGAATATTTTTCTATAAGGGAGATAGAACGATTCCAATCATTCATGCATTCAAGACATCCCAGCTTAATGATTTGCCATTAAAGTGGTAGCTAGAGAATCCTTGAATACGGAAGTTCATTCCCCAATCCACTCTTTTGAATGTCAATGATGAGGGTGGATTGGAGGATGAGCCCCATTAGAGAAAAAGGCTAAGGGTATATGATCTAAGGTTAAGTATACAAAAGCACTCTCTCTTTTTCTCTATCCAACAACCAAGGGCAAACTCTCATTAAATAGGCAGAAGGTTCCAATGGATATAAAACGGTCATATTTTTTTATAAAGTTCGATATCATCAAGTAGGGTCGATATTATCGAGCATATGCTCTCGATAACATCGATTGTCCGCTCGATGACACGAACTCAAATGTCAAACGCTTCTGAAATCTTTTGCCAGCTTGTTGAGGAAATCGATCATGCGTCGATGTCATTAAATTTTGAACTCCTATTTCATCGACACGAGGTTCGATTCCTCGACACTTGAAAAGTGAGAGAGACTTGCCTTTGAAATTTTTCAGGTTAAAAGAATGATCGAGGCACACTCGATATCATCGGAATTTAAATGTTGATGATATCGATAGTCGTGTCGATGCATCGATGCCAATCCATTTCCACTCCCACAATACCACTTGTTGGTGCTAAAATCAGGATCACCCTTCACCGAGCTCCGAGTACTCGGAGCGAACCCTGCGTCCTGCACAAAAGGAAGACAAAGGAGACCCTGGCTAGAGCAGGGGACCCTCTGATGCCAAAGTCAGGCCAGGAATCTAGGTCTAAGTTGCATAGAGTAGTTTAGGGTGTGAGATATTACGTACCTTTTTCTATTGCAATGTCCTCTATATATACCTTTTGGTTGAAATGAGCGTGTCCGATAATCTCAGCACGGTCTCTGCCATCACGTGAGAGCTATGCACGCGCTGTTGTCGGCCGTTACCCAGAAATCGTGCCCGGATGATGCTCCAGATATGTGTTACAGAAAGTTAATCCCTTAGCGCAATCTTCGGCCACATTCTCATCCAAGCCGAGCTTAACTCACGGCTGCCTGAGCTCATGAATAAACTGTTCTTAGTCGGAATCTACGAGTCGGATGTGTAATGACGTCTAAAAAAGAACTTGGAATCGGGTTGGGTCGGACGGTACCGATCCAAAGCTATTCTTATTGATATCTCTAAGTCAACCTTAGTATGGCTCGATTCAGATTTACCCATAATAGAAGCCTCCTACTTTCTGGGTCCGAGCTCGGACTCAGAGAGTAATTACCTTGGAAAATGAACCGTCGTTCCCCTCATGATGACTAGCCGTTATGGCCGAGGTGAACAGTCACAGTGATGACTCATCGTGATCCGGGAGCGGTACAGTGGCAATCGTTTCTTATGTATGAGCCACTAGGCGTCGAACACTTGGCCACAGGTGAGGAACCTAATCGGCTGAGTGAATCGGACAACGCTGCATGGACTTTGAGAGGTGAAGAGTCCTCTACGCATTGAATGCTAACTGCCCACGACTTGACGGATGTCAGATCGGACGAATTATGTGTCGCCACGTACACAGTCAGGCTCGAAACTAAGCTGCTTCAGCTTCGGAGACAGCTGTCCGCCATGATTGTGGACAGCCAGTGCTGGCTATATAAACCCCTCGACTCTTTCATTTGAACTCTCCCGCATTCGAGTTCTTTCAGTTTTTCCTTTTCTCTTGAGAGTGTTTGTTGAGAGAAGCTGTCAGAAAGAAGTTTCGCATGCCGGAGAGAAGCTTGCCCGAAGAGAAGTTTGTTGTAAGTCTTCCCTCTTCCCCATCTCTTACTTCAATTTCCTTTATTGCTATGTCGAACAATTCAGATGATGTTCGGGTAGTTGGGGGTGAGTCCGAGCCGGAGAGTACGGACTACACGGAGAGGGACTCGGAAGGTCCTTTTGAGGTGATCCCTCTCCACCCTCTTCTAAAGAAGACTGCCGATCCGAAGTCTAAAGGTCAAGCTAAACGATCAAGGAGGATATCTTAGGATTCGTCTAGGAAGGCCGTGGTTGGGCCTTCAGGAAGTCAGTCCGAAGCAGCTGTCCCTAGAGGCTCGATTTTAGTCGAGTCTCATATGGCCCAGATCCGTGCCGAGTACTAGATTCCTAACTCTGTGCACATCAGGGCCCCTTTCGCCCTCGACGCACCTGGAGATCCAGCTGATGGAGAAGTAGCAATCTTCATCTGCGCCATCTAGTGCAGGCTCCAATTTCCCACCAATCCCTTCGTGCGCATCTGGTGACAATTGAAGAACCAGATAATATCACGTTTGAAGCTGGCACCGGGTTAACTCATCCCAAACGCCTAGCAAATACTGGTTTCTTCCTACATTATCTGGCGACACCTGAAGAATTAGGATTTATTGCCCGACGAATTCCTAGTTATGTATCAAGCCAAGCACGACTCAGCCCAGCCGTGCTGGTATTATTTCTCCGTGAGAGCCTAATGTACTCCATGCCTCGTTGCCAAACTCCCCTCTTCTAACAAGGATTGGAAGGGGAAATAGTTTTGGGCCTCGGAAGAGTGAGAGGCCCCTGTGTCTGAGCTCGAACATTTACAGGATAGAGTGCTCACGAAGTTTGTTAACCCAAGTAGACTCCTTTAACATCCGTATTGCTTTTTATTTCCTAGCCTCATCCTTATTTCTAACCTTCGCCTCCTACCTGTAGATTATCCAAGAGGTCCTCCAGAACTATCATCTTTCCTCCAAGCCCAAGTGGCCAGGAAGAGGAAGAGGACCGCATCTGGCACAGTGTCATCAGCCCGGACAAGCTTACCAGTCCGATTTTAGCAAATTCAAACCTTCCCCCCACTGCCTTAGGTAAGCTTCTCAGCTTCATGCATAGTTTTGGTTTCCCTTGGTAGACAGATCTGACCCAAATTCTTGTGATCAGGTATGGTCGAGGCGTCAGGCTCTAAAAGAAAGAGAGGGGTGGTGGCACGTCCTCCTCTTAGCGTCATTATCGCATTTGAGCCCCGTGTCAAGATCGCGGCGAGGAAGAAGAAGACCTCTACCCTTGCGGCCGAGCCTGCCATAGTCGAGCCGGTTGTGGCTAAAGCAGTCGCAGTCGCCATTCTAGCCTCCAAGGCTCCATTAGCACATCCACCTCCCGAGATTCAGAAGGAGGCAGTAGGAGAAACTGCCGTGGTGGATTTCTCCCACAATGTCTCAGGCGACCCCGGGAACATTGTGCTCACCACCGTGAAGGTGGATTTCTTAGTCGGTCGAATCGATGCATTAGTCAGAGGTTTTGTTGTGCCTGAGGCCAACCCCCAGACCTCGACTGCTAGCGGTGTCGATCAAGCCACTAGTCCGGTCCCTTCTTCGGGACAGGAGATTTACGCGTCTGGCTACCACATGTCCTTGTTAAATGACTGAGCAACCAAGCACGCGACCGAGGCATCAATTGACAATACTCTCACGTGCCTCCCCGAGTCAGTAGTGAACGACTTCGCCTCAGTCTACTACACAGTATGCTTCTAGTGTTATTTATTAATCTTTAATTATTAACTCTAATTGTCGATTTTACCCTCTAACCCTTTGCTTCTTTAGGCACCGCCGATGTTTATTCGAATCCGTGAAAGGCTGAGGGCGATGACTCAGATGGAGGGAGAGAAGGTCGAACTCGAAAGGCTCTTGAAGGCCTCGGTCGAGGAGTCGAAGAAGCTGAAGGGCCAAATGGGAGAAGGCCAGCTGTATGACCCCGTCTATTCCGTACGACTTTCTATGCTTATATACACAATGATCAATGCTCTTACCTAGACCTGGATTGGCCGTTCATAGTATACACCCAACTGGCCGGAACCCCAAGACCTTGAAATCTATTTCATATTGACCGCCCCGTCGCCATGATCGTGGAGGTATAACCCGTGCGTCTGTACAATACTTCGTTAGTGAGATACGCCGCGAAGAATCATTATTGTATCATGTGCGCACGGCGCCATGTACTCCATTCGACAGATGTGCACAACACATGCCATGCACACATGTACATGCCACACATGGGTGAGAGAATCTCTACCCATGTGTGTGATGTCACACACCCATACCTCTCCTCTCTCATGTGCATGCAAAGTTAGCTTCTCTCCATACCATACCCTATGCATGACATCATCACACCATGCCACCCCATGCTCCTTTAATCCACTATTAATTACAAGTGATGAATTAATTGTCATAATCTTTGTCTAAGCTAACCAAGATCACATTAATTGAATCTAACCACATTTTAACAATTTCTCTACAAATAGTCCTTCATCCCTTAGCATTTTACCATTTTTCTACACAAGAGAGAGAAAGAGGAGTAATCTTGGTGGGCCATCAACTCCATCAATCCCATCCCTTCCATTCATCTCAACCATCCATCTAGTCCATCAAGGTGAGTACACCCACCGTACTCATTCTTATTTTGTTTTTGTTATATTTATGTATGGTGGAGATGATGTTGAAGATAATGATGTGATATACAAAACTTAAGCCATAATAGGCTTCATGTGGGACCCATTAATAGTGGGCCCCACCAGAATTTTGTATGCCATCCTAATCGTCCAAGTGTGGCTCATTGAGCTGGCCACACACTCACACCCATGCACACACGTGCACATATCTAATTAAAATAATAATAATATACAAGAGAGAGAAGGAACGGAGGACGCTGCTGCCAGCGTCCAGAGGACCGCTAGAGCAAGCAGCGTCCCAGCTTGCTTGAGAGAAGGGGCTGTAGGCCATAACACCCCCCTCCTTGATGTATATATTTGATCTATGCCATCCATCCAATTTCCCAGCTCATTTTAGGCGTTGAGCCAAAAATTGAAGCCAATCCGAAATTTTGGCGGGCCACATTGTAGAAAACAGTGGTATTAGTGATCTTAACTATTAGGGCCCGCTGTAATATTTCTATATACCGAAATATATCGAATATTGGGCTCATTGGACCCGTCACGAGCCACAAAACGCAGCAGACGAACTGGATCGTCCTAATGTACGCACCACCTATGAAAAACCTTAAGAAAACTAAAAAAAATGCAAATAACATTAAACGCTGTTGCTGTCAACATCCAGATGACGCTGCAGCAAGCGGCGTCCTACTGCTGACGCTGGAAGGAAGTGGGTCCCACCACAGGCCCCAACATGATGCATGTCTAGCATCTACACTGTGCATTTGATGGGTCTCCTTTAAAAATGGGTCACCCCCAAAAATCAGCCGTACACGGAACTCAGGTGGCCCACATCATTAAAAATAAATAAATAAATAAATAAAAATACAATACAAAAAATAGGAAGCTGGATCAATCTGATCACGAGGTATGTGTTATATCCAAACCGTCCATTCATTTGGCGAGCTTGTCTTAAGGCTTGAGAAGAAAAATAAGATAGATCTAACTATCAAGTGGGTCACACTATAAAAGTAGTGGGGGATTGAATGTCTACCATTGAATTTTGGGACATAGAAGTTTTGGACCAATATGAATTTATTTTTCCCCTTAATTCAAGTCTTTGTGACCTTATGAACAGATTGGATGGAAAATAAATGTTATACTGGGCCCTGTGGATTGTTTAATGGTGAAATCATTATCTTTACTGCTATTTGTGGTGAGGTCTAGATAATCTTTGGATATGATTCATTTTAATGCTCTAAAATGATCTCTAAAAATAAATGAACTGTGTATATATAATAAATATATCACTTTGGGACCCATGTAACTTTGATCTCCTTGAACCTTTCATACAACTCGGAGCTCGAGTATATAGAATTACTTGCTGGAGTCCACCTGAAATTTGGATGCATCTGAAATTTGGACTGAACCCTCAACCAAGTGGGACACACATAATGGATGGGCTGGATTTGTGAACCATGCCTTGGTGACCCAACAAATGATTATGAATGTTTAATGGAGGGTAACTTTCTCAACTTTTATGTGTGGTGTGGTCCACACGAGCCATAGATTGACTTGATTTTAAGCCAAGAGGCCCACGTAATGTCTACATCAGATCTACACTATGCATTGTCTTTGATAAACCATTTTAGTACATGAGCCCAAAAAAAATAAAGCTGATCCAAATTTTAGGTAGGCTGCACCACACGAATAGTAGAAATTAAATATTTACCATTAAAGACTTCCTTTGGGTCTACCACAATGTATCTGATTTATTCAGTCCATACATCATCCTTGACCACCCATTGCATGGTATGGTTTTCAAAAATCAGGCTGATCCAAAGTCCACCTAAACCGTATCACCTGAAACAGTAAGGAACAAACTCTTATCACTAAAATCTTCCTAGGGCCGAGATTAATGATGTAATGTATATCCATACCATCCATCGACTTCACCGGATTGCTGGAGTGGATCCTAACTTCGGGTGAGTCACACACAACTCAGCCTCATGGGAAATCCCCATGGACTTCACCTCATAGGACCCATGTGAATTCCATTAATGTGTGGGCCCAAGAATGTTAAGGCCTATTTTAAGTGAATGCCATGTGGACCCATTAGTGGTAGCCTTGTTTGGGCCAACCATTGGGCCTCTTCGACAAGAGTTTATAATCTCCATGTGTTGAATGTATGACGAGTTGGTATTGTAATTTTTAGAGTAATGATGATTAATCCCTTAAATGGGCTGATTGTGGACAGCCCTTGATCACTTGGCACTTTGGTTAGAGTGCGACCCCAGGTAATAGGATCATGTGATTTGTGTTTAAACCCTTAAATATATTTAATTATAATAAATATGTAGACTCTAGTGGTATGAGGGTGTAATATACTTGTTTGGCTATTAATCATGTGGGTATTTGATGTATGTATAACCACCTAATCATAGGCAATGGTGGAGTTTATGTAGTATATGTAGTCATCTAACTGTATGAATGTGAAATACGTACAAAGCCACCTAACCGTATGAAATCAAGTGGCATTGATGGCTATTCAACAACGTAGGTTTGTGCTTATCGATATAGATACCGCAACTTGAATCACATATTACCAAGTTGTACACTAAACCGAATGTGATGTAGGGTTATGTTACCCAAGCTAATGCTATCAAGGTCCTGGATTCAATGCGATGTGATATCTAAACCGTAAATGGTATAATGAAATGTAACTCTTGGCCCTTAACCATCCGACACCGAATATGAGTCATTAATTATGTAACGTGTGAAGTAGTTGTAGTATTAGACTTATCATAATTGGTGTAGCCTTGTATTCGTGTGTAGAATTATGATTGCTCGATTATATTTGAATATTTTGAAATGTGGACACTAGATCATAATAATAATCGTATACATACTAAACTATGTGAAATTGTAGTACTTACCGTCTAACCATGTGAAAGTTTAGTAAAGTGGTTACCCCATTATGTGAGCTATGATGTAATGAAAGTACATAACCATCTAACCTTAAGTCCCTTATTATGACTAGTAGAGTGACATTTGTGTGGCTACTCAACCATATGGACTTCTGATAATGGAATGACCATAAGACCATGTGGGCGTATGAGAATTGTGTGATTACTCAGACTCGTGGACTATGCTGATGGTATAACCTCTTCGATATATGAACTTAAGACGTGGTCAAATTGATTGTGGACTCTACCTTGATATAAGTGTTGCATATTTCACCATTTATCTATTAGGTTAGTTAATTTTAAAACAAAATGACGTACATCCAATTCCTAAATAAGTCAGACGATATGAAATAGTGTTAATTAAATGTATAACTTCCAAACACTTGTAAACCCACTCTATGTATATATTTTATCCACACTGTTCAATTGTTTTGCCAATCAAACAATTTGATGATGGAGCCTGCTGACGTATGCCTTGTGCATCTGAACTGTTCTTCCTTGTACTACCTTAATTTATGTGAGTTACCTATACTATCTACTTGTTGGGACCCACCGTAATGTTTGTGTGTGGACCCATCTGCTTGCATTACCACTTGGAAGTAGGACCCACTACATTGTATGAGACAAATTCACGTCATCCAACCGTGACTAACTCTTATGTGTATATTATATACCCAAGTCATTCAACTTAGGGCTCAGTGTATCTTGTGAGGTTTACCTGTACCTTCCAAACCATTGTAAAACTACTATTACAATTATTTGCAAATCCAATCTACTAACACCCCACTTGAAGGTGAAGCACTTTATTTATATGAGTTTTACCAGTACCATCCATCTTGTGGCTCATTTACTATATGCTATATCTATGCCTTTCATCTCATAACCACTTGGTGCATGTACTTTGCGTCACCACTACTCATTAACCATAAGGCCCGATTAGAGTATAACCATGTGGTTTCAATAGAAGAAAATCACATTGGGCCAAAGCCGCTAATGGAATATTTATCTTGCGAAGGATATGGTGTAACTCTTATTACAATTAATGCCCGTGATTATGATAGTTGCGGATGATATGAGTAATGTCAGTGATTATGGTTAATAGAAGAATGTGGTTTAATACTTGATTAATGTTGTTCCACTCCCTAGCATACTAAATTCATCTACTTAACCATGTTGATACTGATCATACTCATGTACCATGGAATGATGGTATGTGCAAGTGTACTTCAATACATTTATTCATGTGTAAGATATGTCCTCTTCAGTTTAGTCACATGACTATGAATTGATATAGTTGATAGTGGCACATGATGATTGTATGTTATTTTTGGCTTAAAGGTTAAGTAGACCCTAAACTCGTGGCATTATATACATAACACATGCACTTGAACGTATGCCTTATCATAATTGCTTGAATTCATGCATAATCATGGCATACATGATGATCAAAATACCACAGTCGTGTCGTATAACATGAGTTGGATCTTGATGACGAAATGTACATCTATGATGATAACTTGGGTTATCCTTGAAAATGAATGGGACACCGAAAGTGTGGAAATAGTAGGGGATGATGTGCCCCTTGGGTTGAAAGTCCCTAAACCCCAATACTAACTAGGGTTGCCTCACCGTTAAGCCAAGTGAATACATGGGTCATGAATTTAACTCCCACTAACGAGGGTCAGGTTGAGAAGAAGTGGGTCCAACCTTCTTAAGGGCTGAGGTGCAAACAGGGACCAGTCTAACTCACCGGTGAGGAGAAGCGCGAATGAAGTCTGCTACTGGCATGCTGGGTGGAAGTTCACCGCAAGGCGGGTATGCGAGGTCGATTACTAGTGTCTGGTGCATGGGTATCGATTACAGTATTTCCCATGATATACAGTTGGTGAAAGTCCACCATAGGGCGGGTATGCGAGGTCGATTACTGGTGTCTGATGCATTTCCCATGATATACAGTTGGTGGAAGTCCACCACAGGGCGAGTATGCGAAGTCGATTACTAGTGTCTGGTGCATGGGTGTCGACCACAGTATTTTCCAAGATATACAGTTACGGCTATGGTATAAGAGAAATGAAAATATGACTTGCTGATGCTAGTAGCATTGATTTGGAGTATTACTATGATGCATATACATTGCATTAGCATTCGCATCATACCTTTCATACTACACGTCTTTCACCATACATGATTTCTTCATGGTATATTTATCTTACTTGCATATAAGACACACTATACACACGAGTGTACTCACTAGGCTTTTTGCCTAAGCTTCCTATTTTTTATTTTTTTCAAGACTGGAGTAGCTTGGAAGACTTAGCTTCCTTGATGCATTGCATCTATTTTTCGATTTGAAAATGTTAACGTTATGTACCTTTTGTAAAGCATTATACTTGTAATCATAAGGATTTATAGTGGAGAGTGTTGCTTGGTATTTTGATCATGGATCTTCATGCTCAGGTATTATTATTATTATTATTATTATTATTATTATTATTATTATTATATATAATTTAGTCAAAAAACTTCCTTGTTATGCGCCAAACTCGAGACTTAGTGTATGGAAGTCGAGTGCCAGATTCAGGACATCATGGAAGTTGTCCGTCCCCAA
This sequence comes from Magnolia sinica, assembly GCF_029962835.1. Taxonomy (NCBI): domain Eukaryota; kingdom Viridiplantae; phylum Streptophyta; class Magnoliopsida; order Magnoliales; family Magnoliaceae; genus Magnolia; species Magnolia sinica. Next base: position 16,306,221 of record NC_080575.1, on the reverse strand, counting down.
ATTTGGGGCGTGACACCAGTTGAGGGAGCTAATGCTCTAGGGAGAAGTCAACGAGCTCCAGTCTTGCGTGGACTCAACCGAGTCCGAGTTGGCTAGCTCAAAAGCTCTCCTCAAGCGCGTGGAAGAGGATAACATGTGGCTAGTTGCCGAGCTCGGTGTAACACCCCAAACTTTTCAATACCCGAATATTGAAAGTCCTCGAGTGTTACCATGAAGTTTAACTTGATACGTACATGTGTACAGCACAAACTTAGCTATCCTAACCCTACATCCATTCCCCAATAAAAATTAAACCATTGGGAATGATCTTCTTTCATAGATCAAGCCATCTGACCGTAGACTTCAAGGTAAGACTCTTTGTCATGAGATCTAACGTGCGTATCTTCCCTTAAAGGAATTGACAAATAACTCCCTATCCATAATAATTTAGATATACGTTCTTTTATAAGAATTGCTTAGTAACGTACCTAGAACTATGTGGAGTCAATAGATTTCACAAAACCCTCATATCAGTAATAATTACAAAAACGCCATTGCCGAGGCCACTTGATTCTAGATCTCATGGTTTTCACTACCTGTTTAATGCAAAATTTTATACCATGCCTAATTACCATAAATTAACCGTACACGTCGAATTTCAGGCCTTAGATTACAGTAAATCAACTACTTGACCTCTACATCCGTATGTACGTTTATTAGATCGAGATTCTAATCTGTTCATCTTGTTCACCCCATAGGAATATGCTTAACTCACCATTAGAATTATAATCCGAGGAACTTATATATGTGAATAAGTCACTCAAATCTAACGGTATACATGTCCTACCCTTAATCACTACAGAAACTCGTTTTATGTCCATCCATTTACAAAATTGACCGTACATCCACCTATATACATGGTCAAAGTGCTAACAGTAAAGTTTCTTTATTTTTAACAAGTCATCTGGCTATCCATCAGGTTTGGATCCGCCAAATGGGCCATCTGAATATTAGGGTAAAGTAGTCATTATGAAGATCTTCGGATTTAAGTTTATACTATCGAGTTGCTCGTCAATTAAATATGTACAAATGTTATTTTGAATTTGGAAAAGACTTAGCCATCGAAAAAGTATCTTAGACATTCTAGAGAGATCGGAGCCCAAACTGCGGTGAATGAAAGAGCATAAAAAATAACAAACAACGGTGAAGTTTCGTATTATTTAGACGGTGCAGTTGGGAGTTACATATGATAGATGGTATAACCATGAAAAAGGGCAAATTTGTAAATTATAAATGAAGACTCATATATACAGCAGCCTCTCTTGCTTCACATAGGTTTTGACGTGTGAATTTTACTCACTCGTTCTTGCAAATGTGTGGCCTACCTTGGATTATGATCTGCTTTATATTTTGGCCCTAGGCCAAACATGAGTTTTTAAAGCTGGTGGACAAAGTGGATTTCTTAACAAGCATCACTGTGGGCCCCACTTGATTTTTTTTCTTAGCCGTGCATGCAAATCCAGATTTGACGTGAATTGCACGTAAATGAATTCCTAGTTCAACGTGAACACAGTCCCACGGTGATTAAAGGGTGGCTCACCTGAGTTACAGATTGACCGCTATAATACACCCGAACACACCTTAGGATCATTAGAATCCTTTTGACCATCGATGTTTAATTTTGAGATGATCCAACCATTAGATTGTCAGAAACCCACCGTTGGGAGTAGAAGTTAGGTGTATGGCCCACTTAGGAGTTAGGTCAGCCCCATTCTCGAGATCATAGCCTTACACAAGTAAATGAACCTAGTGAACGGGGTGGATCTATCACAAACATCACGGTGGACCCCACACCTGCATCGCATGTACACCGCAGGGGATGCACTCGCTGTGCACCGTACTAGCAGAGCATTCAAAGCTCCTCTGACCGAGCTTTCTCTTAAAATAGAAAGTCTCTCTCTCCCTCCGGTTTTCAACAGCGGACGGACAACCGTCCGTTTTTATGATCATGGCCCATGAGGGTGGACCTGATTCCATGATCCAATCCGTTCATCTTGTAGGGGGTGAGATTTTGACCACAAACCTGCTGGTCACTCACCTTGAAGCTCCCATACAGGGTTGCAATTTCCAATGCAAGATGGCCATTTGTGTTTCTTTTCTTTCCAAAAAAAGGGAAAGCCCGGTTTTCTTCCACGCTGGCGATCCATGTGAGGGCCTCTCATCCAATCACATGCCCCTGTTTCGGACGTACCCAAACCATTCACGCGCTAATCACGTGCTAGGTTTTCTATGCAAAACCAACGCCTATCCCTCCTACGGTTTTAAGAAAACCGAATGGCTGTATTCAATCCGGGCCATCCAGTTCTCATCCAATGGCCCTAGAGAGCTAGGGTTTTTCCATAAATGAGGGGAATCGAGTAACCGCAGCTGCTCTCCACCTCTTACTGTAGCTCGAGCAAAAAATGATCGTTTCCCTTCCACCAACGAACCCACCACCCAAATCATCCTAAAGCTTCAAATGAGCTTATCCATAAGCTCCCTAGGGTTCACATGAACCATCCCATGCTGTCAGATCGGAGGAAGAAGCCTCCATTCGAGATCCGCCATTAATGGCGTCACCTTCTTCCTCACCGATCCACCGCACCCTGCAACCCAAACCGAGTCGAATCTAGCCGGATTGGCGTCCTCAATGGGACATTTCTGACTGGAAAGGAGAGAGAGAGAAGATGGAAGAAAGGAGAAAGAGGAAGATGAAGTGGTGCGGTTGTTGCACGGCACCAACACAACCAACTCAAACCGGGCCGAATCTGGACCGACTCTAGATCGAGTCACACGTGGGACTGATTCAGTCCAGGCACCGCTGGTCCTTTACACGTCCAGGAGGAGGAAGCAAAAGGAGAAGTGTAATGCCCTGAAAATCGGGGGTCATACATTTACTCGACTCCCGAGTTCCCGAGGTCACTTATAGCCAATTTTCATTAATATGCGATCCAATCTAAATGCGCAGCCTGGAATCTCTTGGAACATGAAGTACATCCACACAAGTCCACTGAAATGAAAGAGACCGAATACAAATATATATATATATACATATATACATGACCAAAAGAATACATGGGTCGCATAAGACGCTACCCAATAAAATCTCAAAAGAAGCAAGACCAAAAGAATAGGACTGAGCCCCCTACTCAGTGACCCAAACTCGCCGATCAAGCTGGCAGAGAACCCTCCATTAGCTGGAAGCATGATAGCTCGTCCTCCTCAAAGCTCGCCTTACCAGGCTCCTTAAGCCTTGAGTCACCTGCATCTATGAACGGGTCTGGTTGGTGTTTTAAAACACCGTCCCAGAGTGGGAGTGAGTGATCAACTCAGTGGGTGCTATTAACCTCAAGTTATCACAAGCATCAATTATAATATGATCTTAATGAAAAGCAGACAATCACATACGTCTAAGTAATCTTATTAATGCGCATGTATGCAGCATGACATGATGCATGCCCTCACCACAACGCTCCCTCGTGCGACAACATCTAACGATCGCCAATGCCAACACTCCCTCAATGCGACCTCGACTGCCGAGTCGCCAACCTAACTAGTGCGATGCCATGCGATCATGTTAGCCGAGTTATTAGTTAGGTCCATTCATCCAGCAGATTGGGAATTCTGGTACACCCCACGTATCAATGCCCTAAACGGGTTGCGAGGCTAAGACCCCCCAATGCGTGAGGCCGAGACCCCGCGGTCGATGATCCCGTCGGGTTTCTCATCCCCGACTTCAAGCACATGAGGAGTGCCAAGAGAAAGGGATCGCTCGTGGTCACTACGGGGAGGCGCGATACCCCAGCGTAGGCCGACAGCTCGGACATAGTGTCCCATTCCACCATGCCCGGCTCATGAGGCTATGGACCAATTTTAAGTGGTTTATTGATGGGCTACAACAGTTGTAGGGTGGATCAGGTTCCATACATATGTGAGAAAACAGGGTTAACAATCAAGGTTGGTCAGGCGGTAGGCTAGACCTCACGAGTCAGGCGAGCGTGAGGCGTGTGACATCAGGCACGAGAGTCCCATGTAGTCGAACTACAGCCACCCGATCACACCCGCCCAAACCCACAAGTCCAACCATAGCGTAGTCCTACCGATGGGACTACCGTCTCTCCTCAAGTTCCTAACCAACCCAAGGGTAGGAATAGGGACTCATAACATATCAACTACCAAAGTAACATCAAGCATATTTGACACCATGTTCTCATGTTACTCAACATACAATTTAAATTTTTCTAACAAGTAATTATTAATATCATGAATAAAGTGTATGTGTATGGTGTGGGTTGGTGAGGAAGTTAACACGTCCTCCATGTTGAGAAATCATGTACACAAGAGTAACGAAATCATACGTACTATGAAGCAAACAACGTATAAAAATCAACACGGCATGAGCATATGATCATCCATACATCAAATCATGTGAGAAACATAAACGACATCATGAGAAAGAGCCAAACATATAAATCCATACCATTCCAACCAACATACAATTCCTAAGATTTCCCTAGGCTTTCAAATATAACATCCAAGCAATCAAAATCATTAATCTCGTATTAAAATTGGTGCTAGGCCACCTAAGAACAATAGTCCGCACCTTCGAATTCGTTGGAGGCTTGAAAACGACCTAGGAGTGGGGATTTTTGGGGTTGAACGGCCGGAATCCCTAAAGCAATCATTTATATATTAGAATTCGTGCTAATCTCTCCTCAATACATGAATTTTCAAGAAAAAGGGGTGAGAGATTTTACCTAGACGATCAACGGAGCAAATGTGTGGGTGTGGTGGAGGGATTTCCTTGGAGAAAGGGGTAGAGAGTTGCAAGGTTGAGCTTCCTTGGGCCCCACCATCAACAACACCCTCCTTCACTCTCTTCTTCCTCTCTCTTTCTCCTCCTTTCTCCTCTTTCTCTTCTCCTTTTTCTCTCTTCTCTCTTTCCTTCTCTAGGGCAAAATCGTATGGGGAGAGAGAGTGCCCAAATGAAGCCCTTTTATAATGCCAGATTTGGTGGAAATGGCCTCAAGTGTTGGGTTTTTACTAAACTAGACCTATGGGAGGGTCTTTTCAAGATCTAGGGCCCACTATACAGTATACATATTGATATACACCGTAGGATAGTTAGCCCTAATGATGATCTACGTATGGACATGATCGGCCCGCCATTTGGATGTGCCGATCAACAGATATGATTAGAAGTCTATTTAACGGTCACCGATAGTCGATCGGGGCCGCAGCTATACGAATATGAGTAGGAAAATATTCTTACTCCACGTGTGAAGTTTGGTCGCAAACTGACGGTCCGAAATCCTCAACTTTGTATAAGAGTGGATGACTCAATTCACTTAAGTTTCAGTTCCTTTCTTTAGGGTGTTTGCGATTCCCATGCACTCGTCCTTTGACCTAAGTTGAGCGGTTCTAGACACTACCCAGGTCTGACTCCCGCGATGGACGTCAAGCCCAATGAGACGGACATTATTCTATAGTTTTGGAACTAGTGGCCCACCAACGAGCAGTCTAGATCTCGTTTAGAAAATTGAAGCATTTCTAGTGGCCCTCTGGCCATGAAACTTATAGGATAGGTGCTCCATGGCCCGTTGAAGGGCCATGCAAAATTTGGGGTCGATCGGATATGGGGTTTAGTCGCACGGGCTTGATTTGCGATTAACGGTCACCGTTCCACGATCGGGTCCCAGAGTTTGTGTATGGGTGTAGAAAAATTCATTAGACCTCCCCTGAAAATGTAGAAGAGATCCGATGGCTGGATAGCCTTGTATCTCAGCTTCATTTACGAGCACCAGATTCTGGTCCTGGCATTGGTGGGGTGCATTCAGTCAGTGCCAGATCCCACTTCTGGGTGTCCGTTGGGTCCGTGGTCCGCGATGGTCCACAAGCCTTGTGAGATTTATGGTTCCCTTTATTTTTAGAATTTTCTGATCTTCCTGTGTCACGGTGTAATCCATACGGGCTGTCGCTAGGTGTAAACGAGAGAGAGAGAAGATGGAAGAAAGGAGAAAGAGGAAGATGGAGTGGTGCGGTTGTTGCACCGCACCAACACAACCAACTCAAACCAGGCTGAATCTGGACCGACTCCAGATCGAGTCACACGTGGGATTGATTCAGTCCAGGCACCGCTGGTCCTTTGCACGTCCAGGAGGAGGAAGGAAAAGGAGAAGTCAGTGAGAGAGGAGCAGAGAAAGAAGAAGAAAAAATGGGGAAAGAATAGGTGCGGCTGCACCATCACCAAGCTACTGCACTAGCTCGACTCGAGCCGAGTCTTGCGTCTGGCCCAGTCCAGACGTTTCTGATTTCCAGCTTATTGAAAACAGAGAAAGAAGAGGAGAGAGTTAGGGAGAGAAGAAGACAAGGTGAGAGAGTGAGTTGTGTAGCTGGCGAGTCGACTCGACTCACCTGAGTTGAGTTGGACCATCCTTGAGTCGAGTCCAGCCACCTCTGGACTTCCCAGAAGCAGAAATTAAGAAGGAGAGAAAATGGAGGGAAGAGTGGTTGTGTTGGGCCGAGTCAACTCGGTTCGAACCAAGTCAGTCATCAAGGTGATTCAACCTTTCCTCTCCATTCTAGCCTTGTTCCGATGCACTGCTATCATTTGTTATCATTATTGTTATTAGGATTATTAATATTATATATGGTTAGCCATTAGTAGACCATTATGCTAAACTGGTTATTACAAACAAATTTCAATTATTAAATATTAGTATCCTGTTTATTATTCTTAAATATTCATTTTGGATAGTCGTTGGTGTCACCACAATGATTATTTTGCTACATTAACTAATATTAATTATAATACTAATGTTAACAATTATTTTCTAATTATTAAATTAACATGGTTACTATTTCCATTATTAATAGGATTGTTAAATATTAAGATGCATGACCATTAGTAAATTATCTATTCTAATGATAGTTATTATATATAAGAAATTAAAATTTATGCGTTGTCTTATCATAGATAGAATATCATAACATTAATTATCATCATAATAATTATTAACCAATATTAACTATAACACTAATGTTAGTAAATATTTTATAACTATTAAATTAACATTATAAATAATTACACACCACTAGGGTTCAACTTTAAAAATCTAGCCTAAACCCAAACTCCAGGATGAAGACCCTAATTGCACATTAAAAACCCTAAGATAGATGACTCAAACCCTAGGATATGATCTTAAACCTAGGAAGTGTGTGGAACTTGGATCTAATGATGTAAGCTCATGATCTGTGGTAGGATTCAATTCTAAGGGTGCAAGCACTTAGCGACACTAGTAGGCGATCCAAGTAGGAGGTGACGATTCTTCCCCTTGAGCTTTCCATTTTCCCATTAGCTCAAGTCTTAGTTTTTATTTTAACTTGTAATTGATATCTCCATTTCATAGTCACATATGTTAATTGTTAGAATCAAGTTGCTATATTACATGCTTAATGTTTATCCTGCATATTTATTCATGCTTGTGGATTATTCGTGGATTGCTTATGGAACTTGAATTGGTACACCAGTGGAAAACCCCCACCTATATGTGTACACCCATACTGGGGATGTAACTTGACTGGTTGTGATAGTAATGGACCTTCGGCTTAGTGGTTATTAAATGATGATTTAAAGTAACCATTGATGTTACCATCCAGGGTTGTTGTGTCCAACGGTTTTCAAGGATGGTCTTTTATCGCGTGGTTTTGATACTCGCCCTATATGGCTTATTTTGACATCTGTCTATGTGGCTTGTTTCGATATCGCCCTATGTGAATTTATTTTGGCATTTGCCTTGTATGGGCTCGATGTTTTATACTGCATAATCACGCGATGGTAAGCCCCATATGTTGTAATATGATTGACCACTAGTCGACAGTTTTCCATTAAACATCCTAAGGTGGTAGCCTTATGAGCCAGGGATGGTGGTAATGGGACACTATGCCCGAGCTGTCGGCCTACGCTGGGCCATGTGCTCCCTGTAGTGACCATGAGCATATTTAAATTGGCTGATTGTAACTGGACTAATAACAATTTGGCTAATCATGCATCCATAGCATGTTGGCGATGACGGGTGACTAATCTGGATGCTGTAGCACGTGCCCTTAGGATCTTCGGGTATCGTTTCGCTAACTCCTAGACCACCGACTATCGACCCCTGTCCGACTAGATGATTTTCCCAGGTCGATGATCTGCATGGGTGAGGAGCCCAAGTCCGACTGGATGTGCATCCTCAGGCCGATGTGCATTCATGCATCCATGCATCTAAAAAGATTGCATCATGTATTGTTTTGATTGTTTTGTTGTTTTATAACTATGCTTACCTAATGTGGTGGTGTGTAATCTTGAGGAAAATTCACACTGAGCTGGCCACTCATCCATCAAATATACAATCATACAGGTAGTGCAGGTGGCCCCGTATATTGGTGAGAAGCGGGCTATGGTTGACAAGGGTGAATGATTCTGTTTGCTAAGGGTTGCTACAGGATTTCACAGTTTAAGATTGTTGCAGTTTACCTTGTTTCACATGTAATATTATTTCATTTTGTATTCGTGAGAATGTGGACATTGGTTTGTATAAGTCATTATGGGCAACCACTTGTATATTCTAAATGAAAATTGAAACTTCCCTTTTAGCTTACTTGTCCATTCTATGCTCATCTGCTCACTCTGATAAAGAAAAAAATACGTGAATTTGACCATCCTTTAAGGTTAGCACTCGGGTTTTTGGGAAACGAGTCATGTACTCGGGTCCTGAAAACACGGGGCGTTACAGTTGGTATCAGAGCATAGTTTGGACAAACTTGGCCTTGGGAAATGACTTTATACAAACTTTAAATGTCTCAAGTTATGATGTTTGAAATTAGAAATTTGAACTTAGGTGAACTTCCCTTAAATTTATAAGAATGATTGTGAATATAGAAACCCAAACTTAGGTCCCCCTTAGAAATTACTAGAATAACCATTTGAACTCATTTGAACTTCCCCTATAGTTAGGAGAAATTGATAATATAGAAATTCCAGATCTTAGGCCCCTAACACATTGTTGGATAATCTTAGGACTTGGGAATGGAACTTAGATTCCCTTAGAAATCTCATGTTTGGTCTATTGAACTAGGAGTTAAACTTAGGTGCTGTGGAAGAACATATACCGACCATGACATATTGGAGATCCAACGAGAACATTCCTTAGACTTAACCCTTGGTGAACAAATTTTATAAATCTCGAAATTTGAACTTCTTTAAAGATTTTGTAGTTAGAAATCATGTTGTTGCCATCTCCAGGGAATGAAACAACCTTAGGCATTGTAAGGAAATCCCATTACTCACCACATTGTACATTAGGTCAGTCGTGGGTCAGTTGTGGATGTTCCCCAAACTTGAAGAATCATAGTAGGGGTTATAGTTTAAATTCCCTAATGCATCTCGTTAATTAGAGACAAGAGTTTTCGTGAATCTCAACACTTAGGATTAATTAGTGACAAAGTCATAGAATTCTGAGTAAATTTTCAACCTGAGACTAAGCATATTAGAACTAAATTGAAATTTTCAAACTCAGGTTCCCTATAGAAATCCTGGTCTTGAAACTTTCAAGTAGTGCATTTGGTGATCAGAGCGCGCAGTGGAAGCATAATGGGCCGCATAAACTTGAGGATATAAGATTACATGATATTTTCTAGAAGTCCAGAATAATCAGGATCGCGGATTGATGGAACATATTTAAACGAAGTTTACATGGTTTGACTCGAATTCTATGTCCTAGCAAATCTCAATGACTCCAATGCTCTGATCAAGTAAAGGATCAAGATTTAACAGGATTATGAATGGATACCAAAATCCTCTGCCCTGCACAGACAGATGATTGATGTATCGGGCTCAAACCTACTACGACCATCTATTCGTGTTAGCTTGAACATTAGAAATTTAAAATTTTAAGGGGGGTAGCTTGCAATGACTCTAGTTCTAACGGCGAGTTATGAGCACTTATACAAATAACCTTAATGCAGAAAACTAGCGGATGCATATGGACACCGTAAGATAGATCGTACTGAATTTCGAGGACGAGATTCTCTTTAAGGGGGGTAGATTGTAACACCCCGAACTTTTCAATACCCGAATATTGAAAGTCCTCGAGTGTTACCATGAAGTTTAACTTGATACGTACATGTGTACGGCACCAACTTAGCTATCCTAACCCTACATCCATTCCCCAATAAAAATTGAACCATTGGGAATGATCTTCTTTCATAAATCAAGCCATTTGACCGTAGACTTCAAGGTAAGACTCTTTGTCATGAGATCTAACGTACGTGTCTTCCCTTAAAGGAATTGACAAATAACTCCCTATCCATAATAATTTAGATATACGTTCTTTTGTAAGAATTGCTTAGTAACGTACCTAAAACTATGTGGAGTCAATAGATTTCATAAAACCCTCATATCAGTAATAATTATGAAAACGCCATTGCCTAGGCCACTTGATTCTAGATCTCATGGTTTTCACTATCTATTTAATGCAAAATTTTATACTATGCCTAATTACCATAAATTAACCGTACACATCGAATTTCAGGCCTTAGATCACAGTAAATCAACTACTTGACCTCTGCATCCGTATGTACGTTTATTAAATCGAGATTCTAATCTGTTCATCTTGTTCACCCCATAGGAATATGCTTAACTCACCATTAGAATTATAATCCGAGGAACTTATACATGTGAATAAGTCACTCAAATCTAATGGTATACATGTCCTACCCTTAATCACTATAGAAACTCATTTTATGTCCATCCATTTACAAAATTGACCGTACATCCACCTATATACATGGTCAAAGTGCTAACAGTAAAGTTTCTTTATTTTTAACAAGTCATCTGGCTATCCATCAGGTTTGGATCCGCCAAATGAGCCATCTGAATATTATGGTAAAGTAGTCATTATGAAGATCTTCGGATTTAAGTTTATACTATCGAGTTGCTCGTCAATTAAATATGTACAAATGTTATTTTAAATTTGGAAAAGACTTATCCATCGAAAAAGCATCTTAGACATTCTAGAGAGATCGGAGCCCAAACTGCGGTGAATGAAAGAGCATAAAAAATAACAAACAATGGTGAAGTTTCGTATTATTTAGACGGTGCAGTTGGGAGTTACATATGATAGATGGTATAACCATGAAAAAGGGCAAATTTGTAAATTACAAATGAAGACTCATATATACAGCAGCCTCTCTTGCTTCACATAGGTTTTGACATGTGAATTTTACTCACTCGTTCTTGCAAATGTGTGGCCCACCTTGGATTATGATCTGCTTTATATTTTGGCCCTAGGCCAAACATGAGTTTTTAAAGCTGGTGGACAAAGTGGATTTCTTAACAAGCATCACTGTGGGCCCCACTTGATTTTTTTTCTTAGCCGTGCATGCAAATCCAGATTTCACGTGAATTGCACGTAAATGAATTCCTGGTTCAACGTGAACACAGTCCCACGGTGATACGGTGATTAAAGGGTGGCTCACCTAAGTTACAGATCGACCCCTATAATACACCCGAACACACCTTAGGATCATTAGAATTCTTTTGACCATCGATGTTTAATTTTGAGATGATCCAACCATTAGATTGTCAGAAACCCACCGTTGGGAGTAGAAGTTAGGTGTATGGCCCACTTAAGAGTTAGGTCAGCCCCATTCTCGAGATCATAGCCTTACACAAGTAAATGAACCTAGTGAACGGGGTGGATCTATCACAAACATCACGGTGGACCCCACACCTGCATCGCATGTACACCGCAGGGGATGCACTCGCTGTGCACCGTACTAGCAGAGCATTCAAAGCTCCTCTGACCGAGCTTTCTCTTAAAATAGAAAGTCTCTCTCTCCCTCCGGTTTTCAACAGCGGACGGACAACCGTCCGTGTTTATGATCATGGCCCATGAGGGTGGACCTGATTCCATGATCCAATCCGTTTATCTTGTAGGGGGTGAGATTTTCACCACAAACCTGCTGGTCACTCACCTTGAAGCTCCCATACAAGGTTGCAATTTCCAACGCAAGAGGGCCATTTGTGTTTCTTTTCTTTCCAAAAAAAGGGAAAGCTCGGTTTTCTTCCACGCTGGCGATCCATGTGAGGGCCTCTCATCCAATCACATGCCCCTGTTTCGAACGTACCCAAACCATTCACGCGCTAATCACGTGCTAGGTTTTCTATGCAAAACGAACGCCTACCCTCCTACGGTTTTGAGAAAATCGAATGGCTGTATTCAATCCGGGCCATCCAGTTCTCATCCAATGGCCCTAAAGAGCTAGGGTTTTTCCATAAATGAGGGGAATCGAGTAGCCGCAGCTGCTCTCCACCTCTTACTGTAGCTCGAACAGAAAATGATCGTTTCCCTTCCACCAGCGAACCCACCACCCAAATCATCCTAAAGCTTCAAATGAGCTTATCCATAAGCTCCCTAGGGTTCACATGAACCATCCCATGCTGTCAGATCGGAGGAAGAAGCCTCCATTCGAGATCCGCCATTAATGGCGTCACCTTCTTCCTTACCGATCCACCGCACCCGGCAACCCAAACCGAGTCAAATCTGGCCGGATTGGCATCCTCAATGGGACATTTCTGACTGGAAAAGAGAGAAAGAGAGAGAGAAGATGGAAGAAAGGAGAAAGAGGGAGATGGAGTGGTGCGGTTGTTGCACCGCACCAACACAACCAACTCAAACCAGGCCGAATCTGGACCGACTCCAGATCGAGTCACACGTGGGACTGATTCAGTCCAAGCACCGCTGGTCCTTTACACATCTAGGAGGAGGAAGGAAAAGGAGAAGTCAGTGAGAGAGGAGCAGAGAAAGAAGAAGAAAAAATGGGGGAAGAATAGGTGCGGCTGCACCATCACCAAGCTACTGCACTAGCTCGACTCGAGCTGAGTCTTGCGTCTGACCCAATCCAGACGTTTCTGATTTCCAGCTTATTGAAAACAGAGAAAGAAGAGGAGAGAGTTAGGGAGAGAAGAAGACAAGGTGAGAGAGTGAGTTGTGTAGCTGGCGAGTCGACTCGACTCACCTGAGTTGAGTTGGCCCATCCTTGAGTCGAGTCCAGCCACCTCTGGACTTCCCAGAAGCAGAAATGAAGAAGGAGAGAGAATGGAGGGAAGAGTGGTTGTGTTGGGCCGAGTCAACTCGGTTCGAACCGAGTCATCAAGGTGAGTCAACCTTTCCTCTCCATTCTAGCCTTGTTCCGATGCACTGTTATCATTTGTTACCATTGTTGTTATTAGGATTATTAATATTATATATGGTTAGCCATTAGTAGACCATTATGCTAAACTGGTTATTACAAACAAATTTCAATTATTAAATATTAGTATCCTGTTTATTATTCTTAAATATTCATTTTGGATAGTCGTTGGTGTCACCACAATGATTATTTTGCTACATTAACTAATATTAATTATAATACTAATGTTAACAATTATTTTCTAATTATTAAATTAACATGGTTACTATTTCCATTATTAATAGGATTGTTAAATATTAAGATGCATGACCATTAGTAAATTATCTATTCTAACGATAGTTATTATATATAAGAAATTAAAATTTATGCGTTGTCTTATCATAGATAGAATATCATAACATTAATTATCATCATAATAATTATTAACCAATATTAACTATAATACTAATGTTAGTAAATATTTTATAACTATTAAATTAACATTATAAATAATTACACACCACTAGGGTTCAACCTTAAAAATCTAGCCTAAACCCAAACTCCAGGATGAAGACCCTAATTGCACATTAAAAACCCTAAGATAGATGACTTAAACCCTAGGATATGATCTTAAACCTAGAAAGTGTGTGGAACTTGGATCTAATGATGTAAGCTCATGATCTGTGGTAGGATTCAATTCTAAGGGTGCAAGCACTTAGCGACACTAGTAGGCGATCCAAGTAGGAGGTGACGATTCTTCCCCTTGAGCTTTCCATTTTCCCATTAGCTTAAGTCTTAGTTTTTATTTTAACTTGTAATTGATATCTCCATTTCATAGTCACATATGTTAATTGTTAGAATCAAGTTGCTATATTACATGCTTAATGTTTATCCTGCATATTTATTCATGCTTGTGGATTATTCGTGGATTGCTTATGGAACTTGAATTGGTACACCAGTGGAAAACCCCCACCTATATGTGTACACCCATACTGGGGATGTAACTTGACTGGTTGTGATAGTAATGGACCTTCGGCTTAGTGGTTATTAAATGATGATTTAAAGTAACCATTGATGTGGGCCTACCATCCAGGGTTGTTGTGTCCAACGGTTTTCAAGGATGATCTTTTATCGCGTGGTTTTGATACTCGCCCTATATGGCTTATTTTGACATCTGTCTATGTGGCTTGTTTCGATATTGCCCTATGTGAATTTATTTTGGTATTTACCTTCTATGGGCTCGATGTTTTATACTGCATAACCACGCGATGGTAAGCCCCATATGTTGTAATATGATTGACCACTAGTCGATGGTTTTCCATTAAACATCCTAAGGTGGTAGCCTTATGAGCCAGGGATGGTGGTAATGGGACACTATGCCCGAGCTGTCGGCTTACGCTGGGCCATGTGCTCCTTGTAGTGACCGTGAGCATATTTAAATTGGCTGATTGTAACTGGACTAATAACAATTTGGCTAATCATGCATCCATAGCATATTGGCGATGACGGGTGGCTAATCTGGATGCTGTAGCACGTGCCCTTAGGATCTTCGGGGTATCGTTTCGCTAGCTCCTAAACTACCGACTATCGACCCCTGTCCGACTGGATAATTTTTCCAGGTCGATGATTTGCATGGGTGACGAGCCCAAGTCCGACTGGATGTGCATCCCCAGGCCGATGTGCATTCATGCATCCATGCATCTAAAAAGATTGCATCATGTATTGTTTTGATTGTTTTATTGTTTTATAATTATGCTTACCTAATGTGGTGGTGTGTAATCTTGAGGAAAATTCACACTGAGCTGGCCACTCATCCATCAAATATACAACCGTACAGGTAGTGCAGGTGGCCCCGTATATTGGTGAGAAGCGGGCTATGGTTGACAAGGGTGAATGATTCTGTTTGCTAAGGGTTGCTACAGGATTTCACAGTTCAAGATTGTTGCAGTTTACCTTGTTTCACATGTAATATTATTTCATTTTGTATTCATGAGAATGTGGGCATTGGTTTGTAAAAGTCATTATGGGCGACCACTTGTATATTCTAAATGAAAATTGAAACTTCCCTTTTAGCTTACTTGTCCATTCTACGCTCATCTGCTCACTCTGATAAAGAAAAAAAATACATGAATTTGACCATCCTTTAAGGTTAACACTCGGGTTTTTGGGAAACGAGTCGTATACTCGGGTCCTGAAAACACGGGGCGTTACACTCGGGGTCGCTAAGCGTGAAGCTGCTGAGGGGCTGGCCAAACAGCGCTTCGAGCTCGAAGCCTTAGCTTCTTCCCAAGTCGTCGCGACAGTGGAGGAGTTCAAGTCGTCGGAGGAGTGGTCTGTTGAACTGGACAGAGTCTGCCACTTCGCCTATAATGCTGCCTACAACGCATGCTTGGGCGACGTAAGCGGTATCTATCCAGATCTGCACCTTGACTCCTTGGAGATGGATGATGTCGAAGGCACTCCCAAAGCTGCCGAGGCGGAGAACGTTCCAACAGCAGTCGAAGCTGAGAAGGCATCTGAAGCTCAACCTTCACAACCCGCGGCTGATCCTGCTCCTCGGGAGGAATGACCCCCTTTTTTTACATGTAATATGAAAAATTGTAGTAAAACGTTTGGAGCTTTATAAAATCTATATTTTTGGATGATGATTTATTGTGCAAATGCACTGTTAGATTTGTGAGATTTTCAAATGACGAGCCGACCTCTCTTATAAGAGTCGACTTGTATGAGGGTCTCATTTTTGCACATGAGAAATAACCCTCTGTAGCACGCTGAGGCGACGAGGTGAACATTCTTAAATGATCGGCTCATCACCTGCATTATGTTCCTCAGAGGGAACCCCATGTAAAATAATGTAAAACAATATTATGTAGAAAGAAAAGACTCTTTATTAGCGATGTCGTCACGACAGGTAACTCAGACCCATACATTATTCCCTTTACGGGCAGTAGTTCTTCAGGTGCTCAGCATTCCAGGGATGTGGTAATGGTTGGCCTAGTAGATCTTTTAGGAGGTTAGACCTCGGTTTGGCCAAGCCGACTACTTGGTATGGTCCTTCCCAATTTAGTTTGAGGGACCCGACTCCGGGCTCCGCAGTGTTATGAAACACGTGGCGAAGGCCGAGGTCACCGCGTTAGAATAGCTTTGTCATCATTCGGGAATTGTAGAAATGTGCAACTTGTTGCTACCGAGCTGCGACCCGCAATTCTGCCGTGTTCTGCAATTCTTCGAGCAAGTTAAGACTTGTCGAGATTAGTTCATTGTTCTGCTCGTCTTGATGGGTGCGTATCCGAGCAGTGGGAAGCCCTATCTCGACTAGAATGACAGCTTCTGAGCCATATGAAAAGGAGAACGGAGTCTCTCCTGTGGTTGTCCGAGTTGTAGTCCTATATGCCCACAAGACGAACGGAAGTTCCTCAGCCCAATTGCCCTTGGCTTGCTCCAACTTCGTCTTGAGGTGACTCTTGATGATTTTATTCACTGCTTCCACTTGGCCATTGGACTATGAGGGTGTCGGGGGGATGAGTAGGCATTAATGATGCCGAGCCTTCGACACATACCTCTAAATCTGTCATTATCAAACTGCTTCCCGTTATCCGACACAATGGTATGCGAGATGCCGAACCGACTGATAATATTCTTCCAGACAAAGTCTATTACTTTCTACTCAGTGATCTTTGCCACAGGCTCTGCCTCCACCCACTTGGTGAAATAATCTACTGTTATGATCACGAATCTAGTTTGCCCTTTTCCCTAAGCCAGAGGTCCGATGATGTCAATCCCCCACTGGGCAAACGTTCATGAACCACTCATAGGGGTCAGTTCTTCCGCTGGCTTCCTCGAGACGGCAGCATACCTTTGGCACTTATCACACCTTTGTACAAACCCTTTGGCATCTTCTTGAATAGTCGGCCAGAAGTACCCCTGACTTAGTATCTTCTGGGCCAAGGCGCGACCCCCAGAGTGATTTTCGGAAATTCTTTCATAAATTTTTCGAATCACATAATCCGCTTCATCTGGTCAAAGGCATCTAAGGTACGACTGGGAGTATCCTTTTTTATACAATGTGTCACCTAGGATCGTGTATCGTGTTGCTCGGACCCTCAAACGTCGAGCCTCCAACCTATATGGAGGAACCTCCCTACTTGTGAGGTATCTAATGATAGGATCCATCCAGCTCGTTGTTGCTTGCATTGGGTTGATAGTTTCCTAGTTGGCTCATTCAACGCTTAGCTTGTCTAAGAACTCCATAGGAACAATCCTCGGGATATTCCCTTCAGTCATCGAGGCCAATTTTGCAAGGGCATCGGCCCAGGAGCTCTTAGCCCTCGGTATCTGACTCATGACACAATCCTTAAATTTCTCCATTACTTTTCATGTTGCGCCCAAGTAAGCTATCATCCTTGCTTCTTTTGCTTCGTACTCAGTCGACACCTGGTTCACAACATGTTGAGAGTAGCACCGGACATCAATGAGCTGAACTCCCAAGCTGATAGCTAATCTGAGTCCGGTTATCAAGGCTTCATATTTTGCCTCATTGTTGGATACTTTAAAACCAAGTCTGATTGCATACTGGATGGTGGTGGCGTCGGGCGCGACTAGGACTACCCCTGCTCCTCCTCGCTTTGAATTAGATGACCCGTCCATGAACAAGGTCCATTTATCTGACCTCATTTGTGTCCCAGTATTCTCGCGGGGTGAAGGGACTGGGGGGATGGTAGGGATAACTGATGAATCTGTTAGAGCTTCGGAGCTGACCCCTCCGAGCTCGCCATTCAGAGTAGTGAATTCAACAATGAAATCGGCCAATATTGAATATTAAATTTTCCAAGTTTGACCCCTTCGATTTTTGGAGCACTTGCCGAAGTGGTGAATTTGTGATGACTATGATAAAATGTGCTTGGAAGTATGGCCGCAGCCTCCGCGCAGAGACGACTAGACTCAAGGCCAATTTTTTCATGCTCAAATACCTTATTTTCGCTGGAATTAGGGCTTTGCTAGTGTAGTAGACAGGATGTTGCTTACCTCCAGCTTCTCTGATAAGAGCCGAACTGACGGCCGAAGCGGAAACCGCTAAGTAGAGGAATAAGCGCTCCCCTTCCTCCAGCTTGGATAGTAGTGGTGGCGATCCCGGATATTACTTCAATTGCTGAAAGGCCTGCTCACAGTCCGAGGTCCATTTAGCCTTCTTATGGCCTTTCAACTACTGGAAGAAAGGGAGGCACTTATCAGTGGCTATGGAGATGAACCGGCTGAGTGTGGCAACCCTTCTAGTGAGGCACTGGATTTCTTTTATTATCCGAGGTGAACTCATGTCAAGCAAGGCCTTGATCTTGTCAGGGTTTGCTTCAATGCCTCTCTTGCTAACTTGGAAACCAAGAAATTTTCCCGAGCCTACACCAAAAGCACATTTGGCCAAGTTCAGGTTCATTTGATATTTCCGTAGAATAGAGAAAGTTTCTCTGAGGTCTGAGATGTGGTCGAAGGCTTTGATGCTCTTCACGAGCATGTCATCGACGTAGACTTCCATTGTCAGACCAATCAGTCTGGCGAACATTTGGTTTACCAGCCTCTGATATGTCGCCCCAACATTTTTCAGGCCAAAAGGCATGACTCAGTAGCAATAGAGCCCCTTGTCAGTGACGAAGGTCGTCTTCTATATGTCAAGTGGATACATCGCTATCTAGTTGTAGCCGGATTATGCGTCCATAAAAGTAAGGAGCTCGTGCCCGGTTGTACTATCAACCAACTGGTCGATCCTAGGAAGGGGGAAACCGTCCTTGGGGCATGCTTTGTTCAGGTCGGAGTAATCTACATAAACCTGCCATTTCCCGTTGGCCTTCTTCATGAGCACCACATTCGCAAATCAGTCTGGGTAATGGATTTCTTCAATGAAGTCAGCTCCAAGGAGTTTGGAGACTTTATCGACGATTGCAGCGTACCTCTCAGGCTCAAAGGCCCTTCTCTTCTGCTTCACTGGCTTATGCTCAGGTTCTACGCTCAGCCTGTGGACAATCACCTCAGGAGGAATTCCTTGCATATCTTGATGAGTCCAAGTGAAAACATCTTGATGTTGCTTAAGGAAGCTAAGCATCAAGGATCGCTGGCCGTCAGACAATGACGATCCGAGTTGAACTATCTTAGTCGACTCCTAATCATCAAGAGGAAGGACCACAAGGTCTTCTACTGAGGAGCCCTCGGAAGCATCTTCTTTGTGATCTAGCATGTTAACTATAAGGGCGTGCTTTAATGCACCCTTCCCGACCAAATGTATGATATCTCGACACAAGTGCAAGCAATCACATGCACGGGAACAAAAGCCTATTTGAGGAACTCACGGAAGGAGTTTATGGTGATGTGACATTCGGTGACTTGTCAAAGATGCCAGTGAAAGGTAAATACAAAATTAAAATCTTTCAGAAGAATGGTGTTACAAACTACATCTCCAATGTGTACTACGTGTCTAACATGAAAAGTAATATACTGAGTCTTGGACAACTCCTCGAAAAAGGGTATGTCATACACATGGAAAATTCTTCTCTTTCCATAAGAGATTTGCATAGACATTTGATCACAAAAGTCCAGATGGCGAATAATCATATGTTTCCGCTCCATATAAACACAATGCTCGAGAAGTGTTTTTATGGAAAAGTAAAGAATGATTCTTAGATGTGGCATCTTCGCTTTAGTCATCTAAATTTCAATGGCCCAAAACTTCTGTCGTCATCAAGCATGGTGCATGGCTTACCTATCATTAAAGCCCCAGAACAAGTGTATGAGGCATGCACACTTGGGAAACAGCAAAGGAACTCCTTTCCCAGTGGAGTATCTCGAAGAGTAAGAGAACCGTTGCAGTTATTTCACACTGACATCTGTGGACCATTAGAGCCAATCTCTCTTGGACGTAATAAATACTTTATTACCTTCATTGACGATTTCAGTAGAAAATTGTAGGTGTATGTAATCAAAAAGAAGTCTGTTGCTTTTACTATTTTTAAAAATTTTAAGGCCTTTGTTGAAAAAGAAAGTGGTCTTAAAATCAAAACCCTTAGATCTGACAGAGGTAGAGAGTACACCTCAAATGCCTTTCGAGAGTATTAAAGGGATCAAGAAATCAAGCAACAACACACTATAGCCTACACACCACAGTAGAATGGAATTGCAGAATGAAAAAACCATACCATTCTAGACATGACGATAACCATGCTGAAGGAGAAAAGTCTGTCAAAGAATTTCTGGGCAAAGGAAGTTGCATGTACTGACTATCTGCTCAATAGGTATCCGACCAAGAGTGTCAGATTCAAGACATCACAGGAAGCATGGAGTGGATACAAGCCAAGCTTGGCACACCTTAAGATCTTTGGGTATGTCGCCTATGCTCAAGTTCTAGAAGCGAAAAAGAAAAAGGTTGATGATCGTGACGAGAAGTGCATCTTCATCGGCTGTAGTGAAGAATCGAAAGTATATAAGCTCTACAACCCACTAACTAACAAAGTGGTAGTAAGTAGAGATGCGGTGTTCTACGAAAAAGAAGTCTGGAAGTGGAACTAAGAAGATTCGACCAAAGAAAATCAGGTCGAGGTCGAAGAATATGAAAAAGAGAGACATATAAATCAAGAGCAGACACCCGCATCACCTCATTCGGATCGCAGAAGTCCAAGAGTACGTTTCATCTCCCCTAGGAGTACTTCATCAAATTAGAATTCAGCCGGCACATCTTCATCCAATTCTCCTTCACCCTTGGCTCCTATCAAAATGAAAAGCCTTAATGACATCTACGTAGAAACTGAGGAAGTGAATTTGCTATGCCTGTATGCGGACCATGAGCCTCTCATATTTGAGGAGGCCATGAATGAAGAATGTTGGAGAAAGGCTATGGAAGAAGAGATCTATGTTATCGAGAAGAATCACACATGGGAGCTGATCTCACTCCCTAAAGGTTAGAGGACCATTGGTCTCAAATGGGTATATAAAATCAAGCGGAATGCCGATGGTAAAATCAAATGATATAAGGCAAGGCTCATAGCAAAGGGCAACAAATAGAAATATGGGGTAGACTATATATGAAAAAGTTTTTGCCTCATTTGCTCGCCTTGATACTGTGAGGATGTTTATCTTCCTTGCAGCTCATCACAGTTTGATGATCTACCAACTGCATGTGAAATCTTCATTCTTTATAAATGGAGTATTCGAAGAAGAAGTCTACATTGACCAACCTAAAGGCTTTGTCATACAAGGGGAGGAACACAAAGTGTATCGACTGAAGAAAGCTATCTATGGGTTAAAGCAAGCTCCACGTGCCTGGAATGCATGCATCAACAACTATTTTTAAGAAAATGGCTTCACCCAATGTCCATATGAGTATGCAGTCTGCATCAAGAAAAATGCCCATGGTGACATCCTTATAGCATGCATATATGTTGATGATCTGTTGTTTACAGAAAACAGTCAGGCGATGTTTGAAAAATTCAAGCATGCTATGTTCAATGAATTCGAGATGACTGACGGTGGATTGATGTCCTTCTTCTTGGGCATCAAAATGAAACAACAAGTCGGCGGCATTTATATATCACAAAAGAAGTACGCAAATGAACTTCTTGAAAAATTCAAGATGACTGACTGTAATGCCGTAAATACGCCTGTAGCAACGAACCTAAAGCTCACAAAAGATGGCGAAGGAAGAAATATTGGCTCGACTCTATTCAAGAGTCCGATTGGAAGTCTTAAATATCTCACAATCATTAGGCTAGATATTGTCCACAGTGTTGGGCTTTTAAGTAGGTACATGAAAGCACCAAAAGAGTCACATTAGCTTACTGTAAAAAGAATCCTCAGGTATGTTAAAAGAATCACGGAATTCGGTCTTTTTTATCCATATGATGATGAGGCGATTCTGTATGGATACTCCGATAGTGATTGGGGAGGTAACCAAGATGAAAGTAAAAGCATCAATAGCTATGTATTCTATATCGGGTCAACTGCCTTCACATGGAACTCAAAGAAGCAAAGTGTGGTCGCTTGTTCACATGTGAAGCAAAGTATGTGGCAGTATCGTCCATAATCTGTGAAGTAATATGGTTGAAGAATCTGCTAAATGAGCTGAAACGTCCACAGGAGGAATCCACCGTTATATATGTGGATAACAAGTCGGCAATCGAACTTACCAAAAAATTTAGTGCAGCATGGAAGGAGCAAGCACATTGATACTAGGTATAACTTCTTAAGAGATCAAGTAAAGCAAAAAACGGTGAAATTGGAGTATTATCATGCTACTGAACAGGAGGCACATATTTTCACCAAGTCACTATCGACAGATTCATTCAGACGATTAAGATTGATGCTTGGAAAGAAGGTTGTTTTGGTTTGAAAGGGAAGCAACGTCAAACCCAAATAAACGTTTGAACTACCCTATCATCTAGACCCTTGAAATAATTCCTAACATCTGGACAGTTGATATGCTTATGGAAGAATCCTCCATCCTTTAGGATTTCAAGCTTTTACTATTCCCAAGTTTTGTTACATGCCCCTAGTGAATGGTAAATGCATTTAAATTAGATCATTTTGTAATTTCACGATGACTCCAAATGCTTGTATAACGGGCTTCCCAGTATCCGATTATAGCTATGAAAGAAAATATCAATTCCAGCAGTTTCTTTTGGGCAGCTTCTCTCCCTACGTGACTGCTGAAGCCAGCAACGTCCTTAATTACTGTTGTCCATGATACTGCAGCTGCAATTGAGAAGTCCTATCCTCCTATCTAAGCAAGCCAATAACAGTCCCTACAACACTGGCATATCAACCATCAAGCTCTGTGAATAACTAATAGCTCAATCTATAAAAATCCGAAGGGCGCGCGTTCTCTCTCAGGCAAGAGAAACGAGAGATGGAACCAGCAACACCGCCCATCCACATCGCCATGTTCCCATGGTTAGCATTCGGCCACATCAGCCCCTTCATCCAGCTGTCCAACAAGCTCTCCATGGATCCCACCATCAAAATCTCCTTCCTCTCAGCCCCAGCCAACATTCCCCGCATCTCCTCCACCCTCTCATCCACCGTTCATATCATCCCCCTCGAAATCCCACCCGTCGATGGAATCCCACCCGGCGTCGAGAGCACTGCCGACATGACCCCACACCAAGCTGAGCTCCTTAAGAAGGCCGTTGACAACATGAAGCCCCAGATCGAGAATCTCCTGGCCCACCTCCATCCCCAAATCATCTTCCACGATTTCACCCACCAATGGCTGCCGTCCATCGCTACCTCACTCAACATCAAGACCTTCTTCTTCTCCGTCTTCAACGCCACGGTGCTTGCTTACGCCGTCGTCCCTTCCAGGCTCGTTTCTTCCCAAATTACCCCCACCGTTGAAGACTTAAAGAACCCACCTCCAGGATTCCCGAAGACCTCTGCTGCAGCGGTCTCGGCCTACGAAGCCCGAGATTTACTCTACATTTTCAAGAGTTTCGGTGGTCCGAGCGCCTACGATCGCGCCGTGTCCTGCATGAAGAACAGCTCCGCCATAGTACTTAAGACTTGCATGGAAATGGAAGCTCCCTACGTCGAATACATCAAGTCCCAGTACGGCAAACCAGTCTTACTGGCCGGTCCGGTGGTCCCGCAGCCGCCAACCGGAGCCCTCGATCATCGGTGGGCCGACTGGCTCGGCCAGTTTCAGGAGAAATCCGTAGTCTTCTGCTCCTTCGGGAGCGAATCCTTCCTGAAAGAAGATCAGATCCGAGAGCTGGTTCTTGGGTTGGAGATGGCGGGACTACCATTTTTTGTGGTACTGAATTTCCCAGACGGGGAAGATAAGGTGGCCCGCTTGAAGGCAGTATTACCGGAAGGGTTCGAAGAAAGGGTGAAGGATAAGGCGGTGGTGCATACAGGATGGGTGCAGCAACAGCACATACTGGCGCACGTTAGTGTGGGGTGCTTCGTGTGCCACTCGGGGGTGAGTTCTATCACCGAGGCGCTCGTTAATGACTGCCAGCTCGTGCTTCTACCGCAGAAGGGCGACCAGTTCCTGAACTCTAGGCTGGTGAGTGGGGATCTGAAGGCGGGTGTAGAGGTAAAAAGAGACGAAGAGAGTGGGTATTTTGGGAAAGGGGATTTATGTACGGCTGTGAAGACGGTGATGAAGATGGTTGAAGAGGAGCCTGGGAAGACGGTTAGAGAGAATCACAGAAAGTGGAGGGATTTTCTGCGTGATACCGACGTGCACGAGAAGTTTTTGAAGAATTTTGTTGTGGAGATGAAAGGGATAATGTACGGTGGCGATGGAATGTAGCGTCAACTGTATTAATAGCTAACCGAGTAAAATTACCATATTTTCGAGCTATATGAGCCCACAGTGACAAATAAACTACATCCTACCCGTTCATTAGATAGCCACTCAGTTCTAGGTCTACCTGTAACTGAGCTGGGCCAACCAAAGGAAACTATGGGAGACATCGGAGCCATTCATCAGATGCGGCCCACCAATTAAGACACATTAAAACTTAACCCTTACGTAATTTAGGTGGGCCACCGTAAGTGAATGATTCTCCTTGTATGTGTCCTGCCTGAGTTTTAGGGCATGTTTGTTTTTTTGAGCTCATCGGTATTTAGGTTGTACATGGGTCATTAGTACTTCCCTCAATGGAAAAAGGAAAATAATGGGTGAATTTCAACAATGAGAATCATTATCTCCGTAGCCTTCAATGGTGGGTTCACTTGAGCTGGACATGCCTCATTTCTTAGTTTATAATTTAAAATATGCAAAAAAAAACAGTAGTTGATCCGAGAAGCTAAGACCCATATATCACATTGGCCGCTCAAAGTCGATACCCATTCCCAGCTATATACTGGCAGGATGGGACGTTAATAAATAATTATTAATTTTTCACCGGGTTTGAAAATGGAAGAGTAATCCCACCTCTAAAATTGATACAAAAGTGCCGGCTTGAACTTGTGGGCCTTACTATAATGTATATAATATATCGGCACCATTCATCTATTTTATTGAAATATTTTGAGGCATAAGCCGAAAAATAAGGTAAATCTAACGTTCAAATGACCCATACAAAAGGAAATAGTGGACTTAATTTGTCCATGGTTGAAAATTATTTCATTCATTGAGCCGGTGAGATTTTTTCATCATCTAACCCACTCATAGAGTCACACAAACATAAATAAGAGAAAAACACAAATATCAGCTTAATTCAAAACTTTTAAGAGCCCTAAGAAGATTTTAATGATAAACATTTGATTCGTGTTGTTTCTTATAGTGTGGTCCACTTGAGCTTTGAATCTACATCTTTTTTTTCCTCGTGCTCTAAATGCATTTGGCATAATAAATGATCGGTGTGGATAAGTCACATACATCATAGTGGCCTCACATTGATTTTGTAAATTTCTCCATTTAATTATTTATAAAAGTAGATTATTAAAAAATTACATCGTGATAATTAGATAGGTTAATAATTATTATCCATTTACATGGTAATTTAAGTTGAGCTAAAAAGTAAAACTGGCACTAAAAATCTGTTTGTTGCAACGTTCATCATCTGCTCGTCTAAAATCTGTTTGTCGCGACGTGACATTGGCACATCATCGTATAATAAAGGTGTCTGTGGTAAACCGAGGATCCGGATTCTTGTTTTTCGGGCTCAGCCGTAATTATACTGAAACGGGTCATCATGGCCATTTTCATGTTTGGTTGGTTTGTATTTACCACCACCTAACGACCGCCGTTTTACGCACATCCGTCAATCATGACAATTTAGGAGCATTTATGAAAATACACCTGCAATGCTACCTTCTCTGTATAACATACCATCAAACTGAAAGCTTTCTTTCCGACCTCCACATCTAACCAACCGCCGCTACCAGATACGTGAAATTGCTACTTATCTACTGTTAGCCCCTACAAACCCTTTCTTCTCCCACCATCATCTGTCGGTTCTCAATCCTATTCCTTCATGTGCGTATTTCTCTTCTTCGCAGGTTCTCGGCACTAGTAAAGTCACCGTCCTCCTCTCTATTCCGGTCATATCAACCCGGAAAGGAAGCTTCAGGACAGGTATTGTCATCTCTCGTCCATCTGTTTTGCGAGCTTATTTTAGGACATGCGGTGGATCAAAGACTCAAGTGGGCCGCACGAGAGTAAGCTTCAGGACAGGTAATCTCATCTCTCGTCCATCTGTTTTGCGAGCTCATTTTAGGACATGCTATAGAAAATGAGGTAGATCAAAAACTCAAGTGGGCCGCCCGAGAGAAGCTTTAAGACATGTAATCTCATCTCTCTTACATCTGTTTTGGGAGCTCATTTTAGCACTGAGAAAATGAGGTGGATCAAAAACTCAAGTGGGCCGCATGAGAGGAAGCTTCAGGACAGGTAATCTCATCTCTCATCCTTCTGTTTTGCAGAGCTCATTTTAGGACATGCAATAGAAAATGAGGTGGATCAAAAACTCAAGTGAGCCGCACAAGAGGAAACGGTGGGTTTCAGTGACCAATGTTGAAACATTTTTATAGCCACGGAAGTTTTGTATCAAGAGCTTTCACTTCATCCCAGTGAGAATGACCGCATAAACGATTTGGATGGCATATACACATCAAGGTGGGGCCAGGAAGGTTTCAACTATGGTAAACTCTTTTCCCAGCTTTTCCTCTTGTATGGCTCACTTGAGTTTTGGATCCGCCTCATTTTGAATCACATTTCCTTAAATGAGATCGTTAAAAGGATGAACGGTGTGGATTTCTTGCAAACTTCACTGTGGCCCCACCTAGCATCTAACGCAGGAACTTCCTAGGAAAGTTTTTCGCCGGAAAACTGCGTCCCTACGCAAGCTCATTTTGGACTTGCTACAGATGCGGATTTTGCTTTGGAAGGAAGTTCATGGGATGCAAGGTCGGACCACCGTGATGTTTGTGAGAAATCTTATATGTACATCTGTTTTTCCGGATCGTTTTAGGCCATGAGATCGAAAATCAGGTCGATCCAAAACTCAAGGCGTTCATGCGAGAGGAAAAACCGGGGGAAAGAGTTTCCTACCGTTGAATCCTTCCTAGGATCTATTTGATGTTTATATGCCATCCAAAGCGTTTATTAAGTCATTCCCAGTGGGATGAAGTGAAAACACCAAAAACTTAGCCTGATATGAAACTTTGTGGTCACATGAATGTTTCAAACGATTGTCACTGAGTCCCCACTATTTCCTCTCGACCAGCTCACTTGAGTTTTGGATCCACCTCATTTTTAGTGGCATGCCTAAAAATGAGCTTTCAATATGGATAAACAGTGTGGATTTCTTATAAACATCACGATGGCCCCACCTAGCATCCCAGCACTAGAACTTCCTGTGAAAGGCTCCCATAGAAAATCCTCCTCTACTTGTGACCCAAAAGGAGTAGTATACAAGTCTCTTGTGGGCCCACTAGAGGATGAGAAATGGTCGTCTTCAAACACTTGCATGGCCCCAAAACTTTTTTATCGTGCTAAGATTTATATAGAAATTGACCGTACTTACCTCAAAGTTTGGGTCAATTACCTAGAAAGCTACTACGTTCCATATATCCTAATAGTGACCTTCGGACAATTTTTGAAGATTATTTCAGACAAAAATGCCCTTGTCCTTGGTTCAGGAGTTGTACGATTTTATAGGGAGAAGAAGTTACGTCGTATTTAATGCCAAGAAAGTGATGTATACGAAACCCTTTTTTTATGTGTGGGCAAGGACCAAACTTGTGGGGCCTACATGGATGTATGTGTATAATCCATGCCGCCCATCCTTCTTGTCGTGTCATTTTAGGGCTAGGGCCCAAATATCAGCCTGATTTAGAGCTCGTGTGGGTCACATAATAAAAAATAATGGTGACAATGGAACCCACTATTGAAACTTTCCAGGCTCACTGTGATGTTTGTTAGAAGTGGACATTGCCCAAAAATGACTTTTTAGGCCCACACTGAGCTGGCCGACAAGGTGGGCAGAATAAATCTCCCCATTGTTGGCCTTAGGCTATTATACCAATGGTTTGGTAAAAAAGGAAGTAAATACGTTCAAAATCACAATCCATACAATATGACAACCATGACCCATATAACACAGCAACTACGACCCATGCAAATCACGACTCAAATGGGCCCACACTGATGTATGTGTATAATCCATTCCGCCCATCCTTTTTGTCATATCATTTTAGGGCTAGGGCCCAAATATTAGTTTGATCCAGTGCTTTTATGGCCGACAAAATAGAAAATAATGGTGACTGTTGAAAGTTTCCGAGCTCACTGTGATGTTTGTTAGAAATAGACATTGCCCAAGTTAGGAATTTTTGGGCCCACGCCAAGCTAGCCGACAAGATAGATGGATCAGATCACCCCATTGTAGGCCTTAAGCTATAGTACCAATGGTTTGGTAGAAAAGAAATTGAACACATTGAAAACCACAATCCATACAACATGACAACCACGACCCATATAACATGGCAACTACGACCCATGCAAACCACAACCTAAATAGGCCACAGTTGTATGGATCGTAGTTGTCATGTTATATGGGTCTTAGTTGTCCTGTTATATGGGTCTCAGTTGTATGGACCACAGTTGTCCTGTTATATGGGTCGTAGTTATCCTGTTATATGAGTCTTAGTTGTCCTGTTATATGGGTCTTAATTATATGGATCGCAATTGTCCTATTATATGGGTCGTAGTTATCCTGTTATATGGGTCGTGCTCGCGGTTGTCCTATTATTTGGGTCGTTGTTGTCCTGTTATATGGGTCTCAGTTGTATGGATCACAGTTGTCCTGTTATATGGGTCGCAGTTATCCTGATATATGGGTCGCGGTCGCAGTTGTCCTATTATATGGGTCTTAGTTGTCTTGTTATATGGGTCTCAGTTGTATAGATTGCAGTTGTCCTGTTATATGGGTCTCAGTTGTATAGATTGCAGTTGTCCTGTTATATGGGTCGTAGTTATTCTGTTATGTGGATCACGGTCGCAGTTGTCCTATTATTTGGGTCGCAGTTGTCCTGTTATATGGGTCTCAGTTGTATGGATCGCAATTGTCCTGTTATATAGGTCGCAGTTATCCTGTTATGTGGGTCGTGGTCGCAGTTGTCCTATTATTTGGGTCACAATTGTCATGTTATATGGTTCGCAGTTGTCCTGTTATATGGGTTGCAGTTGTCCTGTCAATGTGGGCCCAAGTCAAGACTTTTTGAGCCCACGGTAAGCTGGCTGACAAGGTGGATGGATCAGATCACCCTATTGTAGGCCATATATAACATGATAACTACGACCCATGACAACCACGACCCATATAACAGAATAATTGCGACTCAAATAACAAGACAATTGCGACCGCGACCCATATAACAGGATAACTGCGACCCATATAACAAGACAACTGCGATCCATACAACTGTGACCATATAACAGGACAACTGCAACCCAAATAATAAGACAACTGTGATCGCGACCCATATAATAGGATAACTGCGACCCGTATAATAGGACAACTGTAATCCATACAATTAAGATCCATATAACAGGACAACTATGACTCATCCATCCACCTTGTCGGCCAGCTTGCCGTGGGCCTAAAAAGTCCTGACTCGGGCAATGTCCATTTCTAACAAACATCACAGTGAACCTAGAAAGTTTCAACAGTCACCATTATTTTCTATTTTGTGGCCCACACGAGCATTGGATCAGGCTGATATTTGTGCCCTACCCCTAAAATGACACAGCAAAAAGGATGGGCGCCATGGATTGTACACATACATCAATGTGGGCCCATTTGGGTCATGGTTTGCATGCGTCATATTGCCATGTTATACGGGTCGTGGTTGTGATGTTCCATGGATCGTGGTTTGCAACGTGTTCACTTCCTTTTCTACCAAAGCATTGGTACCATAGCTTAAGGCCCACGATGGGGAGATCCGATCCATCCACCTTGTCGGCCAGGTTGTTGTGGGCCCAAAAAGTTCTGACTTGGGCAGTGTCCACTTCTAACAAACATCACAGTAAGCATGGAAAGTTTCGATAGTCACCATTATTTTCTATTTTGTGGCCCACACGAGCACAGGATCAGGTTGATATTTGGGCCCTAGCCCTAAAACGACACGACAAAAAGGATGGGCGACATAGGTTATACACATACGTCAATTTGGCCCCATATGGGTCGTGGTTTGCATGGGTTGTAGTTGTTATGTTGTATGGATCGTGGTTTTCAACGTGTTTACCTCCTCTTCTATTAAACAACTAGTACAATAGCTTAAGGCCCACAATGGGGTGATGCAATCCATCCACCTTATCGGCCAACTTACCGTGAGTCCAAGAAGTCCTGAATTGGGCAGTGTCCACTTCTAACAAACATCATAATGAGCCTGAAAAGTTTCAAAAGTCACCATTATTTATTATTTTGTGGCCCACACAAGCATCGGATTAGGCTGATACTTGGGCCCTAGCCCTAAAATAACATGGCAAAAAGGATGGGCGGCATGGATTATACACATACATCAATGTGGGCCCATATGGATCATGGTTTGCATTGGTCGTAGTTGTCATGTTATATGGGTCATGGTTGTCACGTTGCATGGATCGTGGTTTCCACGTGTTCACTTCCTTTACTACCTAACCATTGGTACCATAGCATAAGGCCCACAATGGGATGATCTGATCCATCCACCTTGTCGGTCAGCTAGACGTGGGCCCAAAAAGTCCTGACTTGGGCAGTGTCCACTTTTAACAAACATCACAATAAGCCTAGAAAGTTTCAACAGTCACCATTATTTTCTATTATATGGCCCACACGAGCACTGGATCAGGCTGATATTTGGGCCCTAGCCCTAAAATGACACGGCAAAAAGGATGGGCAGTATAGATTATACACATACATCAATGTGGGCCTCGATGTATGGTCAAACTCTTAGGTCGTGGTTGTAATGCAGTACGGGTCATGGTTATAATGTGGTAAGGGTCGTAGTTTTCATTGGTCGCGGTTGTCATGTTATATGGGTCGCGGTTGTCATGTTATATGGGTCGTGGTTGTCATTGGTCGTAGTTGTCATGGATCATGGTTGTCATGGATCATAGTTATCATGTTATATGGGTCGTGGTTCTCATGTTATATGGGTCATGATTGTCATATTATATAGGTCATGGTTATCATGTTATATGGGTCATGGTTGTAATGTGATAAGGGTGGTAGTTGTTATAGGACGTGGTTGTCATGTTATATGGGTCGTGGTTGTCATGGGTCGTAGTTATCATATTATATAAGTCGTGGTTCTCATGTAATATGAGTCGCAGTTGTTACATGTTCACTTCCTTTACTACCAAATGAAAGGATAGCCGTTGGTACATAGCCTAAGGCCCACAATGGGGTGATTCGTTCCGTCTACCTTGTCGGCCTGCTCGTCGTGAGCCTAAAAAGTCCTAACTTGGGCAGTGTCCACTTCTAACAAACATCACAGTGAGCCTGGAAAGTTTCAATAGTGGGTTCCATTGTCACCATTATTTTCTATTATGTGACTCACACGAGCTCTGGATCAGGCTGATATTTGGGCCCTAACCCTAAAATGACACGACAAGAAGGATGGGCGGCATGGATTATACACATACATCAATGTGGGCCCCACGAGTTTGGCCCTTGCCCACGCGCAAAAAAAAGGGTTCCATACACATCACTTTCTTGGCATTAAATATGACGTAACTTCTTCTCCCTAGAAAACCGTACAACTCTTGAACCAAGGACAAGGGTATTTTCGTCCGAAACAATCTTCAAAAGTTGTCTGAAGGTTACTCTTAGGATATATGGACTGTCGTAGCTTTCTAGGTAATTTGCCCAAACTTCGAGGTTAGTGTAGTCAATTTTTAGATTCATCCCAATGGAATGACCTTATAAATGGTTTGGATGTCATTTAAACATCAAGTTGGAGCCCATGAAGGATTCCAGGTTAGACATTTCTTTTCCCAATTTTTCATCTTTGTGGTCCACTAGATTCTTGGATCCGATTCATTTCTTTGCATGTTTTCTATCTCTGTGGCCCACATGTTTGACACCCCCAATTATTCATCTCATATTATCATCTTCATCTAAATCAATGGATGGATGGCTTGGATAGAGGAGGTATATCATGGGGACACAATTGGTTACTGACCAATCCATACTACATAGTTACATGATCACAAAAACAAACAATATGCAATTATAATAATAATAACTATTTACTATTACAAGTAGACCGAACAAACAAGCTCATAGGGAGTGAAATTCACCCATTATTTCCCTTTTAAGGCCCGTTTGATTTTTGAATTTCATAAGAAATGAGCATTTATAATTTAAGAAAGTAACTGGGATGTGAACGCAAGGATGATTGTGATGAGGTTGAGTACTATCTTCCTCAAGGATAACTACTTTGATGACTCCTCACAGAAATTCCTTGAATTCATGAAGACAAAATAAAAAATTGATAGATAATAAAAATGAATTTACAACCCTTTAAATAGTAATACCAAACTTGAAAAAGTAAGAATCAAACTCGAACTCGAACTCCCTAAAATTCGTACCTTACTGTAAATAGAAAATTTACAATAGTAAGTGTCCTATGTGGCTTAACCAAGTTATTCTGCTCATTTTTCTAAACACTTTTCATGTTCAACACAACTCCTAAAACTTGATAAAGAGTTATAATCAAACTAAAACTTACTATAAATAGTAAAAATGGAAATAAAATGGATTTTTGACCGTCGATCCGATGGAATTAATCTCACAAATTCGGCATGAGTAACCCTGCATGGCTGGGTTGGTTAGCTAAAGTAGCTTCTCCTATCCCAAAATCATATATGGTACGTCGAGTAACTCATTCTGGTTTGCGAAATATGTCTGTTGTAAGGTTCTAATGGTCCGGATCACCTCCGCCTCCAATCGGGCCTTCTCTGGTCCATCTTCAACATGAAAGTGTCCACCACCTGCTCTACATCACAGGTCTATGTCTTGGTTCAATATTTAAAATTGATGTTCCTATTTACTCATGTTTGAATATTTAAAATTGATGTTGAAATTATTAATTATAGTGAATTTCCACTATTTAGAGCCCCATTGGTTGCAAGAAATCGTCCTACGAATTTTATTTTTCCTTGCAATGTGGTCCACTTAATATTTAGATGTTTTTTATATTTTCAACCGGACCCTAAAATAACATGTTCTTTCCAATGTTCAACATGAATTTTTTGGATGGGATTTTTTGTGTGCCCCATGCTCACAGATCCACTGTGTGGCCCACCATGATGTATCTGCCTTACATCCATGCGGTCTATCCGTTTTTGAAAACTTAGTTTCATCGGTGCTCCTAAAAATGAACCAGATCAAAATCTCATAGGGACTTAAGTACATGAAATAGTCGTGATTGAATCCCTACCGATAATAACTTCATGGGGTCCATGGAAATGTGCATTAGCCATCCAAACCGTTCATTAAGTGACAAAGACCAGGATGAAAGTTCCACATAAATATAATCTAGACCCAATACTTTTGTGACCCACAAGAAGTTTATAATGATCATTTTCTATTGTTTCATATAATGTGGTTCACATGAGATTTGGATGTGTTTCATTTTTTGGATCAGACCCTAACACGGGAAACAGTGCTGATCCTTCCCATTACATAAGAAGCTCAATTTCGGCTCCTTTGGAGGTGACCATTCAATCCCCATTATTTCATGTGCTGTGGTCCACTGACTACCACCATTATTGCAACAATTACCAGCATCGGAACTCTCCCACAAATGTTTAGGAATAGGCATTCTACGTATGGAAAAACCGGGAAAATAAATGCCCACTGTGGAATCCTTCGTGGGCTCCAACTTGATGTTTAAATGCAATCCAAACCGTTTATAAGGTCATACTATTGGGATGAATTTAAAATAGATAAATCTTAGCATGATTTTTATAAAAAAAAGTTTTAGGGCCATGCAAGTTTTTGAAGATGACCATTCCTGTCATTGTCAGGCATATCTCCAACAAGTATGTTTAGGTAATGGAACTCTCCGACAAATGTTTAGGAATAATCAGAATTTACAAATCCAACTAACTTGGCCCTAAATTTCTTAAAAGATAAGATGTAGTCTTGCGTACCTCGAATGTATCGAAGTAGCCATTTCACTACTTCCAAGTGTTGTTTTCCGAGGTTAGACATATATCTACTAACAACACCAACAGTGTGTGAAATATTCAGTCTAGTACAGACCATGACATATATCGACCTGCCCATTGCATTCAAATAAAGCACACAAGATATCTCCTACTTTTCTTCATCGATTTTAGGACATTGTTCAGAAGAAATGTTAAAATGAGTCGCGTGATGAACGTTGACCGACTTTGCCCTGTCCATCCCATACTTTACCAACACATTCTCAAGGTATTCTTCCTGAGATAACCAAAGCCTATTGATTTTTCTATCTGTGTATATCAATGTCGAGAACCCTCTTTGCAGCTACCAGATCTTTCATTTCAAATGTCCATGCTAACTAAGTCTTCAGTAAATCGATTTCAGACATGTTATGACCGGTGATCAACATGTCATCAATATACAATACTAGGATGATGAATTTGTCATTAGTCAATGTCTTGTAATAGACACGGTGATCATATTCACTCCTTGAAAACTTCTTACTCAGCTTCAAATAATCAAACTTTTTGTATCACTGCTTAGACGACTGTTTGAGGCCATATAATTACCTCTTGAACCTACAAACCTTATTCTCTGCGCTCTTTATTTTGAAGCCTTCTGGTTGCTTAATGTAAATCTACTCTTCCAATTCCTCATGCAAAAAGGCAGTATTCACATCCATATGTTCCATCTCGAGATCGTATTGGGCAACCAGCGCCAACACAAATTTGATAGATACTTCACAACCGGCATGAATATCTCAGTGAAGTCGACACCTTCTCTCTGAGCATATCCCTTCGCCACCAACCTTGCCTTATACCTATCATATTTCTTCTTGAAGATCTACTTGCACCCGAACGTTTTTCGGCCGACGGGAAGCTCCACCAGCTCCCACGTCTCGTTCTTGTATAAGGAGTCCATCTCATCGTCCATCACAGCTTTTCACTTTTCGACATTCAGCTCATCAAGAGCTTCCTGAAGAGTTGACGGATCCCCCTAATCTGTAATAAGGGCATATGTGATATTTGAGTCAATATATGTCGCAAGTAACCTACGATCTAGCGACAGATTCCTTCTCACAGGTGTCTGCTCCACCTCCTCTTGTACTTCTATCTACGTATATATGTCTGCTCCACCTCCTCCTGATCTTCATCCTTAATTGTTTCCTCCTCATCCAGCAATTTGCAAATCATCTTGTTAAAGTTAATAATGTGGCCTTCAACATCATCTACATCTGTCATCTGTATATTCAACAACTGCAATTTCAAGTATAGGTAATTTTCAAGAGATTTCTTCGTATAGATGCCCTCTAACTTCGCCTATAAACTTGTTGCAGTTTTCTCTCTCATAACATTGTAAAGGACCTCATACATTAGGCACAATTTGATAGAAGTTCTCACTTTCTTATCAGTTTTGTTCCATTCATCATCTGTCATAGATTTCGACCACTTCTCAAGGAGCATCTTCCAATCCTTATTGAACTAAGAGGTCGATCATCTTGACTTTCCATAATTCGAAATTATTTTTTCCAGAGTACTTCTCAATTTCAAACTTACGATTAGATGTCATTGATACTTTACTTTCATATTCAACCTACACCCCAACGATAAGCTCTGATACCACTTGTTGGGGGACCGCGGATGCACACAGAGATGAATCAAGCAAAGTATTTCAATCGCACAATCAAGCCCTATTACAAAGACTCTGAATTTAACATGGGAAACCCCTTACAGAAAAAAAAAAAAAAAAAAACTATGGCACAAAGCGACAAATATCACTATAAAAGCATAAATTACAACAGATAGAGAGAATAACCAATTTAAACAAGCTTCGAATCTCCCCTTACAAGCCCTTGAAAACCTTAGGAATAAATTAAAAAGCTTTAAGATACACCATAATTCTGATTACACCTATATATATCCTCTAGGTGAATCACAATCAAAATAGGAAACAAATCCAACACTTACACAATTCTACGTATTTTCTACGTGACCATTTGATGGGACTTCGATAGCATTAACAGACCATCGATGGCATCAAACACACTTCGATGGCATCGAACTAAAGAACAAACGTTTCAGCAACTAAACATGAATTTTTCATATTTTACTGATGGCATCGAGTAGGCCTTCGATGTCATCGAACAGTATTCGATGGCATCCAACAAGACAGATAAAGCGTCCAGCAACTAACTTAATAAATTCCAGATTTTACCGATGGCATCGAACTGACTTTGATGGCATCAAACTATCATCGACAGACATATTGATTGACAGATTTAAGACATCGATCAACAACAACAAGAGGAAGACAAGCAAAAACGTAATTGACTCGTAGAAGAAGTTTTCGCTGCAATAGCCAAGGTCAAGCAGATTGATCACCAGATCTAAGAATTACAGTCCTACCGGGTAGGAATTATGAAGGGTACAAATTAAGGCTAAGGAAAAGAGAGTGCAAGTCCCTTAATCTTATGAGTAAGGTGTTAGAATATTTTGTGATCTTGTTACCATACTTTGTGTGATCTTGTTATATTAGATTGTAAATCTCCAGCTATGTAATATTCTCTCTGGCTATGTAATATCCTGTATTTAGCACCTAGGATCTTTCTTACAACTATGCATATTTACTATCAATAGATTGTAATCATACTATAAAGAGGGTGTTCTTCCTCCAATACAATATACATTGAAATACAGAATTTTTACGACAATCTCTCTCTTTCTCTTTATTTCTTCATGGTATCAAAGCCACACTCTTGTGGCCTATATAAAAAAATTTATATAGCGGTTGTTTGGAGTTCTTTTTCGCCATCTTCAATATGTCTCTATCTGCCTCAAGTCTTAATTCAATCGTCCGTCCTATTGATCTTTTATTAGATGGATCCAATTATAGTCTATGGGCTCAGAATATGGAAGTCTTTTTAAAAGGACGTCAGCTATAGCGTTATGTGACTGGAGCAGTCCCTCAACCTTCGCCAGGAGACGGTGAGAAAGACGATGCCTTTGCATCTCGTCTGGAAGAGTGGGACAGTATTCACTACAAAATTCTGTCTTGGTTCATCAACACTTCCGTTCCATCCATCAATAGTCTTCTTCCACGACTTGAGAATGCTAAAGTTGCTTAGGACTTTCTGGCAAAAAGATACAACTGCACCTATGATGCTTCATTGGAGTTTCAACCGGAAGCTAAACTCTATCAGATGCGTCAAGACCGAGGTCAGTTTATTGCTGATTTTTATTCTCAAACTAATATCTTTGGGAACAATTATCTGCCGCAGACCCTAAGTTAGAATGTTCTAAAGACATTCAAACATTTGCCACTTGGCTTGATCGACGGAAGTTTATGCACTTTATGATGGCTCTTCAAGATGATTTTGAATCTATTCGAGCTTCTCTTCTTCATCGTCAGCCACTTCCAACATTGGATGCTGCAGTTGCTGAACTCATCTATGAAGAAACTCGACGTTCTACTATACAGATGCAATCTTCTGACATGGTTATGGCCACCGCTTCTCATGGTGCTTCTCAATCTTCTGCTAGACGTTCTTCCTCTCAATCCACCTCCAAGCCTGATTTTTGCAAGTGGTGTAAACGAACTGGTCATACCATTAATGAATGCCGCAAGTTCCAATATTCTAAGAAGAAAAGAGCTTCCCAACAGACAGTTGCGGTTACTTCATCTGATCCTCCTGTACTTGAGACTCCACCTCAGTCCACTTCTCTTACTACAGCTGACGTGAAGGACTTAATTCACCAAGTTTTGTCCCAATCCTCAACTGCCATGTCCATCACCCCAGGTAAATTCCAGTGGTTTATAGACTCTGCCTGTTGTAATCACATGACATTTAATTCCACCATCTTCTCCCATAAAACAATTATCTCTCTCAATCCTGTCATATATACTGCCAATGGTTCACATATGTCTGTTAGGGCTCGTTTGGCCGGGTGGATTGGAAGGGATTGAATGGTATTAGGGTGGATGGCATGGATTTCTAGGCAATGATGGTGTTGTCAGTGGATTGTCTGCGGATCCATGGGATTGATATATCCCTGGATTGCTATATCCCATCTGTTTGGCGCGCCGGGCCAATCCCGGGATTAAGCCTTCTCATCCCTTCCAATCCCTCAAACCAAACACGTCCCAGGCAAATTTGAAAGGATTAAGGTGGATTGGAAGGGATTTAAATGTAATGATGGTGTCGTGAGTGGATTGTCTTGAGATCCATGGGATTGGGATCGGATCGCCGACTCTGTTTGGCACGCCAGGCCAATCCCGGGATTTGACTTCCAATCCCTTCCAATACCATCCAATCCCTTCCAATCCGACCGGCCAAACGGGCCCTTAGTCATATAGGGTCTATTTCTACTTCTAATTTATCTATTGGTGATACTTACCTTGATCCTAAGTTATCTTTAAACCTTCTTTCCGTTGGACAACTATGTGAGTTAGGTCTTGAATTGAAATTCTCTAACAAGGGTGTTGATTTACAGGATTCACAGAAAGGTCAACTACTTGGGACAGGCCGTAAAGTTGGACGTCTTTTCGAGCTCTCATATCTGCAACTTCCTTCTTCAACAACCACTTCCATGGCTACTGTCACCGTCACTTCCAATTTATAGCATGCTCGATTGGGTCATGCCTCGCTTCCACGTGTCCAGTTCTTGGCCTCTCAGGGTCATCTAGGATTAGTTAATTTTCAGTCATTTGATTGTGTTTCATGTCATCTTGGAAAATAGACACATTTGTCCTTTAATAAAAGTGAATCTTTTTCTTCTATACCTTTTGACTTAGTCCATTTTGATATTTGGGGTCCCGCCCCGATTCTGACTGAGGGGGGATCTCAGTATTTTGTTATCTTTGTAGACGATTACAGTCGTTATACTTGGATTTATCTTTTACGACATCGGTCTGAACTCATAAATGTTTACCATAATTTTCATAAAATGGTACATACTCAATTTTCTTGTACCATTAAAACTTTTCGTTCAAATAATGCTATGGAATACAAAGATAAATCTTTTCTTACCCTTTTACAACAAAATATAACAGTCTCTCATCATTCTTATCCATACACTTCTCAACAGAATGGTCAAACAGAACGTAAACATCGTCATATTCTAGATACGGTAAAAGCACTTCTCATCTCTGCTTCTCTTCCAAAACGCTTTTGGGGTAAAGCTGCTCTCACTGCTATCTACACTATCAATCGTGTTCCCTCACCTACCATCCACAATAAAACTTGTCATGCCCCAAACCTGAAAATCGAATTCATAGGAATCCCGATCGCCGAATCCGGTGCCGACAGCCTCTGTAGTACCCCATTCTCGGCTCCCAGCGCCCATATGCCAAGTTCCGATCCTAGATCCTACAAGGAGAATTTTCCAACGTACATTTATCTCGTAATAAGCATAACCACAAGTTTACCCAAATCACAAAGGCAACATCATCATCACATATCCACTAATATAAACATTTGAATACAACGTTGAGAGGGAAATACATATGTCAAAATCAAAGCTCCAAAAGTTAGCTACATGCTCCAAGCTCCACGCTGTTGTAACCTAACTTTACCTGCACGCATCTATCGTACATAAGCTTATAGAAAGCTTAAAGGGTGGTATAAGTGTGTGC
Organism: Magnolia sinica; assembly: GCF_029962835.1. Lineage (NCBI taxonomy): Eukaryota > Viridiplantae > Streptophyta > Magnoliopsida > Magnoliales > Magnoliaceae > Magnolia > Magnolia sinica. The sequence continues at coordinate 16,266,196 of NC_080575.1, read as the reverse complement.
ACGAGGTAAGTGTCAAGTATTCAATACAATGCCATAATCATATGATTATCTGAAATACTGGTAAGATCGTGAATCATATGATATCAGAGTAAGCGAAAATACTGACAAGTCCATTAGTTAATCACTATCAGAATATGTAATACAGATCAGCTATGTAAATGAGGAGTCATAAAGAGCCAAAGATCATATACCGATGATGCAATACAATATACAATTCCTGATGAGTTTACGAATACTGTCAGCCGCATCTATACCATATAAATGCAGAAACACAGTAACCCAAAATGTCATATGCTGCGGATGTAATGCAATATGCGGTGTGAATGGAATGACCATGTGCAATGTGAAGTCGGGATAATAGTACGTAGTATCACAGGCTATGTCCATCACAAGGGATTTCTATCCAAACTAGTCTCATACCTAATTTGGATAGTCAGACTCAATGTGGTAAACTCTTAATCTCAAGTTAGTCGCGCGCCCCAACCGAAATCCTGGTCATTGCGAAGGTACACGTAATAAATAGTTGCGCACCACCGGCCTGAATGGATAGTGAATGAATGAGTATGCAACTCCTGCTCAATAAGTCCACATATCAGTACAGTTCATCTCTGGGATCATCACCAGGGTCTATTACACTCTACGCCAGCTTGCCACCCATATCCGAGCGCACAACTAGGTAAGTGGAAGAGACCTCAATATCTGCTTGCCAATATCGGGCCCGACTCGTCGATAACGGACTCATTCCTCAAGCTGATCAGACTCAACCTAGATATTGCCCCCTCACTCAGGCGGGTAAGGTCACACCCCCTCCCAACCAACTACGACACAATGGGAGACGCGGCCTACTGGTATACAGCCCTCATGCGCTCATATACATCCACTCGATGTCGATGTTGGGGCGTCTTCTGGCCATGGAGGTTTGAATTTTTACCCAGGGACATCTATGACACCCGTATACTAGAACCAAACATTTTCGGTGTCCCATCTGGCCATCCACGATATGCCTGTGGAGGCTACGGCCCTGATATCACTATGGCGTACAGTAGTCATATCACAAAATGCGTGATGCATGAGTCATACAATCCAGTCATACATCAATCCTACGCGTGCTGTGTACTCATGTGAGATAACCTCCGCTTATCAGGAAGTCTCATATCAACCTGCCCAATGACATATGTAATGGTCAATCACATCTCATAACAAACATGCAGATGATGCGTATGGGTATGTATCATGGTGTTAATGCTATCACATACTCACAATTGGTATCAATAACCGGCATAGATAATCGGCCTTGACAATGTGGACATTTAACCAACATTGTCTCCAGGGAATGCCTCGCATAGAGCCTAACATATAGTAGACTCATGGCCTCACACAAAGGCAAAATATACATCACCATGGGCCTCACTCAAGAGCTTAATACATCACGATGGGCCTTTCACATGGGCCTAACATACATCACAATGGGCTACATCGCTTGGCCCTCAAATGCATCACAATGGGCCTCATCACATAGGCCTCGTATACATCACATTGGACCTTAAACACGGGCTGAATGCACATCACAATGGGCCTCAAATATAAGCTACATATACATCACATTGGGCCTCGACAATCGGCCTATATCGGCAAATCGGTCACATCAATTAGAATTGGCAATCGGACACGACAATCGGAATCGATCGATAATCGAAATTGGTAAATCGGTCATGTCAATCGGAATCGGTAATCGGTCATGACAATCGGAATCAATCGATAATTGAAATTGACAATCGGTCACGACAATCGAGATCGATCGATAATCAGAATCGGCAAATCGGTCATGTCGATCGGAATCGACAATCGGAATCGATCGATAGTCAGAATTGACAATTCGATCACGTCAATCGGGATCGATCGCTAATCAGAATCGGTAAATCGGTCATGTCAATCGGAATCAGCAATCAGTCACGACAATCAGGATTGATCGATAATCAAAATCGGCAAATCGGTCACATCAATCAAAATCGGCAATCGGCCTCGACAATCGGAATCGCCCTCAACAATCGACCTTGACACTCGGCCTTGACAATCGTAATGGGCCTTACATAAGGGTCTCATATATCACAATGGGCCACGCCAATGGACCTAATATACATCAAGTGGGCTGCAATAATGGACCGCACCAATGGGCCTCATATACATCAAGACGGACCACAACAATGGGCCACAACCTGTGGGCTTCAAATACACAATAGGTGGGCCCTACACATGGGTCTAATATACATCATAGGTGGGCCCTACACATGGGTCTAATATACATCACAGGTGAGCCCTACACATGGGCCTCATACACATCAAATGGGCCACCATACATGGGCCCCGAATACATTAAATTGGGCCGCAATGTGTGGGCCTCAAAAACATCACTATGGGCCTTGCACATAGGCCACAGATTCAAGCAAGTGAGCTCCATCACATGGGCCTTAAATACAAGGCAGGTGGGCCCTATCACATGGGCCTCAAATGGGCTTGGACCACACCAAAAATCATTTCAATAATGTTTACTCACCACTGTTTCCTAAGGTGTGGTCCACTTGAGATATGGCTCTACTCCATTTTTTGGACTACATCTTACATTGGGCTGAAAAAATAGATGGACGGTGTGGATATATATATATATATATATATATATATATATATATATATATATATATATATATATATATATATATATAATGTAGGCCCCACTAATCTGGACAGATGGGCGGAATTAATGAATATAGAATAATTACATCAAGGTGTGTCCTACACTGCAGGGATGAAACACATAAATTCATGGAGGAGGTCCACGGCCCATGTCAAACAGATGAACGGCTGGATATATAATACCCACGTCAAGGGGCCCGCCGTCCCTAGTAGATGGAAAGCGTGGCTATAAGATACATATATCTAGGTGGACCCCACATAAATGGACGGTGTGGGTGTAGAAATACATCAAGGTAGGTCTCGCCTGTCCAGGCCGGACAGATGGCTGGGATACATCCCATGCCTCATGTGTGTATCACACTGTCCAGATGGACGGTGATGATACAGGACATGTGCATCAAGAGGGTCACACCCACATATGTAGGGTGGCCATGTCCTGGACAGACAGTATGAAAACACATACAGGTGGTGAGGTAAGCACACACAATACAATGAAATCCACCGTCAAACATGTTCATCACGGTGGCCCCCACCGTCCATGTACTGGACGGTGGGACGCAACCCATACATCAGTAGACCCCACGTGGTGGAGGTGGGCCACCCCACATTGCTCAGTATATATATACATATAAATATTATATTATATTACATTATATTATTATATATAAATATATATAATGTATTTAACGTCCAGACGTCTTTTTTTGACGGACGGTCTGGACATGGATTGCATACATCAATGTGGGCCCCATCTCCACACGTGCAGCACGTGTGGAGTGGGTCCCACCTTATGGACGTTGTAGATATAATACATGCCTCATGACAGGGCCCACATACCCTGCTGATGTCAATACAGTCTGCTGGCCCAGCAGATAAACAGTCTGGATAAAACACAGCAAAGGTGGGTCCAGGTGGCGTGGATAAATAAATCAAGGTGGACCCCACCTCATCTGAAAAATAGACGGATGGCCTGGATGAAACACAGACCTCATGATGACACCCACAGAACTGCTGAGTACAGCAGATATATAGGTAGTGTAAGGTATTCTATCCATTCCGTTTCCACAGAGATGGGTCCCACGTGGGGCCATCATAACGTTATTTTCCACCCAATCTGACCATAAGGTCCCATAATGAGAAGAAAAACAACACAAAGATCCAAAACTTCCGTGACCTAAAAAAGGTTTCAACAGTAGACGTTCAACCCCCTGCTGCTTTAGGTGGTGTGGACCACTTGAGACCCATGTACTGCAGATTTTTGGGATATCCCAACAATTAAAGGGTACCCATCAAATGGACGGTGTTGATGTTCAACATGCATGATGGTGGGGCCTGTGGTGGGGCCCACTGACTGTCCGTTAAACAGCAGGATGCTGCCTGCTGCAGCGTCCTCTGGGCGCTGGCAGCAGCAGCGTCAACTTCCCTCTCTCTCTTTTTTTTTTCACGGATTTTCATAGGTGGGGCCCACTTTAAGAGAATCCACTCCGATGGTTGAATTCCTGAACTCAGAACAGGTCTAACAAGCCCCATATCGAATAAGTTTCATGCGTAGAAACATCATAGCGGGTCCAAACAATTAACATCACCCAAAATCACTAGTTTCCACATTATGGCCCGCCAAAGATTCAGTTGGGCTCCATTTTTTAGGCTCAACGTCTAAAATGAGCAGGGAAAAGGAATGGACGGTGTGGATACATTACATACATCATGGCGGGGTCCACGTTGTTGGCCCACCCACCCTAAAAATCAAACTGATATTTGTGTTCCGCCTATGTCCAGGCCTGCTGCTGTAAAGCGGGCTGGACGTAGAGGTGGGCATGTTGGACCCGATCTGGTAGATCCGACCCGACTCGGTACCATTCCGAACAGAACCGACGGCCTAGATCGGCTCTGATCAAGTCTGTCCATCCAGATCCGATCTTTTTCGGGTCAGGTTCGGATAGTGACGTATCCGGACAGAACCGATCCGAAAATCCAAACCGAAAGGGTCCGACTCGACCCGACCCGACCCGACCCGGGATCTAAATATCCCTTCATTTTTCAAAATTATCTTTCTCAGTAAAGTTTTACCGCGGCGCGTCTTTGCTTTTCGTTTGGTGCTAAAAAAACCCCGCCCTAGCCCCCAACGCTCTCTCTCTATCTCTCTTTATATCTGTCTCTCTTCATGTCTGTCTCTCTGTCTATTGAAGAAGAAGGCAAGTAAAGTCTAGCTAGATCTTTACGGTATTTCTTTGTTGGAGAGAGAGATACCAGATTGAGAAATGGTATATCGCTGTATATGGGAGAGAGAAAGAGAGAGAGTCGCAGCAGGCAGAATGGTTGGCATACAGTTGTCGGAAGCGGATTGGCTAGCGTACGAAGCGGATTGGCTGGTGTAACGTTAACAACTTCTGTGAGTCTGATCATGAGGTATGTGTTATATCCAAACCGTCCATCCATTTGGCAATATCGTATTAAGGCTTGAGACAAAAAATAAGATAGATCTAACTATTAAGTGGACCACACTACGGAAAGCAATGAGGATTAAACGTTTACCATTGAAACTCTTTTTGCGTTCACAAGAGTTTTAGATCAATATGAAATTTGTTTTTCCGCTTCATTCAGGTCTTTGTGACCTTATGATGGAAGATAAACGTTATGGTGGGCCCACAAATGGTTTAACGGTGAAAATCATTATCTCCGCTGCTATTTATGGTGTGGTCTAGATGATCTTTGGACATAATTCGTTTTTGGGATAATACTCTAAAATGATCTCTAAAAATAGATGAACGGTGTAGATATAATAAATACATCACTTTGGGGCCCATAAAACTTTGATCTGTTTGGACCGTTTATACAACTCGGAGCTCGAGGAGCGTCAGTGCATGTGTGAGATCTGAGAGAGAGCGGGAGTCTTGTGTACGTGCGGGTTTCGTCAGGTGAGATGGTCCACCTTTTTTTAAAAAGCAAAATAACTATGGCTGTGAGCTGCACGTGTGTTGGCGTACGAGTGTGGTGGTGCGGATTTTACTAACGTGGATGGAAAGATTGAGTATGTGTGAGATCTGCACTGTCCATCATGTTGGTCACACTTTGTTTTGCTTTTAGCTCATTTTTTATTACCATAAAATGATCTAAAAAAATAGATGGACGGCATGGATGAAATAAATACATCATAGTAAGGTCCACAGAACACCGACTACCATCGTTGGCTGGTGGCACGAGGAGTAGCCAATCCGTCTTCTCACCGGCTACCTTCACTGCCTCGAGCACTGAGCTCGCTGACACAGGCGGATTTGAAGGGATAGCCTTTCACGTGAACCCCCCCTGCGTGGATGCTAGGTGGGTCCCACCGTGATGTTTGTGATAAATCCACACCGTCCATCCGTTTTGGGAGATTATTTTAGGACACGTGACCAAAAACAAAGTATATCCAAAACTCAAGTGGCCCTTACGAGAGGAAACAGTGTAGATTCGATGACCACCTTCCTCTCTCGTCAGGCACACTTGAGCTTTAGATCCAGCTATTTTTTAGTATCATGTCCTAAAATAACGTCTCACAACTGATGAACGGTGTGGATTTCTTAAAAATATCACTATGGGCCCACATAGCATCCCATTACGTGGTGCAGAAAATACTAAAAAAAAAAATATGTACGTGGATTGTCAGATGTACCACGCACCAGCTGAGTTGGTTTCGCGTGTTGCCGTCGGCAAGTTCTGTGGGTCCTATCAGGAGGTATGTATTATATCTAAACCGTCCATCCACTCGGCGGGCTCGTCTTAAGGCTTGAGCTGAAAAATAAGATAGATCTAAAGATCAAGTGGACCACACTGTAAAAAGCAGTTGGGATTGAACGTCTACCATTGAAATTCTTTTAGGGTCAAGGAGGTTCTATCCGAACCGTACATAATTCGATCCGACCCAATTTTTTTGACCGAGTCGGGCACGGTTCTGGTGAGGCCAGCAGTACAACGGTTCTGGTCGAGTCAGAGGACCCGGACTCGGTCCTAGATCAGAACTAGTTCAGATCAGGCGTTGAGAAGCTCGGATAGAGGCGAGTTGGGGCAAATCCGGTCCGACTCGACTCGATGCCCACCTCTAGCTGGACGACGCGCCTGGCCGATCTGACCTATGTCTGGAGTGGTCCCACCACAGACGGTGGGGACATAAGGCATACATCATGGCGATGGCCATGTGGTGGACCACACAGTCTACAGCAAATTGGTATTTGTGTTTCTCCATAGCCAAGCCAGCCCAAAATCAGGTAGCATGGCTGCTTGATGGTGGGTAGGAAGGTGGGTCAATCCCACTAGATGGACGGTAAGGATATTACATGCATCATTAGGTAGGCCACTCGTCATAAAAGAAAGGGAAAGAAAGAGAGAGAAGCACCCACCTTTGATCTTCTATTCCTTCTTCCGCCTATGTAATCTAGAGCTCCAAGGGGACAATTTCGACAGTTGAGATGATGATTCAAGGGTTGGATTGGGTGGTAGGACCACACCAAGCTCTCATTGGGGGTTGAGATGTGGGTTGCTTTCCTTCTTCTTTTTTTTGAGAATGAGAGAAATGAGAGAGAGGTGTAAGAGAGAGAGAGAGAGAGAGAGAGAGAGAGAGAGAGAGGTGATGTGAGTGATGGAGTGATGGGGAGGGGGATGGTGAGTGTGGGTGAATGTACTTAGTTGTAAGAGAGAGTTGACTTTAAGAGAGGGGTGGTTGTACTTGACATTGATTGATAGAGTAATGTGATGTGTCGTAGAGATTTCTTCGATGTTTGCAACGTGCGGCATTTTCCTCAAACTGAACGCAGGCCCACATCTCCTAGCCCGGGTATTGCCTCGGCGCGCGAGACGCGGCATCAGAACCACTGTCGCAAGGATACAAGTTTCAGTTCGAGTCGACTCAGATATACGGGACATGACTTAGGACCGCGCGCAAATGCTAGTAACAAGTTGAGGGTTGCCGAAATTCGACCGGGAGTACCGCAGAAGCCTAAGGAATGGTACGATCTAGGATACGAGTCTTACAAAACTCCTTTTGAGCTTCTCCATAGTACAGTCCCTAACTATTCCTTGCTTCGAGTTTTTGGTTGTGTCTGTTTTGTCACTCTTCCTACACATGAACGCATTAAACTAGAACCACGATCTAGACTCTATTACCTTCTTGGTTATGGTCACACTCAGAAAGGTTATCGTTGCTATGATCCCATAGCCAAACGTCTTTGTATTTCTCGTCATGTGGAGTTTTGGGAGCATAAGATGTTTACGAGTCTTTCTCCTTTTCCAGAGTCTTCTTCCAGTTATGCTCCTATTTTTACTGATCCATCTATTGCTTTAGTACCTCACCCCTCTGCAGAGATGCTAAGCTCCTCAGACGTTTATTCTACGGCTGCTCCTGATCCAACTGACACGTCTGCTGATCCTCCTGCTACATCAACTGCCTCTAAGTCTGTCCAGGTACCTGCACTTCGTCACTCCACTAGAGTAAGAGCCCCTCCTCATCTTCAAGACTATCATTGTTTTTATGCCCTTACTACTCTTCACGAACCATATACTTATCGTGAGGCTAGTACTAATCCTCTTTGGCAAAAAGCTATGTCTGATGAACTAGATGCTCTTACCAAAACTCATACTTGGGACCTGGTGGATTTGCCTTTTGGAAAGTCTGTAGTTGGTTGTAAGTGGGTTTACAAAATCAAGACTCGGGCAGATGGATCAGTGGAACGATACAAAGCTCACCTTGTTGCGAAGGGTTTCTCTCAGGAGTATGGTATTGACTATGATGAGACTTTTGCTCCTGTTGCTCGACTTACCTCTGTTAGATCTTTACTTGCAGTAGCTGTTGTGCGTCATTGGGAACTTTTTCAGATGGATGTCAAAAATGCCTTCTTGAATGACGATCTTGTTGAGGAAGTCTATATGCATCCTCCACCTGGCTATGATCATCCTCCTCACAAAGTCTGTCGTCTTCGTCGTGCTCTTTATGGTCTCAAACAGGCCCCTCGAGCCTAGTTTGCCAAATTTAGTTTTATTATTGCTCAACAGGGCTTTGTCCCTAGTGCATATGACTCTGCACTGTTTCTGCGGACTACTGGTGCTGGTACTATTCTTATCCTTCTTTATGCTGATGATATGATCATTACAGGGAATGATCTCTCTGGTATTCGAGATCTTCAACACTTTCTGAGTCAGAATTTTGAGATGAAGGACTTAGGGCAGCTTAACTATTTCCTTGATCTTGAGGTGACTTCCGGTTCAAATGGTTATTATCTATCCCAGGCTAAGTATGCTTCTAACTTGCTTTCCAAAGCAGGCTTGACTGACAGCAAAACGTGCACTTCTCCTCTTGAATATAATGTTAAGCTTCTCGCTACTGATGGTGAATCTCTTCTAGATGCTACTCTGTATAGGCAATTAGTCGGTAGTCTCATCTACCTCACAGTTACTCGCCCAAACATTTCCTACGTTGTTCACTTGGTTAACCAGTTTATGAGTGCACCACGCTCTACTCACTATACTGTCGTTCTTCGTATCTTGCGCTATGTCAAGGGGACTTTGTTTCATAGTCTTCACTTTTCATCGCACTCATCTCTGGAGCTCTGCTCTTATTCTGATGCTAACTGGGCCGGTGATCCTACCGATCGTCGCTCCACTACGGGTTATTGTTTCTTACTTGGTACTTCTCTCATTTCTTAGCGCAGCAAGAAACAGACTGTTGTTACCGATCCAGTACTGAAGCTGAGTACCGTGCACTTGCTGATACTACAGCTGAACTTTTGTGGCTACAATGGCTTTTGAGAGACATGGGTGTTTCTCAGTCGACTAGTTCCCCTCTTTATTGTGATAATCGGAGCGCCATTCAGATTGCTCACAATGATGTTTTTCATGAGCGGACCAAGCATATCGAGATTGACCGTCACTTCATTCGGCACCACCTCCAGCAGGGTACACTACATCTTCGATCCCTCTCCTCCGAGGATCAACTTGCCGATATTTTCACGAAGTCTCATCCTCCTGGTCGATTTCGTGATCTTGTTTCCAAACTCAAGTTGACTTCATCATCTCGAGTTTGAGGGGGGGAGTTAGAATATTGTGTGATCTTGTTACCATACTTTGTGTGATCTTATTATATTAGATTGTAAATCTCCAGCTATGTAATATTCTCTCAAGCTATGTAATATCCTATATTTAGCACCTAGGATCTTTCTTACAACTATGCATATTTACTATCAATAGGTTGTAATCATACTATAAAGAGGGTGTTCTTCCTCCAATACAATACACATTAAAATACAAAATTTCTACGACAATCTCTCTCTTTCTCTTTATTTCTTCATAAGGAATTGAGGAAGGGTACATAGATACTAAGGAATGTGTTAATAGTCACACGCCCATGTTCCAAAGATCAAGGCAACGTATCACGAAGCCTTTGAAAGAATGGCGAGATCATCGGCTCGTTTTCTTCTTTATTTGAAATGGAATTTTGAGATGTTTCATTATATAATATTCAAGTCATGGTGCTCTTGGCTGTCACTTTTCTGATTTCCCTTCTTAGTCGACCATGAAACTCCACTAATCGGCTTTTGCCATGCAAGGACTTTTCATAATTCAGTCATACGACCAGCGATCGTATGACTCTCTTACTTTCTAAGTGATATGGTCGATTTTGTTTTCTTTTTAAATTGTCAATTGCCCACATAACATTACTTAACTTTTTTCCAAATTAAGGAAATTCTTTTGTTGGCTTATGCCTGGTAACTTGTTCCTTTGATGCTTATGATAGTTATGAATTCTTTTAACTATCTCCTTTTGTGTTGTTGTAAACTCAATACATCTTTTTGTTCTCATAGCTTTCTGTTTCTGCTAGAAGAACTTACTTCCATATCAACGATCCCATGGTATATACTGACTTTGGCTTATCTACTGCCATACGTTCAATAATCATTGCTTTGCAACTCCCTTGTATGGGGATGATTAATTAGGCTATAGAGCAACAAATGCTGGTCTCTATGACTCTGTGGTTGGTCTATACTCTTTTTTATGTTTTTCCATTGCAATTTGCTGGAGCTTAATTTGAAACTGCCTGCTGAGTCTCGCGGCGGCTTCCTATGCTTGGATCACCCCCAAGTAATTTGTATGGGAACTTTCGGATGAACTACCATTTTCCATAGATTGTCATCTGTATCGACCAGCTTGACCATTTTGGGATGATTGCAAGTCCAATTGCCCGTTACCACTGCTTTGATTCTATGATTGTTGGGCTGCTAGATTTGTTGCACTACGTGGGGCGGTTGATGAAATCATCAGCATGGTGACTGATTTGATCTCCATGGCCTTTCTCCTTTTGTTGTTTGCCTTGAATGATAATACTGATGACTTATTTCAACTTCACAGCTGCATTAATCAGAAAACAGATACTCGTGCAATTTTCTGGTTAAAGACTATGAGACTTCTCTTACTTGCCCCCTAAGTATCCTAGGAGGCTTGGATTCTTCTCTCGCAGCGGTTGTTCAGCTCACGATTCGTTGTCTAGTGGCCATTGTCACATCAACCTTTAACGTGGGTGCATCTAATCTTCGCAAGTTGAGTGCGACAACATTCACTTTGACCATTTGCAGGAATGGGTCGATGTTGACCATCATGGTCTCCTCCTCTTTCTCAGGGAACTTCAGTAATCCTTTGTCTATATTTGCTTGGATTACAGTCCTGAAAGCCACACAATTAATGGTGGAATGAGAGCAAGAACCATGACATTTGCAGTACTCTTATCTTTTTAAGCTCTTCAGCCGATGTGATTCTTTGATTTGAATGTACTTTAATGAATTTCTCCTACAAAGAATGATAAAAAAAAATCTCATTGTCATGCGTATGTCGGAGTATTGCTTTCCAATTGCAAACACATTTTCCTTGAATTTTGGCCGGAAGGAGTGGCCATCTCTTTCTTGGTCAACGATTGGTAAATAAATGGCTTTCCGACTTCCGTCATGTCCAATTCAAAGTTCAAGTCTTGATAATAAGTCCCAAATGAGTAATTATTTTGTTGGCTTTCCTCTCTAAAAAGCCACTCATATCAAGTCACTCAAGCAGATAGGTCAGATAAGTCTCTAAATTTCATGCCTTCGAACTTCTTTCGAAGCTTGATATCTTAGTCATCCTAGGTCAATTTAACAAAACCCACCTCGGGCATGGTGACTAAGCACTTGTTCACCTTTTTTAAGCAAACAATATATTTATCAACCATCTCTCCCAACTACTGTCTCAGACGGGATAAATCAGCCATAAAAACCTCATGCTCAATTCGAAAAAACTGTGCATGAAATTTCTCTTCCATTTCCGATCATGTATTGATAAAATTAGGTGCCAAGTTAATGTACCATGTGAAGGTTGTGCCAGTTAGAGAGTTTCGAAAAAGACTTAGTTTCAGGAAATCATCGGTGGAAACTTTACTACATTTTATGGTGAATCTACCAATATGTTAAATGGTCGATAGGCTTGTAACCCCTTGGAAGTTTGTAAAAATGATTTATCGATTCTGAACAGGATTTCCCCGTAGGTTGGTTGATTTATGCACCAACCTTATTGGTGGCCTGCTACATCTTGGATGAGGTAGATTAAATCTTCCCATTCCAATTGAGGGACTTGGACCGACGCTCATTGTTCCTGAATGATCGGGTTAACCACTGGAGGAACCAGAGGCAGGGGTGGTAAGTTTTGGCCAAATTGGTTTTGATCTAATCAATTGGCTCTCAGTTTGTGGGAGATTCAGTTGAGGATATGGATCCATATTACCACCCCTGAGCAGCTTTCTGCAAGTAAAATCTAACCCTCCCTAGCTAAGCCACCCTACTCTTCCAACTTACCAGAAAAAAAAAAAAAAAAACCTGAAATTTATTTAAAATGTCTTTCATATCCTTAAACATTCAGAGTTGCAGTAAAATTCTCAACGGTTACTCATGTTCAACCAAAGTGATTTTCATACCGTTAACTTAGTAATATGTTTCACATTAGGTAGTTTAGCTTGATTTAATGCATGACATGTACAATTCTAAGTAACTGCATATCAAGCATATAGTTCTCACGTTTTTGGTATATAGTTCTCCAATCCAGACATTTGGTATGTTGAGACTACTGCAAACGAAGAACTCCCTGATTAGAAGATCCCAGCCACCAATATTAGGACTCTTTTTAGTTGAATGTGGACAGTTTGCTTGTATTTATCTTCTCAATCCATCTATGTACCAAAAAAAAGAAATTGGGTAATAGTCTATACGCAGTGATCCACCACGTACGATTGGTCTGGATATCTAAGGACCATGTTGATATCAAAGATCAAACAACAATGAGAATAACCACATAAGTATTCTATTCGAATGTAGTACTTATCTGTATATGTTTCAACAAAGAACTCTTCCTCCAGAACTACTAAGAATATATGGAATTTATTAACAAATCAAACTGGAACAAAGCTATCATGACAAGTTTATTAAGGATTGCAGTATGTATCAGTTGAATACAACCCCCCACAAAAGGAGTTTCAATGACTTGAATTTCATTCAAGAAGCTCTTGCAGTTGCCCTGTGCTTGTGAGACATAAAAATTCCAGTAGGCAGTGCAAAAAATCTTACATGATAGTGGCCATGGCAGTTGAGATTTCAAGTGGGAGTTATTCACCTCCAAACAAGCCTGTGAACTATAAAAGAGCATCGAAATTTTGCTAAAGCCTGTACGTATCCATAGCCCTGCCCTCTACACACGACTAACAACAACAAACATGCGAATATGACCCATGTGTGAAAGATCCAAGTGGACTATATCAGGTAGGGCGACACGGTTTAGAACTTATTTCCTGAATCCATCAGGTCAATTCATCAAGTGGGGTTGTGTATGGAAAGAAAACTATGGCTAAAACAACTTTTTTCTAGCCATCAATTTATTTTTTTTAGAATGTGGCCGGCCTGATAAGTGAAATAGCTGTGGACAGTTCAGATCTTTCACACGTGCCACATTGGCTCATGTTATGGTGTGTGAAGCTGCAAAGCTGTACATGGGTATGGGCTTGGCAAACCCCGAAAAAACATTTACCTACATATGATACAGTGGGATCTACGCTGATTCATGGTTTGGGTTTGTCAAGTTAGCAAGTTCTATGGATGGGCTGTTGCCCATATCCTTTGTCTTGTGAAGAAGAAAGGTTCCGGAAAGAATAGTAACGAAGCCACACAATTCTGTTGCTATCTGAGATGCGTTTTGTGTGTCCCAATCCTGGATTAGATGAAAAGAAAAAATGAGAAAAATCATAATCCAAAGAACAATTTTTCTTGCTAATTCGAGGTGCTGATATGTACAAAATATCACAAGCATGTGACAACGTCACAACCAAATCAAAGGCCAGGTTTGGTTTCTGATGATATTTCAGGAGTGGATAAAAATAGTAAGTGATTTTAGAGTTTCTATTCTTACTAGAATTCCAAAAATCACAAAATGGGCTCTCGTTTGAGTTATATTGGAGAGAGAGCTCTTTGGTATACACACAACTACCATTTCATATTTTTGGAATTTCTATGAAGAGTAGGAAAACCAAAAATCCAGAATTATTGTTCTCACGGCCCAAGCCAAACAGGCCATAAAGCAATAAACCTTCTTGCTAATTCCAAGGCTGGAAGCATAAGAAAAGGGGATTAGAGGATATGAGAAGGCTTCACACAGCAAACATGGGTTTCAATTTCCGACAAATGGGACTCATGCTTCATGTCTATCTTGTCCTACATTGGATGGACCCCACCCAAAAAATCTCCTCGTTGGGTCAGTTCTAACCTTTCTACTTGTGGACCAGATATAGGCAGCTGGGGAGAGAGATATGGAAAGATCACGTTCAATTGGAATAATAATAATAATAAGTCCAAAGATTGGTGCCTATGATCCTCCACTCTGTGTCCATCCATGCACACAACAGAACAATGGTCTGGAATACTGAAAAGCATAGGCTCCACTTGTCCAAATTTAAAATAAGCATATCCTCAGAAAAGCATGTCGGTATCCTATAATTCCTTCATTCAGAATAGTATAAAAATATGCGGCTTGATATAAGTGTTTGTGGTCAGTGTTAACCAGGAGCTGATCTTAATATCAAACAATGAGATAATTTCACAATGGCATACTACTACAGGAGCATCCAAAAAAAAGGCGAAACTTTGGTGTGTCCATGGCCACACATCATGTGGAAACCATGTCCTACCATCGGTAGGTGGCGAAAATTTGGCCGAATAAGTGCATCGAGATTCCTTTGCACCGCCAATTTATGGTGAGAGGCAGTTCCGCATAATGTAGGTGTAGCCATGTGCAGACACAATATTTTCTCAAGAGGAGAAAAAAATCTTACTGTGTTAATTGCCATGTGCAGTAGAACATTTAGCACCAGAAATATAAAACTACCCTTGAAATCTATACTCAATTAAATTTACCCAACTAACCACGACAAAATTTGAAATGCCTATTCTAGCCTTTGTAGAATGGGCCATGCTCCAGTGGTACCGTACAACCCTAAGTTTATGGCGATACCAGGAAGATGTGGAGCCCATTGATGGGCTCACAAGTAGAGCCGGGCACGGGACGACTCGACTCGTCCGACTCGTTCAAACCCGACTTGATCCAAACCGAGTGGGTGAGTCAATCTGAACCGAGTAGACTTCGTCCAATCCGAACTCAAACCGAGTTGATTTCCCGGTCACCCAGTAACTCAACTCGACTCGACCCAAAATCCAACTCGGTACTGACTTGACCCATACATACATACATACATACGTACGTACGTACATACATACATACATACATACATACATACGACGTTTCAAATTTGAGATGCCATGTGGCTGATGGAGAGGCTGCAATTCTAGCACCGACCCAACTCAGTACTTGTGACCAGTTCGGACTTGGTCCGGATTAGTCCAGGCCAAGACCCAGACTCGGATCAGGTCAGGCATGCTGGACTCGGTACCGAGTCGGGTCAAGTACGGGTCAGGTCTATTTCAAAACCGGATCGTGTCAGTTCAGCCCTAACTCGGTCCAACTCGACTTGATGCCCAGTTCTACTCACAAGACCTCAGAAAACCTCCAGGGCTCAAAAATCAGCCCATTCCAAAACTCAAATGGGCCACAGGGAAAATATTGAGATGGAACACCCATGGCTGATTAGCATGAGGGGGCCACCATGCCCTATATATATAATCAAGGCTTTTCAGACCCTTCATCTGGATAGGGTCAGACCAAACTGCAGGCAATTTTGCAAGTCAAGTGGGCCCTCGTAAAATTCTAGGGTTGGTGTTTCCACCCAGATTGTTCCATTTGATGTTGCCCACATTTTTGGATTGGGCTGAGTTTTGGGTCGTAGAGGTTTTTTGAGGTGACGCATTGGATAGACAGACTAAAGGTGTTTCTTTAACCCATATCCAGTGCTAGTAATGATTAGGAGCTATGCTAGTGGTTGTTTATAGGGAAGCTTCATTATCGTCATCTAAGCCTTATCCCAATAAATTGGGGTCGGGTGCATGAATCCTTTTCCGCCATTCCACTCTATCAAGGGTCATAACTTCAGTTGGAGCACATGGCTTTTAACCATATGGACAGCGCTTCATTGAACTATTTATAAGGAAGCTTATGCAACCTAATTCTACAAAGGGGGTGCTATAGTGTTCCTAGTACTAGTGTTCGGAATACTAGTATCGCGTTACGTATCACACCCTTGGGATACGGATATGTATCAGTTATCACATTGGATATATCGGTTGTATCACGTAATGTATCGTTGTTGTTGGAAACATGGGGAAACATTAGGAAATTGGTCAAATTTTTCAATGAAACTTTAGTGATTATTAAAAATGACATCAATACACACTTATAAATTAAAACAATACAAAAAAACAAGTGCACATAATAGGTTTTCTTTGTATGGGGTCCTAATCTATGCATTGTCTAACTGAATTGATGCAAGTGTATTCAAAGTTTATTCATAGAATTTATAAATATAAGAAGACATGTGGAAACACAAGCAATATATTCAAAAGAAAAAGAAGAATCACTAAATCACGTTATATACATGTTTGATTTTATGTTTGGACACAAAGATTACAACCAATTTGTGAGAAATTGGGAAATTTTTATTTTTTTTCAATTTTCCACAAATCGGCCCATCTCCTTCAAATCTCGAAATCGAAGCTCCCAATCTATGATTTTTCATTCATATATTTGTAACAATTTGACACTGATTTAACACAATTTACAGAAGGGGAAAAAAAAAAGGATCAAAAATTGAAAATGTTCACCAGATCGAACATGTGGGATATATTATATCCCACTACTTGTGCATTTTATATCGCATAGGTGGGATACAAGATATATTGTGGGATATATTGGCCGATATTGTCGATACTTAAAACACTGCCTAGTACCACCCTAATCTTATGGTAGTAATGGGCAGATGTGAGGCCCACATGATGCATCCACACCATCACTAGAGCACAACCTTCCCATTACCACCATAAGCTTAGAGTGGTAGTAAGAACACTGGAGCACACCACATGTAGAATGATTGCATAAGCTTCCCTATAAACAACCACTAAAATAGCTCCACAATTAGTACTAACACTGGATTTGGAGTAAAGATTGCACCTTATTCTTCCATTTCATTAGCAAATCTTAGTGCCCACATAGATGTGCATGCATGCAGATCCAATCGTGTGTCTAGCTGGTAATGGATCATCAAAAGAGCATACTCAAGTTTTGAAAGACCAATCCTATAATTGAAGGTTGTGCAAGAATCCCTAAAAAAATAATAAATAATAAATAAATAAATTCCCTTGTGCTTAGTCAAAATGTCCTAAAATTGTACAACTCGAGACTTGCAAGAAAAGGTTAATAGTCCACTAAAGTTCAAACTGTATTCAAGTTGGGTTATGGTTCCACTGTGGGATGTAGTGTCTGAAGGGTTTGCTCAATAATAGAGGATGGATTTTGGGGAACCTTTGGCCACCTTTGTTGGAGTTGTGCTCTAGAAAAGCAATGTGTGCCCGAATCCACTAGCTATATGAATGTGAAAGGTTCACTCTCAATCGTTGATCTTGATGGCCACGGGTCCTATTGGACAATGTGATATGCCTTGACTTATATTCAGTGTTGCTTTAAACTTATATGGTATGGATTGTATGAGGAGTGAATCCTCTGGTCCTTAAGAACTTGAGATTAGACATAATGGTCATTTACGAAGGAAAGTTATGTACTATGGATCTCAGTACCCTATTGAGCCATGATTAGCACAGATGCTTAAGACACATTTATGGATATCATTCTTTGAGATGTATAGTCATCATGTGTGAGGGGATTGACTTAGGTCAAGATAGAAGGTCTCCAACATCAGAAGCCGACTTGGTGTCAGTTGTGCCTTTATCCTTACCCCACACAGGGAGTGTAACTGTGTCGTGGATATAGGATTCTGGCATTGGACTTTTGACACTTGTAGTGGAGGATCGAAGTTTAAGTCAATAGTCTGGGATCGCATTAGCCCAAACTATGATCAAGAGATCAAGGACTTGATGGTGCACAAAAGGTGATCAATTCTTAGACCTAAGGGCATGTAAGAGTGGTGGTTCATGACTGGGTGGCTTTGACTTACTTCATGGTGTTTCATAGAGACCACTTAAAGTAGGTGATGTTGGGTACATCCATCATAGTTTTACCTAGGGACTTGTTATAAGGTAAATCTTACTAGATCAAGGCCCATCAAGTGATTTTACTGCAAGGCCCTACACTTAAAAGGTTTATAATCTGTTTTACAAAGGTTTTCAACCGTTAAAGTTTTATTTTAACTATTAAAATCATTTTAATTGCACGTGTTTTTTTTTCTTTAGAATTTATAATTTTATTAGGAAGGGCCTAGAGGCCAAAAGAATTAATCGCACTTGATGACCTGATGGCGCAAATTTGATCATCCACTATTAATCAGCATGATATTTAGATCTATAGTGGATGACCTTGACAATGGAAGGATTAGGTCATGAGTATGTGCATGTATGAGGAAGATTAATAGACTAACTTCACAGTAGGGTACACCAAAATCCATAGGGTGGTGGAACACCATACTTGGGTGCACCCTTGAAATCCTAACCCCTCTTTATATAAGATCATATCGTAAAGAGGAGTTAAAAAATTTATAGAGAGAGCCTTGGCGTTCCCAACCCACGCCCCCCCCCCCCCCGAGGGATGTCACCTTGTGGAGAGAAGAAAGAGAGAGTTTGCCATCTCCCATCTTCATCCACTCCACACGTGTGAGTGTGTGGTCCACCTAGTGGATGGTGAGAGACTCTCTTAGCCCAACCAGAGTTGTAGATGGTATTTCTCTTAGCTCCTTCCATTTGTGATAGATCAGGGAAGAAACCTCTTCGGTTAGGGGAACAAATTCAGCAGAATCATCATAAAAAAGCATCCCACCATTCAGAAGCATAAAGTAGGATCTCAATCTTTCTTTTAGGATTTTGATCTCACAAAAACTTGATATTATCGGCAAAAGGGGTTTTTAAGGAACAGTTTGATTGGATCATCGGGAAAATACTAAGTTTTTGCTACATTTAGAACCCAAAAATCCAACAACCTTATTGTCCCTCATATTGACTAGATGCCAAGAATACTTTCTTACATGCATATTAAAAACAGTTCCACCACTCTACAGCGTGGTCATAGATTCCTTTTTGTTTTGGGCAGCCTCACACGTTTAAGCAACTTGTACTTTCTTTTTTAGAAGCATTGTATGATGCTAGGCACCATCCAGGGATCACTTTTTACAAGTGCAGCCCATGGTTCAATGATCCAAACATTTTTTTTCTTTTTCAAGTGGTTCCTAAGTGATCCAAACAATTAATATTATGGAACCCACTGTGGATGCCCATGCACCAAATTCTCCCAAATAGAAAATTCCTAACCAGTCAATAGGCAGATGACAAATAGACAGTCAGGAAAAAGTTTGTAGAATGCCATTCAGGCTTTAGGTTAGAAAAAGCAGCTTCCACGGTTCGATCATCCAAGCTCTTGATAAAAGGGACCACTGTTTTAATATAAATAAATAAATAAATAAATTTGAACATCTGTTGCATTCTATCTATAGCTAGGATCTTCCAAGCAAAAAGGTCATTCGCAGGTTCTCATTCAACGATAAAAAGACCTAATATTCCATCTATAGCTAGGATCTTCCAATTTTGGGATAATTTTGGTGCATGGGGGGGGCATCCCTAATGAGGCCTCTCATATCAAGACCTTGGGTCACTAAGCCATGGCATGGTGACACATCTCATTCTCAGAAATTCCTCAACCCAGAAATTTTCAAGATTTTCAAATTCGATGTTTTTCTAAGGATATCATCAGACAAATCTCCCCAAAAATAAAGATATCTATTTTAAATAAATAAATAAACTTAAATTTAAAGATATGTTTAACACAACAAATTCTTTAAGGTTTTTATTATTTTTCATGACAACATCGCAATAAACACAATCTTTCGAAATCTTCCGATATTTTGAGTATCTTGCTTATAATAGTGTTTTGTGTATTTTTCTCAATATATCATGACATTTTCAAAATCTTGGCAATATTTGTCACATGGAACCATAAGTCCCATTTGTACAAACCAAAAAACCAAACAGTAACAACTCTTTCTTTAATGGCTCAATTCATTGTTTCCAAACAGCCACATGTTCGTGCAACAATGATTGAGACTCGTGCATGTTTAAGACAGCATGCTATTTTTCTATATCTAAACATTGTTTTTATCCACCTTGTAATTGATGAAATGAACCTTCTCATGCCAACATAAACAAATTCAATTTCCCTTTGAATAATGAGATAGACCGGGAATGCAAATATAAGAAGCATTTTGGCAACTAAAAAAATTCTCTAGAAGAGAATATAATTCAGAGGTAAAGATGCCTCACACTCTAACTATATGGAGAATAGCACAATTTAGATAATCAAAGGGCAATAACAACTTGCTAATAAGTTAGAAGTCGATACTAAAAATTCCAAAGAGAAATAAAAGATAACCTTAAACATGATAATGCTAGCAATGATGGTGAAAGTAGTGAACATCACATAGTAGACTGGAGATACAACGGCAGTGTTGAAGGTGTCCAAGGCCTGCATGGATGAATCAATCAAACAATCATATCAAGAAGGGAAAATTACCTTCCCATGGACTTGCACACCATTAAACCCTGCACCAGAACTATTTGGTGGAAAATTGTTTTGAATAAGTATTTTGAGATCATAGCTGTAGCAGTCTGTATGTGTTTTGTCCACTATATCAAATGAAATTTTGAAAAGAGTATCCTCTCCTAAGATTCAAAAAAGCTTAATTGTTGAATGATGCTCGAGCTTTACTCGATTGGTTCAAATCATGAGTTGACAATTCAAACAAGAAGTACGTACAAGCAACAAGTGTATGGAGAGAACTAGTAGAATGGTTGGCCTTATATTACTCAACTCCTCCCGAAAGGGAAGCATCAGGGTTTGATTTACTTTTAACAAAAACCTGTTGCCATATAACTATGATGACCCTTTAACAAGGGATTATATTAGGATCCCCTTTGATAAAACTTATTTTCAATACTTATCACTGAAATTTGATATTTTCAGTGATTTTCACTAATTCAGATCGTTTGGCAAATCCAACTTAAGTACTTAAATTAATTTTTACTTAAAATATGGGTTTTTTTTTCAGCTCCCCTCCCTTCACTTAATGCTGAATGCTAAAAGTGGTGGTGCATTAAAATTTCTTTTCACTTTTGACTAAAATATCCCCAAAATTATTTCAAATTTACAATTCAGCACTTTAAATTTTCAGAGCTTATTTTTCAGTTTATCAAACGGCACCTTAGTCATGCTTTGCTGAATTAAGATGTTCCACCCCTTTTAGATGCTGTCCTTTATGACAACAAAATAATCTTTGCAGTTATTTTGTGAATGGAAGTTTTTGCTTCATGTAAGGTTGCCTGTATGAGTTAGAAACTAGTTTGGAGTTTTGTATTACATAGATGTTAGGAACACCTATGTTTAATGTGCTTTGACTCCAAAAATTTGTATATTTGTGCTAGGGGAATAGGGTCAAGAAAAAACCATATTTCAGGCTCCTCTTATATCTCTCTTCTTGAGTCCTCTCTTATATGTGTCTCCTCTTATATCCCTCTCTTCAGGGAGGTTTCCCCCTCAAAGTGGGAAACAACGTAAATCTTCCGAGTGTTGTGTGTGACTCTACTTAATGAGAGTATCATTTTCTTAAGTATTGTTTTTTTACAGTCACATTAAATTTTATTTTCACTTGGTTTCTATCTACCTATTAGAAAGTGGGTCTCTCTCCTACACCTAATTCTGCCAAACTTGTGCTCTGTGTCCTGCTATCATTGGACCCTCACACAACAGAAATTGGGAATTGACCAGAAAGATTTTGGCTCATTTCTTAGACCTTCCATTTTATTTTATTTTTTGTTTTTCTCGTCTTGTCAACTCATGGCAGAGCAGCCACATGCATGTTCATTAAAATACCAAAAAAGACAAGGAAATTTCAAGTAAGCAATCTCAAATTTTAATCAGAAATGCAAGCACAAATTGTTAGGTTGATTCAAAAGTTTGCTATTTTTTCCACAACAGTAAAACAAGTACGACAGGAATTTGCTTCTGTTAAGAAACAAAATTCCTTTGTTGCTACCTATTTGGGTAATACCGAGAGAACTACCCAATTTCTCACCCTCACCAGTATATAGAAAACCTCATAAATCAGCTGGCACAAATCTTTCTGTGGTTAATGAAGCTGAATCTTCCAAGGTTCGGCAAGGATTTGCCCAAAAATTATGTACGTCAAACGGAACGATTTTTTTCTTGGGTACATTTGGTTGCACCAGATATCACAAGTTTCATGATATTTCATGATTAATCCATCTAATTTGGTGTTATAACCTCTTTTCCTTAAATCATGAGGACCATCAGGATGAGAAAATTGATGGGGTCCCTTCATGATCAGAATTAGATAGGCATCGTGCATTAGGTTTGGCCCAAGTCAATTTGAGGATTTGACTGGAGCATTGACCAAATTACAGAAAATCACAATGGTTAGAGATTTACCAAATCAAGAAGCTAGCGAACCGCATGCTAGACACTATGACCTTACAAAAATGCCTTCTTTAGGTGCTGCTTCCTTAGCAATCTTAAGGAAGCAATTAGGCGTGACATGAAAATGTTTAAGCCTACTAACATGTTAGAGGCTATATAATTAGCATGCTACAAGAAGAAGAAAAGTTATCCACTCAGTATCAGCAGGGAAACTTCACCAATAGTGTTAATTTTCAACAATGACTATGATGTAATAAAAAATTTAAATTAAAATTTTAAAAATAAAAAATAAAAAATTCATTTTCCTATCACATAACATGTAAAGAGCTGAATTCAAGTTTTTTAAAGCTTCTCCTTCAAGGTCAGTGAAAGCAATCAATCCAAAGCTGCATTTAAGGGACAATTGGGGACAGGGTCAATCCCAATTTTTCAGCCTTTTCGTTTGAAAGGATAAAATCCATGCATTGGTTTTCTCTAAAACACCCGTGACAAAGATGAGAAAAACATTAAAAGGTTGAATTCAATTGGCACAGCCCTAAATGCAAGCATGTCCTAACTGTATTACTCAATCCAAAAGTAATAAATTTCATTAAATGGCAAAGTCAGAAAATAAAACCCAACCTTTTGGACAGTGAGAAACTTGCAATTCATTAACCAGCTTGGCATTGACAATCTAAGCACATGGTACGAGGTTGATTAACGTTTGAGTCTTTCTGTCTATGATATATCCAAATTCAGTTTGCAAATGTGAGTAGGGAGGATTTTGTTGGGAGCAAGAAATTAAAAAGAAAGAAGAGGTATAGATCAGATTTTTTAACTCAGCACACATAATTCAAAATATTGATTCTAGGGTTTTCACCCTCTCTGCAAAAGAAGTAAATCTCCTAACAGCAAGAAAAAAAAAAAAAACTCTAATTGTTTTTTTCTCCTAAACATATGGCATCCACACACATGCATGTGCACACGAGCACACATATATAACCCTAAACATGGCGAAACCTATCTACTCATACTTCAACATGATCTAATCTCAGCCCTGGATTTACTAGTAGAGTAGCACTATCGTAGTGCTGTATGCATCAAGTAATGTGGCAGTTACTGTAATGCAAACCTTTTTTATAGACAGAAAAAGCTCTTCTAAAACCATCGAATGACTTAAAAACCCTCATCATCATCATCTAAGCCTTATCCCAATTCCCAACTAATTGTGGTCAGCTACCCAAATCTTGTTCCACCATTCCACTCTAACTTAAAAACATTAAAAAGTCCTAAACTCTAATCACTTAGAGATCAGTCCTTTTACCTAAATATCTGTCGCATGTGGGGCCCATCTATAGGTCCTAGGACCCACAAATTGGGCCTTTAGGACCCATCTATCCATCAAGCACTTCTTCCCGGGTTTTCATTCCTTGTTATGTTACCTTTGTTGGTTTAATACATAGATGGGCACACAGTATTCAAATCGCTCATCCCCTTAATCTCAAGGTAAGAGGACATCTGATCTTTAATATTTTACATTTTATTTCTAAAATGTTCTTTCAAAAATTAATTTGCTTTTAATATTTCTATAACTTATAATGGTATTTGAAAATCTAGTATTTGGGTTCAGCTGAGCCATATGCGTCATGGATCCCATGCCCACGTCACATCATGTCCAGCACAGGTACGTCCGGTAGGTTCCTAAGGAAATCACTTAAGCCCACCTGCATGTCCAATAAGGCTCATGCACAAGCCACATATGTGCCAGCATGGCACCATAGGTCCGAGATACAATCCATCCAATCAGAACGGAACCATTATCTTGATGCCCTAGCCCAAGAATCTGGCTGATCCACTGGTCAGGTGACCACAGTTAGCAAAAAAGAGGTACGGCTCTGAGAAACTTGGCTGAAGTTTTCTAACCCATCCACCTTTTTCCACTTTCCAATATTGGGCCCTATGTGCTGAGTGGACCAGATTTATTCTTGGGAAAACATGTACAATGCCAGACCAACATGATTGATGGATTGGATCTCGAACCAACATGACATGCTGGCACATGTACAGCACATACATAAGCTTAATTGCACATGCTTGTGCACTTAGCAAAGCTCAGTTCCAAAAGTAAGCTCAGTTCCAAAAGTACCATAAGGAACTTCTGGACCTTCCTGTTGAATTCTTGACCATGGACAAGGAGGCACAAGTTCTCTCATTTCAAATAACAATAGCAAACCATAGTCTCTTCTCTATGCTAAAACACTCCTACCAGAATGATGCTTTTACATGCTTCCCAAAACAAATTTTAATGAATTACCTTGTTCAAATAGTTTATCTGCATGAGACAACAAACGATAACAATGGCAGTGAAACACCAAGTCTCAAGGTAAGCAAATTGGTTCGCTCCCGAAAACGTAAGCTTTAAGGCGATCCCCAGTGCTTTCACGCTCATCACCTAACCTCCAAGAAGTGAGGAAGAATATTAGAAAATATGGGAAGCTAAAAAAAGGATGGCTCTAAGTATCTTAAGCAGCAAGAGACACTAATCATACCGTAACCGAACCCATAAGTGAGCAAATCCCAATGTATACCAGCATATGACTTTTGCCGTATTGCGGAACAAAATAGAAAATGAGGACAAGAACCGAGACCAATACCACACAACTGTAAATAATGAAACCTGCAGGAATGAAGAATACACATCATTTTGAACAATACGAAATATGAGCTGCTGCAAGAATTATTATAAATGTCCAAGAAAAAAATTATATAGTGAAATAATGTCTATGCATTCATTTATATTTAAAGAACATAACATACAGAGGTATAATACAATTCTCAGAAAATAGTTCGACTTTATTTCAATCATATAGAAGTTGACTAGTTGGGACTTATCATGGATGGGCCATCGCAAATTATCTCCCCAATCGAATGATCCAAGCCATCTAATCTAGACGTGTAACCAAGGATCTATGTTTAACAGGTGCACAGTCACATGGTTAGTATCATCTGCTGAGGGAAGATTTTGGTATATCACCCATTCACATGAGGCCCAATAGTGCAGAATTTGGATCACCAAAAAGGTGGACCTCACATCTAGATTTTGTTGGCCAAGCAAATGTCTGATTCATCAATATATATATTTGCAAGCCACAACTTTCACACATTTATGTGCAATGTAAACCAAGATAATATGAAAAATCTAACAGAGAAATAGGAATGAAGTTAGACAGCAAGTAACACAAGAAGTAAACAATATTAAATGAACTTGAACATGTAGAATTACCTGGCTCAGTAGCAAGGTGCCATACTTGCTTAACTGATTCAATATCTCTCTCTTTTGGGGCATGTAAAACAATATTGGTGGACCCCACCACACAAAGAATGCATCCGAGCACTCCAAAAATGTGCAATCTCTCATTTAGCATAAAATGAGCTAGCACTGCACTGCATGAAAGAAATTTTGGGAAACAAAAACAGGCAAGAGAAGAATTTCAATAATACAAACCATAAGTCATAATGTCACGTTGTACCATACCTTACAATAATACTCAAAGCCCCCAACGGAGTTACAAGAATTGCAGGAGCAAAAGCATAAGCAGCAAAATTAGCCACTTCACCCATAATCACTAGCCAAAAAAAAAAAAGGTGTCAGAATCCAAATCAACCACAACTAACATCACTATCAAAGTAGAAAAAATGAGTTCTAAAAATACTATTGTATGACAACTGATCTATTATGTTAAACAAGAATGGAAAAATGAATCTTCACAGTCTTGTGGATAAGCCTAACGAAAGAATTTTCTCAAAAGGAAAGTTATGAAATTCATAGAAAGGGCGGAAACGAGAAAGGTTCGGTGAAGTAAGTTTTATCAAGCCAACATGCACCTCACTGCAAACAACTCTACATGTAGGCACTGTTGAAACTTGAAATTCTGTGTACATATTCCTTTTTCTTAGGGGCCTTTTTGTCATGTAAATGAAGAAGAAGAAGAAGACAGATATGGGAGAATTTGTGATTAGACAGCTAAGACTCTACACTATCTTATTGAATTGACCTAATTACGAGAAAGATATGGTGTCCCAAGGGTGCACCTAAGATAAAATACAAATACGTTCAAACACTTTTATTTGGTATTACCCAATTTTAAAGGTAATTTGGTCCTTTGGGCCTCTATTTTGTAACCGTAAGGGAGTTTTTTCTCCCATGAATGAGAAACTCCCATTCAAGGGGAACCCTATCAAATAATGGTTGTGGTCATTGGGAAAACAAAAAACAAAAAAACAAATCCAACGGCCAGAGTCGCAACGCATCTTATTGCAATACGTGGGGATGTATTCGAGCAAACAGCAAAGAGAGTTGCGGAAATCAAAGCTGCAGCAGGCTTTTTGTTGGTGAAATCCAAACCATTAGAGTGTCAACAGCTACATTTTTAGTTCTGAACATACCCCTACTTTCATTTGAAATGTCTTCCTAAATCCTTTGAATATGTGAAGGTCTCCTCCCCAAGGAAACTAATTGTGAAGCAAAAATGTCCGAAAGCTACTCCTGTTTTATATGGTATAAGATTATCTTGTATTACCCAATTTTAAGGGTAATTTGGTCTTTTGGGCATTTATTTTATGAAACAAACGCTGTTAGCTTTTAACAACTTTAACGAAAATTGAAGACGAGCACTAAGAAAATTTCTATCTACTAATGACAATTACTCCAATAGATCCGTCATTCGTGGATGAAGCAACTTAGTGGAATTTCAAAACATATCCAAGATTGGTCCATACGCTTATTGGGGTAATACTGGGATATGAACAAACCCAGACATCTATAGTTCACAATCCCATGCTTTCCAACCTTGAGGATGACTTCATTGAGCTAATTGCAGAAAAACCTCGGTTGACTTCTGTTTACAATTTTCGTTTTATCTCTCCACATGGCAGGTAGATCGATTACC
Organism: Magnolia sinica; assembly: GCF_029962835.1. NCBI lineage: Eukaryota > Viridiplantae > Streptophyta > Magnoliopsida > Magnoliales > Magnoliaceae > Magnolia > Magnolia sinica. The sequence goes on along the minus strand of NC_080575.1, from coordinate 16,238,453 downwards.
TTGCTGATTTGTTAGCATGTCTCGTCAGCTTGAAACAATGCCTTGCAACTTGCACACCAAAGTGCAATAATGTCATGATGACCAAAACCAACACCGTGCTGAATAGCAACAAGGGGATTACTATTGGGGGGACACGCAGAAGCAACCCCAAGTTAGAATCAAACAATAAGAGATCAATCAAACCAAGCACAAATGGAACACAAGGTTTTACGTGGAAAAATCCTCATGGGAAAAAACCACAGCACAAAGCGACAGTGAATCCACTATGAAATCAATGTTTACAAGAGATGGAAGAGCTTACCGATCGAGAATACACCCCGAATATCACAAAAAACCTAGCTTTTCTTCCTCTTTGCTCCCCAAAAGCCCTAGACACATTTTTCATACCCTAATCCCTAATTAGAAACCCTTTAATAGGTTAAAACCCAAAATAGGAAACAAAACCCGCAATTCCACAAAATTGTACAAGTCGGTCGATGGGTGTGCCATTGACGTGTGTCGATAGGATCAAAGCCACCTTCAATCATATCGATTTGGACCTAGAAACTGTCCAGTGAGCAAAGGCCAAAAATCGGGTTTTTCTCGATGGGATTGAGTGGTCTGTCGATCCCGTCGACAGACCCGGTTACAGAAAGATTTGAGACATCAGACAACAATCTCCACCATGTCTTCAATCTTCACAAATCACAGCTCCAAGCTCCATCTCTAATTGCCACCATCATAGAGACAACTAAGTCTTCAACGTATCAATCTCAGACATGCTATAGCTGGCGATAAGCATGTCATCTATGTATAGTACCAGTACAATGAACTGTCCACCATCCAGTGTCTTGTAACAGACATAATGATCATACTCATTCCTAGTAAATCGCTGACCCATCATGAAAGTATCAAACATTTTGTACCACCACTGCCTAGGCGACTATTTTAGGCCATATAACGATCTCCTCAACCTACAAACTTTATTCCCGGCCCCTTTTACTTCAGAACCTTTTGGTTGTTTCATGTAAATCTACTCCTCCAACCCCCCATGTAGGAAAGCACTTTTCACATCTATCAATTCCAATTCCAGGTTGTAGTGGGCAACCAGCACCAATACAAATCTGATATACACTTGCTTGACTATAGGCGCGAAAATCCCATTGAAGTCGAGACCCTCCTGCACATACCCTTTCGCGACCAATCTCACCTTGTATCTATCATGTTTTTTCTTGTAAATCCATTTACAATTGATAGATTTTTGCCCCATTGGAAGCTCCACTAGCTCCCATGTCTCATTATTATACAAAGAACATCTCGTCATGGATGGTCGTCATCCACTTCTCAGCATCAGAACCATCTAATGCTTCCTAGAAGGTAGACAAATCCCCCTCATCCGCAATGAGGGTTAATGCGACATTCAAGTCATCCTTGTATCTGACTAGAAATCTGCAATCTCTCGGCGGATTTCTTCTGAGTGGTGATTGCTCCACCTGCTCCTGTACCTCTCTGCCTACGGCTCCGGCTCTGCCTGTGTATCTTATTTTTCAATCTCAACATCAATGACCATTGATTTCTCTAGTTTATTATGTTCGTCCTTGCGGAACAAGGAATCTTCATCAAACCTAACATCTCGGTTAATTATGATCTTCCATGTGACTTAGTCATACAGCATGTACCCTTTCACACCATCACCATAGCTCACAAAAATACACTTCTTAGTCTTTTGGTCTAGCTTATCTCTCTCAACTGATGGTACATGAGAGTAAGCATCATAACCACATACCCGCAACTGTGAGTAGTCTACCTCATGACCACTCCACACTTCTTCAGGAATCTTACAGTCTATCAATGTAGACGGGGACAAATTCACAAGGTAACACGTGTTAACAACCTCAGTCCATAATTCCGTACCCAATCCAGCATTGCTCAACATTCTTCGGGCTCTCTCCAAGAGGGTGTGATTCATCCGTTCTGCCACACCATTCTTCTCTGGTGTGTGCCTAACTATATTATGCTATGTAATCCCCTCATCCTTGCAAAACTGGTTGAATTCGTTTGAGGTGAATTCACAACGTTATATGTCCTTAGAACCTTCAGTTTTTGCTATTTCTGCTTCTCAACCCTTGCCTTTCACACCTGGAATGTGGCAAATACATTGGACTTATTTTTCAGGAAATAAACCCACACCTTCCTAGAGTAGTCATCTATGAATAAGACAAAAAATGATGACCGCCCGGCGAAAACAACAGGCAACAGGTCCCATACATCCGAATAGACATATTCTAACACCCCTTACATGCTTTCCAGTCTTAAAAGTTAGCCGAGATTGTTTACCATATATACAATATTCACATATATGAAAATCAACGCTTTTTAAAAATAGAAATCAAGCTATGATCAGAAAGTACATTCATACGCTCGCTTATATGGACAGACGAGCATGCCTCAAACGTGCCGATGTGGACTCCGCTACAGGCATTGCATCTCCACCCGATATGGTATTCCTGATCAACTTGTAGAGATTGCTATTCCACTGCGTTTTCATTGCTACGAGTGCCCCTTTTGAAACTTTAAGGACCCTATCATAACTAGTGAATTTGCAACCAAGTGCCTCAAGAGCCCTAAGGGAAATAAGATTCTTCTTAAAGTCAGGGACGTGTCTCACGTCTGGTAAGATATGCTCCATTCCATCGAACATCCCGATGTGCACTGAACTGATATCAATCACCTTACAGGAAATGTCATTGGCCAATAAAAACATATCCACTTTTGTACTCGATGTAAGTAGTAAACCAATCTCTATGAGAAGTCATGTGGTATGAGGCCTCCAAATCTAAAATCCAGTCGTTACTAAGGTAACGAGATTTGGATGCGGTCAAGATATTACCACCATCCACCTCTTCGCATGATTGCGCTATGTTGGCCTCTTTTGGCGCATTTTAAAATTTTTCTCCCTTTTGAGCCTTAGGATTCCTACAGTCCTTCTTCATATGCCCTGTCATCCCACAATTCCAGTACTTCATCTTGCCATTCTGTTTCGATTGGATCGCGATCGAGAATTGCCCTTCTCTTGTTCAAAATTCATTCCATTGACAACCAGCACATCTATAGATGTACACTCGCTACTGTCTTTCCTTCGTAGATGCTTCTCATGAAGGGTTGAGATAACAATTTCCACATCAATGGTATCCCTACCGTGGATCAGAGTGTCTACGAGATTCTAGTAGGACGATGGAAGCGAATTCAGCAGAATTAAAGCTTGATTTTCATCTCCGATCTTAATCTTTGCATTTGTCAATTTATATAGCAATTCTCTGAACGTGCCATGTGTTCGTTAATATCAGATCACTTTATCATCTTAAGATATAGAACTGTTTCTTAAGATACAGAGATTTCTTCATGTACAAACTATCCAGTTTCATCCATACCCCTGCAATGGTCTTTTGATCCAAGACATTATATAGGACATTGTCCGCTAGACACAATTGTATTGAGGTTGTACCCCTCTCGTCTAGCTCATCCCACTCTTCATCTATCAAAGATGCAGGACGCTTCGACTTGCCAAGGAGAGCTTGTTGCAATCATTGTTGAACTAAAAGGTCTCTCATCTTAACCTTCCATAGTTCAAAGTTATTTCTCCCAGTAAACTTCTCTGCTTCATACTTAATGTTTGATCCCTAGAAGACATGTTTTCAGATTCAATAAACTCAAAAAACCCTAACATTAGCTTTGATACCACTTGTTGGGGGGATGCGCGGAAGCAACCCCAAGTTAGAATCAAACAATAAGAGATCAATCAAACCAAACACAAATGGAACACAAGGTTTTACATGGAAAAACCCTCACAGGAAAAAACCACGTCACAAAGTGATAGTGAATCCACTATGAAATCAATGTTTACAAGAGATGGAAGAGCTTACCGATCGAGAATACACCCTGAATATCACAAAAAACCCTAACTTTTCTTCCCTTTTGCTCCCCAAAAGCCCTAAACATATTTTTCATACCCTAATCCCTGATTAGAAACCCTTTAATGGGTTAAAAACTGAAATAGGAAACAAAACCCGTAATTCTGCAAAACAATGCAAGTTGGTCGATGGGAGCTTCGATCATATCGAGTGCCATCGACGTCTATCGACAGATCGAAGCCACCTGCTATCATATTGATTTGGACCTAGAAACTGTCCAGTGAGAAAAGGCCAAAAATTGGGATTTTCTCAATGGGACCGAATGGTATGTCAATCCCATCGACAGACCCGGTTACAAACAAATGGAAGACATCAAACAACAATTACTTCAAGCCCTTGATTTCATCCAACACATTCTCAGTACTTATCTCATGTTCTTTTCAACTATTGTGCAGAATTTGGAGCACATTAAATTTACATTCCAATAGAAGATGGACCAACAAGGGGTTTTCGCCATGGATGACAAGCACAAAGGGGGGACGTCCAACACCCTAAACATACTCACATGGATTCTCCTTTTCATAATCAAGATGTTGTTTCTCCCGTTGCTGCCTTATCCATCTCCCTGGCCTTATGGACCACTCTGCAATGCAATTAGCCAACAGTTAACAGACATTGCATAATCAGCTTACTTGCCAAGTAATCTTCTTTTCACAATCCAGGGAATGACAAATTTGATTTTTGATGCCTCCAACAATATGACAAGAGACGTTAGTCTCTTCTCATATTTTCATCCATTTACCAATGATCCTGTCCCATTCAATGTTGATGGTTCTTCTTTATTCATCAAGAATATAGGATCTATTTCTTCACCTTTGGATAAGTTGGCTAATATTTATATTTTTCAGTGAGCCCGTTCGCAATTCATTGACCAGCTTTTGTAAAACATAGATCCCAGGCTTCTAACCACCTCAGATTTTCCAAAATTGATTAGAGGCTGCACCAAGCCCACAACTTCTAACAGTGTAGAAAAGATAACAATGGCAATCATCCACAAAAGTCTTATAAGTATTTGGAACCTGACTTTGTTGAAATAGGTGAGGCACCCAGCCATCCTAGCAGTATTCTAAGCAAAAGAGATGAAAAGAGATGAAAAGTTTATCACTGAGCAGCCAGTAGCCATGTGTGGTTCCCAGTCTATAGTTGATTCAATACATGTATGACCAAATGATAATCTTGATGAAGACTTGTTCTAGCCCTTAAATTCATATGTGAATTTCAAACAAGCACTCTGGATGCAATTGGATGCACTATATAATCAGATTGCAGTTTTAGTCCAAAAAAGAGGAAATCGCCAAAAATTGTAACCATCTTCCTTTAGCATTAGCATTGACGGACTGCAAATGCAAATGCATTTTTTTCCTTTATTTTATGGAACAAATTGCAATTGCATTATGTTCGAGTTTAACAAGAAAGGAACATGACTGCAATTTGAGGGCTATTCATCATTTCACCCACTATAAAATGCCATTACAATTGTTCATTGCATATCATTTAAACCAACTGTTCGCAATTCAATTCACTTGTACATCCAAACACAGCCCTAATGAGTTTTTTCCATCGTTATCAAATAATGCCAACTTCCAAATTTAGAAGTGTTAGATGGGATCTCCCTACGACTAACATTATTTATGTTACTCTGCACAATGAAAAATCTGAAAACAACAACATTCTTCTATGTTTACCATGACTGAACAAGGACTAAGCCACCGTTCAATAGAAGGATTTTGGAAAGGATAACTTTGTTTCAGCACTAGACTTACTAGTGATCATTCCAATCCACCACATTGGCTCGCGCAAGTATGAGTATCCGCCTGATCCTGAAAAAGAAGAAACTGATGTGTAACAATCATTTCAAAAAAAAAAACCCTTTCAATTGACAGTGGTAGCTTGTGACATACCAAACAATAACAAAAGAAGCATTGCACAATGCTGACCAGTTTGCAGCATTTACACTGCAACCGGATTCAGTATAGAGGGATCACACTCTTTAATTGATCCAGATAATTCATGTGGTGGACCCTACCAAGAATGATGATGCAGCACAAATCTCCACCATCAAATAATCCAGCCGTCAAACCAGTGGAATCTTCCTGTTGCATATGGATTTATTTTTTTATTTTTTTGGATTGTTAACATTATACTTTTATTTCTCAACATTTTTCATAGATAACAGATAATTCTATTGAATAGGAGAAAATGAAAGATTACATAAAGGGAAAGAACCCCAATACATAAATGACCCTTCCCCTCATTAACAAAAGAGGGTGCTGGAGAATTAGCTTCACTCAAAACCAAAGGAAACAAACTTTTTAATCTTGTAACTAAGGCTCAAAACACCTCTTGGCTTCCCAATTGAATACATCTGGATATACACACTCAAGAATTAAAGGACCATTACACCAATTCAAAAGCAAAAAAGCGAACACCTTCCTGAAGAACTTTGATTTCCACCCCCACAAATGATTTGCCCAAAGGGACCTGGGAAAAAGAACATAATTTACCCTTCCAATCATGAAGAACGCCTCTAACACAAGCATTTATTGCATTTTTGCCAGCTGATCCATTAAAATCCATTCTCCAAACTCTTACCTATGGAGCAGCCCCTGAGAGTTCGCATCAGAGCTGTGATCATTAGTCAATGCATGTCCAAGACAAACATATCTCTGGCCCAATATTACTTTAAATTGATTGTGGGATAGGCACCGAAGAAGCCGAAACATCAAAAATGTGCTTGTTCCTTTCTGACCATATACCCCACAAAATGGCAAAAGGGAACATTTGCCAAAGAATTCATCATGTATCTTTAAAAGGGCCTACATCACATTCTACGGAAATATCAACCACTGACCCATGGAGAACCACTAGCACCTCGAAAGAAACTACACCATAAATCCCTACCAATGATACAAAATAAAAAAAAGAGATGGTTAACTATTTCTTTAAGGCTTTGCAGATAAAACATGTTGGAGACTTTGTTGTCAATGTTGAAGATGACCGAGGATAGGAATTTCATCGGAGACGGTAGTCAAATGAAAAGCAGCAACTTTAGGCAGGACTGATGTACCTGGGTTCCACTTCTCTTGTCAACACTACAAAGAAAGATGTGGGGATCATTTGGTGTTGGGGGTCCCTCCTCATGTGGAGGTGGGTGGTAGTCTTTTATTGCCACATGTGTGTGGGGGTATTTTGGTGTGTGTGTGTGTGGTGGGGGGGGCGCGCTCTTTTGCCAAGAGTGAGTTCTAGCAACACAAAGGGGTTTTTTACTTTCTTGGAGAAAAAGAGGAGAAAGAAGAAGAGAGAAGGTGATTTGTAGAAGAGGAAGAACAAGAGCCTTCTACCAATGAAATCTTCACATCTGGGTTCGTGAGGGTTCATCCACAACGTTGGTTTCTTCAATTGTCTCTCCAAGGGTTGTGTTGGGGGTTTCTACAATCCCTAGTTAATGAGAAATTACTTTCTTTCATTGTTGCTTGTAATCCACCTTTGGGTGAAGTAGTTTGGGTATCCAAGAGAGGTCTCTTCATGATTGTACTTCCATTATTTCAGCTATAGTGGATTTGTGCCAGACTAGGTCCCGTGGTTTTCTCCTTCACATCGAAGGGTTTTCCATGCAAAAAATCTTAGTGTCTCTTGCATCCTACATGTTTGATGATTTGTTTGTTTGCGTTAGAAGTGATTTTCATCTGTTAAATCTCATATATTGTTAATCCCATTGATTTGCATATAGAAGGGAAAGGTGTGTGGTTTCCCAACACGTGGCTCCTGGAAACTCAAAAAGGGAAAAGGAACCGTTTACAAGAAACATGTTCTCTGATAAAGATATTATGCTTACTGTGTTTGGGTAATAGGATAGCCATTCTAAAGATTTTAGAAATTTTTTTAGGCGCTTAGAAAGGGAGGGAGAGAGAGATTTCAAAATTTTGACTTGTAGGGAAGGAATCCGTTTCCCTGGAATTTGCAAGCTACCTTTTATGAAGGGAACAAAATATTTCTCGTTTCCTTGAAATTGTTTCCAATGGGAAACGGTTTCTAAGTACGTCCAGGGTCCTAGACACAAGAAGCACACATACTTATGGATTCCATCAGAGAGTTACTTTTCAAGTAGCCAAACAACCCCTTAATAGAAAAAGAACCACTATGAGAACATTTCCAAATCCATCCATCTTCCATCTCCTCCTAACCCTTCCCGTTCCCAAAATCCATCCTCTCTCTCTCTCTCTCTCTCTCTCTCTCTCTCTCTCTCTCTCTCTCTCTCTCTCTCTCTCTCTCTCTCTCTCTCTCTCTCTCTATTTCTTCCTGACAATTTGTCCCATATCAAGCTGAGTGGAAGAAATGGAGATGTACCTCTAGAGCTTTACGTAATCTTCATGTACCACTCAAAACTAAAAGGAAAATTTCATAGGATAGCTACTAGTTATATTTTATGGGACAAAATGCTAGGCGGTTAAAGAACAACATGTTCATAAGATATGTAGCTGAAATGAGGATGTTAACTTGAATGAGTGGCAAGACAAGGAAAGATAGAATTAAAAATAAATGCATTCGAGGGAACTTAAGAGTACTACCAATGGGTAATAAGACGAGGGACAGTAGACTTAAATGGTTTTGTCATGTGTAACAGAGGCCAAGAACCACATTGGTTAGGAGTGGATTGGGGAAGGCTCTAAGAGGGCAAGGGGAAGGCCCAAAAGGACGTGGAAGGAGGTAGTAAGTAAATGCTTGATGACCTATGGTCTAACTGAAGGTCTGGCCCTTGATAGAGTGGAATGGCGGAACAAGATTCATGTCACCGACCCCAATTAATTGGGATAGGGCTTAGATGATGATGATGAATTTGTTCCATTATGCTCTTTCTTCACATCCAAGTTTCCTCCACCATTTTAAAAGGAGAGTTCAATCTCCCCCCCTTTTTCTAATGATTCCCATTCCGCCTTCCTCTTTTTACTTACACACGTCTTCCAACCAACAATCAGACCAGTGGAATATACTTGTCTAGTGGGGTGTTTTTGTCTTGTGCAACATCACCCATAAAGGTGGGCTCCACTTGTACAAAATACTGGATTAAATTAAAACACAGCTCGTTCAAGCTGAGTAGTGTACACTTAATAATAATAAGATGCATATTCGGACTAAAAAACCAATAACAGAGCAAAAATCAAAACTGTATTATTTGAACATGAGACAGAATCCAAATGCCAATTCTCTGTATATCTGTTATCCCCATCACATTCAAGAAAGTAAAAAATACATATTGCATACATACATAAGTTATCCAAAATGTGAATTCAATCCGTCCCGTATTATAATAAATTCACTTACTACTAGAATTTCATATCAAATTCAACAAGACCCATGTCGTAAAATTCAAAAAATAAAAATTAAAAATAAAAATAAAAACCAAGAATCGTGTAGAAGGACCTGCACTGACTCCATAGCTCCCTGCTTTTTTAAGCCCTTTCTTCTTAATTATAAAGCTTGCCCCAATGAAAAAGCTTGATGATAGGGCCAAAACCAGCCCACGAACGTTATCCATGGATACCCCCATCGGAAAATCAAGAACTTACAAAACAAAGCTCCTAAAACCCAATTCCTACAAACTCCAAAAAGGAAATGAATAAAAAAATTTCCAAGCTATTCAACTCCAAAGCAAAATTAAATAAAATGAAAGGGAAAAAATCGCACGCCTTGGATATCCAGGATTGTAAATTTCATGTGGGACCCACCACATGAGTTTGGAGAGGATGTTGGTGGCGGTGGTGGTGGTGGGGGAGAGCGGAAGATGAATGGCTACTGTTAATCGCACCGCAGGAGAGAGAGAGGCGGAAGCAACGGGTATTTCGGTTACCTTTCTCGACTCCACCACAACTTTTAAGGATACGAACCGAAGTGGGGACTCGCGCGAGTGAGATGGAAGAAGGGCTGCGTGCGATCGGGTCAGGTACATTGTACCCGGACCCGACTTATGTAAGCATCCAATAGGAATGGTGGAACCATGCCCACCCATTAAAATTCAGGTCAGGTCTAAGTAGCCTCAAAGTGAAAAATAACTGACCCACAAGGTTAATGGCTCAGCCCCTAAACCCAACGGGTTAATCACATGGGTCAGGTTGGAATCCAATAAGAAAAATGTTTTGTACCATCCAGTTAGCCGTAGCTATCACTTTTGTGGCAGGATATAAGACATCTAACCGTCTAAATTGGGCCAATAAAATCATGTGGTTGGGATAGCTCTATTAGTTTGATTTATGAGTGAGATTTTCAGTGAGTAAGTAACAATGTTTTAAAAAACGATTGTGAACTATTGCCATAACTAAGCTGAAAGGGAAATAACAAGTCAACATTTCTTTTCATTGAAATTTGGCATTTTCAATGATTTTCATTTATTTAAGTTATTTGGTAATTTTAATATATTATGTGTTTAAATTAATTTTTACGAAAAATTTGATTATGTTTTATTTTATTTTCCAATTACAATAATAAATAATTGTAAATGAATAATGATTATTTATTAATGTAATTATACGGCGACATCATTTATGTTTGATTGTGATATTGGTTTTGCTACATTGTTTGTTTTACTCATAAATTATTATAAAAATGATAGTTTTATAATATGAAAAATGTAATAATAACAATTTACTTTACTTATTTTCATAAATGTATTTAATTTTCAATTTATGAATTATAATTCATGTTTAAACAAATATTTAAAGAATGATAATGATAACTAGTTTACTTTATTTTTCATAAAAAATTAGAAAACCAAATAAACCCTTAATACTTAAAGTTGAATGTTAAAAGTAATGGTGCATTGAAAAAAAGTTCTAATTAAAATATCTATAAAATTATAAATTCAGTACTTATATTATTTCAATTAATTTTAGAGCTTTTTTTTAATTTATAAAGCAACAAATAATTAAATTCATTTTAATATGATTCAATCCAAACCCATTAAAAATCATATCGGTTGGAGTTGGCGTTGAGAGGTCCATGCCAGTCTATTTAATAATTCAGGTTGAATTTTTGGACTCAAGAAATCACCCACGGGTATAAATCGTGGTTGAGAATGCATGAGATATGAAAAGATAACAATTGAGTAAGAAAATGTTTTATTTTATCGATCCTGGAGGCAGATCATTCTACTCATCGTGTGGTCAAAAAGGCGCTCTGAATGTGGACCGTCAGTCATCTTTAACCATACTTTCATTTGTCCATACCAGTGTTGATGCGCGTAATGATCTGATATCAGCGAATAGGTTTTCTATGACGGTTCCAGTTGTTTAGTGGATGAGATCTTTCACATGTGTGTCACGTTTATTTTATTGCTGCAAAGTTCTTTCTCTATCTCAGTCGCGCGATTCTCTCAAGGAAGAGCCAGTTTAAGATGGGCTCCGCATCCCGCGCCTCCAACGCTTTGGGAAACGCGAGAAACGTAAGGCGATTCGCGCGAGAATTCCTCGAAGAGGTGGATTGAGCGAGCGCACATGTCACGTGGCGGGCATGTGAAAGATGGGTGCGGGGCGCGGATTAGCTACTGAGCACTTCAGTAGCCATGTTGCTACTGAAATGATGTGGTCGCTTTTCATTGGCGCAAAACCTGGCGCTCGGTTGAAAGCAGTTAATGCCCCTCCGTCACAGAAAAGAAAGGCCGTTTACTGGCCGCGTTTGTACTCGACCACGGAAAATCTTTATTTTTTTTCCTTTTCTTTCTCCACCATTGCTGTTTCTTCCAATCTCTCTGTTTTCCTTGTGATGGACACATCAAGCTTTAGTATTTCTCCTAATAAAAGAATACAATAAAGTCCCTTACGCAAGTTGAGAATAGATGTGACTGATTAGCCGTGACATTCCCAGTGACCCTAGCTTCTAAATCATACATCCGCTTGAAATTCAAATTTCAAACCGAACAAATTCGAATTACTGGAAAATCATGCCCTAATCATCTAAAGAAAATCCCAGCTCTTGAAAGATTTGGCAAAAAAAAAAGATAATTTAGAATTTACTACGTGTCGCGCGCAGGAAAACAGAGAGAGGAAGAGAGCCATGTTGCGGAGGGAAAAATGAAGAAATTCAATTGGGTTGTACTGAGTGAACTTTGTTGGCCCCATCCTGAGTGTATGTGGTTTATCCACGCCATCCATCCGTTTTTCCAATTGATTGGAGCGGTTAAGCCCAAAATTGAAGTATATCCAGATCTCAAGTGGACCATAACACAGGAAACAGTAGGAATAATGATTTCCACCGTTGAAATCTTTTTAGGGCACACAGTTATGTTTATTTATCATCCAACCTATTCAAAAGATCACACAGACATGGATTAAAAGAAATCATAAATATCAGCTTGATCCAAAACTTCTTTGGCCCCCAAAAATTTTTCAACAGTAGACATTCAATTTATACTGTTTCCTATGATGTGGTCCACTTGAGATTTTTTTATGATTCTTTTTTAGTCTCATTCTCTTAAAATGTCTGGTACTATGGATGGAATGGAGTGGATAAAATAAATATATTACCGTTGGGCCAAAGAGTTTACCGTGGCGTACTGAGTTTCTCAGTACCCAATGTGCTTTCTGTAAATCAAAGCAAAACGAGGATGTTTTCGTGCTCGAGTATAAACGCGGCCAGTAAACAGCGTTTCAGTTTTTGACGAGGACCATTAAATGCTTTCAAAGGAGCCCAACTTTTGCGGCGATGAAACGTAACCACATCACTTCAGTAGTAATATCGTAGCGAATCCGCGCCCGTGGGTGCGGATTGGTGTTACCCGAAATCGGATTGCGTGCTGAGTTATTCAGTACGCTTTTATCGTACTGAGTAAACTCAGTTGAGCCCACCGTTAATGTATGTGGTTTATCTACACCATTCATCTATTTTTTACCCTAATTTTAGGGATTAATTCAAAATTTTAAGTAAATCCAAAGCTTGAGAGGGCCATACCACAGGAAACAGTGTGGAATGATGATTTCCACCGTTGAAACCTTCCTGGGACTTACAGTGATGTTTATTTGTCATCCAACCTGTTATTAAGTCACAAAGACATGGATGAAGAGAAAACATAAACATCAGCTTGATCCAAAACTTCTGTGGCCTCCATGAATTTTTCAATGGTAGAGGTTCAATCACACTGTTTCTCGTGGTGTGGTCCACATGAGGTTTGGATATGCTTCCATTTTGGCATTAAAACTTAAAATTATCTGTTAAAATGTATTAACGGAGTGGATAAAATAAATAAATAACTGTGGACCCCACAAGGTTTACTCAGTACGCTAAGGGTACTGAGTTACTCAGTACGCAAACCGCTTCCGTGTTACCCCTACCGTGTGGGGCCCACCTTGATGAATTTTTCCATATCCAACGCCGTCCATCCGTTTTTATAGTTCATTGAAGACGTTCCAAAACCTAAGCAGATCCAAATCTAAGGTGGAGCACACCACTGGAAAAATGTGGTAAATGACCGTTAAAAGCTTTTTGTAGACCATTAAAGTTTTGGATCAAGCTAATCTTTCTATTTTACCGTCGGCCAATTCTGTTTGGTGGTATCCAAATGGGCCCTTATTGTTCATAAATCCAAATGTGACTTGCATAATGATTGAGGTAGACCGTTGGTGATTTCTTCCTAGCCGTCCATTTTCTTCATGATCGTTCTCTTGGCACACGTTAACTAGTGTCATCTCTCTTTCTTGTCAAATTATCGACCGTGAGAACCTTTTTTTTTTCCAACCAGCCATCCAAAAAAAAGAAAAACAATCTTAGAAGGGACTTAATGATGACCTAATGGCTTAAATTTGACGGTCCACCACTTGATCAGCATGGAATCATGATCACTGGTAGATGGCCATGTAGTGAAATGATTAGATCACAAGTACATGCATGTATGAGGTGGATCAATGAACTTTTCTCACGGTAGGATATAAAGATAAGGTAGCAGAGTATCATATAATGCACACTCCTGAAATCCTAGTTTCTCCCTATATAAGATGATATTACAAAGAGGAGAAGCCCTGGACAGCCCCTCACTAGTAGAGAAAAAGTGAAAAGAGATGTGTATTTACCTCCATTGTTTTTCTCCTTCTTCTCTTCACACGTCCACATGTGTGGGTCCGCTGTAAACTATATTGTGTTAATCTTGGCTCTACCAGAGATCAAGTATTGGGATTCTTCATCTCCTCTAACTGTAATAGAATGAGGAGGGACTCATTTGATTAGGAAAATGACATCGGCATTCTCCACTAATGAAAACATTTACGTGATTGATCATGAAGAGATAAGATATAAACTGTTAGTTTGGTTACTGATGTTTATATTTAAAATTTGACATTATTACATTGGAGAATTGATTGGGTACATTATCGTTTGGATTATATTTTTTAAAGCCCACCCATCTGCTATGTTGAACGAGTTGAAATCCACTAGTGCTCACAATGTTACACACGGTTTTATTAGTAAGAGTCCAACCACGGCCTCTTTACAATAACCTAATAGCTTGTGGGTTGTTTAGTTTTAAGCAAAGTTATGTGATAACTTAAGATCCCACCCATTTCTAGGGATCCCTCTACTTATTACATATTTCGTCCCTAAATTCATCGCACTCCTTAATTTGATATAGTCAAGTCATGTTGAACACTTGTATGTGCTAAGATTATTGGTTTTAAAGTTGGCCTTCCATTCTTTCCCCATTCAACTCGCTCAGTCTGAGGGATGGTCTCTGATTATATCATGATGGGCCTCGGATAAGTCCCTCCAAACTTTGTTCCAAGGCATATCTAAGGTTGATGCTACTAATCTTGTAGGTGTCATCATGCAGGTCGATAATGGAGCGAGACTTAAGTGCCTGTTTGTTAACAATGAATTTTTGTACTTAACGTGGAATTTGGAAAATGTTCCATGTTTAGTGGTGTTTGTTAACGCGGAAGAAGGAAAGTGCTCCACCATTTTTATGCTGAAATTTTTCCATGATAGGAGTCTAGCTTAATGGGGAATCAAGAATGCGCTCCGTGATTATTATTTTTTAATCCAAAATTTTCCTTTGCAACGAAGATTTTCTCTCTTGTGTTATACACATTCCAACTTTTAACATGAGGCACTTCTTTAAGCCCACCATAATTTATGTGTTAGATCCATACCGTCTATCGACCTTTCTATATCATTCTAAAGCATGATTTGAAAAAAGATGCACATCCAAAGCTCAAGTCAACCACACCACATAAAGTAGTGGGACAGGAATGATTAGCGTTAAAACATTTCTAATGTCCACCATGAAGCTTATTTGCCATCATGAAGCTTATTTGCCATCATCAAATCTCTTTATAAGGTCACAAAGACCTGGATGAAGGAAAAACACAAAAATCAGCTTGATCAGAGCCTTATGTGGCCCCAAGAAGTTTTCAATGATAAGCACCCAATTCCCACGGTTTCTTGTCGTGAGGCCCACTTAAGCCTTAGATTTGCCTTTTTTTTTTTTCTTAATTTCTAAAATAATATGAAAAAATGAATGAACGATATGGATAAAATATATATATCATGGTAAGCCCCACAAAGCCTTTAATTATACATATTTAAGTAGATCTTGGTGGGGTAGTACGCAATCCCCTCCCATATTTGGAGTGTGAATTATGTACAAATGTCTTTAGCAGGAAGTTCCTACGCTGGAATCTTAGGTGGACCCACCGTTATGTTTGTGATAAATCTAATCTGTCCATCCGTGTTTTGAGATCATTTTAACACTTGAGACAAAAAATGAGGAGGATACAAGACTTAAGTGTGCCGTGCTAAAGGAAAAAGTGGGTAGGAAAATTCCTATCGTTGAAACCTCCCCGGGGTCGGCAGTGATGTTTACATGCCATCAATACCGTTCATACTGTCATTCCTAGTGAGATGAACCCAAACAACAAATATTAGCATAATTGAAAACTTTCATGGCCCCACAAATAATTTAATTATGGGCATCCAATCCTCACATTTTTAGCCCATTTGATTATTAGATACGGCTCATTTTTAACAGTATGTCCTAAAATGATTTCACAAAATGGATGGACGGGATGGATTTCACATAAACATCACGGTGGGCTCCACCTAGATTTCCAGTGGTGGACTTCCTAAGAAAGGCTTTCCTATGAAATCCGGCTCACACCTGGAGACGTGGTTTGGCCAGTGATGGTGCCACTAGCCGAGTGGCTAGTGGTCGGTGCTCTGTGGGCCCACCATGATGTATGTGTTTCATTTAAGTCATTCATCTATTTTTCTAAATCATTTAATAGTTCATTGATATAAAAAATGAGGCATATATAAATTTCGGGTGGACCAAAGCAAAGGAAAACAATAGTGATTAAGCGTCCACCATCAAAAATCTCTTAGTGACCACTGTAATGTTTATTTGACCTCAAACCTGATGATTAGGTCATACAGACCTGTATTGAAGGGAAAAACAAATATCAATCAACACTATTTGTGCCACAAAAGCTTTGGATCATTTAAAAATTCTTTTGGGCCACAAAAGCTTTGGATCATGTTGATATTTGTGTCATCTCTTCATCTAGCTAATTTTGACCTTTTCAATAGGTTGGATGACAAATAAATAGTTTATTTCATTGAAATTCATGAAGTTTTAATGGTAGAGATTCAATCACAATTATTTCATACGGGTAAATGTGTCAAATTAATATATTTCAAACATTTCAGACGTTAGTTAACAAACAAGTTATTCTAGATTTACTATTAGTTTTCTAGCTTCAGATTTCAGATTTAACAAACATGCCCTTACTGCAATCTTAGATCCCTCCTCCTCCTGGGAGATGTGCTTGTATGTGCAGGGATGCACACCTACATAGCTTACTCCAGTGGTCATGTTAGTGTTATCTCGAGACACTTTAGGCGTCCTCTCTTAAAGCGAGCTATTGCTTATCTGTGCTCTCTCTTTCACCTTGTCTAGGAGACTGAGCTTGCCTCCTTGATTTGATGCCCAGCTCAGGCCATTCGGTCTCATTCCTACCCACCAGTGGTGGCTCTTCTGTTCTTTTTTTCTTTTTTAGCTTTCTTTTTTTCTTCATTTTTCCTTGAACCTAGGATGTGGGCTCTCTTCTTATTCTGTTTTTCAGAGGAGTGCCCCTTTCAGTTGTATCTTTTTGGACTTTTGCCTTGGATAAATAATAAGAGAGTCTTCCTAGCTTTCTTTCTTTAAAAATTTTATGTGAGTACAAGTTATCCAGGAGACAATTTATCTATAGTTTGTTAAATCCATTTATACTAGAGAACTATAAAAATAAGAACATTGTGTCCCTAAAATTTAAGTCGAGTGAAAGAATAACATGTACTTATTAAAAAAGTTGATGACTAATTATCCCAGTTCAATGCATCTGAAAAACATATCCCAATTCAGTGCACATGGGAACATAATGTTCCATGCACATGCATTTCATATGTTAGATATGCCACATGTACGTGTGTAATCAATCAAGTTCAATGGCCCGATGTGCCTTGAAAAACTAATCAGTGTTTGCTCTTAAACTCAGTTATACATTGACCCATGTATCTTTTGATCTTTTATTCATTTATATAGTTTAGTTTATGTGTAGAACATGTTCATTATCTTTATGAATTTGGGATATTTTACCTATGATCTTGGACACTTCGAGATTAGACACAGTGACTATTAGCTACGGGAGAGTTGCGGTCTATGGATATTGGTGTCTTGGTCATGATTATTATGAATGTATTAGGTATACATTTACTTATGATCATCTTATGTGAGAGGACTAAGTTGATGTCAAGATAGACGGCATCTACCATCATACCCGACTCAGTGTTGGTGTTTCTTCGCCCTGTCCCACATGAGTGTTTTTATGCACCATAGATTACTCCTTGACTCGGGGTACCTTTGGTCACTTAACGTTGGCATGAACAAGTGCAAGTTATCTAGACTGGATGGCCTATTATGTCTAGACTAGATTTATGCTCATTGTTTACTCTAGCTCCAACGTATCTTTACACCTAAGGGTGTGTGAACCGAGATGACTTAGTTGATGGTCCTTTGGCTCACTTTATGAGCCACTTCATGGTCATTGAAAGTAGGTAATGTTGGGAATCCTCATCAAGTATACCAAGGAACGCATGATTCAACTAAGATCCACTTAGCCTACCTGAGATACTTGATTAGTACACTGATCTTATGATTAAACTATCCACCAGGAATTTTAAAGGCTGGCCAACACTTTTATCATTTTCAATTAGTTAGTTGTGGATTTTCAACTATTAACTTTGAGTTTAACCATTGATATGTTTTAAATCATACTTGATAGAGATTCAATGGCTAAGATCTATTGATCCAGACCCTGGGGTAGTACGAGAGTTACCTAAGGTTCGTGGAGTAACATATATATGTTGCTCCCTTGAAACTCTAACTTCCCCATTATGAGATCTTATTGCAAGAGGGAGAGCCCAGGGAAGCATTGGACATCAAGCCTCCCTTGGACATCTAGAGAGAGAGAGGAAAGAGAAGAGGGAGGGGGAAAAAAGAGTGGGCGTCCCACCCTCCATTCTCCACACACCCACACACCTAGGTGTGGTGCCCTCTCATCTGATGTCTCTCGTCAACCTTTACCAAAGGATTTGACATGGTTTCTCAACCTCCTAAACTTCTATAGATCAAAGAGAGACTCTACGTTAAGAGATTTTCAGTGACAAAATCAGGTGAACCTTTTCATGCTCAAGTATACATTATGGAATCCATGTTTTTGTAATTAAAACATCACTTAATTTATAAAAATTAGTTTTGAAAATTTTAATTCTGTTGTATTTATCATAATTAAAAACCAACACAATGTACATGCATGTTATTACATATGCCAACATCAATATTAAATTCCTCACATGTGAAGCCGTAAATCTTTGTTCCTGTTTACAATGTGTTCGATTAAATTAAAAATAAAAATGAATACTCGAATAACCAGTCTAAGATATCATAACCTGGATAACCTATCAAAGACAACATCACCTGGTCAACATGTGCCGACACAATTGGTTTGCATCCAAACAACCCATATCCAAGGTAGCATAATCCAAATAGTCTATATCCGAAACACTACGTTTATCCAAACATTTCCCTAGTGTCAAGGTCCAAGTATTTAGCTTACTGACAAGCTTAAACGAGATGGCTCAGGCCCAAATATTTACCTTTCAGCTGGACTTAAGCAAGTACAGCTGACCATTGATCATGGGAACTCCATGGTTCAAAATTAAATTGATATAATAATCTAATTTGGAGATCTCACCTAGCTTTGGAGCCATGCCTAGTACAACTAAGCCTGGGTTTAGGGCTATAAACGAGCTATGGGCCTAGTAAACCTAAAGTTTTGAATAGGCCAGGCTTGGTAGGCCCAGCCCAAACAATTCAAAATCTGGGTCGAAGCGAACCCACTTGGGTTTACCTTTTAGGAGTGTGGACTTGGCTTCGTCATCTTTCTGGGCTTAAAACGAATGAGGTGGGGCCCACTGTGATTTTTGTGAGAAATTCACCCGTCCATCCATTCTTTTAGATCATTTTAGGACATAGGGTCAAAAATGAGCTAGATCCAAAACTCATGTGGCCATATATATATATATATATATATATATATATATATATATATATATATATATATATATATATATATATTAAAGAAATGGTAATAGAAATGGTACTATAAGGTCAACCTCATGGGAACTTCCCATGAGTTCAGCTATGTGGGGCCCGCCGTGATGGATGTCGGACATCAACACCCTTTAGGTTATATATATATATTAAAGAAATGGTAATAGAAATGGTACTATAAGGTCAACCTCATGGGAACTTCCCATGAGTTCAGCTATGTGGGGCCCGCCGTGATGGATGTCGGACATCAACACCCTTTAGGTTATCGGATATGCCAAAAGTCAGCAGTATAAAGAACTCAGGTGGGCCATACCATCTAAAACCATGTCTTCAAATGCCTGAAACATATAAAAGCACTTGGTGGGGCCCACTTGATTTTTTGGAAGTGGCTGAAACTTGGTCTAGCCCCTCATCCAAGTCGGACACACACAATGGATGGGCTGGATTTGTGAACCACATCTCAGTGGGCCCAATAAACGATCAGGAATGTTTTAATGGGCAGATAACCCCTCTCAACTATTGTATGTGGTGTGGCCCACTTAAGTCATGGATTTGACCTGATTTTTAATCCCATGGCCCACTATGGAATGGTACATCTAACCAATGAGGTAGATGTTTGGTAGATGTACGACAAACATCATGGTGGGGCCCACACAAATCGAATTCATGAGAAGTTCCGATGAGACCGACATCATAGTGTATTTAGGGGTGTACACGAACCGAGCTAGCTAGGTTAGCTCGCTTGACTCAACTTTAAAAACATAGATTCTACTCAGTTCAAAGCTGAGTTCAAGCCGAGTCGAGCTGATTTTTTTAGCTCAAAAATGAGTTCGAGCCAAGTTCAAGCAGGCCCTAGCTCGACTCGAGATCAAATCCAGCTTGAATCGAACTTGGATCAAACTATTTCAGTGACTCGGTTACTTAGCCATTGATGTTGCTCACCAACGGCTTCAACTGCCTCTTGACCTTTCTCCTCTACAGCCATTTCTCTGCCTTGTCTCTCAATTTCCATTAGATCAGTTCTCTGCAACCTATGTCACACCAAAGCTAAGGCCCACCAGCCAGTGACTGAACTGAGTTGAGCTGAGGCCAGCTCGACTCGGTTCGACTCGATGTACACCCCTAAGTATATATAAAAACATTCGGCTTTAGTACTGGCTTGGACATTATTTTATTCAAACCTTGATTATGCGTACTTGAGCCAATCAGTGAAAAAGGCTAATGTAATCATCGAGTGGGCCAATTATAATTATGAGTTAAAAGGTGTGGCTGATACGGACTTGAAATCTATCATGTGGGCCTACAATTGTCCAACGAAGAGAGAGAGAGAGAGAGAGAAAGAAGCAAACTTTGGAAGTTTGAATTTTAAATAGAACAAATAGTTATTTTCAAAAGTTAAACAAACATGTTTTACCCATGACAGGTCTTCTACTTAAAAATTGATAGGGGAGAACTTCTGAAGGGGATTCTTTTATCGTTCACATTGCAGCCAAATGCACCCTGATGGTTGAGGTTTAAAAAAAATAAAAAAAATTGGTTGCAATGACCCTCCAGTACCGAGGTTGGTAATGGGTGTTGTGGGCCCTACCGCAATGTGTGTTTGTGATGTAGGCCCGTCTCTAGCCAAGAACGGGCAGCTCTGTGGGCGGTCCCACTATGATCTATAGGTTGATCTACGCTCTCCATCCCTTCTCTCGTATCATTTTAATGTATGTGCACAAAATTTTGGTAGATCCAATGCTCAAGTGGACCACACCAAATAATAAGCCCAGTTGCTGGATCTGTTTCATTTTTGTACATGTACCTTAAAATGATGTGAGAGAAGGGATGGACGGCGTAGGTATACAGATATATCACGATGGGCCCACCTGTAGAACTGCCCATTCATGACTAGGGATGAGCAAGGAAGCACGGAATCCACATCCATATTTTTATCCTCGCGGGTCCATGCATTTTACCATCCAATCACTAAGGGCCCATTTGGCCGGTGGGATTGGAAGGGATTGGATGGTATTGGAAGGGATTGGAAGTTAAATCCTGGGATTGGCCGGGCGTGCCATACAGAGTCGATGATCTGATCCCAATCCCATGGATCTTAAGACAATTCACTGACAACACCATCATTACCTTTAAATCCCATCCAATCACCCTAATCCATTCAAATTTGCCTAGGATGTGTTTGGTTTGAGGGATTGGAAGGGATGAGAAGGTTTAATCCCGAGATTGGCCGGGCGTGCCAAATAGACTGAATATAGCAATCCAGGGATAGAGCAATCCCAAGGATCTCAAGACAATCCACTGGCAACACCATCGTTACCTAGAAATCTATGCCATCCACCCTAGTGCCATTCAATCCCTTCCAATCCACCAGGCCAAACGGGCCCTAAGCCATAGTAAACTAAATACCTGCCATTAAAAGTGAGCTGGGCTTATTGAAATATTTATCTGCCATACAACCAGTTAATAAAGTAAAAGGCATTAGCCAAATGAAAAAATAAAAAAAAGCAAATATCAGCTTGATACAAAACTTTTATAACTTCTAGGAAGTTTTTAATAGTCCCCCTAATTTATGTGGTGTATTTCACCTGATATTTGGATCTACCTATTTAGCTTATGCCGTGAAATAATATGGAAAAAATGAATAGACGATGTATATAAAAATATATACATCATGGTGGGCCCACTGAGCAACTACCAGTACCAACCTCCACCACGCTGGAAGCGTGGCTACCAAATCGAGTTCCGAAACTTTGGAAACGGATTGGCTACTCACCTGCCTGCTCTGTGTTATGTGGGACCCACCATGACGTATGTTTTTCATTCATGCGGTCCATCTATTTTTCTAGATCATTTTATGATAGGAGACTTAGCTCATTTTATGATATGAGACCAAAAATGAGGTATATTCCAATCTCAAGTGGACCACATTACAAGAAACAGTGTTGAATGAACTTCGACTATTAAAAAATTTTTGGGGGCCATAAAAATTTTGGATCAAGCCAATCTTTGTTTTTTCCCTTCATCTGGGTTTGTATGACCTAATCAACGGATTGGATGTCAAATAAACAGTACATTGGGCCTTAAGAGGACTTTAATGATGGATATCCAATCACTATTGTTTTCTTGTGGTGTGGTCCACTTGAGATTTATGTTCCTATAATTTTTGGGATCAAGCCCTAAAATGATCTTTGAAAATGGATAAACGGTATGGATGAAGCACATACATCATGGTAGGGTCCACAGAGCACTGACCATCAGCCACGGGGCTAGTGGCAAGGGGAGTAGCCAATCCGTTCCCCAAAACTTTAAGGCGGTTTGGCCGGACGGATCCCATGGGATTAGGAGGGATGGGATGGTAAAATCTCATGATATGCCAAACAAGCCAAATAGACCCTCCCCAAAACTTTAAGGCGGTTTGGCCGGACAGATCCCATGGGATTAGGAGGGATGGAAAAATCTCAGGATATGCCAAACAAGCCAAATAGGCCAATGAACTTGTCCCGGATATGGCAAACCCATGGATCTTAAACCAATCCATTGACATCATCATCATTACCTTCAAATTGATCTTATCCTTTCTAATCCTATTCAATCATATATAAGGCATGTTTGGATAGATGCATTGGAAGGGATTGGTAGGTAAAATTCCAAGATATGTCAAGCGTGCCAAAGAGACTCAGTGACCTTGTCCTGGGATATAGCAATCCCATGCATCTTAAACCAATCCACTGGCACCACGATCATTACCTTAAAATCCTAATCCGCCCCTCCAAACATGCCCTAAGCCATCCGTCCTGGTGTCAGTACTTGGGTGGACCCAATCGTACATCACCCTGTCACGTGTCCCAATATTTGGCCATACCATATTCCGGTTCATCCAACTCTACTATATCATTGCTCTTGAAAAGTCATTTCCATTCTCACGTGACGCCGAGTCACCTAACCCCGCCAGGGGAAGGAAACGGATTGGCTACTCCCCAGTGCTCTGTGGGCCCCACCATGATGTATGTGTTTCATCCATTCCGTTCATCCATTTTTAAATATCATTTTAGGGTTTGATCCTAAAAATTAGAGGTATATAATATTAGGTGGATCACACCACATGAAAACAATAGTGATGGGATATCCATCATTAAAATCCTCCTAAGGCCCATTCTACTGTTTATTTGACATCCAATCTGTTGATTAGGTCATAAAGGCCCAGATGAAGGCAAAAAACAAAAATCATCTTGATCCAATACTTTTATGGCCCCCAAAACGTTTTTAATGGTTGAGGCTCATTCAACACTGTTTCATGTAATGTGGTCCAATTGAGATTGGTATATACCTAATTTTTGGTCTCATATCATAAAGTGATATGTAAAAATAGATTTGACGGCATGGATGAAACACATACATCATGATGGGCCTCACAAAGCACCGACCACCAGCCATTGGCTGGTGTCATGGGGAGTAGCCAATCCGTTTCCAGGAGGGAAATGATTCGGTAGAACAAAGTAGGTAGACTAGCAATGTGGTAGGGTAGCTAGCAATCGGAGCCGTTCATCCAGCGATCCCATCAGGGATGGACCACAGTTTAAAAATCCCACCCAGCACCTGTTCTCACGTTTCTCTTCCAATGCAGAGTATCAACCGCCTTACTTTATTCCATTGATGTGATTAGCAATGATGAACAATGAGTAGGTTTGTTGTGCTGTCCCATCGAAGTGGTTTGAAACTCAGTCGGATTGTGATGGCTGATTAGCATACACATGAAATTTACCTGGATATTGCTTACGTGTCAAATAAATACTTAAATTAAATTGCCCAAATTATGTATCCCGTTGGATGCATCATGAACTAATATTTAAGGTTTTTTTATTAGTGATTATTGGATTAGTGAACATTTTAGGCCCATTTGGATGCCAGCAAGTAAGTTATTTTTTCTACTTATAACAATAATGGATAATTGACTTATTTCATATAAATTACTTTTTACAAGTAACATTTGTACTCCAAAGTATATAACTCCATCAATTAATTGCTTTTCTAGCTTTTTCACTTCTTAAAAGTTGGTGAAGAGAGGGGCTGGAGTAAAATATAAGAGAGTCGAAGTTGATTAATATGTTGTTTAACAAACATTATTAAAATACAAATTTAGATAAGTTACCTGTAACATAAGTAGCTTACTTTAATTAACTTACTATCGAGATACCTAATAAGTTACTTTTTCTACTTATAGCAATAGATAAGTGACTTATTTCAAATAGGTACATTTGATTTATGATTAGTTATAAGTAATAAGTATGTAATCACTTTAGTTTTTGAAAAAATAGCATTTATTTTATAAATATTTTCAAAAGTTATTGAAAAGAGACATCAAGAGAAACAAAAGAGAGAAAGGTTATAAGTACGTTGTTTGCCTACATATTTATCTTCTTAGTAAGTGTAAACTAAGATAAGCTAATTGTGGAATATCCAATAATCATAATAGAAGAAACACGTGTACATTATATATGAGATTAAAAATTATTAAATAAATATGTTAATTTGGAACGGTGACTTGGATGCAACTTTGTGCTAGAAGTTTTTGTAGTCAGAAACTATGTGGGGTCACAAAGATATATGTGACAAATCCACTTGGTCCATCTCTTTCGCAAGACAGCAATAGTGCAAGAGTACAAAAATTTAAGGCAAATCCAAAAATCAGGTGGACTCCACACAAAATAACAAGAATTGAATACTTACCATTAAAAACTATATGGGAGCAACAATAGTTTTGTATTGGGATGATATTTATACCTATAGCTTATTAGAGTGGTAATAGGCCTCTGAACAAATTGGATGACATATAAACATCATGATCATGAGAAACTGGTAGATTGAATAGATTTGTCAGGGGCATCTTTGTAGGCCCCATATAGCTTCCAACTAAGGTTACATAATATGCATGTCTAAGAAATTACTACCTAGGTACTATTATTCACTAAGAAATTACTTTTTTTTTTTTTAAAAGCTTGTTGATACAGTCATTGCTAGTTCACACTTTACTGCTAGCCACCCTCACCAGGGAATTGATATCAAGACTTCAGTATTGAAACGAGATATCTTTCACTCAAGCTACCACTTGAGCTATGGATCAAGGTGGCACTAAGAAATTACTTAGGTGGGATGCAAGTAATTCAAAGTAATGGTTGAAATTATAATTATCATGAAGAAAAAGAGATGTTTAATGAACGCATAATCTCTTAGATATTAGTTTTACTATAAAATACCTTCAAATTGTATATATATCAAATCATGCTTCCTACTCCATTGGTGAGGCTAAGACAGCATCTTGCCGCCATCCATTTTCATCGAAGAACACACTTAAGGGGGTGTCTTGGGGCAGTGCATTGGGAAGGAACAGGTGGGATAAGATTCAAAAAGCAAAATTATTACCCATGGCAGGGTTTGTCTCCTGTTACAATGTTACTACGGGATAAGCTTAACTCCTTGCTTTCTTTGTAAAATGGTGGTACATTGAATGGATATACCCACTATCATTAAAAACTATGGGGAATAATGCAAGTGTTATATCTAAATAATTCATTTGTATTGTAACCTCATTTTATGGCATGGGCCTAAAAATGAGGCAGATCCACAACTTATGTGGCCCCAAAGAAGTTTTCAACGGTAAGTATTCAATCCCCTTTGCTTTTGATGGTGGGGTCCGCTAGAGCTTTAGATCTACCTAGTTTTTTGGCCCATGCTCTAAAACGATCTTGAAAAATGGGTGGATGGTGTGGATTTAGCTCACACATCATGGTGGGACCTACACAACTTGCTAACATTGAGTGAAATTGACACGGACCCAATGCAATTTCCAAGCTTTCCCATTCCATCTCACCTAAGCCCCTCTAATACCACGCGCCAAACGCCCTTGAAAGACCGTTACACTATTATAGATTTGTGAAGGCCTCGGGTGACATGATAATGAAAGAATCCGCTGTGAGTGTGGGACCTGTTTCCAAAATCCATTCTGACCATCAAGTGCCTAACCCATTTATAGGTGTATGGTTTAAAACTAAGCCTTATTTATTATTCAGGTGAGCCGTACGGTTGTAAACAATGTAAATGGTGACGCCCACCTCTAATTTCTTTCCCTCAGTGTGGCGCATTTGAATCAGGGATTGTCTTGATTTTTGGACCTTCGGTCTAAATTATTTTGTGGAATCTAATGGTTTGAGTGGATTTCACATTATCATCACGGTGTGCCCTGTAAAAAAATCAATGGCAGATGTCTCTCTCCCAACCGTTTACTTTGGTGTGGCCCATCTGAATTACAATTCAAAT
This sequence comes from Magnolia sinica, assembly GCF_029962835.1. NCBI lineage: Eukaryota > Viridiplantae > Streptophyta > Magnoliopsida > Magnoliales > Magnoliaceae > Magnolia > Magnolia sinica. The sequence goes on along the minus strand of NC_080575.1, from coordinate 16,211,561 downwards.
TAATTTTTTGGATTTGGGTTTAACTTAAGATTACGTATCTAACCGTTGGAGTAGATTTTACATACACATCAAGGGTGGGCACAGGTGGACTTTTCATATAAAAAAATATTTTTTACTTTTTATATTTTTAGAAGTGGACTGCAGCACCAGCCGCAAGTATACTTTTGTGGCACGACGTGACCCAAGCTCCGTGGTGACAGCCTTGATGTATTTGCTTTATCGCGCCTTCAACCCTTTTGTCAAATCATTTTTAGGCATCGGCCCACAATGCAGATCTAAACCTAAAGTAAGCCGCGACACATCAAACAGTGGAAATTGATTGTCCACCGTTGAAAACTTCACGGGGCCATCTAGTTTTTGAATCGAGCTTATATTTATGTCTTACCTTCATCCAAGTCTATGTGACTTTATGAACAAGTTGGATGACAAATAAAACATCCCAATAAGCCCGAGGAAGGTGTCAACGGTGGAAGTTCAACTCCCACCATTTTTCTGTGGTGTGGTACCCTTGAGCTTTGGATTTGTATAATTATTGAAATTATGCCTTGGAACAAGCTAGAAAAATGGATGGACGGTGTGGATAAAACACATACATCATGGTGGGCCTTAAGCTTTGGCCATATAGTGACACAAGGTATCCCTATGGTGGTGCTGCAGCCAATTCCCTTCTAAATATATTTTCAAAATCCCGGATAGCGATGGTCTACCAAAAACCACCATTTTTTGTGGGGCCCACTGAATATGAGAAATCCATTCCAACAATTAGATATGTAAACCTAAGTTAGGGCCCCAACTAGAAGATCAAGTGGACTTGTGATTCAGATGAGCCGCACAAAGGGCCTGTTTGGCTAGGCGAATCACATGGGATTAGGAGGGATGGGATGGATTTTAAGGTAATAATGGTGGTGTCAATGGATTGGTTTAAGATCCATGGGATTGCTATATCCCGGGACAAGTTCACTGGGTCTGTTTGGCACACCACGTATATCCTGAGATTTTACCTTCCAATCCATCCAACCAAGGGATGGGATCAATTTTAAGGTAATGATGATGATGTCAGTGGATTGTTTTAAGATCCATGGGATTGCTTATATTCCATGACAAGTTCACCGGCTCAAACTTTACTAGTGGGGGGGGGGGGGGCTTGCTGCTAGGTCCAGTCAATCCTCTTCGTATTTATACAGAAGTGGATTAGCTGTTTGCCACATACCAACAACCTTGTTGGTGTATTTATGTGGTGCATGCATAATAGTCTGACAATCCTCTAGCGCCGTGATGGTACAAAGTTCTATATATGGCCCCTTATCATGAAGTATTTATTATATCTACATTGGTCATCCATTTGGTGAGATTGTTTTACGTCGTGCCAAAAAGTAAGTCATATCTATTAAAATAGGGACATATATTACTACTATTAAAACATTCCCAGGGCCTATCATTATATAAAAAAAAATTTCTCCATAATCTTTATTAGGTCACACAAATATATATGAAGAAAAAAAATCAGTTGTAAGGTTGATCCAAAACTTCTACAGCTTTAAAGAAGGTTTCAATGGTAAACAATCAATCCCCCACTACTTTCTACAGTGGAGTCCACTTAATCTTTGAATCTATCTTATTTTTAAGCTCAACTCTTATAACAATCTCACAAAATGGACGTATGGTTTAAATATAACACATGGTGGGACCCACAGAACTTGGTGATGTTAACACTTCAATAAGGTACTTGTGCGCCCTGCAAATGTTTTAACGGCAAGAATTATTGTCAGGATGTTATTGGTAGTGTGGTTCACTTGAGCTTTAGATATGACTCATTTTCGAGCCTATGCTCTAAAATAATCTCACCAAATTAATGAACCGCATGGATATAATACTAAAAAAAAAAAAGGCTAGACGAGTACCCACACCACCGAGGTCGGTGGTGGCTGGTAAACTAGCCAATCCGCTTCCTATTTATATCCACAGCAGCGATCATTGGGGTGTACGGTTTCTCATTAATACGAAACAGTACCAAGTATGATGTGGATGGATAGCTCGGCCCCATCATTTTCCAGGCATGTTATGCACGTACAGAAGGGAACCTCTTTGGTACTTCAATTTTTAGTCGAAGCCGTATCCTCAACGCGGTTGGCGGGTACAGCTTATTCTAATATTCTTCTTGTGGACCCATTGTGTTTTATACTGAATCCAAACCGTCCGTGTGTGTGTGTGCATATATATATATATATATATATATATATATATATATATATATATAGACACGCGCCTTATATCTACTATGTTCGTTTTAGCTTATTGTTTGAAGGTATGGGCCAAGAAGTCTAAATCTTATTGAATGCCCCTATTAAAGGCTTTTTGGAAGCCATTAGAATGTTTATTTGTCATCCAACCTGTTGATAAGGTCACGTATACTTGGATGAATTGACCATACAAATATCAACTTGATACAAAAGTTCTTTAACCCCAAGAAGCAATTTTAAAGGTGGGCGTTCAATCATCATTATTTTCAATGATGTGGTCCACTTTAGATATAGATCATTTTCATTTTGGGCTCATGTCCTAGAATGAGTTGCCAAAATAAATCGGAAGTTGTGTATATAAGACACATACATCATGGTGGGCTTCGCAGTTAGGAATCTATTAGCGCCACTTCCACAAAGTCGTCTCTCCATCTATTTCATGCAAAGGAAGCAACCGAAAATTTCTCGTGGTGTGAGCAGCCTAATAATTGAATGACACCAGGGGTTACCACTAAAGAAGTTGCTTATTCTACTTACAACAATAGATATGTGACGTATTTTAGATACGAAACTTTGGTTTATGATTGGTTATACGTGACTTTTTTTTACTTAAAAGTACATAATTAGTTTAAATTTCTAAATTTTCTTTTATACTTTTCGCAAGTTATTAAATAGAGGCATCAAGAGAGATGAATGAGAGAAGCATTTGATAAGTATTTTGTTTGCCAAACATACTTATCTTCATAATAAGTATAAATTGAAATAAGCTTGAATGGTGGGGATTATTACCCCTCATTATTTCCTATAATGTGTTCCACTTGAGTTTTGATAGTACTTCATTTTTGGGCATAGATTAAATCCAAAGCTCCAGCTAAGAGCTCAAAAATGAGCTGGCAAAACAGATGAATGCCATGGATATGAAAAAACATGTCCCCCCACAGTCCCTTCTACATGTGCTGACCATTCAGTGGGCCTCACCGTATAGGTGCCCTAATCCTAAAAATCATTCTAAACTACTCCTCCAGTTCTCATGCTGACAACAGTATTGAAGCAATGGGTGCAATTAGGTACTACTCCCTATTGGATTGAGCTCCTTACACCTTAACCCAATGAGATTTAAGTAGATGGCAAGCCATAGTTAATGATGAGCTGATGGGAAACAAAAGAAAGAAGATATTAAACTGAGTTTTATTTTCAACGTCGGCCTGCCATACTATCAAATCATTTAGGTGGCAACGGCCTGTCAGTTTACATCTGACAACAATGGCCATAGTGCAGGAAATATCTCCTGAAAGGGAACACAACTTGGGTGGGTGGGAATCCTGTGGGGGCCACGGCAGGGTAGGTGCCTACATTTATGCAGTTAAAACAGTTTTGACTGCTCGTTTTAGAGTGTGATGGCCAAAAGTAAAGCAAATCTTAATCTCAGGTGTACCACACCACTTTCAAGTGGTGATGGACCATTAAAAACTTTCTGTGCTCGAACTAATTTTTGTGTGGTCCTTTATTCGGGTCTTTGTGACCTTATCCTGATGGCAAATAAACATTCTGGTAGCCCCGAAGAAGTTTTTAATGGTGGGTATTCAATTACCATTGTTTTCTATGGTGTGGTCCATCTGATACTTGAATCTGCTTCATTTTTAGGATCATGACCTAAAAAGAGCTATAAAAACTGATGGATGGTGTGGATGTAAGTCACCTTGATCATGGTAGGCCCTACAGTCAGGGATCCACCGAAGCCGCGTCCCCCTCTAGGCATCCTAAAGCTGGGCCCACTCGGTGGACGCCTATAATTCGCACACGTGTTCCATAAACAAGTAGTCGGTTGCGTGCAAATGGCGAACCAGTCTCTCCTTTTTAAAACCATCCTCTTCCCCCTCTCGTCTCTCTCTCTCTCTCTCTCTCTCACTCTCAAAGCCTCCCAACAGACAAGCCATCCCACCATCATATAAATAAACAAAGAGGCCCACCTCCGTAACAAACACCCCCTTCTCTCATTTTCCTTCAGATCTAAAATAACTTACCAAAAACCCTAGGAAAAGGCCAAGGGGAATAGCAGAAAATTCCCACCCTCCGTTCAGATCTCTCCCTCATCAAAACCAGGTGCAGATCTCTCTCTCTCTCGATCTATTATCTCTGCACGACTGATTTGTCATTCGATCTCCGCCACTAATCTCGGGAAAAAAATTCTGTTTTTCCACTGATCTGTAACCGTTTAGCCGGTTTCTAGGGTTTAAGGATTTTTGAAGTATCCTGTTCTCTTTTCCCCCACAAATCAGCTGCCTGTGATGTTGATTTTGATATATATTTTTTTTGGTTTGATTAGGAATGGCCCAGCAGCAAGCCGCCGCCGGATCTTGTCCATCTGCTCAAGTGGTACGTGATGTAATCCCGATCATATCCTTGTCTTTTTCTTTGATGTGCTGTAATTCATTCTTCTTTTTGTTTTTTGAATTTTGGAAAATTGAGCAGGTCGGGAATGCATTTGTCCACCAGTACTACCATATCTTGCATCAGTCTCCGGAGCTTGTGTATCGGTTCTATCAGGAGAGCAGCAAGCTGGGACGTCCTGAGGCTGAGGGTGCGATGAGTTCGATCACGACCATGCAAGTAAGCTTGATCTTTTTGTCGCATGGTTCAATTTTGTTTCTTCAGGGTGTATTTGGATGCATTATCAAATTGGTTGTAACTTTTAGTCTAATAAAGTTGGGATAGGTAGATTGTAGTTTCCGTCCTTGGCATTCATATGGATGGCCTGTTCTGCTTTACGAAAAAAGTATTATATGATGCTTGACATTTTCTTTTGAACATTATGCTTGGATGAAAGAAAAAGGTGAATTTTTTGGCATGGCAGCTCGCCTACGTGAGCCCTACTCTTTGGTGATCATAGTTGATCCTGTGGCAGGCCCCGTTATGGATGGGTTATGTGGCGAAAACCTCCGAAATGGACAATCCCGAGTGTTTTGATTAGTGTTTTCAATGGGTGGTTTTGCCGGTGGTCCATGTCACTGGGGAAAAGAGAAGTGCTATTTGGATGTGCACTCCATGAAAGTTCCATGGTGTTTTTCATGTGGAAAATGTGACCGTAATGTAGGGGCATTTACACACCGGGCTCGAGTGGGGTGGCCTGTGTGAAGCGGGGGCACACTTGGGGTGGGTGGCCCGTGTGAGGTAGGTGGCTCGTGTGAGGTGAGACCCATGTTAAGTGGGGCCCACGGGGAGGGTTCGGCCGGGGTGCCTGACCTGGGTAATGAGATAAAGGGATTGATTTGCCTTGCTCTATCAGTTCGAGCTTTTAGAGCAAGTAGTTAGTTGTCCTGCGTCAGATTGGTACTTTTTTAAAAAAAATAGTTACTGAATTTCACTAAAGTGGCGAAAGCAAAAGAACTTGAGTGAGGGGAAGTGCCGACAGTCACTAGCCCTCTCATCTCTCCCTCTCTGAAAAGAGAAATGGCTAAACCATTCCCTAATCTCTAAACCAAAGAAGTTATTAAATTAAGGTTATAGTTGATTTCAAATCTCACAAGAAACTGATTTTGTGTACCACTTTGAAGCGAGGGGAAGTGCCCATAGTAATTTACACTCTCATCAATCCCTCTCTCAAAAGAGAAATGGCGGAACCATTCCCTAACCTCGAAACCAAAGAAATTATTAAATTAAGGTTATAGTTGATTTCGAATCTCGCAAGAAACTGATTTTGCATACCATTTTGAATTCGGGCCATACAAATCCAACTTAGTATAGGCAACACTGTTGTTCTTTTAATTACTTTTTCAAAGATGATTTATTATCAGCAACACTGTTGTTCTTTTAATTACTTTTTCAAAGATGATTAATTATCAAGTATCCTACTATTTTGTCATTTCCATAATGATGCAATCGCGCCACATCCCACACGTGTGCACTCCACATATGTGTACAAGAAAATGCCCAATTTCCTTTTTTAGCTTGTTCGTGATTTCATTTTTGTAATATTTCAATGTTAGAAAAATATCTCTACATTAGGAAATAAGTATTATTAGATTTTCATGTTTAATGCTTTTCTTATTTTAGAGATCTTAGCTACCTAGGAAATCTATTTGTAGATATCTTAGATTATGCTAGAGATTTTCTCAAGGAGGAAACCTGGTAAATGTCAAACAACCATTCACTCCAAAAGCTCAAGCTGTCAGAGTGTGGTGTATCAATGTATATCAAGGGACTTTATCACTTCAACACCCCCCCCACTCACACCATAAATAGGCCAGGCTTGATTAGCCGGACCAGATTTTCTTGGTCCCCTGTGGGAGAATAATATTTTAGAGAGGCATATTTTTACTGCTCTCGAGATTCGAACATAGGACCTTCTGCTCTGATACCATGTCAAACAACCATTTACCCCAAAAGCTCAAGCTGTCAGAGTGTGGTGTATCAATGTATATCAAGAGACTTTATCACTTCAACAGTAAACACTCATTATTGGTAAGGCATAGGCCCTATGGAATAAGACACGGTTGAATGATATTTTCTTTGAGCAAGTTCAGGGGGTGTGGGGGAAGTGGTGATCTCTAGTATAAGATTGAAGGACTTTTGAGCTTGCTCATAGACTGTTATTGCAATTAGTTTCATCCTTGATCTTGTTGCATTATTTTGGCATCAAAGCAAGTTCTGTTCTTTGAGAAATTGAAAAAACAAAGCTTTTTTTTTTTCCTTCCCGAAAACCATTCCAAACTCCATAACCAAGCTATTCAATAACAATAATGGTGGCTGTAATAGCCACCATCTTTACCACATCTTTACCATTAAAATACGCTGTTATGGCAAAAAAAAAAAAAAAAAAAAAAACTGTAATGGTGCCTCGTAACGAGTCGTAATGGGGCTCTAACGGCCACTATAGCCTTGTACGGGCCTTTATTGGTCATTTTTTTCCTCAATGGCTGTTGCGGCCCCATAATGTGTAACGGCACCCACCGTTACTGTTATGGTACTGTTTTTGGATACCATACCCATAAGCTTTTAGATATAGAAACCAAGCATAAGTTCAACCCATGTTCTTTTTTGGAGATTTCGTGAATAGGAAGATGTTTATACTCCTTGTACGATTAATCCCTATCCGGACTCTCCTACCCATCCACATCTGTCGCATTATTCTTATCCGGATCATTTTGACCATCATGATCATTATCCCTATTACCCTCTTTAGGGTTTTTATTACATGGGAGATTCTTTTCTTTTTTACTTCTCCTCTTCCCCATCTTCTTTCCACAAATTTTGTCCTAATATTAATCGCAAACCTACCTTAATTCCCTTGACCAACCTATTATTTCAACCCTTCCACCACAAACTATATACAACCTCTTTCTCACCTAAGCCATCACCTTATTTATATCCCAAATAACACTAAAACTCTCTATGTTGTTCAACCTGTAGGCAACCCATAATTTGTCATACACCCAAGATTCCCAAAACCTTTACATTCCCCATGATATAAAAAAAACCACCCAAAGCCATTCTTGCATATTGTGTAGATCTACTATCATATGAGCACGGAAAGGATGACTTATAATCATTGGATGACTACTAAACCTCAGGATGGAACTGTATCAACCTTGTAGCAAGTGGTCGATTTGATAGTGAAATGGTTGGACGATATGGAGGCTCGTTTCATGACCAAAGTAAATACTCTGAAATGACGGGTTACTGTTCTTGAAAAAGCAAGGGAATCAATCCGAACCGTTAGACATCTAGGGATGGCCTTGAGGGAAACTTGGAATCCAGGATTGTTGACCAAATGCATCTTGGTTGAAATGGTTATTTCCATGAGGAGTATTGACTCGAGCTCTAGGTTCCAATAAACAAACAACTTTTGACAAGAATATCCTAATTATCTTGGAGGGTGAAATGTTTGCACTCCGGATCCCGCCAAGCATATTAAGATTGAGATTTTGGATTACGATGGTAATTTGAATCCCAAGGTGTTCAATAACTAGGTAAAGTCAATTAAGCGGTATTTCCATTGGCATGAAATGGAAGAAGCCGTCAAGCTATGTTTTGTTGCCTTGAAACATAAGGGCGCAACCCAAGATTAGTGGTACTCTGTGGCAGAAGACCTGCAGTGATGTGGCTTTCCTCCCACAGGCTATTGAAAGGAAATGAATGTGAGATTGAAGCAAAGGTTTCTGCTGCTTGATTATGAGATGGCTTCCTTATAGGAGCTCCTTACACTGCGAGAAGGCAATCTGAATGTGGAGGAAACAATGTTATTATGAATTGGTGATCCATAGCACCTAATGGAGACGGGATAGCAACAAGTCGTGTGCTATTGCATTGGATGACGGTTCGATATTCAAAGAATTGGTGACTGTTCAACTCAATAGTGTGGATGAAGTGTGTACCAAATGGCTCGAAAAGTACAGGAGTAGAAGTTTGTGACAAGATGCAGTAGCCCCCCAAGCTAGGGGCTATCCAGTCACCCACCTTACTGAGTGGCTTCACAACACGTTTGCAACCAACTAGTCATGCCCCACGGTAATTTTTCTTAGATTACAAAATTTGCTAGAACTCCGCCTCTAATTGTCTTTTCTGAAACATTGATAGAAAGGGAAAGTCTATTGTAGCTACTCGGGGAAACTAACACTTGTTTTAAGTGTGGTGATTATGGATATTATGTGACTAAAGTGTCCTCCTCACAATATCCGGTTTTGTGGGGGACAAGAAGGTGAATGGTACAGAGAGAACTTCGTCGAACACTGTTAGAGAATAATTTTCTTTCTTAGGTTTGATTATGTTAGCCTTTATTCTAAGGCCCCGTTTGTTAAATCTGAAGTCTAAAGCCTGAATCTGAAATCTGAAGCTGAATCTGAAATCTGAAGCCTGAATCTGAAATCTGAAGTCAAAAAACTTGTTTGGTAATTATGGTTGAAGTCTAAAAATTAAGTACTGAATTTGAAACATTCTGTTTGTTAACAAACATATGAATTGTCTGAAATAGGTTGATTTGACACATTTGCCCCTATCTCCTGTTTAGAAATATTTTACATTATAAAAAAATTATTTTTTATTAAATGAAAATAAAATTATTCTATTTAATTCAAATAAATTATAAAATACTTAATAGAAAATTAAAATATCATTAATCATGAATACATATTGCAAATTAATGATTTGTACGTATAAGTATGGTGGATTTTTTTGGAATAGGAGATATAAAATGATATGTAAAAAATGAATGAACTTGATGGATGAAACACATACATCATGGGGCCTCACAGCACTGACCATCACCCACCAGGCTGCTGGCTGGGAGAGTAGCCAATCCGTTGAAACGTGGATACGTGTCATGCGAAGACGCTCCTTGAAGTCCGCCTTGTATGAAGGTTTCAAAGGAGATCAAAGTTACATGGGCCCTACAATAATGCATTTATTATATCCGCACCGTTCATAAATTTTTCAAGATTATTTTAGAGCATTGTCTAAAAAATGAATCATATCCAAAACTCAAATGGACCACACCAAAAATAGCAGTGGGATAATGATTTTCACCATTAAAAAATTTGTAGGGCCCACTATAACGATTATTTTCCATCTAATGTATTCATAAGGTCAAAAACATCGGGATGAAGAGGAAAAACAAATTTCATATTGATCCAAAACTTTTATGACCCCAAAAGGGTTTCAGTGGTACACGTTCAATTCCCTACTACTTTTTGCAGTGTGGTTCAGTTTATCTTTATATATGTCTTAAAACTTAGGTGAGGCCTACCATGATGTTTGTGAGAAATCCACTCCATTCATTTGTTTTGTGAGTTCATTTTAGGACATAAGGAGAAAAATGAACCGTATCAGATACTTAGGTGGGACAAAAATGTGAGTATTGAACGTCAACAGTTGAAATATTTGTGTGGCCACAGAAGCTTTGAAACAAGATAATATTTTTGTTTTCATTTCATCCCAGTATGAATGACATTATAAATGGTATAGATGGCATATAAATATCACTGTCTACCCGGGAACATTTCAACGGCAGAAATTTCCCTGTACACATTTTCCTTTATTGCGGCCCAATTGAGTCTTGGATCCTTCTCAAATTTTCTCCGAAGTCCTGAAATGATCTCAAAAAACGGATGAACGGGGTGGATTTCTCACAAACATCACGGTAGGCCCCACCTAAGTTTCCAGCGCAGTCACTTCCCGCGAAAGCCTCTGGCAGGAAATCCGCGTCCCCTAACTCCGAACGGGCAGTTCTGTGGGTGGGTCCACTGTGATGTATCTGTACATCCAAACCGTCAATCCTTTTTCTCAGATTATTTTAAGGCATGTACACAAAAATGAGGCACATCCAACGCTCAAATAGACCACACCAAAAATAGCAGCGGGATAATGATTTTCACCATTAAAAAATTCACAGGTCCACTTTGATGTTTTTTTACCATCCAACCTATTCATTAGGTCATGTAAACGTGGATGAAGTGAAACACAAATATCAGCTTGATCTGAAACTTCACCAGCTCTTAAGAAGTTTTTAACGGTGGACGTTCAATCCCCACCTTATGGTCCAATTAATCATTGGACCTGCTTCTTTTATTGGATCACACCTTAAATTATCTGAAAAAGTTGATGGACGGTGTGGATCAAACATATAAATCATGGTGGGGCATAAAGAAGTTTCCTCGGTTAAAGGTTGATTTTTTATTGCGCAAATAATTTAAAAGAAAAAATTTCCTTAGTAACTTGAAAAGGGGTATTTTTGGAAGCAAAAAATTTTTGTTTAATGAAAAATCACGGAGCGCATTCCACGTTCACCATTAAGCCAGACTCCTATCACGGAAAGAATTCAGTGAAAAACCACTTACCGCTTTCCGTCTTCCGCGTTAGCAACGCATTAACAAACACCACTAAACACGGAAAATTTTCTCCATTCCGCGTTAAGTGCAAAATTTCAGCGTTAACAAACACGGCCTAAGTTGGGCCTTACTAAGATGCTCCAGCTTGAGGGGGAGTGTTGAAAAATTGATAGTTGAATAAGGCCCATTGGGCCCAAGTCCATGTAATAAGGCTATAGGGCCTATTTACATTTTTACTATTATAAATAAGAGTAGAGAGCTAGGGTTTCAATACACCCTAAGCATCTCATCTTCTTGCTATCTCTCCCCTCTCATTGTTTCTCTTTTCCATTTTTCTTCTTGTTCTCTTCTTCTTCTCATTGTAGCTTCTCATTGGCCCTTAAGATTAGCACCACGTAGCCTTTTAATAAACACCAAGTGGAAGGTGAACAGGAAAGCGGTTCAAAAGATGATGATTAGGAACCTAAGGCACATATGGCCTTAAGGAAAGTAGGTTATCATTGGTGGTAAGGAGGATTTTGACAACAATAAAAAAGCAAGCCTAACAAGATTGGTTGAAAACTAACGTCTTCCATATACTAGTATTGTGTGTTGGAAAGGCTATTAAGGTCATTATTGACGGAGAGAGTAGTATGAACGTGGCTTTACAAAGCATTGTGGACAAGTTGAAGCGAAAGACTCAAAAGCATCCTAAGCCATACAGGACTGTAACATTGTTTAATGAACTCTTCTTTGGGTCGTTATGAAGAACTACTATGGTTTGACATCATTCCAATGAAAGAAATATTATCGGGGTGCTCGTGGATATACGACAGGGTTGTGACTTGTAAGGGTCACAAGAACACGTAGAACTTTATGTATAAAGGAAAGCTCGTCACTCTCAACCTCATGGGAGATGACAAACCTGGAGAGGCAGAGCTGACTTCAACAATGTTGAGTATGACCTGATTCATAAAGAAAAGTTGAGAACAAGGAATCATGTATGCTCTGGTAAGTTGAGAATTCATGACCGATCCAATTGGTGATGTTTTTGTCCAACCGCATGAAATTCAGGACCTTCTGTCTTAATTTTAGGATTTGTTCCCAAATGAACTATCACCCACGTGCGACATTCAATATGTGATTGATTTGGTACTCCGAGTAACATACCAAATGAACTTGATAGAGCATACAAAGGTTCGTCGATGGGTTGAGGAATTGTTGACCAAGGATTTTAATCGTGATAGCCTCAACCTGTGTTTTGTGTCGGCGTTGTTGACATCAAAGAAGGATGGTAGTTGGTGGATGTGTGTTAACAACTGCGCTATCAATAAGATAATGGGAAAGTATCGTTTTCCAATTCCACGTCTGATAACATGTTGGACATGATGGTGAATGCTCTAATCTTTTCAAAGCAGGTATCACTAACTAAGAATTCATCCTAGGAGTGAATGAAATACCACTTTTAAAACAAAGAATGCTATAATCTTTTCGAAGCAGGTATCACTAACTAAGAATTCATCCTAGGAGTGAATGAAATACCGCTTTTAAATCAAAGAATGGATTGTATAAGTGGCTAGTTAGGCCTTTCAACTTTTAACAAATGCACCTAGTACATTCATGCAGGTAATGACACATTCTACGGACATTCATGGGTAAGTTCGCCGTTGTGTACTTAGACAATATCCTCATCTATATCATTTGTGAGAAGATCATTTGATCAATCTTTGTTAGGTGATGAGAGTATTACGCAATGAAAAACTCTATATCGATGTGAAGAATTGTACCCTCATGGGTTCCAACGCGGTCTTTTGGGGTTCGTTCTTTCAGCAGAATGTGTGAGGGTTGATCTTGAAAAGATAAGGGCTATTGTCGGCTGGGTTACCTTACTTCCACAAATATTCATGAGGTTCATAGTTTTCACGGGATAGCAACGTTTTATTGAAGGTTTACTTGGAACTTTAGTTCTATCGTAATGCTCATTATTGAATGTGTGAAGGCCGTTCAATTTAAGTGGACCAAAGCGGCAACAAAGGCATTTCAAGAAATCAAACAAAAAATTATGGAAGCTCCAGTTCTCAAGCTTCCTGATTTCGAGAAGGTATTTGGGGTTGCTTATAATGAATCTCACACAGGCAAAGGAGGCGTCCTCAGTCAAGAAGGACATTCGGTGGCCTTCTTCAGTGAAAAATTCAATGAGGCACAAAAGCAATATCTACATACGGCGTGGAATTTTATGATGTTGTACAGGCTTTAAAACATTGACGTCATTACCTTATTCATCGAGAATTTTATATTCTGATTATGAGGCGTTGCATCATTTGAATTCCCATAAGAAATTAAGTGTAAGGCATGCTAATTGGAGTGCTTATATTCAGTAATTCACATTAAACTTGAAGCATTTGACCGCTGTAGAAAATAACATAGCAGATCCCCTCAACTAAAAATCACATCTACTATATACCTTATCAATCTCCGTTGTTGAATTCGATGAACTTAAAAGAGACTATGGAGCATTTTGAACACTCTCTGCTGGATCGGGCACCAAATACCCACGATACGGCCTACATGGTGTAGTCATTTTAAGATATGAGGTTGTATCTTGTGAAAAGCTCCTTGAGAGAGCTTGTGATTTGAGAGCTTCATTTACGTGCCCATGGTGGTCACTTGGGGATCTCGACAAAACAACATCATTGGTCGATGACCATTTCTATTAGCTGAATGTCGGAATCATTGTTCAATAATGTCTAATGTGCCAACTAGGTAAAGGTAGCAAGTAGAATACTGGCCTTTATACTCCATTACCTGTGCCAAAAGCTCCATGAGAAGTCAACGTGGCTATAACTTTTACTTTGTGGTCGACAATTTTTCTAATATGGCCAATTTAATTTCTTGTAAGAAGACATCGGATGCCCTACACATTGCCAATGTTAGGTGGTTCTTCTACATGGCGTTCCCAAGACAATTGTATATGAGCAAGGTTAAGTTTATGTGCTACTTTTGATGAACTTTGTGGTCTAAGATGGGATCTAAATTAAAGTTCTCAAGTGTTTATCATCCAGAAACATATGGATAGAATGAAGTTGTTAACCACAATCTTTGGAATTGGCTTCAATGTTTGGTTGTTGATCAGATCAATTCGTGGGACATTGTGTTATCACAAGCTGGGTTTGCCTATAATACTTTTGTGAACCGCACTACAGGAGTGTCCTTTTGAAATTGTGACTAGTATGAGACCTCAACAACCCCTATCGGTTTAGTCCCACTTCCGATAACGAGTCAATCGAGCTAGGACATTGAAACTTTAGCACGACATATAAGGAGATACATGAGGAAGTCAGATGGAAGGTCACTCTTAGTAATGAAAATTGCAGGGGGAATGTAAATGTTTGACTACTTTTTGCACAAGGGGATAGGGTTATGGTGTAGTTCAAACTTGAGATGTTTCAACAGGCTCTTACATCAAGCTCCACTCCAAAAAGGCGGGTTCTTGTATTTTAAAGAAGCTAGGTGATAATGCATACTTGGTCAAGCTTCCACTCTGAAATGAAGATCATCCCATTTTCAATGAAGAAGACCTTACAATTTATCTTGGACATTATGAAGATGGGAGCATGGGAGAACAAGCTATCTAAATAGCATGCCTGTATGAAGAAATTATTGGTAGATATGTTGGATGATTAGATAATTTTTATATGCTAAGGAGGGTATCCATAGTGTGTTGTAAGATCTGTTATATAACGGTAGGGTTGTCAATGGGTCGAGCTGGCCCGTCGGGCTTTCGGGCCTGGCCTGCCTTAGGCTAGAGTATTAGGTCTAAGGACTGGGCTTAAAATTCAAGCCCGTTTTTCAATCGGGCTGGGCTTGTACCTTGTACAACAGCCCTACTCGACCCATTCGGGTTTGGGAGGGCAATTTTGTAATATACAAACCCCCCCCCCCCCCCCCCCAAAAAAAAAAAAAAAAACTCTTATCTCTCTCATTCTTTAGTATCTGCAATCCTCTTGAACGATTTCAACTAGTTGAGTATACTAGCCAATAGAGATGACGTAGTCGCAGCCGTCCGATTGATGTTCTCAGTCCTTCTCGTCGACTTGTTCAAGATATCCGAATTGGGTTTGATTTCTTAGGGTCAAGCCACGTTAGGGAGGGCAAAGGATGAAAATTCCAAAGGACAGATTCTTCAAAGGCGGGAATGCCGGTAATTATTGGGGTTTTTGTCTCTACATTGAAGATTTGGTAGGGGGTTTAGAGGGGTGTTTTTCTCTACTATTGTAGGAGAAATTCAAGATGGGTATTTTGGAATCTCTCTCTCTCTCTCTCTCTGATTCAGGCTCGAGCTCGGGCCCATAAAAAACATGTTAGGCTGGATTATTTTGACCCGTCACGGGCCTAGGCCAGGCTTGGGCTTATGTTGGAAGAGCTCGGCCCGACCCTAATCCGGTTCGTTGACACCCCTATATAACGATAACAGTGGCAGTTGTTATGCGTTATGGGATTTTGACGGCCATTACGGAAAAAAATGACCTGTAACAGTCCATAATGGGGCTGATAAAGAAAAAAGGTCGTCTTGGCCATTACAACCTATATCATAACGGTAATAGTGGTGGCCATAACTAGTACGAAATACCTTGAAGGTGTTAAAATTTTCTTGTCAAATGGAAGAGCTAGTCGAGATCTAATAGCATGTGGATTTTGGCAGGCAATTTCAAGCCAATTTACTTTGAGTTGGAGCTCTATGAGTAGATTGCCATTAACCCGAGAGCCTGACAATTTCCAAGGTGGGTTGAATTGATGCATTTGTGCCACATCCAACACGTGCATGCTCCATACGTGTGCACAAGAAAAGGTCCAATTTCCTTTTTAGCTGGTTACTAATTTCCTTTTTAGTTGGTTCCTAATTTTTTTCCCTTTCATATTTCTAGGTTAGGAAACTATCCCTATACTAGGAAATACATATTGTTAAATTTTCATGTTTAATTTGTTTCCTTATTTTAGAGATCTTGGCTACCAAGGAGTTCTATATTTAGATTTCTTAGATTATGCTTGAGATTTTCTCAAGGAGGAAACCTTGTAAACACTCAATTCTAAATAAAGCATAGGCCCTGTGGAGTAAGACTCAGTTGAATGATATTTTCTTTGAACAAGTTCTCTTGTTTTTGTATAGAAGTGTGTTGGTGATCTCTATTATAAGACCATTGCATCTTTTCTCTTGTGTGATTTGAACTTTCAATCTATTACGTTGAATTTTCATTGCAATTAGTTTCTTCCTTAATCTAGTTGCATTACGTGGCTCCCACATTATGGCAAAGACCATTGGATCATTGACGAGGTTGCAACATGTGAGTAGACCGTAACCATGAATGTATTTGGCTGTTCCTGTCCGATTATTTTCCTGTTACATTTTTAACACGTTTTTTTTTGCGGGGGCGGTCAACTATGTCGTGGTTGTCATTTTGCAAGCCACTGTTTGAATGACAATGATTCTATTACCTTAATCTTCAGACCATGCTCAAGTGTTTGATGGCTCACCAGATCCTTGGTCTGGATTGCAGTCCCCGTCCAATGCGTACATCGGACATGTTTTGTCCCACAATTCATGAAACACGTGAATCATGCTAGCCGTCATTTGAGAAAATAGTCCAATTGTGTGTCTACGAATTTCTGATGGGAGATTTTGGGGCATGACCCATTTACGGTTGGTACCAGCAATGAATGGTTTGAATAACAGAAACATGCGCCCAACTGCATGGTTGCTATGATGCCGTTTTCTTGGCTAAACATTCCTGATTTCACCTAAAAAGAAAACAACATGGGTGCTAGTTTATCTATAATTTTTGTTACATGTGTCCATGCAGGCTATCAATGAGAAGATACTCTCTCTTGACTATGGTGAATGTAGGGCAGAGATAAAGACAGTGGATGCACAAGATTCATTCAATGGTGGTGTTCTTGTCCTTGTGACTGGATATTTGACTGGGAAGGACGATGTGAAGAGGAATTTTACGCAGTCTTTCTTCCTTGCCCCTCAAGACAAAGGCTACTTTGTTTTAAATGATATATTTAGATACATGGAAGATGTTGCGCATCCTGAGGAAAGTCAAGGGTTAGCTAATGGCATGATACCCCCTCTAACACCTGACCATGGTATGCAAGAATGAGGGAATGTGTTTAAATTGTCACTCTTTTGACATTAGTTTGATTTAGGGGACTTGTGTTTATATACAGAGCCTATTCAAGCTCAGGAGGAAAGGGTTCCCGAACGAACTGCTACATTGTCAGAGGAAGAACTTAATGTTGAGGAAGTTTATAATCCTTCCGATAACGAGGATGGTTCGGTTGTTGAAGAAGAAGCACCAGTTGCTGAGGTGGTTGATGAAATTCCGACCGAGGCCGAGGTGGATGCTCAGGTAGTGGCTGATCCTAGTTCCATTGTCCAAGAAGAAGTGCCTAAGAAGTCATATGCTTCAATTGTAAGTAGTTCATTAAATAAATTCACTCATTTATCTTCCTTCTCTTTGTGACTAAGTGAACAAATGGTCTTATACCAGGTGCCAAATTTTCCAATACTCAGTAATGTTTCCCTACTTCATTAACATTATCAATTGATATAGGTGAAGGTTAAGAAAGAGAGTCCGGCGCCTTTATCAGTTCCTGTGCCTGCCCCTGTGAGGTCTATCCCTGCAAATCCAGAATGGAATGTTGCTCCCCTTCCGGCACCAGCTCCAGCGCCTGAAACACCCTTAGCCAATTCAAATTCCAATGAAAATGGCAGCGTCCAAGAAGAAGGTCTTACCTTATCCTACAATGATTGGGGATGTCAATGGATACCTCGAGCTGTAGATTCTCAAAGCATCCAACCCTATTTAATTTCAGCCCTAATTAATAACCGGGTTGGGTTCAAGTACATCGTTCGGGATCGAATTAGAGATATCCGATTTTTATTTTTATTTTTCCTTTTTTTATGAGCTTTACTGATGCAGGGGAAAAGAATATGTACTTTAAGAGGATGAATCAATACCTGTCAGGTCAATTCCTTCATCAATGTGCCACATGATGAGATAAAAGAGACAGATGATGGATTGTGCATAATTGTACATAAACTAGTTATTCAACAAGGAAAAAAAAAAAAGAAGAAAAGAAAAGGAGTAGAAGCAATGCATGCCAGGGAGGATGAAAAGCAAAGACATGCTAAAAAATGGAAGCAACTAATGCTAGAAGAAGCACATGCTTAAAGGAAATCTCAAAATAGATTTCAACTGTTCATCATTTTCTCTCATAATAAACAAGTATGGCTTTCTGGTCTTACAGTAGCCTATAAGTTTTGTGTCGTGGATAAAGTATCCTAAATACTTTGTATTTGAACCAAATAAGCTACATACCAACTATATTTGTTGCTAGGGCTGTATGCTTGGTAGGAACTCCAAAACATGTGTACTATTTGCATGAAAGACACAAATACCAAACCATATTTTGATATGCTATGCAGAAGCTGTACATCTGAATTGAGGCCCAAAATAGAGAAACAATTGGTAGATCCGTTTATAAGCAAGACCCTATTGGACTTGTTGGCCCCACAAACCAACCAGTGCATATTTAGCCAGCCAATTGACTCTATGATCATCACATGTCAGTCCAAGCATTGGTCTATTTCATAATGTGAATCTGGACCAATTGATATGTTCCCAATCTTTCATCAAATAAATCTGGACTGTCAAATGTCGTCCACATCTTCAATTTGCATGGTTAAATGGTTCAGATCTTCAATGTGAATGTCTGGATGTTCTAGATCTACTTCATAGTCCAAATCTTTGATTTGGACAATTAAATTGTCCAGTTCTTCAATATTGACGGTTGGATATACTATATTTTAATCAAGACCCCACAGATGGGCCTGGTATTTCATTGACCGGCAATGGGAGTAGTCCGTTGTCTCCCATTGGATAATCAGTTTCCATGGCATGGATGGAACTTGTTCTTGAGTATGGAGCTGAAGCCGATTCCGTGGGCTTTGGCAGGAGCTGATGATGAAGGCCTAAGTGTCTGTTACAAACTTCTTTCACTAGTTGGCATGGTAGTGTATGCCACTTCCCTTTGTCTTTTTGTTGTTCTTTGGGATGCTGAGTTGTCACTTAGCAGCTCTATCCCAACCTCTTGATTGGCTTTGGGCGCTTGTGTGCAAAGTGAGAACAAGAGAGAAGGCTTTAAGCACTGCTAGCATCTGTTCCTTAAAATTCTTCATTTTTCTATTCGAATAAACTAGGAAGATCATTGGACTTAGTTGGACAATCCATTACCTGGGTCTTTATGTCAATCATGTGGCATATTGGTGAAAGAATGGACCTTCAATTGGTGTGTATTAACCCTCTATTCTTAAGTTCAGATCCCCCATTATTAAGACTTGCTCTTTAGTTCATACTCTTTTCCATGCATCAATTATGCCCTATTTGATCATATTTATTATTTAAAAATCAAGAAAAAGGAGTTTCTACTGTGAAGTTGAACCTAGATCTGGATCCAAACATGAGTCTGAATGGTGATGCTAGACCCAGATCTGGATCCAAGCCCCATTCCGAGTTCTAATTCGTGCTCAAACCTGGACCTGACTGGGACTTGAATCCGATCTTCTTCTTCTTTTGAATCCGATCAATTTTGGATATGGTACCTCATATATGGTACCTGTATCTGAACCTGACAAAACAGTTATCTGGTTCTTTTAGCTGGATCTGTGTATGAGTACCTGATCCGATGACAGCCCTAAACATGATCAATTCTTTTTTTCCATGAACTTATATATATAACAGCTTATTCCTAGTTGTGATTGTTAAATTTCTGGTTCGTGCAGCTGATGGTTACTCAATTTACATAAAAAATCTGCCCTTGAATGCCACATCTGCCCAACTTGAGGAAGAGTTCAAGAGGTTTGGACCCATTAAAAATGGGGGAGTACAAGTTCGAAGCAATAAGGTGTTTTTTTTTTTTTTGGTTCAAGTCAATCCTTTACTTGTTTTGGGTGCCCTCATCACTCAACCGTTATTCCTTAGGATTATTTCCTTTTGTGTGCAGCAACAAGGGTTTTGCTTTGGTTTTGTGGAATTTGAGGTTGCTGGTGCTGTCCAAAGTGCAATTGAGGTATGCCTGCATATGCTTGCTGTAACAGTAAACTTTTTCTTAGAGTCCCTTATTGTGATCTCAGTTGATTGACATGATTGGTTGCTTATCATTCTATCCATTTTTCTTATGTGCCTATTTCTTCATTGATTATGAAAATAGGACAACTGATATTGTTGTTTCTGTAAAGAATAAATGTTTATTCATCTTGTTTCATTACTTCCCTTTAGCTGTGACCTTCTCTTTTATCTTCCCTTTACACATCAATGACCTTTAATGTGCTAGCCTGGTTAACAATGCTACTATCTTTAGAAGTTTAATTGGTTCCCAAGCAAGGTGTTCAATAACGGTAATGGTGGCCATAATGGCCATCGCCGTTACCATTACGATACAGGCCATAATGGCAGTTGTGGCATTTTTTATTTTGCAAAAACATGTTTCTGACCGTTATGGTCTGTTATGGGCCGTAACGAGGCCATTACAGGCAGTTTTTTTTTTTTTTTCTGTAACAGCCGTTTTGGCCCCATAATGTGTAACAGTTATGGCCGTTACCATTATGTAATGGCTGTTACGTAACCGTTTTTGTATACCTTGTTCCCAACTATTATTTCTGGTGGGATTTTTGAGGACATGATGGCAGTTTCTGTTTCTGTTTCCACTTCTGTTTGATTTATGGAATTATTTCCATTTTGAAGTTCTATCTGCCTAGATTTGAATTGTCTTCTTTTCTGTCCTTGCAATGAGTCTCATGCTCGTTTTGGTACATGACATAGCTTTTTGTTTCAGTTTAAATGCATTTATCACTTGGAAGTTTATGCGTCTGTATTTATTTTAAGATATTCCAGATTTTCTATTCAAATTTCCTATCCCTATTGTAATTATCAGTTCTTATGTTTGCTGAACTACTGTCACTTTTCGTTTCTAGCGAGTCTTATGCATGGATTCCAGCACACCCTGATCCAATGCATAATCTTCTTGTATGTATGGTCTTTTGGAGGAGGCAGTATGCACACTGTTATTGATTTTATTTCTTGTCTTGGGTGGTGTGGTCATGAGCATACAATATACAAATGGTTAAATTTACTAAATCACCCAGGGTATAATGTCTAAGGTAGGAGGCAAAAATAAGATTGTGTGTGCATACGCACAATTGTGTTATATAACATGAGCATATTGTCGGACAAATGTGTAGTATGCGCTTGTATGCATATTCTGCTGAAAATTCCTAATGTTGAAAATAATTTGGGACCTCGATGTGAAATACATATCCATGCATATGATGTTGTCAAATGCACAAATGTGGGACATTCTGAAATTGGATATGATCAAATCCCTATCATACATTACAGGCTGTTGTTGCTTATCAAGAATAGGAAGGAACATGTGTTCACTAGGATTGTGCAAACCTAGTTTGTTCACCGGAATCAGACTGTTAAAACAAAGCATTGCGGTGGTTCCTGTGGATTGTGCCTAGTGAACTTCTCTAGCATTGCATGCTGGAGTTTTAACTGTTACAAACTTCCCTTCATGGATAATGCACAATGTTTAGGCTCAAGTGCAGTGGTAAGCACTGTTCTGTTGGTATGTGAATGGTGTTTGGTAAACACCTATTGGTGGTTTCCTGCCATTCCCTGTAGCCAGCTACTTGAGCATGCCCTTTCCAACTTAGGTCCAATGATGGTACATTTGTCTACCTCTGTGCTTATCAGTTTTGCTTGGCAACTTCTTTGCTTGCTTACCCATCTGGGTGTGTATACAATAGTTGGGCAGGTGGGGGTCAATACTCTGTGTAGGGGTAGCAATGGGCCAGGTCCAAGCCTGGCCCGAGCCAACATGGACCTAGCATAGGAGACTCAAGCCTGAGCCCAAACAAATTTGTTTGGGCCTGGGCCGTGCCTGGCCTAGCCTGGCATGAAAATCATGGTTTTCCATAACAATATTGGCTGACATATTCGCCAGCTTGCTGGTCGATACCATACAGGCCATAGCGGCTGATATGACCTTGTACAGCTGATTTATTTATTTATTTATTATTTTTTTGGTATATGGAAAAATCTGAAAAAATATTTGTAAAATTCTACAAAATGTGATGATCCCAAACATGTATTATTATTATTATTTTTGGACATGCATTTAATTTGATGGTGTGATAGGTCATCCTTTGGTAAGAATGCTATCCATCAAGCACCATCAACTTGACCCATTGAAAGTTGACAAAATAGGCCCTAATAAAACGTGATTTGGTGGCTTGGGCTTGTCATATATAAATAAAATAAAAAAGATGATGGAAAAATGAAAAGTTGACGGTTTACCCATTCTTTTGATACTCCCCAAAATGATGAACTCGGCTTTGGTTCATCTAATCCCACCCAAATTTTGTGTTTCTATCCTCAATCTAGGCCTAGATCTAGTTTAAAATTAGTTCTAAGCATCCTTCATGGTTGAAATGAATAAAAAGGGAAATACAAGAGAAAAATTGAAAACAAAACCTTCCTAATGGGCCCTTTATGACCCGCATAGTTCTATGATGGCAACATCAGCTCTGTACCGGTGCCAATATTGGGCATATAGGCATATATGGGTCAATGTAAGCTAATTCGGCCCATTTTTTCCATAACGGACAGATTCACCATCGTATCGCATAACGGGAATGACTATTTCCTTTATGTTATGGCCGATATGGCCGAAATGTAACTGTTTTCTAATACCATGCTAAAATTGATAAAATCCCCATTTCCTACTTGAATGTTCCTAATCAATCTGTCAGGCACGGCCCCAACCCGAAAATTGATAATATTCCATTTCGCACTTGAATGTTCCTAATCTATCCATAGGCCTCACATGCACAAAGTAATAGACATTTTGGAGGAGTGAAACCAATGGGACATTTAAGATGCATGGTGTTTCCTAACCAAGGATTGGAATGCATATTTGTAGGATATTATGCATGTACATATGAAGTTGGGTTGGTCCGGCCGTGACGACCTAAGCTTTAAAACATTTTCATAAGGTCTGGCTACATTTTGCCTTGAGGTGTACACCTCAAACACCTTAAAATCATTTCCAGGAAAAGCTATATTATTTTCCTGCCCTCTTGTGCTGGGATTTTGCTTTAAAAAATTATAATGCATTATGTTGCAACTTGTTTTGTCTACCTCATCTGTTTTTAAAAATGTGCGACTGGGAATTAGCATTTGATAACATTGTCAGGTAAAAGGAAGTAAGGTTTTCTAGGCTTAGATCAATTATTGATTTTCACTCCAAGTCTCCAATAGATGGAAAGCGATTTATTTAGTTATGGGAATATGGGTGCATTTGTTGTAGTTTGTAAATCTACTCTCCTATCAATACCAAACATGAGGGAACATTCTTTAACATGCAGGAGGTGAGACCATCTCTTTTTTTGCTTTTTAATCAATGAATTATAGTGGGTTTCGTCTAATCATCTCAAACAACCATAATGATTTCATGATGGCGAATAGTTGCTGAATTATGCCAACATTTTGGCCCATATTACAGAAGCAAATTACACCAAATAGGGCTATTTTTGGGTGTTGGGGGCCTGGGTCTGATGAGTGGGTGTGTGGAGGTTCTCTCTTCATATAAGATGGAGATTGGTGTTTCCAGATTTTACAAATATGCGTGTTATGAGTTAGGGTTGATTCTGGGTCAAATCATAGTCAACAAGTCTATTAGGAAATCTATTTATGAAGCCTTTCCTTTCTTGTAAATATGCGATATACCAAATGTTTCTCTTATGAAAAAGCTATAGTTTGGAATCCTCAAAAGAATTCCTTAAAAAGGATGAACAAACTAATTCCAGTTATGTGATCTTCCAAATAACCTCAAAAGAATCCCTTAAAGAGGGTAAGTGTCAAGGTTTTGAGTATTGGTATTCGTGGTATGGTCACATAATGGCCACATTTATTTTTTTCCTTTTCTGCCCAAAAAATTGCCAAAATATATTGGATTTTTATCTCTCAAAAAAAAATAAAAATAAAAATTATTGGATTTTTTTAAAGGGTGGATCAAGAATATGTGTATGTTATTTGTGTTTTGGAAATGTATTTGATGATGCAATGGTATTCGTGTCGAAAGTCGATCAAGTAGGCCATAATTGAATACAAATCAAGCATGATTTGGTAGATTAGGAACATATAAATACAACAAAAAGAAGATAGAAAAATTAAAAAAGCGATGGTTTATCACTTGTGATATTTTTTCCCAAAATGGTCTGCTCCAATTCGATGTTCATCACCAAAGTATGGAGTCTATATAAAACCTGTAATGATAAATAGCTCTTTCTTTTGCCTCTAAAAAGTTAAGGGTTTGGGGGGAGAAACAAATGTTCTACCTACCTCCATGAGGGAGGGGGGCCATGTGTCATTAGGCATCTGTGGTTGGAGCTTCGAATACAAATTTTGCTACTCATCTCTCCTCTTTATATTCTTCTTCAAGAGTCAAGGGCTCCCAAACAAAATTTCCCAAAACGTTATGTTTGGTAGCCATTTTCTTTTATTAAACATATTTTCCTTCTCCAGACATGTCTCCTGTTCCCCCCGATAGAGGGAGCCTGCATAACCCAAAGCTCTGTAGGATGTCCACGTGATATGCACTCTGTCCATTAGTTTCCAGCTCTTGTTAGGACATGAGCCAAAAAATGAGGCAGTTCCAAAATTCAGGTGGGCCTTGCTACAAGAAACAGTGCGGACTGAACGTCCACGGTTGAAATTTCCTTTGGGCCCACTGAAGTTTGGGATCTATTTGTGTTTTCCCTTCATCCTAGTGGGAATCACGTTATGAATGAGTTGGATGGCATATAAACATCATGATGGGTCCTAGGAACGTTTGAATGGTGAGTGTCCCATTCCTACCGTGTCCTGTGGTGTGGCCGAGAGTCTTGGATCTGCCTAGTTTTTAGATCACGACCTAACAGGAGTTGGCTTAACTGGTGAACAAAACGGATGTTACATGTACATCACAGTGGGCCCCATAGAGCCTTTTTTTTTTTGTTGCCAAGGTTCCCTACTACACTTGTTATTGGAAATTTTGGTCCCACACAAACTGTCCGAATTGCTGATGACGCACAATTCGTATGTGTGGGGCCCATGGTTCTGTACCTGATGGGCCCACCGTGTATGGGGAATGCATGTATGTCCTTTTCAGGTCTGAAGATGAAAACTTGTATACCATTGCCATTGTACTTGTGGAAGGAAAAGGATGTTGAAATGGTCCACATTCAAACGTAGAAGTACAGGAAATATCAAACGATTGGTATCGTATGTCAGGGAAATCTTTTGCCCCATGCCCCATCCACATTGGCTATATGGGGTTAACGGTTCAGATTCTCCAGTCATATGCCCTAAATGTATGAAATCTTGCAAATCGTCACACTTTGTCTCGGATGCTCATGCTAGCACCACATGCACGTGACCATGCCTTGGCCCATGTGTCACTTGTAAGGTGGGGCACTTGTGACATGTGGTCTTCCTTTTTATGGGGACATGATATGGTAGAGCTGTGGAATAAGAATATGGTAGATCATCACTACCAATACAAGTCACCGTTGTATCCAACGGTGTTGCAAAAACCGAAAACGATGGACCCCACCTATGGATGTGAGTGCAGACCTGATTCTGGGCCAGCTTATGTTTGGTATGACCCCTACCTAATGAGTGTCCAAACACCGACATCCAAACAATTTTGCATGAAAATAGGTCAAATAGATAGTGTCATCCCAACAACATTTCGAAATAAAAAATAACTTTCTGGAAGTATTTAGAATTTGCTTTTTACAAAGGTATGCTTCAGATTTTATTTTTTTTCAAGAGTCGAAACCAAGCAGGTCCCGAGGGGTTAAACGTTCTTCCTACATGCATTTGACATATCGTATGCCGTAGAGAACAATTATTTATTTATTTCCTTTGAATTACACGATCTCACAGCCACCTGAGTAGGCTAATGGTTTAGCTTACACTTGCTGCACCTCACCTATTGGTCTCATTCAATATTTTTAAATAACTTTACCAATGGGCATATTATCCAGCCCACCAACCAATATGACACCGGTCTCTCTCACTAGATGTTGTCTGTTGAGCAGCCCAAGTTAATCTGAGTTTAGTACTAATGAAAAAAAGCCCAAAATGGCCCATAAAATTGTGAAATCCATGGGATTCTTCCCACTAATGCATTAAAAAAAATAATAAATTAAAAAAAAAAACACCTTAAAATGACATTTCTCACAAAGAAATTTCAAGAAAAAAAAATCAATTTAAGTGTTGGGCTGACGTTCCAACTCAAAAATGACCAAAAAAGCGCTGCAAAAATTGAGTGGGATTCATCTCACTGATGCATTTTTCTTAGTTAAAACAACATTTCTCCTAAAGAAATTTCAAGATTTTATTTATTTATTTATTATTATTTTTTTAATAAATTTGATGCATAGTTGGTTTTGTGTATCAACTCAAAAATGGCCCCAAAAATGGCCAAAATATGTGAAAGTTGTGGTACTGATCACACTCATGCATTTTTGTACCCTAACTGAACATTTTCCCTAAAGAAATTTTAGTTAAAAAAAATGACAAATAGTGCCGCCGAGCCTAGGTTCTGATTAGAAAATCGTCCCTAAAGCGGTTAGAAAATTGTGAAATTCATTGTTTCATCTGAATAATGCATATTTCTAACTTAACAATCTCCTTTAACTTCAAAGAAAAGCAGGAAAAAAGTTCAGATCTAACAATACCGTCTTGTCAGGTGGATTGATTACTTGATTTATTTGATTTGTGAAAATCAACAAACATGCCCCAATGAAACAGAAATTGTGCATGATTTTGTAGACCAGGGCACATTCTGTTTAGGTATAACAAAAGAAAGAAGAAAAAAGTTGATGAGACCAATTTTTTATTCCCTAGAAATGGCCCGAAACCGCCTTCATTCTTTGATTCCCACTTGGATCTTCACTTTCAATCTCCTTTTCTTTTCGTTTGAAATAGATCTGGTTGCAAACAGTCTCAAGAGGATTCTCCACCCTGTTCATAAGAAGTGGAAAAACTCGACCCTCTTATAGTCTTAATATCACAGACTGATACAATTTTTTAATATATTTTTTTTATGTCAATCATTTGTGTAAACTAATACTGTGCAATGGATGAGAGATGTGGGAAAGAGTAAACTGCAGCAGATTAACCAAGAGATAGCTTGCTGATCAGATTGAATAAAGGGGGTTTGAAGGGTTTCGGGCTGATGACGGACTGCTGTCATTGCCGACAACAGAAGCGGTGGTGCCTGTAGGCTGTAGCCATGGCAGCCATGGCCGCTACCCCTCTCTCTCTCTCTCTCTCTCTCTCTCTCTCATATTGCAGCCGGGGCAAAGCCATTGCGGCAAGCAGTGGTCGCAGCCATGGCTCCCACCAGCACACCCTCTCTCTCTCTCTCACACATACACACACACACATTTTTCCTCTCTGTCAGCTGCAGCAGCAGCGATTGCATCCATCGCTTGATCAGCCCACTGTATACACAAAATAATAATAATACTAATAGAGAGAAGGAGAAGGAAAAGGAAAAATGCAAGATACAATTTATTTATTTTTTTCATTTCTTTTCTGAAACCATGCCCCCTTTGCATTTTATTGCATCAATCCCTGACTGTTCCCTGACATTGGCAGTTGCCCCTCCTGTATTGCTCACCTCTTCATGGCTTTCCTCATCCCTGCACCACCCTAACGGGCTTGCTCAGCTCAATCCTTGCTGCTCAGTTTCTTTTTATCTGACAAGGGAGTGCACAGTGTCCATTACCATGGAGACTCTTTTGAATGTTCATGGTGAACACCTCAATGGACTGTGGCACCTGCTTCGGATCGCCCTTCAGACTTGCTTTGCCACTCCCGCTCCCACTCCTGATTCCACTTCCACTTCCTGCCTTGTTTGTACTTGCTAACATTTTGAAATAGACACTTCCTTGCTTTCACACCTGAATCTGTTGCCGCTTCACTTCATGCTTCGTTAGTTTTAAAGCTAGACCTGGGGTTAAGGCTTATGGATATATTTGGAAAAAAGAGGGAGGAATTAGGGTTTTATTGTAGAGAAGGGAAATGGAAAAAGAAACTATTAAGTACTCCTAGGAAAGACTTGCACTAATACCAAAATTGATGCAACTTGAGGAGAATCGGAACTTTAAGAAGATATGCTGAATACTTATCAGTTTAGAGAGCTCAATTCCCTTCAAGATGCCACATCGATGATGTAAAACCCAAATAAAGAGATGCTGGTAGATGCTAAACAGCCCAGTAGTCCAAACTAGCACCCACATGATCACAAACTGAAAGAAACTTCAAAATAGCTTTATTCGAATTAGAATCAATGTATATGGCATATGCATGGCCCTCGGGCCTTTTTATGGCTCTCTACAATCTCTAGAATCTTCTAAAAAGAAGTTTTTGCATTGTTCTTCTTATATATGATTACATTCAAAATTGTATACTTCTAGTTGCTTCAAAAGAATGTATTTAAACATCGAAACCAAACTAAACTTATTCTAATCAAAATCTATCTATATATCAGCCATATGGTGAATGTATAACATGCTATGGGGTGTACATGCTGTACGTTTGGAATACAGGCTGTAGTCTAGCAACCATTAGACATTTAGAAACATTTACAACACCTGATTGGACTTATGGGCCCCAAATTCCAATTGGATTCCATATGATAGGGGATGTGTCACACTTGTGATCATGTGGAGTCTGTGCCTGGATATGATGAATATGTACCTGTTCAGAGCTCTAGTTTCCCTTCAAGATGCCACATGACTGTTACAGAAAGTCCCAAGTAAAGGATTATCGTTAGAATATCAAACAGCCTGCTAGAAAAAACCAGTATTCACACATCCACATGCTATAAAACTAGCTTTGTTTGCGTTCAAGAATCAATGTGTGTGCCGTACATGGGGCCCTTGGGCCTTTATATGGCTCTCTGCCATCTATAGAATCTTTGAGAAGTTTCTAGACCTTCCATTTTACTTATATCACATTGGTCCATTGATTATTGTCTACTGCTTGCTTTAAAAGAGTGTGTTTAAGAACAAGAAGCCAAGACATCTTCAAATGCAAATACAACTTTCTGTATGTCAGCTGTGTGGTCCATGTTTACACCCGTATGGGCTGTACATACTGCATTGTTTTTATGCATGCTATAATCTAGCAACTGGTTGATAATTATAGACTTTTAACACCACCAAATTGGACTTACGGTCTCCACAATACAATCAGATCCCATATAACAGGGAATGTCACATGTATTGTCAAGTGGGATCCATCTTGTTCCTATGATTGATGTGTGACATGTGGCCTGGATGCATCATCTTGGCTAACACAAAGACATGCTGACAACTTGACATGGTTCAAAGTTCATAAATCCCTTCATATATCAAATCTTCTTAACTTTCAGCTGTTGTTATTTGCAACTAGGAAAAAAAAAAATCTATCTTTGATAGGTTAAATAATGTCCTGATCAAGGTTGGTACTCCATTGTATCAAAGATCCATTAACAACTGCAGTACCCAGAATCTTCTACAGTGTGTTTACAAAAGACTGCCATTTTGCATAAGGATAACACCTGCAAAACTTCTCTTTGAGATGCCATCATAACTAAGCATGTCACATAGCTGCTGAAATTGATGCCACAGTTGGTGCTTGTTTGGCATTGTTTGCCAAAATTTTCTGGAAGATGTACCCCAACAAGAGTATCCATCTCATGTTGCTGTATGATTCTGATCCAAAAGAACAATGTGAAGGTGATGGCGCAACCAGGTCAGATATGCTCATTCTCTATTGTAACACCCCAAATTTCAGGGGTCGAGCATGAACTCAATCCCCGATATTCTAGGTGTCACTTTTGCTTTGTGGAAGCATGATTGATCTGTATGGTTCATTAGTACCCAAGCATTTATAAGAGCTAAGCTAAACAATGTATATCAACCCAACTAAAAGTGCATAAAAGGTGATTTTCCAAAATATACATTCACAAGATCAACATCTCACAGTCCACCCAGGTGGGGACTAAATATAAATGTCAAAAAAAAGAAGAAAGATAAAGTATGTAGTCCTCTGCCCAACACATCAAAACATAACTCCGACGATCAAATATGTTGACCCACTATTGCTCCCCTGATGACTGGAAATACAAGAACAACTCTGCGGAGTCCGTGTACTCGTCCTCACAAGCATCCGCCTCCAAGGTACCTGCGTCGATGGTGGGAGTGTGTGATCAACTTAGTAGCACTATTATCCTAAGTCAACATATGTTATCAACACAATCAGGCATAGGCAATGATAGCATTACAAAACAAGCAATTCCCTAGGCTAGTTGTTTAAGTGCATAGATGTCACGATATGCGAATATATGGCCCGAGATCAACAACAATTGCAACACTTCCACTTCAACAACACAACCACCACAACAATGATCAAAAGAGCAATGATTTTCTTACAGCGCAACCCGCAAGTGCATGTCATGATATGCATGATTAGCCAAATAATTATTATTCCAAGTTCGAATAGCAGTTTGGCGAAGCTAGGATACTGCCATTGTATCGTGGGTCTTTACCTAGATCACGTGGCTTGTTGCGGCACAAGGCAACTTCTCACCAGTATCCATTGATCCCATTTAGGGTTCGTCACCCAATGGCTTATCGCCCAAGGACAATTACAAATAATGTAAGAGTCGTCACCCAAGTACAAATGTGACACAGGCACGGCACGAAAGCTATCAACAACATGTTAGGCTTGCGGCCTTCATCAGTGCTCAGTGGTCATTACGAGGAAGCTCGTCACCTAATGTTTTATCAATGTGACGGGCACGTCACCCCAACGTAGGTCAACAACTCGGACACGGTGTCCCATATCACCATGCCCGGCCCTCAAGTCTTGTCGGATCATAATGCACTAATGGTTATGAATGTACCTCATTCACTAGTAACGGTGCTATCCCAAATTCTTTAAGAGTGTCACAATATTACCAAATATACGAATGATCGAGCCAGGCATTAGACTGATCTGATTGAGTATGGAGAACCCCGGACGAAACTAGCATTGGGCGCAAAGCGTCTTATGTAGTTCCAACTACTGCTAGTTGTCCGTGTAAGTCCGAAATAGCCAACCCACAACGACTATCCCGTACTCGAGTGCTTAGCAAGGCTCTATCCAACACAATGACAATTTAATTTATCTATTATACGCCAATAATCATACAACAATTTACTAACACGAACAAATAAATCAACCGATGCCAATACAAATCAGCACAACACAATCTGCATCCACACAAAACCCGCCGGTACCGAATATCACAACTATACCCCACTAGGGTATAACAATAGTACCAATATACGAATAATGCAGTCCAATGTATGTCAATGCAAGCCAACAAGTATCAACCATAGTTATCTAATGCTATAACAAAGCTCTAACAAAAGTATTTTGATATTGTTCAAGCATTTTATCAAACATGTTAACTACTAACCGCATCAACATTAGGGTTATAATAATAAAGCATTTAAGGCATAATTATCTATGAATTTCAACAATTAATTAAGAATTATGGTCCATCAAGCTCTAGGGTTGATAAAAGGAAGCCTAGGAGAATAGTCCGCACCTTAAAATGGTTTTGCTCGACTTAACACACTTATAGGGTTAGAGTTCCAAGGAAAATCACTGATTCCTATGGAAACAACAAGACTATTGTGAGATACATGCAATTAAACCTAGAAGGACTTAGATCAGGAAGTATGATCCATTTCTTACTTCCGATCATCGACGAAAGGAACTCAACGGAAGATCCGGTAGCGGCTAGGGTTTCGATTAAAGGAGAGAAGGGCAAGAGGGACCACCAAACCTCCACAACATTCACTCTCACTCACTCACTCACTCCTCTTTCTCTCCAAAATAGGGCTCAAATTCGTATGGGGTGAAGGGGCTGCCCAAAGTGGGCCTTTTATAGCACCATATTTGGTGCAAATGAACTCAAGGGCCAGGGCTTTGGTGTACTAACCCTATGGGAGGTTGTTTCCAACTATCGGGATCCATAGGGAGGTGCACGGCTTGATCTACAGCATGAGATAGGTGCCCCTAGTGGTGACCTTCATATGGATATGATTGCCCAAACATTCGGACTCACTGATCAACGGGTAGGACCCTAAGTCTATTTGACGGCTACTAATTGTTGATCGGGGTCACGACTATACAAATGTGTCGGATATTAACCTAAGTTATTGTCCTAAATTCGATCGTGATCTAACAGTCTGAAAGCCACAACTTTGGCAAAGAGTGGAGGGGGGCATTTAACTCAAGTTTATAATATTTTCTAAGGGCATTCGCACAACTCATGCACTCGGCTTGCGAGCCCAAGTTGAACGATTCTAGACGTGATCTTGGCTTAATGTCTGCAATGGACATCAAGCCAGACGAAATGAATGTCTTTCTATAGTCTCAGATTTAGCGGACCACGAATGAGCAGTCTAGAGCTAATTCGGTTAGTTTGGGCATTTTTGGAACAAGTTAAGCCACGAGATTTCTCATGCTCGACGATTATTGTTCAGCTTAGATAAGTTCATAGCGCGACCTATTCACAATTAGTGGAAACAGTTATTCTGTCCTAATTGCCCTTAATTCGCCAACTCTAGGCTAAACAGGGTATTCAATTGGGCCAGTACGGTCTTTTGACAGTGACGCTACGGGACGTTACATCTATCCATAGCTTTCCATTGAATCTTAGGATTCAAAATATATTGAATCAGTACTCCAATTCAAGTTTTGCAGGAGAAATGTAAGATGAAACTTGCAGAATAGAAGCGCAAACTAAATACACATCACATTTGTCGGGGTCCAATAACAGTTATCTAACAGGGTAGCTGTTTTCTTATGTTGTTTGCATCACTTGAAGGGTACTTCCACATTCTAGTTGGGAGGCTAATGTGATGGAGGAATTTGTATCCTGTGGGTAAGGCAACACCCATTTTGAGGATTCGAGCAATTACATGGTTGAGGCTATTTTTGTTGTGTCACATCTAGTATGGCATGGAGTTCATGTATTTTTGGAGTCTGACCTTTCATGTTTGTTCATTGGTCTTGTGTTTCACTACCATTATGTTTGTGGGAGTAATATTGTTTTGTATTTCAATTAGCAAGCACAATGATGAACTTGAAAGTAGAGTTCACAACCAGGAATTAAAACTCTCTTTCAGAGTGAAGTTTACCTGGGTCTAAGACAGTCATGTACTGAGTGGCTCAAAACCGTATTTGACTCAGTTACTAGTCATCAAGAAAATATACTTATTTCAAGTGGTTTGCTTGGTTTATAACTTTATTGTCTAGAGAAACTGAGTCAACTCGGTTACAGGCAAGCTTGACTGCATGTTTCAAAAAGCAAGGAATATTCAGGTGTTGGTTATGTTCTGAAAGTTTTGACATGAACAAGAAGAAAGCTGGGGTCTTTTTCTTTTTTGTTTTCATTTATGAATTTGTCATGTTTCAGAAAATGCCTCTTGGGGAATTCCCTTTTGATATTTGCTGGTGATTCACACGTGAATTTGGATGCTTATTTTCAGGCATCGCCCATTACAATTGGTGGTCGGCAAGCTTTTGTTGAGGAGAAGCGGGCTTCTGGTTCCCGAGGTGAGTGGCACGAGATATCCCATTCATTTTGAAATATGATTTGTGGTTTGTGTTTCATTACCATATAAGACCCAAGTTTCCTGGCTTTTCTGATAGTAAAAAAATATTGGTATCCTCTCTTAAATGACATGGCGTCCGCCCGCCTGCCCACATGCGCACGTGCGCGCACACACACACACCGAATAAGTGATTCCTATATTTCAGAGCATGGATTCTGACTAAAAACCCATCTCAAGCTGTTATTGGAACCCCCCCTCAAAATACATCCTAATGAAGTTCTGTTGAATGTAAAACACATTTGCGTGGAGATCCCATAAATGCAATTTGGGGAGCCTTGTTAATAAGTTCCACACGAGTGCACTTGCATCTCACGTGTACCAAACTGTAACACAGGAGTGTGAGGTCTAATCTACTCATCAGGTGCATCCCTCCTTGTAGATGCAGTGACCCAAAAATCAGGGATCCATTATCATGTAAGGTTACGCATGTTCAATGGTAATAGATGATTAGTAGGGAATTTATCGATGGTCCAGATTCAACATTCATGTCTGGCCTACTAGATGAGTAGATCAGCCTGATTCTTAGCCAGGGTATAACACTGCGGGGCCTGCCTGATGAGTGGCACAGATCTCACACATACGTGTCACATTACAAGTGTTGGCTGCAAATTCCCTGTCAAGTGAACTCATGCTTTTGCAGTTGCACTTCTTAATTTGAGTAGAACACTTATTTGCCTCAGTAGATGGGCAGCAATCTTCTTCTTTCTTCTGTTTTCTCTGCGTTTGATACAATGAACATTTGATTTCTGCAGTAAACAGCAGAGGACGGTTTCCAGCAGGGAGGGGGAGTGGCGGCTTTAGGAACGAGGGGATGAGAGGACGCGGGAACTATGTAGGTTCAAGGAGTTATAGCAGGGGGGATTTCAATAACAGGGCCGATTATGTCAACAGGGGCACTGGCAGGGGGGGACCTGGTCGCGGAGGCGACGGAGGGTATCAGAGGGTTGATCATATGGGGAGTAACGGTGGTCGCGTGAATCCCGCTGGTGGATTGACCATTAACGCCGCAGCCAAGACCGTTGCACCACGGGTGTCTGCTCCCGCTTGAAAGCCATCAGATATGGGAGGCGGCGTGGCAGACCATTGAAATCCATTTTGGTTCTTTTTTTCTTCCGGAGGTCTATTTTTCGAGTGCTCGGGCGGCGGAGCCGTGTGGGGATTCAGAGTCTTAAAGATTCTTCTCTTTTGATCTTGTTTTTTTTTTTCCTTTTCCGGTGTAGGTAGGTGGCTGCGATAGTTAGAACACGGATGGTGCTAGTTTGTGTTGTGCAGTATACTATGCCATTTGTGGTCCAGGGAAATTTCTCCATGGTTTATTGCCTTTCATAATTTTGGGGTTAGGCAAACACCTTTCCTTCATTTCTTTTTTCATATTTGGATCATTTGAGTGTTTTGCTGTTCTATTACCTTTTTCTCCAAGGTAATGACTGTTGAAAACATGGCAATGGTTTGTTTCTCTTTGTAATCTTGGTGTTTGTGTGTTTGTTTGTTTGTTTGTTTGTTTTTTTTTGGTCCGCTGAAAGAAACTTCTATGCAGTACCGTTCCTCACGGTGCATGTGGCAAGCATTTGGTGATTGGTGCTGTTGATCTGGTGGGCCATGGCTGCAAAGTCAAGGAGAGAGTGTCGTCATACTCAACCCATTCCTTTTTGGCTTCTCGAATGGTCGGATATGGGTCATTTGCAATATTAGATGAATGTGTTTTATCTGAGAAATTAAATAGGAGGAGAGGCAGTGTGCACAGGTTTTCAGTCTGTACAAGTGGGGCCCATGGTTTCAGTCCTCCAGGCCAATGGTCTCTGTGCTACACCAGCAGAAAATCTTCAAGATATGAACAGTAACCTTTTCAGTTCGTGGACCAAAAGTACACAGAAAAAGGCACACCATCAGAGGTCTACAAGCAACCGAAATGGGGATCGTCCAGCCGGGGATTTAGTGGCATAGTCCATCCATGGCAGGGCCCAACAGATAAGCAGGCTGGATCACTGAACAAAGCACAATTTCAGCTTTAGGTTTTTGAGTACATATACCCACCCATTTTTAGTGACGTGCTTCCTTATCCTTGAGTGTAAGAGTATGCCCTAATCATGCACCCATTTTGTAATTGTGGGGCCCATGAATCGGTATCCGGACGGTTAACACAGTAGACGCTGCAGTGTGCATATGCTCTAGGAGATTTTTGGCATTTTTCTATTCTTGGTTGACCATGTAATTGGATTTCTGACTCAATGGGCCCACTAACACGGAGCCGAAAGCAGTTGGTGCTGGTGTTTTGTTTATTGCTGCACGTGCGGCGCGTGCTATCATTTGAGGAGAAACTACCAACAAACCATTCTTTTTGTTTAAAATGTGATAAAAGTAGAGAATTAAGAGGCCCACCTGGCGTGTATATGACATCCAGCCCATCCAACATATGCACTCTACCATGATTATCAGACAATTAAAAATATGTACTCCACCATGATTACATTTTATTTTGAATATTTTAGGTGGGTTACATCGCTTTTTATGGTGTGGCCCACCTTATGATTAGATCGTCCAGATCATCGGTTCTATCTGATAACCACGGCAGGTTGCATTTGATGAATGCGTCATACATATACAGGTGGGCCCTACAATTCTATTACTTAATGATTAGATCGTCCGGATTGTCGGTTCTATCTGATTGCCATGATAGGTTGCATTTGATGAATGGGTCATACATATACAGGGGGTCCCACAATGCTTGACTTTACACCATGTACATAAAACGTGGCACCTCTTCTCGGGCACTATTCCATAAAATCAGGCTTGAAAGAGAGTACCTTGGCCAGACCAGTTCATACCCAGGTCCGGTCTGTTTAATACTCTGCCCAGCCCATGAAATAATGTTCATACGCATGTACTTACAAATTGGTTATTTGCATTTAGATGTCCAAATGGTTGGGACCCGCAAACTGATCGCATGTAGGCACCAGTTTTTACTGCCAACATTCCACTCGTGGAATTCAGTACCATGTGGGGCCCACCATG
Source organism: Magnolia sinica (assembly GCF_029962835.1). NCBI lineage: Eukaryota > Viridiplantae > Streptophyta > Magnoliopsida > Magnoliales > Magnoliaceae > Magnolia > Magnolia sinica. The sequence goes on along the minus strand of NC_080575.1, from coordinate 16,174,668 downwards.
AAGATCGCCCTTCTTACAAGGGTGATCTGCTCAACAGATGGGCCACTTCTGTATGTTGAGTCAAGACCGACGGTTTCCATTGATTCCCACGACGTAGCTCACCTGATGAGTTGAATGGCCAAAAATTTTTTTTGGCAGGTGATCTTCATGGTGGGGCCTACAGTTTGAATGATTGAGATCACCTGATCAGGTTAATATTCTGGGTATATACAATACATTTCAGTCCTATCCAATGGTCGATCATGATCAACTCTCTAATATGATTGATCAAGGATTTCCATCCCACATCATGGAAACCTGAATGCGCAGTGGTGCTGCCTCGGCCGTTGGATGTTTCTTAATGACCATCATCGGTTCGATCATGGGTGACATTATTCAACGGCTAGCAATACTTTTGGAAACAGCAGCAGCACTCTCAGACGCAAGCAAAGTCAAGTCCGTACTAGCCTTTATTGACCACTACTAGATGTTTTGACCTGCCGTCCACCGTCCAATGTAATCTAATATCCAATATATGACAATTGACAGGTGGATGCGCACACTCCACGCTATCCCTCTGGTGGGTGGGTCCCATCTGAAAATACAAGTATATCCGTCTACCAATACCAGACAAGTGAAAGAGTGAACAATCCACGCCTTATTTCTGCTAGATCCCACCATGAGTATTGCCTTGTACAAAGTTCAACCCCAACCGCTCTTTGGGTGGGCCACACCATAGAGAAAAATGTTTGGCCATTGCTAAATGAGCAAAAATACAAGCTCGGTCCATTCGGTGAGTGGATGTGGCTGATTTTTGCACTGGATAATCTCGGTGATTGGGCCCACCTACTGGACAAATTGGATGGGACGCAGATTGTGTGGTGTCAAGGACTCTGTGGGGTCCACCATGATGTATGTATGTATTTTAACCATTCCGTCCATCCGTTTTGCCAGCTTCACCAAGGGGCCCAAAATTGAAGCACATCCAAAGCTTAAGTGGACCACACCACAAGAAATAGTGAGGACAATAACATCCGCCGTTGAAACCTTCCAAGGGCCCACAGTGATATTTATTAGTCATCCAACCTATTCCGAAGGTCACACAAATCTGAAGGGAAACCTCAAATATCAGCTTGATTCAAAACTTCCATAGCCCTCAAATTTTCATCAGTAGGCGCTTTCAATCCCCACTGTTTCCTGTGGTGTGGTCCACTTGTGATTTGTATATACTTCAATTACCTAAAATGAGCTAGTGGAACGAATGAAAAACACACACATCACGGTGGGCCCCACAGAGTCCTTATACTACGTAGACCAATGGTGTTGGGTTTACCACGCAATCCGAGTCATCTGAGAGATTGGAAGTCTATTGCTGGTTTAAGGTCCTGGGTGTACCGTAAATTGTGGACTGTCCAAAACTGGTTAGATTGGAAACCTTGTATTAATAAACGATAAAAGCTCGTCCATCTGAAATCAGACCCATCAGATGATCTAATCCATCCATCCTTTATGGTTTGGTTGCGATTGCATGACACAAGTGATTCTTTGTAGTCGTATGCAAAATCCATTATCAATGTTTTTATTAAACTTTTTTTTTTTTTTAAATAAATGATCTTGACCGTCCAAGTTTATGGCCAATGATCAAATGATTTGTGAAATCAGTGTCATGTTCTCATGGTAGCTCATAAGATACCCAATCAACAGCCTAGGACAATTGATTGGACTTTTTTAAGTGTCCCACTGTAACTTAGAATGCACTGGGGCATTTCTCTAGCCCATAATCCCAAAATCACATCCTGCCTAATGCTCCTGGATAAACAATCATAGACCAGACCACGCCCATGGACCTCTAGCCCAAAATCCCAAAACCAAAACTAGCCAATACATCCAGACCCCCCAAGTGGGACATGAAAAATTGAAATTGTTTAATGGGCCAAAATTCCTCATTTTCTTCTGTCATCATACACAGTGGGCCACCCACCAATAGAATTCATCAGACATAACAAAGATTGATCTGAACATCTACCCTTCATTGATGTAAATGAGAAACAAAAGACGAGAAAAAAAAAAAAAAAACTCCTCCAGCCACTTTTGCCAAGGAGTTCATGTAAGGATTTTTCTTTCTTTCTTTTTTTTTTTTTTTTTTAGTATACATATTGTTAAAGATGATCTAATGCCTAACCAACATCTCTATGCAAACTCTGAGAAAACTATCCCAAAAGGAAGAAGGCAAAATTCAAAGACAGATGATGAAGGATGGTACCCATGGGGGCCTGCGACTGCCCATCGTTCATCCAAAGGCGGATGGCACGACGACGATATGCTTCAATGGTTGTGAGATATCGGTGCCTCCGGCGTGCTTCACGAACTCCGCGGGTGAGAACGAGCTTCCATGGCACACGCAGACAATGCTCACCTCTGTCTTCGTATACCTGTATAAAAACCCAGTTATGGTTTTCCCATTCGGGCCGTTGCCAGTGGTGGAAACGCACGGCATGTGCGGTAGCGATGGCAAGGGCGGGCCTGGTTTCTTGTCGTCATCGCAGTCGTGTCCCGCCATTGGTATGGGTAGGAGAGGGCTCTTAGGTGGGCTCTTGGTAGTTGAGATGGGCTCAGCTGTGACTGATCTCAAGGTGTTTGAGATGGGTGTGGCCAATTCCTCAGGCTTGCTCCAACCGGATTGCGTGGCAATGGTGTTCAACACTGGTTTGTCTATGGCCTCCTCTGCATTTTGGGCTAATTCCATCAGATGGGTCGAAGCACATTGCTCGGATTGACGTTGTGGATTCCGTGCGAGCAGAACCCGTGGCTGAGATTGCTCAACCGGTGGCCGCAGCCGACTTGAGTGGCTTCTAGTGTCGCTGCTGCTCCCGCCTGTAACAGGGGATGATAGTTGATTACAGCCATTTCATTGAAGAATGGTTACTTGCATCAATTGAAATTTTGAATTGCAATGGGTTGGTTAATCATCTACAGGTGTAATGGTAACAGCCCTTGGCCAGAAACAGAGGCATCCTTATGATGGACACTCCATGGCCATGGCCCACCTTCTGTTGATTTCAGGCCGTTTATCTTCATCTTAAGACAGTTTACTATGGATGGACAGTGGCCTACAACAACCCCCAATTGAACAATTCCTTCCATGTGGTTGGTGTATATTCTTCCCTTGCATATGGGCCATTCATCTATGGCGGGCCCCACCAAATGAAACAGTTTGGATCAGCAATGGGTGGGCCCCAATCCTGTAGTTATGAAGCTTAGATCTTGTAAAGACAATGTGATATTGCCCCAATGCTGGAATTTAAGTCACGCCAGCATTTCTTCACAGCCATTGGATCTCATCACTCTTTCATCAGGAAGAAAGATGGATGCATTGGACGGTTGGATCATGCAACCTTAGAGGGTCCATGGTCCTCTGTTCCAGACTGTCGATCTGATGGACCTAATAATCTCTTTGATTGGAAGATCCTAACCCATCTAGGATCTTCCAATCAGGAACTTCTTGGGGGCATTACCAATCTAAGGTGGGACTCATGAAACCAACGGTCTAGATCATCAAACCACATGCCTCACCTGTATAGAAATCAGACCCTGATCAAGATTTCTCACAGAATTTCAATGACTCAGAGAAAGAAACACATACCTCTCAAAAACTCGCTCTGATTATCAGAGACAGCAGAGGAGCTGCTGCCCGTTGATCCGCTCGATGGCCCACCTCCTTTACTCCCATTCTGCCCTGAATCACTACCCGCAACCCGTTCCGCGCCGCTCGCATCAAGATCGGACTGCTGGAAAGGCCTGAAAGCCCGACACCCGTCCGGCCTCGGCCCATCAGCCCTAGCTGCAGAATCCGACGGCTGAGGAGGCACCGCTGCCGTAGCCGGGCTCCAGTACGGCACCATGTAAGGGTAATGAAACCCATTCCCAAAAGGCACATACGGCATTGGATGAAACGGATACTGCATCGCCGCCGTTGGCGGTGGCGGTGGCGGTGGCAAAACCGTAAATCCATTAGGATGATACCCTCGAAAATTAGGGTTAGGGTTAGGATTTGGTGTTAAGGTAAGGCCTACATTCTGATCTCCCACGGGCCGCCGCTCCGATCTCGACCCTTCGTTCTCCTTCACCGTCCGATCCCTAACCCTAGCTTCAAACCTCTGCGTCTCCAGCAACATCTTATCAGCCACCAAATCCGACCTATTTACAGAAACGCCATTGCCATTCCAATGCCCGTTCTTCTTCTGTTCTCTCTTCTTCCGCGCCTCCTGCCTCCGGAGCGCGTGGAGCTCTCGCTTCTTCTGCGGGTCCAGCGAGTTCGGGTCCGGTTCATCTCTGCCGTCCAATCCTTTTAGATCGACGGTGGACGATGACGTTGCGGTGGCGGGCGGCTTCCGGAAGCTTCTACCGAGCGAGAGACCGAGGCTGAGCTCCACCTCTTCTTCATCAAGATCAAGATTCGAGGTTTGCGCCATTGCTGATCGTTTGATTCGGATCCCTAAAGCTCCAGCATCTCGCTTTCGAAAATCTCAAAATCTCTTCAAGGAGTTTTGCAGGTGCGTGGAGATTTCATATACGAGTTCTAGATGCAGGGACGGATGCCACGTGGCACAAGGACAGGTAGAGATGGACGGCAGGTTGACACGTAAGAGGATTTGGCGTGTTCCGCGGGAGCGCTGTTTAGGGTCAGCCTGTCATGGCGAATGAGGTCGTTTTGTGTTCATCGCGATGGAGATAGTTGTAATGTACATCTCTCAACGGATACGTTTTGGAAAACATAAAGAATAATCACAACCTTCTATTTCCTATAAAAATGATCTCAGATAATCTTACTCTGAAATTAAACTGATAAAAATATATAAACTGTCCATTTCGTGGAATTCAAATTGACAAGTATGAATAGAATTTTATGTATTTATTTACATATGAAACTAAATAAATACATAGAGACTAATATGGACGGTTTGATCATTTTTTAAAGTTAATTAAGTGGGCCCCACTAAGGGATGAATATTAAAAGAGACGTCCATCGCGATTTGTGCGAAACGGATACGGAAAGCGCTGCTAAAATTAGCGGGAAGCGTTTTAACCCCGACGACCGCCTGCATGTACCGCGGGCTGCAACGTGGCGTGACCGAATGACAGGGCGTTGAGGGACACGTGTCGAGATATGGAGGCATGTATAGCTGTTCCTCCTGCGGCCTGGCCCGTAGCGGATGGGATCTGGACACGTGTCCTTCTGGCTTCTGTCGGGTTTCAGATCCCACCGAGCCTGGCTTTACGGAATCTCGAGGAGGCTGCTCGCCACGTATCAATGCTTCGAAATGGCACGTGTCCGGATTTAATGCAAGGTGGGCCCGGTTCCTGCTTTGGCATCACGTGTTGGAGCTGGAGATGGAAGGTGCTTTTCGAAGGCGCCACGTGGCGTGAAAAGAGAGAGGTACGACAGCTCAGACGCATCAAGTTGGTTTTTTGCTTTTTTCTGCATGACTCCAACGTGTCCAGGTGCCGGAAGGCTATTGGACAACGACACGTGGCTGTTACGCTTTGGATAACTTGCTTATCCATCCATGCGGAAGTGGTGGGCCCCAACCAAAGTGCTCGATCCCAGCCGGTGAATGCGGTGGGGCCATAAACATCCATATACATAAAAAGTTGTCCATTGACCAATCGCTCACATTCTACGTGATTGTGGGCCCCACTAGGAAAGGATCCTAGCGTGGTTTTCCTGGGGTGGCGCAGCTTCGGTGGGGTAGACTCTGACTAGGGGGTCCACTGTATGTACGTGACTTGCATCCACGCCGTCCATCCGTTTTGAAAACTTAATTTAGGACGTGATAAAACAAAATAAAGTAGATCCAAATCTCAGGTGGACCACACCACAGCAAACGGTGGTGATTGAATAGCCAATATTAAAAACCATCAAAACTGTTGATAATGTTACAGAGAACTGTACGAAGAGACCACACAAATATCAGCTTGATCTATTGAATTTTGTGGCCCCACATTAAGTTATTAATGGTCCATCACCATTGTTTCCTGTAGTGTGATCACCTGGTATTTAGATATGCTTAATTTTTGGTATTATAGCCTAAAATGAGCTGTCAAAACAGATGAACGGCCTGACGTAAGTCACGTAAGGTGGGACCTGCAGCCAGGGATCCACCCACCTTGGTATATTCTGGGATCCGAAGCAGATTGGCTGATGTACCTTAACCCACTGGATAGCTGCTGCATTGACGTCACTAAGTTCCGTGGAGTCTGATCACGAAGTATGTATTATGTCCAAACTATTCAATCTTCCTGAGTCTTGAGACGAAGAATAAGACAGATTTAGCTGTCAATGGACTACTCCGCAAAAGCAACAGGCGATCCAACTTTTACCATTGGAATCTTTTTTTAAGAGTTTTGTCAATATGTTATTTGTTTTTCCCCTTCATTCAAGTCTTTGAAGGGAAAATAAACGTTTTGTTAAGCCCCGTAAATTTTGTAACGGTGAAAATTATTATCTCCGCTACTATTTGTGGTGTGGTTTATATGATTTTTGAATATAATTCATTTTTTTGATAATGTTCTAAAATAATCTTTAAAAATAAAATAACGGTGTAGATATAATAAATACATTACTATGGGGCCATGTAACTTTGATCTCCTCTAAACCGTTCATACCACTTGGAGCTCGAGGAGCGTCACTGCTCGACTTCGCACGACAAGTACCTACATCAGCTACGATAGCTGGTGTGTGGTACACCAGCCAATCGGCTTCCCGGGGGACGTGGATTGTACTACCTCAGCCAGACCCTAGCTCCGAACCGATAGGTCTGTAGGTGGGCCCACTGTAATGTATCTGTACATCCAAACCGTCTATTCCTTTTCTTAGATTATTTTAAGACATAAAAACAAAAATGAGGCAGATCCAACGATCAAATGAACCACACCACAGATGACTCTTACATTTAATGCAACTGACCTTTAATGCTCCGTGCATTTTAATGTAAGGAGCTTATTATTTGGTGTGCTCCACTTGATCATTGGATCTGCCTCATTTTTATGTTTATGCCTTAAAATAATATGAGAAAAGGGATTGACGGTTTGGATGTACAGATACATCACGGTGGGCCCGCCCACAGAGCGGGGATAGTACGCAATCCGCGTCCTTCCCCTCGGATCCACCCACCAGCTGCGGGCCCATCCCATTAGCGGCTCAGATGTCGCGTCTTGGGAGGCGTGCCCGCGGAGGCAGCGCGGCGGAATACAGCTGGAAGGAAGGTGCAGTCGCGCGACGCGTTTTTCAAGTAGAGAAGATCTGAAGATTGGGATCTGGGTAAGGACGTGGTTCCACGTGGGCGTTCGAAAAGGTGGGTCCCGGCGATAGGAATAATCAGAGGCGAGGATGTACGCCGGCACAGATGCGTGGGAGTACTGCCTTGGGTGGACTCGTGCATGTGCAGTCACATGGCGATGTCTCTCCGCGATTCAAGTTATACGAGGAAAGGCCAGTATTGTAGTCCGCGGACTACTAAACCTAATCTATATTCCGTTATTTAGCCCATCTGATTGACGATTTAGACCGTCCACAATATAGGTCCTAGCATGGAACGGATACAGATCCTTTTTCTTTTCTTTTCTTTTCTTTTCTTTATTTGGAATGGTTGTAGTTGCAGAAGAGGACCGTCCATTGCCGATTCCCAGTGGGCCCTACCTTGTGGAGTCGGTTCTCACACTGGAGCGCGGATCAGGTGAGGCCCTGACCACGGGGCCATCTTCATGGAAACAATAGTGATGGTCGGTGCTCTGTGGGCCCCACCATTATTTATGTGTTTCATCCAAGCTGTTCATCCATTTTTACAGATCATTTTATGGCTTGATACCAGAACTGAGAGGGATTTAAATCTCAGGTGGACCACACTACAGGAAAACAATAGTGATTAGATATCCACCATTAAAATCCTCCTAAGGCCCACTGTACTGTTTATTTGAAATCCAATCTGTTGATTAGGTCATACAGACGCAGATGAAGGGAAAAAACAAAGATCAGCTTGATCCAAAACTTTTATGGGCCCCAAAAAGATTTTAATGATCGACGCTCATTCAACATTGTTTCCTGTAATGTGGTCCATTGAGAATGGGTATATCTCATGGTCTCATATCCTAAAATTATCTAGAAAAATAGATGGACGGCATGGATGAAACATATACATCATGTTGGGTCCCACGGAGCACTGACCATCAGCCATTGGAGTAGCCAATCCGTTTCCATCTTCATGTATTCGTTATATATCCACGCCGTTCATCCGCTTTTCCCACTCATTTTAGGCCATGGTTCCAAAAATGAGGCAGATCCAAATATCAGGTGGACCAATCTCTGTGGATTTAAACACCCATGGTCCCAAAAATGACGCAGATCCAAATATCAGGTGGACCAAGATCTGTAGATCTAAACACGGGACTGGAATAGTCTAACACCCATGCTCTGTGGGTCTCAAACGTTTTACATGTAAATCTACTCCGTCCACGAGGTGAGAATCATTTTTTAACCGTTCGTGCAAAAGATCATCCTATAAAAATTCTGATGGGCCACACCGATGGGAACAATGTAAAGCTGCTCTTAGAACCTTTAAGTTCAAACCTTGTGGGCCCACCTGATACTTGGATCAAACTGATTTTCTATTTCACTTAATCCTGAATTAGACCTGATTAACGGCTTTGATGAATGACACGCAGGGGCCATACACAAACGTATTGTCATCCATCTACTCCTAATTCCGGTCCCATTGGCCGACTCCAATTTCACTACGGTAGTCCAAGGAGTATATTAATTCATAAGCACTTCCCGGGCGTGCTTTCGCTGTGAGGCTGCCACCAGCCAGGTGGCTAGTGGTCGGTGCTATGTGGACCCCACCATGATGTATGTGTTTTATCCACTCCGTATATACATTTTGAAAGATAAATTTAGTTCTTCATCCCAAAAATTAAATAGATATAAATCTCAGGTGGACCACATGAGAAAACAGTAGTGATTGAATGTCCACCATTAAAAACCTCTTAGGGCCCACTGTAATGGTTATTTGACATAAAACATTTTTATTGGGTCATACATACCTGGATGAAGGGAAAAATATATATATCAGCTCGATCCAAAACTTTTTTGGGCCCCAAGAAGTTTTAATGGTGGGCGATCAATCAACACTGAGCGGTCCACTTGAGATTTGGATCAACCTCATTTATCTAATCATACAATAAAATGACCTGGAAGAATGATTGGACGGCATGGATGAAACACATACATCATGGTGGGGCCCACAGAGCACCGACCACACCAATCCGCGTCCCCTTTAATAAGCAGGTAAGCTTTCTTACTCTGGCGGACTAGCGTGGTTGATATGCATGTACCGGAAACTGTACAGAAGGAACATTTCTAATTGAAACTAGACGGTGGAAAATCGTGTGTTTAAGATTAGATGGGCCATGAAATAATATTTAAAGGGAAATGATCTCTCACCTGGCAGATTAGCGACTCGTTAATGGACGGTTCAAGTAAAAGCGTCCATCGCGAACGGTCGGTATCACCAAACAGATGTTCATTACTCGGAGGTTGGTACAGTCCATCAATCTGACCTCTGACCTGTTTAGATTCGCCTCACAATTTTTTATTGCCATGAGTTTCCACATGTGTAATGCATGCTACGAAAGATCAATCCCGAGAATATAGAATACTTGGCTAAAAGAAATGCATAGGAAGCTGGGGACCTATTTAAGTAAGTCTTACCTACTTCCATAAAAGCTAATGCAATTAGGGAGAATGAATTAATATATTTTTATGCCCTTTATTTTATAATTATTTATATTTAATTTGAAACCTTCAAATTTGATGGCTAAAAAGGTTAACATGCCGCATCAATATATTAAGTAAGACAAAGATGAAATCTTTAGGACTAATATGGCTAGAGGAATAACTAACAAAGAGATGTTATTAAAGGAACAAAAATAGCAGGGGATCGATGAGATAACCACCAAGTTTGCCGTGGTCATGAAACATATGTTACGCAACTGGAATAATATAAGCCAACATTTACACGTGGCGGGATATAAGAGACGATTACCACATTGTGGCCTAACTAATCTAGTAAACGCCAATTATACGTGGCGAGATATAAGAGGACACGATTAGAACTAGACATAAACCAAGCTACCTTGAAAGCTCGACTTTTTGAAAATGCTCAGCTTGGATTGGTTCGAATAGAAGCTCAAACCAAACTAAGCCTTAGATTCAAGCTTATTTAAAAAAACAAACCAAGCTCAAACCAAGGTAGAACTGGCTTGGCTCAGCTCGAAGGTCAGCTTGATTCAGCTCGTTTTGATCTTGTAGATTGTATGCACAATGTTTCTTGTGGTGTGATCCACTTGAGCTTTGGATATGATTCAATTATGGGATCATGTTCAAAAATGATATGTAAAAACAACATAATACATATACATGATCGCATATTGTTTCTTGTGGTTTGGTCCACTTGAGCTTTGGATATGATTCAATTTTGGATCATGTCTTAAAATGATATGTAAAAATGGATATGGTCCACTTGAGCTTTGGATATACATGACGGTGGGCCCACAAAGTTTACTATGTACACTAAAGTGGGATTCGAATTGGCTGGTGACGTCAACACCTATCATGTAGCTAGTGTCAAAGATTTGTGGCGCCCACCATGATCTATGTATTTTATGTAGCCATCCATCAAAATTTTCAGCTCATTTTATGGTATGATACGGAAAAAAAAAAAAAAAAAAGATCCAAACCACCAATAGACCATAAGGCATGATCCAAACTTGTTGAGGGACAAAAGTTTCATATCAATAATGTTTTCTTATGGTGGGGGCCACCTCAATGTATGTGATGTGTATCCACGTCACCCATCCATTTTTCCAACTCATTTTATGGCATAGGCCAAAAAATGAAGTAAATTCAAATATTAGGTGGGCCATGCCACACGAAACATTGATCATTAAATGACCGCCATTGAAATCATCATAGGGTTAATATTAGATTAATCCATAACTTTTATGGCTCACACAAAGTATTTCATAGTCAATTGTCTTTATCCACATCTGTGTGACATTATCAACGGTTTGAATGGTGAATACACATTATGGTAGACCCTAGGAAAGTTGCAATAGTGGTCATTTAATGATCATTATTTCCTATGGTATGGCTCACATGAGATTTGGAACTTCTTTATTTTTTGGCCTGTATCCTAAAATGAATTGGAAAAACAAATGGGTGGCATGGATATATAACACATACATTTAGGTGGGCCCAAAAAATCCAAACGGAACTAGTCCTCCGAGTGGACTTTGATTCAGTTGTAACTTTTTGTTCATTGTTACTGTCCTACAAAGGATATTAAACTTTATATTATTTTTTGGTGTTGTTACTTTTGTATTAGTCTTTTTTAATGTTATTTTGTAGTGTTATTTTTGTATAAAAAGATTATATTATGTATATTATTTATTTAACAAAAAAAAAAAAAAGTTGACCCCTATTTAAACTTGGCTTGGTTCGGCTAAGCTTAGGTTAAATATTTGGACCAAACCAAACCAAGCTCAAGCTTATATAAGATGGACCAAATCAAGCTCAAATGGTAAGGATATGCTCGAAGCTTGGTTTATAAAGCTTAAATAGACCTTGTCAAAACAAGCCAAACCAAACCACAAACGTATTGTCATCCATCTACTCCTAATTCCGGTCCAATTGGCCGACTCCAATTTCACTACGGTAGTCCAAGGAGTATATTAATTCATAAGCACTTCCCGGGCGTGCTTTCGCTGTGAGGCTGCCACCAGCCAGGTGGCTAGTGGTCGGTGCTATGTGGACCCCACCATGATGTATGTGTTTTATCCACTCCGTATATACATTTTGAAAGATAAATTTAGTTCTTCATCCCAAAAATTAAATAGATATAAATCTCAAGTTGACCAGACCATTGGAAAACAGTAGTAATTAAATGTTCATTGTTTAAAACCTCATAGGGCCCACTCATTGGTTATTTGACATAAAACATTTTTATTGGGTCATACATACCTGGATGAAGGGAAAAATATATATATCAGCTCGATCCAAAACTTTTTTGGGCCCCAAGAAGTTTTAATGGTGGGCGATCAATCAACACTGAGCGGTCCACTTGAGATTTGGATCAACCTCATTTATCTAATCATACAGTAAAATGACCTGGAAGAATGATTGGACGGCATGGATGAAACACATACATCATGGTGGGGCCCACAGAGCACCGACCACACCAATCCGCGTCCCCTTTAATAAGCAGGTAAGCTTTCTTACTCTGGCGGACTAGCGTGGTTGATATGCATGTACCGGAAACTGTACAGAAGGAACATTTCTAATTGAAACTAGACGGTGGAAAATCGTGTGTTTAAGATTAGATGGGCCATGAAATAATATTTAAAGGGAAATGATCTCTCACCTGGCAGATTAGCGACTCGTTAATGGACGGTTCAAGTAAAAGCGTCCATCGCGAACGGTCGGTATCACCAAACAGATGTTCATTACTCGGAGGTTGGTACAGTCCATCAATCTGACCTCTGACCTGTTTAGATTCGCCTCACAATTTTTTATTGCCATGAGTTTCCACATGTGTAATGCATGCTACGAAAGATCAATCCCGAGAATATAGAATACTTGGCTAAAAGATATGCATAGGAAGCTGGGGACCTATTTAAGTAACTTTTATCTAATTCCATAAAAGCTAATGCAATTAGGGAGAATGAATTAATATATTTTTATGCCCTTTATTTTATAATTATTTATATTTAATTTGAAACCTTCAAATTTGATGGCTAAAAAGGCTGGCATGGCGCAAAATACATTAAGACAAAGATGAAATCTTTAGGACTAATATGACTAGAGGAAAATCAATAACCACCAAGTTTGCCGTGGTCATGAAACATATGTTACGCAACTGGAATAATATGAGCCAACATTTACACGTGGCGGGATATAAGACGCGATTACCACATTGTGGCCTAACTAATCTAGTAAACGCCAATTATACATGGCGAGATATAAGAGAACAGGATTAGAACTGGACACAAACCAAACTACCTTGAAAGCTCGACTCTTTGAAAATGCTCGGCCTAGACTGGTTCGAATAGAAGCTCAAACCAAACTAAGCCTTAGATTCAAGCTTATTTAAAAAAACAAACCAAGCTCAAACCAAGGTAGAACTGGCTTGGCTCAGCTCGAAGGTCAGCTTGATTCAGCTCGTTTTGATCTTGTAGATTCTATGTACATTGTTTTTTGTGGTGTGATCCACTTGAGCTTTGGATATGATTCAATTTCGGGATCATGTCTTTAAATGATATGTACAACCGAATGGTCGCCGTGGATAAAATATAATACATGCATATACATGAATGCACATTGTTTCATGTGGTTTGATCTACTTGAGCTCCAGATATGATTCAATTTTGGATCATGTCTTAAAATGATATGTAAAAATGGATGGACGTCGTGGATAATACATATGCATAACGGTGGGCCCATAAACTTTACTCGGTATGCTAAAGCGGGATTCGAATTGGCATGTGACCTCAACACCCACCATGTAGCTAGTGTCAAAGATTTGTAGGGCCCACCATGATATATGTATTTTATCCCACCATCCATCAAAAATTTCAGCTCATTTTATGGTATGATAAAAAATATATATATAAAAAAAAAAAAAAGAGGAAGATCCAAACCACCAATAAACCACAAGACATGATCCAAACTTGTCGAGGGACAAAAGTTTCATATCAACAATGTTTTCTTATGGTGGGGTCCACCTCAATGTATGTGATGTGTATCCATGTCACCCATCCATTTTTCCAACTCATTTTATGGCATGGGCCAAAAAATGAAGTAAATTCAAATATTAGGTGGGCCATACCACATGAAACATTGATCATTAAATGACCGCCATCGAAATCATCATAGTGTCAATATTAGACTAATCCAAAACTTTTATGGCTCACACAAAGTATTTCATAGTCAATTGTCTTTATCCACATCGGTGTGACATTATCAATGGTTTGAATGGTGAATACACATTATGGTGGACCCTAGGAAAGTTGTAATAGTGGTCATTTAATGATCATTATTTCCTATGGTATGGCTCACATGAGATTTGGAACTTCTTTATTTTTTGGCCTGTATCCTAAAATGAATTGGAAAAACAAATGGGTGGCATGGATATATAACACATACATTTAGGTGGGCCCAAAAAATCCAAACGGAACTAGTCCTCCGAGTGGACTTTGATTCAGTTGTAACTTTTTGTTCATTGTTACTGTCCTACAAAGGATATTAAACTTTATATTATTTTTTGGTGTTGTTACTTTTGTATTAGTCTTTTTTAATGTTATTTTGTAGTGTTATTTTTGTATAAAAAGATTATATTATGTATATTATTTATTTAACAAAAAAAAAAAAAAGTTGACCCCTATTTAAACTTGGCTTGGTTCGGCTAAGCTTAGGTTAAATATTTGGACCAAACCAAACCAAGCTCAAGCTTATATAAGATGGACCAAATCAAGCTCAAATAGTAGGGATAGGCTCGAAGCTTGGTTTGTGTAAAAGCTCAAACAAGGAGTGTCACATAAACAAGCCAAACCAAACCTAGGTTAAACTTGATTCGGCCTGTGTCACGCCCTAAAAATCGGCACTCAAGTATAGAGACTCCGATCCCGAGTTCCTCAGTGTGAACCTAGCGAAAATGGCACGTAGGTGAGTTCCCATGTGCCTACATAGTCTAGTTAATATTCACATATGATAAATAATCAGACTAACTTTAAATCAACGACATCAAAGTTAAGTGAGGATAATTAAACCTAGAAATATATGAATAGTATTCAAAACGTACAATTCTAAAAGTAATACCCGTCCAAATGAAGATTATATAAGCCATAATATACATACCCAAAACGTTTAAAGTATAAAGTTTTCAATTTTCATTCAATCCTTCAAAACATAATGATGATGGTGTAAGCCGATCCAAGCCTACCCGTCTGATGTCTCGACAGTACATGCATCAATAATATTGTCTTGTTGGTGTTTTAAAATACCGTCATAGGTCAGAGTGAGTAGCTAACTCAATGGTTTTATTAGTTATAAGTTACTCACGTTATCGACTCAATCAAAGCATGTCATGATAAAATAGGTAAACAACCACTTCCTAAATACTCCTGTTAAATGTATAAATGATATTATGAAATGATGCATGTGCCTTACTATTCAACATTCCCTCATAAGTGACTTCAACGCTTATAATTCAACATTCCCTCACAAGTGACTTCAACGCCTATTTCGCAAATGCCAATACTCCCTCATCACACAACTCTAACGCTAAATTACAACATCATATTCTAGTACAATGCAATTGATGTGTATGATTAGTCGAGTGATTATTAATTTCAGTTTATATAGCAAATTGATGAGGATAGGATACCGATGTTATATCACGACTCCTTATCCAGATCACGTAGCTTGTTGCGGCACGTAATAGCTCCTCACCCATTTCCCTTAATCCAAATTTAGGTATCACCCATCATATTTCACAAATTAACAATTTCAAATGTATAACATAATACCCAAAGGTATGAGAATCAACTCGGTACAGGTCGTCACCCAAACACTGAATATAGAATACTTGGCTAAAAGATATGCATAGGAAGCTGGGGACCTATTTAAGTAACTTTTATCTAATTCCATAAAAGCTAATGCAATTAGGGAGAATGAATTAATATATTTTTATGCCCTTTATTTTATAATTATTTATATTTAATTTGAAACCTTCAAATTTGATGGCTAAAAAGGCTGGCATGGCGCAAAATACATTAAGACAAAGATGAAATCTTTAGGACTAATATGACTAGAGGAAAATCAATAACCACCAAGTTTGCCGTGGTCATGAAACATATGTTACGCAACTGGAATAATATGAGCCAACATTTACACGTGGCGGGATATAAGACGCGATTACCACATTGTGGCCTAACTAATCTAGTAAACGCCAATTATACATGGCGAGATATAAGAGAACAGGATTAGAACTGGACACAAACCAAACTACCTTGAAAGCTCGACTCTTTGAAAATGCTCGGCCTAGACTGGTTCAAATAGAAGTTTAAACCAAACTAAGCCTTGGATTCAAGCTCGTTTAAAAAAACAAACCAAGCTCAAACCAGGGTAGAAATGGCTTGGCTCGGCTCGAAGGTCAGGTTGATTCAACTCGTTTTGATCTTGTAGATTCTAATGTACATTGTTTTCTATGGTGTGATCCACTTGAGCTTTGGATATGATTCAATTTTGGGATCATGTCTTTAAATGATATGTAAAACAGAATGAACGACGTGGATAAAATATAATACATGCATATACATGAATGCACATTGTTTCATGTGGTTTGATCCACTTGAGCTTTGGATATGATTCAATTTTGGATCATGTCTTAAAATGATATTGAAAAATGGATGGACGTCATGGATAATACATATACACAACGGTGGGCCCAGAAACTTTACTCGGTACACTAAAGCGGGATTCGAATTGGCATGTGACCTCAACACCTATCATGTAGCTAGTGTCAAAGATTTGTGGCGCCCACCATGATCTATGTATTTTATGTAGCCATCCATCAAAATTTTCAGCTCATTTTATGGTATGATACGGAAAAAAAAAAAAAAAAAAGATCCAAACCACCAATAGACCATAAGGCATGATCCAAACTTGTTGAGGGACAAAAGTTTCATATCAATAATGTTTTCTTATGGTGGGGGCCACCTCAATGTATGTGATGTGTATCCACGTCACCCATCCATTTTTCCAACTCATTTTATGGCATAGGCCAAAAAATGAAGTAAATTCAAATATTAGGTGGGCCATGCCACACGAAACATTGATCATTAAATGACCGCCATTGAAATCATCATAGGGTTAATATTAGATTAATCCATAACTTTTATGGCTCACACAAAGTATTTCATAGTCAATTGTCTTTATCCACATCTGTGTGACATTATCAACGGTTTGAATGGTGAATACACATTATGGTAGACCCTAGGAAAGTTGCAATAGTGGTCATTTAATGATCATTATTTCCTATGGTATGGCCCACTTGAGATATGGAACTTCTATATTTTTTGGCTTGTTTCCCAAAATGAACTGGAAAAACAAATGGGCGGCATGGATATATAACACATACGTTTAGGTGGGCCCACAAAATCCAAACAGAACTAGTCCTCTGAGTGGACTTGGATTCGGTTGTAACTTTTTGTTTATTTTTATTGTCCTACAGAGGATATTAAACTTTATATTATTATTTAGTGTTGTTACTTTTGTATTAGTCTTTTTTAATGTTATTTTGTAGTGTTATTTTTGTGTAAAAAGATTATATTATGTATATTATTTATTTAACAAAAAAAAAAAAAGTTGACCCCTATTTAAACTTGGTTTGGTTCGGCTAAGCTTAGGTTAAATATTTGGACCAAACCAAACCAAACTCAAGCTTATATAAGATGGACCAAATCAAGCTCAAATAGTAGGGATAGGCTCGAATCTTGGCTTGTGTAAAAGCTCAAACAAGGGGTGTCACATAAACAAGTCAAACCAAACCTAGGGTAAACTTGATTTGACCTGTGTCACGCCCTGAAAATCGGCACTCAAGTACAGAGACTCCGATCCTGAGTTATTGAGTGTGAACCTAGTGAAAATGGCACGTGGGTGAGTTCCCATGTGCCTGTACAATCTGGTTAATATTCACACATGATAAATAATTAGACTAACTTTAAATCAACGACATCAAAATTAAGTGAGGATAATTAAACCTAGAAATATATGAATAGTATTCAAAACGTACAATTCTAAAAGTGATGTCCGCCCAAATGGAGATTATATAAGCCATAATATACATACCCAAAATGATTAAAGTGTAAAATTTTCAATTTTCGTTCAATCCTCCAAAACACAACGACGGTGGTGTAAGTCAATCCAAGCCTACCCGTCTAAGGTCTCGATAGTTCATGCATCAATAATATTGTCTGGTTAGTATTTTAAAATACCGTCATAGGTCAGAGTGAGTAGCTAACTCAGTGGTTCTATTAGTTCTAAGTTACACACGTTATCGACTCAATCAAAGCAGGTAATAATAAAATATGTAAACAAACACTTCTTAAATACTCATGTTAAATGCATAAATGATATTATAAAATGATGCATGCACCTTACAATTCAACATTCCCTCACAAGTGACTTCAACGCTTATTTCGCAAATGCCAATACTCCCTTATCACACAACTCTAACGCTAAATTACAACATCCTATTCTAGTACAATGCAATTGATGTGTATAATTAGTCGAGTGATTATTAATTTCAGTTTATATAGTAAATTGGTGAAGATAGAACACTGACATTATATCACAACTCCTTATCCGAATCACGTGACTTGTTGCAGCACGTAACAGCTCCTCACTCATTTTTCTTAATCCAAATTTAGGTATCATCCATCATATTTCACAAATTAACAATTTCAAATCTATGACATAATACCTAAAGGTATGAGAATCAACTCGGTACAGGTCGTCACCCAAACACTGAATATGATTACTCAGTTTTGAAGTATGGGCTTGTCACATAAAACCAAATCACTACAAAGGGAAAGTATAAGTGCTATGGTCTCATGCTCCTTTGATTGTCATATTTTGTTGTGCCAAAACCTCTATCTGTGTCTTGTGTTTGTATGTTGATATATATATGATCAAACCACTACATCACAATGGTTCAAGACATGTACGGTGCTCTACTTCAAGAAATGTAAAGTCATGTACTTTAAGCATCAGTGTTCAGAGCTACATCGATAAGAAGAGTACATTTTAAGACTCAAGTACATTTCAAGACTCAAGTACAATTCAAGATGTGGTTTAAGTTCAAGCTTTCAAAGATCTCAAGATCAAGCTACATCAAGATAGAGATCGCAAGCTTCATAAGGTTCAAAGGTCAACCTACATCTGAAAGGATGAAGTTCAATGTTCATACTTCATGTCCCAGGTATGATTGACCTTAGATTGACCTTAGGGTAGGTCATTTCAGATACATAATTCAAACTGTATGTTTATATATAAATTTGTTCTGTTCTAAGACTAGTCCTGAACCTTGTTCGACTAGTCCTAGCACTGGTTCGACCAGTTCAAGAAATTCCACAACCAGTCTTAAGTTGTTGAAGATTTTTAAAATTTTTTTGGTTAAGCTACGACCAGTCCTAAGAACTGGTCGACCGGTCGTAGGAGGGTCACGACTTGACCTTCGACTGATCGTGTATCTACGACTCGAACTACAGCATGCAAATCATGTTTCTTACGACCAGTCCTGGGTCAGCTACAACCGGTCGTAGGTGGTCCACGACCAATCGTAGAATCCCTACGACTAGTCGTATAACGGTTTTTTAAGATCGCGCTTAAAATTTCAAAATGTCGTTGTTGCTACGACCAGTCGAAGCTTTCTCAAGACCAGTCGTAAATGTGATTTCTGCAACTATAAATTGAACACGAATCTCAGAGTTTTATAACTCACTTCAAGAAAATCAAAGCTCCATTCTGAGATAAGTTAGTGTTCATTTTAAGCTACGTTGTAAATAATTAATATTCTCTTTTTGTTAGCTTGTTTATTTGATTTTATTCCTATATTCCAATCTTATTTGAAAAGATAAATTGTTGTATTCCTTCTTCTTGGAATCAAAATCAAATATAGTTATGCCCATTTGATTTAATCTAAAATCAATTAGAACTTAGAGCCATTTTAAGTGAGTATTGGACATTGAACATTGATTCGAACTTCTACTCTGATTGGTTCTTTCGGGTTGCTACAAAATGAGAAATCCAGGTATTTTACGTTCATGTAAAATTTATATTCTTTTGGTTTTTGTTTGAGATTCGCCAGAATCTTATTGTGTGGTTGTCTGAGGAGAGCCAGAAACTCAGATAGTTTGGGTTTTTGGATTGTGTAAGCCCAAGTTAAAAAGACACAATTGTGAAGGTTTTAAGTGAACCTGTGAAACCTATTTTGTTAGTGAATGCTAATATCCCCTGTGTGGGATATTAGGAGTAGAGTAGTATTCTGTGTAGCTGTTGTTGAGCAGTTGGTGTACATACAGGTGAACCACTATAATTCTTTGTCTTGTGGTTTGAATGCTTGCTTAAGTGTTATATCTTTTATCATTCAGATTTGTGAAATTTATGTGTGGATGTGAATGTTGTAAAATTTACATTTCAAGCACAGTGGGAATGTTGTAATAATTTAGATTTAAATTCCTGCAATTTATTTCAATTCCTTTCTGTTTATTTATTCCTCTTTGGTT
Organism: Magnolia sinica; assembly: GCF_029962835.1. NCBI lineage: Eukaryota > Viridiplantae > Streptophyta > Magnoliopsida > Magnoliales > Magnoliaceae > Magnolia > Magnolia sinica. The sequence goes on along the minus strand of NC_080575.1, from coordinate 16,154,289 downwards.
TGAGTTTTTAATACAAAGGACATTCTAGAAATAAGGTTGTCCTGTCATAAACCCTTGGTTTTTATGGTGTAAGGTTGTCCTTAGAACTGAATTCGTATCAACCTCTCAATTCTTGTTTATTGAGGTTGTTTTTATTTCAGCATTGTGAATTGATTTATTTAATTTAGTTATCATATTCTTTTATTCCATTGTTAAAGTTTTATTTTGGCATCGTTCTATTCACCCCCCCTCTAGGACGTATAGCTAGGCCATTTCAGAAAATGCTCGTCACTCAATTTCATTCATGTTCGAGTCATTCGAACGGTATTCTGGCACAGAACTATATTGGCCAGGTAATTTGATGGGGGCGTTCGAATAATGATCTATCACCTCTATCAGTGCTCACTGGTCACCATAGAGAGGCTCGTCACCCTAACATAGGCTGACAGCTCAGACACGGTGTCCCATACCAACATACCCAGCTCGTGAGTCGTAATGAGATTGTATCTCACTAACGGTTATGAAAGGACTCATCCACTGGGAATGAGGTATCTTACATTCAATTTGGTCATGTCGTATATTGTGAACATACATGATTAGTCGGTTGTTAAACTAGTTTGATTGACTTAGGAGAATCCCGGCACAACCGGCATTGGGTGCAAGCATCTCGCGTAGTCCAACTACTATTGGTCATCCATATTCAACCCAGGTCGATCGAATAAGCCTAGGGTGGTCGGCCTAACTCGGGTCACTCTTAGTTCGGGCGATTCACCAACTAACCCAACATCGTAAGCAATCATAAACATCACTAAGGACTAACAATTCATCAGGCAATCATAACCAGATTTCATATGAAGCATAAATTCAATAACATTATTACTTAGGCATTTTATCAAACATGTGAGCATCAATAGAAACAACACACTCGCTTTTGCATTTCATCAAACATGTGAGCATAAATAAAACTACACATTCACCTAGGAATTTCATCGAACACGTGAGCATCAATAAAACAACACATTCAATCACTTAAGTACTTTAACAAATATATGAACAACCATAAACAAGCAATAACATATGTTGTGATCAAATCGAAATATGAACATGTTAGCACACATAAAGTTATCTACAAACAATAAATCATTAATTGAAACCATCAATGGTCGATAAACGGTAACTTAGAAATAATGGTCTGCACCTTGTATAATTCGCTCGATTCACAGTGCTATTGAGGTTTTAGTTTTAGAGAAAATCGTTGAAAGACCTAAACAAGCATACAAGCTAATGAGATTACGGATAAACAACTATTGAAACCCTATATTACAAGTAAGATTCAACACTTACCTCCAATCATTATCGGGAAAGCTCTGGCAACGGTTCTAGTTACGATGAAATGGCTAGAGAGGAGATGAGAGGGTGGAGATGCACAGATGCACCAACACTCACACCCCAAGCTCTCTCTCTCTCTCTCTCTCCTCCTTTCTCCTCTTTCTCTTCTCCTTTTCTCCTTTTTTCTCGTTCTAGGACATGAAATTCGTATGGGAGGAGGGGTGCCCAAATAAGGGCATTATATAGTTCCAGAAGTGGTGCAAATGGCCCAATGCCCCTTTATTTATTATATCAACCCATGAGGGAGTTATTTCCTACTAATGGGACCCAACGGAAGGCATATGAGTCAATCTAAGTCATGTGATAGGTGTCCCATAAGGCGATCTATATTTGGATACAAACATATGATGATCGAGTATACCGATTAACCAAGAAGACCCTAACTTAGATTGACAGTTACCGATAATCAATTGGTGTCATGGCTATACAAATATGTGTGAGGAAATGTCTTTAGTCAGTATCCTGACTTTGGCCATGAATCAATGGTTCAAAAGTTACAACTTCATGATACACATCAATAGGAAAATACTTGATTCATCATCTCAAGCTTTAGAGTTAAATTTGAACTCAGTTAGACTTATAGGGATTCAGAGCTTCTAATGGTTAGAAACTAAATTAGCAGAAATCAGAGGTCTGTCGATTGAATCGACAGCTTCATCGATTCGAGTCGATCCAATCAACAGCTCTTGTCGATTCAATGAAAAATGGTCAAAAGTATCCAGCAACCAAAATAGCTAAATCGAAGACCCGTCAATTGAATCGATAGGACAATCCTATTGATTCGAGTCGATCGAATTGACAAGGTCTGTCGATTCAACTACCGACTAGCCACTTTCTAGCCTTTTTAGATCCGTTGCTTTACTCAACTATTTAATGGATCTCTCAGGGCTTTTGCAAGCTAATGCAAATTTGATAGGCCTTAAGTCTGAGCGTATTCCTCTCTAATCCTTTTTTCTTAATACTCAAATCCCGTTGAGTTCATGTCATCTCATTGTGTTCAGTCACTATAAATGAGCATTCAATGCTTGAATTGGAGATGAATATGTTTTCTAGCATTCTTTAAAGGTTAGACTTGATTCTTCTAGGTAAATCCTTTGTCTACCAACCTTTAGAATGCTCATATAAGTGAATCCTCATTTGGAACCCACTAAACCCTAGGGAAGGAGATTCACACACCAATCCCTCTCTTCCAATACATTGGCACTTCACAGGAAGATCGATCATAAGGTTAACGATTCATGTGAGTTGAAGAGAAGTCAATACAAGATTGAAGGAGTATCTCGACTTGTGTTAATAAAGGGGCTTATCCAACCAACTAGTGAGAGTTCATTTTGAGTCCATTGTAAAACTCACCTCTTATGGAAATTTCAGTTTCAAGTTTGATTCCTAAACTCAAATTATAAGACCTTGTGTAGGCCACGGATGAGTGTGTACGTAGTTAGTCTTTGTGTAGGACCAATCGAGAGTTTGATATGCAAATTAGTAAGACCATGTATATGCCACTGATATACGTTAGTATGACTCATTGTATAACATATAATAGTTTGTAGTGAACCTATTTAAAACCATGTGAGATAGTGAAAATTTGAAAAACTTGAGTTTGAGTTCATCATTTAAAAGTAAAGTAGGCAATTAGCAGAACTACTATATATCATTGTGTTATAAGGTATTGATAATTCTCTACTTATATTTTATTTTGATTTTTATACTATGGTTGCATGAATAGATAGATATCATGCTAAGTGTTTGAATCATCATCCAAGTAGATATAACTTACTTCATAGACTTGTGTTGATATGAAATTTATATTTAGATAGTGATCTAGCACACACTACACCTTGTTTAAGTGTACTGATTTAAATTGATTGGCAAATTTTTAAAAGGTTTTGGTCACCGCCCCTTTAGGATTTAGCCATAACTCCAAACTCCTAACTTCGTAGTATTAGTACAATACCCATAATTTCAGGGGTTAACATTCATGTCCCCAATTTTTCAAGCTAGGCTTGGGCTCTAGTCCATTTTAGCCCAACGTAGCCTGATTTGATCTGACCATATGTAAATGTCTTGAATCCTATGAATACATGGTTCTAATCCTTGATTAGGCAACCCATGTATTTTGAATGTAGACTCTTAATTTTGTTCATTTAGCTGTCTATTTCTTTAATTATGTGTGGCCAACTCGATCAAGGGATATATTAGGAACATTTTAAGTGGTAATGGGGATTTGATCAATTTTCGGGGACGGGTCATGTCAGGCCCAGATTCAACCAAAATTTTGGGCTCAGGCTTGGGCCAGGTTCGAGCCGTGCCACCACAAGGCACAAGCTAGGGCATGACCCGGATAGGCCCATTGCCACCACAAGCTAGGGCATGCCATTCCAATCCAATACATATCCAAGATAAGGAAGTGGGCCAATCAGGTTGTTCAAGAGTATTAATTGGAACTGGGCCAATGTTATTCATGTTTTCGGTTGGATGATTGGGCCAAGCCCATTGACAAGCCATATGGGCCGATTAGATTGGGTAAACTTCAATCGTCCATTTAAAGTGGGGCCCTCTGGGTCCAGCTCAGTACAGTCACATTCTTGATTTTTTAAAAAAAAGAGAGATGGTGCTAGTCAGAGGACCTTGTGGAAATGGGGAAAAAAAAAAAAAAAGAGTTTTGTCAGATGCACAGGCCTTGTGGCAGGCGTAAGAACATGGCATGCGTGTATGATATCTGGACCATTCAATGTGAAGGGTGCAAGCATGCCCTAAAAGAAAAAAAGACTGAGGTATAAGAAAAATGGATAGTTTGAAAAAATGAGTCAATGGTCAGATTCAATGCATATGTGTGGCCTTCTGATGTAGGATTGATGAAAGACAAGTTAATGGAGGGCTGAGATCGCATAAATCCATTTAGGAGGGAGAGACTCGGATTAGTCAAAAAAAAAAAGTTTATATTTGTATTAAAGCTTCTAATGACCATAACTTCACTATTAGTTATCCATTTCACACATTTAACATACTGTTAGAAAGCTAGAGACGAGCTCTATACGGTGGCCTAACACTCAAGATTTGTTAGACCTAAAACAATCACATAAAATTCAATCATTTCAAGAATTAAATTAAAATTTTAAGTTTTTTAAAATTATTATTTTAAGTAATTTTTATTTTTCTATATTTAAGGTTTTAAGAGTCTGTTCGTGGTCCAAAATCATTTCCTTAGTCATCTAAGGATTATTTATAAGTTTTTAATAAATTTTAATATCTCGTTATAGTGTCTTATTTCAAGTCAGATTAAGAATTAAGAATCAAATACTTCTTTTTCTCATATAAGTGCATCAAATGTTTTATAATTAGTACTTCATTCAATAACATCAATTTTCTCTCTGGCTTTTAGAGATTTCTCTCAACTTGTAAATTGTAAGGGCTACCCCTGACAAGAAGATGGCGATGTCTTCTCTTTCTCCACACCCCCACTATATTACCTCATGATATCGTAACTTACTTGAAATATGGCCTGTCCATGGCAGGGCCCACTAGATGGATTGTCCCAATTCATACATCACTCTACCATGTACATTACAAAGAAATATTTTTCTTTTTTCAATTGCATTTGGTTGATATTTTATGATATCTGGTGCAGCCAAACACACACCCTTATAATTGTTCTTTTGGTTGTGAATCTTGGGCCAGTGTGTTTTGGTTATGCTATTTGAGAAGAGAATTACTAAGGGTACCTTGAAATCAATCTCTCTCCATATGACATTAGAGCCACAAAGCTGATGGTGATTTTATTTGTAGAATAAGCTCAATTAAGTAATTGAAGATGGATTCACGTGGAATAATTTATAACTTGTCAATATGCTAAACTGGTCCAATTTGAATATGAGGAAAAAGAGAGAGAGTTAAGGTCAGCAATGGGCTGAGTAGCCCGCACAACCCAGCTATGGGCCTAGCTTGGACATACTAGCTTGACCCGTGGGCCTGGCTTGGGCTTCACATGCATATTGAAATTACCCAAAGCAGCCCAACCCAGTCCAGCACGACCCGAATTTATATGTACATGTGTTTATACGGGGTGTGTGTGTGTGTGTGTGTTATTCCAACCTTGGGTAGGCAACCTGTTATATCTTAAATGTAGGCCATTGGTTCCATTCCTGTAGAATGTCTATTTCTTTGTTAGGAACATCGAAGTGGGAAATAGGGATTTTAGTAATTTTCCGGCTAGGTTGTCCCCAACCAATTTTTTGAAGCTAGGCTTGGGCTTACTATGCTAGGCCCATGCTGGCATAGGTTGGGATTGGGCCTTATGTCAGTTGGGAAGAGAACCTAGCCAGGCTCGGCCCAAAGAAAACCCTACTTGTAGGTAAAGGTATGTGACCAAGGGAGTGTTGGGGGTCCCTCTCATGAGGAGGTGGGAGCCACATCGGTGGCTTAAGTAATCTTTTTATGCACATGGCTCTAATGAGGGCATTTGGTCTTTTGGTCAAGTAAAGTTAAAGGGAGAGAAAAATGGGGTCTTTTGCTTAGAGAGATAGTTCTAGCAACACGGGGTTTCTTTTTTTGAAGAAAAAGAGGAGAAAGAAGAAGAGAGAATGTGTTTTGTAAAAAAAAGATTGAACAAGAGTCGTCTACTATCGAAATCTTTACATCCGAGTTCCCGAGGGTCCATTCACAAAGCCGGTTTCTTAGATCGTCTTCTCAAGCTACAATTCTTAGTTTGTGAGAAATTATTTTCTTTATTGGTTGCTTGTAATCCAACTTTGGTTGTAGTACATTAGGTATCTAAGAGAGATATATTGATGATTGTATGGTAGATTTGTGCTGGACGAGGTCATGTGGTTTTCCCTTCACATCGGAGAGTTTTCCACGTAAAAAATCTTAGTGTCTATTGCATCCTACATGTTTGATGATTTGCTTCTTTGCATTAGAAGTGATGTCACGCCCCAAACTCAAAGACCGGGCTCACAAAATTTTTGATCGCCGAATCCGGTGCCGACAGCCTCCATAGTACCCCATTCTCGACTCCTGGCGCCCATTCGCCAGGTTCCGATCCTGGGATGCTACGAGGAGAATTTTTCAACATCAGTTTGATTCATAATAAGCATAACCAAAGGCATAACCCACAAACAACAACCAAAAACTCCATCACATTTTCACTATGATCAAAAATTTATAAGTACATTGTGCATAAAGGGAAATACAATGATGATAAACAAAAGATCCAAAATGATATGCCACGTCCTCCAGCCTCAGCACTGTTGCGATCCAACGTCACTTGCACACAACAATCGTGCATAAGCTTATAGAAAGCTTAGAGGGTGGTGAAAGTGTGTGCGCAAGGTAGTAATGTAATTATGCAGTATCAGAGTAATGCGGAATATACTGATGAATCTATGAATACCATTAGCCATACCAAGGCTATGCGATGCAAAGCATGAATGACGTCAGTCAAACCAAGGCCATGCGATACAAGATGCAACTCAAGCATACAAATCCTCATCTGAGTCCACATATCAATACAGTTCAACTTTGGAATATAACCGGGGTCTAATACACTCCAACCAGATTGTTGTCCCATCGCACGCAATAAGGTGAGTGGAAGAGACCTCACTATCCGCCTGCCAATATTGGGCTCGGCTCATCGATAGCGGACCTATTCCTCAAGCTGGTCAGACTCAGCCTAGCTTTGCCCCCTCCTCTCGGGCGGGTAAGGCTGCATCCCCTTCCAACCGACTACCACACAGTAAAAAATGCAGCCTTCTGGTAATCGGCACTCGGCGCTCATGCACCCACTCGATCTAAACGTTGGAGCAACCTCCTGATACTATAAGGGTTTAGGGACTTTCACCCAGGGATATCTATAGCACCCCAGGTAGAACAAGATTTTCGGTATCCAATCCTGTCAACCACGATATGCATGTAGAGGCTACGGCCCTGATGTCGCTAGGGCGTACAGTAACCATGTCACACAATGCGAAATGCATTAATCACACTATCCAGTCATGTAGCAATCCTACGCATACCGCGTGCTCATGTGGGCAACTCCGCCCATCCGGGAGCCCATAAATAATCTGCCCGAAGGCATATGCTATGATCAGTCACTCATTTCATCACAAGCATACAGATGATACGCATGGGCATATATCATGATGTTATGTTGTCACATACTCATAATCGGTATCGATAGCCGGCGTCGGCCTCGATATTCGGCACCGATAATCAGCATCGATAATCGGCACCAACAATTAGCATATATAAGCAAGGTAGGGTCCATAGATGATCAGCCGATCAACCATAGTATAGAGATCGGCACTCGGCCGTGGTTATATCAAATCCGATAACATGGAGTCATCCGTGTACGGCGAATGGGGCCCACTTATTTGGGTTAACCCATGAAGGGAATGGGCCTAACAAGGCCTAAGGGAAGGTCACAATGAGGACATCTAACCATCATTGTCCCTCAATATGGACATCTAACCAACATTGCTCCCAAGGAGTGGCCTACATAAGGAATTCATAAACAATGTAACGGCTACACACATACATTACGTTGGGCCTCGCTCATAGGCCTCACACACATCGTATCGATTCAAATGGGCTGAATCAATGGGCCGATTCAAATGGGCCGACCAAATGGGTCGATCGAATGGGCCAAATGCGTATCAAATCGGGCCCTATGTATTTGAGATCCGACCTATTCATAAGTTATCATAGAGATAGATGAAATGAAAACAATTATCAACTTAATTGGAAACTACCTGGCCCTTAGGAGTTTGAACGGTGGATGTCACAGTCCACTATTTAAATGGTGGGGTCCACTTGAACTTTAGATCTAACCCATCCTTTTACTCATGCCATGAAAATGATATCTCGATATGGTTGGACAGTTTGGATGACAGTTTGGATACAACGTATGCATCATGGTGAGCCTCACCGTCAAAACAATGGACGGTGTCAATAAGACACATACATCATGTGGGGCCTTATATATAATATAATATAATATAATATATATATATATATATATTATAATATATAAAATATATATCAACGTCCAGGCCTGGACGGCCTGGACAGTCACATGCAACAGGGGAGGGGGGGTATCCCCACATGTGTGATGGGTCCCACCATCCAAGGACGGTGGACACAACACATACATGATGGTGTGGCCCACCCCAATGGATGGACGGCGTAGATGGGTCCCATGGACCCCACTGACCTCAACGTTGAAACGAGGTATCTTTCACCCAGTCTACCTCTTGAGCTATGGATCTGGGTCCCACCGTCAACTCACACTTCATTGGCAGCCACTCGTACTAGGGAATCAATGCCAAGACCTCAGCGTTGAAATGAGGTTTCTTTCATTCTGTCTACCATTTGAGCCGTGGATCTGGGTTCCACTATCTGAACGGTCTGGATCTCACGTGGGACCCACAGAACTTGCTGACGTCAAGGATGTAGCATCGTGTATATAACACACACCCCAAGATCAGACCCACCGTCCTAGGCTATGGACGGTGGGAATATACAACATATATTAAGGTGGGTCCCACGTTGCTAGGCAACGTCATTACAACAGCCGTCCATTCCCAAAACAGGTGGGTCCCACATGGGGGCCCACACGTACAGCATACATACATACATACATATATATATATATATACATATATATATATATACACACACACACACACACATACATACATATATATATATATATGTATATTATCATCTCATATAATATAATATATTATAATATATACATACCTTCTATAATATACATTATATCCAGCGTCCAGCCACTGTCCAGTGATCCGGACGGTGCTGGACGATTGCACCTACATCATGGTGGTCCCACATAGTGGGCCACTAGAATTGGATCAAGCCGATATTTAATTTTCCCTTCCATCCGGGCCTGTGTGACCGTTCGGTCATGCGGACCCCGAATCAAGTTCAAAGTGGCCCACTTATTGGGCGGCATGGGTAAAATACACACAACAGAGGTGGGCCGTTGATCATAGGAAGAGAGAGAGAGAGAGAGAGAGAGAGAGAGAGAAAGAGAAAGAGAGGCATCAGCAATGTCAGAGGGAGGGACCCTGCCACTATTGGGCCCTCCCTTGAATAATACATACATCAAGTGGGTCCTACAACAAGTAGACCCTTAAATTTTAAAAAAAAATAAGAATGTGGGTCCAAGATCACCCACCGTCTTCTTCTTCTTGCTCCCTTGGCTTCCTTTGCTCCTTAGCTTCGATTCTAACGGAAGATGATGGAGTTTTGATGGTTGAGATGGGAGTTGAGAGCGTAAGAAGTGGGCCACACACAAAACTCTCTCGTGGAGGTTTGGGAGAGCTTAGATGTGTGATGCTTCTCTTGCTTGGAAAATGATTTAAGAAATAAGAGAGAGGGTTGTAGAGAGAGAGAGAGAGATGGGTGATGGATGTGGTGAGTGATGGGTGTAAGACCTTTTTCACTTTAGGGGTAGATGGTGTAAGAAAAGAATCGGGTGTGTAAGAGCTTTTGACTTTTGGGGTTGCTTGGGGATGGGTGTGAGGTGATGGTGTACTTGACATGTACTTGACCCTTGATGGGATTGATTGATGGATTGAGGTGACATGTTGTAGAGATTCTCTTGGGTTTTGTAACGCGCGGCGTTTTTCTCGAACTGAATGCGGGCCCACATCTCCCGGCCTGGGCATCACCTCAGTGCGCAAGACGCGGCATCGGAACCGCAGTGACGATGCGGTTGCTAGGGTACAAGTCTCGGGTTGAGTCGACTCAGGTTGAGAGGACTCGTCTTAGGATCGTGCGCAAACATTGGATACCGGTCGAGGGTTGCCGAAATTCGACCGGGAAGATCGCGAAAGCCTACGAAACGGTACGGATTAAGATACGGGTCTTACAACTCTCCCCTCCTAATAAAAATTTCATCTTCGAAATTTACACAATCATCCCAACTAGGCATAACTTATGAGGAAGAAGAAACATAAGATCATCGTATAAAATTAAAGATAACATATAAAATATAACACAATCAATCATCAAAGAGACGGGGATAGCGCTCTCGAATCTCGGTCTCGCGCTCCTAAGAAGCCTCCTCAATAGAATGGTGACCCCACTGAACCTTCTTCAACGAAATGACCTTGGTCCGGAGGACCTGCTCCTTCCGATCAAGGATACGAACCGGCTGCTCAATATAGGAAGGATCTTCACGAATCTCTAATGGCTGTCAATCAATAACAGGAACGATGTCTGACCCACACTTCCTCAACATAGAGACATGGAAAACGTTGTGGACGCCAGACAACTGAGATGGTAAGGCAAGCCGATAGGCTACGGCGCCAACGCGCCCAGTGATCTCAAAAGGTCCTATGAATCTTGGGGCAAGCTTGTCTTTCACTCCAAATTGAACTACGTCTTTCATGAGTGAGACCTTGAGATACACATGGTCTCATGCATCAAACTCTAAGGGACGACGCCGGCGGTTAGCAAAACTCTTCTGCCGGCTCTGAGTTGTGCGCATCCTCTGCCTGATGATATCGATAGCCTCTGATGTCTGCTGCACAAGCTCGGGACCTAGGAGACGGCGCTCTCCAACCTCCGTCCAACAACTCGGTGATCTGCATGGTCTGCCATATAGTGCCTCAAAAGGAGCCATTCGATGGCCGCCTGATAGCTATTGTTGTACACAAACTCAGCCAATCGCAGATGCTTATCCCAGTTACCCCCGAAATTAATTGCGTAGGCCCGAAGGATATCCTCAAGGATCTAGTTGACCCTTTTGGTCTGGCCATTGGTCCGCGGATGGTATGCGATGCTGAGCTGCAAATCAGTCCCCATCGCTCTCTGGAAGCTCCCCCAAAACTGAGACGTGAACCTCGGGTCTCGGTCAGAAACGATCGAGACTGGAACGCAGTGCAGTCTCATAATCTTCTCAATGAATAACCTCGCAAGCCGGTCCAAAGGTCAAGTCGCATGAATCGCAAAAAAAATGTGCCGACTTCGTCAAACGATCAACGACAACCCAGATGGCGTCATGACCGCGCTGAGTCTTGGCAAGCCCATAATGAAATCTGTCGACACGCGCTCCTATTTCCACATCGAGACACGCAACGGCTACAATAAACCAGGGGGTCTTTGATGATCGGCCTTGACACGTTGGCACGTGTCACACTCGGCCACAAAACTGGCGATCTGGCGCTTCATCCCCGCCAAAAAATATTGTCGCCTCATGTCATGGTACATCTTCGTCGAGCCAGGGTGGATAGAAAACCGCGATCGAGGTGCCTCGGTCATAAGATCTCTGCGTAACTCAGGAATATCCGGGACACATAATCCGTCTCTGAAGCGAAGCCCACCGTCTGTACCAATCTGCTAATTTGACTGACTCTCAGATGCCGCCTCAGCCATATAACTCTGCAACGACTCATCAGCCTGCTGAGCCTCGATCACCCTTGTGACAAGAGAGGGTTGAAGTGACAGGCTCGATAACTGTACGATAGAAGACTGTAGGCTGAACTTAAAATCATACTCTACTATATCCTCAAGCATCCGCCACTCCTGAATCATCATATGCACTACTAGGCCTCGTGGCTGACGGCTGGGGGCGTCTGCCACCACGTTAGCCTTGTCCGGTGGTACTGAAGATCGAAATCATAGTTCTTCAGGAACTCCATCCAGGGCATTTGTCTCATGTTCAACTCAGACTACGAGAAGAGGTACTTTAAACTCTTGTAGTCAGAAAAGAGCTCGAACCTAACCCCATAGAGATAGTGCCTCCACACCTTTAGTGCGAAGACAATGCTGTCAGTTCTAAATCATGCGTAGGGTAGTTCTATTCATGGACCTCAAGCTGATGAGACGCAAAGGTTACTAGCCTCCCGTGCTGCATCAGGACAACACCTAAGCCAATATGTGAGGCATCAGTAAATACAACAAATCCATCACTCCCAGTGAGAAGAGTGAGGACATGGGTGGACATCAGACGGTCCTTCAGCTCTATGAATACCTACTCACATGCGTCGCCCCAAACAAACTATGCGCCCTTCCGAGTCAACCTGGTCAATGGGGCTGCGATACGGGAGAAGCCCTCAATGAAACGTCAGTAGTAGCCAGCCAAACCAAGGAAGCTGCGGATCTCAGATGCGTTCGTGGGATGGTCACACTGACGCACTGCCTCGACCTTCGAGGGGTCCACTGCGATACCTTCCCTCATCACCACGTGACGAAGAATTTCACCTCCTCATGCCAAAACTCGCACTTCTTCAGCTTCGATACAGCTGGTGTGCGGGGAGGGCCTGCAATGCAACTTCCAAATGCTGCTCGTGCTTCTCACGGGTCCTCGAATAGATCAGAATGTCGTCGATGAAGACTACAATAAACTGATCGAGATAAGGTCGGAAGACCTCGTTCATCAACTGTATGAAGACCGCGAGTGCATTGGTCAGTCCGAAGGATATGACCTGAAACTCAAAATAACCATAACGCGTCCTGAAAGCCGTCTTCGGAATGTCCTCCTCTCCGACCCGAATCTGATGATAACTGGAACGCAGGTCAATCTTTGAAAAGAACTGTGCACCCTGCAGTTGATCAAATAAATCGTCAATCCTCGGGAGCGGATACTTATTTTTTATCGTGACCTTGTCGAGCTCGCGATAGTCCACGCAGAGCCTCAACAAGCCATCCTTCTTCTTCACGAAGAGTACCGGTGCTCCCCAAGCGAACTGCTCGGACGGATAAAGCCTAACTCGCGTAACTCATCCGACTGCTTCTGCAGTTCCCGCAACTCTAACGGTGTCATACTATACGGGGCCTTCGAAATAGGTGCGGTACCGGGCACGAGATCAATCTGAAACTCGGTGTATCTGCGAGGCAGTAATCCCGGAATCTCCTGGAACACATCGAGAAAATCGTAAACCACAGACAACTGGTCGATGCTCGCCACTATGGGCTCCTCTATGGCACACGACATCATACAAGACAACGGCTCTCCTCTGGGCTCAGCAATGAACTGGAACTGCGGCAAGCCAGTATACAAAACGTGACCGTTCTCACGGAGCAATCCAATATGGCGTGGTACTCAGACATCGACAATACAAACAGATCTGCCGGTAAAAAGATATCCCCAAGTAGAACGGGGCAAGACAAGAAAAATCAGTCCAACACTGCAGTCTTTCCTAAGGGAGTCGATACTGACAAACCCTCACTAGCAGACTCCAACGGTAAACCAGTAGATCGATAGAAACTCTCGGCCACAAAAGAATGCGATGCACCAGAATCAAACAACACACGTGCAATGCATGCAGAGACCAAAAGCATACCCTTGATGACCCCTCAGATGACTGTGGATCCTGCTGAGCCGCGTAAAACCTAACCTAAGCCGGTTGGGGGGTGCATGTCCCCTATAAGTGTATTACTGCTGCTGGGGTCGCTGAGGCAGTCGAAACTGCTATCTTTGCTGCTGCGGCCTCAGAGGCTAGTGTTGATGCTGCTGCTGAGGTGGCCTCGGTGGTGTGGGCTACTGTCGCTGCTACTGTGGGGGTCTCTACTGCTGCTGTGGTGGAGGCTGCTGTAAACCTCTCAGCTGCTGCTGCTGCTTGGGGCGGGGACACTCCCACATACGGTGCCCCGTCGCACCGCACCCAAAACATATGCCAGTGAACTGCCTCGGAGGTGGTGTTAGAGGTGTTGCTGGCGCCCGGAAGGCTGGGCGGCCTGTGCACCTTTACTGTGGTCGACGCTGCTGGGAATCATTGGAAGGAGTCTGCCTCTTCCAGTCTCTCCTCTGACCGCAATCAGACTAATAACCGGCCCACTCAGCCTCATAAATCTGGGCCTTCCATACCACCTCCTCAAAAGTCGGGAGCTCATGCCCAATAACACGACCTCGAAGACCGTAACGTAAGCCGTCTTCGAATCGGCGGGCTCTTCGCTCCTCATCATCTACCAAATATGGTGTAAATCTAGACAACACTACAAAACGAGCCACATACTAAGCCACTGTCATATCACCTTGCATCAGGGCCTCGAACTCCAATGCTCGCTGTCGTCGGATGTGATCAGGAAAATACTGTCGGTCAAACCGATCCACAAAATCCTCCTAGGTCCACACAAAATTGGTGTCTGCTGCTCGGGAGACTGATGTCCACCAGTGCTCAGCCTCACCATGGAGGAGAAATACTGTTTATCGGACTCGTCGCTCGGTCGTACATCCCATCGGATCAAATATCTTCTCCTCATCGGAGCGTCATCTCTCGGCTACAGTCGAGTCTGGCTCGCCCTGAAAACGCGAGGGATCGAGCCGTCGAAACTCTCGAATGAGGGCACTCGAGCACTCTTACTCTGCCTGGGCTGGCGAAACGACAGGGTGCCTGCCCTTCCCCTGAAGGGCGGCCGTCACAGCATGCAACATCTACTGTAACTGAGAGGCACTCACGGGTACGGTCGGATCCGCACCAGCCTTTAATAGAGGAACGGCATCCTCAGGCTGGGGAGTCGGAATCTCTGGTGATGGAGTGAGGATCGTAGGTGGTAGGGCGGGAGTCTCAGGTGGTGGTGCGGGAGTCTCAGGTGGTGGTGTGGGAGTCAATTGGGTCACTCTCGTGGGCATTATGTCTTATAGGAAAAGGCAAAGGCACCTATCAACTTTAAAAACTCTTGAAGGCACGTACGTTAAGGGTTTGTAACAAAAAAATTGCTAAGTTATCCGAACTTCAAGACTTAGTCATTCTAAACTCATAGCAGACATGTAATGTTGTTCTTAGTTATTTCCAAGTTATGCTCTGATACCAACTTCTGTCACGCCCCAAACTCGGAGACCAGGCTTACAAAATTTTCGATTGCCGAATCCGGCGCTGACAGCCTTAGTACCTCATTCTCGACTCCCGGCACCCATTCGCCAGGTTCCGATCCTGAGATGCTACGAGGAGGATTTTTCAATATCAGTTTGATTTGTAATAAGCATAACCAAAGGCATAACCCACAAACAACAACCAAAAACTCCATCACATTTTCACTATGATAAAAAATTTATAAGTACAGTGTGCGTAAAGGAAAATACAATGATGATAGACAAAAGCTCCAAAATGATCTGCTACATGCTCTAGCCGCAGCGCTGCTGTAATCCAACATCACCTGCACGCAATGGCTATACATAAGCTTATGGAAAGCTTAGAGGGTGGTGAAAGTGTGTGCGTAAGGTAGTAATGTAATTATGCAGTATTAGAGCAATATGGAATATGCTGATGAATCCATAAATACCATTAGCCGTACCAAGGTATGCGATGCAAGGCATGAATGATGTCGGCCATACCAAGGCCATGCGATGCAAGATGCAACTTAAGCATACAAATCCTCATCTAAGTCCACATATCAATACAGTTCAACTTTGGAATATAACCGGGGTCTAGTACACTCCAACCAGATTATCACCCCATCGTACACAATAAGGTGAGTGGAAGAGACCTCACCATCCGCCTGCCAATATTGGGCTCGGCTCGTCGATAGCGGACCCATTCCTCGAGCTGGTCAGACTCAGCCTAGCTTTGCCCCCTCCTCTCGGGCAGATAAGGCCGCATCCCCTTCCAATCGACCACAACATAGTGGAAAGTGCGGTCTTCTGGTAATCGGCACTCGGCGCTCATACACCCACTCGGTCTAGACGTTAGAGCAACCTCTTGGTACCATAAGAGTTTAGAGACTTTCACCCAGGGATATCTATAACACCCCATGTAGAACAAGATTTTCGGTATCCAATCCTATCAAACACGATATGCCTGTAGAAGCTACGACCTTGTTGTCGCTAGGGCGTACAGTAACCATGTCACACAATGTGAAATGCATGAATCACATTATCCAGTCATGCAGCAATCCTGTGCATACTGCGTGCTCATGTAGGCAACTCCGCCCATCCGGGAGCCTATAAACAATCTACCCGAAGGCGTCTGCTATGATCAGTCACTCATTTCATCACAAGCATACAGATGATGCGCATGGGCATATATCATGATGTTATGTTGTCACATACTCATAATCGGTATCGATAGCCGGCGTCGACCTCGATAATCGGCACCAATAATCAGCATCGATATCATGGTCGATAATCGGCATCGATAATCGACACCGACAATCAGCATATATAAGCAAGGCGGGGTCCATAGATGATCAGCGATCAACCATAGTATAAAAATCGACACTCGGCCATGGTTATATCAAATCCGGTAACATGGAGTCATCCGTGTACGGCAAATGGGGCCCACTTATTTGAGTTAACCCATGAAGGGAATAGGCCTAACAAGGCCTAAGGGAAGGTCACAATGAGGACATCTAACCATCATTGCCCCTCAATGTGGACATTTAACTAACATTGCTCCTAAGGAGTGGCCTACATAAGGAATTCATAAACAATGTAACGGCCACACACATACATTACATTGGGCCTCGCTCATAGGCCTCACACACATCGCATTGGACTTCATATACATCAAATGGGCCGATTCAAATGGGCCGAATCAAATGGGTCGATCGAATGGGCCAAATGCATATCAAATCGGGCCCACCCTTATGTATTTGAGATCCAACCTATTCATAAGTTATCATAGAGATAGATAAAATGAAAACAATTATCAACTTAATTGGAAACTACCGTGGCCCTTAGGAGTTTGAACGGTGGATGTCACGGTCCACTATTTAAATGGTGGGGTCCACTTGAACTTTAGATCTAACCCATCCTTTTGTCCATGTCATGAAAATGATATCTCGATATGGTTGGACGGTTTGGATGACAGTTTGGATACAACGTATGCATCATGGCGGGCCCCACCGTCAAAATAATGGACGGTGTAAATAAGACACATACATCATGTGGGGCCTGTGGGTTTGCTGCTGTCAAGAGGAGCAGCCACATAGTTGTTGTACGTGCAACTTACTGCACAGGAAGGCAAAGGTGGGTCCCACGTAGGGCCCACCATCATCAATATATATAATATAACATATAGTATATATAATATAATATAATATATATATATATATATATATTATAATATATAAAATATATATCAACGTCCAGGCTTGGATGGCCTGGATAGGGGAGGGGGGTATCCTCACACGTGTGATGGGTCCCACCATCCAAGGACGGTGGACACAACACATACATGATGGTGTGGCCCACCTTAATGGATGAACGGCATAGATGGGTCCCATGGACCCCACTGACCTCAGCGTTGAAACGAGGTATCTTTCACCCAGACTACCTCTTGAGCTATGGATCTGGGTCCCACCATCAGCTCACACTTCATTGGCAGCCACCCGTACTAGGGAATCAATGCTAAGACCTCAACGTTGAAATGAGGTTTCTTTCAATCTGTCAACCATTTGAGCTGTGGATCTAGGTCCCACTATCTGGACAGTCTGGATCTCACGTGGGACCCACAGAACTTGTTGATGTCAAGGATACAGCGTCCTGCTGCTAGCCGTCCAACACATGGACGGCCCAGCTGAATTGGATGGACGGTGTGTATATAACACATACCCCATGATCAGACCCACCGTCCTAAGCCATGGACGGTGGGAATATACAACATATATTAAGGTGGGTCCCACGTTGCTAGGGAACGTCATTACAGCAGCCGTCCATTCCCAAAACAGGTGAGTCCCGCATGGGGCCCACACATACAGCATACATATATATATGTATATATATATATATTATCATCTCATATAATATAATATATTATAATATATATACCTTATATAATATACATTATATCCAGTGTCCAGCCACATCCAGCAATCCGGACGGTGCTAGACGATTGCACCTACATCATGGTGGTCCCACACGGTGGGCCACTAGAATTGGATCAAGCCGATATTTATTGTTCCCTTTCATCCGAGCCTGTGTGACTGTCCGTTCATACAGACCCCGAATCGGGATCAAAGTGGCCCACTTGGCTGACGGCATGGATAAAATACACACATCATAGGTGGGCCATTGATCATGGGAAGAGAGAAAGAGAGAAAGAGAGAAAGGGACATGTAGGGGAGGGACCGCGCCACTATTGGGCCCTCCCTTGAATAATACATACATCAAGTGGGTCGTACAACAAGTGGACCCTTAAATATAAAAAAAAAAAAGAATGTGGGTCCAAGATCACCCACCGTCTTCTTCTTTTTGCTCTCTTGGCTTCCTTTGCTCCTTAGCTTCGATTCCAACGGAAGATGATGGAGTTTTGATGATTGAGATGGGAGATGAGAGGATAAGAAGTGGGCCACACATAAAGCTCTCTCATGGAGGTTTGGGAGAGCTTAGACGTGTGATGCTTCTCTTGCTTGGAAAGTGATTTAAGAAATGAGAGAGAGGGTTGTAGAGAGAGAGAGAGAGAGAGAGAGAGAGAGATGGGTGATGGATGTGGTGAGTGATGGGTGTAAGACCTTTTTGACTTTAAGGGTAGATGGTGTAAGAAAGGCATGGGGTGTGTAAGAGCTTTTTGACTTTTAGGGTTGCTTGGAGATGGGTGTGAGGTGATGGTGTACTTGACATATACTTGACCCTTGATGGGATTGATTGATGGATTGAGGTAACATGTTGTAGAGATTCTCTTGGGTTTTGCAACACACGGCGTTTTCCTTGAACTGAACATAAGCCCACATCTTCTGGCCTGGGTATCGCCTCGGCGCACGAGATGCGGCGACGGCGCGGTCGCTATGGTACAAGTCTCGGGTCGAGTCGACTCTGGTTTGCAGGACTCGTCTTAGGATCTTGTGCAAATGTTGGATACAGGTTGAGGGTTGCCGAAATTCGACCAGGAAGATCGCGGAAACCTATGAAACGGTACGGACTAAGATACGGGTCTTACAAGTGATTTTCATCCTTTAAATATTTTATATTGTTAATCTCATTGATTTACACATTGAAAGGAAAGGTGTATGGTTTCCTAATAAGTGTTATCATAGCTTCGGGTTTGGTTATAATTATTTCATGTGGATCATGGAGATAAGCACGGGTCAAATGATTAGTTTGAATGGAAAAATAATAATGATTGGGAAAACGAAGATAGAAGATTTATTGTATTGCAAGGACTCATACATACCCTTGAAGGTGTTGGGGAAAAATCGAAACATATGATCGATGACAAATAGAAGAAACTAGATCAGAAGGCTGTTGTTTTTATTCAGCAATGGTTAGATAATGGTGTCTTTCATCATGTGCATATAGAAACTCTGACATAATCACTTTGGAAGAAATTGGAAGGGCTATATGAGAGAAAGACCGCGAGCAACAAGGCTTTCATGATTAGGAAACTCGTGAATTTGAAATATAAAGAAGGAAGCTCAATTGTGGAGCATTTGAATGAAATTCAAAATATTGTGTATCAGCTCTCTTCTATGAAAATGGTGATAGATGATAAGTTACATCCCTTGTTACTTCTCAGCTTTTTACTTGACAGTTAGGAGACCTAAGTGATGTCTCTAAGTAACTTTGCTCCAGATGGAGTTGTTATAATGAGCGAAGTAATAAGTAGTTTATTGAATGAAGAAACAAGACAAAAATCAAAGGCACTTATCACAAAAAAATAGTAATAATAATAAATTAGAGGAGAAGAAAATGTAGAAAGCCAAACTACCGTGAGAAGTTAATGGTCAAAACGAAGTCAAGAAATGGTGTTAACTACTATAATTGTGGCAAGCTGGGCCACTATCAAAATGACTGTCGAAAGCCCAAAAAGGAGAAGGAGAAAGATAAAGTGAAGGAAAATTAAGAAAAGAAGGACACAACTGCATTTTTCTTAAACGGTAATGTTATTATCTTCTCAATTTGTGAACACGCATGTCTCAATCTCATTTGTTAAGATACAGATTGGGTTGTTGACATCGGTGCTCCATATCACCCTATTTCTCGCAAAGACTTCTTTATAGCTTATAAGTTTGGGTGCTTTTCAAATTCAATGACATTCCAGATGAAAGGGTTGCAATTGATTACTCGTAATACTGCGAAAAATCCAAGAACAATTGCAATATTTTCCTCAACTCTTGTGGTATATGCGAGTTATTTTTACACCAGTGTGCACTATGTTCAACATTTTAGATGATCTCTCAACACTAGGGAATGGTTTCTTAGATCATCTTAGAATGTATGCACATTTCACATTTATCGTTTTCACTTTCATTATATAAGATTAAGTCATTCTTAACCATGAGTCTTATGGTGTTATAGCCTACATGCGCTAACCTACCATGCCATAAGAATACAGATTCAACCATATAAGCAAAAATAAAAAATAAAAATTATTCAACGAGAACTTAATCATCATATTACAAGCATACCATTTCCAGACATAATTCTCATTTTTGGACAAGATCAACTTGTCAAACTCATATACAACCATTATTCCAGGTTTGCCCAAAAGATCCCATGAAACTAAGTTTCTTCTCATGTCTAAGATGTGTAGTACATTGGTTAAGATTGTCTTCTTTCCAAAGATAAACATAAGTTCCACAATTCATTTGTCGACGACCTTCGACCGTCCTTCATTCCTTTTTTGGACCTATGAGTCATTGGTCACATCTTTATAGGTTTTGCAGGCAAATCTATCATAGCATACATATACTGTGCCAGTTGTATCGTACCACCAACTAGAGACTTTCCCTTGAACCATGTTGCCGAATCCGGTGCTGACAGCCTCCGTAGTACCCCATTCTCGGCTCCTAGCGTCCATACGCCAGATTCCGATCCTGGGGTCCTACAAGGAGGTTTTTTTTTGTATATACATTTAACTCGTAATAAGCATAACCACAAGATTACCCAATTCACAAAGGCAACATCATCATCACATATCCACTAATATAATCATTTGGGTACAATGCTGAAAGGAAATACATAATTAAAAACCAAGCTCCAGAAGACCGCCGCACGCTCCAAGCTCAACACTGCTGCAACCTAACATCACCTGCACGCATCTATCGTGCATAAGCTTATAGAAAGCTTAGAGGGTGGTGTAAGTGTGTACAAGGTAAGTGCCAAGTATTCAACATAATGACATCATCATATAAGACCAGAAATACCGGTAATCCATAAATCATACAATATCGGAATAAGCAGAAATATTGATAAGATCATACGATAACAGAGTAAGCGAAAATACGGACAAATCCATGAGTCAATCAATGTCAGCATATGCAATATAGAACTACTATGCAAATGAAGAATCATAGATAGCCAAATATCAGATGCAGAGGATACAATACAATATACATTCTTGATGAGTAACACAAATAGCGTCAACCGTACCTAAACTATATAAATATAGAGACACAATAACCCAAAATGCCATATGCCGCGAATGTTCAGCAATATGCGGTGTGAATGGAATGACCATACTGGAGTGTGAAGTCGGGATGATAGTACGTAGTATCGCAGGCTATGGGGTCCATCACAAGAGACTTCTATCCAAACCAGTCCCATACCTAAATTTGGATAGTTAGACTCAATGTGGTAAACTCCTGATCTCAGGTTAGTCGCGCGCCCCAACCGAAATCCTGGCCATTGCGAAAGCACTCGTAACAAATAGTTGCGCACCACCAACCCTAGTGGATAGTGAATGAATGAATGCATGAATGAGTATGCAACTCCTACTCACTAAATCCACATATCAGTACAGTTCATCTATAGGATCGTCACCGGGTTTAGTACACTCCAAATGGCACCGCCGCTCTCCCACCCGCATAGTCCAAGTGAGTATAAGAAACTTCACTATCCGCCTTGCCAATAGTCCGCCAATACCTATCCGGGGACGTCAATAGCGGACTCATTCACGAGCCGGTCAAACTCGGCCTAGTATTGCCCCCTACCCTCGGGCGAGTAAGGCCACACCCTCCCAACCGACTACGACACGGTGGGAGACGCGGCCTCCCGGTATTCGGCACTCGGGCGCTCATGTATCCACTCGGTCTCGGACGTTGGGGCGTCTCCTGGCCACGGAGGTTTAGGGATTTTCACCCGAGGGACATCTATGGCGCCCGTATGCTAGAACCAAATATTTCCGGTATCCTATTTGGCCATCCACGATATGCCGTGGAGGTTACGGCCTGATGTCGCTAGGGCATACGAGTAATCATAATGCGAGATGCATGAGTCATACAATCTAGTCATGCATCGATCCTGCACATACCGCGTGCTCATGTGAGATAACCTCCACCCATCGGGAGTCTCATAACAACATGCTCAATGACATATGCAATGATCAACCACCTCTCATAACAAACATGCAGATGATGCGTATGGGCATGTATCATGATGCTATTTTGTCACATACTCATAATCGAAATCAACAACCAGCATCGATAATCGACCTCGACCATATGGACATTTAACCAACATTGCCCCCAAGGAATGGCCTACATAGAGTCAAACATATAATGGGCCCACGGCCTCACACAAGGGCCTAATATACAACACAATGGGTCTTACCCAAGGGCCACATATACACAACAGGTGGACCCTGCTCATAGGCCACCAATACATCACAATGGGCCTTGCCCATGGGCCATGAATACATCACAATGGGCCTTGCCCATGGGCCTCAAATACAGGACATGTGGGCCCTACACATGGGTCTTGAATACATCAAATGGACCATGTATCATAGGCTTAATACATATCACAATGACCCTCAATTACGGGTCACATATACATCATGTAGGTCTCGACAATCGGCCTTGGCAATCGAATTCGATACTCAGAATCGGCCTCGACAATCGGAACCGATAATCTACATCGATAATTAGCACCGACAATCAGCATCGATAATCAACACCGACGACCGGTCACATAGACAAGACTGGGTCCATAGATGAACATCTGATCAACCATAATATAAATATCAGCCCTCGGCCGTGGTTATATCAAATCTGGTAGCATGGAGCCATCCGTCCGTGGTAAATGGGGCCCACTTATTTACGTTAACCCACTAAGATAATGATGAGAATGGGCCTGATAAGGTCTAAGGAAGGGTCACAATGTGAACATCTAACCATCACTGCCCAGCAATGTGGACATTTAACTAACATTGCTCCCAAGGAGTGGTCCACATAGAGTCAAACATAAGGTGGGCCCAAATATCCAACAAGTGGACCTTAAACAGTCATCACAGGTGGGCCTACACATACAACATGTGGTCGATACATTGGGCCGCACCATTGGACCTAATATACACATCACGGTGGGTCGCATCATTGGGCCGCACCAATGGGCCTCATGCAATTCAAGTCGGGCCTCAATAAATGGGTCGAAAACATATCACAATAGGCCACGACATACGGGTCAGAAATACGTCGCAATGGGCCGCACTAATACATCAAGGTGGGCCTCTTTATATGGGCCGCACCAAAAAAAATCATTTCAATAGTTGTAGGTATAACATGTGTATCACTACACCTATGGCCCACATATGATGATCAGCACTTGTACAAACATATCCATGTAAATCGGCGCCAACCAAATATTGTCCAGCACTATCCCAACATTATGACGGGGTGTATACAAAATACGAACATCTAGGCGAGCCGCACAAGTGGACGGTGTGGGTGAAGTATACAAAGCATGGTGGGCCTGTACAGTGTAGGCGAGCCCAACACATGCAGCAAGCGGGCCCTGCGCCATCAAGACGGGTAAATGGTGCGGATATACAATACATTTATCATGGTGGAATCACACATTGAAAGGGGCCTTATATACATCATATTAGGCCTCGACCCATGAGCCCCAAATACATCTAATGGGCCATATCACAGGGACCTCATATATAACAAGGTGGGCCTTAACAATGGGCCATAAATATGGTAAGTGGGCCACACCACATGGCCACGTTTATATCAAATGAGCCACACTCAAATATAAGTGGTGATAATGATTTCCACTACTAAAATTTCCAAGGCCCGCCATAACATTTATTTCTCACCCAATCTAATCATAAGATCTCAAGGATTTCAAAGATAGCCGTTCAATCCTCACTGTGCACTATGGTCTACTTGATAAATAAATCTGTCTTATTTTCGTCCCAAACCAAAAAAAAAAAAAGATCATTTTCCAAAAATGGTTGGACAGTTGGATGAAACACATGCATCATGGTGGGTCCCATAAGGATGGAAGGTATAGATAAGTCACATGTTCCATGATGGACGTCCACAATTGTGGACACAACACATACATAAATAGGTCTTAAGTAAGACCCACCAAAATGTTTATTTTCCACCCAACTTAGGGCCCAACATACTGTCCATCCAAACTGGGGCCAACATGATGTTTATCTTCCATCCAAACTAGTCATAGGGTCATATGGGCCTAGGGCCCACTGTATTATTTATTTGCAATCCAATCTATTCATAAGGTCACGTGGACCTTGGGCCCACCGTAATATTTATTTATTATCCAACCGGGCCACTATAATATCTATATGCATCCAACTGTTGATAAGGTCTTATAGACTTGGGGCCCACTACAATATTTATTTTTCTTCCAACTTTGTTGATGGGGTCACACGATCATGAAACCCACCGCAATATTTACTTGCTCCAACTGGCTGATAAAGTTACATGGGTAAGGGGCCCACTACAATGTTTACTTGCCATGCAACCTGTTTATAAGGTCACGTGGACTGAGCCACTGTAATGTTTATTTGTCCACCAAACTTTTGGTACGGTTATGTGGTCCTGGGGTCCACCGTGATGTAGTTCACAAATCCAACCCATTCACCGTGTGTGCCCCACCAATTTAAGGGTCCAAACCGAGTTTCAGGTGGATCCAAGTTGCATGTGGACCCCAGCAGTTGATTCCATGTGGCTTGGCATACCACTGCATGAAAGGTGATGGTGTGGGCCATCCGAGAACTTTTTATGACTGATTTTTGGAACCAACGCATCATAAAAGGAAACCTATTAAATGAACGGCATGGATGTAGAACATACATCATGGTAGGGTCCATAATTGGGGCCAAGGGGGGGCCCCTGTTTAACGTTGGACGTCCAGGGAGTCTGGACGTCAAGGTATATACATGCATATTTATTATTATTTTTTCTTTTATCCTAGGTGGGACCCACATTAACCAGATCTACTCCTTCCATTATATGTGTCCCGTAAACTTAGAGGTCCAAACTAAGTTTCAATCACATTCAAAACTCAAGTAGGCCCCACCAAATGATTTTATATATTTAGACATGTTTTCACATGATTTTAGATGGTGTGGCCCGCCTGAGTCCCGTATAAGGTTGATTTTTGGGATGGACACCTAGTTTATGGGGACCCCCAGTCCGTCCCCCCGTCCGTCAGCCGCCTGCTGCGTGCTCTGACAGCAGCAGCTGCTGCTGCTTTACTGCCTGTTTTTTTTTTTGAAAACTAAATTTCGGTGCTATTTTGTAGATGGGGCCCACGTCGGACGAATCCAATCCATCCATTCGTCACCATGGCTTGATACAATACCAACGAGTCTAAGATTGGGCTGTTTTTGATATTCGGGAGCATCAGGAAGTAAATCAAAGGTAAGAGCACCGTTTCCTAAACCATGGCCCGCCAGGAAACCAGATCAACCTCATTTTTCGGTTCAACGCCTGAAATGAGCTGGGGAACATAGTGGACGGATTGGATTAGAAACATATATCAAGGTGGGACCTGCATAAGTGGCCCACCCAAAATCTTTTTTTTTTTTTGCTCTCGGACGTCAATACATCCACCGTCAGCGAACACTTCATAGTTACAGCGTCCAGCCTCCCTAGACGCTGGACATTGCTCAAACATTCATTAAGGTGGGCCTCACCCACAGACATGCTGTCCAGGTGTGCCACCCAAATGGTTAGATGATGTGGGTAATACACACATCAAAGTGAGGTCCATTTGATGAACGGTTTGAACATCACACAACCCATTAGATGGGCCACACAATCACATCTTCACACCAAGCAAATGAAAAAGAGAGGGAGAGGGAGAGAGAAGCACCCACCTTACTTTTCTTCTTCCCATATACTCCAATGCCTCTAAGAAGCTCTATTAATGGTGAAGATGATGATCTAGAGGTTGGATTGGTGGGGATATAAGGTGGGAGATGGTTGGACGTCCATGGTTTTTGCCAAGGAGAATGAAGAAGAAAGAGTGAGGGAGAGGGATAGGAGAGATAGAGAGGGGAAGGTTCCTAGGCAATTAATGATTTTGACTTTTGGGGAAAAAGGGAAGGGGTGGTTGCTTGTAAGGAGTTATGGCTAGGGTAGGGTAGGGTGATGTCACCCTATGGGTGACATCATAGTAATTATTATTATTTTTTTGGAAAGTACAACAACAAGGGTAGGTGGGTCCCACGATCAAGCGATCAACGACCTAGATAATGCACGGGCCGGATCTCATAATATGAGCGTCGCATTGACGCACAAGACGCGTCGCCGGAACCGCGACGACGGCGCGGTCGCAATGACATAGGTCTCGTTTTGGGTCGGCTCGGGTTTACAGGATGTAACTCAAGAGCGTGCGCCAATGTTATCTACGCGTCGCGGGTTGTCGAAATTCGACTGGGAGGACCGCGTAGCATACATATACTGTGCCAGTTGTATCGTACCACCAACTAGAGACTTTCCCTTGAACCATGTTCACTTAAGTGATCATTGCAACTATGTCATCATCCACTACACTAGACTCTTTCTTAGGCCTCCTGCGGTCTCTACATACTCGAGCAAAATGCTCAGTTTTCCCCCAAATATAGTAGGACCCTTTGGGTTTCTTGTTCTTCATCTTTTGGGATTTTTTGAATTTCCCTTTATCCTTATTAGGTTTTAGGGACTCATTCTTCTTGAGGTTATTATTCTAGGATAGCATTTCTACTACATTTCACCTTGGATGAGGACGCACTATTGGCATCATCTTTTTTGTCTTGGTCGCGAGATTCTTCCTTAATCTGAAGATGTTTTTGAATTTGTTCAAAGGTGAATTCTTTAGATTTGTGAAGTAGCTTTTTCTTATAATCTTTTCAACTTGGAGGTAATTTAGCTATTATAGCCCCAACTTGGAAGGATTTAAATAGGCCAATTTTTAAGGTATTTATCTTATTTATGATCAATTGCAATTCTTGAACTTGTGCTAGTAGAGGCTTGTTATCTACCATTGTGAAATCGAAATACCCAGCAATTAAAAATTTATGTGTTCCCTCTTTTTCAGCCTTGTACTTGAATTCTAGCTCACTCCAGATATTTTTGGCCGAGGTTGTTCTTATGTACAATTCATATAGATGGTTGGATAAAGCGTTCACAATGTGACCGCGACGGAGCAATTTGTCTTCTTAACACTTGGATTTAGCAGCAATCTATTCTGTAGTATCATTGTTAGTCGCCTTTAAAAGTGGTTACAAGTTCGGGTCCAGGATGTAAAAGATTTTCAGCGCAGTAAAAAGGAATTTCAACCTGTCCTGCCATCTGGTGAAGTTGGTGTCATCGAAATAATCAGGTTGTATTACGTCCTGGTTCATCAGCTTGATTGATGCAACAATTTTAGTATCCATCATGAAATCACACTTTAAGATTGTTGGAAATTTTCAAAATGATAATTTGAATACCGAAAATAAAATTTTAAAAAAATAATTCAATCAGGCTGAAGCACGTATTAGAATCTCAATGAATTCTAGGACTCAGTAACTGAATGAGTTTTATAACTCGGTTTGTTTCTTACTTATCAAAAGTGTAACGCCCTGAAAATCGAGGGTCGAGTAAAAGTCCAACTCCCGAGTTCCAACGCATCACTTATGCAACATATTTAATGATGATTAAATGTTGTCTGTATTAGTACATAAACATGAATAACATTAAGCCAAAAGTGCAAAACATAATCCAGGGATAGTTGTAATACGCGAGCGGAAGACTGAAACGAATATATATAAGTTTACAAATCAGTATAAGTCCCCAAAGTATGTGTGCATTATCAGGTCAATAATTACATGTATTGTTTCAAAATGTAAAATATCAAAAATGTAACAGTCCACTACAAGTATAACCCTAAAGCCCCCGTCGATCAGAGCGGTCTATGTAAACCCGCCTGAATAGTGCAAATATGAGAATGCCTCCTCATCATCCTCGAAGTCCGGCTCCGCCTCGTAGGCTGCGCCATCGTCTGAACCTACAACAGGGTCTAGTTGGTGTTCAAGACACCGTCCCGTAACGTGGGAGTGAGTGATCAACTCAGTAGAACAATAAAGCAAAGATTAACATGTTATCAATTCAGTCAAGCAGTAATGATAAAGTAATACAATCGAACATCCTTAGATACTCTAATTAATGCAGGATGGTATGAATAAATGATGTATGCCCTCGCCTGCACTCCCTCAGCGATCTTCATCTAACGGTCGCGCATGTCAGTCACTTCCTCGTACTCTCTACACATCGCCAAACGGCACATGCAATGTGGTGCATGAACATGATTATCAAGTTCTTATTAGTCCTTTTCATACAGCAGGATTGGGAAGCTAAGGTACCTCCCTTATATCATTTCCCAAACAGTGATCCATTCTAGGATCGTCAATCCTAGTAAATCTCATACGATGTTATGGTTCTAGGTCGCTACAAAGGGCTCGTCACCTTATCAGTGTAGGCCTAGAGTACTCTTGTTGCTACGTAAGGGCTCGTCGCCTCTACACAGTCTTAGGGTACGCTCGAGGTCACTACAAAGGGCTCGTCACCTTATCAGTGTAGGCCAACAGCTCGAATACAGTGTCCCATACCACCGTATTTGACTCACGAGTCTGGGTTACTCACTGGTCACTACGGGGAGACTCTTCACCCCAGCGTAGGCCGATAGCTTGATCACGGTGTCCCATACCACCATGCCCGGCTTATGAGTCTTAGCGGATCGAGGTACCAAGGTTAAAAGGGTTTTCACTGATGAGCTTGGTACCTTAGATTCAAGCAGTAGCTTCCATACATGGTGAACATACATCGGGTCAATCGGGTTACTTGACGAGCTCGACTAGTACGAGCGCACGTTGAATTGACCGACATGAAGTGCGTAAGCACTCCGTATGGCCTAACCACTGCCGACAACCAAGGTACGACTCGGGTTCATCGAACACATCCTATGTGGCGAGACAACCTCAGCCACCTATTCATTGCCTGTTATCGATTGTCTGGACTATTCCGTAGTCCCAAACACATTCAATTATATCAGATAATTATACAGGCTAATCAAAACAGTAATGGATCAACAATTCCAATCATACAAGCATGTGAGCATTTGATGGATTTCAACTAAAACATGCATTCACACACATGCAGTGTCTAAGTAAAGCAGACAAAGAATACAAATTACATGGAGGAAATCATACACATCGTTAAGATAGTTGAGAATCTCTTCTCAACGCCCATATAAAGTATAATAGATCACACACTTGTTCATTCAGATATTTCTACAAACACTTAGACTACATATTCCAACATACATAACGTATGTTGGTGATAGCACGTATTAGGAAAAATCCTTTCATAAAGGAGTTGTTACACACACGACAATTAATCATGACAAACGTAGTTTCAAATTCCATATGTATACGGTCTTTTCTACAAATACATGGAATACACTAAACTCCACATAATTCATACATATTTGAAACGTGAAACAAACATCGCATTTGACATGTGAAATAACACCCACATCAGTAATAAACCATTAACAGGCAATGAAAGCCTTGAAAACCATAACCTATACATTTATAGTCCACACATTTCGCCAGTAAACTTGTAACGAACTCAGTTTTAAAGCTAAGTCTTTGTTTACGGCAGATTGGCAACCTATAACATAAATTAAGTCAGCTATTTCATAACTTACACTATCCGAAACCCTAAAACAGATTAGGGTTAGGTTTTCTTACCCAAGTACATTGTCGAAAATGCCGAATTTGTGATACAGAGGGGGTGGCTAAGTGCGTGGAGTAACGGGATCGAATCCCAGGAAGAACTTCCAACTCTCACTCTCACTTTCTCTCCTTTCCTTTCTCTTTTCTCTTCTCTCTCTCCTAAGGTTTCTCAAATTCGTATGGGGTGAGAGAGAGAGAGAGAAGGTTTAAGGTCCTTATATAGGCCCAGGTTTGATGGAAATGGCCCCAGGGCCAAGGTATACTTAGGTTATATCCAAATACGGACCGTTCCGGTCCAACAGAGCACTTCTGGTGGCCCCTTTTCCACGTGCGGTCGGACTTAAGCTCCCTGACCATGGATCTAGGTCAGGCTGAGTTTTCGTTTCGATCGGATTTACAGATCAGCCTGGCGGACCAGTTTCAGTTTAACGGTCACGGTCACTCGATCAGGGTCACAAGTACACCGACATGTGTGAGACATTTCTCCTAATCCGAGGGTGTATTTGGGTCAGATTCTGACGGTCTGAATCCTTATATTTGGCCCGCAAGCGACACGACTCAGATTACTTAAATTCAAATTTTTATTTCTAAATATTTTCACGTTTCTCACACACTTTGCCCCGGGCTTAAGTTATACATTTCTAGACACAGTTAGGACTTGATTTTTGAAGTGGTTGTCAAGTCCAG
This sequence comes from Magnolia sinica, assembly GCF_029962835.1. Classification (NCBI taxonomy): domain Eukaryota; kingdom Viridiplantae; phylum Streptophyta; class Magnoliopsida; order Magnoliales; family Magnoliaceae; genus Magnolia; species Magnolia sinica. The sequence goes on along the minus strand of NC_080575.1, from coordinate 16,123,378 downwards.
TAATGCGGTCATATCCGTATAGTTTCAGGGTAATCGGACTTTCGACGTGCGGTCCAGGTCCGATACGGAGTTTCAAGATGCTCCCGAGAGCAACTGGGTTTTGAGATAGATTCTAGATTTCAGGGTAACGTAGCGTCAATGATTCTGCACGTTTTGGGTTTTACAGATCATAATTAAAGTGATTAGTGCTAATTTCACAAGCACTCTAATTCAGCACTTGCTAACTTTAACCTAATTTCTAAAGGTTTTGGTCCTAGGTAATTTCTGCCTGAGGTGGTACTCGGGTCTTTCGGTTTGTTTCTTACTTACCAAAAGAAAGGAGAGAGTTGTGTTCTTGTAGAGAATGATTGGTTGGTTGATTTTCTAATGCTCTGGACCTAGAAAGGTCCAAACTATTGGCATTAACCGGCGTCAGCCACAATGCCCACGCCAATGCACCCATTCCAATACGGACTGGAACATGCAACCCCATTTTCTCTCTCCCTTTTTTTTGAGTAAACTAGCCTCAAAACCATTTATAACCAGAAAAGTTTCTCATCTTTAAGCGATGTGGGACTAAATAAATAACCACTTTTTCGGTACTTTTCAAAATTATTTTGAGGGAGATGAATTTTTTCAACGAAATTCAATTTTATTTTTTATTTTTTAAATGATTTTGAAAATTCAAAATAATCTATTTAATTTAACCAAATTGGGAAAAATCCTCAACGAACATTAGGCACCATGTCTAGGACCCAATTGATCCAATGCCAATAAAAGCCAAAGCGCCTACTTCCCCATCACCTGAGTTCATCAATTTGAACATGTTTGATCATGTCCAGCCAGTTTTACAGCAGACATGACCACCAAATATACAGATTGTTTCAGGTAACAATAGCCGTGTACTGCCACACAATGTGGAATTGGAGCCTCCACTTCATTGCTGAAATGGAGAACACCAAAACATACTGTGAAGACGCACCACTGATTGTTGGAAAACAAACTAGAGAAGTCATTTTTTCTCTACTTTAAAAAACATGCATTTGTTTCTATTTTAATTGACACAATTTCACACATTTCTTAAAAATTTCAAACCATATTCCTGCACAACTTTAATTTCAGATACATGATGGGGCATGGGCTATCCATGGCCGAGGACATCGCCTTTCGAGGACTGAACTGTGGGATCCATGTTTTCCAAATATCAATGATGAAGGAGGGGCACATAAGGCATGAAGCTAGGGCAAGCAAAGCTTACTATGAGCAAATCTATCAACTTTCAGATCAAGATCGGACAGCGATAAGATTGTGACCCACTTGATCCAATGTCTGTAAAAGCCAAAGGGCTACTTTCCCATCACCAGAGTCCATCCACTTGAATGTGTTTGATCATGTTCGGCCAATGTTATAGCAGACGGACCATTTCGAATAAGCACGGCACATTTACGGCCACCCAAATTCGGACTGGTTCTACAACTACGGGTGAACCATTTTGCCTTGTGATTTGGGGAGACAGAGAAAATGAGAAAACCACATAAAAGTAGCAGTTTGGGAGGAAATATACCATGATTACCATCCACTGCTAACAGTCTCCACATGTACAAAGTCCCCACCTCTAATTGCTTACAAGAAGCCCTCTAAAACTACACTGCCCAAAAGTCAAAACAGCTCTATAGCAGGAATTGTTTAATGAAAATTATTGATACTGAAAGAATGTCATGTTGTAAAAAGGCTAAAGCCTTACCAGTAGTAGAATCTGATGTAATCACAAAAGCTTGTATAGCATTCATGATGAAGGACTCTTGGCTCACCCGAACCTAATACAGGAGGGCCTCCTGATTAGCCAACAACATCTCAAGCAACTCCAACATCTCTTCCACGAGCGTTTCTTCGTTAATCATGTTGAGAATTACCTGCACCAGTCCATTTTTAACAAGGACCTCCATAACACCTTACTCAATGAGCATGGCCTTGTTGCAATTGAGAATAGTTGTGGCTGCATGTCTCCTACTATCCGTGCTTCTGGTTCCCAAGGCCTTGATGAGTAAAGCCATGGCATCAGGGCTCTTCCTCACCATCTTATTGCTCTTGTCGCCTTGAATAGAGATGTTCAAGATCATCGGCACAACATCCTCTTGTTCATCTGGTTGGAGAATGTCATAGGGCACCAGCAGTTGCAGTAGTAATTGATGGACCAGCCGTGGGTCCTCCCCAAAGAGGACACTGATGGAGCATTCCAAGCACTTTGATTGCCATTTTTAGATCAAAACTTGGCGAGTAATAGTTCTTCTTCTTCTTCTTCTTCTTCTTCTTCTTCTTCTTCTCTCTCTCTCTCTCTCTCTCTCTCTCTCTCTCTCTGCAAGAATGATTTGAAGAATAACAATCTATATCTCTTTAATGCCCCTCTAGCTCTTTTTCAAACTTCTTGAATTACCTATCTTGGGCATGATGTTATATCTACTGGTCTGATCATCGAGATTGTTGCTCGTTACTTCTTTTGCCATCTTTCCATAGTTGTCCATGCGAAAATGAAAACGAAACAAAAATTTAAAAAAAAAATTACCATATACTTAATGATTCAGACCTAGTTAGATGAGGACCCAGACCCAAGCCATTTATAATGCAGAACTGATGCATGAACCAATTAACTTGTGAAATCAAGTAACTGAATTAAGATATTTAATAATAATAATAATAAACATAAAAAACAAAAACAAACATTACTATAATCATCACAAATATCATGAAAAACAAAAAGAGTATCATGTATAATTCTAGCCTAAGCTACCAACATCGTAACACAAGATTATTAAATAAAAAAGAACTAGGACTTAATGGATGTAGGGACATCTAATTAGCATAGGGTATAGTTTATTTCAAAATAGGAAATCTAATGCAACCTAGGGTGAAAATTTAGGGTTTAGGTAATTTGGGAAAGTAAGAAAATTATGAATTTTAGATTTAGGGTTAGGGTTTCGAGGATGGAAGAAAGGGGTTTTGATGATGGTGGTGGGAAACCAAAAGGGGTAGGCGGGATTCACACGTTTGGCCGTATGGTCACATGTGTAGTGTGGGAGGATGAGCTTAGGTTAGTCAGGGTTTGGATTGTGGATGGGTATGGGAATGTTGGGTTTGAGATAAGATGAAGACCTGTGATGTGGAGAATGAAGAACCCGAAGAAAATACCTGGATGGGGGAGAAAAAAGATGACGGTGTGGGGATAGATGAAGACCTCGCACCTTCGTTGATGAAGATTAGCCTCACACCAATCTTCCTTTCAAATTGCATGAAAGTGTCTTCAAATCGCATAAAGATGAAAAAAGAAAGCAAGAACTTTTCTCTTCTTTTTTTTTTAATCATAAAATCCATGGGGAGAGAGGTCACACACCCTCCCCTTAACGAAAATAGACCTGGTCTAAATAAAATCAACCAAAACACTCATAATATGTCCAAATATAAATTAATAAAAAACTACATTCTAAACGATGATAATGTCTAAAACTGATGTGGGAGATCAATGATCAATGACCCGATCATGTAATCCATACGATCCAATGGCCCAATCACTGCGTCCCTCCAATCCAACGGTCTGGATCACTTCATAAAACAGCCCATGTGCATCTTCTTAGTGTAGGGTCTTCCAGATGCTCGCATATGCACATGGGGTCTTCAGCACGATCACGGGTACTCGCTTAGCCACAGAGAAATCGGTGTGGCCCGCCTCCTCATCTGATACTTACGTGAGGGTGTATATGAAGTGATGTCCTCATCAATTTATCTCGAGGATTGGGTTTGGCATGGGTTTAGATCATGGTGGATTGGATCTGGGTCAGGTCCATTTTAGAATGGTCCACATTGGACCCATTTAAAAACCAAGTCTAGTTGGGTGAAGGTTCTAGACTCAACCCATTTAATGCATGTCAAACTTTTGGACTCGGGTCTGCTATGTGGGTCCAAATTTTTGACATAAACTGACTTAGCCCCGTTTGTTAAATTTGAAGTCTAAAGACCGAATCTGAAATTTGAATCCATAAAACTTGTTTAATAATTATGGTTGAAGTCTGAAAATGAAGTACTGAAATTGAAACAACCTTTATTTATTTATTTATTTTTTTTTTACACAAGCACACACACCCGCACACACTCACGCTAGTGGAATTTCACCACCCATGGGTACTCGAACCCTTGACCAGGTGTTGAAACTCCTGAGAGTCTATCACCCGAGTAAGAGCAAGGACCCAAAATTGAAACAACCCATTTGTTAACAAACACCTTAAATGCCTGAAATATGTTAATTTGACACATTTGCCCCCATCTCCCATTTGGAAATGTTTTACATTATAAAGGAATTATTTTTTATTAAATGAAAATGAAACCATTATATTTAATTTAAATAAACTTAAATACTTAATTGAAAACTAAAATATCATTATTCATAAGGCACTCAATTTCTCTTAATGGGGAGATTGTCACTATGTGTCTTGTGTAGCGTTGAGCGCCGGTAGCAACAAAACCTTCAAATAAGGCCCACCTTGATAGTTTGATGTCTTATTTTTCGTCTCAAGCCTTAATATAAGCTCGCCAAATGGATGGACGGTTTGGATATAACACATAACTCATGATGGGACCCACAACTCACTGATGTTGATACAACAGCTATATAGCTAGTATGAGGTACACCGGCCACTTCACACTAGCTATATAGCTGCTATATTGACGTCGGCAAGTTATGTGGGTTTGATCATGAGGTATGAGTTATATCCAAAATGTCCATCCATTTGGCGAGCTCGTCTTAAGGCTTGAGACGAAAAATAAGACAGATATAACTATCAAGTGGACCACACTGAAAAAAAACAGTGGGGGATTGAACATCTACCATTGAAACCCATTTTGGGGTCACAAAAGTTTTGGATCAATATGAAATTTGTTTTTCCTCTTCACTCAGGTCTTTGTGATCTTACGAACAGATTAGATGGAAAATAAACATTATGATGGGCCCTACGAATTGTTTAACGGTGAAAATCATTATCTCCGCTGCTATTTGTGGTGTGGTCCAGATGATCTTTAGATATGATTCGTTTTTTGGATAATGATCTAAAATGATCTCTAAAAATAGATGAACGGTGTGGATATAATAAATACATCACTGTGGGGCCATGTAACTTTGATCTCCTTTGAACCGTTCGTACAACTCGGAGCTCGAGGAGCGTCAGCGCTCGTCTTCGCACGACACATACCTACAACAACTATATAGCTAGTTTGTGGTACACCAACCAATCCGCTTCCTGGATTAGCAACTAATAGGTTGAATAGTGAGATTCGCCACCGAAGTGACGTCACCAAGTTCTGTGGGCCCACTGTGATGTATGTGGGCACCACTATGACGTATGTGCTTTATCTACACCATCCATCTATTTAGAGAATTAATTTTAGGGCATGAGTTAAAGAATTAGGCAGATCCAAATATGTAGTTGACCCACCACAAAAAAAAATAGTGGGGAGATTGATGCTTACCGTTGAACCCTTCCTAATGCTTATCATGATTTTTATTTGAAATCCAACCTGTTCACAGGTTAACACAGACATGAAAGAAGGGAAAAAACAAATATCAGCTTAATCAAAAACTTTTGTAGCCTATTTAAGTTCTTAATGGTGGACGTCACTCTCCCTACTTTTTTCTGTGGTGAGGTCCACTGGAGCTTTTGATTCGTGTAACACCCCGTATTTTCTATACTCGGGTGGTACTATAGAGATCTAAATAACTTTATATATGTGTGAGAACACATGTAATTTATACCACACACCTCCATCCAGCTATCCCCAATCTATCCATCTTGACCATTAGATTCAGACTATGACAACCACAACGTACCTGCAAGGTACTTCGAGCTAGCCCTTGACCCTTCAATTGAAGAGTACATCAACATGATGATCCAACCGTCAATCGTCATCCATAGATTGGACCATCCCTCCATTAAATTTCAAGTAAGACTAACATGTCATCTAGGATCTCTATCTTCTTGATAAGTGGAATAAACCATCCATCATCACTAACAAACCCCTGATCATCAAACCCGCAATAACTAAGATTTATAACCCACACTCAATCATCACCTGAACACTTTAAGTAAACCAGATGATCAGCTACAAATTCTAACTTAGATCAAACTAAAAAACTCTAATGTCGATAATCAAGCCATCCAACTATTAGATCGCTTAACATCATTGTTTTTAAATCCCTAATTTCGTATTATAGGTACCTTGAACTAATGCAATCGTCATGAAATAGTTAGCATGTATCACTAGATCCATCTATGGCTAGGCTCACATCACTCGATATAGGAATCCAGCATTGACTATCATAACCAAGTTATTGGACCATTGAATCTACCACAAATTATCCTTTAAACGAGTCCCAAAAACCTTGCACCCCAATGTGAATCAGACTTGGAACAAATTCGACCATTGAAAAATGCTCAAAACACTTGATATGGCCCGCCTGAGCTTTGAACATGCCTGATACTTGGTCAAAGGCTTTGATTGAGCCTTCCAAAACAAAGGGACGGTGCTAATTAGCACAGATCATGACGTGGACCCCACGTCTGAGCCGAGCGTGTACACAGATAGTGTACTCATGCTGTACACGAGATCAAGTCATCAGGTCAAAGAAGCTTTGACACGATAAAATTCACAAATGGGAAGAATATTCAAAATTTCCCTTGCGCCCAACGCTGCTCAAACAGACCGCCCGTTTGACGATGTAGATGGCCACCATCCGAATACGAAGGTGTGATCCAGACCGTTCATCTGATAGACAAGGTCCCACTGACTCTGACCACGTTGCCACCTAGGATTGAAAGCTCCTTGCGACAGCATGGCCAGCGTCCGATCTTGTATTGCAAAGGAAAGGCCCTAACGAAGGAGATAGAACCACGTACACTGCCCCTATGGCAGATCCGACCGTTGGAAACAATCGGACGGAATCCACGCACGCAACCAGAGCCCCATCGGCCCTACGGTTTCCAAAAACACGCCCCTACACGACGGATTGCGGAAAGAATCTTTCCTTATTAAGGAAAGATGTATCTCGTCCATTCATTGACGCTTAGAAGCTTCTCTCAAGCTAATCTGGAGCGTTGAGATTAGGGTTCAATGAAAATATCCTAGCAAATGAGATATGGGTGAGAAATTGAAACGGCGATGGATTTTTCGCTTATTGAGTGGCTGTTTTAATCAACATCCCTCCTTGCGCCGTGAAATGGACCCCACATTACTTTTAGGCCATATCAGGACTATCCAAATGGCCTTGATCTATGGATAAACCACCCAATTAAAAAATGTCATTTTCGTTTATCATCTTCCTTAAACTGACAATGAAACCCATCCACGTAAGCTCGGGTCCTTTCACTAATCTGAGACGTCCATCAAGTGGGCCACCTCATCAAAGGTCCATCAGGAATGATCAGACGAACTCATGTAAACACCAAACCACACCTACAAATCCCTACAAAAGGATTCTCGATCCTTCTTTTGCTAACTCAGTGCTAATCTGGGTGATTAACTATAGAAACGTCTAGAAATGGTATATCTATAAATAGTCGTTTCATTAGGGTGAATCCCAAGGGAGAGAAAAAGGTAGGAATAGTAAGAAAGAGTGTGGAAGAGATTGAGTGGCCGCTGGAGCAAGTTGCAGGCCTTGTAACAACTCGACTCAGTCCCTCTAACGGATAGGTTTGAGTTATTTCCAACCGTTCATTTGTTGAGAAGGAATAGAGAGAGGAGAGATGAGAGTGATAGTGAGAAAGGAGAATGGCAGCTGCTGGAACGAGTTTCCAGCTGGCCGTCTGAAATTTCTCAAGCTCACCTCAGCCCCTGCTCATTCAGCTCCAGTCTGATCCAGGGATCAATTTGACTTCCACTGCAATTGCATCAACTAGCTCCGATCAACTCAGCATTGAGTTTCTGAAACGCTGAACGAGTTCACGAGCCTGGTCATATTTTTGAAATCAACATTCTGATCTGAGCAATCACGTTGTGAAATTTGCCTTGACCTCTCAAAGCTGACAGATAGAACCGTCCCCAAATACAGGTATAACGTTTAAACCGATCCCTGCCAACTCTACTTCAAACAGCCTATTAACGTGCTGACTCATTGACCGTTTACAAAACCAGATCTGTAAACTCAGTCAGCCATTGTAGAGAGCGTTTCGGGCTGCAATCTTATTAGCATTAGAAGATAGTCTCTACCAGGTATAATGACCAAACTCAGTCGTATGATTAGCTCTACATCCAACTTGTGGGTGAGTAAACTCAGTAGATATCCAACTGAGTCAACTCTATACTTAGTAGCGGGCTGACTCGGTCAGTTTCCCGACTGAGTCATGCTAACTCCAATCATCTTGGGATGATTTGGGTAGCATTGGACCCAATGGAGTCATTAATCAGGCCTTGTAGTTAATAAAACTCTTATAAACTAACTCAACTCGTCGTTAGTTAAAAACCCCGATCGAGCCAACTCGGTCGTGACTCACCAGTGTTTTATAACAATTTCTCCAGGTGCAACCAACAACCATCTACCTTAGAAGACACTCCTACTTGCAATCTGACCAATCGAGATCTTTACATTCACATCTCACGACAAGAGGAACTTCCAATCTAGGTGAGGGATATCTCACATGGCTTCCTCATTTCATTAAATTCTATATTATCGGTGTCGCTGAACCGGCGATACCGAAACCCCAAGTTTTTGTTTCTCTTCCAAATATCGACGAGATATCGGTGATATTTTCGATTTTATCGAAAAAATAGCTATCGTTCTCCTTATTATTGAAAAAAAATTGAAATAAATACAAAAAAGATCTCTTACCTTCTTTTTCTCCCGATCTACCCGCGGAAGTGGATTTCGGCTAGATTTAGTGGCAAATCGCTGTTGATAGCTCTGAATTATCCGAGATAAGAAAACCCTTTTAAAAAACCCTTTTCTTTTCTTCAGAGAAAGAGATTTGAAAGCGAACTTGATTTCACCGAGATTTACGGAGATTTCGGTTCGGATTTGAAAAAGAAAAAGATAAATTTCTGGAAAGTTTTTTACGGAAGATGAGATTGATTGCGATTTTCCGGAGAAGAGGAGAGAATTTCGTAAAAACGAAATTTCTCTCACGTCCGGGAGGGGATTAGCTACTAACGGGTTGACTATACTCACAGGCTGAGTCGCGAGACTAGCTACTGAAGTGACGTCGGCAGGTTCCGTGGGCCCCACCATGATGTCTGTTTTGCATCCACACCTTCCATCCATTTGGAGAGATCATTTTAGGGCAATATCCAAAGAACGAGTTAAATCCAAAGACTGTGTGGTCCACCCAAGATTTAAATCCAAAGCTCTAGTGGACCCACGTACGTCCAACCAATAATGTTTTCTGATTGTGTTGTCCACCCAAGATTTATTTCGATCTAGTTTTTGGGGATATTATACAAAATGATGTCATGAAATGGATGGACGACGTGGATCTTAGTGCATAAAACATGGAATAGATTAAGCCAAAACACAGATATGATTCAGGGACAAGTGAATAAAGCAAGCGGAAGACTTATAGGAAAACATGTGTACAAGTGTAAATCCCTAAATTACATATACAAGCCGATCGTATGAAAGTGTTATTTAACAAAATTAAAAGTATCAAATTACATCATTTAAGTTCCCAAAAATAATCACATGATCCCGCCATCAGACAGAGGCTCGCTAGAACCCGTCTCAAAACCGCATATAGGAGAAGGCGGCCTCGTCGTCATCCGGCTCCCGCTCTGCCTCGACGTCGCATCCACATCTGCACATCAGGGCCTAAGACAGAGTCCGGTGGGTGTGTAACACCGCCTGAAACGTGGGAGTGAGTGATCAACTCGGTGGAACAATAAGGCATGGTTAACATGTTATCAGCTCAATCAAACAGGTAATGATAAAGCAGACAATTAAATAAATCCTAAGTACTCTTGTTAATGCAAGGATGAATGCAATATGATGCGTGCCCTCACGCGTACACCCTCGCGTCTTCATCTTACGTTACGCATGACATCGCCTCAAAGTGCGCCACATCTACAAAGCACATGCAAATGCGGTGCATGGATATGATTACCAAGTTGTTATTAGTCCAATTCATACACCAGGATTGGGAAGCTAAGATACCTTCCTCATATCACCATCCAAACAATAATCCATACTAGGGTCGTCAATCCTAGACATCTCATACGATCATACATTTGATGTCGTAGCAAAGGTCTCGTCACCAATCAATGCACGCCTTTCATGCCCTTACTACCACAATTTGGCTCGTCACCTCCATGCGGTATCCAGGTATGCTCGAGGTCACTACAAAGGGCTCGTCACCAATCAATGTAGGCCGACAGCACGAATATAGTGTCCCATACCACCATAATCGGCTCACGAGTTTAGTTGCTCACTGGTCACTACGGGGAGGCTCGTCACCCCAGCGTAGGCCGACAGCTCGACCACGGTGTCCCATACCACCATGTCCGGCTCATGAGTCTTAGTGGATCAAGTACCATAGTTAATTAGGATTTCACTGGTAAGTTCGGTATCCTAGATTCAAACAGTAGCGTCCATACATGGTTAACATACAACGGACAATCGGGTTACTTGACGAACTCGACTAGCACGAGCGCACGTTGAATTGAACGACATAGAGTGCGCAAACACTCCGCGTGGCCAAACCACTGCCGACAACTCTAATACGACTCGGGTTCGTCTAATACGTCCTACGTGGCGAAAGCAATCTCAACCACGATTCATAGGGTCAATTACCGATTTCCTGGACTAAGGCATAGTCCCAAACACATTACACTACTACAGGTACTCATATGGAATGTAAAACAGTAATGGAACAACAACTCAAATCATGGTACATACTCATCTGAAGAATATCAACTTAACATAAATGTAAGCATAGGAGATGCTTGAATTTAAATAACTTGGAATGTAACTGCATAAAGGAAATCATGCGCATCAATAGGAGTATTGAGAATCACTTCTCAATGCCCGCAATAAGTGTAATAAGTTACACTTAGATCATTCATGCATTTCTACAAACACTTAGCATACATGGAAACAACATACATGACGTATGTTGGAATACATACACTTCTTTTACCAAGGAGTTGTCATATGTGCATCTAGCATACATACATGACAAATAATCATGGCAAACATAAGTGCGTATTTTATACGTATACGGTACTTTATAAATACACATATAATACACAAATCTCAATATAGCATATGCATAACAGGAAAGCAACATAAACACAACATTTGGCATGTGAAATCTCATCCATAACAATAATAAATCACTAACTGGTATTGAAAGCCTTTAAAACCATAACCTATACACTTAAAGTCCGCACCTTAAGCCGGAAAAGAAATACCGAACTGATTTAGACGAGTTGTCTTCGTCAACGGCGATAGGATACCCTAAAGCAAGGATAGAAATGAGATAAAACAACATCAAGACTAATCTAAGCTCTAACACAAGTTAGGGTTAGGTTAACTTACCCCAAAAGAACTCAGAATTGTCAGAAGAACGATTCAAAGTGAAGGTTCAAAGATGAAGAAGAACAAGGAAGAATCCAAGATGATTCACCAACTTATCTCTCTCACTTCCTCTCTCTTTTCCACTCTCTTTCCAAGCTAGGGTTAGAGAAAATCGTATGGAAATGAGAGCTAGGGTTTAAGGACTATATATAGGCCTTAAAATGATGGAAATAACCCCAGGGTCAAGGTATACTTAGGTTATAACCAAAGTAAGCCTTTCTCGATCCAACGAAGCACTTCGGTGGGCCTATAACCACGAAAGGTCGGACTTAAGCTCCTTGACCATGGATCTAGGTCAAGCCGAGTTTTTATACCGACCGGCTCTTCGATCATCCGTGGCGGACCACACTCAATTCAACTGTCACCAATCTCGATCATGTCCACAAGCACTAGGATATGCCCGGGCCAACTATCCTGATCGAAGGGTGAAATTGGGTCGAATCCAACGGTCGATAGCTTAAAATCGTCGCGCAGGTGACACGACTCACATTTCATAAAAGCTTAATAAATTCCAACCATTCTCACACTCTTCACTCCGAGCTCAAGCAAATCGACCCAGAACATCAGATCGACTTGATTTTCGAGGTGAAGATCAAGCCCAACATGGTGACCGCAACAGCCTAAGATCATCGCTATCGGACTTTCGACGCGTCCAGGTCCGATCCAGATCTTCCAAAAATTCCCCAAAACAACTGGATTTAGCGATGGATCCCAGATTTCAGAGTAACGTAACACTCACTAATCTACACGTTTAGAGCCATGCAGATACAATTTAAAGTGATTGATTCGAATTTCACAAGCAATCGAGTAAAGCGCTAATTACCCCAAAACAACTACTTAAGGAAAGATTAGCACAAAAATTCCAAGGTCGTTACAATCTACCCCCTTAAAGAAAATTTCGTCCTCGAAATTCATACCTTCATATAATCCTCGAGGATCGGAGGGTAGGTCTTCCCGACCTCAGCTTTCGATTCCCAAGTAGCCTCTTCCACGCCATGATGCGTCCATAAGACCTTCACAAGAGGGATAACCTTGCTACGCAATACCGGCTCCTTCCTGTCTGAGAATACGCGTCGGTCGCAGACATAAGTGGCATCCTCACTCAACCGCACTTGCTCCCAACGATAATATGCGAAGGATCGAGAACGTATTTCTTCAGATAGAAACATGAAATACGTTATGCACGCCCGCAAGAGGTGTGGGCAAAGCAAGGCGGTATGCTACCGCTCCCACTTGGATCCTGAACTTGAAATGGACCAATAAATCTCGGCGTCCTTCCCTTCTTACCGAACCGCAAAACTCCCTTCATAGGAGAGACCTTGAAAAAACATGATCTCCCACTACAAACTCAAGCGGTCCGACGCCTCGTATCCGCATAACTCTTCGCCTACTCTGGGCCGTCAAAAGTCGACGTCGAATGATGTCAACCTTCTCAAAAGTCACCCACCAACTTCGGGCCAAGCAAACTACGCTCACCAATTTCGCCCAACAATGTGGTGCTCGCACGGCGACCATACAACGCCTCATAGGGAGCCATACCGATACTCGCCGAAACTATTATTATACCGAACTCTGCATACTGAAGACAATCATCCCAACTGTCTTTGAAATCCAAAACACAAGCTCACAACATATCTTCCAGGACTTGATTCACGCGCTCCGTCTGCCCATCTGTTTGCGGATGAAACGCGGTGCTGAACTTCAGTTTCACACCCATTGCTTCCTGGATACGAGTCCAAAAGATAGATGTAAAACGCGTATCTCTATCAGACACAATCTCCAGGGAAACTCCATGCAGACGTACTATCTCCTTGATATACAACCTAGCCAACTCATCTGCAGAATAAGTGACTCTGATCGGTAAGAAATGCGCCGACTTTGTTAATCGATCGACGATCACCCAAATAGAGTCAAATCCCTTACTCGTCCTAGACAATCCATAAATAAAATCCATAGAGATGAAATCCCACTTCCATTCAGCTATGGGCATGGGCTGCAACAACCCAGGAGGTCGGCGATACTCTGCCTTGACCTGCTGGCACGTGAGACAACGAGAAACAAATTCAACAATCTGGACTTTCATATTGTCCCACTAATACGACCTCTTCATATCCTGATACATCTTCGTGCTACCTGTATGCATCGCAAGCTTAGAACTATGGGCTAACTCGAGAACCTCACGTCTCAAGTCAGGGATGTCAGGAACACATAACCGGCCACGAAAACGTAGGCCCCCATCGGAACTAACACTCCAATCGGAGTTCTCATTTGTACCAACCCGCCGCCTCATCTTCACCAAAAGCTCATCATCTGCCCGAGCCGCAACGATCCTCTCGTCGATAAGGGCCGTACACGAATGTGTGCGATAACCTCATACGGCTCAACCACCGTAAGCTTCGCTCAAAATCGCGCACGAACTCCAACATATCCCACTGTGTCAGCAGAGCCGCAAACTCCAAAGCCTTCTTGCGACTCAACGCATCTACCACAAGGTTCGCCTTACTAGGATGGTAAGAAACATCGAACTTGAAGTCCTTCAATGTTTCCATCCATCTGCGCTCCTCATATTAAATCACGCTCCGTGAAAATATACTTAAGGCTCTTGTGGTCGCAAAAGAGCTCGAACTCCTCACCATAGAGGTAATGTCTCCAAAGCTTTAATGCGAAGATGACAACTGCCAATTCCATGTCGTGCGTAGGGTAATTCTCTTCGTGTTTCCTTAATCGACGCGAAGCATAAGCAATCACCCCGTCCTTCCGCATAAGGACACAACCCAGACCGCGAGAGGCGTCAGGATATATAATATACTTAACCCCTTGCTCGCAATACTAGCACAGGGGCGGACGTCAACTTGTCCTTCACTTCCTGAAAATAACTCCGCCCGCTCACTCCAAGCAAACTTCAAATCCTTCCGTGTCACCTGCGACACGGCCTGGCAATCTTCGAGAAGTCCCGAATAAAGCGCCGATAATAGCCTGCAAGGCCCAGAAAACTCCTCACCTCAAGAATGTTTGTCGAGCAGTCCTGCACTGCACCTACCTTGGCAAGGTCGACGGCTATCCTTCCTTGGACACCACATGTCCCAGAACTTGACTTCCTCTTTCCGGAAATCACACTTCTTAACTGTGCGAAAAGCCGATGCTCCCTAAGAGTATCCAAAACCGCTCTTAAGTGCTCCTCGTGCTCGCCCGCTCGCCGAATAAATCAAGATGTCATCGATAAAGACAATGACGAATCGAACAGGAATGGCGAAACACCCTGTTCATCAAATCCATGAACACGGCCGGTGCGTTCGCAGATCGAACGACATCACAAGGAACTCATAATGACCGGCCGGTCCTAAAAGCGGTCTTCGCACGCCTCCATCCTTGACGCCCAACTGGTGATACCCCGATTGCAGATCAACCTTCGAGAAGTACCGCGCCCCCTTCAATCGATCAAACGGATCATCAATCCCGGGCAAAGGGTACTTATTCTTCACAGCTACTTAGTTCAACTGCGATAATCAATACACAATCGCAAGGAACCATCCTTCTTCTTCACAAACAAAAGTGTGCTCCCCAAGGAGACACACTAGGCCGAATAAAACCCAATTCTAAGCAAACCATCGATCTGCGTCCTCAACTCCTCCAGTTCACTCTGAGGCCTACGATACGTGGGAAAAGAAATGGGCGCCGCACTAGGCATAAGATCGATAGCAAAATCAATCTCACGCTGAGGAGGTAATCCAGGAATCGACTCAAACACATCTTCAAATTCTCAAACTACCGGCGTACTAACCAACGCTGATTCAGCCATACTCTCCAACAGAGAAGAATAATAATCAATACGAAGAGGGTAACTGACCTGATCGGGAAAAGTAACAGTCTCGCCCTCAGGTCCATGGATCGTCACTGATTTAGCTTCACAATCAATCTCAGCTCGCATCCTCGTGAGCCAATCCATACCCATAATAACATCATAATGATAAAGCGGTGCGACTAAGAAATCAATCCGGATCGATCCACTTCCAAGATCGACCAAACAATCCATACAACGCTTGCCCAAAGCAGATGAAATCCCCGTAGCGGTAGTAAGCGTCACTCCTTGCATAGGAACAGATCTCAAACCCAAACGCCTAATCGCCGCATAAGAAATAAGAGAAGTAGTGGACCCTGTATCCACTAGCACAAAATGGGAATACCTTCAATATGCGCTGTCACCTCAGGACCTCGGCAACAAGTCAGACATAGGCGCTTCAGCCGAAAGCGCATGAACACGAGCCTCGTGCGCACGATTTTCTGGAGGAACCATGGGCGCCGAGGTGGCTCAAACCAGAACTGCAGTTCAAGGATGGATGAGTGGCGCCGATCGAAGAGGAGGAGGAGAAATAACCGAGGCATCGGACGGCTAACCCTCTGCGGTGGAGTAAAACCACCGCCGCATACGGGAAAAGCAAAAACGGTCCAAGTGCCCAACCTTCCCACAATAAGAACATCTCAGATCAGCTCTCATTGAGCGGGCGGCGCCGAACGCCTAGGAGGAGAATCAACTCGCGGCCTCTTGCAAGGAAAGGTGCACCCTGAAAGCCGCGGCCCAGGAGGCATCGGTGCTCGCATGCGGGATGCTCTATCTCCGTCTGCGCTGCTCGCAAGGACATGCTCACTAGCTCCGCATACGAAGAAATGCTAACACAACAAATCTTCGATCGGATCAGGTCTCAATCCCTCATAAAAACGCCGCATCCTCATCGGCCGATCACCCAGATCAAAGGAACATACCGCCCCAACTCAAGAAACCGGTTCTCATACTCCGTAACCGACAACCCTCTCGGCGGAGGCGAAGGAACTCACTCTCCTTCTCATGTCGACACGTAAATACTTCTTGTGGAAGCGCGCCTCAAACGCCCGCCACGACCAAACAAAGTCCTCTTCGACAAGCGAAGCACACTGTCCCACCACAAACCGGCCTCCTTCACAAACATGAAGGTGGCAAGCTCAACGCTCGACCTCGGAGCAGCAACGGCTCAGATCTTAGAGATGCGGTCTATCCAATACTCGGCCTCCTCGTGTCTATGAGAACCCGCAAAAGTAGGAGGTCGCAAGCACCGGAATCGCTCGAATGTGCCGCTAGCACTGACACGACACTGGCACTCCCGGATGGAGGCATAGGTGAAACAGTTGGAGTCGCCCTACCGACTGAGCAAAGATGCCGGCCATGGAAGAGAGGAACTCCTCCTGCTGCTGCTTGCTACTGCCGCATCAACAACATCATCTGCTCAAACCTATCAACAGGCGAGCGGACGAAGGTGCATGGCTCGGCTCAGAAACCGAGGGTGTGACCGGAGGAGCCATAGGTGTCGACCCAACACCAAGATGAGATGGACCCGCCTGCGGATCCGATCGCTATCGCTCAAGGGAGGAACCCCAGCAAGCGACTCAATCAGAGAGAGACGGGCCGAAGTCTTCGAACCCTTAGGAGGCATCCCTACATTCAATCAGAGGATGCAACCTGTCAGATTCTAAGTCACATAATCCATCCACACAACAACACAGCACAGCACAACTCCAAAGACAAACAACATGCATTCCATTAATCAAAATCGTCGTAATACAAGTAGTGCAGCAATACATGAATCACGACTAGGAAAGCATGAAAACAACAACATCTAACACTTCAAACAACCACAACAACTACAACCACTAACAGCTATAACAACTACAACAACACTACAACACTCCAACTACAAGCCAACAACGGCTACACACAGAAAGAAAACACAAACAAAGCAAAGACGGCTACGACGACAACTACTCGTCAGAATCAGGAGATGGAGGCGGAGCACCCTTATCCTACAAACAACACAGGATAAACTTCAAGGTCCGGGACATCTTCTTAAACTTATGCTTAACAAAGCCTCGAAGATCAACCATCTCCTGGCGTAAAGCGGCTTGCCCTTCTTCAAGCCGTACGAGCGGGCTCTGGCAGTCCGCTCTGCGCCCTGCTCTGGCGCCACGGGAGGAGAGCTATCACTCGAATCTCGTGCCTCAATCTCTTCCTCGTCTTGCTCTGCTTCTTCCAGACTCCGCACCGCCTTCAGGATAACTCTCATCATCACCACTCTCAGACCCGGCCTCACCCTCCGAGGCAAGCCGACCAGAACCAACCTCCATCAGCTTAAGGGTCCTCAAGTTGAGATGACGAACAGGGACCGGCTTCTCGGCTCCAAGCCTATAGCCAAACTCATGTGCGATCTTGCAAATGAGGCGGCCAAAGGGAAGAGACTCGGTCCTTCTACTCGAACGAGCGATGAGAATAATCTGGCGCAGGACGTACGTCGGCACACACAACTTCGCATCCTGCCCCACCTGATACAGAAAATCCACCATCAGGCCATACACTCGCTGCGGTTGCTCCACCTTAGATATACATTGAACGTAAAGATGTGGTGAAGCAAACGGAAGTCGTCCGTCATGAAAGAAGCCAAGAGACTCCTATTCAGCTGCCATTCGACCGACTACCACACAAGAATCGGGTGCGACGATCCTTCTCGCGCACACTGTCCACATTCTTCTCGCTGGCATGCACTTCCCCAAGTGGCACTCTCAGGAGGCGGGATATCAAAGCAACATTGACGATACCCACACGACCGCTACCACAAGGAATCTTAAACTGCAGAGGCTCTAGCAAAGGCTCCAGAATGTTGGCATAAAAAGCCCGAACAGTGCTAGCATTCGCGCGATACTTGCCTTCAAACAAGGGACCCCAACCAGCCCCTTCTAGGCGCTCCAACAAGAAGAACTCTCCAAAGAGCCGCGGATCAACATGAGCCTCAAAAGGACTCTACGCCCCTCATAGACTCCATGCGACAATTTCGCCAACAAGGTCCTACTGACAGGAGCTCGAGGATCGAGGTCCCGCTTCGTCTGGAACTCGCGCGTGGCGGACGTGCTAGCGGCGGCACCTCTCGGCCTCCGTGCACGGGTTGGGCGGCTCGGCCCGGCTTCATCCACGGGCGCTCTCTTCTTCCCCATCAAGGAAAGAAGGGAAGAAATGGAAAAGATGGTCGTCACAATCTCAAAGAGGGCCATGAGAAATGAGAGAAAGAGAGAAATAGGAAGATGGTGAAGCTTCCACACAACTATTAGCCAAATAGGGAAAGCAAGGGCTCAAATGAGAAGGAAAAAAAGGGAAATCAGCAATGGAAAGGAATATTTGAAGATGGGGTGATGGGTTTGCACGAAAATGGGAGGAAGATGAAGATTTGGGGGAGATTTGAGAGGATTTGGAGAGATTTTGGAAGAAAAGGAAAGCTTGGGAGTGGGTTTTGTGAAGGAAGTAGGTAAAAGGAAGGGTTTTAAAATGAAAACCGTGGAGGGGTGGGCCAGCCCGCTGGCCTGCGAGCCCTCGCCGAACCGGCTATGGCATCGCCGTCTCTGGACATATCGGCGATGCCTCGCCGATTTGGCGAGGCCCTCCCGGTCCCCCTTGGTCCAAAATGTGTGGTTCCCCCCGGGGCCCCACAGAACCCCGATTGGCCCCCTGCGTAGTTTGACGCCTATCGGGTCATTCCGACAGTTCAACAACGATTTCTGGAAGGTTTAAAGATGAAAAAGGGAAAGATAGACCATCTAAACTCATTAATAGAGGGTCTAGGAAAGGTTTCGGTTCGCTGTGTGTGATCAGAGTACAGACTCGATCTCTGCAAAGGTTTTCAAGAAACTTTCGCCGATAGAAGCTACGAGCACAAACACAAAGCGATGATAGACCCGCACCCAAATTACACTAAAGTGGCGACAACGTGTGGTGTGTGACCATAACCTATGTCCGGTTTAATCCAGATCATGCTCGATACCAACTTGTAACGCCCGAAATTCGGGGTCGAGCATAACTCAGCCTCCCGAGTTCCAAAACATCACTTATGCAACATATTTAATGAAGGATGTATGTTGACTGTATTAGTGCATAAAACATGGAATAGATTAAGCCAAAACACAGATATGATTCAGGGATAAGTGAATAAAGCAAGCGGAGGACTTATAGTAAAATATGTGTACAAGTGTAAATCCCTAAATTACATATACAAGCCAGATCGTATGAAAGTGTTATTTAACAAAATTATAAGTATCAAATTACATTATTTGAGTTCCCAAAAATAATCACATGATCCCGCACATCCGACCGAGGCTCGCTAGAACCCGTCTCAAAACTGCATATAAGAGAAGGCAGCCTCTCGTCATCCAGCTCCCGCTCTGCCTCGACGTCGCATCCACATCTGCAACATCTGCAACTAAGACAGTCCGGTGGGTGTGTAACACCGCCGTAAACGTGGGAGTGAGTGATCAACTCGGTGGAACAATAAGGCACTGGTTAACATGTTATCAGTTCAATCAAACAAGTAATGATAAAGCAAGACAATTAAATAAATCCTAAGTACTCTTGTTAATGCAAGGATGAATGCAATATGATGCGTGCCCTCACGCGTACACCCTCGCGTCTTCATCTTACGTTACGCATGACATCGCCTCAAAGTGCGCCACATCTACAAAGCACATGCAAATGCGGTGCATGGATATGATTACCAAGTTGTTATTAGTCCAATTCATACACCAGGATTGGGAAGCTAAGATACCTTCCTCATATCACCATCCAAACAATAATCCATACTAGGGTCGTCAATCCTAGATATCTCATACGATCATATAGTTGAGGTCGTAGCAAAGGGCTCGCCACCAATCAATGCACGCCTTTCATGCCCTTACTACCACAATTGGCTCGTCACCTCCTTGCGGTATCCAGGTATGCTCGAGGTCACTACAAAGGGCTCGTCACCAATCAATGTAGGCCGACAAACACGAATATAGTGTCTCATACCACCATAATCGGCTCACGAGTTTAGTTGCTCACTGGTCACTACGGGAGGCTCGTCACCCCAGCGTAGGCCGACAGCTCGACCACGGTGTCCCATACCACCATGTCCGGCTCATGAGTCTTAGCTGATCAAGTACCATAGTTAATAGGATTTCACTCTGGTAAGTTCGGTATCCTAGATTCAAGCAGTAGCATCCATACATGGTTAACATACATCGGACAATCGGGTTACTTGACGAACTCGACTAGCACGAGCGCACGTTGAATTGAACGACATAGAGTGCGCAAACACTCGCGTGGCCAAACCACGCCGACAACTCTAATACGACTCGGGTTCGTCTAATACGCCCCTACGTGGCGAAAGCAATCTCAACCACGAATATAGGGTCAATTACCGATTCCCTGGACTAAGACATAGTCCCAAACATCTTACACTACTACAAATAATCATATGGAATGTAAAACAGTAATGGAACAGCAACTCAAATCATGGTACATACTCATCTGAAGAATATCAACTTAACATAAATGTAAGCATAGGAGATGCTTGAATTTAAATAACTTGGAATGTAACTGCATAAAGGAAATCATGCGCATCAATAGGAGTATTGAGAATCACTTCTCAACGCCCGCAATAAGTGTAATAAGTTACACTTAGATCATTCATGCATTTCTACAAACACTTAGCATACATGGAAACAACATACATGACGTATGTTGGAATACATGCACTTAGACAATTCCTTTTACCAAGGAGTCGTCATACATGTATCTAGCATACATACATGACAAATAATCATGGCAAACACAAGTGCATATTTTATACGTATACGGTACTTTATAAATACACATAGAATACACAAATCTCAATATAATACATGCATATCAGAAACGCAACATAAACACAACATTTGGCATGTAGAATCTCATCCATAACAAGAATAAATCATTCACTGGCATTGAAAGCCTTGAAAACCATAACCTATACACTTAAAGTCCGCACCTTAAGCCAAAAAAGAAACACCGACTGATTTAGACGAGTTGTCTTCGTCGACGGCGAAAGAATACCCTAAAACAAAGATAGAAATGAGATACAACAATACTAAGACTAGTTTAAGCTCTAACACAGGTTAGGGTTAGGTTAACTTACCCCAAAAGAACTCAGAATCGTCAGAAGAACGATTCAAAGTGAAGGTTCAAAGATGAAGAAGAACAAGGAAGAATCCAAGATGATTCACCAACTTATCTCTCTCACTTTCTCTCTCTTTTCCACTCTCTTTCCAAGCTAGGGTTAGAGAAAAATCGTATGGAACTGAGAGCTAGGGTTTAAGGGCTATATATAGGCCTTAGAATGATGGAAATAACCCCAGGGTCAAGGTATACTTAGGTTATAACCAAAGTAAGCCTTTCTCGATCCAACGAAGCACTTCTGGTGGGCCTATAACTACAAAAGGTCGGACTTAAGCTCCTTGACCATGGATCTAGGTCAAGCCGAGTTTTCATACCGACCGACTCTTCAGATCAACCGTGGCGACCACACTCAATTCAACGGTCACTAATCTCGATCGTCCACAAGCACTAGGATATGCCGGGGCCAACTTCCCCGATCAAAGGGTGAAATTGGGTCGAATCCAACGGTCGATAGCTTAAAATCGTCGCGCAAGAGACACTCAGATTTCATAAAAAGCTTAATAAATTCCAACCGCTTCTCACACTCTTCACTCCGAGCTCAAGCAAATCGACCTAAACATCCGATCGACTTGATTTTCGAGGTGAAGATCAAGCCCAACTCTATGACCGCAATGTACTTAAGATCATCGCCATCGGACTTTCGACGCCCCATCCGATCCGAACTTCCAAAAATTCCCAACAACCGGATTTAGCGATGGATCCCACATTTCCGAGTAACGTAGCGCTCACTAATCTACACGTTTAGAGCCATGCAGATATAATTTAAAGTGATTGATGCGGATTTCCACAAGCAATCGAGTAAAGCGCTAATTACCCCAAAACAACTACTTAAGGAAAGATTAGCACAAAAATTCCAAGGTCGTTAAATGATATTTGTGTTTTCCCTCATTTAATGTCTTTTTTAACTTTTAAACAGGTTGGATTTCAAATAAACATTATAATGGGCCTTAGAATAGTTTCAACGGTGGGAATCACTCTCCCCGTTGTTTTCTTTGGTGGGGTCCACAACAGATTTTTATTTGATTCATTCTTTGGTTCATACCCTAAAATGATATCTAAAAATGGATGGACGGTGTGGATATAACATATACATCATAGTGGGGCCACATAACTTGGTGACGTCACGTCAGTAGCCAACTGGCTACTCAACTTGATAGTACCCATCTAATCCGCGTCCTCTCACACCCGCTGTATAGCTGCTGTATACGTAAGCAAGTTCTGTGGGTCTGATCACAGGGTATTTGTTATATCAAAACCGTCCATCAAGTTGGCGAGCTCTCTTAAGGCTTGAGACGAAAAATAAAACAGATCTAACTATCAAGTGGACCACACTGCAAAAAGCGGTGGGAGATTGAACGTCTACCATTGAAACCCTTTTGGGGTCACAAAAGTTTTAGATCAATATGAAATTTGTTTTTATTCTTCATTCAGGTCTTTGTGCCCTTATGAACAGATTGGATGGAAAATAAACGTTATGGTGGGCCCTACGTATTTTTTAACGGTGAAAATCATTACCTCTGCTACTATTTGTGGTGTGGTCCAAATGATCTTTGGACATGATTCATTTTTTGGATAATGCTCTTAAATGATCTCTAAAAATAGATGAACGATGTAGATATAATAAATACATCACTGTGGGGCCCATGTAACTTTGATCTCCTTTGAACCGTTTGTACAACTTGGAGCTCGAGCAGCTTTAGTGCACGTCTTCGCACTACACGAACCTGCAGCAGCTATATAGCTGGTGTGTGGTACACCAGCCAATCTGCTTCCAATTTTAAGGGAATGGAATGTGCTTCCAATTTAATGGTGGGATTTAATAGCGGTTGTTCCCTTTGATGTGGTCCACTTGAGATTTGGAACTACCTCATTTTTTGGACCATGTACTAAAATGATATGCTGAAATAGATTAATGGAGTTGATTTCTCGCATATATCATGGTGGGCCCACGGAATACTCTCCAATAGCCACCTCGTTATTCACAGCATCATAAAACACATGGGATACGGTGGGTACCACAAAGTCCTTACACCACCTAGAGGACTTGATTTGGCTAGTGACGTTGCCACTGTTAAGATGGCTAATGGTTGGTGCTATGTGGGCCTAATCATGATGTATTTATTTGATCCATGCTGTCCATCTATTTTTTCAGATCATTTTAGATCTTGATCCAAAACATCAGGCATGTATAACTCTCAAGTGGACCACACCACAAGAAATAGTAGCAATTGAATGTCCACCATTAAAAACCTCCCAGGGTTCAATGTAATGTTTATTTGACATCCAACTTGTTAATTAGGTTATACAAACTAGTTTGATACAAAATTTGTGGCCCTTGAGAAGTTTTTAATGGTGTGCATTCAATCAACACTGTCCTGTGATGTGGTTCACTTAAGATTTGGATCTATCTATTTTTTGGGCTTATACCATAAAATGATCTGAAAAATTGAATGGATGCGTCAATATGTCAAACAAGTGCCATATCCAAGCCATCAATCACCAAGTACACCAATATATAGATTCCATGTCCCAAAAAAGGTGTACTTTTTTAGTTCATTAACTTTTACATGTCCTAATTATTATATGTTAACTGCATTTGTATTATATGAACTCATTTTGATTACAATTGGAGCGATTTCTTATGGCAGCATATGCTTTTTGGGTCCCATTAAATGAAAACTTATTATTTAATGTATTTTTTTTGTAATTTTTTATTCCTAAATATGCAAATATGTGTATTTAGGCATGCCCTGAAGTTTTACTAAAAAATTCCATCATTTTCCCCATTATTCGTCATTTTTTTTTTCGCATTTCCGGTTATCGGCGATATTATCGGCGATAACGATAATATATCTTTATCTCTACTTAGCGAAACTTGTAGCGATACCGACAACTCGAACATAGGTGAGGGATATCTCACATGGCTTCCTCATTTCATTAAATTCTAAAATAGTGTTAAGCTTGAAAATGTAGAGATATTATAATTGTGTAAATGTTAGTCTTATTTCCCTTTGAATTAATTTCACTAATCATGTGGGAATGTTCATACCTCATTGCTCTAAGATAACATATAGAAGTTTGTATCATACTCTTTGTACCATATTTAGAACTACCTAGTTATATGTACACTTTCATCAAGTATGTTAAGAAGTAGTAAATATTGTTTCCATTTAAATGGTAAGTTTACTCCATGATTCATTTTATATGCTGGAATCATTTTAATTTGAATCTAAGGTATATGAAGTCTTAGAATAGTACATTATTTCTTTCATTCCTATTTGGTTATGTTAAACGTGAGCTAATTTGCAAATGTCTATTTACTCAATTTCTATATATAACAAACTTGTGATTAGGACTTAGTCTTGCACTCTCTAAGTTATTTTAGCAATTGTCCTATTTAGATGCATAGTTCTACTAGTAACGACAAATGTCATGATGTTTCGATTCATTCTCAAGTTGCATAATGAAGCTTAAGTATGGAATGTCACCTTTTGTAAGATGTAGTATAAACTTGTCTTGACATGCCACATTTATAGGCCCTCAGTTGAACCTTGATCAAAGTAAATGGATTTATATTGCGCTCATGTGTGGACGATTGATATCCCATTAAAAGATCACAAACCTTGACCATGTTTATGAGAACAATCCTGTTAATCCTATGGAATGTACGTGAGTATCATGGTGCATGACATCCATGCATGACATATGAGCTTTTCCGAGTGCTTAATGTAAGCCACACTCTGTTCGATTTACTGTAAGTCCTACCATTATAGTTAAACTCCCAGAGCATATGCATTTGTGTCACTTTGGGTGCTCTTTCTTTACATGAGGCATTTTCGGGATTAAACACTTCTCGGGCATACCCCGTGTATTTTTTCAGGAGATATCCTTGGGCGCACTCACCTGCATGGTCTTTTCCGGGTGGCTAGTTCTCCTTGGGCGTACCTTTGAGTTTTTTTTCGAGTGACTAGTCCTCCTTGGGCGACCCTTTATTTTGACAACTGGATGTGCATCCCCAGGTCTGTGACTTGAACATACATTCATACATTCATACATTTACATTCGAGTTCATACTATTTCCATTATGATGTAACATGTTGGTTTGAACTGTTTTGGAATAAATTGATATGCATGAATCCTTGCGGAAAATTCCCATTAAGTTTTCGCTCATCCAATTGTACTGTTGCACCAAATAGACACGGGTATGATGAATAGGTAAAGACCCCTATGGTAGGATTCCAGGGATGGCTAAGTAGGAGTTTGGCAAGGAGAGCCTTCGTACCGATGTAATTGAGTCGTTGGAGCTCAAATGATATTTTTATATTTGCATACTTTCATGTTTCATGCTTTATGTTTTACTTGGATTGTAATAAAAATTCTCTTGCTGAGGGATTTCATTTTGTGGTCATTTGTATTGAACTGTTTTGTTGTTACTTATGATCTTCTCAGTTTATGCAATAGTTGTCTTACTTTATGTCATGAAGTTTTCTATTGATTAGATGTAAAGTTGTTACTTCATAGTGTAATACTCGGGTTCTCATACTCAAGCGACCGCCCTCGGGTTTCGAGAACCAGGGTGTTACAATTTGACTCATTCCTTGAATCTTCACCTAAAATTATATTTCCAAATGGATGGACGGTGTGAATACAAAACATACATCATGATGGGGCCCACATAACTTGGTGACGTCACTTCGGTAATGAGTCTCATTACTAAAGCTCTCCATATCCAATCCGCATCCGCAGAAACAGATGTATGTGTTTCATCCAACATGATGTATGTGTGGGCCCCAACATAATGTATGTGTTTCATCCATGCCGTCCATCTATGTTTCTAGATCATTTTATGGTATGAGACCAAAAATGAGGTATATCCTAGTCTCAAGTGGACCACATTACAGGAAAAGAGTGTTGAATAAACATCGACCATTAAAAACTTTTTGGGGGCCATAAAAGTTTTGGATCAAGCTGATCTTTGTTTTTTCCATTCATCTGGGTCTATATGACCTAATCAACAGATTGGATGTCAAATAAAAGGTACACTGGGCCTTAGGAGAATTTTAATGGTGGATATCCAGTCACTATTGTTTTCCTGTGGTGTGGTCCCCCTGAGATTTATATTCCTCTCATTTTTGGTATCAAGCCCTAAAATGATCTTTAAAAATGGATGAATGGAATGGATGAAGCACATATATCATGGTGGGCTCAGAGAAGTGCCCCATGTTAAAAGTTGAGATGTGTACAACGCAAGGGAGAAAATTCTCTCGCGAAGGATAATTTTGGATTAAAAAAATAATAATCACAGAGCACATTCTCCATTCCCCATTAAGCTAGACTCCCATCACGGAAAATTTTCAATGTAAAGGACTCCAGTCATGAAAAATTTTCAACATAAAGGACTCCAATCATGAAAATTTTCAACAGAAAATCGTGGAGCGCTTTCCTTCTTATGCATTAACAAACACCACTAAACATGGAATATTTTCAGAATTCCATGTTAAGTACAAAAAATTCAGCGAGCCCTTATTGTCAGGTCAGCCCGTTGGGTTAACTTAAGCCATTTGCACCCGTAATATAATCACACTAGGCCATTTTCACCCTGAATATAATCCCACAACTAGAGTTGATTGGATCACCAATAGACCCTATACTCCAACTTTCAATAGAGTCGACATGTCTTTGTGCTAGGCCTAGCCTTTTGCATATATTAAATTTCTCTAAACATGTGAAACACTAGCAGAGAATTATGTGCAGTACTCACAAAGATGATGATTTCTCTACACATAGTAGGCAATTTCTTAGGGATTGTTGCTACTGTATGAAGTTTCAATGGGTTTTAGGTGGGTATTTATGGCTGTCTATGGGCCAACTAGGTTGCGTTAAAGATAAGAACATTGGGAGGAACTAAACAGGTGTCGTAGCAGATGGTCTTTGCCATGTTGCATGGGCAGTGATTTTAATCTTATCAGATTTCCACACGAAAAATCAAATAGGAGAAGGATGACTTGCAGCATGAGGAAATTCTTTGAATAGATTTATAAAAATGAAATGATTGATCTACCAATGGGGGGAAATAAAGTTTACATGGTCAAATAGGCATGCTAAGGCAATAAAGTCTAGATTACACCGATTCTTATTGTCGCCGAAATGGTTAGATAAAATCCATTAGTATTCCAAAGAGGTTTGCCGAAGCCTATTTCTAACCATAGTCCAATTTTGTTAGAAACAGATGAGGAAGATTGGGAGCCCCGCCCTTTTCATTTCGAATTGGCTTGGTTAGAAGTAGAAGGTTTTGTAGATAAAATAGTAGAATTGTGGTCTTCCTTCTCGATTCAGGGGAGAGCGGATTTCGTATTATTTCATAAATTAAAGATGTTAAAAAAAAAATATGTGGGTGGAAAAAACATACTTTAGGGGCATAAGATGAGGAGACTGTCAATTTATTGCAAGAAATACAATGTCTGGATCTAAAGGAAGAGGAATCTGAACTCTCCTAAGAGGAAAGAGGTTGGAAGGAAGTTTAATATAATGCTAGATTGAGAGAGGAGGAGATCAAATGAAGGTAGCAGTTGCAGGCTATTTGGTTGAAAGAAGGCGACAAGAACAAGAAAAAAATTCATGTCATTGCGAGTGTTAAAACGAGACAAATAAAATAAAATCGCTAGTGGTAGCATTTTACAAGGATTTTCTATCAAGAGAATAATGGAACAGACCTTCCCTGGATAATCTTTCTTTTAAGATGACTTCTCCAGATGTAACGCCCTGAAAATTGGGGGTCGAGAAGAAGCTCAGCTCCCGAGTTTCAACGCATCACTTATGCAACATAGGTAATGATAATTGAATGTTGTCCATATTAGTGCATTAAACATGAATGTGATTATACCAAATCAGTATATCATACTCCAGAGACAGTTAAATTACGCAAGCGGAAGACTATGATAGATATATAAAAAAATATAAACTGTTGTAAGTATCCAGAGTGTGAATATGTTACCAGGTTAAATATATACATGTATACTCAAAAAATGAACAAAATGAATATACACGGGTGTTCCAAAAGTGTAAAATAACAAGTGTAATAGCATCTAATTAGCATCCCTGAAACCCCGTCGATCAGAACATGGTCTATATAGACTCGCCTGATAGCCGCATATAGGATAAACCCTCCTCATCACCATAAAAGTCCAGCTCCGCTTCGTAAGCATCGTCATCATCTGAAACTAAAACAGAGTCTGGTTGGTGTTTAAAACATCATCCCGTAATGTGGAAGTGAGTGATCAACTCAGTTGAGCTATAAAGCAAAGGTTAACATGTTATCAATTCAGTCAAGCAGTAATAATAAAGCAATACAACAATCAAGTCCTAAGTACTCTTATTAATGCAAGGATGGTATGTGATAATAATACATGCCCTCGCCTATACTCCTTCTTATGACAACATCTTACGATCGCGGCATGCACCCCTTCCTCTGTGCTCAACTCCAACGCCAAAGGCACATACAAATGCGGTGCATGGACATGATTAGCCAAGTTCTTAATTAGTTTTATTCATACAGCAGGTTGGGAAGCTAAAGTACCTCCCTTTATATCATATACACAAAAATCGATCCATCTAAGGTCGTCAATCCTAGCAGTCACATACGATAGGCAAGTTCAAGTCACTACCACGAACGCCCTACCAACTGGTAGTCTATTTTCGAAGGCTCTTCACCAACCCGACTGGGGACCACAGCCAGGCTGTGCTGGAGTAGGCCTATTTCATACTCAAGGTCACTTTACTAACGCCCTACCAATTGACAGTCTATTTTCGAAGGCTCGTCACCAACCCGACTGGGGATCACAGCTAGGCTGCGCCAATGGAGGTTGACAGCTCAAATACAGTGTCTCATACCACCGCATTCGGCTCACGAGTTTGGGTTGCTCACTGGTCACTACGGGGAGGCTCATCGCCCCAGCGTAGGCCAACAGCTCGACCACGGTGTCCCATACCACCATGCCCGGCTCATGAGTTTTAGCGGATCGTGGTACCAAGGTTTAACAGGCTTTGCATTGGTAAGTGGTACCTTAAATTCAAGTAGTAGCATCCATAAATGGTAAACACATAATAGACCAATCGGTTTATTAAACAAGTTCGACTGGTACGAGTGTACGTCGAATTAATCGACATGGTACCACTGTCGACAATCATCATACGCCTCGGATTCATCGAACGTGTCTTGTGTGGCGAAATGACCTCAATCACTACTTGAGAATCATTAACGATTGCCTGGATTACATTGTAGCCCCAATCACACTTCAAACGATATCCTTGACAAGTGATAATCAATGACAGCATGTGACAACCAAATCTAAATATAAATCTTAGTTGAGCATTTCAACAAACACATAATACACATGTTATCTTACATAGACATTTCATCCATACAACACATAGTAGTAAAATAGGTTACATAAAGAGAACTGTAATTATAGAGAAGAGGATTGAGAATCCTATCTCCACACCCTCGTTAAATACATTCCAACAAGCATTTCCTCATTCAGGCATTTTATCAAACACTTAGACTACACATTTCAACATACATGTATTAGACTAGTTAAAACATATATCATGGCAAGCCCTCTTACAAAGGAGTTTCCACATACACAACAAGCATATATTCATAGTTAATAATCATGGCAAGCACATATCCAAATTCCATATTTATTCAAACATTTTTACAAGCACTTAGACTACACACTTTAACATACGTGACATATATTGGTTATAACAGGTGTTAAGGCAAATCCTTTCATGAAGGAGTTGTCGCACGTATGACAACCATATATTCACAATGAATAATCATGGCAAGCACGAATCCAAATTCCATATTTATTCAATCATATCAACAAACACATGGAATACACTATATTCAACATAGTTCATATATATGTGTAAAGCGCGGGAAACATCGTATCTAAGCATGTGATAGCGATCAAGTCAGTCATAAATCATTAACTGACATTGAAAGCCTTGAAAATCATAACCTAAACGTTTATAGTCTACACCTTTCGTCGGTAGACTCGAAACGAACTCAGTTTAAACATTAAGCCTTTGTCTACGGTACAACGGCAACCTATAGCATGAAATAAGTTAGCTAATTCATCACTTACACTATTGAAAACCCTTAAACAGATTAGGGTTAGGCTTTCTTACCTAAGTACGGAGTTGGAATCACCGAAAAAGCGATACAGGTGTGGTGGTTAAGCACGTAGAGTGATGGGATTGAATCCCAGAAAGAAACGTTGACTCTCTCTCTCACTCTCTCTCTTTCCTTCTCTTTTCTCTCCTCTCTCTTAGGGTTTTCTAAATTCGTATGGAATGAGAGAGAGAGGGTTTAAGACCCTTATATAGGCCCATGATTGATGGAAATGGCCCCAGGGCCAAGATATACTTAGGTTATAGCCAAATAAGGATTGTTCCGATACAACGGAGCACTTCTGAAGGCCCCTTCTCTGTGTGCGGTCAGACTTAAGCTCTCAGACATTGGATCTAGGTCAAGTTAAGTTTTCAGTCCGATCGGATTTACAGATCGACCGTGGCGGACCAGTTTCAGTTCAACGGTCACCGATACTCGATCAGGGCCACAAGTGTACTGTCATGTATTAGAAAATTTTCCTGATTTGAGGGTGTAATTGGGTCAGATTTTGATGGTCTGAATCCTTAAATTTGGCCTGCAAGTGAAACGACTCAATTCACTTAAGTCCCAGTTCATTTCCTACAGATATTCACGTTTCTCACACACTTCGCTCCGGACTCAAGTTGTACATTTTTAGATGCTGTTAAGACTTGATTTCCGAGATAGTAGTCAAGACCAGTAAGGCGGTCATAACCGTATAGTTTCGTGGTAATCGGACTTTCGATGTGCGGTCTAGGTCTGATACAGAGCTTCGGCGTACTCCCAAGAGCAACCGGGTTTAGAGATTGATCCTAGGTTTCAGGGTAATGTAGCGTCAATGGTTTTACTCATTTTGGGTCTTACAGATCATATTTAAAGTGGTACAAGTTAATTTCACAGATAATTTACTTTAACACTTAGTTAATTCTCGTCTAATTTATAAAGGATTTGGTTCTTAGTGATTTTTGCCTGAGGTGGTACCTGGGTCTTTGTATGGATTTTTCCGAGACGTTACACCAGATTCCGCAGTTTGGTTGGAAAAACCTATAGCAGGAGAATATGTTGAAAAGGCAGTTGCAGATTTGGGTGGGGATAAAGCATCAGGACCAGATGGTTTTCCAATCGCTTTGTATAAGAAATTTTGGGAACTAACCAGGAGCAATTTTTTTGATTTTTTTTATTAAAGAGTTCTATGAGAAATGATTTATTGCATCAGAGTTAGGGCCATGTTTATAGCGGCGATTCAAAAAAATGAACTGAGAGTCTAAGAGGTTTTAAACCAGTCAACCTCTTAGGAGGTCCATACAAGATTCTGGCTAAAGTGCTTGCTTCTAGGATCGGAACAGTCTTGGGAAAAGTCATATCAGATACTTAGGGTGCTTTTGTTGATAGTAGGCAAATTATTGACAATGTTTTAGTGGCTCAAGAATGCACAGACTCGTGTAACGGGAGACGATCAAAAGGGGTTTTATGCAAGCTGTATATCCGAAAAGCTTATGATAATGTAGATTGAGATTTTCTAGATTATAAGTTGGCAAGATTGGGTTGTGGGTAAAATGGAGAAAGGGGAGTTAAGCGTGCATGTCTTCGGCTAAGTTCTCAATTTTGATTAATGGTTCCCCAAATTGTTTCTTTCTAGCTTCCAAAGGTTTATGGCAAGAGGATCCTCTTTCTCCATATTTATTTGTCGAGTGATGGAGGCTTTTAGCAAAATGCTAAAAAGAATGGCAGATAAGAGTTTGGTAAAAGGCTTAACAGTGAATAAATTAAATCTCTAGATTACACATTTATAGAATGCAGATGATATACTTTCTGTTTTGTGAGGCAGACGAAAAGAAGGTGGCAATTCTAAAATCAATTATTCTCAGCTTTGAAGTGGTATCAGGGTAACAGATGAATGTTCAAAAAAGGGAATTATTAGGGGTTAGCATATGTAAGGAGGAAGTGGGGATCTTTTCTAATCTTTTTCATTTATGAGATCTTTTCCCACTACATACCTCGATCTCCAACTATGCATTGGAAAACCAAGGAAACAATTTTGGGATATAGTGATAGAGAGATTTCAAAGTAAGTTGGCATACGCAACCCATGGATTTTGAATGTAGATCATTGATTTTGTTCATTTATGTGTCTAATTCTTTGTGCATGTGTGGCCCACTTGATTTATCAGATAAGCCCATTTACAAGTTATATGGGCCAATTAGGTTGGATATGGTTGAACCTGAGCCTGGAATGTTTTAAGTAAATGGGCCATATTTTCTGTTGTGAGGTCCTGAGAAGTTTTCAATGGTAAGAAATCACACTTCTAGTTTTTTCCTAAAAAATGGGATGCCAACAAGGGGGGCAAGCTCACATGGCCCACGCCTTGATTTCTATTTAAAATCCACTCTGACCATCAGGTGAATTATTCGAAATAAACTGTATGGAAGAAAAATGAGAGTAGTAGTTGCTACATGTAGACCACACAAAATCATAATAGTTGTCAAAGAGATGCCAGTCCTTAATTTTCATGTGGCCTACTATGATGGTTACACATAGTCAAATCAATACAGTACATGGTTCATAAAAGTAATGTATAAGGACAATATCGGGGTCAACCGTGATTCAAGTGGGCCACACTAACGAAAAGTATTTTAAAGATAAAAATTGTAATGTAATGTTTTTAATCATGTGGTCCACTCAAATTACAAAATAGTTGTTACTTTAATAAGTTTTTGACTCATTTGTCAGACATTGTAATATATTTATAATACCTCTCAAACCTACTATCCCTCCGGAGATACAAAATAATGAATTAATTTTTATTTTTATTTTTAAATATTATGTTGGAAATATAGATGGTACACGCTTCCCAGCAAAGATTCCGTTAAAATATCAGGGACGATGGCATAATGGAAAGGGGTATATTCCTTGAAATATTCTAACTACTTGCTTTTTTATTTAAGATTTACGCATGTACTAATTGGTTGGGAATGATTTGCTCCGAATTTACGTGTACTATCACATGCACATACACATGATGTGAGATTTCTTCTACCTGAGGGTAAGTGTTGTTTAGTTAATGCGGGTTTTCCTAATAATCCTAAGTTCCTAGCACCTTATTGTGGTGTCTATTACCATCTCAAATAATTTAAACAAATTTATCCTTCGAGGTATAAAAAAGAGTTATTCTATCTTTGTCATTTGTTATTAAGAAGTATCATTGAATAAGCATTTGAGGTTTTTAAATTGTCATTTTATTTTAAAGTGCACTTCATCATATCCAATGGATACACGGGTGAAGATTGCAATAGCCTATTGTTTCATACATAATCACATGTAAATCATATAAATGATGCACTTCTCAATAACGTTGAAAATCAAAGCAACGATGTGTATTCAAATGAAAAAGACAATTCACCGATTAATGAAAGTAATCATGGAATAACTGGAATCGACAAAAGTGATATCGACATGTTATATGAAGAATTACAAATTGTAGAAACAAACAAAATTGAGAGAAACTTTAAATCAATTTCGTGATAATCTTTCAGAAGCTATGTATGAAAAATACATTATTAATGTTGAGGGATAACTAGATATTTGATTTATATTTAAATTTGTTACGTAATTGTATTATAATAAGCAGTGAATAATATATTGGTTTGATGTACTTTATTTTACATTTTTAATTATAAATTGTCATGATGTCATCATTATATGGTTCATGTGACTGTGAAAAGTAATAAAATGAAATAATGTGATGGATAATTGTATGGTTGACATATCGATGGAGCACACCTCTCTTGGCTATTGTTGTGACGACAATGCATTCAAACCCATAATGTATAATGCAATAATTAATTTAATCTACAATAGATTAGAACTTGAGTTTACTGCCAACAATTATAGAAATCGAATTTGTACCTTGAGAAAAACTTAGTGCAATATGAATATGTCACTCGAATAAAGTGGATTTGCATGGGACAGTGTTCGAAAGTGTGTTACTATATAACCGACTATGCAGAGTGCGAATGTTAAGGTATACTTTTAAGTTTATTAAAATTAACTTTTGCATTAATATAATTAATATTTAC
The DNA here is from genome assembly GCF_029962835.1 of Magnolia sinica. Classification (NCBI taxonomy): domain Eukaryota; kingdom Viridiplantae; phylum Streptophyta; class Magnoliopsida; order Magnoliales; family Magnoliaceae; genus Magnolia; species Magnolia sinica. Next base: position 16,088,525 of record NC_080575.1, on the reverse strand, counting down.
TGCTTGCAAATATAAGATAGTTAATGTAATTTTTTTTATTTGAATGACTGCATAATTGTATTTTGGCGAAAGATTTACGAAACAACCTCTCTTCTCATTTTGCAAATTTGGGGAGAGGATTTTGTTCTAAATATATTATTGCCTTTATATTATGAACACTTTCTGAATTGTCCGAGAACCTTGTGATTCCTACCTCAGATGCACTAATATGCAATAGTTGTGTCTTACTTTTTATACCAGAGCACATCCTACATCGTCACCAAATTTATCACTCACTAATCAAATATTTGAAAGGGTGCAGGCTGGATCAGCCTCATCTGGATCACAGAAGAATAAAAAGAAGGTTATAGCGATATGAGAATTTGTAGAGAAGATAGATAATATGTCCTCGCATATGAAATATTGCAATTACACAATGAAGGATATCCAAGAAGTTGTAAATAACTATACCTAGACGCATAAGGACTTTGCCAATGAGAAATTTGCATTTGAGCCATACTCAAAGCATTGTGTAATGAATGTGATGGACATTACCGAGTTACATAGGTGGAAAGCACTTAAAATCTTGGTGCAAGCAAAGAAATGGTCGAGCTCTTTGTTCATGTACCAACTGAATTAAGACGTGACTTTTTCCTGAATATTTTAGAAGATTTAGTACAAAACTTGTATTTTTTTCTCTGTTTTCATAGATTTTTATTATTTATTAACTATTAAGATGTATAATTCTAAATAATTTATACTCTCTTTTTTATCATTCACTTGGATATTGAGAATTTTATAAATTATTATTTTTCTTGTCACTTTTTTCATATTGGTTCAGCATTATAAAATTATTAGGCTCACTTTTACAGCTCACCTAGTGCTAAAAAAATCACATTTTTACTCCAAAGTATGTTTATTATGGGCTTATTACAATCATTATGTCAAATATTGTATATATATACTAACTTAGGATATTGTGGCTAATTTATTTAATAAAATCAGGTTTATGTGAATATATTATAGATTTCCAATGCATTCCAATTACAGACTATGAAACATAAATTTTTTATTATCGTGGATTCTAATTACCGATTGCTAAACACAACTCATGATTCCAATTATTGTGGATTCCATGGTAATTGTGAAATGGATTCTAAATCACACAAAATGCAAGCTCTCAAATAAATCTGTAAGGACTAAGAGCCTAAGAGAGAGAAAGTAGGTTGTCACGGAATTATGGAAGAGTATGTAGGTGTTGCAGGCATTTTTACAATGGCAAAAATAACCTCATTTATTCCTCATATTTTTAATGCTTTAAATATGTCACCTATATTGAAAATATCTCTCATCTCCTTCCAAATATTTAGTGGATGATAAAATAACAACAACAATAATAATCGTAGGAGCAAAACCTTTCAAAACTATTAACATTATAGAGGTAAGAATGAGCTTTGGTTTAACAAGCTCTTATAGAAAATTCCTTAAAGATTATACTTATTATCATGTAAGACTAACAATCAACATCTAATATACAAGTTGACAACATGGAGCTTGGACTAGTTTACTTATTTTCTCAGGGAACGCACACAATGAGGCCCACCTTAATCAACTACTTGCAACTTGCATGCACTACATTAGCTAGTGCTAGGTCCATAAAATGGCCAAAGTGGCATTTTGATGCACTACTTAACATCCTAACGCTCACAACAATAGAGCATGTGTGCATTCTCTAGGTTTGATCTGTATTGACTTACTTTGTAAGCCTTACTAGGTACTAAAAAAACCTCATGGTGGAAAATACAAACAAAATCCATTCCACCAAAAAAACGCAAAAAAAAAAAATCAATAGTAAGGATATTCCACTTAAGAGGTTTTTGGTATAGGGTCATCTTAGATAGCCCACATCCACCGTTAGGACCACTGAATCATGTACACTACCTATGCAAGTCTAAAATTGGAGCTAGCTGTACATATTACAGTCTCGGATTATATAATAATGCTGCTATGTGGACTCCAATTTTAGGGAGCTAATGAGACAAAAAAAAAAAAAAACTCTCTGCAACCTACCACGATGTGCATTTGATATCCACCATCTTAAAACTTTAGCCTAAAATTAAGTCCATCCATGACCTGAGTCCCTTCTCATGGCTCAGTGGTAGATGGATGAGTTTCAATATATAAGTCATGGGTTTGAGTACCAATTGTGGTGTGTGTGGGTGAGAGTGTGTAATAAAATAAAAAATGATATGAACTTAAAGTACGCCACACCGCAAGGAAAAGTATGGGAAAGCTAGTATTTGTTTTTTCCCTTCATCCATGTCTGTGTGATCAAAATATCACTATAAGCCTTAGGAAAGTTTTAATAGTAGAAATCATTATTTCCCCTCTTTCATGTGGTATGGTCCACTTGAGCTTTGAATATGCTTTAATTTTGGGCTCAACCCCTAAAATGAGCTGGAAAAAAGGATGGATGATGTGGACATACATTCACGGTGGCCCTAGCAAAGTTTACTTAGTAAGATAAAGCACGTTGAGTAACTCACTATGCAATTTGATTCCTGAGTATGGGAGGAGTCAATGGCATATAAATGCACCAATTACTAGTGCCTAGGCTATGAGAAACTTATTTAAAAGCTATGTGGGCCCTATAGATCTCCTCACAAATCCACTATGCCCATCGGTTTCTCAAGATCACATGATAACAAGTATCCAAAACTCAGGTGGGCCAGATCAAGTGAGAACAAAAACATCAATCATTGAAACCTTCCTGAAGCCAATCATGATGTTTATTAGCCATACAAACACTCATGTAGTTACTACCACTCATATGAACTATAGGCACGGATATCATTCTGATACAAAAATTACGTGGCCTCCAAAAGGTTTCCAGTGGTGGGCATTTAATCCCCTTTGTTTCATGTGGTGTGACCTACCTGATCTTTGAATTTTACTATTTTTATTTTTATTTTTAAATTCTTGTTCTATTGTGATCTTGAGAAACTGGTGGGCAAAGTGGATTTATCACTAGCATCTATGTGACCTCACATGACTTCCGATAACCATAGGAACTTTCGGGCCATAGGTGGGCTTAACAATATGATGAGCTTAAGATAATTTCAATGGTGAGGGCATTCAGATCCCCATTGTTCATAGTGGTGTTGTAAAGTTCTAGATTTTTGTTGTTTTTTATTTGAAAAACCATCGATTTTTTTCTCTTTTCTAATTAGCTTATCTTGTCACTTATTGATCTTTAATATTCGATCTTAACCTATATGCGCGTGTTATCAATAAAGAACCGTATAAATTCAATTAATTAACCATATAAAATTAACGAATATGCCCGATCACTAAAATCTCGGGTCTAGCCTTGCGATTTAACCACCTAAGGCCGTAGTCCAGTTGACCTATCACTAATTAATTAAGACAACCATAATTGAATAAAGGTCTACCTAAAACTAAGATAAATGATGGATTAAATCAGATCATCCCTTGCACATAAATCGGATTGATCGAAGTATCTAATGACTTTCAAATTATTGATTTAGGGTGATTAGGACCGAATTATCATTTTCATTCATTGCGAATGACTCATGTCACAATTTTAGGCAATCTAGGCATAGTTAATCGTATACATTGAATTTCGTTAATTGTTTTATCTCATAAATGACATGATTATCTAAACAAGCTCTATACCGTTCGTCTGTGGACCACTAGACAAGAAACTATATAAAGACGTTCGTCTTAGCGGGCTTAATGTTTATCATGGGACTTTGAGTTAAGATCGCATTTCAAATCGCTTAACTTGGAATCGAAATACTAATGCATGAGATATGAGAATATTTCTTAAATTAAATATGAACTTTAGTTAATTGTCCGTATTCGATCTTTGCCAAAGTTGTGGCTTCTAGACCATTAGATCGCGAACAAATTTAGGGCACCAACGCAAATTAATATCCTATACATATACACATTCATATAGTTGTAACCTCAATTGAATATCAGTAATCGTTGATATGACTTCTAATCACACTTGTTGATCGTTACATCCAGATGATAGGCCGATCGTATGCATAGGTAAATAATCTTTAGGGCCAATTATCATATGACGTAGATCAACCTAAATACTCAAAGAGTGCCCCAATTGATATAAACAACCTCATATAGGGTTGGTATATAAAATACCAGGCCACTATAGCCAAATGCACCACTTATGTCACTATATAAGGCCCTCATTTGGGCACTCTCTTTCCCATACAAATTTTATGCCATAGAGAATAAAAAGACACACACACAAGAGAGTGAGGGGAGATTTTGGAGTCGATGTACATAAATATCTTTGTGCGGGGCTGTGTGGGGCCACAGAGATGTCTCTCATAAATCCACTCCATCCATCAATTTTGCAAGACAACAATAGGGCATGATTTAAAAAACATAGCAAATCCAAAACTCATATGAGCCAGCCGTAGCACATGAAACAATGGGATTGAATGCTTGATAGCGACATAAGTTTCGTATCACATGATACTTGTTCCTAATGTTTGTTTGGGTGGTACTAATTCTATGAACGGTTTGGGTGATAACCTTAGTTTTGGATCTAACTTATGTTTATAATCTGGTCTTATTGTGGTTTTCCAAAACTTATAGATGGAGTGGATTTGTAATGGACATCTCTGTGACCCATGCAACCCTGGCCCAGGTTGGAGCAGATAGGGTGCTAGCATTGTGCCATTACTATGAGGTGCTCGTGCAACTGCCTTCCCTTCCATGTACCATGGACCTCAAATTCGAAACAATAAAATAGTGTGACCCACTTTAGAATGACTAAATTCCTAAAATTAGATTCCATAAAATTTACTTCCTCTAATCAATGAACACTTTCACGTTGAATGATAGTTGTTCATTGATTATTTTACAATTTCACCGCCCATTGGATGCCCTCGAATAGGCCATGTCATCGTGTCTCACCTATGGGTGCTGATTAGGTACTACCCCTACTTGTTCTGAACTTCGGACAAGCGGAGGCCCCACAGGCACTGTGATGTATAAATTTTATTCACACGGTCTATCCATTTATCCATATCATTTTAAAATACCTGGCCAAAAATATCGAAGGCTCAAGTGGATCACACCACATGAAGCATCAGTGATAAGGATGCCCACCATTGAAACCTTCACATGGTCCACCGCATCATTTATTTTCCATCCAACCTGTTATTTACCTGGATGAAGTGAAAAAATAGTCATCCTGATCTGTAACTTTTGTGGTACCTGAGAAATTTTCAATGGTAGGAATTTAATCCCCAAAGTGTGATCCATTTAATCTTGAATTTGCCTTATTTTTGCTCCAGTACTCTAAAATGATATGGAAAAATGTATGAACGGTGTGGATAGAAGTAATACATCACGGTGGCCCCTCGGTGGCCCGCGGAGTAGTACCTAATCCGCGCCCTTCAGCTACATCACATGCGGTAGAGTGGCCTTAACCATCAGCGCTATGCTACTGTCATTCGTGTGCGCATGTTAGCACGATCACATGTAACGTAGATAACCTGCACGTCGAAGATGCGCATGTTGTAGGCCCGCAGCCTTCATCTCATCTCTTTCGCTATATCCTAAAAGAGAGAGAGAAAAAAAAACCCCCAATTCGCCGTCTCCACCTTCTCTCAGCAGAAACCATCCAACGGCTGCAAATCGCTACAACAGTCCCTCCGCCCATAGGCTCCCTCCCTCCCTTCCTCTCTCCCTCCCTCTCAAAACCCTAGAAAACGTCTTATAATCTCTTACCATTGATTTTCCTGTAATCCTCAAATCCCTGATCTTGATAAATTCCGTACAAAACCCTAAAAATCGAAGTCTGATCTGATTTGATTTTTATCTCTATTTCAGCAATGACGGATCGCAGCTCTGCTGTCGCGGTTCGCCCGATCTGGATGAAGCAGGCTGAGGAAGCGAAGCAAAAGAACGAAGCGGAGAAAGCTGCGGCCGCGAAAGCCGCCTTCGAGGCCACGTTCAAAGCCGTTGACAAGACAGCCGAGAAGCCGCCCGCCGATGACTCGTCCGACAGCGATGCTGAGGACGAGTCGGAGGATATCAAGAACAAGCCCGTGGGCCCCGTCGACCCCTCCAAGTGCACCGCCGCGGGCGCCGGCATTGCTGGCGGCACTGCCTGCGCCCCTTCGTCGTTCGTCATCACCACCAAGGACTCGGACGGGAGGAAGATCCTGACGGGGGGCGCACAGATGAAGGTCAGGATATCGCCGGGCGTCGGTGTCGGTGGGCCTGATCAGGACGGGATGTTGAAGGACTTGGGCGACGGGACCTACACAGTGACATATGCAGTCCCAAAACGGGGGAATTATATGGTTCACGTGGAGTGCAATGGGCGGCCCATTATGGGCAGTCCGTTCCCAGTGTTCTTTAGCGCAGGCACGCCGGGCGCGGGGCTGCTTGGGACTCCCACCCAGTCACCGTTCCCGAACCTCGTGAATCAGACCATGCCAAACATGCCAAATTATGCTGGGTCAGTCTCCGGGGCCTTCCCTGGCCTGCTGGGGATGATCCCGGGTGTCCTCAATGGTGCCTCCGGGGGTGCGATCTTGCCGGGGGTCGGGGCATCGCTGGGGGAAGTTTGTCGTGAGTATCTGAATGGACGGTGTTCAAAGAGCGATTGCAAGTTCAACCACCCACCACACAATCTACTAATGACAGCGTTGGCCGCAACGACCACTATGGGGACATTGAGCCAGGTGCCGATGGCACCTTCTGCAGCTGCAATGGCCGCGGCCCAGGCGATTGTGGCTGCACAGGCCCTTCAGGCCCATGCTGCGCAGGTGCAGGCGCAAGCACAGACTGCTGTGGATTCGGGTTTGTACCTTTGTCCATTAGTATCTCCTTTATATCTTTCTCTAGACTTGCTCCATTATGTTATTTGTTTGGTGTTGAATTCGCTTCATGTCGTATGTGCGTTTTGGCATGCTAACCATTCGAAGTAATGTGTACTAAGTTCAAATCGATTGATCTGTTGAGATTTTAGTAAAACAGCAAAACTAAGGCTGCATGTGAGCTAGTTTAGAAACATTATTGTTAAATTAATGTCATTTAATTATTGTGAAATGATGTGGAGTGGTTTTAATCTCTTGAGTGTTACATTCTGACTTCAAGATTACTAGATGTTAAATGTTATTAACATAAAAGTTAGGGAAAATGTGATTTGCATATGCGGGCCACCTAACAATGTGTTTAATTTGTATATGCATTTTACGCATTCCAATTCTCAAACTACATGCACTTGGAATGACTTGACCTCATAACACTCCTTTTCCCTGTTTGCATCTTTTCGTGCATTGTATGTGGTTGAACAAGCAACTTACATCAGATGCTTCGTATGACCTATTGACAATATCGGCTTCTTATCAATAAAATTATGGTTGCATGCAAGCAACAAGATTCTAAGGATTAAAGAGTTTTGGCTGGATGATGGGTAGGGGCAATAACCCATGTTTGTGGCATTAGATTTGAAGTCCAGAGTCTGGAGTATATTTGTAGTTACCTCTAACAAATCTCTTTCATTTGCCTTATGATTTGAGGGTGGAAAGGGGGTTTATTTGTAAATCATTAGAAAACTTCTTTCATCATCTCTAGATTGAACGGTTTCATCTCCAGTCTTTTGGTTCTATGACTTGTTGTTGAAGATTGACTCGAAGAATTCTTTTATGCTTCACCCAACTCTCTTCCAATGCTGATTCCCAATGCAAAGAGGTATAACTTTCATTACTTGATATTTCAAACACTTTTTCTTCTGGTGCTTGACAATGTCGAAACACCACGAAATTGGAATTATTGGATTGCCAACTGTGTTATCCATCCAACATCCAAGATCACATGGTTCCAGCAAGAGTTTACAAACACAGGACATGTTTCCAATGAGAGGGGTATTTTCATTGAAGTTGGTTGAAGAAATGTTACCTAAAATGCAAAACCCCCGTATTTTGCATTCTGGATCGAGCATTTAGGATTATGGGTCATTATCAAATCAGTGCTCTTTGTTCTTCATATTGATTAAGTTAATGCAAATTTATATTTACAATTAGAAATTTATACCTTTTATTTACAAATTATAATATGACACTAACATGCAGGGTCTATAACAATAATATTCATCATTTTGAATATAAATTGCAAATTGAATTCATATATAAAACAATATTTCATACACTGTATGTATTGGAGTGATTCAGATGATCCTGCCCTTAGCATACCATGTATTGGAGGAAGTAGTGTACTGCGAACTCATTCTTGTACCACTTACCAAAGCAACCCATGGTCCAGGTAAGCTTGGGTTGGAGAAAGGCTAAGATGATGATGATAAAAGTGAAGTCTTTGTTATTAGTTTTTATTTATTTATAATTGTTTTTTATTGAACCACATTGAGTTTAGATGTATGACCAGGATTATCTATGGCCTATGGGGCTTAAGTTTTAGCATAGAATTATCTGATCATAAGTTGTTATGAAGGATGATTACTGGGTTTATAATTAAGTGACACATATTGCTCTTTTTAGGGTTGATTTGATCTCTTGTTTGTTTATATTTTGAGCTCCAGGCCTTTCTGTTATTTTCTCTTTATTTCTGCAGTTGTTGTTCCATCTGTTTGTTGTTTTTTAGTGGATGATTGCTGATTTCTTCCCACTATATACGTTTTTTTTTTCCCTTTCTTCTTTATTCGTCCTACTTTGTAAGTTTTTATTAATGTCCATCTTTGATTACATCAATTCCTCTGATGATCCTTGAGTTCTATCATAATCTTCCAACGTACAGCAACTCCAAAAGCTAGAATTTTTTTTTGTAAAAAAAAATTGTAAAAGCTCCGAACAATGCTTTCCAAAGTTCCTCCAATGGTGACTGTCTTCTATCTAAAGATGCACATATGGCTACTAGGGCTCAGTTTGATCTAGTACTCAGTACTTGGTACCAACCACCTCACAGTTCACAACAAGGGATGCACTCAAAAGAGAATCCTCTTATGTTTTTGTCATCCAGTTTTGTTTTCCTCAAGGCTGGTCTTGGATGACCAATTAATTAAATTGCAATTAGCCAATACAGTAGAAGTGACTGAAATGGAGCTTCCCCACTCCATTTACATTTCACAATGTGGGACCAGCCCTCAAACAAGACTTCAAGTTGTTTCAAGTCGAACTTGAAACAAATGTTTTTTTTTTTTTGAAACCGATATTATTTTAATTAGGGGTTGATTGTCAATTTATCATTATGAGGTAGCATGGTCTTCTGCTCATTTTAATCTCAATTTCTCTACAATTGAGTTACTGCAATTCAATCCAACTAACATTCAATGCACTCCAAGTTTCTGATGGCTTTCTTAGCAACTCAAATTTTCTTTTTGTAATATATTTTATGGATATCTAAAATTTACTGAGAGACAACTACAAAAAGAACACTGAAACAAAGTACCTAAATTAGAATAGACTTGAGACAACAAAGACAGCACAAAGGCGGGGAAGGAAACAAAAAAAACACATAAGCAACAAAAGATCTGATGTAGGACAATTAACCACTTGCTCTAAAAGCTCGAATTGATAGAGCTTGGCGAATCAATCCTTTTATCTCATAGCCCATGCCCCACATCCCATGGGTTAGGACCAATGTTTTTAATATCGACGATTTTGGCCGATATATCCCACGATATATCTTGTATCCCCTTTGTGCGATACGAAACACACAAGTAGTGGGATATATCTCACATGTTCGATCCGATGAACATTTTTTTTTGAATCCTTTTTTTTTTTCCTTTTCTGTAAATCATGTTAAATCAGTGTCAAATTGATAGAAATCAATTAATTTTCATGGTTTGCGTGAAAAATCATGGATTGCAAGCTTCAATTTCGAGATTTGGAGGAGAAGGACCGAGTTGCGAAAAATTGAAAAAAAATCAAAACCAAACATGTATGTAACCTAATCTAGTGATTCTTCATTTGCTTTTGAATTAATTGCTTGTGTTTCCACACGTCTTCTTACATTTATAAATTACGTGAATAGACTTTGAATATACTTGCATCAATTCAGTTAGATAATGCATAGATTAGAACCTCATACAAAGAAAACCTATTATGTGCACTTGTTTTTTGTAATGTTTTGATTTGTAAGTGTGTATTGAAGTTTTTTTTAAACAACCACTAACATTTCATTGAAAAATTCGACCAATTTCCAATGTTTCCTCATGTTTTTAACAAAAGCGATACATTACGCGATACAACTGATATATCCCATGTAATAACCGATGCATATCCGTATCCCAAGGGTGTGATATGTAACGTGATACTGATTTTTCGAACACTGGTTATGACCTTGGCCGAACCCCCCCTCGTGGGCCCCACTTCACATGGGTTCCGCTTCACATGAGCCACCCACCTCACACGGGTGGGGCCCACCTCACACGGGCCGCTCACCCCAAGTGTGCCCCTGCATCCCACAGGCCACTCTACTCGATCCCGGTGTGAAAATGCCCTTACATTAATAACCCCCGGTGAGGAGCCTCGAACATGAGACCTGCTTTGATACCACTTTGATGCAGGACAATTAACCACTTGCTCTAAAAGCTCTAGCTGATAGAGCATGGCGAATCAATCCCCTTATCTCATAGCCCAGGCCCTAAATCCCATGGGTTAGGACCTCGGCCGAACCACTCTCATGGGCCCCACTTCACATGGGTTCCGCTTCACACGAGCCGCCCGCCTCACGCGGGTGGGGCTTGCCTCACACGAGCCACCTGCCTCACACAGGCCGCCCACCTCGAGTTTGCCCCTGCATTCCACAGGCCACCTTACTCATGCCCGTTGTGAAAATGCCCCTGCATTAAGACCTATTTAGCAAAGCCAAATGGGAGACTATCTCTTAAGTCTTATCCCTTGACATAACCTGTCTCTTTTAGCACCCCTTTAGATAATATATCTGCCTAAGAATTTGCCTCAAAATGAATGTGAGAAAAGGTTGCCTCAATTTGATTGAACATGTCCACAACCTTGTCAATCATATTTGCCAACCTCCAAGAGTGTTTTATGAATTTCGCTCACTTGCACTTTACTTGAGTCCCCTTCAAGAATGATAGGGGACAGATGGAATTCCACAGTGATTATAACCCTTGGATGAAGCGTTGCCACTTTGGCATAGCTTGAGTACCTCACATCGATTGGGCCGGAAACCTCAAAGATAGTGACCCCGTGATCATCTCTAATGATTCTTCCTATACCACCTTGACGTGGATTGCCAAAAGGACACCCTTCGAAGTTTAATTTGAAGCATCGATCATGAGGTTTTTTCCATCTTGCCTCGATCTCAATAGACTTCTCTTCACAACTTCAAATGTCAGACTAGTTGGTGAACATCAATTGTCTGTAATATCAAACAATCCTACTATTGGACTTATAACCCCAGCCAACCACCAAATTATGAACTTGATGAATACTTGATTGTCTTGCTCAATGCAGTAGGAAGCATTGGCAATTTAAAGGTCGCCTATTGCTGTTGAATTTTCATCGCATCTTGGGCATATGAGCTTTTAGCTTTTTAAGAATGAAGAAGAAAACAACTTAGTTTTTTATTAGAAATTTTGGGAGAGTGTGAAGGGCGATGTGATGGGCTTCATGCAAGAATTTTTGGAAAACGGTAGAATTGCTATGCAATTAGGGGCTACTTTTATAGCTACGATCGTAAAAAAGGAAGGTGCTGAATGTTTGAAAGACGTTAGGCTGATTAGTATGTTTTTTTTTTTGTGTGGGGGGGGGGGGAGTGTCCTTACAAGATATTAGCAAAGGTGTTGGCCTCAAGATTTAGGAAAGTGTTGGGAAGTGTTATTTCAGAATCTCAAGGGGCTTTTGTGGATGGAAGACAAATTGTCGACTATTCTCTCTTGGCCAATGAATGTGTCGATTCATGCCATGCAAAAGGAGAGGAAGGCATGGTTTGCAAGCTTGATGTGGAAAAATCATAAGATCATGCTGACTGGGCTTTCCTAGATTAGATATTGGGCATGTTAGGTTGTGGTCCAAAATGGCATTCTTGGATTCATGCTTGTGTCAGATTGGCAAAAATTCCCATATTGGTGAATGGTTCGCCGAAAGTTTTTTTGCGGCTTCCCGTAGACTTCGTCAAGGCGATTCGTTATCCCCGTTCTTGTTTGTCACAATCATGGAGGCTCTTAGCAAAATGTTAGACCAAGGTGTGCAGGTTGCACTAGTCAAAAGAATTTGGGGTGGATAACACAAAATTTCAGATTTCTCACATTTAGTATGCGGATGATACCCTTTTGTTGTGTAAGGCAAATGATTTTTTATAGATCAAAAATCTTTGTTCGATTCTAGTCAGTTTCGAGGTGGTTTTAGGCTTGAAAATCTACATTTCCAAAAGTGAGATCTTAGGGGTGGGCATTTCCAAGGAAAGGGTTCAGGCATTCGTAGAAGTTTTTGGTTGTAAGGAAACTTCTTTTCCAACTACATATTTGGGTTTACCGCTATTAATAGAGAGACCGGTGAAGCTCATGTGGGACAAAGTTATATAAATATGTGAAAGAAAGATCTCTAAATGGCAGTCAAGGTGCCTATCAAATATTTTATGGGTTATTTTATGTCTCTATTCAAATGCCCAAAATATATTCTGAATGCTTTGGAGAGAGATGTAGGAGGGACTTCTTGTGGGAAGGGTCGGGAGACATAAATTCCCTCTTTTGAAATGGGAAGAAGTTTGTAAACTTACGACTCAAGGAGTCAGAATCATGAAGTTAGAAGAGATGAATTTAGCTTTGTTGGGAAAATGGGTCTGGAGATTAGGGGTTGAGGGAGAGGCTAGATGGAGGGAGTTTGTAGTGAAAAAATACGGGGTAGAGGAAGGGTGGTGGTGGACATGCTTCATCTTTATACCGATATTTTTACTTGTGGAAATTGGTGGCGGCCCTTAAAGAGAGTGTGGGAGAGGATAGGCTTTCATTTGGGAGATGGTAAGAGAATCGGATTCTGGGTTGATAGTTGGGTGTGAGATGTGAGGTCGGGTGAGTGGTTCCCATCTTTACTTAGGTTAACTAGAGTTGAGGGGGAGAAGGTGAGTAATTGTTTCTCAATTAGAGGTGATGAAGTAACTTGGGCTCCAATTTTTAGAAGAAACTTGTTGGACGGGGAAGTTGTAGAGTTGGTTCAATTGCTTGATTTGTTAACAAAGATATCTCCGTTTTCATCAGAGGCAGATTCCATCAATTGGTCAAAATCAAAGTCAGGTCTTTTCTCAGTTATATCTTTCTATCGGTATTTGAGTGGGAGAGATGATAACTCTGGGGTATCTTCAACGGCTTTTCTTTGTCACCATGGTGCGCCTTTGAAGGTGGTGGCTTTTGGTTGGTTAGTAGGGAGGAATAAAGTGCTAACACTGGACAATCTCTGTAAGCGGAACGTGATTCTTCCTAACGTTTGCGTGATGTGCTTCAAAGATGCGGAATTGGTAGACCACCCATTCATCCACTGTGTATATGCTAGGGAGGTGTTGGATCCTCTCCTCCACTTTTTTGGGGTGATTTGGGTGTTTCCGAATTCGATAGAGGAATTTCTTTTTGCTTGGCACGGAGGGGGGGTTCGGGAAAGAAGGGAAAAGATGGTGGCAATTAAGCCTACTAGCGACTCTTTGGGCGTTATGGTGGGAAAGAAACGAGCGTTGTTTCAGGAACAAATTGAGGGGGGCAAAGCATGTTTTCAATGAGGCAATTCTAATCTTGAAGGAGTGGGCAGAAGTTTAGTTGGTTCATTCTCCCCTCTTTGTTATTTGGGGGGCATTTTGTTTTGGATGCTCTTATATGTTTGTATTTTTGTATTTTTCGGCTTTGGCCTTTTTATATGATATCTCATCACTGTTCAAAAAAATAATAAAAATATCAATGGTACACAGTCAGCTTCAGTAAAGGCAATCACTTGTGCTGATTGCAGTCTGTATTGCACTATCTTATGAAGCAAATATTCACAACAATTTTACGGAAAATTGCCCATCATCTCGGTCTCAGTTAGTTGCTTTCCCACGTCTCCCTTCCATCACAGGTTCTATGGTGCGCCACCCATGGTGTGCCGTAAAGGCCGTTACGTAAAGGTAATGGTGGCAACCGTTACACGTTACGGGATCGTAACGGCCGTAACAGCCGTTATGGAAAAAAATAACCCGTAATTGCCGTTAATGGCACGTTACATCCCCTATAAAGGCCATAATAGCCCCATAATGGTTTATTACTGGATATATAGGTTTTTCATACTTTTTAATCAACATTACGGGGCAGATACAGGTTTTTCGGGTTTTTTTTAAAATAAATAAAGAAATAAAAAATAGAGATCGTAACAGCCGTTACGGGGCCATTACAACATTTATGCCCCGTATCATAAAGGTAATGGCGGTGGCCGTTACGGCCACCGTCACCTTGGCGCCACCTCAAGTCGCAGTGTTCGTCTGGCTTGTGGGTAGAAAGAGGATTCTCATGATCGAAATCTGCAGAGGATAGCTCTCATCCTCTCCATCGTTTGTTTGATGTGTATGAATAATGAGGAGATGATTGACCACCTCTTTATTCACTGTCCATTCGTTGTTAGAGTTTGGGATTACTTCTACGATCTTCTTCATATGGCCTGGGTAATGCCGAGATCAGTCTAGATGCTCCTTGGGCTTGGCATGGGGGAGAAGATCCACCAATGCTTCGTGCAGACTTTTAATTATGGCAGTTTTCTGGGTGATATGGGGAGCCAGAAATGGCCATTGTTTTCGAAATATTGATGTTTGCTTTGGAGAGGTCATTGCCAAAATTAAAGGTCATCTTTTGGATTGGGAGGGAAATGTTTAGTCAGCCTGGGCTGATCTTTGTTTTGGAGTTTTCTGGGTTATTTTTAGTGTATTCTTTTCTCGCCTTGGCAAGTTTCTAATAAAATGTTGTTACCTTTCAAAAAAAAAGAAGAAAAAAGAAGCTAGTATTCATACTTGCGGACGCCTTGACACAACTGAATAATCACGGTTTTTTTGCTAAGCCAACCACTGTAAAATTTTGGGATTATATTCTCATACTTCTTGGTTTATCATTATTCTAATGTCAGTTCGAGTGTGCCGTCCCACCATCGATGCAGATTGATCAGGGATTTAAAAGGGGCCTGATTGGTTGCCACTTTGATTTCAAGGAATTGGATAAGGCCTGCCTCAATTTCAACACTATTTGAGCGAAGCAGTGCTTAAAACAAAAAGAAAATCAATATAGTCAAATTCCAGAGAAGTGTTCATGATTTCCAGTGGCTGGCAAAACTTCCAGCCACTAGGACAGCAATTTCCAGTTATTAGAAATCGCTTTCAAGCAACCTGAAATAGATTTCCAGCAACCACCAAGAAATCTCAGAAGTAAACAGTAGTTTCGAGCAATCAAATTACTTTAAAAATGTACAAGATTCAAGTAGATATGTCAAGTGATTGGCACGCCAAAATGGTACAGCCGTTACGTAATGGTAGCAGTGGTAACTGTTATGTGTTGCAGGACTGAAAGGGCTGTTACAGAAAAAAAATGGCCCTTAACAGCCCCCTAACAGGGCCAAAACAGAACTTAAAAAAAGTACTGTTCTGGAACACCTTGCAGAGTGTTACAGACAAACCCAAAACCTCAAAATGGTTAATCATGTTTTCACCATCTAGAGAAAAATAAAAATAAAAATACAGCACTTGTTCATAGAACCTCTACATGTGATGCAATAAAGCCGATATATTTTTTTGAATGGCTAAAGACAATGACTTATGCTGATCACACAGTCTGTATTGCATCATCTTCTGAATTAAACATTCATAGTTCATACATGTGTAGGCCTTAATCATGGTTTCTTTACTTAGCCAATCACTGTAGGATTTCTAAATAAAACCTATGTGTACTCTGGATAAACCCTTGCTTCAAAAAAATACTCTCGGTAAACCCTAGAGGCTCTATGAGGGCAAGGTAAAAGCTCAAAAGAACATGGGTGGAGGTAGTAAGAAAAGATTTGATGACATAGTATAAATGAGGATATGGTTCGTGATAGAGTCGAATGGTGGTAACATGATTCATGAATGAGATTTGGTAGCCGACCCCAGTTGGTTGGGATAAGGCTTAGATGATGACGATGTTCACAAAACTGCTACATCCGATGAAATAAAGCATATATATACTCTCGGTAAACCCTAATCCTTTCTTCTGATATCAGCCCTTGGTTACTTTTACCACTAGATTTTTATAAAGTAAGCAAACCCCATAAGCCTACTTGAATACCAGCCATTGGCTGATAATCTCAGCATTTATAACTGTAAACAAGATTCATATTAAAAACTATATGAAACATCTACTGAATGCCCTTTTTTGTTTTTAAGCACTAGAGGGTCCATGCATGGACCAGTGACTGTGTTTCAAAGGCTTCCAAAGCTGTGAGCAACTACTCATGAAAGGGCGTGACTTGTTGATGTCAACCTGATGTCAGTCCTTGCTCAGGTCTCCAAACACTGCACAAAATCTCATCCTGCTGCTGCTACTTTTGATCCACTTCCTGGCTGCCTTTGGCACTGATACTGACCCACTTTTGGCCCAGACTTCTTGATCTATGTCTCGATCTTCTTCTTCTCTTGAACAGTAACCCTGAAATTTGTTAACACGTAAAAGAGGAAATTACAAGCAAAGGACCAAGCCAGGAAAAGGATGGCGAAGGACTATCCCACTTCCCCTACCCCAGAAAGCTGGAAAATATTGACCCAATTACCCATGAGATCTCCCTTTTTACAACACTCAAAAAGATCGGCGCCATTGCCTAGCAATGACTCTACCCTTTGCCCTTTGGAAGGCAGCCTTAAGAATACGAGATCCGTTATTTATAGTATGAATGTTGGGTTCCATTCATAACTACAGCACCCAATCCGACAAGGATGGTTGCCAGAGGGGTCTTTTCCTTTTGGGCCAATTGAGCCTGATACGACACTCCATTCCAAAGAGGGCCAAAAAAATTGCGAAACAAATGTAGTAGCTTCAGTGTATAAATAGGCTGCAAACCGTCTCCCTTTTAAGACACGATGCATTTGTTTGTAATTTCCATCCTCCTTTTTCACTAGTGACCAATAGTAGGGTCTTACCATGTTTCAACATTGAGGTCTTGAGTTTGAGCCTAGCTTACCTGTCAAAAAAAAAGGGAAAAAAAAGTGAGGGTCTTGATGTCTTTGTTCTTGTAATTTGCTGCATAGATTATCTACTTCAGCCTTGACCTACAACCAATTTCTTAGCAATTGACGATTAATAGTGTCCAGATTTTTTATTTTGGATTCCCTATGATTGGAGACTGGCACACCTATTCTACCCACCAGATGATACTTTTTCTTTTTTCCCTTGATGCAAAAATCTATTTGAAGCCTTCCAATTCAGTTGATGATGCTAAACATAGATGAATATCCCACTTTGTATGTTGCATGCTTCATGGAACGATGGATGCCGATTAATTATGAACGAGGTTTCGGAAGGGCGGGAGCGGTGATGGAGGTCGTCATCCCAAGGGACAGATTCTCATCGGCTCCATGAGGCTTCGCATTTGTTCACATGAGCTCGAAAGACGAACTAACTCTGGCAATGAGATTATTGCATGGGGAAAGTTTCGGTGGAAAGAAATTGCTGGTCCACCGAGCTTGCTTCGGACCGGAGTTGAAGAACAAGGAGTTGCCAAAGGAAGAGGGGACAATAGCAGAATCCTCATCATAGAGATTGTCGCAGAAAACCAAGGAGAGACTGCCTTTGCATGGGGGTTCAGAAAGGCCCAGAAGCTACGCCATTAGGTTGTTCAGGGATGCTGTTGTTGGAGGCGGTGATGAGAAAGCATATGTTGCTGAAAAAGGGGGTGTTAGTAGATTCAGAAGATCTCTCTATCAGGAGTTGTGAAGCAAAGAAGTGGGTGTCCTTGGACAAATTTGACGGGACGACTGTGGTTCGGGTCATCTAGAAGGTTTTGATCCAAGCGAGAGACAACCTTCAATGGTCCTTGGTTGCGGAGACAAAGGAGAATGTTTCTCTCCCCCTGATTAGGTCATGGCTTGAGACTTGAGAGTGTTTGCGGTCTGGCTTCGGATGACTTTTCGACTCACCCAATAGGGATCTGTGAAGTTTGGATCCCCATATGGTCGGGGGTCGATCTGGATGAAGTCATTGTTGCTGATGGGAGGTGCGACGATGGTCCAATTAAGGTGCTTCGAGAATGGGAGGATTATTCCTGCTTTGGTATGGAAGAGAGTTGGTTCTTGATACGAGGTGTTTCGCTAGAGTTCTCGTTTAACGATTTCCTCATGGCACCTGGGGCTTGTCTAGGGGAGGTGGTTGCCATTGACTCAGAAATGAAGATCGATGAAGAACTAGGTGTTGCTTGGATCTGCGTGCGAAGGAAGAAAGGTATTGTTGTTCGGACCTCCAATGCAATTGCGATCAGGGAGGGCCATTTGGATCATTGGGTTCAAAAGGAGATGTCAAGAAGATAGTTGTTGTGATGGGGCGACATTTGGAAGTGTCGAGAGGTGGTAGGAAGAGAAGGTAATGAAGGAGGCCATGGTGTTGATGCTGACAAAGCAAGTCTATCGTACTCCGGTTGAGTACATCATCTTTAAAGGGCGCTACATGTCTTAATTTCTATGGAGGTGGGAGGGTAGGTGAGAAGAGAGCCACTCCTTGCATCTCGAAAGTGGCTTCTTACTTCGAAGGACCATTAGAAGAAATGTCTCCTCTGACCCCTGCAAAGTCTCTTGCCTTGGGTGCCTTTCCTGCTTTGGATTCGGGTATGGATGGTGGCTCGGATCGTTAGGCTTCTTCAAACCTCATAGATAGTCAGGGGATCGACAAGTGCCGTAATCAAAGGCCTCGATCTTCAACTTTGCAGAACTTGAATGGTGGAGATGCACACTAGCTCCATGACGACGTCTCCTCGGCTGCCAGGTCTGATGACCGAATGGACGACGTAGATGGATTGGAGGAGGGAGTCGAAGGTCAGGATGCCCTGGACAATGCTAGCGATAGAGATGAGCCTTCGGATGATGACACATGACAAGCCGATGGGGGAGTTTCAACAGGTGATATGTTTCCACATGTAAACTGCGTTAAGGATAGAACTCATGTGCTTGAACCCCACCACGACTTAATGTTGCAGCTTCTTGCACATGAGAAGAGTTTAAGTAACTCAACACATGCCTTTAAAGTTTGCATGTGTGAAATAAAAAAGCCCATTTATATCTCCCATTTTGACAACCAGTTAAAGAAAGGTGCGTCTGAGAGAGCAGTTCTCGACTTCGATCTCACAACCTTTGAAGGTAGCGCCAGATAGGATGATCAAGGTGCCCACTTCGAGGATTCTTACAGGAACTCGCTTAGCCCCCAGGTGGTTCCATGACCTTGGATTACTATGCATCTAGAGGATCAACCAATGTTCATTGCTGCAGACCTGAGAACAATGTTAGTTGTGGAGGTTTGAGTCATGTCAGAATCAAACTCAAGCGGCTTGCTGCTTGAGAGAGTTCGCACCAAGGATGAGCTTCTGAAGGAGGCCTTGGTAGTGACTCCGTTATGTGCCGAGAAAATGAAGGTTTTAACCTTGTTACTTCAAATCCTCTATGTGATATGATAATTGATCCCCATGCGCTCCAGCCTCCAGGTAAACATCAGGAAAAAACAGTTTTGATGGGCCAAAGGGTGGGAGGCATAGTGGGCATGTATTTTGGATATTCAGACGAAGATATCTATGATTTCTTCTGATATGTTAGGTCTAGAGGGGCCTAGTGGTAGCAGGAGCTTCACGCTCTAAAACCAAAGAAGTCCCCTAAGGGTTGGCGAGAACTTCTTAGCCTTGAATAGTCAATTAACTATGACTCCATAGGCAAGGTAAGCGCAGGAAAGATGGCAAGATCAGGCAATGCTTCTTTTCAATGAGAGTTTTGTCTTGGAATGTTCTCAGGTAAACAAGGTTGATATTATCGCGATTCAAGAATCTAAGTTGAAGTCGATCGATAGAGGTATGTTGGACTCCATTTGGGGGGTGAAGAACAAACTCTAGGTCAATGTTGATGTGGTGGGCGCTATTAGGTGGGTTTTGGTTTCTTGGAAGATGATTGATCACATCGCTAGAGCCTTTTCTTTCTCTATTCTACTTTGCGCGCTATGTCTTCTGGTTTTCAGTGGGTGTTCTCGGCAATGTACAACCCCGACTGGTACAACCTCCAGGACTAATTTTGGTCTGAGTTGGGACTATTTGACAGAGGTGGGCCCAACCCTGGTGCATTGGGGGTGATTTTAATGTGGTTAGATTCTCTCATGAAAAATAAAAAAGGAGGTCAAGTAACGAGAAGCATGAGAAGCTTTGCTGACTGGGTGGTGAGGCATGGTTTGGATTTATCATTGGAATGGGTGAAGCTCACTTGGTTTGATGGGCAAGTTAATGCTTGCCTCTCGCGATTGGGATGGATTCCTAGTGTCCGTAGATTGTGTTGACAAAAATCCCCTCTGGTTAGCGTCATTTGTGAAGACCATTTCGGATCACTGCCCCGTAGTTTTGGAAGTCATTAAGGAAAATTGGGGTTCGAGACCGTTTAGATTTGAGGCGTCTTGGTTGGAAATTGACGGTTTCTTCCAGCTTGTGACGGATTAGTGGTCTTCTTTCTCGGTCGAAAGTTTCGTCAACTTCAAATTTCATAGGAAGCTGAAATTACATAAGGCTAAAATCAATGAGTGGAAAAAGGATGTGCTTGGCACTCGAGAGGCGGAGTTCGACAGAATGGCGGAAGAAATTCATAATATGGATTTGCTTGAATAGAATGGTGGTTTTTCCTTAGAAATAAAGACGAAAGGATAGCATTATCTCTTATTATGGCTTCTCGCTGTAAAGAGGAGGAGATCAAATGGCGCCAGAGATCGAGAGCGGTGTGGCTTAAAAAAGGAGACAAGATCAGTCGATTCTTCCACAGTATGGCTAGTGCTCAGGCCCGAACAAATAGAATTTCTAGTCTCATTGTCAATGGATCGAGAACTTTGGAACATATAAATATCTGTGACTATATAGTGCAATTCTATGAGGACCTTTTATCTGGTGAGCAATGGGGAAGGCCGAAGAGTTGACAAGTGTAGATTTGACCTCCTTAGAGGTGCCAATAACGGAAGAAGAGATAAAGGCAGCAGTGGGTTCCATGTGCGGAGATAAGGCCCTCAAGCCAAACAGGTTCCGCATTCTTTTCTTTCAAAATTTTTGGCACGTGGTGGACTTCATTGCTGAATTTTTTGATCGTGGTCGTCTTTCTCCCAAACTTGGGGCCTCTTTTATCGCTTTCATCGCTAAAGTGGAGGGTGGGGAAAGTATCACTTTAGGCCTATAAGTTTAATTGGTGCTTCGTATAAAATCCAAGCAAAGATCCTCTCCTCAAGATTCAAAGAAGTGCTTTCAAATATCATATCGGTTAACCATGGAGCTTTCATTATGGGCAGACAAATATTGGAAAGTGCGCTAATTGATCACGAATGTGCGGATACAAGTTACAGGGAGAATAGTAGCGGGATTGTTTGCAAATTGGACATTGAAAAGGTTTACGATCATGTTGATTGGAAGTTTCTAGACTATATGCTTCACAGATTGGGTTGCGGTGGAAAATGGAGAAGGTGGATGAGGGCTTGTGCTCAATTAACCTCTTTCTTCGTTTTAGTCAACAAATCTCCCAAAGGCTTCTTTTGGGCTTTTAGAGGCCTGCGGCAAGGGGATCCTTTATCCCTTTATTTGTTTGTTGTGGTCGACGAAGCCCTTAACATGATGCTTCAGAAAGGTGTGCACAATGGTCTCTTTGATTGTTTCAAGACTTCAGCTTCTGACCCTCTTATTAGCCCCCTTTTTGTATGCAGACGATACATTGTTTTTCTGCGATGTTGAGGAAACGTCAATGGATAACCTTCTAAAAATCATCGTATCTTTCGAGATGATCTCAGGATTGAAAATCAATATCTCCAAACTGAAAATGCCGGGGCCTTCCTCTATGCATTGGAAAACCGGCTAAACACTTATGGGATAAGGTGATTGAAAGGATTGAAAGGAAATTAACAAGCTTGAAGCATATGTACCTATCTTTTGGTGGGTGCCCAACCCTCATCAAGATGGCTTTCTCCAATACGCCGGCCTATTTTATGTCTCTTTTCAAATGCCCTAAGGCGGTTCTCGATAGGCTTGAGAAGTCGAGAAGGGAGTTCTTCTGGAGAGGCGCTTCGAAAAGTAGGAAGTTCTATCTTCTTAATTGGGACGAGGTTTGCAAACCACTAGAGGCGGGCGGGGTTGGCCTTAGAAGGTTGGGTGTATGAACGTTGCGCTTCTTGGGAAGTGGATTGGGAGATTCAGTACGGAGCATAGAAGAGTGTGAGGGAGGTCATAACCAATAAGTATGGAGTGCAAGAGGGAGGCTAGTTTGTGAAGAGTTCCTCCTTCCATAAAGCTTCAAGCAATTGGAAGGCTATCGCCGCAATGGAACAATTGGTTCGTGGGGGTATAGCTTTTTATATTGACAACCTCTAAAGAAGAGCGATGGTCCTCCCTAATATATGCCTTATGTGCTTGGGCGATGAGGAAACGATCGACCATCTTTTTATTCATGGCCCTTTTGCCAAGTCAGTTTGGGAGTAATTCTTTTCATTGTTAGATGTAGATTGGGTCATGTTGAAAACAGTTGAGGACTTATTATGGGCGTGGCATGGTGGTAGAATTGGTGAGGATTGCCTGGTCTTCTGGTGGTTACTCAATTTGGTAGTTTTTCAGGTCATTTAGGGCTTTAAGAACGGGCGTTGCTTTTAGAATGCGGAAGCGGGGGTGTTTGAGGTGATCTCTAATGTCAAAAGGCTTGTGAAGGATTGGGCGATCTATCTTAAGGCAACTACAACTGTCATTCCTTTCTAGTTGTCTCTGTTTGCTTCTCGGGGCTTGTATTCTTTCCTCGCTTCGCGAGTTTTTTAAAATAAAGTTTCAATTATCTCTTTTAAAAAAAAAGAAAAAAAGAAAAAAAGAAAAAAAGGAAAAAGAAAAAAAAAGGGAAATGTGTCCGATTTTGGGTGGATTCTTGGTGTGGATGCAGTGTACTTCAGGATCTTTTTCCTTCGATTGCCTGTCTTGGTTTGGATTGTTTCATTTTAGTGGCAAACTATTACTCTTCCCACGGTAGTTGAACCATTTGGAGCCCTCCTTGCTGAAGGAATACGACATATGATGAAATTTCTGAATTTACAAGGTTGTTGGACCTTCTGAAGGAGTTTAGCCTTTCAATTCCTGATTTAGACTCTGTGATTTGTCTGGCTCACCGTTCCGACAAATTTTCAGTTCGATCCTTTCACGGGTTGATTTCTTCACCACCTCGTTCCTTCGACTCTCCACATCCCCTTCATAAGGGGTTCTAAGGGGCCCCTCCTCAAGTGGCTTCTTTTGTTTGGTTAGTGGTGCATAAGAGGGTTCTCACTATAGACAATCTTCTGAGGAGATTATTGATCCTCCTTAATATTTGGGTCATGTGCATGGCTAATGCAAAATCCATAGACCACCTCTTTCTCCATTGCACATTCGTGAGAAAGGTTTGGGATTGATTACTTCTTGAATGAGCTCCACACGGATTGGGTGATGCCAAAGTACATGGAGGAAGCGCTGTGGGCTTGGCATGGGGGAGGAGTTGGAAAATTTGGTAAAATAAGGTGCAGGCTGACTTTAATGGCCGTGCTTTGGGCTATTTGGGGAGCCAGGAATGGTTGTTGTTTCAGGAATGAAAGAGTGAACGTTAAAGATACCATTATGAAAATTCAATGGTTAATTTTTAGTTGAGATCCTTGCGTTGTAGCCTCCTAGGCTTTCTTGTTTCTATTTATTTCTCTCTCTCTCTCTCTCTCTCTCTCTCTCTCTCTCTCTTTTCGTATTTGTGTATTTTTTCCTCACTTTCGTGAGTCTTTAATAAAATTTTGTTACTTCTAAAAAAAAAAACAACTCATTTTTCCTCCTCTCTTTTCATTTAAACATGGAGAAAACTTAGAAAATCATTTTAGGCCAGATCCGAACCTATTTTAGGATCAAAGCAAATTATTTGAAAGGGACAAATTGACGTGGAATGGATCAATTTGGGATTTAACAAATTATTTCGAACCCCTTGCTATACTTTATGTCGCTCTTCAAGTGTCTCGGTTCGGTGCTTGAGAGATTAGAAAGGTTAAGAAGGAATTTCTTGTGGCAGAGTGGATGAGAAGAGGAAGTTTCATCTAGTGAGTTGGGAGGAGGTTTGCCAAACCTATGAGGAGGGGGGAGCCGGCATTAAGGATCTCAAGTCCATGAATTTTGCGATGCTCAGGAAGCGGCATAGGCGGTATGGAGGGGGAAGAGAAGGGGCTTTGGAAATATGTGCTTTGTTGTAAGTACGGATCCTCTTATGGAGGATGGTGGACTAAGGAATCCTCGCTCTACAAAGCGTTGACCTTGTGGGAAGGGGTCTCTTTTGTTACGTCAGCTTTTAAGGAAGGTGTAGGATTCTTGTTGGGCAGTGTTGAAAGTATCAGAATTTGGGAGGACGCGTGGGTGGGATCATCACCGTTAATGGTTGATTTCTCAGAATTTTCCGTTTGGCCCTAATCCTTCAATTTTGGTTGTTAAAAGCTACTCTTGCATAGGAGGGGTGGTGGTATGGGAGCCTCCATGTAGGCGTTTCCTTTGGGATGACGAAATTGAGGAGTACGTTGCTCTTTTGGAGCGAATCCATCCTTTTGCCCTGGATCCATCTAAGCCGGATAAAATGGTGTGGATAGCCCCATGTTCTCAGTCAAGTCCTTTTATTCTCTCCTAAAAGAGCATTTGTCAATGTATAGTTGGGAGCAAGGTATCCTGTATCGGTAACGGTGGCTATAATGATCACCACTATTATCGATACGGGTATTGGTCGTAGCGACAGATACGAGAGCGTTATGACCCTTGTAACGGTTTAAAAAAATCCTAAAAAAATTCTGAAAACATATCTAGAAAAACTAGAATAATGTAAATATTATATATATATATATATATATATATATATATATATATATATATATATATATATATATATATATTGAACATGTTTATGGTAGCGTAACAGTCCACTCTTTGGTGAGAGTTGTATTGGGTTGTCTAGTAACTTTATGAACATGGTTATGTGTTTCTAATGTTTACACATTACAATCAAAGCTTAGAATGAGAAATAGGAAAAAATGCATATATACCACTTTTTTTTGATTTTTTGAAAAAATGGCCTTCAGAGCTTTTATTCGCCAAAATCGCTTCAATCTATGATTTTAATCCTAAAAACTATAGTAGGAGTGGTTGGAATCTACTATAGTATGATGTGAGAAAGTTTTTGGAATAAGAAAAGTGAAAAAATGAGGAAATTTTGATTTACATAGAAAAAAGAAGTGGTCGTTTTTCAACCGTTACAGGCAAGGTGTTCCATGTCCATTACAATACGGGCGTAAAGGCCAATACATATACGTAACGGTCGTGGTCGTTACATGATATGGGGTAGAAACTGAGTAGTTGGTTTTTTGGGACCGTATCGGCCATAAAGGCCGTTACCCTAGCAACGGTAAAAAAAAATGGTGACCGATTTTTTACCGTTACCAAGGACCGTATTGGCCAATAAGAGGCCATAAAGGCCATTTCGGGGCATAACGACCGTTACCCCAGTAACGGTAAAAAAACGGTCACTTATATATATATATATAAAATCAAAATTTCTCTTCATTTTTTCATTTTCCACATTCCAAAAATTCTCTTAGATGATTCTACAGCAAATTTCGACCACTCTTACTACAGTTTTTAGGATTAAAACTGTAGATTGAAGCGATTTGAGTGAACGAAAGCTCCTAGGGTAATTTTTTCAAAAAATTGAAAAAAGTAGTATTTATTTGTTTTTTTCCCTCTTATTTCTAGTTCTAATGCTTGATTGTGATGTGTAAACGTTAGAAACATATAACCATATTTATAAATTCACCAGACAACCCCTTACAACACTCTTACCAAAGAGTGGACCGTTATGCTACCATAAACATGTTCAAAACAAAAAATGAATACATATTTGAAATATTTGGATTATTCGTAATTTTCTAGATATTGTTTTAGAATTTTTTGTGCAAATTTTTTTTTTTTCAACTGGTATAGGGGTCATAATGGTTGTTACGCCCCCACATCGGCCGTTATAATTGATGCCCGTATTGGTAATGGTGGTGACCATTACAACCACCATTACCGACACAGAATACCTTAGTTATGGGGGTAACGGTCATTATGCCCCATAACGGCCATTATGGCCCCTGTAACGGCTGATACAGTCCAAAAAAGAAAAAGAAAAAAACCAACTGCCCCGTTTCACCTCCGTATTGTGTAACGGTTACGGCCATTACCTATATGTATCGGCCTTTATAGCCGTATCGTAGCAGATACGGAACACCTTAGTGGGGAGCACAAGCTTTGTTTGGTCATACAAGGTCCCCCCAAAGATAGCGGCTTCGGGTGGTTGGTTGGTAGGAAGAAAGTCCCAACCAATCAATAATCTTTGGAAAAGAGCTATGTATGCATAATGAGGAGTAGGTGGACTGTCTGTTCCTGCATTGCCCCTTCGTTAGACTGGTTTGGGCAGATATGCTCGACCGTTTCCAAATGATGTGGGTCACCCCGGCGTTGGTGAACTGTTTGCTTCATGCTTGTCATGGAGTGTCTTGGGACAACAAATAATCTGATTTGGAGAATGGCTTTGCTTTGAATTTGGTGGGCCATTTGGGAAAGAAAGAAACAATAGGTGTTTTAAGAATTCCAACAAGTCAGCGGTTGGTATTTCTCAAAGGGCGAGAGGGCTGGTCATAGAATGTGCTAGTGCTGTTTTATCTTTAAAGGGATGCAATATGGATTTCCTTGGGTAATGCAGGTCGCCTCCTCGGCGCCCCTTGTTTGTATGGTTGTATTTTCTATTTTTCGTTTAATAAAAGTTCCTTTTATCTTTCAAAAAAAGAAAGGGGATGCGCACAAAAGAAGCGTTTTCATCTTCTTTTTGTTGTATGTCAATGTAATGGGCCCTAATTCACCAAATCATGCTTGATTTGTGTTCAATTAGGGCTTATTTGCTTGACTTTCAATACGTTAGACCAACAGACACGATTTATCAAAGAATGGTCTGACCACCATTATATACATGTCCAAAATACAGTAAATAAAAATGATAGATGCTTTAATATCTCATTCCCCCACCATTTTTTTTTTCTTGATATTTTCCCTTAATTCTTTGGCTTAAAAAAATTGGCCGATATGGGCCGATATAGTCCAATACCGATGCCTATATCGTATCGGGTTTTTTGCCGGGCTGTACGCCCCCCAATACCGATATTCAGGACCATGCTCACATGTCGTCTCTTCGCACGACATTGTGTTGATTTTGCTGAGATCATTGGACGATAAATGGAGTAAAATTTATGAACAGAACTGGTGACACAATCTTGAATGAGCATATGGAAACCCACCACTGTTCAACATGCTTGCTACTGGCTGATCAAAATAAAATAAAATTACTTATTTAGAATAAAAATATAACATGCTTGTTACTGTTTTACAAGATCTTTTTACGTAGGAAATGATGAGATAAAATATCCATATGTAATGTGGAAATTATGTTGTTTAAGGCAGATGAATTTTACGGATTGTTGCTTAATGCTACTGATCTTTTCTCGTCCTTTCAAATGTTCTTGGTGGTTTGTATTTAGCAGGTTATGACTTATAACTTCACTACTAGCTTTTTATTCTCCGTTGAAGTGGTAAATTTATTTCATAATTGAGCCTTTTCTTGGAAAATTGTCAAAATGAGTGCTTATTTTTTCTTTTTTGGATGAATGCTATAGTTATTGCGGAAAAAGATAGAAATGCATGACATGATACATCCCCATCACAGGGAGCAGCTGCAACAGTAGCAAAAAAAAAGGAATACTTACTGTTTCTTTTTCAGAGAAGTTTGTACTTTGTAGGGTACAGGGAGCTTGTTTAATTTTTCTTACTGTTTTTTTTTTTTTTGTGTGTGTGTGTGTGTGTAGATGTAAAAGCTTATTGAAAGCTTGCTTGTGCTTGTGGCTGTGCCCTTTCAGGAAATTTCTTTTTAACTTATTAATTGTGTTGTTTATTATCAGGTTCACCTGACAAAGCTGGGAAGGCTGATGCCCTAAAAAAAACACTTCAAGTTAGCAATCTCAGTCCCCTTCTTACAGCAGACCAGCTGAAACAGCTTTTTAGCTACTGCGGTACTGTTGTTGAATGCAGCATTACGGATTCAAAGCATTTTGGTTACATTGAATACTCAAAGCCAGAAGAAGCTACAGCTGCTTTGGCACTGAACAACATGGATGTTGGGGGCCGTCCATTGAATGTCGAGATGGCAAAGTCCCTTCCTTCAAAAACAGCTATTGGGAACCCTATGCATCAGTCGTCTCTACCTATGGTCATGCAGCAGGCAGTTGCCATGCAACAGATGCAGTTTCAGCAGGCTTTGATGATGCAACAAACAATGGCTTCGCAGCAGGCTGCTAGCAGAGCAGCAACAATGAAGTCTGCAACTGAGATGGCATCTGCCAGAGCTGCAGAAATCAGTAAAAAGTTAAAAGCAGATGGGGTGGGGAATGAAGATAAGGAAGGGGCTCAAAAGTCCAGGTATTTAATAATATCCATTTCAATTCCGAAGACAAATAAAATTTTGATTTTTCAATGAAGTCTGCCACACTCTAATTGTTGATTTTAGTATTTCTAGTTGAATGATCCTTGATCAGAGAATATGAATGGTATTTTATGGTCTCTTGAGTTTGTATGACTGGGGTCATGGGTTAGTGATCCATATTGTTTACCTGATGGGCTGCTGCACCCGGGGTGGGGGGCCATGCACAAAAAAACTCACCCTGATTCCCCCCCCCCCAGGAAGATTTTTATAGCATGGGTCATCACAGAAGGATCCATCAAAATTCACTATCTTTTTTTTTTAAAAAAGGACCCATCAAATTAACGGTCTAGCTCACTGAATATGGGCGATAACAGTTACATGACCCTATTATTAGGGTACTTACGCATGCATTAGTATGTCATTCATTCTAAATTTCACCAGGTTTTTATCAAAGTGGCCTTTGACAAGGGGTCAAAGACTCAGTTTGGAGGAAATGTCAAAAGTACCCCTCATTTATTGCAGGATTTTGGTGCAAGAAAGCTTTAATAGGATCTCTTCCATGTCGCACATGTGCAGATATAGGGCACATGGGTAAGATATGAGCTTTCCATCAGATGGGATTAACTGTTCACTAGAATCCGATTATTTCACATTGCAGGTGGGTCACACCATACAGCAAAAAGGTACAGCAAGAAATTATTGTTTTAACTGTCAGTTCACATTACCACATCTGATAACTGGATGAGCATGATATGTTTGGTAGACAATTGCAAATTAGGGCCCATATTTCAGTGGCGTTTGCTTGTGTGCTTGTGAGATGGGCTAAAAATGGGAAATAAAAAACACAGCTCTCTCCCTCTCTCTGTTCATTGTACACATATGGCACACATATGGACAAACTGGTCTGGACTTCTTTGGCACAGGCAGACCATGGAACCTGCCAATGAATGTCCCAATCTCACAGTCTAATCATTGGCATGTAGACCTGCTAGTAGGTGTGCAGTTAGTGGTGTAAGCCATACATCTCTGTTTTCATCCCAGCCGTCCATTTTCATTTCACAAAATTCTGTAGATAATAGTTGAAGATTGCATATTCCTGATGTGACTGCTTAAAGAGGAAGAGAAACGCTACTTGCAGCTGCCCGTGGCGTGTGGTTAACAAAGAATGTCCCATGCATGCTGATGTGATACATGTGATCTAGGATGTTATTTTGCTGGCCCTTTCTGTGGATGTGTCCTAGTTTAGAAATCAGGCTAGCTCACTTAGATGAGCCACTGTGTACTTGTAAAAATGAGCTAACGGTAGGCATTTTCTACCCGTGATTTTGTTCATGCCCAGCTATTGAAGGGTCTGGATCTCGCACATGTGGTGCTTGACACATTAGGTGCAGTGCATATCTTGATTCTTCTTGGAGAAGTGAACCAGTCTGTTAATGGGTGAACCAGCTTGAGTTTTGGGGGAGACTATCGTCAATGTGGGACTCATCTCTTGCATTTTTAGGTGACATGTAGATGTTCCCTCGTACAACTGTATGTTTAGTGAACATGAAATATTTTGTCTACTTCTATAGATCTCCACCTTTCACAAAATGCAAGTGTCTGACACGTGGGTTCATGTCTAGAGATGATAAGAAGATCTAAAACACAGGGTTGATAATTGTCTACCAAAAATTCATCTTCACCTAATTGTTTGGTGGACTCAAATATTCAATGTGAGAGTTAAACAATTATTTCTAGCCATCTCTATTTCTTGTAAAGTGTCCCCCACCTGAGATGTGAAATTGCATAAGATAAACAGTTTATACCGTCTGATGGATAGCTCATATCTGGCACATGTTTCTATATTGGCATGTGTTCCACATGTCAATAGCCGGTCTTGGGGCACGATCATCTGTGAAAGCTTGCCTTGTGTCAATTTAAATTCCTGCAATTGATAATGAATGTTGTTGCCTTCAAGAAGACCTTTTGACTCCTAGTCAAAAGTTGTTTGGACAAACAAATCAAGAATTTTGAGATAAATGACATATCAATACATGTAGAGGGTTATTTGAGTAAAATAGGCCTAAAAATTAGGTCAATTAACATTTATTTCCTTTCTTTTTGATGAATGGGTCTTTTATTATACAAACAAAAAGCTAACAGCCACATGAAACAAACCAGACAACAGCCCCCCAAAGGAGATTACAGCAAAAAGGACAAAAAAGGCAGATTTAAAAAAATTCCTGTATTACAGCCCACAACCAGCCATGCAAAGTAGACACTGAATAGCAGCTGCCCAAAGCGACTAATCCCTATTAACTGTATCAAGTTGAGGACTCTGAAATCACAAGATCCCTATGGTCGACCCCCTCTTTTGCCAATTTTGTCAGCCAGATCATTAGCCAAAATGCTGAACATGGACGAAAGCTGTTGATGATGAGGCTTTCAGGTCTCTAATTTCATTGAAAATTGATGCCAATCTCCACAAGACATTGCCATTATTTACCCAGTTTATAATGTTCCTAGGATTCCCCTCGAAAATTATTGGGCCAAACTGTTTTGTGGCTGCTATTTTGAATGATCGCAGAAGTTTCAGCATAATTTGAGTTACCTATCCTATACTTGATGGACTGGAAAATTCCAAAATTACTGCTTAGCACTATTTATGACCAGTCCTCCAATCCCAATCAGCTCTGGGTTTCCAATTGAACATCTGTTGAAGTTAAATTTGAAATGACTCTCTGGAGGAAAACACCACCTTTTGATGATCTTCTTAGAGGACAACCTGCTATTAATAATGTCCTCTCATTTTGCATGAATTAAACCAATCTGCAAATCTGCATCATAACTTTGTGGTGTTTACTGTATTCAACTGTGCAGTTAATAATTTTATTAAAAATCTGGCCTTCAGATTTGCATTTCCATTGGAAAATTCACCTATTCCTCTTCAGCCACAACACTGACAATGCTTCCTTGAGGGAAATCTTCCACAGCAGCCTTTCTGATAGAGCTCCAGGCCGCCATCCTTCAGCTTGCACAGTGAGCTCCCACGGCAGCAGGCAGAACCCACTGGACACCAAATTTATAACAGATGAGCTCAAGACTGAGGACATCGTATTCTAGGATTAAGGATATAATTCCTCTTATATTTCACCAACTATGTGTTTTGTTTTGAAAAACAAAGTAGCTCCTAATTTTTGTTTAATAGTTTGGTTGATCACTGAACACATATTAAATGATGGGAAATTGGTGAAATGGGGTACACTATCTCAATATTTGCACTATATCTCTAGGACTTGATTGCATGAAGCCTCTCGTCCACTTCTACTTTATTATGTTTGTTAAAAATCCAAACACTTGCTTTAAAGTGTGATTCTAGTACAACTGATCAACTGCTTTGATTAACAGGTCGCCATCCACCTCTCGCCCGAGATCAAAGTCCAGATCAAGATCACCCATCAAGTACCGGCGCAGCCGACGGTCTCGCTCCTTTTCACCTCCAGTTCGGTACCCAAGAGATCGGAGATCCAGATCACCATTCAGATCTCGCCATCACAAGAATCATGTTAACGAACGACGACCATATAGAGATGTTAGGGATAGCTATAGCAGAGGTGGTCGACGGAACTGGGATCGGGAACGGGAACTGGAACAGGAAAGATCACGGGATCACTATTCTTCTGTTTCAAGGAGACACAGAAGTAGGAGTATGAGTCCTCGGACAAGAAGATCATCTTGGGCTGGTTCGGCATCTCCAAAGCGTCATAGAGAAAGTGTGAGTCCTAGAATGAGAAAATCATCTCGGGCTGCTTCGAAATCGCCAAGGCATCACAGAGAAAGTAGATCTTCTCCAAGACGTAACCATGAGCCCACCTCTCATCGTAGTAGGCGCTCCAGATCTAAATCTGCAGAGGGTAGACGTCGATCTGATGATGCCAAAGATATGGGAAAGTCTGGAAAGCCAAAACAGGATCATGGAAAACTTGCTAAAAGTAGGGATGACGTTGCAGAGCCCGATCTTTTTGTAAAGGATCCGGAAGACTCAATGGAAGGTAGAACCACAGATTCACCTACACCAACTCATAAAGAGAGCTCCTTGTTTCCTGAAGACAGAGCCTTAAAAGATGAGAAAGATGTAAGTAAATCTGCAGAGGGTAGGCATTATTCTGATGATGTAAAGGATACAAAGAAGTCTGGAAGGTCAAAACCGGATCACAGGGAACTCAACAAAAGTAGGGATGTTGAGGAGCCCGATCTTGTTGCGAAGGATCCAGAAGACCTGAGGGAAGATGGAGCCACAGATTTGCCCACACCGACTCATAAAAAGAGCCCCTTGTTGCCTGAAGACAGAGCCTTCAAGGATGAGAAAGATGCAAGTAAACATGAAACGTGTGGATTTGATGATGGAAATTCTGCGAAAACTGAGGCTGCCATTAAGAATGAAGATCTTCTTGAGAACAGCTCAATGGATTTGCTTGAAGATAAAAGATCTGCAAGTCCACCAATATCTAAATCTCGCAAGGAAAGCTCAGCATCTGCAGGAGACAGACCCCGTACTGGTAGTGATGATTTAGGCAGGCGCAATAAGTCGTCCCGAGAGTATAGAAAACGTGAGAGAATTGATTCCATAAGGGAACAAGATTCTCTTGCTGATGATTTAAGCAGGCGTGATAAGTTGTCCCCGGAGTATAGAAAACGTGAGAGAACTGATTCTGTAAGGGAACAAGATTCTCTTGTTGATGGTTTAGCCAGGCGTGATAAGTTGTCCCCGGAGTATAGAAAACGTGAGGGGGCTGACTCCACTAGGGAACGGGATTCTCTTGTTGATGATTCCAAATATTCAAGGGAAGATAGGAGGGCTTCAGATTCCTCAAAGTCAAGATCTCACAGGAGAAGCTTAAAACCTTTGGAGGACGGATCCTCTAGGGGCAAGGATGATCGGAACAGGCGGGAAGAGTCAAAACGGGAGTACGTAAAACATGATAAAACTCATACTGTCAGGAAGGAACGTAATTATCTTGACTATGACTCATCAGATTCAAGGGAGGACAGGAAAGTGAGTTCATCAAAGCGAAAGACCCATGTGAGAAGTTCCCCATCACTGGAGGATGGAACTTCCAGGGATCGAAACAGGCGGGAAGAGTCAAAGCGGGAGCAAGTAAAACATGAGAAAACTCGCCCTGTCACGAAGGAACGTGATTATCTCGAATATGACTCGTCAGATTCAAGGGAGGACCGGAGAGTGAGCTCTTCAAAGCGGAAGACCCGTACAAGAAGTTCCCCATTACTTGAGGATGGTACTTCCAGGGATCGAAGGGATCGAAAGGATCGTAATAGGCACGAAATGTCGAGACGGGAGACCAGGAAATCTGCAAGAACTGATCACTCCACCAAGATGGAGGATTTTAATGATGGCAATTTGGAGGGATCAAGGCAAGATGAGAAGGTTCCATATTCCTCAAAGTTGACTACTCAGAAAAGAGATTCAATGTCCGAGGACGATGTAACCTCTATGGATGTGAAGGATCTCAGTGGGTGTGAAGTGGCAGACAGAAAGCTTGCTAAGACAGATTCAATTATCAAGGAACAGGATTGCATTGGCCAGGACTCAGCTGATCTGACAGGTGACAGGGTTTCAGATTTCCCAGAGTTGATGGTTCAAGGAAGTTCGACACCAGATGGTGGGCGGTCTAGGGGTGCAAAAGGTCGAAGCAGGCATGAGAAGTCAATGTCAGAGCAGGGCAAGTTTGAGAAAACTTGCAATGTCAAGGGACGAGATTACAGTGATGATGATTCAGTAGACTCCAGAGAAGAGGACAGGAAGGCTGCAAAATCTCCAATTTCAAAGGCTCAGAAGAGAAGTTCGATGTCGCCAAAGGATAGGAACTCTATGGGCACAGAAGACGAAAAGCCTCGTAAAAAGCCTAAACTGGAGCATGAATCTGTCTCTGGTTTTGGAGTTTCACTGGCCAGAGATGATGATGAGTATGGCTTTCATGACGGAAGCCCAAGTCTGCATGTGGGGAATTACCAGGATTCTGCTAAACTCAGTTCACCAAGTCCAAGTTCGAATGATCATGTCTAGTTTTTTAAGAACTAACATGATGGAAGTTCTGCAATGAATTTCCACTGGTACTTGTGACTTTGCTGTGGTCTTTCCTGTTTCCCTAAATTTGTGCCTGTGTTTGCTCTTTTTGCAGGTCCATGAAGAACTGGAATGAGAATCTTGATTGGTTCGAGTATTTTTGAGGACTATCTTGCTCCCTGCATCTGGGATTGTGCTGGATTCTATTTAATGAAAATGTTATAACTGCTTAATGTATGACAGAAAATGCATTTCACTTGGCTGGTGAAACTTCTTTATCTCGCATCATTGTTTATCTTATTTTCATTAATTTTGGTTTTTCTCTTTAAAGATTCCTCAGTGCTGTGTTAAACCTTGATCGCCTTGATCTCAATTAGGCCTAGGAATTTAATTCTTGGACTAATGCAGGGGGTGTCTGCTGTAAATAAGTCGCTCGTTGATTGATTTTTTGGAGGGAGGAATCAAGCGATTCTTTTGCTGAGGTGCATCACTTCTCCACATGGCTCATGCCGTTAAATCTGCCAAACTTTGCAGCTGCTTTCTGTATTGGTTTTGTCTTTGAGTGTGTGTTTCCATATGCTGCATGTGGTGACTCCTGTTAAGACCTTTGTTTTGTTTTGTTTTTTTTTCTTTTTCTTTTTTCTCTTCTTTCTTTTTTCTTTTTTGGTGGTTTCTCGCTTTGGTGGGTCACAGGGTGCTGTTTTATGAGAGACCAAAGTGAATGCTCGGCTTCATATATCTGTTGATCATGTAAGAATTCAATAGCTTATGACGATGATGCGTGAGAAGGCTAAACCTACACCATAGGTTTGATTTCCAGGATGCATTCTTATGGATGTTAGCAACTTAGCACACATGACAAGTCTAATTTCCTCTCCACATAATGTGTTGGTTGGTTGAATAAGAACTGGAATTTTCTTATGTTAAGCCATTCTAAGATTTGCAATGGTGGGTTCGTGTAAACTGCCTTTAATGGTGTTATGGTCCCCTGTCGTATCCGGAACGTGTGCAGGTGTTTACTTGATGGATTTCCATTGGAGCTTTTTAGAGCAAGTTGGCAGACTTCACCTTCT
Organism: Magnolia sinica; assembly: GCF_029962835.1. NCBI lineage: Eukaryota > Viridiplantae > Streptophyta > Magnoliopsida > Magnoliales > Magnoliaceae > Magnolia > Magnolia sinica. The sequence continues at coordinate 16,052,648 of NC_080575.1, read as the reverse complement.
CTGATTGTGGCAGTAAGGTATGCAAACCTGTTTGGATATAGAGTCTTAGGTTTGTAATTGAGCACTTTTAAACCAACCCTGTAATTTTTCTGGAGAGCATTAACTGGGGTTTGCTCAGGGTGAGAACTTAGTTCACAATTTCCAGTATGAGTTTTTTTTTAATTATAAAAGCTTGTACAATATGTTTTAAAACATGGTCCTTTCACCCTCAACTTTATTTATTTTGTTATTATTATTATTTTTGGAGTTTTTCTTTTTTCCTTTTCTTTTAATTTTTTCTTTGGTTAGGTAGGCTGCTTTTGAGGCAGAGTGAAACCAGATGCTGCTCGGTTGAACTTAAGCACTCCAGTCTCACCGCTTAAGAGCAGATTGGTTGAGTCCTAGTTTCTTTTATATGTGATTATTGATGAATAGCATTGCGGCTTTTGACAGGCAATTTTGTTCCGTCTGTTTTTGATGTGCCAATTGATCCACCCTTTTGTTAACCACAAGAACTTCCGCTACATTTTTTTTGAAGTTCCCTTTCCAATAACAATTAAAGAATGCTGGTGATAGACTTCAGGTAGATCATCAAAACCTTCCCTGTTTATTCCCAAAATGATAGGAATAGCCTGAGTTTCAAAAGGGTTTACCAAAAATACCATTTGGGTGTATTTGGAATAGTGGAAATCACCAAATCGTGATCTTGTTGCTTAGCATTAATATTGAGGTCCAAATTGCAATTAGGTTACTTTTAATTTGGGCTTGAAAGGATTGCAACTGTGATTTTAGGGCTTTTCCTTGTTATGAAAATACTTGGACCATTATTATACTTTTGCCATTTTGTCATGTTTAAATTGATTGTTCATGATTCATCCACGTATGCCTCAAAACACATGGCTCCTTGGTTTAGTTCATCCTTTTCATCATGTAAGCTTTATCCAATCACATAGAGTAAATGGGTCCTATCTTCCAGGCTAAACATTTTGTTTGCTCAGGCAGCTATCAATCCCATTATCCCTGTAGTTGTTGTAGCTACTGCAGGGATCCCAAGCCTCTTCCTCTGTTTTGAAAAACCATTTTTCCTCCTTTAATTTTATATGCTAAAAAAGGAAAAAAATTATCCCAACTAATTGGGGTTGGCTACACAAATCATGTTATGCTGTTCCAGTATCAAGGACCATGTCCTCAATTAAATCCTATGTCATTTAAGTATTTTCTTACTACCTCCAGCCATGTCCTTTTGGGCCATCCCTTAGTCTTTCTAGAGCCTTGAACTAACTCACTACTCTAGGTGGTGCACTTTTTGGTCTATGTTGACATTGGCAAACCATCTTAAGTCTAAACATTTTGTTTGCTGTTTCTTGTATTTTTCAGGAGATTAGGATCCTATCTTCCAGACTGAATATTTTATCTGCTTAGGCAGCTATTGATTCCATTATCCCTGTAGATGTAGTAGCAACTGAGGGATCTCACAACCCTTCCTCTGTTTTGTAAAACCATTTTTCCTCCTCTAAATTTATATGCTAAAAGAGAAAAAAGATATCCCAATTAATTGGGTTGGCTACACAGATTATGTTCTTCTGCCATTCCACTATCAAGGACCATGTCCTCAGTTAAATCCTAGGTCATTTAAGTATTTTCTTAATACCTCTGGCCATGTCCTTTTGGGCCTTCCCTTCATCTTTCTAGAGCCTTGCACTTGTGCCAACCCACTACTCCTAACTGGTGCACTTTTTGGCTCCATTGCACATGGCTAAACATCTTAAGTCTTACTTTCCCTCATCTAATTACGTATCGATGCTACTCTCAAGTCCCCTTGAATGCATTCATTTCTAATTATACCCTGTCTTGCCACTCATCCGTCTCAACATCCTCATTTCGGCTACACTCGTCATGGGAACATGTTTTTTTATTTGTTCCTATCCAGGGGTCATCTGGATGCAAATAAGATCTCACTTATGTAATACTGTTTTACATAGGCAAAAAGTTTCGCATGTAAACTGTTTCATTCTGTCATGTTTGGGTATTGCTGAAGTCTTTAACCGGGTAAACTGTTTCTTTTTGAGTATTGGTAAAATAATCATCATCATCATTGGCTTTGGTGGGGTTGGCTACATGAATCATGTTTTGCCATTCCACTCTTATCAATGCCAATCATCAGTCAAACCATAGCTTATAAGAGTCTTTTTCTTACTACCTCCACCTATGTCCTTTTGGGCCTCCCCCTTCACCATGTTAGAACATTTTTTTCTGGAAAGATGATATTTTATTAAAGGAATGAGACAGACTACAAGCATAAGGAAAAGAGAAGAAAACAACTACAAAAACAAAACCCGCCGAAAAACAAACAACCTCAGTCTCACAACTGAGGCCCACGAACCTCAAAAACGCAAGGACAGATCACGGAGCCCAATCCCTAAACAAAGATAGGACTCGAGAGAAAACTCCATCCATAGAGAGGCTCCTGTTACGGAAACAGTGATTGTTTCTCTCCGCCCAGATTGCCCACAGAACTGCCAATAGAATCACCCTCCACTTCTTTTTCCCAAAACCACCCCCCCGTTCCAATTGCACAACAAGACTTCCATCGACTTCGGCATAAACTAGGAAATGCCGGCCAGATGAAAGAAACTCCACCAAATGTCAAGGGAGAAGGGACAGTGGATGAAAAGATGGTCCACAGATTCGTCATCCCTCAAACAAAGAAGGCATACACTCGGGATGGGAAGGCCTCTTCTTTTAAAGTTATCAATAGTCAAAATTCTGTTCCTACCAGCCAACCAACCAAAAGCATCCACCTTAGGAGGCAAGCTGTAGGACCACAGCGGGGCTGTGTGGAAGGAGGAGGAGATAGCAGGCACAGACAGGGAGTTGTAGAAGGATTTGATGGTGAAGATCCCTGTAGCCAGGAGAGACCACCTAAAACCATCTTCAACTCCAGGGGAAAGGCCAATCTGCTGCAAACGAGAAATAATCTGAGTAAGCTCAAGAATCTGGGAATCAGACAGACTACGTCTAGTTGGGGTAAACCACGAACCATCCCCAACATGCTCATAGAAGCAATCGCTAACTAGAGTATTTGGGTTAGAGGAGGCCATGAACAAGCCGGGGAAGGAGTCCGCAAGCGTGGAGTTCCCATCCCGGCAATCAAGCTAGAAGCTGATGTTCATACCATCACCTAGTGAGTAGGAGCATCTATCAAACACCAGAGGGGCAATCCTTGCGATACCTTTCCAAATGGAAGAAGCATGGTAAAGAGAGGATTGCTTTAGCCACAACTATCTGCCTCCAGAGATTATTTTTTTCAAAAGAAAATCTCCAGACCCTTTTAGCAAGCAGAGCTTTATTCATAGTATCGAGGTTTCTGATATTGGCTCCCCCTTCAGAGTAAGGGACGCACACCTCAGAGCATCTGAGCAGAGGAAATTTACCACCCATATCCCCAGACCGCCAAAGAAACTGTCTGCGGATTTTATTGATTTTACCGATCACCAATCTCAGGCAATGGAATAGGGAGAGGATGTAAGTAGGCAGATTGGAAAGAGATGCCTAAATCAAGTTTAGTCTACCTCCTAGAGACCGAATATTCAACTTCCAGGATGAAAGCTTATTCTCCATCCTTTCAAGCAATCTATCCCACAAATGAAGAGGAGGTTTACCCATGCACAAAGGCAAACCAAGGTAAAGAGTCAGAAGGGAACTCACCTTACAACCAATGGAAGAGGCTAATGAGACAGTCACCTCATGAGAGATATTTATCCCGAAGACTTCACTTTTAGCTAAGTTAACCTTAAGACCTGAAACAACTTCAAACTAGCAAATGGTCATCCCAAGATAGGTCACTTAAGTTTCATTAGCTTCACAGAAGAGCAGAGTGTCATCTGCAAACTGAAGTGAGAAATCGCGAACTGAAAAATTTCCACCACAAAACAAGAGAAAAGACCCTTATCCTGACCCTTAGAAATCATACCACTAAGGGCTTAAAAAACAATAACAAAAAGGAAAGGAGACAGCGGGTCCCCCTGATGAAGGCCTCTAATCGACCTAAAATAACTAAAAGGAGAACCATTGATCATGATTGAAAATTTGGGGAAAGAGATACAAACTCCGATCCAAGTCCTTCATTTGAAACCAAAGTCCAATCTATCGAGCATATAATCCAGGAAAGCCCAATCCACATGGTTTATATACACTTTCTGGAGGTCCAACTTGCAAATGATCCCAGCCTACTTAGACCAGACACATGAATGAAGACACTCATTAGCAATAAGCACACAATCCCAAATCTGGCGATCATCAACGAAAGAAAATTGAAAAGGGGAGATAATAGATGGAATTACCTTCCTAAGCCTCTGACTCAAAATTTAAAAATAATTTTATACAGGCCTCCAAGGAGGCTGATAGGGCGGAAATCCTTGATCTCCTGCGTACCTTCAATTTTAAGAATCAGAGCTAAAAACGTGCTACCAAAATCAGAAGTGAAACTATTGCTCTCAAAGAAATCCCAAACAAACGCAAACAAATCATCCTTCAATAGCTCCCAGAACGATTGGAAAAAGGCAATCGGGAAACCATCAGGGCCAGAGGCTCTCTTTGCCAAGGCTAACAATAGCCTCCTTAACTTCATCTAGGTCCAAATTTTTCTCAAGGAACCTGACATCCTCATCCCCCAAAGATTGGAAAGGAAGGTTATCAATACGAGGACGATCCACCTTATCAGCCGATAGAAGCTCCGAATAGAATTTAACAATGGCTTCAGAGATGGAATTTTTATCTGTAACAGGAGCATCGTCAATAGAAAGAGAGGAGGTGAAATTGGATCTCGCCCTAGAATTGGCCATATTATGGAAAAACTTTGTATTACGATCACCATCCTTTAACCAGGTGGCCCTAGACCCTTGCCGCCACTTAATCTCATCTTCTTTGAGCTTGGCACAGTAGTCCGAGGAGAGGGAGTTCCTTAACAGAGCATCCTCCCCAGACATCTGGCCCGCTTCTTCCCCTAATATCGAGATCCTGAATGACAGCTAACAGGAGATCCATCTCCGCTTCTCTCTGGCCAAACACTTCTTTGTGCCAAAGCTTGAAGCGATATTTCAGGCATTGAAGTTTTTTGAACAAAGAGAAACCAGCCTGACCCTCAAAATGAAAAGAATTCCATCACTGGGCAACGAGATCTATGAATCCCTGGACTTCAAACCAAGCCAGCTCAAAACGGAAAGGTTTAGTGCCCTAGTTTATCTCACTAGTTTTGAGTAAAATTGGTCAGTGGTCAGAAACCAGTCTAGGGTGACTCCTTTGACGGGCAAAGTTGAACCGGTGGATCCACTCTGGGGAAACTAAAAATCTATTGAGGAGAGACAAAACAGAAGTAGAGCGACCATTTGTCCAAGGGAACTTCACAATCCCCATGGGCAAATCCACCAACCCATGTTTGCCCCCCCAATCAGAAAACACCCACATCGAGGACGAGATCCTAGAACCATTACTTTTTCAAAGGTAAAACGAATAACATGCCCAAACCATCTAAGTTGCAGGTGTTGGAGCATTTCACTTGAACAACTCCTAACTGGTTCAGAATCAGTCTCCACCGCACATGGCCAAACCATTTAAGTCTACTTTCTCCCTTATTACCTATTTGGCATGGTAACAATGTCTGAACCAGGTTGTTTTTTCACAAATTTTCTTTGGATTTCAAACTGAAAATGGATATGCAGAATGCACAATTCTGGGGCTTCACCTACGGATGCTGTTTCAGAAAATACAAAGGTTGGGTTGATAAATTGCATGAAATTTCGTGTCATCTTTAGGGTGTAACTGGGCCACCCAGTCATACATGTGTGATCCGAGCTGTTCATCAGGAGGGCTTCGACTGCATCCTGTCCCATAAATGAGGCTGGTGCAGTTGTCAATTGTGCTGCATGTGTACAGTAGACTGTAGACTCCAGCCATTTTTTGCCCATTCTACATGGCCCACTTAATGAGCTGGTTTTTCAATATTTGTGCCATTGCATGTGCATGATTGAATCCAGTGAATGATGAATGGCCGGATTCTGCACATTCCCTAAGCTGGCACCTGCGAACTACAAATAGCATGTAGGATCAACTAGTCATTATCCTATAACACTGTTCAAGATATATGATTATCTCAGGTCTCGTCCTTTTTCCCCCCCTTTTTTTTTTGTTTTGTTTTGTCCATTTTCTTTTGGTTAGGGTAAGCATATGGAGGAAGGGGGTCCAAAAGGAGAAGCCCTGGGCCCTTTTGGGCTGCCAGTTGATGGACTTTAACACCCCCTTGCACGTGCATGCTCGCGCTTGTGTAATGTTCAGTAAATAGTTTTTCAAGTGGTCCCAGCTCTGGAGGTGTAGGCTTCTCTCTCTGTTCTTGGATTTGACCCCATATAGTACAGGGCTTTTATTGAAAGAGAAGCTCATTGCTTCCTGCCTGAGTGGCAAATGATGTATTATTCCTTTCGATATATTCATTCCATCACATCAAATGGGAGCTTCACCTTTGATGCTGGTTTTTATTGAGAAAATATGAGCTTGCATTATGATAATCCATAAAGCAAGATGTGTGCTGATTTTGTGACATAATTACATGATTGTGGACGTCTATTGGACGGTTGAAATTATCATCATCATGGAAGTCTTATACCAACTAATTGGGGTATGCTACATGAATCATTTTCCGTGATAGAAATGAATATTGATTTTTTTTGTTTATTTATTTATAAGATCTAATGGTCTGGATACAGGAAACAAGTATCTAAGAATAAGAGTGTTAGGTTTGTCCAACCATTAAGATTCTGATGTGATGATCACTTACATTGGGTCCTGCAGTTTGGATGGCTCAAGCTGACTGCTTGCCTATGCGAGCTAGGGTCATTGGGCTGAATCTCAGGCCTGATAAACAAATGGGTTGGGGTTTTGACCCACTGCTGCCAACCTCAAAATAGGTATCGGAGGGGCCAGGCCTGGACTGTTGTTGTTGCCCTAAAATTTGAACTTTTTGGGTTCTGGGCTACTCAAAATTTGTAATCTGGCCCAGTCCTTTTTAGATGCTGATTGCATGGTCCACCTGTGATGGCAGTACTGAGGGGCTCGCCTCATGTACACGTTGTCCATTTTGTTAGCTCATTGTAGACCAGGGCCCAAAATCGAAGTGGGGCCCACGGTGGTGGATTGGCAGGTTTCCTAGGGCCCATGGAGATGTTATTTGTCATCCAACCTGTTCATAAGGTAACGCAGACTTGGATGAATGGACAACACAAATATCAGCTTGATCCAGAACTTTTCAACGTGGGTGTTCATTCCCCATTGTTTCCTGTTGGATCTGCTTCATTTTTGGTCTCATGCCCTAAAATGAGCTGGCAAAATGGATGGACAGCATGGATATAAACCACACACATCACGGTGGGCAAAATAATATCTGAGCAAGTGACACAATTATCTAAACCTTTCTTCTGCGTTGCGTGAAGTTGCATTCCAAGATCCAAACCGTATGAGAACTGGGCACCTTGTGAGACTTTTATGGGCGATGATCACTTTTGAGCTGCGGGGCCCACCGTGACATTTGGGTGCCATCTAACCAGTCCATTGGATGTGCCCCATGCAAGTTCTATATGCTAAAGTATTGCTCGATCCACAATGCAAGTGGACCTCCAGAGAAACTTCAGCTGGCATGTGGATGTGGGAGCGTGCACGAGATCTGCATATGAGTGTTCCACCAGCTTGAATGGAAACACCAAAACTCGTAAGATGAGCCACACCACGTGAATATGTAGGTTTTAGACGTGACTGTCCATTGCTCCCTGTGGTGTGTCCCACCTGAGTTTTGGTCCTGGACTAGTACGATTCATACACATCACGGGCAGGCCTTTCACGGCTTGAACGTGAACGTATGGAAAATATAACATGATTAAAGGATTTGGGCGTAGACAAGTCAAGGGAGTAGTCCCATATCTCTCAATCTGGATCCCACCTTGTTGTCTCTGTGACATCTAAGCCATCCATCAGGTGCACTCGATGATCTGCTTTGGTGCCAAAAATCAACCTCATAGACAACTTCGGTGGGCCACACCACAGGAACAATTGAGATGTTACACCCACCAAAGGCTTGCATGTAGGGCCCATATGGTGTGTATTTCTCATCAAACCTGTTCCTCAGGCATGGCTCACAATTGCATTTTTTTTTTCCTGTGCAATTGAATGAGGGTTTTCACCTCATAGATTAAGTGGATTTCATGTATACTGCGTGATGGGCCCTACAGAACCTTGGTGTTTGCATGATGTGTAAAACAGGTGTTGTTCTACATGATTTCAGTCTCCACAGCTAAGCTGAGAGTGTCTCCTCAAATATGGAAAAGAAATGTAGCACAGAGAGATGTGAGAGAGAGAGAGAGACGTGTGGATGAATCCTAGAACCATGGATATACGAGACTATTCTCTCTGCAATAAAATGCAAATCTAGGTGTTTGGAATGATTAACATCTTCACATCAAATAACTATATATTATGGTTGAAAAACAACATTGAAGACTTAACACGCTATCAAAATTATATACCTTGAATAGGGACCTTGGTTCACGAATTCAAGAGCATATGCATCATTGTATTATCCAAAAACCATCTCCAATGCTCTGTTTTGCTTTCTATAACTTATGAAATGAAAGACAAAATTGCTAGACAAGTGATGGGCCCATCCCATTAACAACCCTAATTTAATTTTAAGTATTGAGGGGGCAAAAGTTTTGGATCAAACTGATATTCGTGTTTTTCCTTTCATTCATGTCTATGTGGTCTCATGAATGACATATAAACATCACCGTGGGCCCTACCAAGGTTACAACTGTGGATATCATTATTCGCACTGTTTCTTTTGGTGTGGTCCACTTGATCCTAGGATATGCTTCAATTTTGGGCGTAGATTGCGTCCTAACCCGCCCCTCTCCTGCTGGTAATGGGGTGATCTTTGAGCAGCCACCGTGATGTATGGGTCTTATCCACACCGTCTATCCATTTTTTTGTATCATTTTAGTATTTGAGCCCAAAACTGAGGTAGATATAAGGCTTACGTGGACCACACCAAAGGAAGCACCGTGATAGCGATTCTCACCGTTGAAACTTATCTAGGGCCCACCGTGATGCTTATTTTCCATCCAACCTATTCATAAAGTTACGTAGAGCTCGATGAAGAGAAAATACAAATATCAGCACCATCCAAAACTTCTGTGGTCCAGTTTTCAACTGTAAGAGTTTAATACCCAGTTCACATACGCCTTTGGGCTTATATCCTAAAATGATACGAAAAAAAATGGATGGACGGTGTCGATAAGACCCATACATCACGGTGGCAACTCGAATCTCGTGCCCCGCGTCCTCAATTTTGGTCTCAACCGCTAATATTAGCTGTAAAAACCAATAGACGGCGTGGATAAACCACATGCATTCACAGCAGGGCCAGAAGAGTTCACTCAGTACGATGAAAGTGTACGCAATCCGATTTCGGTGGAAAGAGAGATCGGTCTCGGTCTCGACAGCAGCGAGCGCGGGATCCTGGTGGCGTACAGTAGCAAACTCTGGTCCATGACTCCATTTCCAGTACGCACCTGCAACCGCAAGACACTCCCGGCGTAAAATAGCAAGCCCCGATCCATCTCTATCTCTGAGCATCAGCAGAAGAAGAACCTAGAAACCGCGTTAGCAGAGGAGGAGCATTTTGGGAATGGGGATTTTCAGAGGCTGGCGTCTGTTATTCTTATCTCTTCCTCTCCTTGTCTTCGTTCCCCTTCTTTTCTCAGGTTCTCTCTCTCTCTCTCTCTCTCTCTCTCTCTCTCTCTCTCTCTCTCTCTTCCTTCTTTTTGCCGGAATTCAATCCAAAACTCGTTTTGCTGCATTTCCCCAGTCTCAGAATTACACCGGAAGCCCAATCTAGAGCAAGATCTAAGCAAAAATCATGCCAAGAAATTCGATCATCTCGTGCTGGGCCCCGCTGCTGGCCAAGGCCTGCCCAATCGCCTCCAATGTCAAGGTTCTTTCCTCTCTCTTTCTAATCTCTCTACTCTCGCCAATTTTACCAGTTACGGATCTAATCTGGTATTTTCATGTAAAATCTTTCAAAAGAGATCTGGTATTTTCATGAGTTCACATTGAGCTGATCGAATTGTGTACATGTAGTTTAAAAGAGTTGAAATGATTTTCTCATGTTCCAAATGAGAAAGAGCCCTCGGATTGTGGTTACATTCCTTTCAAGCCGAACTTGTAACGAATGTAATTTCAATTTGGAGCTGAATCTGATGCAATTGCACCATGTCCACAAAAGGCCCAGATTCCTTTTGGTTGTTTCTATGTTAAGGGCCTGTTTGGATGCCTGTAAGTTGGCTAAAATGTAAGTGACTTACAGGGAAGTCACTTATAGGTTGTGTTTGGGGGAGAAAATGCACCTGTAAGTCACTTACAAGCAACTCTACTAAAAAATTGGTGGGGGATGGGGGGTGAGAAGTCACTTCCCTGTAAGTCACTTATAGGCTCAACGGTCGGATGTTTAAAAAGAGGGGAAGGGGGAGAAACGCACTATCGATCAGCTTCTTTAAGGGCCTGTTTGGATGCATGTAAGTTTTTTAAGTTGTGACTTACAGGTTATTCCGTTTGGATGTAAGCTGTAAGTTAGCTACAGGTAAGTTGGTTTTTGTGTTTGTGTAACCTGTAAGTTAGTTACAAATAAAAAGTTGTATATTCACACCGAGCAGAGCTTGGATGAGGAAATTGTTCCAAAATGTTATAATCACATAAGAAATCTTGACACCAAATATGCCGAGATCTTGACACCAAATATGCCATTTTATTAAGTCCATCTAGATGAATATTTAAGCCAATTATTAAGCTAAACCAATCATCAAGTGGGTCATAAAAATGAGCATATGAATTCAAAATGCCCACAATAGCACTAGATTACATAATCAGATGCTACAATTCGAATTCATGGCTCCCTAATCTAGACTATTGATTTGGTGGGCCCCACTCAAATAGGGCCATGTAAAAGGCATATGAAACGAGACAAGATCAATTGCTTGAAGAACAAAAGGTTGCATAGGGACACATGGACAGTCCAATCAATTGATTCGAACCTTTCCATCATGTTCAACCCATAATTAATGAACCATTAAGCAAAAATACACCAATCAAATGATTGTAACCATCCAGTCAATAGCCAAAAAATTGCCAGAAAATGGACAATAAAGATTGTTTATGGAAATAATAGGCCCAATCAAGAATTCCAAAGATCCATTTGGAGGGACCATAGTTGATTGCTTATGGTGGGCCTGAGGAAGTTCTGAATGGTCGACGTTCAATCACCATTATTTCCTGTGATGTGACCCACCTGAGATTTGGATATGCTCCATGTTTGGGCCCAAGTGCTAAAATGAGTTGGCAAAATTGATGGGCGGCATGGATATACCAAAAATACATTAAGGTGTGGGCCCCACTATCACAACCTCACCGAATCGGGCCCACTTGAAATAAAAGTTTTTTTAAAAAAGCTCGTAACCCTAAATGTCAAAGAGGGAAAAATAGGCGTATGACGATCCTAATTGCAGAGAGAGAGAGAGAGAGAGAGAGAGAGAGAGAGAGAGAGAGAGAGAGAGCTTGCTGGAGCATTGTTGTCATGGAGGTGAGAGAGAGAGCTTACTGGAGCATTGTTGTCATGGAGGTGAGAGAGAGAGCTTACTGGAGCATTGTTGTCATGGATGTGCGTTTCCCCCCTCTTCTCCTCGTTTTAAAAAATCAGACCATTGGCCTGTAAGTTACTTACAGGGAAGTGACTTCTCACCCCCAGCCCTTGGAAGTTTTCTGGTAGTTTTGCATGTAAGTAACTTACAGATGAATTTCCTCCCCCAAACACCACTTGTAAGTGACTTCCCTGTAAGTCACTTCCCACTTACCTAACTTACAAGCATCCAAACAGGGCTTAAGAGGGGAGGGAGGGTTTCTAGCTCTCCATCCTCCAATCTCTCTCTGTCTCTCCCTCTTTGCAATTGCTCTCTCTCTCTCTCTCTCTCTCTCTCTCTCTCCAATTGTTGCCGCTCTCTCCTCTCCCTCTCTCGTTCTCCACAAACAGGTAACCCTAGCAAGCCCTCTTTCTTTCTTCTTCTTCTTCTTCTTATTTATTTATTTAAAAATTTTTAACCGGTATCTTGCTCGGAACCAATGATGTGTGCGGGACCCAAATTGTGGGGCCCACCTTGATGTGTGCTTCTTATATCTTCTTCGTTTATACGTTCTTCCAGCTTATTTTAGGCCATGTACCAAAAATGAAGCAAATCCAAATCTCAGGTGGACCACACCACAAGAGAAAGTGGTCATTCATTGACCATTATTTTTTTTGGTGGGACACAAGTTTTGGATCAAAATGACATTTGTGTTTTTCCTTCATCCAGGTCTGGATGATCTTGTCAATAGGTTGGATGGCAAATAAACATTATGGTGGGCCTTAAGGAGTTTATAATGGTGGGTGTTCAATGACCATTGTTTCTTTTGGTGTGTTCCACCTGAGATTTAGATCTGCTTCATTTTTGGGCCCATGGCCTAAAAAGAGTTGGCAGAACCAGTGGACGGCACAGATTTACCATTTAATGTCTTAAGGTGGGCCCTACTGTCATAGCCAGGTAATAAATCCTGACGCAACTTGGCTGCGACCCTGGAACCAGCGATGTGGGTGGCACCCTGACATTGGTTCCCCACCTCGATGTATTTGTTTTACATCTATGCCATCTATCAGTTTTACCAACTCATTTTAGGGCTTGGTCAAAAAAAATGAAGCAGATCCAAATCTCAGGAGTAAGTGGTGATTGGACATCCACCATTAATAACTTACAGGCTACCCAAATACAAAAACCAACTTACTTGTAAGTGAATTATAACTTACATCCAAACATGATTACCTGTAAGTGACTTTCAGCTGTAAGTCACAGGCATCCAAACAGGTAATAAGATATGTCATTAGATTTTCTTGTTTTATTGCTTTCTCATTCTAGAGATCTTTTAATGCAAGGGCATTTTCACACCGGGCTTGAGTGGGGTGGCCTGTGGGATGCAGGGGCACACTTGGGGTGGGCGGCCCGTGTGAGGCGGGTGGCTTGTGTGAAGCGAAACCCATGTGAAGTGGGGCTTGGGGGGGGGGGGGGGTCGGCCGAGGTCCAAACCCATGGGATGTGGGGCTTGGGCTACGAGATAAACGGATTGATTTGTCATGCTCTATCAATTTGAGCTTTTAAAGCAAGTGGTTAGATGTCCTGAATCAAAGTGGTATCAGAGCGGGAGGTCTCGTGTTCGAGACTCCTTGCCGGGGGTGATTAATACATGGGCATTTTCACACGGGCTCGAGTGGGGTAGCCTGTGGATTCCAGGGGCTCGTGTGAGTTGGCCCCCACCCGTGTGAGGCGAGCCCCACCCATGTGAGGCGGGTGGCTTGTGTGAAGCGGAACCCATGTGAAACGGGGCCCACGAGGGGGGTTCGACCGAGGTCCTAATCCATGGGATGTAGGGCTTGGGCAATGAGATAAAAGGATTGATTCGTCATGCTCTATTAGTTCAAGCTTTTAGAGCAAGTGGTTAGTTGTCTTGCATCATCTTTCCTAGCAAGGAGTTCTTATTTTAAGATCCTTTAGATTCTGTTAGAAACTTTTCAAGAAGGGAAATCTTGTGGCCTCTCCTTATAAATATCTGTTTCTTTGTTTCTCTATGGTAGTAGTGTTACGGAGTTGTGACCTCTAGTGCAAGACTAGAGGGTTGTTGAGCTTGCTCATAGTCATTGCTTCTTTTATCAACTTCTTGTGTATGGATCTTCCCACAATTATGTGGTTTGAACTTTCAATCTGGTGCGTTGAATGTCATTGCAATTAGTATCTTTCTTGATCTACCTGAATATTAATCCAAGCACAACAATTAGAACTTGGTCATTTGCACTTTCTAAGGCACAAGGATTAAAAATTGGTTTTGGTGTACTGCATCAGTCACCATCAAAACTGAGATGTATTGCCCATATTGTCCCTGATACGCATGAGCATTTGGAAATACTTAAAAGTTGCATATGTGGCATACAAGTAATATGAATTTAACCATCTAGATTATGGGTCACAATGTACATTTATCATGAACAAAACGTTTCACTTATTTGGTTACCTGTCTGCTTGGTGAGCATTTATTGGTTGGTTAAAGTACAAATATCGAATGGTCCTATTTCAACGAATAAGTGTCCAAGAATAAGAGGTTAGGATTCTTCAACCAATTTGCTTTTCGGATTTTGACTCAGTAACAGTGGGTTCCACAACTTGTTGATTTAATTTGAGTTACCTCAGCCATGTGTACACTTTACAAGTTAGGATTTCCCCTGGGACATATCTGAGGGAAATGATTCCCCCAGATCAACAATCTGGATCTTTTATTGGAATGGGAGAAGGTTTCACTGTTGATCATGGAACCAAGACCACCGCGTGTAAGTATGGTACATCAGGACCCTATAGTTCCTCCGTCTCTTCTACTGCCAGAGAGTAAACATGAAGGCAAAATGCTATGAATATCCGCTATGTCAATTATATTTGTACTTTCATTGCTCACAAAAAGGCAAACTATGACATGCAAACATTTCATCTATGGAGGGAGGGGATGGAGGGACTTTTTATTTTATCATTTCTTGTAGTTCTTGTTTACTCGAAGTTTGGATCACATATCATGCCCTGTGTCTATCCTTTAAAGGACAATATCTTATGTTCTTATTATAGAAGTCTATGATTTATCCTATTTCTTGTATTTGTATTCTTATGTTTATTGTCCATTGTTAATGGAATTTTTTTGCGTGAAAGCGCATATGCATGCCTCCTCTATTATTAAGCCTGTTTATCTCATATTGGTTTCTCTATTTATTGATTTTTATTTTTATTTTTTGTTGTTGTAGGCCTTAAAGCTCTGAATAAGACGCATTCTTTGCCCTCATCTCGTATGCTTAGTTCTAGTGACAACATTTCTTTTGTCACTGTCTTTGCAGTCTACAACAGTTCTCAGATTGCATGCAGGGATGACAAACTATGTAATACAGTGATTGTTGGGAACGCTTCATATAATAAAGTGGAGAGGTCAATGGCTATTCTTGATACTTTCATTAACTTCATCCAGGTATATTACAAAAACAAGAGGTTTCATGCATTAGATTAACATGCTACCCTTTTGGCCTCATTTACTTGTAATTTGTTTGTCCTGCTTGTTGAGAGAAAGATTCCTTCTCGACCACACACGCAGCAATATCGGAATCAAAAGAAAGCAGAAAAAACGCAAACCACAACACAGAGATTTACATGGTTCCCTTTCGGTACGTCCACAAATTCACGTCAATCCACTATGCTCAAAGGCAAAAAACGAAGAAGCAACTCTCAATACAAATGACGGCTTTCTCTCTCTCATACAATAGAATATATATACCCTAAATGAACTAGGATTTATGTAAAAATTCTATGTGAATTTACGAAATTGCTCTCTGGGCCGGGGGCTACACCTCCGAACCCCCAAGGGGTGATATTCCCTTGCAACCCCCAAGCTTGACCCACTAAAGTGATGGTTGGATGAGCAATACACCTCTGATGATCATGCTTCACATATCTTGACAATCTCCCACTTGGAGATTGATCATAAGCAATCTTCCACTGAATATGTTGCATTTGTAAAAGGCCATACCTCCGTAGAGAACTCGACGTGAATCTCCTCCTAGTCTTCAAGCTTGAAGACCAACATAAATTGAACATAACTTCAGTTTCTCTATAGTAACCACCTTGGTCAACATATCTGCAGGGTTTTGACTTATATAAGTCTTCTCTAAAGTAAATATCCATCCTCCAAAAGTGATCATATGAAATGATATTTGATGTCTGTATGCTTGGTTCTTAAATGAAAGGTTGAATTCTTTCCTAGATGAATTGCACTTTGACTGTTACTGTAAAACTTATAATTTTCTTGCTTCCTACCCAATTCTTCCATATCCTTAAAAGTCTTTGTTGCAGCAACATACTCTGCTTCTGTCATCGAGATGGTAACAATTTTCTATAACTGTAAGACCCAACTAACTGTTGCACTACCCAAAGTAAACACATAGCCTGTAGTGCTCTTTTTGTTATCAATATCCCCTGCTAGATTTGGATCAACTATCTCTGCAAACTAATTTCTGACCCTCCATAGCACAATGTTGCATTAGTAGCACCTCTCAAGTATCTATAACACCTCTCAAGTATCTGAGAATCCCTTTGACAACTTCTCAATGTTCCTTCCCTAGGTTGTTCACAAACCCGCTGACAACTCCATTGCATGAGCAATATATGGGCTTGTGCAAACCATGACATACATTAAGTTGTCAATGGCCGAGGCATATGGAATCTTAGCCATGTAGTCACGTTCTTCTTCCGTTGTTGCACCCTGTTCCTTTGAGAGTCTAAAGTGGCTTGCTGAGGGAGTACTAACTAGCTTAGCACCTTTCATATTGAATCACTTGAGTACTTTTGCAACATATTCAACCTATGACAATTTCAACTTCCTGTTTCTTCTATTTCTGCTGATTCTCATACCAAGGATTTGTTTTGCAACACCCAAATCCTTCATTGCAAACTTCTTAGACAGCTATTCCTTGAGATTTGAAATCTCATGCATGCTTGACCCTACAACAAGCATATCATCTGCATACAAAAGAAGTATGAGATACAAATTTTCAAGTTTCTTGAAATAACAACAGTGATCAGTATGGCATCTCTTAAAGCCATTAGTAGACATAAAATTATCAAACTTCCTATACCACTGTCTTAGGGCCTGTTTCAAACCATATAAACTCTTCTTAAGTTTACATACCTTGTTCTCCTTGCTAGGTGTAACATATCCCTATGGCTGACGCATATATGTCTTCTTCAAGATCGTCATGAAGGAAAACTGTTTTTACATTTAATTGCTCTAAGTGCAAATCATCTTCAGCCATAATGCTTAAAACTGATCTAATAGTAGAAATCTTAACAATAGAAGAACAAATTTCAATGTAGTCGATACCTGCCTTCTACTGGAAACCTTTCGCAACCAACCTGGCCTTGAATCGCTTAGTACTGTCATGCTCTTCCTTCAATATGTAAACCCACTTGTTATGTAAAGCTGCCTTTCCCTTCAGTGACTGGATCAAGTGCCATGTTTGGTTTAATACCAGAGAATCCATCTCATCATCAATGGCCTACTCCCACTTATTCCTAATCTCAACCTGCAAAGCTTCTTCATAACATTCTGGTTCACCATTATCAGTCAGTAACAAATAATGCAAAGAAGGAGAATAACGGATTATAGGTTTACTAACCCTAGATGATCTCCTCATAGGAATAGGGGTTTGAGGTTCTACCTGCATATTTTCATCTTGGGGCCTAAAAATCATTGTCAAGTATCTCATTAAGTTCTACAAACTCAGTATGCTCATTTTTCTCTTCTTCCTGTTCTAATTTATGCTTATGCATGACAGTTTCATTGAATACCACATCCTTGCTCCTAATGAATTTTCGATTTTCAGCATCCCAGAATCGATAATCAAAATCATTAAGGCCTTATCCAATGAATGCGCACCCTCTGGATTTAGGATCAAGCTTGGTCCTATTTTCATAATCAATATGAACATAAGAGATACAACCAAATACCTTTAAATGTAACAACTTTACCTCTTTTCCAGTCCATGCTTCCTCCGACAATCCACCATCTAAAGCAACTGAGAGTCCTCTATTAATTAAGCAAGCTGTTGTATTTACGGCATCTGTCCAAAATTGTTTAGGTAATCCAGCATGGATTCTCATCCTCCTTGCCCGCTTTACAATGGTTCTATTCATGTGCTCAACATTCCAAAATCGATAACTAAAATCATTGAGGCCATATCCAATGAATGTGCACTTCTGGACTTAGGATAAAGCTTGGTTGTATTTTCAGAATCAATATGGATATAAGGGACACAACCAAATACCTTTAAATGGGACAAGTTTACTTCATTTCCAGTTCTTGCTTCCTCTGGCAATCCACCATCCAAAGCAACTAAGGGTCCTCTGTTAATCAAGTTGTATTTACAACATCTGCACAAAATTGTATAGGTAATCCAGCATGGATTCTCACTCTCCGTGCCCGCTCTAGAATGGTTCTGTTCATGAGCTCAGCTACACCATTCTGTTATGGCGTTCTTGGAGTCATTTTCTATCTCTTGATTCCATTAATTGCACAATACTCCTCAAACTTGTCATCGCAGTACTCTCCGCCATTATCTGATTTAAGACACTTCAACTTTAGGCTTGGTTTGTTCTCAGCCAAAGCTTTCAATTTCTTGAACACATCAAATACTTCCGATTTACGCTTTAAGAAACAAATCCATAATTCTCTACTGGCATCATCAATAAATGTAAAAAAAGAAGAAGAGAGCCATTGAGAGAGGATACCTTAGCTGGTCCCCACACATTAGTGTGAACCAGTTCCAACCACTCTAAATTTGGAGTCCTTCCGACCTTCGAAAAGCTTACCTTTCTCTGTTTTCCATGGATACAATCGTCGCAAAAGTCAATATCAACATATTCCAGCCCTGGTAAGTTTCCTTTCGAAAGTAGAACATTTATTCCCTTTTCCCTCATGTGCCCAAGTTTGTGATGCCATATACACGTGTCCACCCCTGATGATGCAACTGCAATAGAACCATTAGAGCTGGAAATCAAGTAAAGAGTGCCTTCTTTCTTTCCCCGAGCAATTACCATAGCCCCTTTCATGATTTCCACGAATCACTATTGAAGCTCGTCACGTGTCCAGAATTTGCATGCTGGCCAACCGAGATCAAAATACTTTTTACATTTGGAACATGCCTGGCATCTTTCATCTTCAGCACCGTCCCATTCAATTGGTTTATCTCAACATCTCCCTTTCCAACAATAGAGTAGGGTTCATCATCTCCTACATAGACTTTCCCGAGATTATCTTGCACATAATTATGAAGAATATCCCTAATCGAAGTAGCATGAAACGAGGCACCGGAATTTATTATTCAAGAATCATTACAAGAAAATAATCAAGGAGGTAAAGATTATGTAAACATCTCTGAAGAAAGTAACGAGGCACCGGAATTTATTATCCAAGAATCAGTACAAGTATCGAAAGACAGAATTAGGGCATCAGAAATACTTTCTTCAGAGATGTTTACATAATCTTTACCTCATTGATTATTTTCTTGTTGTTTCTTCGGAGCTTTATAGTCCCGCTTCATGTGCCCCCTTTTGCCGCAATTCCAGCAACCATCACTCTTTCCTTGTAGAGGCTTAGATGATTTGTTCTTTTTCAATCTCGACCGACCATGATTTTTGTTTCATCTGTTTGGTGTTCATCCACTTTCTTCAACATTCAAAGCATTCTCTGATGTTTCACCTGAAGATCCCTAGACTTTCCTCTGAGATTCCTTACTTAGAATGAGGCTTACAACATTATCATACTTAAACTTCGTTGATTTGGTAGAATTGCTCACAACTACCACCAAATTGTTCCAGTTGTCTGGCAACGCTGATAAGATCAGAAGAGCCTTGATTTCATCATCAAAATTTAAGGCCTGCGGACTCTAATTGGCTCGTTACTGTATTGAACTCATTGAGATGCTCGGCCACATCTTCGCCATCAAACATCTTCATATTGAACAACCTCTTCATCAGAAGAACCTTGTTGGAAGCATAGGGTTTTTCGTACATCTCTGATAGGATTGCCATCAGATCCTCCGTGGTCTTTTCCTTCGAGTTGTTGAACGCAACAGATTTCGCCAAAGAAAGTTGAATCTTTTTTAAAGCCTTTTTGTCGAGCACGTCCCAGTCGCTATCAGACATCTTCTCTGGTTTCTTCGATTTTCCTGTAAGAGAAAGAGAGAGATCCTTCTGATAGAGGTAATCTTCCATTTACATCTTCCATAATCCGAAATTCAAACCATTGAATTTTTCAATTCTCACATTTCCTTCTTTCGACATTGCTCCTACTCAAACTAAGAGCTCTGATACCAGTTGTTGGCAGAAAGATCCCTTCTTGACCACACACAATAATATCATAATCAAAAGAAAGCAGAAAAAAGGCAAACCACAACACAGAGATTTACGTGGTTCTCTTTCGGTACGTCCACTGATTCACACCAATCCACTATGCTTAAAGGCAAAAAACGAAGAAGAAGCTCTCAATACAATGGCGGCTCTCTCTCTCTCTCTCTCTCTCTCTCTCTCTCTCTCTCACGATAGAATATATATTATCCTAAACAAACTAGGGTTTACTTAAAATTTCCATGTGAAATTATGAAATTGCCCTCCCAGCTGAGGGCTATGCCCCCGGACCCAGGCTCGACCCACAAAAGTGATTGTTGGATGAGTAGTACACCTTTGATGATCAGGCTCCATAGAGCCTAACACTGTTGAACCTATGTTAGTGCCTCTGTCAAATCAAAGAGTAGTTTCCTTAGTAATTTCATTTGTGATCCTAATATCTTTCCACAAGGGTTATCTTTCAAAAAAAAAAAACTTTCCCCTAGGGTTGCATTTCATGGCATCTTAGCTTCAGTTTCACCTTTTTGGTCCTGTTACTATCTCATGGGGCTTGTTGTATGTCTCTGTTTCTGACTAGCTCCTCTGTTAATAAAGAACCAGTTGCATTTTCAGTTTTTTTTCATTTCTTTTCTTTTCCTGTGGTTAGATATCCTAGGTGTCTGTTCTCTCACCAAATTGGTCTGGAACTTCTCTAATTTTATTAATGTTAAAACTTCTATGGATGAGATGAGCATTATTATATCTTCTATGATCAGATAAACATCTATTCTTTCATTACATACTCTCTCCTGGACCTTCATTTCTTGATCCAGCATAGTGGATCATGTTATCCAACAAACTTGAAGAAGTTGGAGCTATTTTCCAGTATAAACTTAGTCATTGCTACAACGGGATGGTAAATCTGGTGGGCCTTCATTCAAACATCACACAGTAACATTCAAACATCACACAGTAACCATGCAGTTAGTGCACTCCAAATGGATGGTTAAAACAATCAACCAATTAGTGTATGTTTGCATGATAATCCATCTTGGTGGACCACTGGTCGCATGGCTTCAAGCACCAACCATGCGCCCACATGTATGGTGGAGATTGGGACTGCAGAACAAGATGTTGGCCCTTAAGTGATAGCCTTCCACTGACTTTTGGTATAAGTGAGTTACACAATGAACTGAGCTATCTAGAGCTCTTTGTAGTGTGATCCTACATCAGCAGTTGCTTGACATTTTTTCTCATATGTAGTCTTTTGCAGGTGTCAGTGCCCAAAAGCAATGTAGTCATTCTGAGTGATCCTGCTTCTGAGCTTCCAATACACAGAAATAATGTCCATTTATTACACATTCATGGCGACTATTCGCGAGAGAAGCTGATGCTTCAAAGAATCAAGTCTTACATTGTAAGGATACTCCGCACCTATGGTTAAATACATTTATGCAGCAGTTGATGATCTGGCTTTTCTTACTTTAAAGTTTAAATGTTGGTAGCGGCCTGTTGTTGTTGGCAAACACATGGTTAGTTCAATTAAAAGACTGATTTTTTATATTTGTGGAAATCATAGCATAGGGAAGAGAAGAGAACAAGGGAATGTGTCTTTTAGTATCACGTCCCACTCCCCTTGATTTATTAATAAAATTTTCGTAATGACAAAATTGCCCCACTAGCACAATACACCCCTGTACGCAGTGTGGGTTGCAAGGTATTCTATAATGGTAATGGTGACCCCATTACTGTTCTGATACAGGCTGTAACTTAGGGATTTTTCTTTTTGGGAAAAGAAAACTATTTTGGCCCTGTAACGGTCCATTAGGGTGACATTACTGGTCAATTTATCACTGTTACTGTTACGTAACCGTTTTGGTATATCGAATACCTTGGTTATATGTCCCACACTCTGTACCAAGGTATTCAATAATGGTAACGATGGACGTAAGAGCCACTGCCGTTACTGATATGTTTTTTAAAAAAAAAAAAAAAACCTATAATGGCCCCATAACTGTATCGGCTCCGTAATGCTCCGTTACGGGCTTCTTCTTTTGTGTGTGTGTGGGGGGGGGGGGGGGGGTTGGTTACGTAACCGTTTTTAAATACCTTGCTATATTATATAACGGATAGAAAAGTGAGGCCCACACTTGCACACATGTGAGGAACCATTTAGTTATACAACCCCCAATACATCAACATAAAAACTCCTCCTCAAACTGGTGAATAGATATCACCTTGGAATAAACTTACTCAAATTGATTGTGTGCAAGTGCTTTAGCGAACATATTTGCAACAATACATCAGCATCAAAACGCCCCCTCAAACTGGTAAATAGATATCACCTTGGAATAAACTCACTCAAATTGATTGCACTCAAGTGCTTTGGTGAACATATTTGCAAGTTGATTTTGAAATTTAACGTTTGGAGTTGGCATCTTATTGTTGGAGATCCTCTCACGGATGAAATGGTAGTTGACCTCGATTTGTTTGGTTTGCAGTAAAGTTGTTAATCACACTAACTCACAAGTCAATATCTGGTAGTAGATTGCATTTCATATGGAGATCCAACCCAGTCTACACCAGAGTAGGCCTTCAGTATGATGATGATCATTAGCCCATATAAGATTCCCTCCTTGCAGTTCCTTTTAGATACCATAAAATACAAACCACATAATCCATATGCAGCCTTGGAGCATGAATGAATTGACTCACAACACTAATGGCATAAGTTAAATGTGGACAGTGATGGTCAAGTAAACAAGTTTGCTGATCAATCTGCAATATTTTCCTAAGTCTTCAATCATTTCCCCTTGATCCAATTTGGATCCATGGCTGTGTCTACCAACATGCTTTGCACCAAGAATTCCAGCCTAACACATTTCCTTAAAAAATTAATATCTTTAACCTTGCCACTTCTATACCCAAGAAATAAATGAGATGTTCCAAGTCCTTTGTCTAGAAGTGTTGTCACAAATACCTATTTAGTTCTTCAATGTCTGTGCTATCAATTCCTGAATCACGATATCATCTTCATAAATGACCAACACAATTAGACTAATGGCACTTCCACTGCAGCCCATAGACCATTACCACTTTGCTAAACTTATCAAACCACGCACATGGAGACTGCTTCAAGCCTTAGATTGACCTTTTTTTAAAACCTGCATACCTTACTGAACTCTCCCTGAGCAATAAATCCAAGAGGTTTCTCCATATATATCTCTTCACCGAGGTTACCATTTAAAAGGGTGTTGTTAACTTAAGCTGAAAGAAGAGACTAATCTGCATGTACTTTTTAGTGACTGAACAACCTTCTAGTCGCTCAACTGTGCCATCAGGTTGAAACTTGGCAGTGTAGACCTATTTACACCCAACAACACATTTCCCTGCTGGTAAATTGGTCGACTTCCAAGTCTCATTCTTGTATATAGTACTCTACTTATCCCCAGCCGTCTTCCACCAGTCGTGCTTTAAGTCTTCCTGATACAATTTAGGAACAGACAAAAGAAAGAGAAAAGACAGTTGCGATAGGAAGGATATAGATAATGCAATGAAACAAATTAAGAAATGGGGTGAGTAGTGCAAGAACGTTGACCTTTCCTGAGAGCAATATGAAGGTCTAACTTGCAAGAAATACTCAGTGGCACAGGATGGGTAACTGGATCTGTAAACTCATATGAAGATATGATAGTAGCATTATATGGTGGTTCATCTATCTTCTTCGGCCTTGTGTACATGAAGTTTGTCTCAATTGGAGTCTTTGGATGACCAAGCTTAATTGGTAGTGGCATGTTCACAAGTGAATAGGAGTCATTGAAGTGACTTCATTCTATGCTAAGAATAGAAAATTAGTCTTAAGAGACCTACCTTCATTAGAAAAGAAGGGGGTGATGTCAAAAGAAGTAACATCGACACAAACATATAGTTTCAAAGACTCAAACTATACAACATGTATATCTTTGAGTTCTCAAGTACCCAAGAAAAATACACTTTATTGCTTGGAGATCAAACTTGTTAGCACCTAGTCCTAATTTGTGAAGAAACTAAGCAATAAGCATACAAATCCAAAAGATTTTTGGGGATAAGGAAAATAAGGGAAGCCCTTGGAAGCAGAACAAAGTGAGGAGACTGGCTATTAAGAATAGAAGGCATCCTATTAATCAAGTAGCACTCAGTTAAAATTGCATTTCTCCAATAGCTTGTTAAAACACTCATTTGGATCGGTAAGGTGGGTGCAGCTTCAATTAAATGCCGATTTTTCCTTTTGGCAATACCATTTTGCTAAGGTATGTGAGTACATGACGCTGTGTAAGATCCCGTTATTAGAATCATAATGAAAAGTTCGAGAAGCCTTCCTTTGTATTATTTAAATATAGAAAACAAAATTTTGAATAAAATTGATTTTGAACTTAATTTAAATGTATAAAACAAAATTTTGAATAAAATTGATTTTGAACTTACATATGAAACATCTTAAAATTGGAGAATAACTTAGATCTATCTTTTATTAAATAAAGTAAGTAGTTCTTGAACGATCATCTACAAACATAACAAAATCTTGAACCCAAACCCACGAGGAACCTGGAGAAGTCCCAAAACATTAAAATGAACTAATGTGACACTGAACTATGCTTATCCACATATGGTGGAAACATGACTCTATGATGCTTACATGGCTTAAAACCTCATACTCTAACATTGACACAAAAGATGATGATGGAATGACACTTTCAATTCTTTAAGGAGCAATGACCTAGCCAACAATACCACTAATGAGGTGAGTTACTAGCTTGCAACTCCATCTTGTTCCGGTCTGGATATAGAGACCATCATTTCATTTCTTCCACCAATCCTCTTCCTCGTCCCTAGATCCTGGAAAACACAATGGGTAGGGTGAAAAGTTACAAAACACTAGAGACTTTGTCAGTTTACTAAGTGTGTCCTATAGCTATTGTTTAGAGTATCCCCAATATTATCTGTATCTCTAGCTTGATGATACTGATAATACTGGAGGTCTCAAAAATTCCAGGTATCGGTGATGTATCGTTAAGTATTGCCAATGTATCGGTAATATTTTTTTACTGGGTAAATTCCAAGTGTTGCTTGTATTGCCAATGTATTGATGTTGCCAATATTTTCGACCGTGTAAATTCCAGGTGTTGCTTATATCGCTAGTATATCGACGATATTTCGATAATATCATCAATGTATCGAGATTGCCAAAAATCATTGACAATATTGCCAAAAATCTGTTTATTAAAAAAAATTTCATTTCAATTTTTTTTATTTTTTATGGGCATATGCTTGTTGCAATGTTTAAATTGTCAATGATAATATCGATCATATCACAATATCATTGTTACCACAGTAAGGGCGATATCGAGACCGCAATCTTTTGTTTCCTTTCCAATTGTTGATGATTTCTTGGCGAAATATCGTGTATTGTCGATATTCTGAAATTTCGATGGATGTTTGGATTAAAGGTTGGATGGTTGGAATGGATAGATTGGATTGGTGGGATGGTTGATCTGTTTTCTTACAACATCACATGCTTTTCGGTGCCAATTAAATGGAAACCTGTAATGTATGCATTCTTTGTGTCATTTTTTATTCCTAAATGTGCAAATATGTGTGGTTTAGCATCTCCTATAGTTTTAGTGAAAAATTTCACCATTTTCCCCATGTTTCCCTGCATTTCTAGTTATTAGCAATATTATTGGCGATATTGATATTGTTTTCGTATCCCACACTAACAAAACTTGTAGCAATACTGATACTTTGAAAACCGCTTGTAGCATCGCGCATCCCCATTCCCCTTGCTTTTAGCAATAGAGTTTTCATAATGACAAATTTGTCCCCACTCGTGTGTGTGTGTGTGTGTGTGTGTGTGTGTGTTTGAAGGATGACAACTTTACTAGAAAATGGCAAAGCCGAAAGAATGAGAACAACAAACAACAAAGAAACGACAAACAAAGAGAAATTAGAAAAATTACAAAGGTTGCAACCCAACCCAAAGAATTACATTAGCAAGGGCCGAAGCGAAAACACTTCTAGAGGAACCACATTTATCTCAGAAACATTTATTGTTCCTTTCGGCCCAAATAGCCCACAAACCAGCCAAAAGGAACATTCTCCATCTCTTCTTTGAGGCCCCCACTAGGCCTCCTTCATGCCATTGGACAAATAAGTCAGCTATTGATTCCGGGAGTACCCAACTCACTCCGGAGTGCTCCGACACACTGTACCAGAACTCCCTTGAGAAGGGGCAATGTATAAATAAATGATTCACTGTTTCGTCTTCTCTCCAACAGAGATAACATGCATTGACAATGATAAGACCCCTTCTCCGCAGTTTATCGATGGTTAGGATTCTATTCCACCCCACAAGCCAAGCAAACACCGTCACCTTAGATGGAGCACCATAGGACCAAATTGGAAAAGTATGAGCCTTTGCATGAACTTGGACATTACCTGATAATTGAGAAATAAAGATTGGATTGAAAACTTTCCGAATTTCGAGAAGGTCCAATATATCGAATCATCCTCATCCATGAGAATGACTCCCGAGATATGATGAAGCAACTCCAACAATTCGCCCACTTCCTCCTCCCGAAGATCTCTTATGCAATGAGGCACCCAAATACCTTATTGAAAATCAAAGCAAGGTGCTATCGAAGCATCTAGATTTGAAGCTACCTGTGCTAACCTTGGGAATCGAGTCAAACATGAGTAGTTTCCTTTCCACACGTCCTTCCAAAATCTAGCCTTGGACCCGTTTCCCACTCGAAAACCCACCCCACTAATGACCTGCCCCTTAAGGGTCATAATAGATCTCCACACCGACGGCCCTTTGTATAGAGGAATACACCTCGTCCACCACCTCAACCCCATATTTTCATACCAAGACTTCCTTCCATAAACCCCCATACTCTGCCCTGAATCTCCAAATCCACTTTTCCAAATGAGCTTGATTCATAAACTCCAATTTCCGAATACCCACTCCCCCTTCTTCCTTTGGGCGACATACATCAGCCCACTTCATGAGATGAAATTTCTGTTTAGACTCCCCCACCCTGCCATAAAAAGGTACTTCGAGAGCACTCCTTTTGGACACTTGAATAAGGATTAAGGACAAAATAAAGAGGGAGATTAGCTACCACCGTTTTAATGAGAAGAATTCTTCCACCCAAGGATAAGGATATGCTCTTCCACGGAGTTAATCTTCTTTGAAATCTTTCAACAACTGGATGCCACTGCAACTTATTTAATCTTCCAATGCACAATGGAATGCCTAAATAAGATGAAGGGAAAGATCCTGCCTTACAATCAAGCAAACGAGCGAAAGATTCCACTTCCTCCCTGGGTAGATTGATACCTAGCAATTCAGATTTATGAAGATTTATTGGAAGATCCAAAATTGTTTCGAAGCAAAATATTGCCTTTCTGAGATTATCAACTTAACTTCCACATCACAAAAAAGTATAGTATCGTCTGCAAACTGAAGATGTGATACCCGAAAGTCTCCTCCGCCCACGTTGAATCCGCAAAATAAAATTTCTTAAACCCCCCTGAATAACATCCTACTATGTGCTTTTGCCACCACAACGAAAAAAAAGGGGGATAGAGGATCTCCTTGCCTTGGACCCCTAGAGGATTTAAAATAACCTCGTGGAGAGCCATTAGTTAGAATTGAAACTTAGCCGAGCCCATACATGCCTTAATCCAGCTCCTCCACTGAATTTCGCAACCCATACAATCCAACAAGTAGTCTAGTAATGCCCATTCCACATGATCGTAAGCTTTCTCCAAATCTAGCTTACACACAACTCTCCTACTACTTTCTTTGTGCCATGAATTAACAACTTCATTAGTGATAAGTGAACTTTCCAAAATCTACCTACCTTCAATAAAAGCCCCTCTGCTCTCTAGATATCACGTGACACAACACGGATTTGAACCTAGTTGCCATAATCTTTGCTAAGATCTTGTAAGGAGAGGAGATAAGACTTATCGACCAACAGTCCTTGATACATTCATCTGGGCCCTGTGCGTTATCCCTACCCAAACCTTTATCTGCAGATTTGATCTCCTCTGAGATTATCGCTTCCAAAACTTCCGTCTCTCAACTAGATAAGGTTGATAACTGAAGTTGATCTATCTTTGGTGTTTACAACCTTCGATCTAATAACAATTTTTTGTAAAAAGGTACAATAGCTCCACATAACTTGCGCCCTACCTTCGATATGAATTCCATCTTCTACTAATAATTCAATCTTGTTTGCACGAGCTCTAGCACTGGCATAACCATGGAAAAACTTGGTATTATTATCCCCCTCCTTTAACTATGTGGCACGCGATCGTTGTTTCCATTTTATTTCGTCTTCCTCTAAATAGTTATTGTAAGCTCTTCGGATTGAATCCCCGCAACTTCTTTCAATATTAGATAAAGCACGACCTTCCTCTTTAAGATCCAAGGCTTGAATTTCTTCCAAGAAACTATCCATCTTAGCTTCCTTGTTTTGGTATAAAAAAAAAAAAAAAAATCCTCTTTCCAGCAAGCAATTTTTCCTTTGAGCATACGCAATTTTTGAAATAAAACGAAACTTGGGTGACCTGATATGTTTAAGGATTCCCACCATTAATTTTTAACTCCTTGAAGCCTAAAATTTCAAGCCATGCCAGTTCAAACCTGAATGGTCTTGGACCCCAACTTTCCAACTCTACTTCTAACAAATATCGAACAATGAGCGGATATGGGTTTAGGCAATCCCCTTTGGGAGGACAAGGGGAAGTGATCAATCCAATCATTCGATACCAGGAATTGATCAAGTTTTGATTGAATTGAATTACTTTGCCCGTTAGACCATGTAAATCTGACCTCTCCCATTGGCATATCAGTCATGTCATTCCAACAAATCCAATCCAAAAACGCCTACATACTTCGAGTAGGAGTCCCACCTGATGAGTATAAATGTAGGGGCATTTTCAAACTGGGCTTGAGTGGGGTTGCTTGTGGAATGCAAGGGCACACTCGGGGTGGGCGGCCCGTGTGAGGCGGGCCTCATCCGTTTGAAGCGAAACTCATGTGAAGTGGGGCCCACAAAGGGGGTTCGGCCGAGGTCCTAACCCATGCGATATGGGGCCTGGGCTATGAGATAAAGGGATTAATTCACCATGCTCTATCAGTTCGAGCTTTTAGAACAAGTGGTTAGTTGTCCTACATCAAAGTGGTATCAAAGCGAGAGGTCTCGTGTTCAAGATTCCTCACTGGGGGTGATTAATGTAGGGGCATTTCACACCAGACTCGAGTGGGGTTGCCTGTGGGATGCAGGGGCACACTCGGGGTGGGTGGCCCCCATCCGTGTGAAGCAGGTGGCTCGTGTGAAGCGGAACCTATACGAAGTAGGGCCCACGAGGGGAGTTTGGCCGAGGTCCTAACCCATGCGATGTGGGGCCTGTGCTATGAGACAAAGGGATTAATTCGCCATGCTCTATCAGGTTGAGTTTTTAGAGCAAGTGGTTTGTTGTCCTGCATCAGGTATCTTGTAACGTTAAAGTCTCCTCCAATACACCACGGAAAACCCCATTTGGATCCAACCGTATCCATCTCTCCTCAAAACTGCTCTCGAAGAGATGGAGTATTCGGCCCATAAACCGCTGATAAGGCCCACAAGAAACCGGAAGATCCATCCCGCATTACCAAACTTAAGGAGAAATCCCCTGCCCAATTATCTTCCATAGACCATCACACCAAATTCCAAATGATTAAAGTGCCTCTCGTTGAACCAACCGTGTCTTTTGCTATCCACAATTTCGTTGAACCTCTCCATGCATCATCTACCATCCTCTGATCCATCTCGGAGATTTTGGTTTCTTGAATCGTCATTACCTGTGCCTTAAACTTAGAGTGAATGGCCTGAATTTGCATTCACTTTTGGGGGCAGCCCATAACCCTTACATTCCAAGATAAAATCTTCATGGATTCACCGTATCACCCCTTCTCCCTTTCTAACCCACCATAGGACCAGAATCAATATCATAATTTACTGAGCACTCTAATCCTTGTGATCACTTCGGCCCCTGGGTGAAGCCATTGCTGCAGGTAACTGTGCTTCCCTTTCTTTCTGTGCCCCCCTTTCTCAAATCATATGAAAAACCGCCGCATAATCCTCCTCACAATCCCCAGACGTGATGCCCAGAAGTCTTCCAACTTTCCCTAGGGCCTCCTATGTCCACTTCATCCCTTGGGACACTGCGACATGACCCGTTCCCTCCTTACCAGAAACTACCTTAGAACTTGTACTTTTGCCTGCCCACACTGCCTCGTCTACTGCTTGAATTGGGGTGATAACCATTGTATCTTCAAGAAGGTCCCTTGGCTCTGCGACTGACATCGACTGACTTGTGGAGACAATAGAATGGTTCCTTGGCTCTACTAATACCATCTGCATTTCCGATTGGGCTTTGGGATCGACATCGGAACCCTGCTGATCTGTTTTAATAAATGGCATCGGTTTGAATAATGAAGTCCCACTAGATTCAGAATCGACAAGTGGATGAGTATGAATGAGTTGGTCATACATAATTTCCTTTACAAGTATCATCTTATAAGAAGTTGGCCTATGTGCCCAATTTTCACACGAGGGCCCATTGAAGTCCTTAACACGTGCTAGCTCCCAAGAACATACTTTTTCTTGATCTCTGCCAGATGTACCTTGATACAGAGGAGTTAATGCCATGTCATTTTCATATGGCACAAGGAGAGTAAGCGCAGCTTCATTTTCCTCGATACCCTGTTCCACATCTTCCAATTCACGTATGTGAAGCCATACACCAGCCACATGTAACCCTGACATTACGTCCTGTGAGTGTCATTTTCTCGCCATTAAAGGGGACTGCTTTTCTTGCCATGCATCATGTAGAGAAGAGTCAAACCCTATTCCCTGAGAGAAAATCAGACGCATTAAAGACTCTGCCACGCATCATCCCCAAATGCCTCCTTTCGTCCATATTTTCTGCTAACACATTAATGCCGTCAGAATCAGAATGATGCCAATCGTCCTTCCTGCCACATGTCAAGACCCTATCGCCTTCCTCTTCACTGTCCTGCTACTGGCCAATGGAAGAGGGACAAAACCTCTCGATAATTTTCAGTACCCTGCCAGAACACTGATCCTGTATACCCTCTTCTACTACTTCTGGAACCGCCATGAATGAAGATTGCTGAATCAACTCTTGAACTTCTATGTATCCTTCCCACCTTAAGCGAACTCTGATTTTATCCTTCCCGATCCTGATAAAGATCTTTTCCGGTACTTCCACACACCTTTTTTCCTGATTTGAATACTAGCATTTCACAGCATAAGGCGGTCAGTCGTTTGCAGATCGATAGCTAATACCTTACCCACACATTCACCAATCTCTGTGAAAACTTCATTGATCCAAATTTCTAATGGAAGATCCCATATTTGATACCAGGTTTCCTCCCATCCAAAGATGGTCCATTCCTCCCAGCACAGGATATCCAGAACCTTCTCGTCCAGATGCCTCCTGCAGGACAAGAGGAGAGCATCAACCTCGATGTAAACGACATCCTCTCTCAACATTTTCACCATCATATCTTCTGGATCAACACCACTCTTAACACGTAACCATTCTTCGATTCCTTCCTCCGAACAGCTAAGACACACCGTAGCCACTAGACAGTATTCAAAGGATTTCAAAGATTCCTCTAACACCTTCTCATGAACGACCACTTCCGGACCATGTTCCGTCTCCACCCTCCACACCCCTTTCTCAGATTGCATCGGAGCATCCCCCAAAACAGCATCCCTCTGCATCCCGTAACTGAATACTTCATGACTGCATCCTTATAAGAATATCCGATCCTGATCCTGTATTCCTTGTTGCAGGTATAGGGCCTGGAGCTGCAGCAACCTTCTTTTTTAAGCTCGGTGGATTTTTGTTGACTACATTCTTATTTTTTATGCCCTTTCATTTCGCTACTTCCTTGTTTCTCCTCTCCGGCCCGTATCTTGCTCACTGCACACCCAAATTCCTACCTCCAAAATTTTCCCCATTCAGAAGATTTACAGCTCTTTCCATCCCATTGTCTGACTCCATTCTCACAAATGCAAAGTTGCGATGACTGGATGTATTGCGATCTGTAGGAATCACCACCTCCATCACCTTACCAGCTCTTCCAAAGACCCTCTCAAAGTTTATTGGCAGCCATCTGCCTGGAAAACCCACCACAAATAATGTTTGATACCCTGAGCGATCTTTTGAAATCACACTTCCTTTTCCTGTTTGAACCCTCTTCCTACCTATAAGCTTCGTCCAATCCTCCTGGTTCAGGTCGTTCTTATCTTCTACCTTCTCATTTGTCTCTTTTTTGAATGATCTAAAGCTTCCATCATTTGCTGTTTCTGCACTCAAGCCACAGTACTCCCCCGAATCTCCAACTCCGTCCTGGGTTTTTTTTTCCTCCATTCCATTGGATAGCGGATATCGCAACTAAGATTTAGATATCATGATAATGCACTTTAATTGTCACAATGAATCACCGCTAGTATATATACATGTGTATATAGTGTTAGGTCAGACACCCCACATTGTGTACTGTAATGAACACAAAAGTGCTCCCTCCTCATCCTCATCCCCACCCACCAACCTACCCACCACCACCACAACACGCACAAGGAGATGTGGACCATACAGCCGACAATTCAAAGCTGTGCAGCTGTATGATCCGCAATACATCAAGGTTGACACACACACACACACACACACACACACACACACACATATATATAACACCTCATACATATAGTGAGTTTGTTCAGAATGCTGATTTTGTTCTGAGAAATATTTGCTTTGTTTTTAGTTAAATTAAATGTTCTTTGTAATACGCGGACGATCCAAATCCTAGTTGGAGATTACCGCGTGGCGAGCATCCAGAAGCACGCGACACAGACTCCCAGCAGCGTCTGTCACGTGGCGAGCATCCATACGTGGGTAATGATATCGCCTATCTCCGTGTGACTCGCACCCCATCCCATGCGGAGAGTAATTACTCGGGCGGCTCCTCTCAGCCGGAGCACGCGACACGCGTCCCCCCGATTGCAAAGCTCTCTCTTGTTCTACTTCGATGGGTGACGCGTGTCCCCTCGACTGTCGTCCCCTCTCTCTACCTAGGGGAGAGACGTCTGCCCCTTCGTACGCCGTGCCGCTCCTCGATGACGGAGCTTCTCTCTCTCAACGAGTGACACGTGTTCCTTTACCTGATATCACGCTGGCCAACATTAATAGTTGCAGTTGTATCAATCTAGAGACGTCCTTGTGGATGGAGGAGACGTCGACACATCACCAATCTACTTATTTGAATTCGGGCGATGCAAATAAGTTTCAAAACTGTCAATCGCGGTCGCCACGTGGCTTCTTCGACCTAGCTGCGGTTGGCTCAGTCGAGCCACGTAGCAACACTTCCCAGCTAAATGCTGCCTCGTGCGGCTCAAGCCGTAGGGACGGAGGCTTGAAATACCTCAACCTACCCATTCCCAATCCAATAAGCGTAGTCGAGCCTCACCCTTCACCTTCTCTCCCATCCCACACCCATTTCTCTCCCCGACCTCTCGCCCAGACAGCATACCAAGAAGCCCTGCTCCCTACAGCCAACTCATCCCACCCCCCATCCGAGCCCATCTCCTTACCCTATTTGGGGAATGAAGTTGTGGCCCTCGAGAATGTGTCATGGACTTCGGAGAATCCCTCTACCGCTACCACCCCCTATTCATCCAATCCCTCATTTTCCCGATCCATGCCTGACGACGTTCTTACTAGCCTGTTTCAGGCAGAAGCGGCAAAAGATATCATTGATGCAGAACCCCTCCAGTTGCGACCTGGCTCCCCTTCAATTTAGTTGCAGGAAGGCGAGAGGGACAAGGAATATGCTCTGTTCAGAAAGCGTTTGATTGCTACAATCCAGAAAAAGAAGTGGATCCGTGACGCTATAGGCCATGTGGGTCGAGCCATTGGTCTATCTTTTTGGGGATTGCCCGGAAGATTTCATCACCCTCTTCCAATGCATGGAAGCCCGAGGCAGACCCCTCCCTTCACTGCGAACGCCCACCAAGCGTAGTGCTAAATCCATCGGCATCAAAGGGTTACATTCAAATGCGGCAAGTCCCTCCTTCAGCGTGGACTCAGAGGTATAGGGTAGGCGGAGCAGTATAGTTTCCATATGAAGATCCTCTCCTGGAATGTGAGGGGAGTGGGCTCCAAGAAGAAACAGAGGCTCATCAAACTGTCTTGTTCGCGTAGTCGTCTGGACGTCATTTGTATCCAGGAGACCAAAGTTAGTAATTTTAGCGATTCTCTGTTGAGAACTATTTGGAAGTCTAAAGATGTCAAATGGGAGGTGTTAGATGCTTTTGGCAGCGCGGGTGGAATTCTAGTGGCTTGGAATAGTGCTGCATGAGATCTTATCTCTAGCTGGATCGGTCTATTTTTGGTGTCAGCTATCCTGAAAGACACTTCTTCAGATTTGGAATATCTGATTTCTTCTGTTTACGGCTCCATTGCAGACAATAGCAGAAAAGATTTCTGGGAAGAGTTATCTAAGATTAGATCTCGTTTCTCTGGCCCCACTTGCTTTGTGGGAGATTTCAACATTATCAGAACTGTAGAGGAAAAATCTCATGGCAACAAACTCTCTTCCGCTATGAGATCCTTCTCAGAGCGGATTGATGATCAAGAACTCATTGATCTTCCCCTTCTGGGTTCTCGGTTCACCTGGTCTAATGGTAAAGCCTCTTCGACTATGTCCCGGCTTGATAGATTCCTCATCTCTCTAGAATGGGTGAACGCCTTTCCTTCTATCACTTAATTCGCCCTCCTGAGAACCACATCTGACCATTGCCTGATTGTCCTGTCTGCTGAAGAAATCAACTGGGGCTCTAAACCATTTCGTTTTGATGTTTCCTGGATTAAGATCACAGGCTTTTATTCTCTGATATCGGAATGGTGGGGAAGCTTCACAGTTGATGGTTTTGCTGGTTTCAAATCATGTGCCAAACTCAGATTGTTGAAAGAGAAACTTAAGCAGTGGAAGAGTCAGGTTCTTAAATCAAGGCAACTAGAGACGGACGACATTATGAACAAACTGCAAAAGTTAGACGGGGAAATCGAGAGGGGTGACACTTCTATGGCTACACTGGCTCAAAGAATCCATCTAATCCAATCCCTATTAGCGAGGACTTTGGAGGACGAAATTTCCTGAAGGCAAAAATCCCGAATTAAGTGGATTAAGGAGGGTGATGAAAATACCAAGTTTTTTCACAACATGGCCAGC
Organism: Magnolia sinica; assembly: GCF_029962835.1. Classification (NCBI taxonomy): domain Eukaryota; kingdom Viridiplantae; phylum Streptophyta; class Magnoliopsida; order Magnoliales; family Magnoliaceae; genus Magnolia; species Magnolia sinica. The sequence goes on along the minus strand of NC_080575.1, from coordinate 16,017,230 downwards.
ATGCATGCTTGCTATAATAAGATAACCAGTATGGTGATTGTCGACGCTTGTGTTGAAGACAAAGGTCATTGCTAATGCTGCTGTGTCTCACTTCAGCTCTCTTCTAAACTCCGCTCATCTTAGAAGGCCTGGTCTGGACAATTTAGCTCTTAAGTCAATCTCAGCAGCTGAGGCAACTTATCTGGAAGTCCCGTTCACCCTCGAAGAAATTAAGCTAGCGATCTCCTCGCTCAGGGGAGATAAAGCTCCAGGCCCGGACAGTTTTCCTATATTATTCTTTTAGCTTTTCTAGGATGTTATTCATCGGGATGTTATGGACTTCTGTTAGGAATTCTACAACAGAGGCATACTTTCTGCTGCTTTGGGTGCCACCTTCATCTCCCTTATTCCCAAAAAAGCCGGGGCAGCGTCCTTCAAAGAATTCAGGCCAATCAGTTTACTTGGAGGCCCTTACAAAATCCTGGCCAAAGTCCTAACCTCCCGTCTGACTAAAGTCATCGGCAGCATTATTTCTGGCAACCAGTGTGCATTCATCCCCGGAAGGCAGATTACCAACTGTGCTCTGATTGCCAACGAATGCATTGACTCCAGCCTCAGATCAAAATCGAAATCCATTTGCTGCAAATTAGATATAGATAAAGCCTACGATCACGTAGACTGGGACTTCCTTCAGTACATGATGCTAAGAATGGGTTTCGGGACCAGGTGGCGCAGCTGGATTGGGGAATGTATCAGCTCTGCCCGTTTCTCAGTTCTGTTGAATGGATCCCCTTTTGGTTTTTTTCAAAAGCTCTAGGGGCCTCCGTCAAGGAGACCCCCTTTCTCCTTTTTTCTTCCTAATAGTAGCTGAAGCGATGTCTAGGATGCTGCAAACAGGGCAGGAAGCGGGTATTCTCAGGGGTATAAGCGTTAAGGGTATGGATGAACCCATCTCTCATGTTCAATTCGCTGACAATGTGCTGATCTTCAGTGAGGCTACGCAAGAAAGGGTTAGCAACCTTCGGATCATCATCAGGTGTTTCGAGGCTGTTTCTTGTATGTCTGTGAATCTAGCTAAATCCAAGCTTATAGGGCTCAACATGGAGGAAGAAGAGACTAGAAGATGGGTAGTTCTCATTGGCTATTCGTCTGCTTCCCTGCCTTCCACCTTTTTCGGCCTCCCACTGTGTCGGGGTGCTCCTCCAAAGTCCTCTTGGGATAAAGTCATCGCAAGATTCGACCATTTCCTTGCTAAATGGAAATGCAGATTTTTATCATTAGGGGGTTGTCTAACTTTAATCAAGGCGGCCCTGTCAAATCTCCCCATTTACCATATGTCCCTTTTCAAATGTCCCCCAGCAATTCTGAAGGTTATCGACAGCAAGAGGCGGGACTTTCTCTGGTATAACCAGTGTTCGAAATATCGGTATCGCACAATGTATCGCACCCTTAGGATACAAATATGTATCAGTTATCGCACGGGATATATCGTTTGTATCACATAGTTTATCGCACTTTTTGGAAAACATGGGGAAACATTGGGAAAATGGTTGAATTTTTTAATGAAACTTTGGGGATTGTTAAAAAAGCCCTTAATACACACTTTTAAATCATAAAGTTTCAAAAAAGAAGTGTACATAATAGATTTCCTTTGTATAGGTCCTAAGCTATGCGCTGTCCGATTGAACTAAGACAACTATATTCAGTATCAACCCCGTCCATCCGTTTTTCCATATCATTTTAGGACATTATCCAAAAAATAAAACAGATCCAATAATTAGGTAGACCATACCATAGGAAACAATGGTGATTGACCATTAGTGGGCCACAAAAGTTTTGGATCAAGCTAATAATAGTTTTTTCTCTTCATTCAAACCATAAAATTATCTGGTAAAAAGGATGGACGAAGTGGATAAAATACATGAATTATAGTGGGCCCACAAAGTTTATAAAGTACACTGCTCACTAGGGGATCCACTTCCTATAGAGAATGCTAGTGTATTGTGTATGTGGTTAGTGGTGGTTAGGGGAAATGAATTATCATGAGGATACAATATAGTAAATGAAGATTTGTAAGACGGGATATGTGAGGGTATACGATTAATAAGAAAATTAGCAGTTAGGAGAGCATCACCCCAAAAATGTTTAGGTAGATGCATACCAAGCAGAAGGGTGCGAGCAATGTTAAGAAGATGACGATTCTTTCGTTCTGCAATACCATTTTGTTGAGGTGTGCGAGCACATGACGTCCTAGACAAAATACCACGTTCCTGCAAGAAGGATATGTTAGTGGTGGTTAGTGGCCCCTTTTAATGTAAGTGCATGTGCACACTTCCCTCTTCTCCTGCAGTGTACTATAGACTTTATTATAATAAAATATTTTGTGTTAGGGCAAGCAAACCTAACACAACATCTCTCCCAAACTCTCATTCTTCTTCTTCTCTCTCAATATTTTCCTCTCTACTTCACATTATCATCATCAAATCATTCTCTACTCTTCCCACCACACTTGGGGTGGGGCGCTAATCATACGCAGATTTCCTGCCAAGTTCCTTCGCTCGAAACCTAGGTGGGGCCCACTGTGATGTTTGTAAGAAATCCACCTTGTCCATTTGTTTTTGAGATCATTTTAGCACTTTAGAGCAAAAATGAGCAGGATCCAAGACTAAAGTGGGCCGCACTAAAGGAAAAGGTGGGTAGGAAAATTCCTACCGTTGAAACCTCCCTGGGTTGACAGTGATGTTAACATGCCATCCATACCGTTCATAACGTTATTCCTACATGGATGAATTGAAAATACAAATATTAGTCTGATTCAAAACTTATGTGGCCCCACGAATATTTCAAGTGTGGATGTTCAATCCTCACATTTTTGGCACACTTGAGTATTAGATCCTACTCATTTTTTACTCCATGTCCTAAAATGATCTCACAAAACGGATGGACGGAGTGGATTCCTCACAAACATCATAGTAGGCCCAACTAAGGTTTCAAGCGCAGGAACTTCCTGCGGAAGGCTTTGGCAGGAAATCTGTGTACGGCGCTGATGCTCCTCGAGCTCAAGTTGTACAAACTTTTCAAAGTTACATGGCCCCACAATAATGTATTTATTCTATCTACACTGTTCATGCATTTGGACAGATCATTTTAGATCATGAACCCAAAAATGAGTCATATCCAAAGATCAAGTGGACCACACCACAAATAGCAATGGGGGACTGATTCTCACCATTAATACATTCGTAGGGCCCACCATAATGTTTATTTTCCATCCAATCTGTTAATTAGGTCACACAGACTTGGATGAAGAGGAAAAATAAATAACATATTGATCCAAAACTTCCGTGACCCCCAAAAGGGTTTCAATGGTAGACGTTCAATCTACCACTGCTGGTTGCAATGTGGTCCAGTTGATCTTTGGATCTGTCTTATTTTTCGGCTCAAGCCTTACGAAGAGCTCGCTAAATGGACGAACGGTCTGGATATAACACATACCTCATGATGGGACCCACAGAACTTGGTGACATCAACACACAGTTAGCTCGGTGGTGTGCGGTACTCGATTTCGATAAAAAAAGGCTCGAACGACTTTTATTTTTAAGCAAAGAGGGCTCCGGCTAAAATTTCTCCCAAATCTCATTGTATCGGCGAAGATGTCTCTGGATTTCTCTCCAAAATCAGAGATTTTATTTGCGGTAACCTAGGAACGACGCTTCAATTCGAATGGGCCACCAAATGGAAGCTTCCGATCATGGTGATCTCTTCTACAGGTACCGAAATCCACCCTCTAATTTTATTTTTTTCCAATTTTTTAAGATGATGACATCGATGTCCGACAATAATGGAGAGGAAATCGCGCGATATCGTCCAAATATTGTGCGATATCGACGATATATCGGCCGATATCTGGATTTTGGGTTTTTTGGTATCTTCCGGGGGTTATCGTGAGTGTATCATCTCGCAAGGGTGCGATAACGATAATATCGGCCAATATATCCGCCGATAGTATCGATATTTCGAACACTGGGTATAACATGGGAGAGAAGAACAAATTCCATTTGGTTGATTGGAAAGCTGTTTGTAAACACTATCAACAGGGAGGGGTGAGAATCAAAAACTTGAAGCTAATGAATCGCGCTTTGCTTGGAAAGTGGATTTGGAGACTGGGCACGGAGGGTAATAGCCTGTGGAATAAAATTATTAAAAGTAAATCTGGCAGATCTGAAGGGGGCTGGTGGTGCAAAGATACGTCCTGGTACGGGGCTTTGGCTCTTTGGAAAGGCATCGCTGCCATGCAAGAGGAAGTGCTTAAAGGGGTTGAGTTTCAGCTTGGAAAGGGAGCCAACATCAGGTTCTGGTCTTGACAGATGGGTGGATAATGTTCTGTTAAAAGAAAATTTTCCGATTATTTTCTCACTTGCTCCAAATCCGGCAGTCTTGGTGGCTGATTCTTATTCAGTTGTAGCAGGGAAAATCGTGTGGTCAGTGGATTGTAGAAGAAATCTCCAAGACTGGGAGATCCAGGAATTCGTGAACCTCCTTGATTGCATCCAAAAGGTCTCCCCTGATCCCTCTATGGAAGACATTCTGATCTGGTCGAATTCTAAATCCAGCAAATTTTCGGTGAGATCTCTTTATAGCCAGCTGGACCGTCCTCTTTCTTCCAACATACCCCACTGCAAACAAATTTGGAAGTATCCGGTTCCTCCCAAGATCATTGCCTTCGGATGGTTGGTCACAAAGAAAAGGATCCTGACTGTCGATGATCTGAGGAAGAAAGGAATGTGCTTGGTGAACATCTGCTTGTCTTGTATGCGGTCGGAAGAATCCGTGGACCATCTGCTGCTCCATTGTCCCTTTATCTCCTCTATTTGGGACGATTTCCGTGCCCGGTTTGGTGTCTATTGGTGCTTCCCTGATACTGTGGCTTTGCTCTTTCATGCATGGCATGGGGCAAAGCTCGGTAAGCAGTGGTCCAGGCTGTGGAAAATGGCCCTTTTGGCAATCTGGTGGGCTGTTTGGGAGGAAAGGAATGGCAGGTGTTTCAGGGATACCGCCAACTCTGCAGGCCACGTATCCTTTAGAGCTAAAAGTTTTATTGTCGAATGGGCTGCGCAAGTTGAGTCTCTTAACAACTATGATCTTCTTTTTTTGGGCGCGTAATGTGATCTACTCTCTCGGCAGATCTGTAGTTTTCCTTTCTTTCCTTTCTGTTTTGTTTCCTCTTTTGTGTTTTTAATATTAATCTAAGTTATCTTTCAAAAAAAAAAAAATCATTGGATATTAGTTACCATGGTTTTGTATACTCAGTCAGAAATTTCTTTTCTCTATATTGTCTTAAAATTTGCATCATTTAAGGAATCCTTCCTGTTTGTTAGATATATTTGATTGACTTGAGCTGGCAATATCTTCAAAGTTCTGCACTAAGTACAAGATTAACCAACTCATTTAGCTACAATTTTACTCTTTCTTAGCAAATTCAATTCCCAGAATGATTGTTCTGGTGAGACAAACACATGAACTGTGAAAGATAATGATTTGGGGTATGATTAAGAGCACATCAGAACTAGGTGCAGGTGTATTCTGTTTGGTAGTGTATTTCTATCTGGTTTCATTTCCACTTAGTTCAAATTCAAGTGATTGCTGTGACAAATTTAACCAAAAGCTGATTTGGAGGCACTTCCAAATGCTACCTTACATTTTTAATTCATGTTGATGGTATTAGGTGCTAAGCACCTTACATCCGTCACGTTCCTTATTTATAAAAGAATGTACAGTGGAATTAGGATGAGTACTGGAACTTAGGAGGATGAAATGTCACCTCTCTGGGTGAATATTCAGGAACTGATTTTTCTTGAAAATGTTGTCTCAGATCTGAGCATGGTTCTTAGTTGAATACATGGTAACTTTGTTAGGCCTCAATTCACAAGCGTTCTTGGTCTGCAATCTTCTATGTATTCGACTGGTGTCTTTGGACTCAGATCAGATGGATTGGCATTAAAATAGCTATGCTTGATGTAATTTTCTAGTACTTAACGTAATTAGTGAGGATCTTTAGACATTAATATAATACTTGACATCATTTGTGTTTATGTTGTTAATTTGACATCATTTGTATTTATGTTGTTAATTTTCTATGTATGCAGGCCTTTTTAGAAACACGGTATGAGGAGTATATTCAGAGGAAGAACCACCTTGATAATTACATTTTCACTGATTCAGATGTGGCAGTGGTTGATGATCTTGGAGATGTGTTCAAGAAATATCCAGATTTCCATCTGGCTCTTACCTTCCGCAACAATAAAGATCAACCTCTGAATTCTGGATTTATTGCAGTGAGGGGCACACCTGATGGAATTCTTAAGTCAGTCGATCGCATTCTTTTTCTTAAATGTGGATTTCTTTCTTGCTTTAAGTTGCGTTTGGATACTCTATTGAATGGAATTGCAATATTGTAATTCAATAGAGTGGGAATGGGGCTGCCCTGCTCTATTCATAATGAAGGAATAGCCCCAAATAGCAATTTAGATCAGTTCAGTTCCAACTTGAAACACATGGAATTGCATTAGGGGCTCCATTGTCATTATGAATTAAAATAGTCCCACCTCAATTTTGGACATTTCCTCCATATCTGATAGACTGCAATTTGGTCCAAATGAGCATACAAACACACCATTAAGTGATTTAGAATATGGTAAAGGAAATCGCAATGGCAGGGCGAAGATCTTTCTGCAACAAGTGCTGGAGGTGTACAATTCCAAATATATGAAAGCGTCCCGCATGCTTGGAGATCAGTTAGCACTTGCATGGGTGGTAAAATCTCATCCTTCATTTGATGTGAAAAGATTTACTAGACCAGAAGCCTTTTTGGATGAAATCCATGGAGCATCGGTTCTGTTCTTACCTTGTGCTGTCTACAATTGGACACCACCAGAGGGTGCAGGGCAGTTTCATGGCATGCCCTTGGATGTTAAGGTAAATTAAAAAGATGTTTCTCCTTATATTTACTTGGATTTTTACTGCATCACTGTCATATGTATGCTAGCTGATAGTCTCCCAACACAACTCCTATTTTATTCTGTTGTGGGTGCATGACTGAGATGCTTAAGGGTGCATTTGGTTGCACTGAGTATTGTAAAATTTCATGATATTTGGTGCAACCAAACGCAACCTAAGATGCTCTTCCAAATGTAATTAAGACAATTAATAAAGTCAGAGGCACTAGACAACATACTATTGGATTGTCTTCTTGTTAATCTTCTTCCTTCTCGTTCATCATGCTCGGGCTGAGAGTTTGTACTTTGTACAGTGTGGTTCATTGATCCAAACCCTTGATATTGTGGACTCTATTGTGGATGGCTTATGCAACAAAAGTTTCCCAGGTGGGAAATTCCCACACCATCAATTGGTGTCCAGAAAATAGACAATTAAGACAGGAAATATGGCAACAGTCTTTCAACCAGAAAAGGCCAAATATTCTATGGATTGGGTCCACCAATCTGGGGGATTTTTATCCATGATGAGGCTCATCATATCAGAAATTTGGGTGACTAAACAATGGGCCCCACTTGTACGAAATAATAACCAAGGCAAATTGTACTTTAGGTCCAAGCATTCTATGATACCGCATTCATAACTTAGTCGAAATCAGGTCCAGCAGTGCATTATTTATGAATTGGGCAGGCACCAACTGACCCAATGCACATGGGAAAGTGCATCTGTCCAAAACAGTCACTTAAAAGGTTATGAGTGTGTGGTTCACTTGCACACATTGCATTTTTGTAAAATTGCTGGTGTGTATAATTGGAAAACTTGAAGCCTTGATCTTGTTGGATAAAAATATTTTGGCACAGGTTGTTCATTTCAAGGGATCAAGGAAACGGCTAATGCTCGAATCTTGGAACTTTTACACTTCGTATGCAGCTTCTGACTATTCTGACATGCTCTGCCTTATATTAAGGAGTGGCAGAACAAAATACGATTTCTAGATACCTTCCTTTTCTCTCTTGAAAGCTTCTACTTCAACAGGCTGATTTCAATACTCAAACCACCTTCTCCACCAAGCCTGCTTCATCATCTCAAATACAAATGCATGGTAAGTTTACTGATTCTCTGATATTTTCAAGAAGAAAAGCATTTTTTCCCCTTCATAAAAAGACAATTTGATAACAATTTGTTGAGTAACTACATTCTAATATAGAATGGATTGACTTGATTCCAATACATTCTAGTATTCCAGTCGTCAAACTTCTGAATTTTTTTTTGTAGTTATCTTTTGGAAAATTTATCAAAAACTACTTGTGGATCAGCTATTTACCAAAACACACTTGCTTTTGACCCAAGAAAAAAAAAAAAGAAAAGAAAAAAAAAGAAAAGAAAAGAAAACGTAAATTTACTTCTGATTAGTTAACTGTTTTATGTTCGGATGGTGCAATAGTTAAATATTAGGCACGTGGCTAACATTAGCTACTAAGGGTGATTGTTTTTATCTATTTATATTTTTTCTACTAAGTGGTGAGAAGTAGTATCTTTTTGTAAATATAAGCAAGTAGGATTAGGTGATTACTGGACAAGGTTTTGGACACTAAGTAAAAATTGAGTGGATTTTGGTAATCTTTCTCTCTCCTCCTTCCCTTTCTATCTAAAATTGGGATATGATCTAATGGGCTAAGTTTATGGAAACCTTCCCATGCAAATGGTTGTATTTGGACCTGTCGGCAGCACCTCTCTGAACCATCCAATAGGTCATGTCCACTCTTCTTCTGATGTTGTGCAAAAAGCACAGCAGTGGATGCTCCTAACCATCAGGGACTGGACCTATCTTCTCAAATGAATGATATTGGCCATCCATTTGTTGCATGGCACTGACAGGATGGCGTGGACCATTGGATCAATATATGATTTTTTAATGTAGCCTATGAATAGTGAAATGGACCAAATGGAGGGTTCAGATAGGTGAATGCAACTATGTGCAGGGCAAAGTTCCCATACTGCTTGCCCACTAGATTTCTCTTTAATTTATTTTTAAATTTTAGGGGTAGGCTCCTGTGATAGTTAACCACCATTTTAAAAATGGCAGTGAATCATCCTCATTAGTGGCACTCATGTACGCTATTCAGACCATCCAAATTGCCAGGCACAATGTTGTGGAGCTTATGCTGATACAGAAATCCTAACCATCCAATTGGTGGCTATCAAATGGATGGTTGAGAGTAAAAGAATGGTCCAAATTCCAAGAGCAGAGTCAAATGGTTACTATTGTCTTCTCAGTGTAAGTGGTTTAGCTTTGCTCCATGCACTATTAAGCATTAACAACTGTCTGGATTGCCAAAGAACTAGGCCCATGTGTATTGTTGAAGAGTCACAACTATTACTAAAATGGTGGTAATTGTCACAGGAGCTACATCATATTTTTATTATCAAGTGTGCTACATGATATTATTATTATTATTATTATTTTATTTTATTTTTTTTAAAGTATCCTTGCATTTTAGATGGCCCATGTGAAGGTAGCAAAAACAGTGATCTGCAGTTAGATGATTCTCTAATCTATGGAATATACCTCATCTTCAGAAGAGGAATTATATAATGCAAGCCGGTGTCCTTTCACACCATATATGCAGGTTTGCAACTTTGGCAAGTGGAGCCCACGGTTTAATAACCCACGCCATTGGCCTGCTGTGTCCCACACCATGGGTGCACTGCGCCCCAAAAACCTTCCAGATTGGAAGATCCCGGCCACCAATCTTGTGATTTTCAGCTGAATGTGGAACGTTGTCATAGTTCTCTTCTTAATCATCTACCTTTAACCACAAATTGAAGGTTTATAATCACCCCATCTAGGAGGTTCTTGAGCCATAGTCCATCCACAGAGGGGCATAATTGTTGTCTAGATAACTAGACTGTGAGCTGTACTTGTTAGAATTGGATAAACTTAGGTATGGAGAATTTTTTAGGTAATAACATGGATTCATATAAGGTGTTTGATAATACAGTAATATGAATCTTAGTGGTGATTCTGTCGCAAAAGATGTTAGAACGAGTGTTTTTTTTTTTTGAAGTCTTTTCTGGAATGATGGTATAAGATACCACTGCCTGTTCAATCTTCAGTGGTTATCGTGGGGTCTGCCACCTAACTGATAGGTTGCTGTCACAGTCCTGTAAAAGGGCCCCCAGTCAATCATAGAAAATGTATTCTTGAACACCATTTCTCAAAACCCACTGGCTTGAAATTTAATTATTCATTTCTGAATTCTGATACTGGTGGAAGAGTATCCAATGTTGATTTTTCATTTGCATGATCCAATACAAGGACCCAAGGTTGGCTCTAGTGCCATGAGAAATTCTGAAACCAGATTTGATTTTGCAGGAACCAACTTTCCACTCGGTGGTATGATGCTCAGTCTGGGGACGTGCAGTGTTACACACATGGAGTTGGACAGAGGCATGGGAATCTGAACCGTGGTTATAATGGGATCTGCTATGGGTGGACTATTCTCAAGAGTCTCTCAAAAGGGTCGGTCCTAATCCAACCGAAAAGACGGCAACTTTTGGATGATTTGTAAGGTGGGCAATGTTGAAAGACTTGTCTGTCTACTACTGAACTTTGGATGGTTTGGGATCATTCATTTGCGGCATCGTCTGTCACTGGCAGGACCCACTTGATCACTAACTTGATCACCAAAACCATGGGCCCCACAGCCACAAACTCAAAGACTGATTCTCGAGCTCAGACTGTAATTCCTCTTCAAGTAACATGTACCAGTTTATGTCAGATGATTTTGTATTGGAGGTATTGAAGGGTGCTCCACTTAAAGATTATGGTGGACTTGGTGGATTCTCTTAACTGTCCACATTTTCATACATGTATGGCCCACCTACATTGCCGGAGCTGCCGGTTACTACCAAATGAATGACCTAGATTCACAGATGATGTAAGTGGGGAAATTAGATATCAACACTCAATCTACAAGCTGATCCATGTGGACCATGTAGACATCAATGGGGGGAGTAGCTTGTGATTAGGTGGGCCATAAGTGTGCATTGGATATGGATTGCTTTTAACCATCTGTTCTATCATACATGTATGGTCCACCTGGTGATAAGATTGACTTGATGTTTGAGCCATGGCATACTGACAGTAGGCCACCAAATGAATGGTCCAGATCGCGGACGGGTTGCAAGCAGGCCTGTACCTCTTGTGATAGTTCAACACTGCCTTTTAATGGCATACCTCTTTCCTCACATCTGATGTGTATACACATCAATCTGGACCTTTTGAAATGTAACTGAATGAAAATCACACTGATTGGGAGATCTTAACCACCTGATTTTACCTGCTGAGCTATGATGTTGACTATGATATTTCTAGTTGCCTATTTGATTTGAACCGTTAGGAGGGTTAAGACCGTCCGATTAATGTAATTTTCAGGCTTGCATCGCCTTTGCTGGGCAGATTGATGTTGATGTTATGATTTCCGCAAATGGATGTCGTGTGTTTGGTGAATGAGACACCACCACCTCAAAGAGGTGGTAAACTATCACTAACATTTTTATGTTTTAGAAAGGGATTGATTCTATGCAGGGTTGGCAATGGGCGTCCCCTCTACCCCTGGTCTAGGCCCTGTGAGGAAAGAGAGTAAATGGGTGGGTCCCACATGGATGCACCATCCTAGCCCTAGCTCAGGTTGGTCCTATAGTCTCTAGATTCCCTGTTGAAAAGATCAGCCAAATTCACAAGTGGGCAGCTACGAACCATGGCCACCTTCTGAGTGGGTAGACTTGATTTTTGGGCCAAGGCGTCTACATAACAAGATCCTCAAGATGGACGGACCGGATTTGAAAGTAGTGTGCAACAGGGACTGGATCTCACACTTGAATGCAATATGGTGTTTGTCCCACTGTCTAGGCCAGGTTAAGCCATTCATCATTGGCCTGCCCCTTGATTTCAACATGCCCCTTGGGCAAGTTTAGGGGCACAATCCAGCGGTGTAGGTTGGGCTTGCTTGACCAGCTTTATTAAAATTTTGATTTTGTTCATCTTGGCCCAGCCTAGTGGCAGCTCTAATGCTTCCCTTTTTCCTGCTCAATTGTCAGCCTTTGATAAGACCGTTTGGATGCACCTTGAAATGGGTATTTTCAGTCGGGCTTTAGTTTGCATTGTGTGTTTGGATACACTTTCAAGGTCAACTAGTGGTTTGACTTTAAAATGGTGCAAAAATTCCCTTTTTGTGGAAGTGCATCCAAACGGGCCTGTAAGTCTACCGCATGCCAAACAACTTGATTTTTTCAGCTTCCCTTAGTGAGATTTTAAGCCAGAGTTAATAGAAGAACAGTTTGTCTGTGTGAATTAGTTTTAACCTCACTAGATTCAAACAACATGAGATATGTTTTTTTTGGAAGATTATATGAGATCTAATTCGTGGGGATCACCTAGAGGGTGGTTAAGATCCGTCAAGGCAACTTTCCTCTTTGGAAATATCACTGTTCCAGTCTTCTCAAATTTCTGACAAGTGGGGCCCACATTTTGATAATCTAGAACATTGGTTCGTTCTTCCCCACTATGGTAAGAAGTTGATAATGTCCTTTTTGGTGATCATATAGACACCCCACGTCAAGCATAACATGTGTTGGTGGATCCGCTCCACCGTTCTTTAGCAAATGTGGTGGTGGCTCCACTGTTTTTGCACTAAAATAATGGTAGGTCTACCGTTTTCGCACCAATGCGGTGGACGCTCCATTGTTTGCGTAGACAGTTAGGCTCCAACTTTGGCTCGTTTGATCTAATCTTCTTAGCTTTATTTTAGTCTAGTCGACCTTGGCATTAATGCCAAAGTTTAAGCTTGGAGCAACTAAACCTTACCATTCAGCCTTACATGTCCCTCTCCAAATGCTCATAAGAGGAGAGTGGCAAGAGAGATAGATGAGGTTTTTGGCGACAGAAAGAAAGAATGTGAGAGACAGATGCAGAGCTTCCACCCCTGACCTCTACCATCCTAAAAGCCAAAAGCCAACAAGCTCAGGTTCTCATCTATTCTCTCAACTCTGTCTCCTTTTTTTCAATATATTCTATTCTATTTCAACTTCAAAGCTAATATTATTTTATTTCAACTTTAAAGCCAATGCCGTATTCTTGATCTATTATTTTTCAGTTTGTATATTTTAACCCCAATACTTTGAACACTTGAGTTAGTAAATTCTACTCTGACATCACGGAAAATATGCAATACGATTGTCTCTCTTGAGGATCTTCCGTATCAAAATACGTGACTTAAATGAGTAATAAAAAACTCTCAATTCTTTTCTTTTTCGTACTTTTATTGAACATTTTTCTACTATTTCCATTTCATTTTCAATTTTTCTTTTATATTTTATAGTTTAAACATCCAAGTCTTGGTATTTTATTGAAAATTCCTTGAATATCCTTTAAAAGCGTATAACTTGGCAGAGTAGATACCATGTTTCACACAAGTGGTAAAATGGTGTCTAACCTCTTCCTTTTCCATAATTGAGGCTCTTGCCTAGAATGCATGGTACAAACCTATACAAGAGTCACTTAAGTCGAGAATTCTTTAGTTTTCCTGATCTCCAGGCTATTTCACGAATTCTAGCCAAGCGTAGATTCTAGAGCCATTGTTTTGGCTAGTGTAGACTCTTACACTTGACAAGTCATTTTGTCGACCTCATGAAATGTAGGACATAATCAATTTGAGCTTACAAATCAGTCACACTCTTCGGGGCTCAACATCCAAGAATTCAAGTATGTTGCATAAAGTGTTACGAATGGTATAAATATAATTAGTAGCTTCTCTTCTCAACCCCTTCGTAAGGTTCAGGTATAGAGGTCTTAGCTATAGGTTTTATTAGATCTGGATAGACTTCAGATCCGAGCCTTCATACGTTACTACCCATACCAACCAAATACATAAAATCATTAACATCTCTTCTCAACCCTTCTGCAAGGTTCGGATATGAAGATCTTAGTTGTAAATTTCACTGGATTTGGATAGGCTTTAGATTTAGACATTTACATGCTATTGCCTGTATAAACTGAGCATACAATATTCCTATGAATATATATATTACTCAACTCATGTAATCATCAGACCATCCGACCCAGATGCTTAGTGGGCAGCCGGCGGGAAAATTCCCTACTATCATCCACATACCAACAAACAGATAGTCAAGAAGCCAAATGCAACAACAGTTCACATTGAGCCGTGCTATCCTCACTATGACCAGGCATGCATGGGCATGCTTATTACTAGTCGGGCAGCACGTGGGAGACAACGTGCCTGCCATCCACCCCGTCCATTAGGTGTGTTGTCTCATCTCTACCCTGGAACCCAAAAATCAAGCCAATCCAAAACTCAGGTAGGTCACACTGAAGGAAAAGTTGAATGGATCGATGTTCACCATTAGTTGAGTGTAAAGCCCCACCATGGTTTATATACACCATCCAATCTGTTCATCTTATGTGAATCACCAAGATAGTTGGTTTTTTCAAAAATCACATTGTTCCGAAACTTAGGTGGGCCACACCAGGTTTTAGGTAGGATTGACTGTTTCCTAGGTGAAGCCCATCTGAGTTTCTTATCGATGTGAAATTCGATTAAAGGTTAAGGGTGTCAATGGGCTGGTTTGGACCACCAGGGCCTACCCTAAAACTTAAGACCCAAGGCTTAAGTCGCCCAAGTCTAGCATGGGCCTGGTACAAGCCAAAAAATAAAAATAAAAATTGGCTGGACCTGAGCCTGACACAACTTGGTCCAACACGGCTGAAAATTAATAAAATCCTTATTTCCCATGAAATGTTTTTGGTCCATATATTGGTTAAGTGAGCCACACATGAACAAGGAAATAGACAATTTAGAGGAATGAAATCAACTGTATTTATTCAAGAGAAGCCGTTTGGTTGGTGACCCTAACAGTGCCACCCAGGTGGTGTTGGGCCCTATGGGGCCAACCATAGTGTATGCTTTTATCCATGTCGGTTTATCTATTGTGTCAATTCATTTTAAGGCAGGAGCCCAAAAATGAAGTAGATCAAAAGATTGAGTGACCACACCATAGGAAACAATAGTGATTGAACTGCCACCATTAATTGCTCGAGGCCACAAGAGTTATGGATTGAGCAGATGTTTGTGGTTTCCCTTCATCAAGGTATGTGTGAACTTATCAATAGGTTGGATGGTGTGAATGCCCCGCGCAAGCGTGGAAATTCTCTCACCTCCTCGGCTTTCTCCGCCCTGTTTGCTCTGATTTTGTTTGATTTGAATGTGAAGTTAACTTAGAAGTTAAAGTGTGTTTGACTTGGAGTTGCCACTAGCCAAATAAAGCTTGGAATCAGTGGACAGATAGGAACTGTATAATTGCTTAAAGGTTAGGGAATTATAAAATTCTCCAAATCAAGTGACTCATGCAATTGGTCTACAATTGTAGATTCTGAGTAAAGACCTCGTTTACAAAAAATAAAAGGGTTAAGCATAATTTTTTTTCACCTCCACAATGTATAGTCTCTATTTTACGAGATTTTATAATTTTTCAAGAGTTTTGACATAATTTCAATGTTAGTATAGCTAATAGTGCTTCGTAGAGTTTAAAACTCTAGGAATGTAAAAAGATAATAAAAGGCATCTAGCCTTATTTCGAAGGGTTTGAAATCTCTGGTCGGCAAACAAAATGAAAAATAAGGCAGATGGGTTAGAGGATTGCAGGAATAAAATATGGGTTTTTACTAATATACACCATAGGTTTTGTGGGAGCACCTAAATAGCATCACTTTTTTACACGTTCATGCATGCACTGATTCCAATTTTCCTAGATGAAATTGCCCTTAAGCCCCTTTTTTAAATCTTTGTACAATGATACCTTATCATTAGTTTCTGAAATTCGGGGGTCGAGCATAACTTAACTCCCGAGTTCCAAAACATCACTTATGCAACATATTTAATGATGGATGTATGTTTGTATTAGTGCATAAAACATGGAATAGATTAAGCCAAAACACAGATATGATTCAGAGATAAGTGAATAAAGCAAGAGGAAGACTTATAGAAAAATATGTGTACAAGTGTAAATCCCTGAAGTACATATACAAGACAGGTCGTATGAAAGTGTTATTTAACAAAATTGTAAGTATCAAGTTACATCATTTAAATTCTCAAAAATAATCCCGTAATCCCGCATCAGACAAGGCTCGCTAGAACCCGTTTAAAACTGCATATAAGAGAATGCAGCCTCATCATCATCCGGCTCCCGCTCGCCTCTGAAGTCGCATCCACATCTGCAACATCGGAACCTAAGACAGTATGGTGGGTGTTTAACACCGACTATAACGTGGGAGTGAGTGATCAACTCGGTGGAACAATAAGGCAAGGTTAACATGTTATCGTTCAATCAAACAGAATGATAAAGCTGGACAATTAAATAAATCCTAAGTACTCTTGTTAATGCAAGGATGTATGCAATATGATGCGTGCCCTCACGCGTACACCCTCGGTCTTTATCTTACGTTACGCATGACATCGCCTCAAAGTGCGCCACATCTACAAAGCACATGCAAATGCGGTGCATGGATATGATTACCAAGTTGTTATTAGTCCATTTACAATGAAGGATTGAGAAGCTAAGATACCTTCCTATGCACCATCAAACGGTGATCCATTTAGGTCTAATCCTAGACATCTCATGATCATTATTGAGGTCTGAAAGGGCTCTACCAATCAATGCACACCTTTCAATCCTTTACACCAAATTTGGCTCCCACCTCCTTACGGTATTGGTATGTCGAGGTACTACAAAGGTCGCACATCAATTAGCTCCATAAAGTTCCCATACCACCATAATCGGCTCATGAGTTTGATTGCTCACTCACTCTAGGGAGGCTCGTCACCCCAAAATAGGCCGATTGACCACGGTGTCCCATTCCACCATGTCTGACTCTCGGATCAAGTACCATAGTTAATGGGATTTCACTAGTAAGTTGGACCTTTAATTCAAGCAAATCCAACATGTAACATCATCGGTAATCGTTACTTGACGAACTCGATACCGAGCGCTACGTTGAGTTGAAAGACATAGAGTCACAAACACTCCGCAAGGCCAAACCACTACCAACTATACGACTCGGGTTCGTCTAATCGTCCTAGTGGAAAAGCAACCTCACCAGATTAATATTCGATTTACGGACAATGCATAGTCCCCACCCTTACATATAGGTTTCATATGAATTAAAACAAAATGGATATCAACTTCAATATGGTACATAAGATTAGGAATACAACTTAACATAAATGTAAGCACAGTAGTGCTTGAATTTAAATAACTTCGAATTGTAACTTCATAAAGGAAATCATGCACTCAAAAGGAGTTTAAACTTCTCAATGCCGCAACTTGTAATAAATTACACTTTCAGTAGATTCATTTACAAAACTTAGCATACATGGAAAACTTTCTATGTATGTGAAATACTGATTTAGACAATTCCTTTTACCAGGGAGTTGTCACACATGGTACATACATGACAAATAATCATCGCAAACATAAGTGCCTATTTTATAGATGGTCCTTTATAAAACAATAAATACCAAACTGAATATATGCAACATGCATTCAGAAATAACTAAACCAAATTTGGCATTGAAATCTCATCCATAATAGAATGTAGCAATAAGAATTGAAATTGAAAATAACTACACTTAAAGTCGCACTTAAGCCTAAAAGAAAACCGATTGTTTAGACCCAGTGGTCTGGTGGATAAGATACCCTAAAAAAGGTTAAAATGATTAAACAAACCAAGTAATTAAGTCACAAGTTAGGGTTAATTAATTAACCCAAAAAGAACTCAACCGTCGGAAAACGATTCAAGTGAAGGTTCAAATTAAACAACAAGAGATAATGCAAGATGATTATAACTTTCCTTCACTTTACTTTTTCATTCTTTCCAGAGGGTTAGAAAAATTCGTATGGAAAAAGGGAGGTTTTAAGGCTTATTGGTTCAATGTTGGAATTAATACAGGGAAAGGTAACTTAGGTTATAACCAAAGCATGCCTTTCTCGATCCAACGAAGCACTTCTGGTGGGCCTATAACCACGAAAGGTCGGACTTAAGCTCATTGACCATGGATCTAGGTCAAGCTGAGTTTTCGTACCGACCGGCTCTTCAGATCAGCTGTGACGGACCACACTCAATTCAACGGTCACGGAATCTCGATCAGGTCCACAAGCACTAGGATATGCCTGGGCCACCTTCCCTGATCAGAGGGTGAAATTTGGTCAGAATCCAACGGTCAGATAGCTTAAAATCGTCGCGCAAGCGACATAACTCAGATTTCATATAAGTTTATTAAATATCCAACCGTTCTCACACTCTTCACTCCGAACTCAATCAAATCGACCCAGAATATTACATGGACTTGATTCTCGAGGTGATGGTCAAGCTCAACTCGGTGACCGCAACAGCCTAAGATCATCGCTATCGGACTTTCGACGCGCGGTCCAGGTCCGATCCAGATCTTCCAAAAATTCCCCAGAACAGCTGGATTTAGCGATGGATCTCAGATTTTAGAGTAATGTAGCGCTAACTAATCTACAAGTTTAGAGCCATGCAGATACAATTTAAAGTGATTGATGCGAATTTCACAAGCAATCAAGTATAGCGCTAATTACCCCAAAAACAACTACTTAAGGAAAGATTAGCACAAAAATTCCAAGGTCGTTACACCTATCCTATCCAATTGGAAGATATTCAATAAACTCAGATCTGATTTATTTTATTATTATTTTTTCCAATTTCTTATGCGTCTCGTAGAAAAGGTAACAGAGCAGGTGCGACCCCAACCTTACCCAAGATGGTCTCACCCCTGTGTGGGGCCCACTTTGATGCATGGATTCTGTATCACCGCGTCCATCTGTTTTTCCATATCATTTTAGAGCATAACTAAAAAAAGTAGACCCAATTCTCAGTTGGACCATGCCATAGGAAACCGTGGTGATTAACCATTAACAACTTATAATGAGTTACAAAAGATTTAGATGAATCTGATATTTATTTTTTTCCCTTCATCCAAGTTCGTGTGACCTTATAAATAGGTTGGATGACAAATAAACATTGGGGAAACATTATAATGGGCCATAAGAAGTTATTAATGGTGGGATATTCAGTCACCATTGTTTCTTATAGTATGGTCCACATTAGATTTGAATGTGTTTCCTTTTTAAGCACATAGCCTAAAATGATTTGGTAAAATGGATGGACTACGTGAATTTAAAACAACTACATCAAAGCGGGGCCCATGATGAGAGGCGCATCACCTTCAGTGAAGTTGGTGCCATATATAATCTACTCCCCTCATAAAATGGGTTATTCTTCTTATTTCTTCAAAAAAAATTCCATAGATAGGTCTTTTGCTAAGGAATAGATAGAATAAAAGAAGATAGGTAGCAAAAAATGAGAGATTTATGATCATTCATATGGGTTGCTCGATGTTGGAAATAAGAGCGAACACAACCTAACACAGTATAAATTTTAGGCCCACTTTTGAAGAGTCAAATGGTGTTCAAATGAGATGATTCCAAATCCATCTGAAAGTTTATCGAATTATCTTTCTAATGAGTATAATATCACCATGATCCGACCTATAACGAGAATTACCCTTTTCATGGGATCGCGCGTAGCTGAAAATGAGAGCAAATGTGACGAATTTGGACCCAGTTTTGAATGGTCAAATGGTGTCCAGGTGAAATAATTCAAAAGTCATTTGAAAGATCACTTCGATCACAGCTGTGACGGTTGAGTTATGACCTTTCAAAGTTGGGTCAAAATTTAGTACACTCTCATAATTGCATGAGCTTACTCTAACATCAAGATGGACTTTGGGCCCACTTTTGGATAATTAAATGGTACCGAATGCGATGATTCCAAAGCCAATTGAAATTTCATTAAATTATCTTTCTAATGAGCACAAGATCACCCCAATTGGCACTGCAATGAGGGAGATATGACCTTTCAAAGTTGGGTCAAAATCCAGCACTCTCACGAGATCGCACGAGCACGCTTTAACATCAGATGGATTTTGGGCTCACTATCGGACAGTTAAATAGTGTCCAAATGAGATTATTCTTAAGTCATTTGAAAGTTCATTAAATTATCTTTTTAACGAACATAAGATTACCACAATCAGAGTTGTAATGATGAAGATATGACATTTCAAAATTGAGTCAAAAATCAGTAGTTCATGGGTCACGCGACCCCGCTTTAACGTTAAATGGACTTTGGTTCCACTTTTGGATGGTCTAATGGTGTCCAAATGAGATTATTACAAATCCATATGAAAGTTCATTGAATTATCTTTCTAATAAGTAAAAGATCACCCTGATCGGAGTATAACGAGAGAGATATGACCTTTCAAAGTTGGGTCAAAATCCAGTACTCTCGCACAATCGCGAGAGCTGGCTCTAACATTGATAGACTTCGGGTCCCATTTTTGGACAATCAAATTATGTTCAAATGATATGATTCCAAATCTATTTGAAATTTCATTGAATTATCTTTTTAAAGAGCATAAGATTACCCTGATTGGAGTTGTAGCGAGGGATATATAACTTTTTAAAGTTGGGTCAAAATCTATGACTCTCGCGCGATCGCATGAACTCGCTCTAACGTTAGATAGACTTTAGGCCTAATTTTGGTTGGTCAAATGGTGTAAAAATAAGATTATTCGAAAGTCAAATGAAAGTTCATCAAATTATCTTTTCAACAAGTATAAGATCACCCTAATCGATGTTATAATAAAGGAGTTATGACTTTTTAAAGTTGGGTCAAAATCTAGTACTCTCGTGCGAGCTCACTCTTATTTCCAACATCGCTTGATCGTGCGAAAACGATTATAACTCATTTGTTACAGCTTTAATTGGAGTAATCTTGTGTTCGTTGGAAAGATAATTCAATAAAATTTTTAATATATTTGAAATTATTTATTTTGAGCATTATTTGATGGTCAAAAGTTAGCCTAAAGTCTCTCATAATGTTAAAGCGAGCTCGCACAATCACATAAGTGTATTGGATTTTAAACTAACTTTAAAAGGTCATATCTCCCTCGTTACAACTTCGAGCAAGGTGATCTTGTACTCTTTAAAAAGATATTTCAATAAACTTTCAAATGAATTTAGAATCATTTCATTTGGATATCATTTGGCCATCTAAAAGTGGGCCCAAAGTCCATCATGATGTTAGAACAAGCTTGCGTGATCGTGTGAATATACTAGATTTTGAACCAACTTTAAAAGGTCATAAATCCTTTGTTACAGGTTTGATCGGGGAAATATTATACTCGTTGAAAAGATAATTCAACAAACTTTAAAATAACTTTTGAATCATCTCATTTGGACATCATTTGGTCATTCAAAATTGAGCCTAAAATCATCACATTCACTCTCATACACGTGATCCCACGAAAACGGTCATAACTCTCTTGCTATAGGTCAAATTGGGGTGATCATGTGCTCGTTAGAGATAATTCAATAAACTTTCAGATGGATTTAGAATCATCTCGTTTGGAAACCATTTGGCTGTTCAAAAGTGGGCCTAATGTTTATGATGTCATTAAGTCATGTTCACTCTCATTTTAGCATCAAATGACCCATATAAATGGTCATAACTCTCTTATTTTTTGTCATATCTTTTCTTTCATTCTATTTGTTTCTTGGTAAAAGACGTATTTATGCTATTTTTTAAGAAAGAAGAAAAAGAACCCATTTTTTGAGGGGAATGGATTATACGCGGCACCAACTTCACCCAAGGCGATGCGCCTCTTATCATGTCACCCACTTTGACGTAGTTGTTTTAAATCCACATGGTCCATCCAGGGTTAGAGCGAAGAAGAAAATGGTGGGTTTGGGGATTGGGTTTTGAGATTGGGAGAGGGATAGTTTTCTCTAGGGTTTAGAAGGGATGATGGAGAGTAATGAGGGTAGTAGAGATAGGTTTTATGGACTCTAGATAGTATTAAATAACAAGGGAAGTGGGCCCCACTCGTGCGTACATTGAAAGAGAGGAGGGGACCCATCTTGCAAAGTTTCTTATACCTTTAGTAATTGGATTATTTTTTAGAATTTTTATGATAATTTACCATCAAGTTTTAATTCATCCCACCAAATTTCATATCATTTGGAGTTGTAAATAAATTATAAAAATTCTAGAAGTAACCACCGTCTAAAACTAATAATTTTTGGATAATTGTCAATTCATTCCAAATAGAACTATATTATAATTTTTATTTTATTTTTAGATGAAAATAGACTTGTTTAGCTTTAATCTGGCTTTTGAATCACCTAAATCGGAGTTATATCGAGGGAGATATGAAATTTTGAAATTAGCGTAAAATGCCAGAAAATTCTGGCGTGGGCACGCTGGTCAGGCGTGGCCACGCCGAGCGCTGGACGGTCGGGCCTTACTGGGCGTGGTGACGCCGGCCCGCTATACGATTGGGCGTTGGCTACGCCCGCTGGGCATGGCGATGCCAAGCCCCTAAAGGGTGCACCTTGCGACGGTCATATCTCGCAAATCGGGGTGAGTTATTCGACGTGCCATATATGAATTTGGGATAGAGAAGCCGATCTACGCAATGAACCTATCTATTTCATGAAATTCCTCCCGGTTAGATGCCAAAAATCTTATTTTCCTACATTTCTACTAATTTTAGTAAATTTATGTTTACACCTAATTCTCTATCCCCAAATGGGTCGGAACTACTAAGTTCAGTCCGGTATTAGCTCATTTGGTCCAGGACGATGGTTCCGACCATTAAATCTTTCGATTTCCGACTCGTTCCTACCAATGTACTGGGGAAGTTTTAGGATAGAATGATGTCAAGGGATTATTTGAGGAGACACGTTGGAAAGAGGGATTTTGACTTAGGCTTGTCTGGCTATGGGCATTTAGTTGTACTAAATGAGATTATAATACTACTCTCAACTCAGATTGGGAATGACATGTCTGGAATGAGTGTGAGATGGGATTTAAAATTAATTTCATAGGCTTTGCAAAATGAGCCTTGCGTTGGAAGGTGCAATGTGGAATTTCCAAATCCCAGGATGATGAATTTCTAAGCATAATTAGAAAGGAAGACTCGGGATTTACCATTAGTTGAATACATTCCAACGGGCATTATAGAACATGGGATGTACTCATCCCAGGGACAATACCTTACCTGCATTTATCGTTACTATAAAATTCATTCTACCCTGATCCCACCTATTTCAGTTAGCCCAACAGGCCCTAGGAACTTAGTGGACTAAACTAGCTAAATTTTCTAATTAATCGAATCGAATCTTGCCGTCAAGTTTCCAATTTCTTGCCAAGGAATGGGTCGTGGCACTGTAAGACTCTCGGATCTCATTCTCTAGTGTCACTATTCCCTCTCTTGCTACCCATTCCTAAGTAGGTGGGCCACATCCATGTGGGACCCACCATGATATCTGTGTTGTGTCCACACTGTCCAGCGTCCTGGGACGCTGGACGTGCACTGCAGAGGAGTGTGAATTGACTGGGGTGTGCACATCAGTGAAGTGTGGACTGATAATGGGTGCACTAACGTGTGAGGTGTGTTGTAACGCCCTAAAAATCGGGGGTCGTGCATACACTCGACTCCCGAGTTCCCGAGTGTCACTTATCATAAATTTTATGGTTTTGTGGTTAATCAAATTTAGTTGCGCAACTTGGAATTACTTAGAGCATGAACACAACCACAACTAGTCTACTGAAATGAAAGAGATATACATATAAACAGGTCCAAAAGAATACAGATGGGTCGCCCAAGGCGTTGCCCAACAAAAATCACAAAAATATCATGTCCAAAGGAATAGGACTGAGTCTGCTACTCAGAAATCCAACGTCCCGCCTACTGATCCGATGAGGTCCCGCTCATCAGCTGGAAGTAGGAGAACTCGTCCTCCTCCTTGAGGCTCATCCCACGCTACTCCACATAGCCTGCATCACCTGCATCTATTGACGAGTCTAGTTGGTATTTTAAAACACCATCCCAGAGTGGGAGTGAGTGATCAACTCAGTGGGTACTATTGCTCTTAAGTTGTAACAAGCATCAGTTATAGTAAAAATTTAATAAAAAAGCAATCATTCACAAACACCTAACTAATCTTAATAATGCACATGCATGGTGGATGATATAATGTATGCCCTCATCACAACTTTCCCTCGAGCGACTCCGTCTAACGATCGTGTATGTCAACACTCTCTCAGAGCGACCTCGATTGTCGAGTCACCAACATAGCTAATGCCTTACAATGATGATGTTAACCGGGTTCTTAGTTAAATCTATTCATCCAGTAGATTTAAAAATCTGATACACCCCACGTATTAAATGCCTTGAACCAATTGCGAGGCTAAGACCCCCCAATGTGTGAGGCTAAGACCACGCGATCCTTGATCCGGTTGGGTTCTCCGTCTCCGACTTCAAGCACACGGGGAGTGTTGAGAGAAAGGAATCGCTCACGATCACTACAGGGAGGCGGGTCATCCCAGCGTAGGCCGACAGCTCGGACACAGTGTCTCATTCCACCATACCTGTCTCACGAGACTGTGGATCAATATTCCATCCGGTATCGATGGGCTACAACGGTGGTAGGGTGTTTCAGATTCCATACATAAGTGAGCAAACATGGTTAACAAACGGGGTTGGACAGTCGATAGGCTAGACCGCATGAGTCAGGCGAGCATGTGATGGACGACATCGAGCACAAGAGGCCCATATAGTCGAACTACTGCCGCCCACGCGCACCCGCCCAAATCCATGGGTTTAGCCTTGGGTAGCCCTACCAATGGGGCTAACGTCTCTCCTCAAGTTTTATAACCAATCCAAAGATTTGAGAATGACTCTTAACATGTCAACCATCAAGATTACCAACTAGCATAATGGTATCATATTTACAAACATCACAACATACGGTTCGATTATTCCTAACAAGCATGCTACAACAACATAAACAAGGTGCATGTGAGTGGTGTGGATTAGGGAGGAAGTTACGCACTTCCTACACCTCAAGGGATCAAATACACAAGAGTGATGAGTTAAGCATAACATAAAACAACACGTATAAGAAGAAATCGAACAAACATGAGCATGTAGTTATTCACATACTAATTCATGTGAGAGGCAAGGTCAACATCAAATGTGATCTAAGCATGCAAATCATATAATTCCAACAACATACCATCCCTAGGTTTCCTCTAGATTCTTCGATACATCATACCAAACGAACAAAATCATTAAACTCCTAATATAATCGGTGCTAGGCCACCTAAGGATAATAGTCCGCACCTATGGATCGTTGAAGACTTGGAAACAACCTAGGAGTGTGGATTTTTGGGTCGATTGGTCGGAATCCCTAAAGCAAAGCATTGCATGTTAGAATCCCATGTAAACCCCCCCTCATCATAAGGTTTTCAAGAAAAATGAGTGATGGATCTTACCTAGGCGATCAATGGAATGAAATGGCGGTCGTGGAGAAGGGTTTCCTCTTGGAGACGAGGTAGGGAGTTGTGGGGTTTGATTTCCTTGGGCCCCACCTCGATCTAGGGTCCACCTTGTCACCTTCACTCTTTTCCTCTCTTCCTCCTTTCTTCTTTCTCTCTTTTCTCTCTTCTCTCGTCCTTTCCTCTAGGGCAAAATCTATGGGGAGAGGGGGTGCCCAAATGAGGCCCTTTTATAATGCCAGATTTGGCGTAAATGGCCCCAAGGGCTAGGTTTTTACTATACTAGACTTATGGGAGGGTCTTTCTAAGCTCTAGGGCCCACTATGGGGTGTACACATTGATTTACACCGCAGGATAGTTAGCCCTAATGATGATCTACGTATGAATATGATCGGCTCGCCATTTGGATGCACCGATCAACAGATATGATTAGAAGTCTGTTCAACGGTCACTAATAGTCGATCAGGGCCGCGGCTATACGGATATGAGCAGTTAGTTCATTCTTTTAGGGTATTTGCACTTCTCATGCGTTTGTCCTTTGGCTCAAGTTGAGCGGTTCTGGACCGTTCTCAGGTCCGACTCCCACGATGGACTCAAGCCCAGTAAGACGGACATTACTCTATAATTTTGTAACTAGGAGCGGTCTGGAGCTTGTTCGGGAAATCGGGGCATTTCTGAAATGAATTAGGTATTGAGATTTCTCATGGGCGATGATTAGGGTTTGGATTAACTATGTTCATAGTGTGACTTATTCATAACTAGTGAAAGTGGAGATTTAGTCATGATTACTCTAAGCCGTCGGTTTTAGGCTAAAAGAGTAACGGGGTTGATTTGGTCTATTATTCAAGATCCGGGCCTTATCTGACTCTGCCCCGGTTAGATCTTTAATTTAGTCATGCTTGCCTTGATTAGTTAGCGAAGGGTCGGTTAGATTTGGGCCCTCTGGCCTTAAGTTTCAATGAATTCCCACAATGGCCCTCTAGGACTCCTCATTAGCTTTGGGGCGGACCCAACACCTCCTTGGCCACCAAATTTGGTGTGTAGGTGCTTTATGGCCCGGTGAGGGGCCATATAAAATTTGAAACAAACGGATGAACGGATATGGGGTTTGAGTAAACGGTTCCGATCTTCAAATGGCCCTATGGGGTCCATTCCGGTGATTGGAGTAGTTCTGGTGGCCCTCTGGCCACGAAACTTATAGGATAGGTGCTCCATGGCCCGATGAAGGGCCATGCAAAATTTGAGAACGATCGGATATAGGGTTTGGTCACACGGGTCCGATTTGCGATCAACGGTCACCGTTCCACGATCGGGTCCCAGAGTTTGTGGACGGGCGTAGAAAAATACATTAAACCCTCATCGTAAATTATGAAGAAATTCGACGGCTGAAATGTCTTACATCTCAGTTTTATTTACACGTGTCAGATTCCAATTCTAGCATTGGTGGGGAGCATCTGGCAAGTGCCAGATTTCACTTCTGGGTGTCCACTGGGTTCGTGGTCCGCGATGGTCCCCAAGCCCAGTGAGAACTATGCTCCCCTAAATTTTTATAATTTTCTGACTTTTCCGTGTTGCGGTATAGCCCGCATGGGCTGTCGCTAGGTGTAAACGGTCATCTGGCTTGGAGGCCCACACCAGGTTCTATCAGGACCCATCTGATCTATTCAATTGGGCTAATCTTGGTCTAATTTATTTGTGATACCTCACTACGAGTGGCTTAAATGAATGGTCCTATGGAAAATCCTACGTGGACGCCCCTGGACACTGTTCTGGTTGGGCGGGACGTTACACTATACCTAATGTTCAAGTGATCGGGTGGATTCATTGGCTTCTTACGGCTGATTAATCAGACTGGTGCGGCTCTTTACTGGTACCACCCCTGTATACACTAACATTGAGTGCTAATGGTTATTAAGTAATATTTAGGTTAATTAAATAAAAAAATTGATGGATTTTTGGAAATCCAAAACAGTGAAAATCCAGGATGTTATAATTTTCCATCGCATGGTCCACTTGGGTGAGGCCAGGGTTGCACCTACTTCGTTACCTTTTATAAGATGTTGTGGACACTGGATCGCGTTCCTGTGCATCTATAATGCCCTGAAAATTGGGAGTCGTGCATACACTCCACTCCCAAGTTCCCAGGTGTCACTTATAACTATTTTTACTGTTTTGTGCTTAAACCAGTTTAATGAGCAGTATGAAATTGTTTGGAACATGAATCACAATCACAACAAGTCTACTAAAATGAAAGCGGCTAACGTATACAATTCTACAAAATATATCGACAGGTCACACAAGGCGTCGCCCGGCAAAATACAAAAAAATATAAGTCCAAAAGAATAATGTCTAAGTCCACTACTCAGCAATCCAAAATCCGTCCGCTAAATCTATGGTGAGCCGCCCATCAACTGGAAGTAAGACAGCTCATCCTCCTCGTCAATGCTTGCGCCGCACGGCTCATCGAACTCAGCATCACCTGCAACTACTGAAGAATCTGGTTGGTGTTTTAAAACACCGTCCCAGAGTGGGAGTGAGTGATCAACTCAGTGGGAGTCATTAGCCGTAAGTTACCTCAAATATCAATTCTATAATGAATTTAATGAAAAACATACATTCACACAGCTCTGACTAAACTTATTAATGCATATGCATGAATTATGGTATGATGCATATCCTCGCAACAACACTCCCTCGAGCGATTTCGTCTTACGATCGCGCATGACCAACACTCCCTCATTGCGACCTCAACTGCCGAGTCACCAACCTAACTAATGTAATGCGATCATGAATGTGTTAGCCGAGTTTTTAGTTAAATCTATTCATCCAGCAGGTTGGGGAAACTAGTACACTTGACGATATCAATGCCCTCATCCGTTTGTGAGGTCATGACCCCTCAATGTGCGAGGCAAGGGCCCCATGATCCTTGATCCCATCGGGTTCCTCACCCCCGATTTGCAAGCACATGAGGAGTGCTGGGAAGCAGAATTGCTCGCAGATCACTAAGGGGAGGTTCGTCACCCCAGCGTAGGCCAACAGCACGGACATAGTATCTCATTCCACCGTGCCCGGCTCACGAGGCTGTGGATCAGTTTACTAACCGTTATCAATGGGCGACAGTGGGTGATGGGTGTTTCAGGTTCTAATAGGCGTGAGCAAACATGGTTAAGAAACGCGGTCGGTCGGTCGGTGGACTAGGTTGCCCAATTTAGGCAAGCACGAAACGCACGATATTGGGTGCAAGCAATTCATGTAGTCCTACTACTATCGCTCATTCGCATCAACCCGAATCAGTCGATCTAGTCACAGGACGACCCAACCAATGAGATCACCCTTATTAATCTCAGATTCCTAACCAACCCAGGGGATGAGTTATGTTTAATAGTATTCTACGTAGCTAAGAGTTCATCTTCAAGTACGGATAGAATAAAACGTACAATACATCAAAGCATGAGATTTCAAGATATTAAAATGAATGCCACTACTCCTAACAATATAAATCAGACATGTGTGCTTGTGGTGCCGGACTACCAAAAAAAATCAAAAGATCACACATCATACATAATGTAGGAAAATTCAATCATGCATACAAAAAGGAAGAATATGTAAAAGTTAGATACAAGAATGTACATGCAACACAATTCTCTTGCCCAAACAATTTGATGCAATCAAACATCAATTTACAATTTCATGCATAATGGGTATACTTATCATATAGATTCATATCTAGGTTTTACTCTAAATTATGCAAGCACATCAATTTAGCATCCAAAATCATTAAATTTATCCTAAAATTAGTACTTGGCCACCTTGGGATAATGGTCCGCACCTACGGATCGTTGAGAGCTTGTAGAATCGACCTAGGGCTGTCGAACTCGTGGGTCGAATTGTAGAGATCCTGAGTCAAACGTACTTGCATGTTAAAATACACGTAAGGCATAGCTTAGCATAGTAGGTTTCTAAAGGAGAAGAGTGGTTACTTACCCAATCGATTGAAAATCGTGCTTATAATTGTGGATAGGGGGTTTCTTGAGGAAGAGGGAAGAGGGGTTACAAGATTTTACCTCCCTTGGGCCTACTTTTCTCTCTCTTCTCTCTTCACTCTTTTTTTTTTCCTTCACCAAGGTAGGGCATAAAATTCGTATGGGAGAAGGGGGTGCCCAAATGAGGCCCTTTTATAATGCCAGATTTGGTACAAATGGCCCCAAGAGTTGGGTTTTTACTATACTAGCCCTATGAGAGGATTTTTCTAACCTCTAGGGCCCACTATGGGGTGTACATATTGATATACACTATAGGATAGTTAGCCCTAATGATGATCTACGTATGGACATGATCGGCCCGCCATTTGGATGCGCCGATCGACAGATATGATTAGAAGTCTGTTCAACGGTTATCGATGGTCGATCGGGGCCGCGATTATATGGATATGAGTAGGGAAATATCCTTACTTCATGTGTGAAGTTTGGTCGTAAACCGACGGTTCGAAATTCTCAACTTTGCGTAAGAGTGGATGACCCAATTCACTTAAGTTTCAGCTTATTCCTTAGGGTATCTGCACTTCTCATGCACTCGTCCCTCGGCTCAAGTTGAGCGGTTTTTGATACTACCCAGGTCTGACTCCTGCGATGGACGTTGAGCCTAGTAAGACAGACATTATTCTATAGTTTTGGAACTAATGACCCATTAATGAGCGGTCTAAAGCTTGTTCGAAAAATCGAAGCATTTTTGGAATGAATTAGGTATTGAGATTTTTCGTAGGCAATGATTAGGGTTTAGAGCAACTATATTCATAGTGTGGCCTATTTATAACTAGTAAAAGTGGAGATTTGGTCATAATTACTCTAAACTATCGATTTTATGCTAAAAGAGTAATGAGGTTGATTTGGTCTATTAGTCAAGATCCGGGCCTTATCTGACTCAGCTTCGGTTAGATCTTTAATTTAGTTATGATTGTCTTGATTAGTTTGCGACGGGTCGGTTATATTTGGGCCCTATGTGAGTAAATCATCAGGCTAAATTCGGTGTTTAAGTGATCGGATGGATTCGTTGGCTTCCTATGGTTGATTAATCAGACTTGTGTGGTTATTTACTGGTACTACCCATGTATAAACTAACATTGAGTGCTAATGGTCAGTAAGTGATAATATAAGTTAATTACATTTTTAAAAAATTCAAGAATTTTTTAAAATCCAAAATAGTAAAAATTCAGGACGTTACATAGACCCACACGTCGATCGATTCATTCGGTCCTAGGTCAGTTCGCACATGAGCGCCACAGGACATTGTTTCCTTTTGGACGGGGTGTTACAGTATCCTTTTAGATTTATGGGGGTTTAGGGGTAATATGTTGGACTAAAGACTGGAGTCGCTACTAGTCAATTACCTTGATTCCATAGTCAAATAAACCATATAAAAACATTAGGGGAGAGAATCTGAAGATTCTCGATCCTAAGAGGATTCCTTGATTTGCAACCGAAAATTTGGGGTAAGGGACTACAGTTATAGAGAGGAAGGTGTTTAACACCCACTATGCTCGTACAACTGCACGATCTCTACTTCACAAGATTATACAAACTATTATGACGTATTTGGTCAGTCAACTTAAACGGAATTGGATGGGATTGAGCTGGTTACAACTCATCCCACGATTGTGTTAGGGTCTATCGTGGGATGTTTTGATCCTATACGATGAACATGGCATGTGGGATGTTTTGATCTTAGACAATGAACATGGCATGTTTGGATACCCGAAGCTGGACCAATATTGTCGGGAATGCTGCCTAGACATGTTTAGTAAAATCATGGGATTGAGATTAGATGCCACAATTCCACCGTGCCTTGTTTGGCATGTAAACCAATTTTTGTGGGATTATGTGTAGCATTGCAAATGATTTCTGGATGCGAATTAACTACTGACTAGTTGAGTAGCAATCTTGCTACTGAAGTGACGTCACCAAGTTTTTTGGGCCCCACCATGATGTATGTGTTGTATCCACACTGTCCATCCATTTCAAGAGACTATTTTATAGCATGATCCAAAGATCAAGGTAGATCCAAAGCTCAAGGGGACCCCACAACAGAAAATAATGGGGATTGAACGCTTACCATTAAAAACTTCTTGGGGGCCAAAATAGTTTTCGATCAAGCCAATATTTGTGTTTGCCCTTCATCCATGTCTATGTTGACTCATAGATAGGTTTGACATCAAATAAGCATCTTGGTGGGCCAAAAAATGAATTAATGATGGGCGTCACTATCTCCATTGTTTTTTTTTATGGTGGGGTTCACTTGAGCTTTTGATTTAATTCATTTTTTGGCCCATGCCATAAAAGGATCTCTCCAAATGGATGGACGGTGTGGATACAACACATACATCATGGTGGGGCCTACAAAACCTGGTGATGTCACTTCAGTAGCTAGAAGCCATCCCGCCGGGCGTTCCCTCGAACATGAATACAGTGTAGAACCTGTGAATCCATCCCATCTCAAACCATGCCATGGATTCAACTATACTTTGCGATGTACTCGAGGGACTAGATGATTCCGGCACAGAATCCAATGCGGGATTCTCCCAATCTAGTGTTGTAGCAAAGAATTCAAGAAGAAGAAATTGAACGCAAAAATCACGCATTCCAAACAACGGGCGGTATTTTCAGAAAGGATCTGACAATACTATCCCTTATAATCCCACTAAATTCCGCATGCCAAACTAGCCCTTAAGAATTGGGATCAGTTCTTGAGCATAGATGATGCAAATGTGTGTGTAATGTTGTATTAATTCGTCGTTGCTGACAAACGATAGCTCAGGTCAGAAAATTTTACCCTGACTCACCTACTTGTCGAAGCAGTTCGATAAAGTTGGGGTTCTATTGGTTTAGTATTTGGAGTTGGATTGGCTAGGTTTAGGTTGAGCTATCTAGTTGAGTTGGCTGAGTGTAGTTGGGGTTTAATTAGTTTGTCGATGTTGGGCGGGGTGTCTAAAAATGCATAAGAAATTTAAAAAAGCTTTTTTTTTAAAATTTTAAAGTGCATAGGTAGAAGAGTTTGTTAGAAACTAATGGTAAGAGATAATACTATTGCACAAAGATTTGAAAAATATGCCTGAGGGCAATATTGTATGGAAAATATGGAGTCAATGCACGAATGGGTAGAAAAGTAATATTTTGAAAAGTGATGCTATTTTAGCGCTCCCACAAAACTTGCTATGTATATTAGTAAAAAACTCAATAAAAAAGGTGAGTGTGTGCTGCTAATGTGTTTGAAATGTGTGGACTAAAATGCAAGCCAATTTGAGAACGTGAGAAGGAAAAATGGGAGACCTGACACCCTTTTCTGCAAAAGGGATGATTGGTATCCTCGATTCCAACCCTACTCTTTTGACTTCAGTAACTTCCTCAACTTCAAATATTCGTGTTTTTAGTTAGAAAGACTAACGGCACAATCAAATCCTTTTCAGAGTTGACGGGGGAGTAAAGTTGGTCTTGATGTATATAACTTCAAGTTGGCGACGACATGTTCGCTTTGTATTGATCTAATGCCATGTTTGCTTTGGATTGATTTGGCGCCTTCGATTATCATCCAGGGTCACTCTAGCGGCCTTTCTCCTATAAAGTCATACCCCTCTGTCGCTCTCTTTGGTACCTTTGTCAATTTTTTCTTGTCTCCCTCTTGGTCCATTTGTAGTGAGACCCTTAAATAAGCTCGGGAAATTCATGATAACTGCCATTCAAGGGCCATTTTTGGACATTTGAACTTTCTTATAGCCTGTTAGCCGCACTGCAAAAAGAATCAGGAGCCGTGGGGCCCCAGAATTGGGGCCGCACTTGGAAACTACCCTTATTGGGCCGTTATTACGTTGGGTAAAGTTACTTTTTTAACCTTTTTGAAATGTTGTGCTAGTTCGATGCTCTGCCAATGTTCAGAGATATGATGCTCTGCTGTTCACTCTACCATCCGCCTACTCTATCAATGACAATTGGATCCAAAGGTTGTTTCTAAGATGCCTTGGGGATCCCTTAGTTGTATTTTATTTTTTGCGCAATATTAGTATCGTTGGAGTCAAGGAACTGCGGTTCGATTGATTTGCGATTCACTGGTACCTTGGGTGAATGGCTGAGATATGGCCAAAAATGGACTACGATTTCTCGATTTGTGTTGTTAATCATCTCCGGGTTACATTGATGACCTTCCCAGCCTTTGCCCTTGCTTGTGCTGAGCTCAGGAAAGGTGAAAGGAATATAGGGTTGTACACGAGTTGAACTAGCTCGAAAAGCTCGCTCGACTCGATTCATGTGAGGTCGGATTGACTCGGCTTGAATGACTGACTCGGGTCGAGTCAAGCTAATTTTCTGAAGTTCGAGTTGAGTTCGAGCATGGTGCATTTTAACTCGACTTGACTCGGTTCCAGTAAAATTTTACACACACACACACACACACACACACACCCGACTGCGCTCATACCCCTTACCCTGGCTCTTTTTTTTTTTTCCCAAACCCAACCCAGTCGCTTCCCGCATGGCCCCACCTAGCCGCTGCCCACCTGCTGATTGGCGCCAGCCTACCCTCTACTCTCTCTTTCTCTCAGTCTTTGACTCGGCTCGCTCAACAGTCAGTCTATTCGGCCACCATCCAAGCATTCACAAACAAAGGTAGGTTTATTTTTTATTTAATATAATAATTATATGATTTTAGTTTTATATATTTTTTTAAATTTTATTTTCAAATAATAATCAGATTGGGTCGGGATGGCCAGTTAGGCAATGGGTTGGGTTGGGTTGGGTTGGGCGATGGGTCGGGTTGGGGAGAGGCTGGGTTGGGCCGGGTTAGGTCGGGTTGAGCGAGCTCGAGCTCGACTCGAGGTAAACTCGACTTAACTCAAACCACTAGTTCGACTCAAACTCGACTCGATAGCTTTGGCAAACAAGCCAAGCTTCAATGTTGAGCGCGAGGGCGAGCTCGAGCTCTAGCTCAAGCTTGAACTCGGGTATACCATGGACGTCGAGCTGAGCTTGGCCCACCTTGACTCGGCTTGATTTAGTGTACATCCCTAAGGGAATATGACAAGCAGGGGTGTCAATGGCTTGAAAACCAGAGTTTTGAATAAGAGTGGCCTAACAGTCCAGCCCAAAACAATTCAAAATCCAAGACCTACACCAGGCCTAGATCTACATTCACTTACGGTTTTGAAAACTAATTTTATGGTATGATCTATAAAATGAAGCTGACTCAAATTTTAGGTGGACCATACCAGATGACTCAAATTTTAGGTGGACCATACCAGATGAATACAGTCGTGATTGAATCTCTACAGTTAAAAACTCCACGGATTCCATGGAAATGTTTATTTGCCATCCAACTAGTTGATTAGGTCACAAACATCTACATGAAGAGACCACACAAATATCATCTTGATCCAAAGCCACAAATATCATCTTGATCCAAAGCTTTTGTGGCCCACAGCAAGTTTTTAATGGTCAATCACCTGTGTCCATCTGGGATTTAGAACTGCTTGAATCATTCCTTAAAATAAGCTTTCAATACTGATGTACGGCGTGGATGTAGTCGCATCTGGGAATTAGAACTGCTTGAATCATTCCTTAAAATAAGCTTTCAATACGGATGTACGGCGTGGATGTAGTCGCATACACCACGGTGTGGATATGGGGTCTCACCCAATCCGCTCCCACCCACGTCCCCTCGATTACCCAAAATGGGCCGTTCCTTCGATTTCCTGCGAAAGCATCTTGCAGGAAGTTCCTACACAAGGATGCTGGGTGGGGCTCACCGAGCTGTTTTTACAAATCTAAACCGTCCATCCATTTTGAGAGCTTATTTTAGAACATGCCACAAAAAATTAGGTGTATCCAAAGCTCAAGTAGGCCAAAGAAGAGGAAGCAGTGGGGATTCAGTGAGCGCCGTTGCAACATTTTCTTGGTCATAATAGTCTTGTATCAGGATAAATATTTTGTGTAATCCAAGTGATAATGACCTTATGAACGGTTTGGATGGCATATAAACATCAATACGGAGCCCAGAAAGGTTTCAACAGTAGGCATCTCTTTTCACAATTTTCCTTCTCGCGTGACTCAGATGAGTTTTTTAGTTTTTGATCCCCATCAATTTTTGTTTCATGTATTAAAATGATTTTAAAAAACGTACGGTGAGCCCCACAAAGCATTCTTGGGAAGGAACTTCCTGCCAAAGGCTTTCTAAGAAATCCACGTCCGAACGGCGATTGCGTCCTACCTCGCTCATATCCAGCTGAGAACGGCAGAAGGTTTGGCCAGTATGAGATCAAAAATTAGGTAGATCCAAGACTTAAGTGGACCACACATTTACAATTAAACTTTTGCCGTTGAAAACTTTTTAGAGTCAAAGAAGTTGTAACTGGAGGTTTTTTTTTTTTTTTTCTATTCATCTCGGTCCATATAACTTTATAAATAGGCTGGATGACAAATAAATATCACAGTGGCCCACAAAAAGTTTCAACGGTAAAAACCATTATAACAGTTGCTTCCAATGGTGCGGCGCACTTGGGCCTTGTATTTGCCTCAATTTGTGTTTACTTTCTTAAATAATCACGGTGGTCATTGAAAGGTGCTACCCGTTCTCAGCTGAATACTGGCGGGGTAGGATGCAATCCGTGTCCCGTTCCACGAGGACGCTGATTGCGTCCTACCCTGCCCGTCTTTGGCCCTGATCCTGGGAAACGGATTGGCTACTCGCCCCTGACACCAGCTAATAGCTGGTGGTCGGTGCTCCGTGGGACCTACTATGTTGTGCGTGCTTCATCCATGCCGTCCATCTATTTTAACAGATTATTTTAAGATCTGAGAAAAAAAATGAGTTATATCCCAATCTTAAGTGGGCCACATTACAGGAAACAGTGTTGAATGAGCGTCCACCTTTAAAAAACATTTTGCGGCCATAAAAGTTTTGGATCAAGCTGATTTTTGTTTTTTCGCTTCATCTGGGGCTGTATGACCTAATCAACCAATTGGATGTCAAATAAACAGTACATTGGGCCTTAGGAGGATTTTAATAATGGATGTCCAATTAATATTGTTTTCATGTGGTGTGGTCCACCTGAGATTTATACACCTCTCATTTTTGGGATCAAACCATAAAATGATCCGTAAAAATGGATAAACGGAAAGGATGAAACACATACATCATGCTGGGGCCCACAGAGCACCGACCACCAGCCACGGGGCTGGTGTCAGGGGGAGTAGCCAATCCGTTCCCCTGTTCCTGGTTCTGTAGGTGGGCCCACTCTGATGTATCTGTTTATTCACGCCGTACATTCCTTGTTTTATGTAATTTTAAGCATTGCGCACAGAAATGAATAAGATCCAAAGCTCAAGTCTACAACACTAAAGATGACCCTTGCATTTAATGTAATTGGTATTTAATGCTCGGTGCATTTAAAGCAACGAAGCTTATTATTTTGTGTAGTCTACTTAAGCGTTGGATCTGCCTTATTTTTTGGCTCATGCCTTAGAATAATCTCTGAAAATAGATGGACGGCATGGATAAACGGATACATCACGGTGGGCCCACCCACAGAACCGCCCGTTCGGGGCTAGAGACGGGCGGGGATGGGACGCAATCCGCGTCCGTTCCGTGATATGTCATATGGTACGGTGCTCTGATCTCTCTCTCTCTCTCTCTCCCCCTCTCTCTCTCGTTTCGCAGAGCAATGGCCGCCAATTTCTGGACATCTTCTCACTTGTATTTCATCTCTCTCTCTGTCTCTCTCTCTCTCTCTCTCTCTCTCTCTCTCTACATACACACTTTACAACTCTTCTCTTAAATTTCTTCTGACGATTGTTTAAATGAATACAGCAAACAGCTTCTAGACCAGGAAGAGGTGGACGTTCTGCATTCTCCCGACAAAGAGAAAGGCCTTACTCTAGAAGAATTCAAGTTCATCAAGAGTCACATGACCTCTTGTAATCTCTCATCCCTTCGTCCTTTCGATTTTATGTCATAAATAGATCTTTACCTCTTTTTTTTTAAAAAATTATTTTATTATTTTTTATTTTTAAAATTATGGATTCTTCGATCTCCGTTTTCTAAATTTAGGATATATTTTTTTCTCCGATACAATTTGTTTCGTCAGTTGAAAAGAAGGATGGGCTCTGCAATAGTATGGTTTTCCTAATCGGGAATTTTCAAATTTTGGGATTTTTTTCTCTATTTTGATGATGCCGTATGCTATGATTCTACAATTTAATGAATTTTCATCTGAAAAGAGAGATGTAATTTGTCTTTTTTGTTTTTGTTTTTTTTTTTTTTTGGATTTTTCTTCTTTCACAAAGGCGTGTAGTTTTATGCTACTATTGACTTTTCGGTCGAAATTAAAGATGGGTTTTTGTTATAATGGTTTTCCTGATCTGGGGTTCTCCAAAATTTGCATTTTCTCATTTGGGTTTTGTCAAATTTGATAATTTCTTTTATGTTTTCTAATGTTAGTTTTTACGAAGGTAGTATACCATAATTATACGTTTTTTTTGGGGTGAAAAAAGAAAGTTATGTTTCTATATAGTTATGTTTTTTTTAATGATCCGGGCCTTTCAAATGTTGGGATATCACGTTTTGTTGAAAACGGAATGATCTAATTCTAGAAATTTGCGATTTTTTGGCAGAACAGAACGATGGGCTTCGTACAATAATGGTTTTTGTATGGATTTTCAAATTTTATTTTATTTATTATTTTTTCAGAGGGAACGGAATTTATTAGGAGTACGCAAAAGGCACCAAATAATACATCTCAACTCTACACCTTAAAAAAAGAGGAGAGATTTGCAGATTTAGCCGCATGTACATAAGAAGGCCATCCTAATATGCTACTTTTAATTTTCCTAATGAACTCTTGAAGCAAAGAGCTTCTACTCTGGAAACAACGCCTAACATGATCCCCCCTTATGAACCAAAAAATCACCAAAATAAGCAATCACCACTCAACTTTCCCAACTTTCTGCATCCCTCCTCCATGCCAAGCCCGCAAAAGCTCCGCAACAGGCTTTTGTATCTCCCAAGCAATATAAAAAGCATCCAGGAAGTGGTCCCACACTTTTTGAGCAAATGTGCATTGAATGAAGGTCAATTGACTCTGCATCTCCCATACACATCAAACAAATGTTAGAAAGCACAAGGGATCTTTTTTTTTTTTTTGTAAATTAGTGGCAGTTAGCACTCTCATTCTTCTCACTCTAACCAAACGAAAGCTGCCACCCTTGAAGGGGCTCCATAAAACCATGTATGAAACCGATATGAATGAATGTAGGGCGATCCACATATCATATTGTACAAAGAATTAACGGAAAAGCGGCCCGAGCTATGAACATGCCAAACCATCGAGTCCTCTTCTTGAACTGAGGGGACCACATTCTTCAAATGATTCAACGGCTCCATAATCTCCTCGTCCGTCATATCCTTATGGCAAGGGAGAGACCACACCACAGAACCACCACATATTGAGTAGCAGCTATCTGCGGAGATAAACTTATTCAAAGCGATATGGGCACTTTGGGGAAGCTTCTTGAGGTGTCCGATCTTCGCACCACACATCCCCCCCAAAAATGAACTCAATCTCTTACCCTCGGATAGAAGGAAATCCCTTTGCTAATCAAATACTCAACCAATGTAACCACTTTCCAAAGACTAGGGGCACGATATAAAGATGAACTCTTTAACTCCCCATCCACCCTCCTGCACACCGTATTTGCATGGCCCTCCCTTTTTGAAGGCAAATCTCCATAGTCGCTTTCCAAGGAGCGCCATATTTATAGTTCCCAGATCCCTTCAACCCGCTTCGCCTTTAGAAAACATCTTCCCCTTGAAGAGATGAAACTTCCTTTTCTTCCTTTTCTCCTTTGCCCTCTCTTGCCACATGAAATCTCTTCTCAGTTTTTCCAAAATTGACCTAAGACATTTAAATAACAACATAAAGTACATTATCATATTAGAAAAGACATCTTTAGTAAGAGTTGAGCAGCCTTCCAAAGACAAATAATGGTGCATCCAACTCAAGAGCTTCCTCTCAATCTTCTCAATAACCTATCCTACAAGTGCTTAGCCGGCTTTCCAATGCATAGGGGCAAACCTAAATAAGTCAACAAAAAGGCCCCCCTTTTTTTACATCTGAATACAACAGGTAACTGTGATAGCTCCTCACTATCTATGTGGACTCCAAGCATTTCACTCTTGGTGACATTAATACTAAACTTGAAAATGCTTCAAAGCACAAAATGATTATTTATTTTAAAGATTGAAATCTGAAGCACACAATGATTATTTTATTTTATTATTATTATTATTTTTAAAGATTGAAATTTGAAGCGCACAATGATTTTCCGAAGGTTATCTACTGAGCCCACATTTGCATTGCAACATAAAAGGGTATCATATGCATATTGAAGATGACTAATATGAAAATCCTCTAATTAAACCAATCTCCTCCCCTTTATGAAGCATCTTACTCAACACTTCTCCATTTCCAACCACAAGGAACAAATAAGGGGATAGAGGATCACCTTGCCTAATACCCCTGGAAGCCTTGAAGAAACCCTTCCGTGACCCATTTACCAAAATGGAAAAGGTTGCCGATTCCACACAAGCCTAAATCCAATCCCTCCAATTCTTACCGCAACTTAACCTCCTGAGCATGTAGTTCGGAAGCTCCTAATCAACATGATCATAAGCTTTATCAATGTCAAGCTTGCAAACTACCTCGTATTTCCTTTTTCGATTCTTGGAGTCGATACATTCACGAGTGACTGAGGCGCCATCCAGAATCTGTCTCCATGCTACAAAGGCCACCTAATTCTCAGATACAATATGTGAAAGCACTCCTCGAAACCTAAGAGCCAAGATTTTGCAACAATTTTATATGGACCCCTGATTAGACTAATGGGCCTGAAATCTTTTACCAAATCCACACCTTCTACTTCAAGGATAAGAGTATGAAAGATGCCCTGAGGTCATTTGAAAGGAGACCATGATCATGAAATTCAGAAATGAAGTCCATCATATACCTTTTGATCAGTTGCTAAAATTTTTGGAAAAACATTATTGGAAATCATTTGGGCTTGGGGCCATCTTTCTGCATATTGAACCCCAAAAAACTTTAACCACTTCCTCAGAAATAGGAATATCAAGGGAAGTTACCACCTCGCTTGACAATTGAGGGAATTCCAAATTATCCAGCCGTGGTCTTTTCCATTGTTCCTGAGACAATAGGTCCCTTATAGAATAGCACAATCAAATCGGAAATTTGCCCCTTATTCGATGTTCGAGCCCTTGTGTTAGCTATATTGTGGAAGAAACATGTATTCTTTTCTTATCCCCTTCTTTAAGGCATAAAGCTCTAGATATTTGCCTCCATCTAATTTCCTCTAGTTTGATATGACTAGCATCTGTCGAGGCTAAAGTTGTTCTCTTTTCGAGCTCTTCAGCTACTAACTGATCAACCTCATCTTTGATGTCCAATTCATGCATCTCCTTTAACATAGTATCAAACTTTACCTCCTTAACACCAAAGACTTTTTTTTCCAACAATTTATTTTTTCCTTCAACAGTTCAAGGTTATGAGATAATCAGAAATTGGAGAAACTGGAGAAACTGTCGACTGAAAAAGAAGCACACAAGTCCTTTATCAACCAATCAAACCCATCTATCTCCATCCAGGCTAACTCAAATATGAATGACTTCGGGCCTCAATCTTCCTCCTAAATCTCTAAAAACAATAGGATGGTGATTTGAAATAGGTTTCGGCAGGCCTTGTTGGCTTGCAAGAGGGAACTTTTCAAGCCAATCCGCAGACACCAAAAATCTATCCAGCTACGATAGAATATGATCTTCTTGCCCATTGGACCAAGTGTATTTAGTGCCCTACAATGGTAAGTTCACCATCTCATGTTGATCCACCCATTATGTAAATCCTTTCATACTTCGAGTTATATGCCCCCATTAGATTTTTCATAAGAGAATCTAGCTATGTTGAAATCCCCTCGACACACTACGGAAAATTCCGTTGCTGCCTGATGTTGTTCAGTTCCAACCAAAACTGCTTGCATTGCCCAAGAACACATGGATTGTAAATTGCGGAGAACACTCACCGCCATCAATAAACCATATCCCGTAGCACAACAGACAAAAAATGTCAACAAAACTATCCTCCTTCTAGACCCTTGTATTCCAAGCCACAACAATGCTCCCCCCTGCGCAGATTCTATAACATTCACCGCGAGCTACTCGTTATTCTTTACCCCCCATGTAAAATCCAAAATGCCTCTGTCCATGGTCTGAAGTTTGGTTTCCTGCAATGTTATAACATCCGCTTTTCCCTTTTTTCACGCTTTCCTCACCTGGTTTCTTTTGAGCTTACAACCCAAACCCCTGACATTCCAAGATAAAACTATCATTGTTTAATGATCTTGCCCCTTCTAACCCTCTTTCATCTACCAGACTTACCTGCGAAGTCATAATTGATCGTACATTCTAAACTAAGAACTTTTCTCCTACCTCTAGGAGATTTCCTGGCCTTTAGCAGTGGAAGGTCCTACCGTCTCTCCTCTACCTTGCACGAACTAGAATCGCGCACAAGCGTCCTCATCTCGAGCCCCAAAGGATAATCCCAGTAAGCTACTAACCCTTTTGAGCTCATCCTTAGACCGTCGTAGTTTATCTTTTGATAAGTTACCACCCCTTGGATTACGATTCGAGCCTCTGTTGCCATCCCAATATAACCTATCCAATAACACGAAATTCGTCTGTAAGAGTAGCCTGAAGAGAAGTAATAATCAACGCCTTCTCCATAGCATGATCAACCAATATCAGATTCCCTAGCTCCAGCCCAGACCCTTTCCACAGTCCCCATTTCCTCTTGATGACCAAATCCACCACCCTTTGTTAGCTTTTTGAGAGTGTCACTGTCCATCTGATCGTCAATACTTGAAATCTTCCTCCTCGCTCCCGAGCTCCACTAGGGTGCTAGCACAACTA
Organism: Magnolia sinica; assembly: GCF_029962835.1. NCBI lineage: Eukaryota > Viridiplantae > Streptophyta > Magnoliopsida > Magnoliales > Magnoliaceae > Magnolia > Magnolia sinica. The sequence goes on along the minus strand of NC_080575.1, from coordinate 15,974,749 downwards.
ATTGGAAATAGTTACATGCATCTCCCATGCCTGAAATCCGCCACGAACTCCTCCCTCTGAGTCTTAACTATCTCAGGAGCCTTCAATAGTCGAAGCTCTTCCCGCCCTTGATATATAAAAGGTTGAGAGGATCCTGACATGCGAGATTTAAGCACATGTGCCGGCAAATTCTCCTCTGTCTCACATGTTGGAGATAAGACGAGTGCAAGTAGAAAGTGGGCCCTATCACCACCATGTGTTGCCTCCCCAACCTCCTCTCAAAACTCTACCTGCCATGCGTTAACACATTCAACATCACTGCTGCCATCATAAAAGCTCGCCCTCGAGAGGAGGGCTTTGATGATGGCTTGGTCTGTCGAAATGACTCTGTCTCAGTCCTCCCGCTGCCACATCACTCGAGCCAGGATATGAGCCTCTCAGAAGCAGCCAACACCTGGGGTACATGCCCCCCCAGACCTAGGTTCGGTGTTTAAACTGACGCCCAGTTGTAGTTTGGAGCAAGAGTATCTTGCTTTCACGCACCCACCACACCCTCTGCACCACATGCTTGCATCCCGTTCCCCCTCTCCCCTCCCACCCCTTCCACCAATTGGAGAGCTCCATGTGTCAAACTCTCATTTCGATTTTCTGTAGGAACATTGAGATTGTACTCCATCTTCCAACCCCTATCTCTGATAGCTCCTTCTTGCTAGACCGCCATTACCCCTTCTGATCCATACCTCTCCTCATCAATCTGGAACCCCCCTAGTTCTAAAATCTCTTCCCGAATCACAACCTTAACTGATCTAGGATCTGCCATTGCCCTCTTCTTCTTCACACATACCCGAGCCACCCCCCCAAGCTTCTCGCTATCTTCCCTTACAACATCAATCGTCCCCGCTTCACCCAATCATGCCCCAATCTCCAGGAAAACTTCCCGAAACCGTAATTCTAATGGAAACCCCTATATAAGAAACCAAATCTCCTCCTGCTCGTAAAAGGAATTCTCCACATCTCCTTATCTTTCTCACTGGCCCTTCTTTGAACAAAGCTCCTGTCACCGTCACTTGATCCGGACATAGTCCTGCTTTCATAGATATCCAAACCTTATTTGTCTATATCGGCTTGATAGTGAAGTCATCCTCGTCTAGCCCACAACACTCTTCCAATTGAAAATTTAGCTGCTGAATAGTGGCTTCTTCAGACGTTTCTGCAACCATCAACCACTGTAGAGAGTCCCAGGCCTTCTCTATCACTTATGGCCTAATTTAGACCACTTGTTCATCGCTGGTAGTCTCCTTACATATCCACTTCACCTCTGTACCTTTCTCCCCCTGAAACTTCTGTTTGGATTTTTTGTCAATCACCGCTTCCTCCTACATCTTCTGCTGTATTCTTTCCCTAGCCAGTGTCCTTAAAGGACTTTGAACTTACTCCTTTGCATAGTGTTTTAGTAGCGCTCGTAGCGTAGCTAAAATGCTACGTAGCATGTGCATGTAATGTATTAACCGTGTAAGCTATAGGGCATGTAGCTTACGCTACATGTCGCGTGCACTGTAGTCTGTAGGTAGTGTACACTACCTGAAATGTCCTTTTTTGAAGTGTTTCTTCTATGTTAGTTCAACACCTATTTTAAAATGGTGGTGACTCATCCCCATCACACGTGGCACTACATTAGATCAATCTAGACCATTCAAATTCTAGTCCATATCATGGATAGAGCACTTCGGACCATCCAAAATTGTAGTCCATATCATGAATTTGTGACGTTTCAATAAAAAAGAGGTCACACTTAGAGATGCCTGAAGGCAAAAGAGAGAGAGATTTTGCATGGAAATATGTGGTTGATGATCCAAATTCGTAGTTAAGAACTCGAAGGAATTATACATTTTGTAAATTTTATCACAATTTTCTATTATTTTAATTAAAAAATATTAAGTATCGTATAGCTTATTCTACACGATATAGAGGGCCAAAACCTACACTATACGTACACGCTATTTAAAACACTGCCCTGCATTGGCTCTCTTCCCTCATTTTTGTTCTCCTTGATTCCTGTCTAACTCCCACTTCACCCCTCTACCTTCATTCTTCTTACTACTCACTGTCCTATCTTCTTCTCTAACCTTAAGGCTAAACTGGGCCTTTTGAACTTGATGTTTCTTCCTACTAAAACTTTCCCAATGTTGCAACTTTATCACCGTCGTTGTCTCTTCCTCCAAGTTCATACATACGAAGGCAAACCCCTGAGGGGTTGAGGTCTTCCAGACTCAAGGAACGATCACCTCTACTACTTGCCTTGCCCTTCTGAAAATCTAGAAAAATTAATTGGGAGCCATCCTTCAAGAAACCCCACTACGAACAATGTTAGGAGCTCCGGTAACACCTTCCCTACCCTTCGTCACCCGTTTCTGTCTCCTCACTTCCGTCCACCCTCCCTTCTCTTCTCCCTCATGTTGTACCTCCCCTCCCGCTCTTCCGTTATCTACTTCCCCATCCCGTCCCTCTTTCCCTTACACCTTCTCTCGCCCCAGGGTCTACTATCGCCCTAAACCCCCTCACTCCCTTGTGCAATATTCCTACTTGGACTCCCCTCCCCTCTGCTTCCTTTACCACAATCTCCCTTCTTTCTCTACTCTTGCTTTCCTTTGTTTCTCGGCATCGTAACAATACAATTTTTTTATTTTATTGCTATTTTTTTTTTGCCTTTTATGGTGATCGTGGCTTAGCATTATTCTTCAAATTTGTGGATTTTCAATTGAAAAGAAAAATGGGTTTTTTGGTTAGTAAATATTGCCCAAGGGCCTGTTTGCATTGATGGGATTTTTTTATTTTTATTTTTTATTTTCTAATTTTGAGGAAAAGGGTGTTTTTTGGGAAATGTCATTTTTAGAAAACAATGAAAAATGAAAAGCCACTTCCCTTGGTTGTTTTTCAACAAGTTTTTCTTGAAAAGTTTTTCTTTATTTCCAACTCTATTGTTTGGAACAAAAAAGTAATTTTCATGAAAAAATTACTCGAAGAAGGCAGCACAAGTGTGCACTGAAGATGGATTATGCACGTGTCACATTGTCACACATGAAACAATGGCACATGTGGGATGCTTGAAGATTGATGGTGGCACATGTAGTACATGTTGCATGTTGATACATGTGACATGTGTGCAGCACATGAAGATGGATGGTAGCACATGGCACATGTGGCACAATGACACATGTGGCACAATAGCACATGTGGTACATTTGCACACATAGGGTGCTTGAAACAATGGCACATGTGGGATGCTTGAAGATTGATGGTGGCACATGTAGTACATGTTGCATGTTGATACATGTGACATGTGTGCAGCACATGAAGATGGATGGTAGCACATGGCACATGTGGCACAATGACACATGTGGCACAATAGCACATGTGGTACATTTGCACACATAGGGTGCTTGAAGATGCGGATGGCACATGTTGCACATATGGCATGTTGACACACTTGAAGATGGGTGGTTGTTATTGTTCTCCACGTGGCACATTGGAACATGTATGGTGCTTTAATTTGGACTGTAGCACATGTGGCACATTGGCACATGTGGGGCACTTGAAGGTGGTGACGGCATACTTGCACGTGTGGTGCAATGGTACAAGGAAACAAAGTAGGTCATTTTCAGGAAATGGAAATGACATTTCCAAGGAATTTACAAAACAAAAAAAAAAAAAAAAAAAACCCAGAAACACCATTTTTGTGGAACTAACGTTTCCTCATTATATTTCGACGAATCGGAATAGGCCAAGCAACAATTTTTTTGACAAGCATTTTTCATATTCGATGGATACTTTTCTTTAATTCAGTTTCAAGATCTGAATACTTGAAGATTCTATGCAATGCAGTAAATTATCTGCAAGCGAAAAAGAAACATCCCAATGAAAAGACATCCATAAAAAATCCCAATGAAAAATAGCAAACCACTAGTTGGATTGTGATCACCTGTTCAATGCAGTTTAAATATGAGTGAGCTGAAAAAAAAAACCATATTTATCTTTCAAAAAAATAAAAATAATAAAAATAAAAAATAAGTAAAAGAGCACGTTAGCCATTACAATCTCTATGACATTGATGGTTATGGATGATGATGCATGCTAGTGGGAACAATCCATTTTTCCTTTTTGTTTTCCTTGAGAAAGCACACATATCACAAAAGCAGTCCGCCTCGAGTGTGCCCCTGCATCCCACAGGCCGCCCCACTCGAGCCCGGTGTGAAAATGCCCCTGCATTAATCAGCCTCGGTGAGGAGTCTCGAACACGAGATCTCCCGCTCTGATACTATTTTGATGCGAGACAATTAACCACTTGCTCTAAAAGCTCGAACTGATAGATCGTGGTGAATCAATCATTTTATCTCATAACCCAGGTCCCAAATCCCATGGGTCAAGTCCTCGGCTGAAACCCCATTGTGGGCCCCACATCACATGGGTTCCGCCTCATATAAGCCACCTACCTCACATGGGCTGCCCACTCCGAGTGTCCCCTTGCATCCCACATGCCATCCCACTTGAGCCCAGTGTGAAAATGCCCATGCATTAGCCACTAATGCGTTACTTTTAAGTTGGACTTGTTAGGAGTGACTGCAATGTGAAGGCCCCTTCCTCATTATGAATACTTGGAAACATCCTTACAATTCAGGCAGTTGTTTACCAACTGTATGCAATTTGATTCACATGTGCATCCAAAGGCAGCCTTGGTCTGTTGATTTATGACATGACAATTCTTCATGATTTTTCTTTTATTCATGGAGGGGATCAGATCTTTTAGAAATGATGCTCCTCATGCATTCTTCATATACATAGATATTTTCTTGTGTGTACTCTTAAATAATACAGGCAGTCTTGTCCAACAGACGCACCTCTTTGGTCCATCTACTAACTTCAAAAAACCATTCCAGATATTTCGAAACTGGCTTTTCATGTTAAAGTGAGGCAAAGGTTTGACTTTCTCTCAGTATTGCTTTTACTACTGTCTGTGTACTTAAAATGCAACCATTCTTTATGTGATTATGAGATAATCATTTGATGTGTGATCCTTGTTTGCCTGTAGCAAGATATGTGATTTGCTTCCACAACAGTGTATATCTATTTATTTTGGCATCCATAAAAAAACAGTCGTGTGAAAACCTGCAAATTTTGTTGTCTCTTGTCTGTTCAATTAGTTATGTTGGTGCATATACGGAGTTAAGGATGCATCTTTTCTCTGCTGATTTAGGTTAAAATGCATTATATGCTTCTGCTGGAAATAAGAACTTGTAAGAACATGAAATGAGATTATGATGCACTGTTAGTATTCAGGAACGATTCGGTTTTAAAAAAAAATACAATACGATTTTTTGAAGAGTAATGGGGATTTTATTGAAGGTCTGCTTGCCAAAGCAAAAACAGGAAAAGAATACAGAAGGGAGAAAACCAAAAATCTGCCCAAAAGGCACCCAAGTTACAAATGCTTAGGACAGTTGAGGACCCATTCAGAAACAAATGATTTGACAGACTCAACAATCACCTCAATGGATTTAGAGGAATTTTCGAAGCATCTTCTGTTTCTCTCGCCGCGAACAACCCACCATACAGCTGGTAATGTCAAGAGCCAAGAAGAGCGGTTGTGCTTCCCTCCCACTCCCCTGTGCCATGCCCAGAGAAGGTCTGTAACCGAGGAAGGCATAACCCACGATCCATCAAATTCAGCAATAACATGCTCCCGCACCTTGGAGGTAAAGGGGCAAAAGATGAAGAGGTGGTTGATAGTTTTGGCATCTTGCTCCACACATATATCATACATCCATCCATACATGCATACATAATTATGAAATAAAATAATTACTTTTTAAAAGTAGATAGATTTTTTTTTTATTCTTTCTTTCATAATCTCATTTTACAAACAAGATGAGAGTCAATTGAAGGAGTGAGAGAAATTCTAGAGATTGCAGGGGTTGTCTCCAGAGATTGTGAGAGGGCTCGAGATTCTAAAGACCGATCGAGGGTCGGGGTTCCCGACAATTGCAATTACGATAGTTGATCGAGAGGGTGACCATTTTCATCAAGGTCGCAGGGAGTTTATAGAGCTCGGGGGGAGGAGCACGACACATCGACTAGAAGTTAGAGAGGATTTACTTCCAGGGGTTAGGCGCCCCCCTAGGGTGTCAAGTTTCTTAAAGTCCTTGAGGGTCCTTTCCTATCATTAATATAACATGAGATTTGCTAAGCCCACATGCGTGTGCAAGGCATGCCATTGGCACACCAACAGATGTGCCAGCATTTCAGACAGATTCAGTGTCTAAAGCATCCATTAGGTGAGTCTGGCCATTTATGTTCCCAAAAATAAAGCTGCCCCACTTAGCAGGTGGGCAGTGATTTTAGGAACAAGTGGATGAATTAGAAATTAAAAAAGAAAGAAAAACGTGGATGCGTTAGAAAACTTTGGCCAAGTTCTTCTTAGCCATACATTTGTTTCATAAATTGTGGGCCACCTGACTAGTTAACCAACCTGATTCTTGGCCAGGGCATCTACATAGTGGCACCCTTTGATGGATAGGTTGGATATCATACCTATGTGCCATGGTGGCACATGTGGCATTTACATAAGGTGCTTTGTACATGTGTGTGGGCTTATCAAAACTCATATAATAAAATATAATATAGTGTATGACTCTTTAAAGAAACAGGGAAAAAATCTCTGATGCAGTCCAAGAGCGTATGAGAAGATAGGAGCAGAAGTCAGACCTTGTCTTTGGACAGATGGAAATTTGGCTCCATCCGGATGAAAATTGATTGCCCGGATGCTTGCACCATTCCATGTGTTATAATAGAAAAAGATATGTCAACTCCGTTACAGAGGAAGAACTGACCAGAATGCATGGGAACTTCAATACTCTATTCAAGTGAAAACATGCCCACACCAGATTAGATATCTAGCTCTCCTTTTAAATGTAATTATTTCAAATTTGTCCTTTCAAATGTAATCGTTTCAAATGTTGCGAGGGAGGTGAATGGGATTGCAGATTCTCTTGCAATGAACTGAGTGGCGAGAGGATTAATCACTATCAGAACCTTGTTTTCCTCATGAGGCTGTATTGTTTTCCCTTTTCTTTTCTTTTCTTAACTTGAGAAATAAGTTCATTCACACCACTCTGCGATGCTTTAAGGCGGCTTCCGGATTGAGGATCAACTTGGCTAAGTCAAAATTATATGGAGTGAATCTCTCCGATGCAGAGATAATCAAATATGCAGATCTCATACGATGCAAATCCGCCACTCTTCCTTCTTATTTTGTGGGTCTGCCCCTCGCTGCAGGAACCTCTCCGACTTCTATGTGGGACAAAATTTTGGTCAAATTTCAGAAACTTCTTGTGAGATGGAAGTGCTGATACTTGTTGATAGGGGGCTGTCTGACTCTCATTAAAGCCGCTTTATCTAATCTCCCTACTTATTTCATGTCTCTTTATAAATGCCCTGTGTCGGTGTCATATAATATTGACAAGTTGAGACGTGACTTTTTGTGGTGTGGTCAGGAAAATCAGAGAAAATTCCATTTACTTGACTGGCAGGAAGTTTGCAAACACTTTCAAGAAGGGGGAGCTAGCGTAAAAAATCTGAAGATTATGAAAAAAGCCCTTCTGGGCAAATGGCTGTGGAGATTGGGTACCGAAAGTGGCTCTCTCTGGAACTCTTTGATCAAAGGCAAATATGGTTGTTCCCCAGGTGGTTGGTGGACTAAAGATTCAACAGTCTATAGGGCTTCTCCCCTTTGGAAGGGCATCCTGAGCACCAAAAAAGATTTCCTCAAAAACATCTCCTTCGAATTAGGTAATGGCTGTGCCATTTGATTCTGGGAAGACTGCTGGGTCCATGACACTCCTCTGATGTATCAATTTCCAAGCTTATACCGGCTATCTCTGTGCAAAAACTTTTTTGTGGCTAACAGTTTCTCCTTCACGAACGAAAACGTTGTTTGGGACATCAAATGTGTGAGAAACCTTCATGATTGGGAAATCTCTGAGTTCGGCGACCTGCTATCTCTCATCTCCAAAGCAGTCCCAGTCATCAACATCCCTGATAAGCTGGTATGGCCTTCGGAAAAAAATGGGATGTTCTCAGTTAGATCGTTCTACGCTCGGTTATGCACCTCTCCTACTTCAGCGGCTTCTAATGCATCTTTCATATGGAAATATGCGGCCCCTCCCAAATTTATTTGCTTTGCTTGGCTTGTAGGAAAAAATAGAATTCTGACTGTGGATAATCTTAAGAAGAGGGGCATGCAATTAGTTAACATCTGTTTATGTTGCACGAAAGAAGAGGAATCCGTCGATCATCTCCTCATCCACTGCTCCTACGCCTCGCAAATCTGGGCTGAATTTTTCCGCCACTTCGACATGCACTGGTGCTCTCCATCTTTAGCTTGCAACCTCCTTTCGGCTTGGCATGGAATTAAGATTGACAAAACTAAAACTCGCATCTGGTGGCTCTCTATCCTAGCCATCTGGTGGTCTATATGGGAGGAAAGAAATGAGAGGTGTTTTAATGACAACGAGAAGTCAGCCCAATCAGTCTGCTCCCGCACTAAAAATCTGATTTTCGAATGGGGGGGAATTGTTCTGGGGCTTAAGGATGTAGATTTGCTTTTCTCAGGGGGCTAGGCTTTGCTGCTATCTCAGCACCTTCCCTTGCGCCTTCTCTTCTTCTGCTCTTTTCTTTAATGAAGTTATCCTTTAAAAAAAAAAAGTTCATTCAAGAAAGAAAGTGTGCCCACACCATCCGAGAATTACAGTCTCCCATTCACTTGAGAAATAAGTCATCATTCAAGAAAGAAAATGTGCCCACACCATTCAAGAATTACACTCCCCCAATACAATGGCAAACGTCCTAGCCTCTGATCTCTTTGGCCAGGGTAACAGTAGGAAGCTTGTAGCAACTTTAACATTACAAAATTGCCACCCAAATCTCGGTCCTTTAAACATGACATATGCCCTGCTATAGCACACCCGTGGGCAATAACACTACTGATCTGTTCTGCTAAAGTGGCTGATTTGATTGTCTGCACATCCAAACAGGCCCAAAATCAACACTACTGATCTATATGTGAAAATTCTGGTACATATGTCAGAATGTTTAGATTCTGACATAGGTACCGGAACTTTTGGATTCACTGGTAGGGTGTTGAACATTGAGGTCTCTGGTTTAAGCCAGCTTACCCAAAAACAAAAAGGTCTTTAGATTCATATACATAACTTGATTCAGTATGTTTTCTTTGTTATCTGTTATATCTTTATTGTATCATTGCTGTGAACTGCATTGTTTATTTATTTATTCCTAATTTAGTGGTTCATCTTTCAGGGTAGTAGCTACAGCAGTTACTTATTTCAGACGTGTTTATACAAGGTATGTTGGGTGGGGGGGATGAAATTCTTTCCACTGTAGTAATGTTGAATGCTATAATTTAGCTACCATTGCCTTTAATCATTGTAGCATTCATAAATTTCAGGTCCTTTGTTTTATTATTTATCATGTGTCCGTATCTTGATTTTTTCAGATTATAGGAAAATTGAAGGCATTTTTTCGTGAAGGATGGTTTACACATAAACATGCTGGTGGAAGAATATGCTTGTTTTTAAGCAGTTTCTGACTTGAATTTCCTGAGAAAACAATTTTCGAGCTCTCTTTTGTTACATCAATTCATTGAGCCCACCACCTACTGATTTTTTTTTTTGAAACACAATGATTTTTATTTATTTATTTATTTATTAAAATCACTGCAAGCATAAACGATACAAAAGGAGCCCCAAACAATTAAAAAAAAAAAACAATCTGCAAGGATATTCATATCAGAAGCTCACTCTTTTACATAGGTCTTAGCCCACCCTAATAATAACGAAAACAAACTACTCCTGTCCCTAAAGCATCGATTGTTTCTTTCTCCCCAAATGGACCACAAAAAGGCCAACAAGGAAAGCTTCCAAAGCTTCTTTCCATCTCTCCAGAATCTACCACCGTGCCAAGCAAGAAATAAATCCTCGATGTTCCTTGGTATCACCCAAGAGATATTGAACACCCCCCTAAAAGCCCTCCTAAATGGACCTAGCAAGCGGGCAATGAATAGATAAGTAGTTTACCGATTCTCCATCGCTTAGGCACAAGGAATACATATTGGGAATGGACATCGACCTCTTTTGAAGATTGTCAATAGTAAGTACTCGATTCCTACTCACTAACCATGCAAAAGCCGCCATCTTTGGAGGAGTGCCATAGCTACTTACAAAAGCCAATGGGCACTACCTCAAAACTGCACCCTCTGATATGAGACTGGATAGAGAACTTGCCTGACTTCTCTAGGCTTGACACCAAAGAGTCTTTCTCCCCAGGAGACAAGTAAAACCTATGAAGCTTCACCGAAGCCCTTGAGAATTTCTTTAACTCATCAAAAAGATTTCTTCTACAAGCAGGAGACCACACAATATCATATCCGAGAGGCGAGAAGCAACCCGCCACAATTGCTTTGACATCCAACGCTATCTTGTCTAGCCAAATGTCTTCCCAGAAAAGCAACCTTTCTCCATTCCTGATTGCGGAGTTCTCACCCCCTTCTTAAAACTCTCCACCACCCTTTCTATAGCCTTCCATAGACCGGGGTTTCTATATAAAGAGGAGCCCTTTACTCGATATCTGGTAGCTAGAATCTTGGTGAGAATTTTGTAGGGATTTCTTAACAAGCTAATGGGTCTAAAATCTATTAAACTCTTTGCTTTATCCTTCTTTGGATGATGGCGATGAATGAGTTACCCAATTTTGAAGCTAACCACTTTTGAAGAATTCTTTAATAAACCGCACCATATCACCTCCCAGCACCACCCCAAAACTCTTGAAGAAAGCCAAGGGAAAACTGTCCAGCCCTGGTGCTTTCCCCTACCTACCGATGAGCATTTCCATGAACAAAATTTGTCCTATAGCTCCATAACCACTTGCTAAGTCCCTACATTTGATTTCTGAAGTGGCCAACTCATCTTTTTCTTAGTTAGCATTTTATCTGCTCAAGGTGATTTGGACTTTGATGGTTGGAGATTTTTCTTTTTTCCTACTCTTAAGTTTCAACAGCATAAATTTGGTAGAATTTGGAATGTGTGGCTAAACCAAAATTTCTTACATTAGCATGGTTCAGAAAATTGGAGTCTCCATAGAAGCTACTTCGATTGAAGTTTATTTCACAAGTAACTGAGAAGTAGGGTTACTGCAGGTTGATTTGGTTGGTGTTATTAACTTTCACTCTCAAAAAAGAAGAAAAAAATAGATTCTATTTCAAACAACGTGCATCTTTGACATGAAATGTTGTGGTTCTTGGCAATATTTCCTTGAGGAGAAGCTGCTTCTATTCTTAGAGAAGTCTTTTGAACTTGACATGGTTGCTTCTGGCCTACAACTGACAAATGCCAAGGCAATAAAAAGACCATTTAAGTCAACAACAGTCATTAATCAATCATCATTTTAACCTTGTCCCACTATTTTATGGTTGGCTTTACCATTGAGCCTTCATTTCTTTCTTACTAGCTCAAGCTATGTGGTTTTAGGTCTTCCCATGGTTTTAGAAAACGGTTACCATACGGCTAATACGGTCTTGTTGTAACAATATCGACCCCCACCATTACATGATACGGGGGTGTACCGGTTACTGGAAAAAAAGGGGGGGCTGTATTGGCACCAATATAAACAATCGATACATGGATGATACGACTGATACATCCATAAAGGCCCTCCTCTTTTTTTCTTTTTTCTTTTTTCCTTTTTTCTTCTCTTATTATTATTATTATTTTTTCACTTTTTTCTTCATTTCAACCCTAGAGGAAGCTTAGAAAATTATTTTAGACTAGATCTAGGCCTATTTTGGTAATCAAGACGCAGGATTTGAGTGGACTCGATGTATCAAAGCAAAATGGAAGATTTTGGGGAAAATCTGGACAAAGGGGTAAAGCATCACTTATTTTCATCTTCTCTTTTTTATTTCAGTGAAGTGGACCATAATCTGCCAAATCATGCTTGATTTGTGTTCTGTTAGGGCGTAATTGGTTGACTTTCAGCAGGTCAAGCCGATAAACATCATTCTTCTCAAAGAACAATCTGATATACCATTAGGTTGCAGAGTTCCTCATGACTTTTGATTCTACCAAACAATCCCTCCGCCTTTTTAAAGCAGAGTGCTCTTGGGCAAGATTTTAGATTCAAGGTATTCCAACAAGATTTTAGATTTTTTTTTCCCTTCTCAGAAAGGAAAGAGAGAGAAAGCTCTCCTTTCCTTCTCTTCTTCTGTCGCCTTTTCTCTCTCTCTCTCTCTCTCTCTCTCTATCTTCTTCAAGGACGTTGACACGGAGAATCTAGAGTGATACAACGCCATGTCTTCTCTCAGTAGAGAGCTTGTTTTCTTGATCTTATAGTTCCTCGATGAGGAGAAGTTCAAGGAGACCGTTCACAAGTACGTGTGCTTCTAATTCATGTATGTGGGACATCTTATCATTGCAACCATCTGGGCCTTATAGAATAAGAAATTCCGGAAAGGGAATGATAGCAGACGATGAACCAGATGACGAACTAGGCAAACCGACAGAGGTAGGGGAGATAGTGCAGAACAACGATCATTATCAACAATGGCAGATGATCAGTTCGAAATCCCTGAAAGGGAAGGTGCCGACCAGGAAGAGAATAGCTTATGTGTCATATCCAACGCTTTTTGTCAAAGGGTACCCACAGGGTTGGGCGCCGCTTAACTTCGAAAGAATATTCGGTCGCGCAGGAGTAGTGATGGATATCCTTCTACCTAGAGACAGGGTATCCGGGGCCTACAGAGGCTTCGCCTTGGTCCAGATGATCTCCGAAGAGGAGCTGGGAAGAGCAGTTCAAATGCTCCATGGTGAAAAATTTGCCGGAAAAGCGATGTTAGTTCAAAGGGCTCGTTTCGGTCCGGACAGGCTACCGCAGAAGAAAATAGGTGATTCGCATGTGATCTCAAAGAGGGGCTCCGATGGGTTCACATCTGCAATTCTTCGGAAAACCGGCCACAACAATCCGTCTACCTCAGGCAATCTTTCAAAGATGCATTATTACAACTGGTGGCAGCGGATTCTACAATTCACACTGATTCAGTATACACGACTCCACGACAAAAAGGTACTCAACACTTCAATCCCGATTCCCCTGTGATCTCGGAGCCTCTCGACCCGATGTTGATATGCATTAGCAAGGACAGGTTCGCTCAGTCTAAAACAACATTGCAAAATACTGTGGTAGCGACCACCAGAGAAGGAGCTTCATTAACGCAGGTTAAAAACTGGATCACGGATTGTTGCGGCCTTAACCCAGACACCTATTCCATAAAACCTATCGGGTACAACGATCTATGGATCAAAGTCCGCCCAGATGTTAATCCGGAGCTCCTCGTTATGGTTGGTGTTTTGCATCCTGAAGATTTGATTGTCAAAATTCAAATGTGGAATGCTTTTTCTTCCTTCAGTTTGGAAGAGTTCTGGATTCTTATTTGGGGGGTCCCTCTCGAGTTATGGTACGAAGACTTTTTTACTACAGCCATCTCTAAAATCGGAACCCTGATAGAGCTGGATTAGAAGACGAAGATGGGGGAGGAATTGGGAGTTATCTGCGCCAAAATTAGTAGGCGAAAAGGGGAGTTGCTGCCGGCTCATCTAAAGGTTTTTGTGGATGGACGAGTGGTGGAACTCCTGGCGCTCAGGGAGACAAGGGAGGAACTCCACCCGAGGTGGGGTGACGTCTGGAAGCTGAAGGAGGGATCGTATTCCTCTCCGCCGATAATGGCAGCAGGCATGCAGGTGTAGCGGAAAGCCTCCTACTCCGCTGGAGCACGGGATCCTGATCTTACAGCTGGCTTCCAACGGGAGAACGTTGCTACGCATGCGTCGATTCAGCGTCCTAAACGTAACCTGCAAGGTACAGGCACATCAGTAGAGAGCTATCACCCAAATCACGCTGCGAGTGTATCTCTCTCACGTGTGGAGTCTACATGTGGCGAGGTGATTGGTTCGATCTCTCGTGCGGAGCCGACGCGTTTGGAAAGGGTGATAGGTGGCTCGGAACATGTGTCTTCCTTTCCTACGGAGTCGATACGTGTCTCTGTGCATGGGTCGCTGGCGTGCGAGACACGCGAGCGTATTAATTGCATCCAGCCGCTACAAACTCTGGCAGAGAGCATTGGCGACCCTTCGGCGTTCGAGGTACGTGACGCGTGGCTACGCCCCGCGTGTGATACACGTGATCGCAATATTTCTCTTCAGCTTTTGTCACCTCACGCTGAGAAAAACAAAGGGCACTCTGCAATCACGACGCGTGTCTGCGTTAGGGCCCCAAAAGCATTTGGGCCGTCCACATGGACACTGGATGGTAACTTATGTTAGATGGGAGCGGGAGCGGGAATGGCTATCTTCGCAGCGAAATTAAAGGGGCATGGGACAGATATTGGAGCGGGAAGGGAGTCATCTCCAGAAACTGTTATCAGTTTGGGGATGGTAGCTGAAGCTTTTGACGAGGTGGCTGGAATAGGTTTGTCGGATTCTTCTCGTCGGAGATCCCTAAACCTTAATAGTCCACCCCAGCCTGACCCAATTATGGGTAGGAGCCTTATTCCCGTCCCGGTTTTTCCGTCCCCATTGATGCTCTTGAAAGCGACCAGCTCGGAATCTCCTTCGTGTCGGAACACGAGACGGGACATTTTGAATCGGGATTTGATTATGGCCAGAGAATTTGATCATGTCTCGTGGGCTTCGGATGGCCCCGATTCGCCTTCATCCATCCCCCCCTCCTCGGTCTCGGGAGGGGATGCTCTATCAGACCAAGACTTACTACCTCTGTTTCAAGATAGGTGCGAGGATGACATTTTGAAAGCTAAACCTTTACAAATTCGAACTGGTTGGTCGCCCGTTAAAGCAGGTACATTGGACCACAATCTTATCGAGGATGGGACACAGGCGAAGCTTGCTGACTCTATCCAGAAGAAAAAATGGGTGAGAAATGCCATCAGTCATGTGGGAAGAGCGCTGGGCTTGTCTTTTGGCGACTGTCCGGAGGATTTTATTTCTTTGTTTCATTGCGTGGAGTCTCGCGGGAGACCAATCGCAGATCTGAGGTCTCCCAGAAGACGTCTCTCAAAGTCATGCAGTAACAGGGAATTGCGGCGCCTTGCCGAGCGACCTGCTCTACAAGTCAGCAGAGTGACGGATGTCGCACCTCTGGTTCCTCGGGGCAGTGAAGTTCCTCAATGAAAATCTTCTCGTGGAATGTGAGGGGAGTGAGATCAAAACAGAAGCGAAGTCTCATTAAGGAGGCTTGCGGGAGGAGAAATCCTGATGTTATTTGTTTTCAGGAAACGAAGATTCAACAGATCGATAGTCGGCTTATGCGGTCGTTGTGGAAATCTGCTGATGCTAGTTGGGTGTTGCTGGAGGCAGTGGGTTCAGCAGGGGGAATTCTGGTGGCGTGGAGATTAGCTCTATGGCAACAAGTGGACAGCTGGGTCGGGAATTATTCTGTTTCGGTCATTCTTCAAGATAAGACCTCTCAGTTCTGGTGCCTTATCTGTTCGGTGTATGGCCCATCGGTGGACGCCTGTAGACAGGAATTTTGGGAAGAGCTCAGTGGGTCCAGGCAGAAGTTTTCGGGGCCGTGTTGCTTTGTTGGTGACTTCAATGTTGTCAGATCAATTGAGGAGAAATCTCATGGCCGTAAACTAACCTCTGCTATGCAGGCTTTTTCAGCTTGGATTAATGACCTACAGCTGATGGATCTTCATCTCAATGGTGCTAGATATACTTGGACTAATGGCAGAATGGACCCGATTTTCTGTAGATTGGACAGAATCCTCATCTCCCCAGATTGGCTGGACTATTTTCCCTCAGTGGGTCAATTTGCGCTTCCCAGAACTACTTCTGATCATTGCCTATTGCTCCTCCCAGTGGACGATCAAAATTGGGGCCCTAAACCGTTTAGATTTGAAAATTCGTGGTATAGAATCAATGGTTTCTCGCAGATGATAGCCGAATGGTGGGACGGTTTCAAGGTGGAAGGATTTGCTGGTTATAGATTAACATGCAAGTTGAAGATGTTGAAAGAGAAGCTCAAGATTTGGAATCAGTCCGTCCTCTGTAAGAGGGATTCAGAGTCGGATGCCCTACTGGAAGATTTACAAACTCTTGATACTAAAGCTCAATTGGGTTATATGCCTTCAGATTTCCTTCACAAACGAATTCACTTAATTCAAGCGATCTTAGCTAGAGCTCTGGATAAAGAAATGCAGTGGAGGCAGAGATCCAGGGTTAGATGGCTAAAGGAAGGGGACTACAACTCAAAATTCTTTCATGTCGTTCCAAGTATGAACGCAAGATGGAACAGAATCAATAGCATGGTGATTGAGGGAATTCGGATAGAAGATAAGGACAAAATTGCGGAAGAGGCGGTCAATTTCTTCCAAGCCCAATTCCATGATGAGGGAGTCAGCAGGCCGACTCTCGACAATCTTCACTTCCCCTCTATTTCTGCTGCTGAATCAAAATCTCTGGAAAATCCATTCACTATGGACGAAATTTGGCAGGCTGTGGTTTCTCTTGGTGGGGATAGGGCCTCGTGCCCTGACGGTTTTCCCATCTCCTTCTTTCATAATTTCTGGGACTCTCTCAAAGGAGATCTGTGGGACTTCTTCAACGAATTCCATCGCAGGGGCAGATTATCAAAGGGGCTAGGGGCCTCATTCATTACTCTTATTCCTAAATCCCAAGGCGCAGCCGCTCTGAAGGATTTCAGACCCATCAGCCTTCTTGGCGGGCCGTATAAAATTCTAGCGAAGGTGTTAGCCACCAGACTCAATTCGATTATTGGGAAGCTTATCTCTGGAAATCAGTGTGCTTTCATTCCAGGCAGGCAGATCGTGGATGGGGCGCTCATCGCCAATGAATGTCTTCATTCTGCTCACAAATCCGGATCCAAGTTTCTTATCTGTAAGCTTGACATTGAAAAGGCTTATGATCACGTTAATTGAGATTTTCTGCTATATTTGTTGAAGAGGATGGGTTTTGGTATTAAATGGATCCAGTGGATGGGAGTGTATTAGTTCGGCTCATTTCTCAATCCTCCTGAACGGATCTCCTAAGGGCTTCTTCAAGAGCTCGAGGGGGCTTCGCCAGGGAGACCCATTATGTTTGAGAGGCCCTCTCTAGATTATTATCCAAAGGTGAAGCGGCGGGTCTCTTTCAAGGTATTACAATCAGAGGAATGGAAACTTCAATTTTGCATATCCAATATGCAGATGATACGTTGGTGTTTTGTGAGGCCGATCTGGTTTTTGTGGATAACTTGCATGTGGCTCTTCGTTGTTTTGAAGCGGTTTCGGGATTGAAAGTGAACATGGCCAAGTCTAAGCTGTTTGGGGTCAATTTGGAGGTGAAGGAGCTGACAAAATTTGCCGCCAAACTGGGCTATATGATGGCGAACCTCCCTTCTTCTTTTGTAAGTCTGCCCCTATGTATTGGGATGCCCCCGAAATCCGCTTGGGATAAAGTGATTGGGCAGTTTGAATCTTATCTTGCCAAATGGAAATGTCGTTTTCTCTCTCGTGGTGGTCGGCTTACCCTCATTAAGGCGACTCTCTCGAATCTGCCTGTGCACCTCATGTCCATCTTCAGATGTCCTGCTAGTATTATGAAGGCAGTGGATAGACTGAGATGTGAGTTTCTGTGGACTGGAAAGTCTGAGACCGGTAAGTTTCACCTAGTCAAATGGAAGCAGGTGTGTTGTAGTTTTCAAAGGGGGGGGGGGGGGAATTAAGGACCTCAAGATCATGAATTCAGCCCTCTTAGGGAAATGGATTTGGAGGCTCGGGTGTGAAGATGGTACCCTTTGGAATCAGGTGATCAAGAATAAATATGGCACTACTTAGGGGGGCTGGTGGTCAAAGTCATCCTCCACTTATAAGGTTTCGGCCCTGTGGAAAGGAGTTCTAGTCATGCAAAAGCAGGTGTTGAATGTGATTGAATTTATCCCTGGTAAGGGTAATCGCATCCGTTTCTGGTTGGACACTTGGTTAGGTGATCGGCACCTCAAAGAAGTCTACCCTAATATCTTCCGTTTAGCTCAGTGTAAAGATATTACGCTAAACAGATGCGGTTCTGATGCTGGTGGGGTGACAGTTTGGAACGTGGTCTGCAGGCGGCATCTGTTCGACTGGGAGGAGACTGAGTTCATTAATCTGTTGTCCGCTCTCCACTCGGTCAAGCTTCACCCAATTGACGCCAACTGAATGTCTTGGAAATGGGATAAATCAGGTGTGTTCACGGTGAGATCCTTTTATTGGAAGCTGGCAGCCGATAATGGTAATTCTACTGCTGTTGCACCTCCCATTTGGAAATGTGGCGCCCCTCCAAATATCAGGATGTTCGGCTGGCTGGTGGTTCTGAAAAAAATTCTCACAGTTGACAACCTTCAGAAAAGGGGAATGCCGCTGGTTAACGTCTGCTGCTGCTGCATGAATATGGAGGAATCAATTGATCATCTTCTTCTCCACTGTTCTTTCATCTCCTCCATCTGGGCGGAATTCTTGTGCTGTTTCAAGATAAGCTGGAGCAATCCTGATTTGGTTAGTAGTATGCTGTCGGCGTGGTTTGGGGTCTCCTTGGACAAGAGAAATAATCGTTGTTTCCGCAACCTGTCCAACTCTACTAACAACTGTCCAACTCTACTAACAACTCCATCGCTAGCGCTAAGCGGCTGCTGATTGAATGGGTTGCGGTAGATTCGAAGATTAAGGGTTCCGATCTGTTTTGTTTGCAAGCCTAGTGTGGTCTGCCTTCTCAGCGGACCGCCGCTTTTTGGTTTCCTCTCCTTTTTCTCTTGTTTCCGTTTGTTGTTTTTCTCTCTTTGTTTCTTTTTCCTCCTTTTCAATGAAATTTGGTTATCCTTCAAAAAAAAAAAAATACAAAAAAGAAAAAGAAAAAAGATTTTGATGTTTTACATTGTTTCCTATTTTCCAATAATTTTTTCAAGATCTTTCGGGCAAAGGGAAAAAAAAAATCGGTTGTATGGATCCATATCGTCCAATACAGGTCATATATGGTCCAGTTCACCCCATATCTGATTGTTTCTGGGCCCAGCCGATAAGCTTGCTCATACCTTTATTCAGACCTTGGTCTTCCCCACATTCTCCTTTTAAGCCTTTCAATGTTAATTAAAGTTGCCCTCCTTAACAGAACCGTCTTTGGAAGACGGTTCTTGTAGCACATGGCTGAACCATCTTTGTTGGCTCTTCATCATTTTATTTCCAACTAGGGCTACTCTTAGGTTGCTTATTCTTGATTCTATCCTTCATTGTCTTTCCAGTCATCCATCTCAATATCCTCATCTTTGCAACGTTCATCCTCTAATGTTGCCTCCGAATTGCCCGGCAATTTGCCCCATATAGCCTTTCCGATCAGATAGTTGTCTTATAGAAATTTGGCTTATAATTTGTGTTGACTTCAATAGTAGAGAAAGAAGAAAAAAGATGAAGAGAAGAGAGGATGGGAGAAAAAGAGAGTCACCCTCTCTTACTTTCTTATTTATATTAACTGAACCATAAAGATAAAAGGTATGGTATACTGTAGTAGTACATATAACATATGTGCACTTACTCTTACACTCAGGGTATCCCAAATCGGTTACGTTTCGGCCGTAACGGCCGATACGTAACGGTAACGGTGGGACCCGTTACGCGATACGGGGTCGAACCGAATATACGCCTAAAAAAAAAAAAAAAAAAAAAACCTTACCTTTTTTTTCCTTTCTTTTCTTCTTCTTCTTCTTCTTCTTCTTCTTCTTCTCGAGCAGCTGCTGCTTCCTTTCTTCTTCTTCTTCTTCCTCTCTCTCTCACTCTCTCTCTGTCTCTCTCCCAATCTCTTCTTTCCCGTTTCCCTCTTTTTTTCTTTTCTTTTCTTTCTTTCCCTCTTTTTTTCTTTTCGTTTCCCTCTCTCTCCGTTTTTTTTTTAATTTGCCGCAGCTGACTGCGGTACGTGTCACGCAAAGACGAGCGCTGACACTCCTCGAGCTCCGAGTTGTACGAACGGTTCAAAGGAGATCAAAGTTATATGGGCTCCACGGTGATGTATTTATTACATCTACACCGTTCACCTATTTTCAGAGATCATTTTAAAGCACCAGCCAAAAAATGAATTATATCCAGAGATCATCTGGACCACACCAAAAATAGCAGCAAGGATAATAATTTTCACGGTTAAATAATTTAGGGCGCACGTAACGTTTATTTTCCATCCAATCATATTAGACCCAAGTGGGCCTCACCATAATGTATATATTTTATCCATATCGTCCATCCATTTTGCAACGTCATTTTAAGTCAGGATTCAAAAAATTAGTAATATCCAAATCTCAGGTGGACCACACCATAGGAAATAGTGGTTATAGAATGCTCACCATTAAAAATTTCCTAAAGTCCACTGTAATGTTTATTTTCAATCTAACCTATTAATTGGGTGACATTGACGTGGATGAAAGGAAAACACCCATGTCAGCTTGATCTAAAACTTTTCTAGCCCTCAATAAATTTTTAATGGCGAACGTTTAATTATTATTGTTTCTTACGATGCAATCCACCCGAGCTTTGGATGTGCCTCATTTTTGGGCTCATGCCCTAAAATTATTTGGCAAAATGGATGAATGGTGTAGATATAACACATTCATCACGGGTGAGGCCCAAAAAACTTTGACACGTGTGCTGCACTTTACATCCGAGTCCCTCCTAATTCAAACCTTAAAAAATTGTACATGAGACATATATTAACTTGAAATTTGACAATTAAATTATGGACTGCAATTGCTAACTCACAATGCCAAAATCAAATTATTTGAATAGTTTTAATTGTTAATTTGTGAACTTTTATTTTTTAAAATAGGGCCTTTTGATTTTTATTTTTTATTTTATGATTCACTATCCAATAAATGTCCACCAATTTATAAGTGGGATAATGACAATAAATGGCATGAATTTGAGGCTGATTTAGAGAATAAATTGGTCCTCCAAGTCAGCCCCAAATTGACAACGCCATCTACCTGAATTTAATTTTATTTTTTTAAAGAACTATTGGGAGAAATGATATCAAGATGTTAAGTATATAAATTACATATTTAAAAAATTAAATATATGAATTTTGTAGTCAAATTCAAGTTACCTGGTTAAAAAATTAATCAGACAGTCCGATACAACTTCTCACCAAAGAGTGGACCGTTACACCACCATAAACATGTTCCAATTTATAAATGAATGCATATTTGGAATGCTTAGAATATTCTAGATTTAATCCATATTTTTTCATATTTTTTTGGCAAAAAAAAAAAAATGCGCCGTTACGCCCCCGTATCCGTATCGGTTTCGGAGGGCACCGTTACGCCAACCGATACCGATACGGGACACCTTGCTTACACTCCCCCTCAAGCTAGAGCATAAGTATCACACGTGCCCAGCATGCCTGAGATGTTGTGAAGATGAAAACTACTGTAAGCTTTGGTGAAGATATTGGCCAACTGATTGTTAGTCAATAAATGTCATAGTCAACATAATGTATGAGTATTTTCACATCGGGCTCGAGTGAGGTTGCCTATAGGATGCAAGGGCACACTCGGGGTGGGCGGCCCGTGTGAGACGGGCCCCAATCGTGTGAAGCGGAACCCACATAAAGTGGGGCCCATGAAGGGAGTTCGGCCAAGGTCCTAACCTATGGGATGTGGGGCCTGGGCTATGAGATAAAGGGATTGATTCGCCATGCTTTATCAGTTTGAGCTTTCAGAGCAAGTGGTTAATTGTCGTGCATCAAAGTGGTATCAAAGCGGGAGTCTCGTGTTCCTCACCGGGGGTGATTAATGTAGGGACATTTTCACACCGGGCTCGAGTTGGGTTGCAAGAGCACACTTGGGGTGGGCGGCCTGTGTGAGGCGGGTGGCTCGCGTGAGGTGGGGCCCACCCGTGTGAAGCGGAATCCATGTGAAGTGGGGCCCACAAGGGGGGTTTGGCCGAGGTCCTGACCCATGAGATGTGGGGCCTGGGCTATGAGATAAAGTGATTGATTCACCATGCTCTATCGGTTCGAGCTTTTAGAGCAAGTGGTTAATTGTCCCATACCAAAAGTGGTATCAGAGCCAGGTTAATTTGGACCTTCATGCCAAACATGATGGACCTAATTATCTCTAGAAGATTTTATTCTTCTTCTTCTTCTTTTGCCCACCCTATTTTGGTAAGGTGTATCTAGACAAGATTGTAGGTAAATCATGGTATAGATATTCCCTAGCATTGTCTGACCTGAAAACTGTTATTTTATGTCAAATTGTATGACAAACTTATAAAACATTTTGATAAACGAAGCAACTTCATCTCTACTCTCTATAGGATAAGTCTATGTAAAATGAGAATAATCATCAATAAAAGAGAAAATATTGATAGCCAAACACAAACAACAGGGACATACCCCCACCCATCATAATGAATTAAGGAAAAGACAAACTGTTATTACAACTAGAAGTGAAAGATGTTCTCCAATGTTGGCTTGTTTCATATTTAAAATTTGCATCACTAAAATAAAATCATATAAACCTTTCTACCTTTGTCTAATAAGCTGGACCAGTTAAAATGGAACTGCACAACCTTGAGTCATGTATGATTAAATTGCCTACTCTCATCTATTAACTTAGTTCCTAACTCTCTGACTCGTTTCCCTTGAACATCCCACAGCACTACCCTTGCACCCCAACAATAAAATTCTTTTGTTAGTTGTTTTTGCATGATAGACTTCCAACTAAAGTCCGTATCCGTGGGCATTATTTTACTTTAGACATCCTTAAGAATTGGGTTTTCTGTGGAATCCAGCATGAAACCACCTCTCATCCATTCTTCCAATGCTCCCTCTCTAACAACCTATGGAAACACCTTCTCATCAATTATAACTGCAGTCTCAACCTACCTGCATCCACTAAGCTTGCTTTCCTAACTAGGCACTAGGCATCCTCACAACATAGATACCCAAAACTCTTTTGGCAGGCTCTCTTCCCATACACTTTATAGAGCATTTGGTTAGAACACAACAGCTGGAATTTTAGGTATTGCCATGGGCAGGTTTTGATGATATCAGCTTGTCATGTAAGATAGAATGATGACTTACTGTCTGTATGTACATCATGCAAAGATGAAATAAAATGTTAAAGCTCCACCTCTTTGATTTGAGCAGATGAATGCTTGTCAAAAACAGTGTAGTAGTGAAACATGTGCCAGGGTCCATCCTCATTTCAATTATGAATGGCTTTTCTCAGTTGCAATTCCTTTTCATGAATTAGTTTTCTGGTTTCAGGAAGAGTATGACAGAATATGATCCACGTCTTGTCGCTCCAACCTGTTTGTACCTGGCATCGAAGGCAGAAGAAAGCACTGTGCAGGCCAGACTTCTCACATTTTATATCAAAAAAATGTGTAATCTTATAACACCGCACCTTCTTTGACTTGCTTTTTATTCAGGCCTACCATATAACTTTGAGAAACTATCCGGTGCAAAATACTAATATTTGAGTTATCAACACAATCTCGGTATATGCGGCACACATGTATTGATTGACCGTTTGTTTGTTGGACTCACCGTGAAAAAGTGCACCCCAAAAAAACACAGCAATTAGGGTAATCCCAGCTGTAGAATGGATGAAATTTTAAGTATTTCAATTGGGTAGTTGGAAAAGAGGTCCTACAGAGGTCCTGCAGCATTCTTTGGGCAGAAGCTTTACAGTTGGAACTATGCTCATCTGACCTTACGATTTTTGGTGTATGGCTTACCCTTAATTGGACTCAAAAGGTGATCGGTCTGGATCTTGTACATGTGTGCGACATATATCAAGATTGAGTTCTTGAAAACTTCTTAGATGTTTGTGCTTTTAACTGGATCCTTTCCCTATACCCTTTACTGAGTATGACGTTTTGCCGAGATGATGATTGCACCCCTTATTTTGTTCTGTGCTGCAGCTTTGGATGAAAAATATCGATATGAAATCAAAGATATTCTTGAAATGGAAATGAAGCTTCTAGAAGCACTTGACTATTATCTAGTTGTTTATCATCCTTATCGTGCATTGTCCCAGTAAGCTTTCTTTCAGGACAGAATACTTCTTTTACTTGCTCTTTATGCACATTGGAAAGTACAATTTTCTGCAGTTTTCTGTAATACTGATCTATCTACCTCTGAATCCGTACTACATTTAAGCATCTCATGTAGGGCTGTCAATGGGCTGGACGGCCAGGCCGAGGTCTGTCCAAGACTGGCCCACAAAGGAAAACCTAGGACTGCACCCAGCCTATGCCCATGACAGACCAAAACAATCAGACCTGATCCCGAGCCTGAGCCCAGCCACCCACTTCTGTGCAGCATTTGGGCTGTTCATTAAGCGTGTCCCATGGTCCATGATATATGACCTTGGGCCAGGCTGAGGTCTGTCCAAGACATGCCCACAAAGTAAAACCTAGGCCTGAGCCCAGCCTGTGCCCATGACAGACCAAAACAATCAGGCCTGATCCCGAGCCTAAGCCTAGCCACCCACTTCTGTGCAGCATTTGGGCTGTTCATTAAGTGTGCCCCATGGTCCATGATATATGACCAAAATGCCCTTCAAATCCTAAACAAGCTGGGCCAGGCTGACAGACTCTTAAATGAACCCCGAGCCCAGCCTGGTTACTAAATGGGCTTAAATTTTAGGTGCTGGCCAGGCGCTGGGGCCTAGTATTCCAGGCCAAGCCTGGTCCATTGAAAGCCCTAATCTTATGTTATGTTTTATCACTTTTATTGGTTTCCATTCTCTTGCGGATCCTATTCTAATGAAACTACTCAGATGACTAAAGCCATCCCAGCTCTTATTTAAACGGAAAATAAAGAGGAAAGAAGACTTTAAAGATTCTTCTGATTGGGTTCCGTGGAGAGGAGATGCATGTTTTCTTTCTCCCCCTTAAAGGAACAAAATGAAAAGAAATGAAAATCCCATTGCGTTTATTCAAATTGTCTCCTTGGCCTTCTATTTGATGTTTGCTGGCCCCAGAGGCACACTCTCCACGTGCACCTTTACACGCAGCAAACATGCCATCTGGCGAAGTGAGTGGGATGCCTAGGCTGTGCATAAGGTGGGCCTAATGTGAAGATGACCTATTGCAAAGCTCAGGCTGCAGACCACATGTATTCATTGAATGTGGACTATTGGCCCTTTTTTGCTTGAACTGTCCATTGTTTACATGCAAGGGTGGCCCACCTAATAACTGGACCATGTTGAGTTTTGCAACAGGTCATCTGCATGATGAGATCCACATATCTCGCAAGCTTTGCAGGTTAGCACGTCTGCCATGCATAGGTGCTTGTGGGGCTATGATACCTCCTTATTTGAGATGCCATTTACAAAAATCAGGTCCTTCTAACTTCTTTATTTGATATTAAATTTGTGCTGTGGAACCTTCAAACTTTATGTTACAACCAGATCAAACAGGGATTTTAAAGGTTTTTCTTAGTGTGCGTTTGGCCACACCAAATATCATGAAATTTCATGATAGCTTACACAATTAGATCCATTAATCATGCAATGTAATGATATTTGGTGCTACCAAACGAATCCTTAAGAAGCATTTTTCTTTCTAAATTGCATAAACTCTTGTCATTCTCATGTTTTGTTGCCACATTATCCTTCAATCATATTCTAGCACTCTTCATATGATTTTAGTCTCTATGGTCTACATTTCTTGTTTTCTTCAGGACAGAAATATCTTACGTAAGAATATCATTCAAAATAAAAAAGAAAAAGAAAGAAAGAAAAGGTCTGATGTAAGAATATCTTCTATTTTCTAACAGATTACTACAGGATGCGGGCTTGACAGATTTGACCCAGTCATCTTGGTAAGAATTGTTCTGAACCATTTTCTCGAATGACTTAACTGAATTCCTTTTGACCATAAATAATTTCTCTACACTTTTTTGGTCTATTTTTCCATGGTAGAGTACTAATTCATGATATATGCGGATGAGGTTTATTGATGGATCAATAGAGTTGATGTGATGAAATGAGTGTAATGGATAATGTGTTGGGCGCCTGGATTTTGAGCTTGTCAGCCTGGTCTATTTCAAATTATTTATTTCTCATGGTTCAGGCCCCACCGTTGACAACTTGAGATGGTGAAAAACTACCATAATATGGAAATGGTGGGTTTGGGGTTTTGTTGTTGGATCCCAAGGGCACTACTGTGGCTGCTTTCTCGGTTCGTGCTCAGGCTATCTGTGCAACTAATGTGGTTGCCTTGGCGTCAAGGGAATCTCGTAGGATTACAAAGTCCAAGTTTATGCATCTCCCTCTAAGAATAACACTAGACAATACAACAGTTCTTAATTGGGCCAGGGGTCATGGTATTGTGCAGGGGGTCATTGCAAATATAATATTGGACACTGGATCGTTATCTAGTGAGCTAAACATTTTGTTTGCCCCTTGGAACCGAGATCCAATGATCCTATTTACTCCTTAGTGGTAGTCGGGTTTCCCGCTTGTTTTTGTTGTTTGGAAATGCCTTTTCCTTCTTTTAATTTAATGCAATTTTCATTACTTCCTAAAAAAAAAACAAGTTTTTTTAGAGATAACAAAATTTATTAAACGCCCGCCCATGGCAGGAAAAGAATACATAAGAAGTTAAAACACGTGCACAAAAGAAGAAATAACAACCTTAGCTGTTTGACATGAGAAGCCCAACCCAAAACGAAACCCTTTACAATGCCAATCACCCCATCTATGGTGGTCTTATCGTTCCCGAAGCTACGCTCATTACAGTCCTTCCATATGGCCTAAAAGATTACCATAATTAGGAGCCTCACAATTACTTTCCCAGCGCCCCTCCGTGCCATGCCCAAAGCAGATCATCCATAAACTTCAACATTACCTAGAATAAGTGATTCATTGCCAAAAAATAGTCCCACTCCTCTAGTGAAAGGGCAATGAACAAATACATGATCAATAGATTCTGCATCCGCCATACATGCAGATAAACATTTGGCAAAATTAGGGATCTATGCTGAAGGTTATGTATAGTCAAAACTCCTAGCAGCCAACCAAACAAACACCGCAACACGGAGGAACACCGTAAAACCAATAATTGAACAGATGGGTAGGCCTAGGAGAAGCCTCAAATAGAAGAGTGAAAAAGGATCGTACATAAAATTTTCTAGAATAATGCTCAGTCCAAATCATCAAGTCACACTCTTGATAAGCCCCAACAGGTCAACAAACTTTGCAGTCTCATCATCTGTCAAGTTCCTGCGGCAAGGAGGCACCAAACAACAGAGGCGCCACAAATAGAGAAGCACTGCTCCACTGAGGCAAAGCGATCCGGGGCTAAGGAGGCTAGTCTAGGAAATGATACTTGAAGCACCTTATTGCCACACTAGAAATCAACCTAGAACCGGATGTGCTTACCATTCCCAAAGTGGGAAAGCAATAACTCTCCGCACTAAATGCTCAGTCGTCACTATAGCTTTCCAAATACCCGATGCACGATAAAGAGAGGACTTCACCCTCCCTCTTCCACCCCATATTTGTCCTTCCAAAATCTACTCTCTTTGGTACCAAAATTTCAAATCCACTACTCATGGAGCATTGTGTTCATGATGCCCAAATTCTTTGTCCCCACTTCCCCTTCCGAAATCGGCTTGCAGACCTCCCCCCAACTTAAAAGTTGAAACTTCTAGCCATCCTTTGCCCCTTTCTAGAAGAAATCCTTTCTCAACTTACAAGACTTTCCAATACCGACTTAGGGCACCTAGAAAGAGACATAACACCGGCATGTTAGAGAAAGCTCCTCTCATTAGAGTTAACCGCCTACCCATTGAGAGATATTGACACTTCTATGATGCAAGGACATGTGATGACCTAACCCTAGCTGCATGTATAATCAGGTTAAAGAATATTCAAATAAATACATAATTAACCAACTGTTTCCAATCAAAGGGATTAGGTAAATCTCAACACAATGATGAGGTTATTTTGTCAGCATCATGCCCCCTAGCATAAGATCACGTAAACAATAAAAAGGGAGGACCTCGGGATATGAGGATATCCTAGATCTAACATAAGTTAGTCCACGATTAAGCTTGGATCTGATTCTACTGACTAACCACCCCTCTTTTCCGTTTGAACTAGGAAGGGGATATTCAGAAAGGAATGAAAGGGGTGAAGGATGAGGGGTTCGAGATAAAGAAGGTATAGGTCCGTTTGTCGTCAAAAGAAAAGAAGGATGATTCTTTTTCCTGCAACTCGAAGATCTTAGAAAGAGGGAAACCTGAAATTGGGGTGGAATCCTCAACACCCAAGGGCCAATCCTGAAACTCTAATCTCTTGAATAAAGAGGAAGAAAAGAGACGAATTTCTATTCATTCAATAATAAGGAAAATAGGGTTTCTCACAATGTATATGTAAGTTATGGAAAAAGTAAAAGTGCACTAAAGCCCCTGGAAACAAGAAAAATAACAAAAAGACTAAAAATAAAGAAAGTTCCAATAAAGCTCCTGAAACAAGAAAAAGAACAAAAAAGTCTAAAACTAAAACACCTGTGTGGTAAGGTATGAAATTCGACCTATGGATCTATGGTCGGGGTGCGGTCATGCTACTTTTACACTCGTAGCGCGTCAGAAAGTGGGTCCGATGGACCCATCGTCCATCTACATCAACTCCTTCGCTCTGGTACTCTAACGGCGACGCCTCCTCTGGTACACTTTAAAGGGTGCACCTCTGATGTCCGCATCAATTCTCTCCGGGTAGAAAGAATTCGCCACTGGCGAAAGTGAATTCCTATATCTCTTGAGCAAATCGGGGTGGATGCGCTGCAGCTCTGCCTCTGTGATCCAAGAGTTATCTGCAATGTGCCTGTTCCTCCATTTGATTAGGAATTTCTGGAAACCCCTTGGAGCGAGTGGAAACCACCCCAGAGTTCAAAATTTTCTCGATCTCGTCTCTTCTCGGTGCAAGTGGAAGAGAAGGTAAGATGAGTACATGAAGATCAGGCTGTGACCAAGGTCCATATATAGGGGGTCTGGGAAGAAATAGGGGAACTAGTGGATAGAGGTAATGGCTCGTGAAAGGGAACTAGATCTTCCACATTAAATGTGGAACTGATGCCCATGGTAGCAGGGATATCAACAACATAAGCATTAGACCCCAACTTTTTCACAATTTTATGTGGGCCTATGCTACAAGCATGAAGCTTCTTCACGGATCCAGGTGGAAACCGATCAGACCTAATACGAACCATGACGTCATCTCCAGGTTAAAATTCCCTAAATCTCCTGTGAGTGTAAGCAGAAAGTTTATAATGTTCATTACTTGAATTAATATTCCGCCTGATCTCACTATGCAATGCATGTATATGCTGGGCAAAGAACTCCTAACTTTGACAGACGCTGTGGGGTAGCCATGGGGATCAAAACTATGGGGGCTCGGGGTCTAAGACTTGAAACAATTTCAAACGGGCTCATTCCTGTGGACCTGTTCATTGAAGAATCATACGCGAACTCTGTTGTGGGAAGAAGAGTGTCCCAGATCCTGTGGTGGTCTCCAACCAGACATCTTAACAAATTCCCTAGGCTACGGTTCACTACCTCTGTGTGACCATTTGAATGAGGATGATATGCTGAAGAAAATTGGAGCCTTGCACCCAAAAGATCCTAGAGTCTTCCAAAAATAACTAGTGAACCTAGTATCTCTGTTAGACACGGTGGATCTAGGTACTCCATGGAGTCGCACAACCTCCTGAAAGAATAACTTAATGATGTGGGAGGCATCTGGGGTCTTATAACAGGGTAGGAAATGAGCCACTTAGAAAATCGATCAACAACCACGAGTATGGAGTCGTGCTTACGAATAGTCTTGGGAAGCCAAAGCACGAAGTCCATACTAACATCTTGCCACGGGCATGTGGAACTGACAAAGGAGTATATAAACCTGTATTTTGCTTCCTCTGCTTTGCCAGCTGACATGTCTGACATTGCCCTACAATCTTAGCCACATCTCGCTGGAGATTAGGCCAATAGAAACTATCAGATACAAGGGCAACTGTTTTATCTCGACCGAAGTGACCTGCCATCCCTCCAGCATGTAGCTCCCAAACTAGAAAATCGCGGAGGGATGTGCGTGGAATACAAAGCTTGTCTCCTCTAAAAAGATATCCATCTGTAAGTATGAACTCCGCACTCCTTGAGGGCGGGTTACTAGACAGTGACGCATAAATGATCCCAAAATTAAGACAGTTTGAGTACTCACCCTTGAGTTGCTCGAAGCCTGTAACTTTAATGCTCATGAACTGCAGCGTCATGATACGACGGCTAAGCGCGTTGGCAACCTTATTCTCTTTTCTAGCCTTGTGCTTAAGCACAAACTTGTACTCTTGGAGAAATTGTGCCCACTTGGCATGCCTAGGGCTTAACTTCTTTTGAGAGCTCAAATATTTTAAGGCCTCATGATCAGAGAACAAGACGAATTCTTGCGGTAATAAATAATGCTGCCAATGGTACAATGATTGCGCAATCGTATAGAACTCCTTGTCATAAGTGGAGTAGCATTTTTTAGCCTTGTTCAACTTTTCACTGAAAAAGGCCACAAGATGTCCCTCTTGGCTTAACACTCCACCTATGGCAATTCCTGACGTGTCACACGCTACCTCAAAGGCTTTGGTAAAGTCACGTAGACGCATAACCGGCGCTTCCATCATCTTCTTTTTAATTTCCGAGAAAGCCCATGTCGCAGCTTTAGTCCATTGAAACTCCCCTTTTCGTATGCAATCTGTGATGGGAGCCATAATCGAGCTAAATCCACGGATAAACGATCGATAGAATGTAGCTAGGCCGTGAAAGCTTCGCACGTCGTGTATGGTACGCGACTCAGGCCAATTGACAATGGCCTTGACTTTCTCAAGGTCTGCAGACATACTATCTGACGATACAACGAACCCCAGAAAGATAACACGGGAGGTCAAGAAGGAACACTTCTTGAGGTTTGCATAGAGCTTTTCTGCGCACAAGGCATTGCAGACCTGCCTCAAGTGCTCGATGTGCTGGCTAGGGGACGTACTATAGATGAGGATATCATCAAAGTACACAACTAAAAACTTGCCCATAAAGGGTCGCGACACTTGGGTCATCATACTCATAAACGTACTTGGGGCATTGGTTAACCCGAAAGGCATAAACAACCACTCGTACAGCCCGTCCTTCGTCTTGAAGGCAGTTTTCCATTCATCTCTCGGGCGAACACGAATTTGGTGATAACCACTCTTGAAGTCAATTTTCGAAAAGATAGTAGAGGTGGCCATCATGTCAAGCATGTCATCAAGTATCAGATGGGAAACCGATACTTGATAGTGATCTTGTTTATGACTCTACTATCAACACACATGCGCCACATGCCGTCTTTCTTGGGCGTAAGAAGCACGGGCACGACGCACGGGCTCAGACTCTCACGAATGAATCCCTTTTAAAGCAATTCATCCTGCCTCTTCAACTCGGCATGCTTGGTGGAGTTCTTTCTGTAGTGAGGGAGGTTTGGTAGGGTCGCCCCTAGGACGAGATCTATCACATGCTGAATGTCTCGCATCGGTGGAAGCTCGTTTGGAAAGTCCTCAGGGAAGACATCCCGAAACTCCTCTAGGACCGGATGAGCCTCCTGGGGTATCCCTATAGCAACCTTAGGTGTACTCTCCCTAGCCAGTAGGCCATACACTATAGTCCCCGCCTTAGTCTATCTCTCAGACTCCTTAGCATCTATGATGTGGAGAGACTTCGATTGAGGCACCCTTTGACTCTTAGGACCGTCTGGGGACGCAATATCTTTCGCTCCTGTTGACAATTTGGGAAGGAGTGGGCTCAAGACAAGCTTCTTTCCTTCATGCTTAAATACACAATTATTTGTATGCCCAAATATTGTGACATCTTTGTCATAGAGCCATGGCCTTCCCAAGATGATATGACGTCCATCATGACTACATCACACTACAACTTGTCCTTGTGTGGTCCAAACTCAATCTGAACAAGGCATCGCTAGGTCACAGGGAGGGATGTCGCATCCACCCAAGAAAGTCTGTATGGGTTGGGGTGAGGGACTGGTTTCAACCCCAGGTGACTCAAAGTAACTGGGGAAACTACATTCTCACAGCTCCCGCTGTCTATGATAACTTTGTAGCTCTTTTCTCTGCACTTGACGTGTGGAAAATGGTGGTCCTGCGCCAATCTTTGCTTTTCTTCATCTAGGTCAAGGCGCACCTCACCACTACAAGTGGGATAATCTCCACAATATCATCCTCGGCATTACTAGCCGGGTCAAGGGAGGGGATAATGATCTCCTCATCACCCTGGTCACCATCAACTTTATCTGCCACTTTCTTCCTCTATGGGGTGTTTGAAAACAAAGGCATTGCGCCCACCCTTATTTGAACACCTGGCAGTGATGTGACCCATGCCACCACAGCGGTAGCACTACCTTGGCATCGCAGGCCTAGTACTTGGTCCAACCATATTATTACCTCAATTTTTGTTGACTAACTGTGTACTATGTTGAAGTCTGGGTTGAATTCTGACCTGAGGTCTCGCTCGTTGCGGAGCTACTCTAGGCACAGTAGGTTGAAAATCAATCTCCCTCACATTGGACTGGCACACACAGTGCTCCACTTCCTGCACCACCTGGTAAGCATGTTCCA
This sequence comes from Magnolia sinica, assembly GCF_029962835.1. Classification (NCBI taxonomy): domain Eukaryota; kingdom Viridiplantae; phylum Streptophyta; class Magnoliopsida; order Magnoliales; family Magnoliaceae; genus Magnolia; species Magnolia sinica. The sequence continues at coordinate 15,941,961 of NC_080575.1, read as the reverse complement.
GACTAGTGACCATGTAAAGCGTGAGCTCCTGCTGAAGCTCAGGCTTGAGGCCCATATGGAAATGAGAGAGAGTCACAGCAGGATCCTCATCCACATCGCACCTCATCATATATTAATCAAACTTGGTGATGTATTCCGTCACTGTCATGGATCCTTGGCGCAAAATGTGTCATTGATTCAACATCTTCTGCCTGTAAGAAATGGGAACATACTTCTCTCGCAACAACTCTTTCATCTCAATCCAAAAGAGAACTGGCCCCTCTCCAGATCGCTCACGACGACGCTCCACATTCCCCCAATATAGTTTTGCTTGGCCCACCAATTTCATCTTAGCGAACCCGACTCATCGTGGGTCTGGCAGACCATGCCACTCAAAAAAGTGGTCCATGTCTGCTAACCAGTCAGAAAAAACTTTGGGATCCAATCTCCCATCAAAACTGGGGGCGTCAACCTTGATGCCCTTCATGACCCTAGAAACAGGGTCCTCATGGTCGTGGTATCTCTGGGGGTGCTAACGATGCACCTCATCATGGCCCTCCCATTGGGCGAGAAGAACAGGATCACGATTGTGTGTGGGTGGTAATGGATATATCCTATCGTGTCTGTTGCCAGGCCCACAGGCCTGGTCTGCGCCCAAGCCATCCCTAGGTGGATCAGGGCCCACAACTTGGGACTAATCAACAACCACAATGTCGAGTGTCGCCTGGGCTCCACCTACATTGGCGGTTAGAATACCAGCCTCTAGACGCACAACTCTCTCCTTTAGACGCGTGAACCTACCATCCTGATGCGCAAACTGTTGCGCAATATTATTCCTCAAGGTCCGAAACTGTTGATCCATTCTCTTAGTTAAGCCCTCCATAACCTTGGTAAATTGATCGGAGTCCATGGTGTAATGGAGACCGAACCCATGACCAGTATGTGTGGGCATACATGAGGAATGACAAGTGAATGGTCCAGATCTATGTGCGAGAAAGGGGTAAAAACGATTATACCAATGCAATGCAACTACCTTATATGGCATATATCTATATGGGGACTCAACAAAACCTAGGAAAAAGGGATTACTAAACTCAACAAAATATGACCCCTACGCTAAGCCGGTCACGCTAGTAAAGGGTTTCTGTAGAAATTTTTTACCATAAAGGCGGATTGACAATAAACTGACCTACGCTAAACCTGTTCTCTGACACCAAATTTGATGCAGGGACATGTGATGACCTAACCCTAGATGCATGTATAATCAGGTTAAAGAATATTCAAATAAATATACCAATTAACTAATTGTTTCCAATCAAAGGGATTAGGTAAATCTCAACATAAAGATGAAGTTGTTCCGTTAGGATCATGCCCCTTAGCAGAAGATCACGTAAACAGTAAAAAGGAAAGACCTCGGGATATGAGGATATCCCAGATCTAGTATAAGTCAGTCCACGATTAAGCTTGGATCTGATTCTACTGACTAACCATCCCTCTTTTCCGTTCAAACTAGGAAGAGGATATCCAGAGAGGAACGAAAAGGGGTGAAGGATGAGGGGTTTGAGATGAAGAAAGTATAGGTCCTTTTGTCGTCAAAAGAAAAGGAGGATGATTCTCACCTTTTCTTGCACCTCGAAAATCTTAGAAAGAGGGAAACCTGAAATCGGGGTGAATCCTCAACACCTAAGGGCCAATCTTGAAACCATAATCTCTTGAATAAAGAGGAAGAAAAGAGATGAATTTCTATTTATTCAATAATAATGAAAATAGGGTTTCTCACAATGTTTATATAAGCTATGGAAAAAGTAAAAGTGCACTAAAACCCTTGGAAATAAGAAAAATAACAAAAAGATGAAAAATAAAGAAAGTTGCAACAAAGCCTCTAAAACAAGAAAAAAGAACAAAAAAGTTTAAAACTAAAACACCCGTGTGGTAGGGTGTGAAATTTGACCCATGGATCTATAGTTGGGGTGAACACCCGTGTGATAGGGTGTGAAATTCGACCCATGGATCTATGGTCAGGGTGTGGTCATGCCTCTCCTGCACTCGTAGCATGTCAGAAAGTTGGTCCGATGGACCCATCGTCCATCCACATCAACTCCTCTAAAGGGTGCACCACTGATGTCCATATCATTCTAGCTAACGTGCTTCCTCTCAATTCTTTCACTAACCCTATCCCATAGATGCTTGGCAGACTTCCTGATGCAAAAGATGCAAGCCTAGGTATGAGGAGGGGAACGACCCTTTCTTGTAACCAAACTCATTCGCAAACTGCAAAAGATCTTCATTGGAGACATGAACTCCTAGCAAATCACATTTAGCCACATTGATCTTTGGCCTTGAAGCAACTTTAAAGTAAAAGAGAATTTTGTGAAGGTTATCCACCAAAGGCAAAGTCTGCATCGCAAAATAACAAGGTGTTGTCTGCATACTGAAGATGGCTAACTTGAAACCCATTGTCGGACACTTTGAAGCTGCTAATAAGACCATTTTCTTCCCCCATGTAGAGCATCTTAATGAGCGCTTCACTGACAACCACAAAAATATAAGGGGAAAGGGGCCCCCCTTGCTATAAATCCCTGTATGCTTTAAAGAAACCATTAGGTGACATGTTAATCAGCACTGAAAAAGAACCGAACTAAACACGAACGAATCCACCCCCTCCACTTCAGACCGCAATCCACCCGATCGAACATATAATCTAAAAATTCCCAATCAACGTGATCATATGCCTTTTCCAAATCAAGCTTACAAACGAGGTTGCTCTTTTTCTCTCTAAACCTATAGTTGATGCATTTGTGCACGATGAGCTCATTGTCGAGTATCTATCTACCCATAACAAAATCCCCTTGATTGTCTACAATGATCTTAGAAAGAATTCCATAGAATTGCAAAGCAAGGGTTTTTGCTAGAATCTTATAAGGGCTCCTGATGAGACTTATGGTACAAAAATCTTTTAACTGCTCCACACCCTCCAACTTAGGGTTGAGAGCTATGAATGAAGCCCCCCAACTCCGTAGATAGACGGCTATCCTCAGAGAATTCGAGCATGAACTCCATAACATCCTTCTTGATTGCCTTTAAAAGAATGCTATTGGGAAACTGTCGGGACCAGGAGCCTCATCACCACCTAAGGAGTCAATTTTTGCTTCAACCTCTTCTTCAAAGAACGACGCTTTAGGGAAGAGGCCTCCGTAGACACAATTTGTGGAATTCCATGTTGTCAAGCCGCCACCACGTCTACCAAGTGTAAAATTTTGTAGAAATTAACAATGGAATTGTAAATCTTTCCTTTATCTAATATTCTTTCACCATCAACAATAAAGCTGCCAATACGATTTCATCGAGCTCTAGCACTCACTATACAATGAAAAAATCGGGTATTTTTGTTCCCCTCCTTCAACCACACTGATCTAGAACGTTGCCACATCTAATCTCCTCCTCTCTAGAATGATTAGCATAACTTAAATAGAGCACTGCCCTCTTGTCCCTGTCTTTAGTTGAAAGCTCTCCCACCTCCTCTAGAAGGTCCAAATCATTAATCTCCTTAGCCATTCTGTCAAATTCTGCTTTCCGTGCCCTAAGCACTTCTTTTTTCTAGATTTTGATTTATTTATTTTTTCTTTTGATAACTTAAGCTTTCTATACAATTTGAAACCAACAAAGCCATCAACTTGTAAGGAACTCCACCAATAAGCTATCAACCCCTTAAAGACTTTAACCTCTAGCCATGCCAGTTCAAATCTAAAAGGTTTGGGGCCCCAATTTTCCTTTGCTACTTTCAAAACTAACGGACAATGATGTAAAATGGGTTTTGATAGCCCACACCGACGTGCCAACGAATAAAGCTTGAGCCAGTCAACAGGCACTAAGAACCTTTCCAGGCGCGATAAAATATCATCATGTTGCCTGTAAGACCAAGTAAATTTAGCTCATTCGAGCAGCAAATCCACCATTTCATGCTTAATCACCCAATCATAAAATTTCTTCATATTGTTGGTCAATTTACCCCCATTAGATTTTTCGTGCAGGAAACGCACTATCATAATCACCCCCGACCAATGTTTTATATATCGACGATATTGCTCGATATATCCCACGATATATCTTGTATCCTACCTGTGCGATACAAAATGCACAGGTGGTGTCGATACATCCCACATGTTCGATCCTGTGAGCATTTTCAATGTTCGATCCCCCTTTTTTTTTTTTTTTTAATTATGTTAAATCAGTGTCAAGTGGTTACAAATCCATTGGTTCTTCGTGTTTTGCATGAAAAATCACGGAGTTAAAGCTTTGATTTCGATATTCATTGGTTCTTCATGTTCTTTTTATTTTTTTTCAAAAATTTCCTTCAACTAACTCTCAATTGAGACTAATTTTGAAGTATTTAGGAGTATTTGATTAAATGATAATCACGTACACTCTAATTTCAAATTTTGAATGTAGGTGTTCCAATTTGAGAAAAATTGGGGAAAATTCAAAATTTCCCAAATTTCTCCCAAATTGCTTACAATGTTGCACTCCAAACATGAAATCGAGCATGCATGAGGGTTGATCTACTAATTTGTTAAGAAATAAAAATCATTTTTAAATTAAAAATTAATAAAAAATAAAATATTATTCTTTTTCGAAATTTCCTTTTAACCAACAGTCAATTGAGACTAATTTTGAAGTATTTAGGAGTGTCTGATGAAATGATCATCACATACACTTATGCATTCAATTTGAATATAGTTGCATTAGTACAGTCAGACATTGCATAACTTAAGACCCTATACAAAGGAAACCTATTATGTGCACTTCTTTTTTAAGATGTTATGATTTAAAAGTGTATATTACTGTCTTTTTTAATAATCCCTGAAATTTCATTGAAAAATTCAACAATTTCCCCAATGTTTCCCCATGTTCCCAAAAAGTGCAATAAATTACCTGATACAAATGATATATCCCAAGTGATAACCACTACGTATTTGTGTCCCAAGGATGCGATATATAACGTAATACCGATATTTCGAACATTGCCCCCGACGCACCACAGGGAATCCCATTTTTGCCGGATACAACTCAACTCAGCCCAAAACTGATCCTGCATATTTCTAGTGCACGGACCATACATGACCGTAAAAACCCACTGCTTCCTGGAACAGATTTCCCGAAACAAAATAGAAAGAGAAAATGAACCCGAAAAGTTGTCAATTTTCTTTCATAAATCGAAATTCCAAGAAATCTTTTCTTTCATAAATCAGAATTCCAGGAAATCATAAATAGGAACGATCTGCCTAAACGTAGGCACCTTCAATCTTAAGCACAAGAACACAAACAAACAGAAGAGAATAGCTCAAGAGATTTGTTTCAATTTCAAGATGCCTCCATACTACTCATCTCAGACCCTTATATAGGCTTTTGAGATTACATACAGGGAAAAAATAATGTTGTTAACAACCAATGACTTAATGACAAATATGGAAAAGAGATTAAAGAGATAAGAATGCATTAAAAACGTTGGACTACTGGATTATTCTTAGCTAGCTGATTGATTTCACTAGCTGACTACTTAAATAGGCTAGCTACCTAAATAGGAGGCCTAGGCCTCCTTATTGATGCGCCAACTATTGGGCTTTGATTTAATGGCCCTGGGCCTGACCCATGGATCGTGGCCCAAATCACCCTGCATCAGAGAAGCTTTCTCCATCACCTTGGGGACCTACTTACCTTCACCTGTTGGCTGTTGACAATCCTGTTGCCTTTGACTTGCTCTGCTCTTGACAAACTAATAAAACTCATTTGTGTCTTCATTGCGGGCCCCAAATGACATACCTACCTAGCCCCCAACCCTTTCGAGGATATCCTTAGACCATTTTAGTTGTTCTTCTGTTATGGAAACCCCCCGGGAGGGTCGAGCTTCGTCCCAAGTAATTGACGCTGCTTGCAACTAATCTTTTGCATTTGAAGTGTCCTCCATGTTCGAAAGCGTGAAGAGGTGTAATGATTACAACCTCCTCTAGCGAGTTTCCAAACTCCAACTCCCCTATTGTAGTCTCACTACCCTGATTTCCTGTAGAGCTGACTGAGACAGCTCACCGATCCTGCACACCTAAGCTTTTCTGGTCCTCTGATTCCATGTCACAATCTGCCATAACTTGGAAGTCTTCGTTGATGTGGTCTGTGGACTCCATTTCACTTACTTTTGCTTCTATAACAAGAAACTGCGGCAGCGGGGCCTCAGTCTTGCGAACTGGCTCCGTCTCTCTCTCTCTCTCTCTCTCTCTCTCTCTCTCTCTCTCTCTCTCTCTCTCTCTCACTATATATATATATATATATATATATATATATATCTAATATTTTTAAAATCTGCTTGGAAGAGGATGGGAAGGGTTTTTGACCAGAGAAAAAGGTGCGAAGTCTCCCACGTGTGACGATTGGAGACACGTGCCGGAGATCTTAAGTGATTCGCACATGACGGGGGGATAAAATAGCCAGTTCGCCAACAACCCTCTCACGTATTAACGAGGTAGCCACATTTGAACAGGAGGCAAGATGTGTCAACCCCCGACACCACCTCTTCCCTCTCCTTATAACATCCGTCGGCCGAACCTAGCTGAGGAGGACATGAATCCCAAACCAAGATTTGAAGCGGTCCGATGCAAGCAGAGGGATGATAAAGGAGGCTCCGACCAGGATCAGGATCTGAACCTAAACCCGAAGAGAGTCCCGGAGCCACATAAACTATGGACTGTGCTCCCACATGACATCTCACATTTTGCGCTGAGACCCGATTCAACCAGCTATAGCAGGCTGACATGTCGTCGGGCTTGTATCCGGTACTCTGCTGGAGCAGGTAGGGAGTGCTCCATCTTCCTTCGACTTACAACAGACATGGATCCCTGTCAAAGCTTAAGGCTCCCTATTCCTCCAAATCTCCCCCCTCTGGGCAAAGATCTCCCTCTCCCTTTCAACCCACACCTCCAGCATGTCAGACCCTGTTGCGATTTTGATCGATTTGGGAACAACTATCGATCTCTTCTTGCTAATGCTAACCCCAGCAACCCCTATCTCATCCCCATTTTCCATTGCCTCATCAATGGCTATAACCTCTCTGATACAAGACTCAGCAGCAACAAAAACTTCTGTGAACCAGAGATCCATCAGAATGCCCCAAAACAAAAACCAGTAGTCTTCTTTCCTGAAGAAGGAATATTCTGACCATTTGCACTACATCTCCACTGATCCATCTCTGTATAAAATCCCAGCAAAGATTATCTGATCTAACTTCACCTCTGGACACATGCTGATCCAAACCTCCTTAACATTCATTGGTTTGATCTTAAAATCAAGCTAGTGCAGATTGCAAGACTCCTCCAACCACCTCTTGACCTGCAAGATAAAAGCACTGTCTCTAGTGGTAGCTATGAGAGACCACTGCAAGAAGCCCCAAGCCTGTTGGATCACCTCTGGTTTGACACTGACCACCTGGTCGCTCCCGAGTTCCTCTACCCAGACCCACTTCCCTCCCTTGATATGTCTCCTCCCATTTCTGGTTGCTTCTCTCTCCCAGTAGGTCCCAACATTTGGAGGTTTAGTTCTGAACAAGGTACCTTATGGTAAGAGGTGTTAGAAACGAAATATGGGGTGCAGGATGGGGGGTGGTGAACAAAGGCTTCATCCTTATATAGGGCTGTGCAAGTCTGTGGCTATACTAAGACCAAAGCTTATGAAAGGTACGGGTTTCTCTTTGGGAGATGGCAAGAGCATTCGATTTTGGGAGGACGTTTGGTTGGGCAAAAAAGCATTGAAGGAAGAGGTCTTAGGAAAACCAGGTTATGGGTTTCTCTTGGGAGATGGCAGGAACATATGGTTTTGGGAGGATCTTTGGTTGAGTGAAAAAGCATTGAAGGAAGTCTTCCCAAGGCTGGCAAGAATTTCCTCAAAGCTTAATTTAGTGGTGGCTTGTTACTTCTCTTTTTTCAGCCAATGAAGTGATTTGGGCCCCTCCTTGTCATAAGAATTTATTAGACGAAGAAATCAAAAATTTGCTTAGGCTTTCGAAGCTATTGCACAGTGTAAGGCCAGGGAGAAAGGGACGAGATGGTATGGACCAAAGAAAAATCAGGGCGATTCTCGGTAAAGTCTTTGTATAGAATACTAGGTGGGCCTTAATTGGAAAGTCACCTGAGTCCTATTGCTTTGGTGTGGCATTATGGTGCTCCCTCTGAGGTTGCAGTTTTGGCATGTTTAGTGGTAAGGAATAAGGTGTTAACAGTAGAGCATCTTCGCAGGAGACAGAAGGTTCTCCCGATTGTTTGCATAATGTGCATGCATAGTGAGGAGTCTATTGTTCATCTCTTAATTCATTGCCTATTTGCCAAAGGAGTCTGAGATAACTTTCTTAACCTGTTTGGGGTGTCATGTAGGGTTCGATAGAGAGCTTTCTATTGACTTGGTTGGGGATTGCTGTTTTAGGAATTGGTGCGGGCAGATTCCGGAGGTGTTCACAGGGGCTAAATTGAATGTAATGAATTGGGCTGTAGCGGCAAATGTAATAGATGGGTGTCTTTTGTTTCCTATTCTACAGACTGAGTTGTAATTGTTAGTCTTCAGCCTTTTCTTAATAAAATTATTACTCTAAAAAAAAAAGTAGCATAGAAGGAATTAGCTGAAAACTTTCCTAATCTTTCCCCTTTTTACTTCCATTGATAGAAGTCTCCCATATGGAAGGCATCAACCTATTAAATTGTACCATGAGGCTGAGGAATCCTTCAATGTCATCTTCAAACAGGTCCCTCCTAAAAGTCGGCACCCAAACCACTTGGTCACCAGAAACACAATAGCAGTGAGTGTCACACACTACAAGCATGATCATGGTTTAGAGGACTATCTCCGCTATAGACTTCCTAAACAGAATCCTTGCTCTTTCACCATCTCCTTGAGGAAAAATCCTGTCCATCCTAAACACCACCCTCCAACAGTCAGATCTCTGTATGAAGATTCCTTGGTAAAGACTTGACTCTTATGTCCAGCTGGGTCAGGTCGGATTGAAGACTTGACCAAGTCTTCACTTGACTCAGTATTTAATAATTGAACTTAAAAGGATCTATTGTGGTATAGTAATAAACATTGAAATAGTTACATGAAGGTAAAACTTATAAAATAGCTAAAATAAGCGTATCCTCAACCTACGGTGCGCTGCCATGGTATCTCAAATTGGTTACGTATCGGCCGTAACGGCCGATACGTAACGGTAACGGTGGGACCCGTTACGCGATACGGGGTCGAAATGGCCGTTACGGAATTCTGTGACCGTAACGGCCGTTACGGGGCCGTTACGGGCCATAACGGCCGTTACGGACCCGTAACGGCTGTTACGGGCCCTGGAAAAAAAAAGAAGCAAAAAACAAAAAACAAAAAAAAAAACATACCTTTTTTTCCTTTCTTTTCTTCTTCTCTTTCTTCTTCTTCTTCTTCTTCTTCTTCTTCTTCTTCTCGAGCAGCTGCGGCTTCTTCCTGTTCTTCTTCTTCTTCTTCCTCTCTCTCTCTCTCTCTCTCTCTCTCTCTCTCTCTCTCTCAATCTCTTCTTTCCCCCTTTCCCTCTTTTTTTCTTTTCTCTCTTCTTTCCCTCTTTTTTTCTTTTCGTTTCCCTCTCTCCATTTTTTTTTTTAATTTGCAGTAGCGAGCTGCGGACTGCTGTAGGTACGTGTCACGCGAAGACGAGCGCTGACACTCCTCGAGCTTCGAGTTGTACGAACGGTTCAAAGGAGATGAAAGTTATATGGGCTCCACAGTGATGTATTTATTACATCTACACCGTTCATCTATTTTCAGAGATCATTTTAGAGCACCACCCAAAAAATGAATTATATTCAGAGATCATCTGGACCACACCAAAAATAGCAACAAAGATAATGATTTTCACGGTAACGTTTATTTTCCATCCAATCTGATCAGACCCGAGTGGGCCCCACTATGATGTATATATTTTATCCATATCGTCCATCCATTTTGCCACATCATTTTAGGCCAGGATTCAAAAAATTAGTAATATCCAAATCTCAGGTGGACCACACCATAGGAAATAGTGGTTATAGAATGCTCACCATTAAAAATTTCTTGAAGTCCACTGTAATGTTTATTTTCAATCTAACCTGTTAATTGGGTCACATTGACGTGGATGAAGGGAAAACACACATGTCAGCTTGATCTAAAACTTTTCTAGCCCCCAATAAATTTTTAACGGTGAACGTTTAATTATTGTTGTTTTTTACGGTGCGATCCATCTGAGCTTTGGATGTGCCTCATTTTTGGGCTCATGCCCTAAAATTATTTGGCAAAATGGATGCACGGTGTGGATATAACACATTCATCACGGGTGGGACCCAAAAAACTTTGACACGTGTGTTGCACTTTACATCCGAGTCCCTCCTAATTCAAGCCTTAAAAAATTGTACACGAGACATATATTAACTTAAAATTTGACAATTAAATTATGGACTGCAATTGCTAACTCACAATGCCAAAATCAAATTATTTGAATAGTTTTAATTGTTAATTTGTGAACTTTTATTTTTTAAAATAGGGCCTTTTGATTTTTATTTTTTTTTATGATTCACTATCCAATAAATGTCCACCAATTTATAAGTGGGATAATGACAATAAATGGCATGAATTTGAGGCTGATTTGGAGAATAGATTGGTCCTCCAAGTCAGCCCCAAATTGGCAACGCCATCTACCTGAATTTAATTTCATTTTTTAAAGAACTATTGGGAGAAATGATATCAAGTTGTTAAGTATATAAATTACATATTTAAAAAATTAAATATATGAATTTTGTAGTTAAATTCAAGTTATCTGGTTAAAAAATTAATCAGACAGTTCGATACAACTTCTCACCAAAGAGTGGACCGTTACACCACCATAAACATGTTCCAATTTATAAATGAATGTATATTTGGAATACTTAAAATATTCCGGATTTAATTCATATTTTTTTGGCAAAAAAAAATAATTGAGCCGTTATGGGCCGTTACACCCCCGTATCCGTATCGGTTTCGGAGGGCACTGTTACGCCAACCGATACCGATACGGGACACCTTTAACCCTTTTTAAGATATTTAAGAGCATTGGGCAATTTTAAATCACTTGATGGATGGTCTGATTAATAAGATCTATCCACAACTAATTCCCAAGAAGACTAGTGGATCCCTTATTAGGCATGTAAGGTTTCTATTGCACCCTAATATGTGCACCCAACAGCACTCACATGTTGGCCACTAATGTGACCTCAAAAAGTGTGTCAAGGCCCAACACTAGGACCATGAAGTCCTTCATGACCTCAGGTTTAAGGATTAATCAAAGCTAGCACACGATCAAGTGTATCCAATCTGAGTGTCTCTTAGTTAGGAGACCGATCCTCCAATATCACGAAGTCTAGATTCTTCTTGGATTAGGAGAATATTTTAAGAGATCTTAGGACATAACATCTTTTCTCTATTTAAGGCCTTCCATACATCCTTCCTACAAGGCAGCAACTTAGCAATTATAGTGGGGATTAGGGGGTACCTATCGAGGTTACTACCTTCAGTAATAATTTGTTGGATGAATACCTAAAATTCGGCTTAGGGCTAAAACAGGTTTATCATCCAACATCTTAAAGTCTAAAAACTTACAAGGAATTTTTCTTATCACCATTCGGATGGTATATTAATAGACTTTGGCTTCCTTAGCAAATGGCCTAAGTTCTAAACTTGGTGGCTTTTTTTTTTTTTCTTTTGGTTTAAAAAAAGGTTGACCAGGTGTTTAACTCGGCTCAAGTCATGGCATGTCTTGTCGAGTTTTCTGAGTTAGTGAGCTGACTCAATGAGTCCTCTCAACTTCGGACTGAGCCACACTCAGCACCCAGCTCAAAAATTTAGCCGAGTCAAGTTGACTCTGTTGAGTTTCAAGCTTAGTCACCGAGTTTTGGAACTATGGTTTTGGGGGGGTTGACAGGGATTTTTAGCACCAAAACTGAGCTGACTCACTTCAGCCGAGCTTTGATTCCATGTGTGTGTGTGTGTGTGTGTGTGTGTGTGTAAGCGAACTGATTCAGTGCCTCCAGTTTGTACCTCCACATGTAGCAGAGAAAGATCTTCATGTGCTGACTTCGTATGTTGAAGGTGCAGGTCTCTTGTAAACGACACTTATAGGATGGATCTCATCCTTATTTATCCTCCATACATGATCGCACTGGCTTGTATATACATTGCATCTGTACTCAAAGATAAAGACACAACCGCATGGTTTGAAGAGCTCCGTGTTGATATGAATGTGGTAAAGAGAATAACTTCTTTTGGGGACCTTTGTTTGAGTCATAGGGGTCCTGCAGAAAATTCATACATGTGGGGCCCTTTGTTAGGTAATCCAGACCGTTGATGATGGACCCACTTGGACTGGGTCCTATCCATTGTGGTGCACTTCAGATTGATGGTCTGGAGTAATGAGCCATGGGCATCGCATGTTTGGAATCGTATGCGGGATCCATTATTTCCTCACTCCATGACCTGTTTGTATTCAGATACTCTATCATCAATGGCTTAAATTGCTGTGGTTTTCGTAGGTAAAGAACATCTCCATGGAAATATTGGACTTCTACGACACATATAAGCTTTCTTCGGATGAGAGGACAAATGCCGAGAGGACAAATGCCATTCTAAACAAGCTGGCATTGAAGGCCTAAAGTGAGGTTGGTTGGCTTTAGATCCTTGGAATGCTTTTCGGCGTCTATGCGCATGTCATGATAATGCATGATCTTTAAGATAGCATACACATGGATGCATGTCGACACGTGTGCCTGAAATGGATCTGTGTTCCTGATATTTTTCCAATTAGGAAAGATACCCATAGTATGTAAACTTGAGGCTAAACATGATTAATGCGAGGATATTTAGTTTCTGTCAGGGAAACAAATGAACGGTAACAGATAGAAATTGAAATTGCATGTCTATCGAATTTTATTTAATTTCAGGGGTGTGTGTGTTTATACACACACTTGCCAGACTCCATTTACATGGACCAGTTATTGACAATGGATTTAAATGCAGGTCTTGTGTGATGTCTCCCACATCACCTGAGCAATTTCATCCACAAGTAGGAAAAGGAGAGTAACCTTTGCACATTACTTAGAATAATGTTGTGCTGATAGTTTTCATGGTGGAGGGAGGGGTTTGCAAGTAGGGACAGAAATGGATTGGATTGACCTGATGGGCAATTGGACCCAACCTGATAACTAGTGGGTCTGAGTCCAAAGTGAGTGGGGGCGAGTCTGGTTTCAAAAATTATTCACTAATCACTAAATGGCTTGAGTCAACGAACTAGACTTAGAACCTGCACAAAGTTTGGGCGAATGGCTAGCGCCGTGGGTTTGCTCCTCACAGCCGTGGGTTTGTTCCTCACAGACCCCTCACTGGGATTATCTGATGCATGTGGTTGCATCCGATAAATGGGGTGGGGACACCCTGTCTTCATAAAAAAGAAAAGGAAAAAAATAAAATAAAAATGATCTAGACTTATATCTAGATACACGACAAAAATGGTTGAAGATGTTAATTATGTTGATTTTTGTATTCTTTTGAGCTAGACTATAGCAATAGTTCACTGCCTTTTTCCTAAAATGTGACTATCCATCCACTCTCTCTCTCAATTGAGACCGTGGAAATTGTCGGCCTCATTGCTGATGGAAAATATGCCAAAAATCACGCTCATCGAACTACCCTAGCCATTTGATTTTTACCTATTGAATTTGGACTGCCTGGCATTTTATATTTTAACATCAAAATTGATAGCCATGGATTAATGGTATGGAACTGTATATGTGGGAAAACTCATTAGCAATTTCTGTATCTGACCAATGGGCGGGAGTTTTAGAAGTGAGGTTTTTTTTTTTTTTTAAACATGCACACACATCCCACAAGCTCACACTAGTGGAATTTCACCACTTACGGATACTCGAACCCTTGACCGGGTGTTGAAACTCCTGAGAGTCTACCACCCGAGCCAGAGTAAGGATCCAGAAGGGAGGGGAGTTAATCACCTTGAAATTGTGAAGGTGGAATGAATACATTGATTCCATTAACCCCATTTTAGAGAGCTCATTACTACTAAATCGGATTGCTTAGTTATGCTTTTATTGTACTGAGAAAACTCGTTGAGCCCACTGTGAATGTATGTGGTTTATCCATGCCGTCCATCTTCCAGCTCATTTTAGTGGTTGAGCCCAAAATTGAAGCATATTCAAAGCTCAAGTGGACCACGCCACAGGAAACTGTGGGAATAATGATATCCACCATTGAAACCTTGCTAGGGCCCACAGTGATGTTAATTTATCATCCAACCTGTTCAGAAGATCACACAGACATGGATGAGGAGAAAACACAAATATCAGCTTGATCCAAAACTATGTGGCCCCCAAGAATTATTCAATGGTAGACATTCAATTCACACTGTTTCCCGTCGCGTGGTCCGTGTGAGCTTTGGATGTGCTTCAATTTTTGGGTTCAAGCCCTAAAATTATCTGGTAAAATGGATGGACGGGGTGGATAAAATACACAAATCGTGCTGGACCCCAGAGTTACTCAATACCCAATCCACTTCACATCACTACATGCTCAGCTCTGATTTATTATCTTTGTACCATTGATTATTTTCATTTCGACCATCCATTAAAAAATCAAAGAAAATCTCAAGGAACTTTGGTTTAAGAGCCATCTAAATCAGGTCCCACAATTTGTACCGTTCATTTTGATTTTATTATAGTTCATGTGGGTAAATTGAGTGGAGATTTGTGCATGTTATAGTTGGACAATCATTCTTCAATTAATTCTTATACATGCACAAACCGTCACCGGTATTTTAAAAATAGCACTTAGATTCCCATTATTAAAATATTCGTAACCCTTATTATTTTGGACGCCTTGAAGAAAACCAAAATAGTCATAAGATATTCTTATACATGCACACCCATTATCAACTGTTGTCTATGGTGTGGCCCACCTAGGTCATGGGTTGGACGACTTATTTTTAGGCCCATGGATCACCATCACCATGGAAGGGTGCATCCGATTAATGGTACGGATGTTCGTCAGACATCACGATGGGACCCACGGAGCTCAACCTAATGGGAAGCTTTCCATGAGGTCGACCTCAACAGTACCTTCTCCCCACAGGGAAAGAAAGGTACTATGAGGTTGGTGTAAGGGAGCTTTCCACAAGTAGAGCTCTATGTGCCGGTGGGCCACACCACAAACAATAATTGAGAGTAGATTCTCACCCATTAAAACCTTCAGGATCATTTATATGGCCCACTGGGATGTGTTTCTGAAATCCACCCCATCTATTATGCATGAGGGGTCACACTAAGTTTCAGCCATATCAAAAACTCAGGTGAGTCTCACCAAGTGCTTTTAGATGTTTTAAGTAAGATTTCCCATGGTTTCAGATAGTATGGCCTACCTGAGTTCCACCTACAGTTGATTTTTGGTACATCCCATAACCTAGAAGGTACCTACCAAATGCATGGTGTGGATGTCCAAAAAAATCAGTGGGGCCCACAAGCTCGACCTCATGGGAAGCTCCCATGATGTCGACCTCCTAATGCCATTTTCCATGTGTCAGTACATTCACACACATGTATATGTAAATGAGCCCACATGGTACAGCCCTACTACACTGATCAATCAAAGTAGGCCCACCAATCATGTTGTGGCACTGAATGGTACTCCAGGAAGGTGATCTTGGTCCCCAGCCCACTTGGGCCAGGTCGCGGATTGCATCCGTGGGGCCCACCGTGATGTAAGTGTTTTATCCACGCCGTTCATCACTTTTCTCAGATCATTTTAAGGTATGATCCCAAAAATAAGGCAGGTCCACAGCTCCAATGGACCACTAAAGGAAGCTGCAGTGATAATGAAACCTTTCTAAGGGCCACCGTTATTTTTTTTTACCATCCAAGCTATTCATAAGATCATGTAGACATGGATGAAGTGAAAACACAAATATCAGCTTGATCCGAAACTTCTCCAGCTCCCAAGAAGTTTTTAAAGGTGGACGTTCAATTCCCATTTTGTGGTCCATTTAAGCCTTTGACCTACCTCATTTTTTGGATCACATATTAAAATGATCTGATAAAAACGATGAACAGCGTGGATAAAACACTTACATCACGGTGGGTCCCACAGAGCCCTGCCTCCCTTGGGCCATATCCCTCTTGGTCATTAGCTACCGAAGGTTTTTGGTGGCCGTTTGGACTCTTTTAACTTCCGTAAAGCTGGTTTTCCTATAAAAGCAACTCCGTACAGTATTGCCGGTCCATTCTTTAGAAACCAATTCAATTGATTTTCTTCAAAGTTAGGGTTTTAGCGCCTATTTTGAATGGTTGGGATCAAAGTGGGTTTGCGATGCGATGCATGCTGACAGGCAACGTGAAAGAGAGTGTCTCAACTCTCAAGATGGTGAGCGGATTGCATGTACCCCGGGGCACATAGATATACCTGTGCCTGGGGCTGTCTGGGTCCCACAGAGATGTTCGTGACAAATCCACTCCGTCCATCTGTTTTTAAAGACCACAATATGTTAGGATTCTAAACATCAAGCAGATCTAAAAATAATGTGGGCCATCACATACGAAACAGTGGGAACGGAAACAACCATGCTGAAACCCTCCTGGAGATGAACATGATGTTTATATGCCATCCAAACCGTTCATATGGTTATTACCACTCAGATAAACTATAGGAACAAATATCATCTTGATACAAAACTTCTATCATCCCAGGCGTTCAATCCCTACTGTTTCATGTGGTATGGTCCACATGAGTTTTGGATATGCCTGATTTTAGATTCCCATCCTATTTTGCTCTTTAGAAACAGATAGACGGAGTGGATTTGTCTCGAATATCTTTGTGGCCCACACAGCTCCGGTCACAGGTATATCATTGTGGCAGCGGCACGGATGGGCTACTACCCTACCAGGACCCGGTCATGGGCTCTGTGGGGCCACCATGATGTATATTTTAATTATCCACGCCCTTCATTCATTTTGAAAGATCATTTTAGGTCATGAGATATAAAAAAAAATGAGGAAGATTGAAGTCTCAAGTGGACCACACCATAAGAAGCAGTGGGAATTGAAAGCTTACCATTGAAAACTTCTAATGAGTCGTGGAAGTTTTGGATGAATCTGATATTTATGTTTTTCCTTCGTTGAGATCTATGTGACCTTATTAACAGGTTGGATGGCAAATAAAACATCACGGTCGGTCCAGGAAGTTTTCAACCGCATAAATTCAATCTCGGTTGCTTCCTGTCGCGTGGTCCACTTGAGAAGTAAATCTTTCTCCTTTTTTGTTTCATGTCCTGAAATGATCTGTCAAAATAGATAGATGGCATGGATAAAACATATACATCATGTTGGTCCCACAAATCCTCTGACAGAACCCTGACACTAGCCGATGGCTTTATGTGTCCGTACATCTTTTTTATTTTCCAAATAATTTTAATATTTAAGCTTAAAATGAAGTAAATCCAAATCTCAAGTGGACTACATCAGAAAAAACAGTATTGATTGAACGTCCACTATTAAAATTTTCTCGGTGTCCACGAAAGTTTTGTATCAAGATGATATTTGTCTTTTCCCTTCAAGCACACGACGTAATCAATAGGTTGGGATGTAAAATAAATATTACGGCAGGCGTGAGAGGTTTTTGAACGGTGGACATTCAATTACAGCTGTTTTTCTATGGTGTGATCCACCTTAGATTTAAATGTCTTATTTTTTCAAGCCCTAAAATGATTTGGAAAAATGAATGGACATCATGGATAAAATACATACGTTGGTGGGACCCAAATAACACCGACCACTAGCCAGCTTGCTGGTAGCCACGTCACTGGGCCGACAGCTTCCGTCCATCGCTATCTATGTCTGGTGGAGTAGTACCAATCTGCATTCCGCGCCCTTTAAGAGCGGATTGGCTAGTCCCCTGCCATAGCCCGGTGGGTGGTGGTCGCCGCTTTGTGAGCCCCACCATGATGTATATGTTTCATCAATTCTGTTCATCCATTTTTAAATATCATTTTAATGCTTGTTTCTAAAAATTAGAGATATATAAATCTCAGGTGGACCACACCACAGGAAATAAATAGTGATTGGATATCCACCATTAAAATCCTCCTAAGGCCCACTATACTGTTTATTTGGCATCTAATCTGTTGATTAGGTCATATAGACCTAGATGAAGGGAAAAAACAAATATCAGCTTGATCGAAAACTTTTATGGCCCCCAAAAGGTTTTTAATGGTCTACATTCATTTGTCACTGTTTCCTAATTCCTATCATGTGGTCTACTTGAGATTGGGATATACCTCATATTTTGTCTTATACCATAAAATGATCTAGAAAAATAGAGGGACGGCATGGATGAAACACATACATTATGATGGGGCCCACAGAGCACCGACCACCAGCCATCAGCTGGTGGCGGGTGAGTAGCCAACCCGTTTCCAACCTTTTAATGGGAACGGATTGGCTACACCCCCCGCCACCAGCCCTGAGGTTGATGGTCGGTGCTCTATGGGCCCCAACATGATGTATGTGCTTCATCCACTCCGTTCATTCATTTCTATTGATCATTTTAGGGCTTAATACAAAAAATGATAAGAATACAAATCTCAGATGGACCACACCATATGATAACAATAACGATTGAATATCCACCATTAAAATCCTCCTACGGCCCATTGTACTATTTATTTGACATCTAATATGTTGATTAAGTCATACGGACCCAGATGAAGGGAAAAAAACAAAGATCAACTTGATCCAAAACTTTTATGCCCCCCAAAAAGTTTTTAATGGTCGAAATTCATTCAACACTGTTTCCTGTAATGTGGTCCACTTGAGATTGGGATATACCTCATTTTTTCTCTCATGCAATAAAATGATCTAGAAAAATAGATGGATGGCATGGATGAAACACATACATCATGGTGGGTACCATAGAGCACCGACCACCAGCCATTGGCTGGAGGCGAGGGAGTAGCTAATCCGTTTCCCTTTTAATGGCTCGCGGGGGACGAGGATTTCCTACGGAAGCCTTTCGCAAGAAGTTCCTGCGCTCTGATGCTAGGTGGGGCCTATAGTGATGTTTGCGAGAAATCCACACCGTCCATCCCTTGTGGGAGCTCATTTTAGGACATGCGATCAAAAATGAGTTGGATCCAAGACTCAAGTGTGTCTGACAAGAGGAAAAACCAGGGAAAGAGTTTCCTACTATTGAAACCTTCCTGGGATCTTCCTTGATATTTATATTCCATCCAAACCATTTATAAGGTTATTCCCACTCGGATGGATTGAAAAAACTATTAATATTTCCTGATATGAACCTTTATGGGCATACGACGGTGGTCACTAAGTATAAATTGTTTCCCCTGGTATGGACCACTTGAGTTTTGGATACATCTCATTTTTTGTATCATGTTCTAAAATGACGTCCTAAAACGAATGGATGGTGTGGATTTATAAGAAACATCACCCACCTAGTGCGTCCGCTTGCGGGGGACATGGATTTCCTGCGAGAGGCCTTTGGCGAAGTTCCTGCGGTGGGATGCTAGGTGGGGCCCATCGTAATGTTTGTGAGAAATCCTCTTTGTCCATCCATTTTGCCCAATCATTTTAAGAAATGAGACTAAAAATCAAATAGATCCAAAAGTCAAGGCGGTCATACGCGAGAAAGAATTGGAGAAAGAGTTTCCTATTGTTAAAACCTTCTTAGACTCCGCCTTCATGTTTATATGCCATCCAAACATTTTGTAAGGTCATTCCCGGAGGGATGTAGTGAAAACACAAAAACTTATTCGAAACTTTTGTGGCCATTTATATGTTTCAACGGTGGACGCATCAAACATCCTTTTGAAGCCTCCTGGATTGTCATAGTTTCATCAACCAAAAGTCCGAACACTAGATTACGTGCAAATACATAAAGATTTTATGCATCACAAGTCATATCGATGGTCAGCCACATTAAGAGTAAGACATGGCCTAACTCATATGAAAGGTAGTAATAGTGAATTTTTCATAATAGGTGAAAGCCTGATGGAGTATTGTCGGGTGAAGGTAGAAGGCACATGAGTCATAATCTTTTATATCCTTTGACCAAATGACTATATAAAATATTTATCAATGATATATCAAAGGGAATGAGGTTGAACCTAATATATGAGCTACCAGTATTTGCAACCCAACCTATACAACTAAAGATCCTATGAGATAGGTTCAATGGGTAAACAATAAAACACGAGGTAGAAAGTTACACTGATATAAATGAGCCTCTTCTATGGTGTAGCAGTGTGAGCAGCAATAAAAAACAATGAGTTTTTGAATTCTTAATGAATTCATAACTATATATTTGGTGGTGTACACAATTGTTGTGTACACTTGATGGAATTCGTGTATATGGGTGTGTGGGTGGAGGGTATTTCTTATGATAATCTAGGCGAATTCTCTAGATCAATCATGAAATCCATGTAATGGTGCATAGACAAAATGCACCGAATCGCATTATTACTTGTAGCGAAAAAGTTATGTGAGTAGCATGTATTTGCGATTTACATCAAAAGGAGTAAGGTTCAAGACTATGGTGTACCTAATTCCTGTAAACTTGTTTTGCTTACTCTAATATCGGTTCAAGTCTATGGTGACAACAACACCATTACACGAACAATTCTTCCATCTTAACCTGAAATGTTTTAAATTTTAAAATATTTAGGGGATTGTTGTATTTTAAATTCTAGTGTTTCAAATTTTTCCTCGGGGCAGGCCATAGCCATGGCCATAGGTGCGCGTGTGCCCTATGGATGTGTCATTTCACACAAGTTCGAAGGGTTTTACCCTTTCGTATTTTGTTTTGAAAAGTTGTATCTTCTTAGGCATAAAAGTCGCATCAATTGAGTTTAAACTCAATAATCACAACCTTTTTTTTAAAGGTGTCTCTACACCATTAAGGGTATCCACATAAAGTCTATAAATAAACTTCCTCTCATCAGGTTTTAAGGGTAAGAAAAAGTTCGGTTTTACGTTTAAAGTATTGTTTAAATATTTTCTGATTCGGGTTAAGACTGCAAGTGATTCGAGGCCGTGTACAGTGAGTTTACCGTTGTGACCAAGTTGTCACGCCCCAAACCTGGGGACGGACAGCTTCCGTGATGCCCCGAATTCGGCACTCGACTTCCATACACCAAGTCCCGAGTTCAGCGCACCACAAGGAAGATTTTTGACTGAATTTTTTTTATTTTTTTTATATACATAGTAATACTTGAGCATGAAGATCCATGATCAAACTACCAAGCAACACTCTCCATCATAAGTCCCGATGGTTATAAGTACAATGCTTTACAAAAGATACGTAACGTCAACATTGCCCAAATCGAAGAATAAATGCAATGCATCAAGAAAGCTAAGTCTTCCAAGCTACTCCAACCCTGAAAAAAAATGAAAAATAGGAGGCTTAGGCAAAAAGCCTAGTGAGTACACACGTGTGTGCAGTGTGTCCTATATGCAGGCAAGATAAATATGCTACAAGGAAATCATACCATAGCCATAATAATATTACATGCATCCGTAATCACATCATCATCATCATATTGTCATGCCATAATTATACAATATCGAAAATACTGACAAGTCCATGAGTCATACAATATTAGAGTACGCAATATAAATCAGCATGTAAATGAGGAGTTATAAAGAGCCAAATATCAGATGTCGAGGATGCAATACAATATGTGGTGCGAATGAAATGACTATACTGGAGTGAGGTCGGGATGGTAGTATGTAGTATCGCAGACTATGGGGTCTATCACAAGGGGCTTCTATCCAAAATAGTCACATACCTAATTTGGATAGTCAGACTCAATGTGGTAAACTCCTGATCTCAGGTTAGTCGCGTGCCGTAACCGAAATCCTGGCCATTGTGAAGGTACACACAATAAATAGTTGTGCACCACCCGCCCGTGTGAATAATGAATGAATGAATGAATGAGTATGCAACTCCTGCTCAATAAGTCCACATATCAGTACAGTTCATCTCTGGGATCATCACCGAGGTTTAGTATACTTCAAATGGCACTGTCTCTCTCCCAGCAGCACAGTCCAAGTGAGCGTAAGAAACCTCACTATCCGCCTGACCAATAGTCTGTCAATACCTATCCGGCACGTCGATAGCGGACACATTTACGAGCTGGTCAAACTCAGCCTAGTAATGCCCCCTACCCTCGGGCGGGTAAGGCCACACCCCCTCCCAACCGACCACGACACAATGGGAGACGCGGCCTCCTGGTATTCGGCACTCGGGCGCTCATGTATCCACTCGGTCTCGACGTTAGGGCGTCTCCTGGCCTCGGAGGTTTAGGAATTTTCACCCAGGGACATCTATGACGCCCGTATGCTAGAACCAAATATTTTCGGTATCCCATCTAGCCATCCACGATATGCTTGTGGAGGCTACAGCCCTGATGTCGCTAGGGCATACAATGCAAGATGCATGAGTCATACAATCCAGTCATGCATCAATCCTGCGCATACCGTGCACTCATGTGAGATAACCTCCGCCTATCAGGGAGTCTCATAGTAACATGCTCAATGACATATGTAATAATCAACCACATCTCATAACGAACATGCAGATGATACGTATGGGCATGTATCATGATGTTATGCTATCATGTACTCATAATCGGCATCGTCAATTGGAATCGGTGAGAATGGGCCTAACAAGGCCTAAAGGAAGGTCACAATATGGACATTCAACCATCATTGCCCGTTAATGTGGACATTTAAGCAACATTACTCCCAAGGAGTGACCCACATAAACATCAATACATACATCATGACGAAATCACACATCACATTGGTCCTCATATACATCGCTTTGGGTCTCTCGCAAGGGCTGCACATTCATCGCATTGGGCCTCACTCGTGGGCCGCATATACATCACATTGGGCCGTATCATATGGGCCTTACACATCGCTATGGGCCTCGACACATGGGCCAAGAATACACCACATCAGGCTTCACAACCCATGAGCTTCAAATACACAATAGGTGGGCCCTATACATGGGCCTCAAATACATCACAATGAGCCTCATCATATGGGCCAAAAATATATCTCAATGGGCCTTACTCATAGGCCATGAATACATGGCTACGCCAATTATGTAAGTCTTATACTACAACCACTTCACACGTTACATAGTTAATGGCTCATATTTGGTGCTGCATAGTTAAGGGCCAAGAGCCACGTTTCATCATACCATTTACGATTTAGCGATCACAGCGTATAGAATCCAGGACCTTAATAGCATTAGCTTGGGTAATATAACTCTACATCACATTCAGTTAGTGTACAACTTAGTTATATGTGATTCAAGTGGCGGTATCTATATCGATAAGCACAAAACTACGTCATTGAATGGCCATCAATGCCACTTGATTTCATACGGTTAGGTGGCCTTGTACGTATTTCACATTCATACAATTAGATGACTACGTATACTACATATACTCCATTATTGCCTATGATTAGGCGGCTATATATACATCAAATACCTACATGATTAATGGACCAAACAGGTATATCACACCCTCATACCACTAGAGTCTACATATTTATTATAATTAAATATGTTTAAGGGTTTAGACACAAGTCACATGATCCTATTACTTAGGACCATACTCTAACCAAAGTGCCAAGTGATCAAGGGCTGTCCACAACCAGCCCATTAAAGGGATTATTCATCATTACTTTAAAAATTATAATACTAGTTCATCATATGTTCAACACATGGAGATTACCAACCCTTGTCGAAGAGGCCCAATGGTTGGCCCAAATAAGGCTACCACTGATGGGCCCATATAGCATTCACTTAAAATGGGCCTTAACATTCTTAGACCCACAAATAAATAGAATTTACAATGAGTTCTATATAGTAGAGCTCATGGGGCTTTCCCATGAGGTTAAGTCGTATGTAACTCATTCAAGACTTAGGTCTACTTTAATTTTAGCACAAATTCTAAAATGATATGAGGAAGTGGATGGTCCGCATGGATTAAATAGATACCCCATGATGGCCTTAGGTTGGATTCAATAGTTAGGTCCTTATTCTCGCAACCTTGTATTATATGGTCCAATTCAGGTTGGATTGACTGATCTTTGGGACAATGCTCTAAAGGGGACCCGGTACATGGGCTAGATGGGTTGAATATGTAATACATCATCAGGATGACCCATAATAAATTTTTTTAGTGATGAGAGTTCAATTTATATTATTTCATAATGTCCGGCTGTCTAATCATTGGATGGGCCTGCTTCATGGTAACATACCGTCAAAAGGGTTAATAAAATAGATAAACGATGAGGATCTTAAATATATATCATGTCATAGCCATGGTAGATTAAGTGGCATAACACCTGCATCAAAGTGGGCCATACCACACACAAGTTGAGAGGTTTACCCTCCATTAAATATTCATAATCAGGTCTACAGAGATGTGGTTCATAAATCCGGCCCATCCATTATGTGTGTCCCGCTTGGTTGAGGGGTCAGACCAAGTTTTAGATACATCCATATTTCAAGTGGACCTAACAAGTGATTTTACATGCTTGAGTTTCGAATTGTACGAATGGTTCAAGGAGATCAAAGTTACATGGGTCCTAAAGTGATGTATTTATTATATCTACACCTTTCATTTACTTTTAGAGATCATTTTAGAAAATTATCTAAAAATGAATCATAACCAAAGATTATCTGGACCTCACCTCAATTAGCAGTGAGGATAATGATTTCACCGTTAAATCATTCATAGGGCCCTCCATAATGTTTATTTTCCATTCGATATGTTCATAAGGTCACCAAGACCTGAATTAAGGGGAAATACAAATTTCATATATTGGTCCAAAACTTCTTACCCAAAAGGGTTCCATTGGTAGATATTTAATCTTTTCTGCTTTTGTAGTGTGGCCCACTTGATAGTTAGATCTATCTTATTTTTCTTCTCAAACCTTAAGACAAGCTCACCAAATGGATGAATGGTTTAGATATAACATATACCACATGATCAAACCCATGAAAATTACTGATTTATTCAGCTTCATGAATTTATTTTTATTTTCATTTTTTTGATGGTGTGGGCCACATGAGTTCCGTGTACAGCTGAATTTTGAGGCTGACCCATTTTTAAAGTGGACCCATCAAATGCACGGTACTGATGTTCGACATACATCAAGGTAGGGCCTGTGGTGGGGCCCATTTTCTTCCAGCGTGAACAGCAGACGCTGCTTGCTGCAGCGTCAGACGCTGGCAGCAACAGCGTCAGGCTGTTTTGCAATTTTTTTTTTGTTTTTCATATTTGGGGCCCATAACAGGACGATCCAGTCCGTCTATTGCGTGTGTCCCACTAATTTAACGGGTCATTCCAAGTTTCAGATACATCAAAATTTCAGGTGGGGCCCAGAAGGTACTTTTATATGTTTTAGCCATAACTGCACATTATTTTAGATGGTGTGGGCCACTTAAGTTCTTTGTACGGTTGCTTTTTGGCATGACCCATTTTTAAGAGGGGACCCATCAAATGCACGGTGCTGATGTTTGACATACATCAAGGTAGGGCCTGTGGTGGGGCCCACCTCTTTCCAGCGTAAATAGAGACACTGCAGCAGCAGCGTCAGAGTGCTTTTTTTTTTCGTTTGTTTGTTTTTTTTTTTTTTGTTTCTCATATATGGGGCCCATAACAGGACGATCCAGTCCATATGTTGTGTGTGTCCCACGTGGTGGAGCGTTCAATCCAAGTTTCAGATGCATCCAAATTTTAGGTGGGGCCCAGCAAGTGCTTTTATATGCTTTAGCCATGTCTACATATTAATTTAGATGGTGTGGGCCACCTAAGATTTGGATTGTCTTCATTTTTCAGCTCCATGGCTAAAATGAGCTGAGAAATTAAATGGACAACGTGGATTAAATACATACATCATGTGTGGGGCCCGTTGGGGACCCACAACCCCTGCCCCTTTAAATCAAATTGCTGGCAGCGTCTCTCTCTTCTTCTTTTTTTTATACGTGTAGGTGTGTGTGAGTTTAGCCGGCCAATAGATGGATGATTTGGATGCCATACAAACATTTTGGTGGGGCCCACTATCAATGGGTCCCACATGAACTCTATAATAAATTAATTTTATATGTTTTCTCCTATGCATCCCCACCATTAATTGCATCATCATCATTATTGCAATTATCTTCACCATCAATCAGACTATCTTCATCATCCACACCATTAATCACGTCATCATCAACATCATCTCTACCATACATAAACACAACAAAAATAAAATAAGAATGAGTAGGGTGGGTGTACTCACCTTGATGAATTAGATGGATGGTTGAGATGTATGGAAGGGATGGAATTGATGGTTGAGATGGATGAAAGGTATGGGATTGATGGAGTTGATGGCCCACCAAGATCACTCCTCTCTCTCTCTCTCTCTTATGGAAAAAAAATGGTGAAATGCTAAGGAATGGAGGGGTATTTATAAAGAAATTGATAAATTTTTGGTTAAGTTAAGCTAATGTGATTGATATTAGCTTAGGGTAGGATTATAGTACTTAATTCATGCTTTGTAATTAATGGTGGATTAAAGGAGCATGGGATGGCATGGTGTAGTGATGTCATGTATAGTGTATGGCATGGAGAAAGGTTGACTTTTTATGCACATGAGAGAGAAGAGGTATGGGTATGTGACATCACACACATGGGTAGAGATTCTCTCACCCATGTGTGGCATGTACATGTGTGCATGATATGTGTTGTGCACATGTGTGGAATAAAATATATGGTGTCATGCGCACATGATACACTTATTATTCTTCACGGCGTATCTCACTAACAGATTATCATACCGACGAACGGGTGGTACCTCCACGATTGCGGCGATGGGGCGGTCGATATGAGATAGGTTTCAAGGTCTTGAGGTCCCGGTCAATTGGGTGTATACTATGAACGACTAATCTTGGTCTAGCTAAGGGCGTAGATTATCATGTACATATATGCATAGAAACTGGTACGGAATGGACTGGGTATTACACAAGTAATAGTCGTTGTATCTTGGAGGTCGATTGCCTGTTGAAACTTGTTGCACTTGGGACATGGTCCAAGGTGGGCATATTCGATTTCAAGCCGAGTGACTCACGTCACACCTCAACTTCTACAAACCAATAAGTTTTCTCTTTTCCCCATTTTAATTTTATTTTATCTAAATAGTTTTCCAAACTCTAAAATCTAACAATAAGTTGTCAAGCAATTTATGGAGATTACATCTTACCCTTGACAAGAGAGACTCATTCCAAGAAAGGCCCCAAAACTTATGTCTTGCCTTAGAAATTTTTAATGATGGTGTTGAATCACCTTGGTGTAGTAGGATCATGTCCTAAAATGATCGGGCAAACTAGATGAACAAGAGTGGATAAAACACATACATCACAGTAGGCTATGTATTTTATTATAGAGATCTACTGTGATGTATGTGTTTTATCCACTCTTGTCCATCCAGTTTGCCAGATCATTTTATGACATGATCCTACCACACCGAGGTGATTTAACACCACCATTAAAAAATTCTTGGGCAAGACAAAAGTTTTGGATTAAAGTTGATATCCGTGTTTTCTCTTTCTCTTTATCCAACTCAGAGTGGGGCATGGCACGAAATCAGCGAACCCCTAATCACTAACTAGGGGGCCCACCTTGATTTATGTACCTTATATCTATGATGTCTATCTTGAAAGCTCATTAGTTTTTTGTCCAAATAATCTCATATTGTGATGTGGTTGTGGAAGGAGCTAATCCTCTACAAACTTATGTTTTTTTAGCCTTAAAATCACTTTATCATTTTTTTGAGGACTAAAATGTTCCTACGCCGCAGCTACCCCTCGTATGGTGGGCTTTCATCTCGAAAGTAGAAATGTTTTTTTTAAAAGGGGCATGGGCCCTACCAAAAATAAGGATTCAGCCCACTCCTTGGCCGATTTGATCTGTTCATTTTAATTGGACAGTCGCGAACCCACAATAGATTTTTTTTTTTTTCATTTTTTATTGAAAGTTCTTTATGGCCCGCAACTACACCAACGTTGTGCATTAATTTTGAACTATTTCCTTCGATGTGATCCATTTTTGATAAATTTTGCCCTCAAATTTAGACTGATGACATCAAATTATAATCTCTTACATGTGGACAAGTTAGATTTTCTTCACTACAATCCAATGAGCCCCATATAAGTTGTGGATGGGTTCAAAATATGGGAACCTTCCGCACTATGACCATTTTGTCATTTCCTTATTCCTTCCTTTGGTTTTTACCTAGAGAAGAGGATGGTGTTTTTTGGTTCCCTTCCTTCTTCCTTAGTTTCCTTTATAGTTGCTTTTTGGGAGTTTTTTTTGTATAAATGGTGGGAGTTTGTGAAAGAAAAGAGGGTGTGGAAGAATACTGTAATTGATGAATTTTTATAATGAAATGATGTTGGAATTGATGAATTTTGTAATGGATGAATGTGATGAGTGTTGGAATGGATGATTGTTATAATGGATGAATTTTTATAATGAAAGAATGTTGAGATGAAAATATGTTGTAATGGATGAATGTTGTATGGTCGATCATCGATATTTATTATGGATCGGCCATATTTTCACTATGGATCGTTGATATTTTCACTGCGAATCATCGAGATTCAGTGTAGACCACTGATATTAATAGTGGACTGCTGATATTCACTGTGGACCACTGATATTAAGAGTGGACCACAAATATTCATTGTGGATCACTGATACATTCATTGTGGATCATAGATATTCACCATGGATCGCCGATCCCACGAAAATGGTCATAACTCCCTAGTTATATGTTTAATTTGGGTGATTTGATGAGCTTTCAAATGGATTTAGAATAATTTCATTTAGAAACCATTTGATTTTTCAAAAGCTGATGCAAAGTTCATTAATCATTGTAGACTACAGATATTCAATGTGGGTCACTAATCCATGAAAATGACCTTAACTCTCTTATTACATACACGATTTTAGTGATCTTATACCCATTGGAAAGATAATTTAATAAACTTTTAAATGAATTTAGAATTATCTCTTTTGGATATCATTTGACTACCCAAAAGTGGGTCCAAAATTTATCATTTATTGTGAATTATAAATGAACTTTGAGCCCACTTATAGGCAATTAAATAATATCCAAATGAGATAATCCTAAAGATATCTAAAATCTCATCAAATTATCTTTTTAACGAATACAAGATCACCTAAATATGACATGTAACGAGGGAGTTACGATCGTTTTCGTGGGATCAGTGACCCAAACAGAATATCTGCGATCCATAGTAAATGATGAACTTTGGTCCCACTTTTAGGAAATCAAATAGTGTTCAAATGAGATGATTCGAAAGACATTTGAAATTTCATCAAATTTTCTTTCGAACAAGTATAAGATCAACCAAATTAGACATGTAACGAGAGAGTTATAGTCATTTTCATGGGATTAGTGATTTATAGTGAATATTTGCAGTCCACAGTGACTGCTGAACTGTGATTAACTTTCGGGCAATCAAATAGTATCCAAATGAGATTATTCTAAATCCATTTTAATGTTCATCAAATTACCTTTTCAACGAGCATAAGATCACCTAAATCAGACATATAACGAGGGAGTTATTACTATTTTCATGAGATTGACAATCCACAATAAAAATATCAATAGTCCACGGTGAATATTCATGTCCACTCTTAATATCAGCGGTCAACTCTTAATATCAGCTGTCCACTCTTAATATCAGTGGTCTACACTGAATATCAACAATCTACAGTGAAAATATTGGCGATCCACAGTGAATATGGGTAATCTACAATAAATATTAATGATCCACAATATAACATTCATCCATTACAACATACTTACATCTTAATATTCTTCCACTACAAAAAAATCATCCATTACAATAGTCATCCATTACAACATTAATCTACTTTAATGTTCATCACGTTTATTCATAATAACATTCTTACATTATAAAATTCATGCATTGCGACATTCTTCTATTACAAAATTCATCTATTACAATATCTTTCCATTATAAAAATTCATCCATTACAGTATTCTTTCACACCCTCTTGTATTTTATAAACTCCCACCATTTATATATTTAAAAAAAAAACAACGAAGAAGGAAATGCCCAAATGGTCATCGTGAGGAAGGGTCCTACGTTTTGAACTCATCCACATCTTATGTGGAGCCCATTGGATTGTTGTGAAGTAAATCCAACCCGTCCATATATAAGGGATTTTAATTTCATATCATCGGTTCAAGTTTGAAGGCAAAACTAATCACAGATGGACCACACTGAAGGAAATAATTCAAAATTAATACACAATGTTAGTGTAGTTATAAGCAATAGAAAACTTCAAAAAATAAAAATAAAAATCCTATTGTGAGTTCACGACTGTCCGATTAAAATGAACGGATTTAATCGGCCAAGGAGTGGGTCGAATCCTTATTTTTCATGGGACCCACGTCCCTTTTTAAAATAACATTTCTCCTTTCGAGACGATAGCCCGCCGTATAAGGGGCAACTGTGATAGAGCGGCATTTCCGTCTTCTAAAAAATAAAAAAATGATTTCAGATTAAAAAGACTTTTATTTGGAAGAGATAAGCTTTTACTACGACTATATTAAAGTATAATGCTATTTAAACCAAATATTACATTAAGGGTATTATTAAAAAAATGAAGTAGATTCAAATACGCAGCAGCGTACCGCACCATAGGAAACAGTGGTGATTAAATCCCCAACATTAAAAACTTCAAAAGGGGCCACTGAAATATTTATTTGCCATCCAACCTTTTTATAAGATTACAAGGACCTAGATGAAGGGCTCGCACAAATATCAAACTTGATCCAAAACTTTTGTGGTTGGCAAAAAGTTTTTAACGGTCAATCACCACTGTTTCCTGTAATATTGTCCAACTGAGATTTAGATCTGCTTTATTTTTATTATTTTTTTATCATGCCTTGAAGGTGTATAAACGGTCGAACTGAACAACATGGATGTAAGGAACGTACATCAAGGTGGGCCTACACTCAGATCCCACCCACCTTGGTCAATCCAGAGATCCGCTGAAGCCGGACCTTGAAAGTGATCCTTATCAATAGGCTCTATTAAATATAAACATCATAGTGGGTCGTAGGAAGGTTTCAAAAGTGGGCATCATTATCCTCATTGTTTCTCATGATGTGGTCCATTTGAGTCTAGGATCTACCTCATTTTTAGCTCTATGATGTGAAATGATCCGGATAAACAAATGAACGGAGTGGATAAAACACATATATCATGGTGGGCCATGTAGAGCTTATGTGGTTTTGTGGATATCCTTTTTATGTGGGGCCATTATAATATATGTATCTTATATCCATTCCATCTATCTGTTTTGAAAATCATTTTAATGCATGATCTCAAAATTGAAGTAGATCCAAATCTCAGGTGGACCATGATACAGGAATCTCAGGTGGACCATGATGCAGGAAACAATGGCAATCGATCATTAAAAACTTCTTGTGGGCTAAAAAAGTTTTAGATCAAGATAATATTTGTGTGGTCTCTTCATCCAGGTGTTTGTGACCTTATCAACAGGTTGGATGGCAAATAAACATTCCGTGGCCACCATGAAGTTTTTAATGGTGAGGATTCAATCACTATTGTTTCATGTGGTATGGTCCACCTTAGATTTTTTTCATGCCACATTCTTGTGCTCATGCCATATCTGTGCGACTCATGGTATCCAACTGAGTCTGAGTCAACTCAGACGAGTCGGACGGGACTCGGCGAGTCTTAAAACCATGGGCCGCAACAAGTGGCAGTCCATCTGGGGCAGTGCTTTGGACCCGACCCAACCCGGTGGGTCCGAATTCTGATCCAGACCCGTTTAATGATCTTAAATTGATTCAATTCCACCATGAGAGTCGAAAGCGTCTCTATTGAAAAGTGGCAGACTTCTAAGGCAATCGGAGCCGTTGATCTGGAGGCCCACTGCATGGAGCCGCTATGATGAAGGCCATCTTATCCATTGCATTAGTCGTCGGAAGATCAAATGCTAAAATAAAGTTTAGAAGAAGAGAAATTATACGGACTTGATTCATCAGGGCAGGAACAGTGCAGTATCCTGGTGGGGCCCTTTGTAAAAGCGAGGTGTATTGTTCATTGATCTGGACCGTTGATCAGATGCGCTTAAATGGATGGTGGATGCTCCGGTACAGAAAGATCGTACCTCTTCGCAGGGCCCTACAAATAAGAAGGGCTAAAAGTATAGCAGCAGTAGGAAAAAAGGGACGCGGATTGCATTTCTGTGGGGGCCATCGTGTTGTATTTGATTTATCCACTCCATCCATCTATTTTTCCAGATTATTTTAGGGTATTAGCCAAAAAATGAGACAGATCCAAGGTTAAAGTTGACCACACCACATCAAGCAGTGGTGATAACGAACCCACCGTGATATTTATTTGCCATCCAACCTCTTCCTACGATGACAGTCATGGTCACGGTTGGTGCTCTGTGGGCCCACCATAATGTATGAATTCTATCCATGCCATTCATCCATTTGACCAGATCATTTTATGGTATGAGGCCAAAAATGTGGCATGTACAACTCTAAGGTGGACCACACCAGAGGAAACAGAGATGATTGAATGCCTACCGTCAAGAACTTCCTGGAGGTCACAATTTTTTTGGATCAAGTTGATATTTGTGTTTTCCCTTAATCCATGTCTATGTGACCTAATAAATAAGTTGGATGACAAATAAATATTGCAGTAAGCCCTAAGAAGTTTTTAATGGTAGCCATTCAATCACCACTATTTCCCCGTGGTGTGGTCCACTTGAGATTTGAATCTGCTTCAATTTTGAACTCATGCCTTAAAATGATCTGAAAAAAATGGATGGACAGCATGGATAAAACACATACATCATGGTGGGGCCCTCGCTACTGGCAGCGTGAGTGAGCAATCTGCGTTCACGTTCAAATGAAGATCTTTAAAAAAGAAAAAAAATAAAAACGCCGTCTGTGGGAATCGAACCCACGACCACACGGTTAAAAGCCGTGCGCTCTACCGGCTGAGCTAAGACGGCTTGTCTATGACATTAAATATACTTAATATCTAGAACTTAATGATTTATGGCTAAGATTTGTCACCCTTAGAAAATTTTGAGTGACCCCACATCTTAGGTGGAGGCACACTTGTAGAGAATAGCTATGCTTATACCCATCCTGACTAGAATTCTTCTATTAGTGAATATGATCTAGTGTCCTTGTCATAAGCAAACACTAGTTTGTTGTCTTTCACTAGGTGGGCTTAGAGGGGGGCATCTGGGACCCGATCCAATGGATCCGACCCGACTTGGTACCGTTCCGAACAGAACCGATGGCTTAGATCGGCCTAATGGAGTTTGACCACCCAGATCCATTCGTATTTCGAGTCGGGTGCGGATAGAGGTATATCCGGACTAACCTAACCTGGATACCCGAACCGAACAGACCCGACCCGACGGGTACTATAAATAGTCATTTTTATTTTTACCCTAACCCTACCCCTCTTTTCTTTCTTACCAAGTTACCCTACCGAGTGAAGAACGAGCGACCCTCTTTTCTTTCTTACCAAGTTACCCTACCGAGCGAAGAACGAGCGACTCTCTTTTCTTTCTTACCAAGTTACCCTACCGAACAGTCTCCAGATCTTCTTCCTCTTTTCTTACCCTACCCGATCTTCTTCCTCTCTAGTCTCTTCTTCTTCTTCAGCGCCCGACATCCGTCACTGTCCCGCTGTCCGTCACTATCCCGCCCGAACGAACGCACGATTCGAACCTGAAATTCTCAGAGATTTGAATCTCACCATCTTGGTTTCTTTTTTCCTTTTATGCAGGGAAGTAGGAAGAATCTGAGAAGGTTTTTTCAAGATCAAGAAAAGGGAAATGCGATCGGTCGGCACTTTTCGACATCACGAATGATTCACCGATCATAGGGATTGCGATGGGAAGCTTGAAAACACCCAATTCAGTGGTAAAGAACAGCTGTGAAGCCAAACATACACCAGGATCGAGTGAGGTGCTGTTGCGTGGCCAGGTTAAAACCCTCTTGCAGATGGTTGAGGAAGAGGCAGAGATTTCGAAACTTTCTTTTGATGCACGCTCGTTCCCCCCTTTTGAAGGCCTATTGAATTCGCGGCCCATTGGTATTCTTGCTCCAACACCAGCCAACACGCCGTTCATTTCAAATCTTTTGGATGGTGGAGATGCTAATGTGTCATAGATCGTCACAATGCCAGTGACCCATGAAAATTCCAATATAACAAAGGTCTGCATTCCACCCAATACACAGCTTCTTTCTTCCCTATTTTCTTGATAAATAAGATGAATGCTGACGCAACCCTTACTGGTAGTACCGATCCGACTCGGTTTTCTTGACCGAGTCGGACTCGGATCGGTCCAGGTCAGCAGGGTTTAGGATCGGATTGGGTCAAAGGACCCGGACTCGGTCCCAGATCTGACCGAGTTCGGGTCAGGCCATGCATAACTCAGACCTGGTCGAGTTGGGCCGAATCCGATTCGACTCGGTCCGATGCCCAACTCTAGGTGGGCCCACTATGGATGTTGGACCTTTGAGATTTTTCTTAGAATGAAGAAATTATAAACCTTTGATCAGTAGCTAACAAATACAAATGGCTTAGGTTTAAGAGTAAATAGTCAAATGATCAAAAGGTTATGACGTGTCCATTTCGAAGTGGGCAATGGATGGTGATCACATTCGTTGTACATAAGTTGAGACCATGGAGACCATGGAGTATTTATCAATAAGCTAAAAATCAAAAACCTCTTTTTTAAATCATCTATAGTTTCCAAATCACCTCTTCTCATACTCTTATGGCATTGTATTAAGATTTTGTCACCACAATAGATGACTTTAAACTCTAGATCACTTAAATGATCAATACAATGGGTCCCACAATCATCTATTGCAATTGTTCTAAAAGGCTTGTAAAGCCCACATTGTTGAGAATTGCTTTTTTGTGTTGGTTAAAATTAATAATGCACTATTTTTTAAAAAAATCAAAATTTATTTTTTCCTTCAAAATACTTTTAAAATTTGTGAAAAAGAGGATTTTGCATTTGTCTCACATTGTTAAGAGATGGGAATTTTAAAGGCTTAATAAATTTCATGTAAATAGTTTCCTTGGAGAAAAGAGGGAAAGAGAGCTTGGGTTGCGTATTCCAGTACTCCACACTTGCAACATATGCATGTGCGTGGGTGACAGCGAAGTGCTAGTGTCACACTTTGTATTTCGCATGTGTGCATCCTGTCACGAGTAGTCACCCCCTCGCGACCTAACGTAAACCATCGTGATATGGTGTGAAAGGTGCGAAGTGTGAGACGGGCCAACTTATATGGGTTTCTGGAAATTGTCAGCTAGAAATGGATGCTAGTTAATGCCAATGGTCCAAAAACAGCTAGCCATTCAGTGGTACGAACAATCAGAAACAATCAAAATAACAACGACTGCTTAATTTTAAAATGGTTGCAAGGACCAGCCCTACACCCTCTATATAAACTAAACTCCTCCAAGTCCAAAGTATCCAGAATCAAGTGATCTCATCTATTAAGAAAACTGGAATAAAAATTCTCTTTTTTCTTCCTTTTTTCACTAAGTTTATAATACATTGCTCGAACTCACTGAGTTTCTGAGTTCAAATACTCACTGAGATCGCCAAAGAAAGTGATTGCATTAGCCAAGTTCCTAAGGTGGTCCTTTCGTGATTGTTTCACGTAGGACCAAACAAGGCTTGTCGTGTCTTGAAAGCAATTCTCCAGCTATCCATCAACAATCTCAAATCACATAGGAGATGGGGCGAATCAAGTTTTAAGGACAACATATCTAATTCATGCTTCATCCTGGTTCTAATCAACTTATTCACTTTTCAGTTTTCAATTTTTTAATTTCAGAACTTTTTTCAATAATTTTAAAGTTTAATTAACATGTATACCAAAAGCGTTACATCAATCAAGCTGACGAACCAAAACCTAATAAGGCTTGATTGGTTCGACGACACAAACATCACCAGGTGGCAAGATAAGCTAAAGTTCATTCTCTCGGATCTGAAGATCTTCTACATATTGGACTCTAACCTGCAACCACTTCCAAAAGCGACTGACAAAGATAATACAGAATAGATCGCTGCAAGAACTAAACGATAAGAAGACGAATTGTTGTGTCGCTGTCACATCTTGAATGCCCTATCCAACCATCTATATGACTTATAAAAAACTTTGGCCAAGAAAACTAGAACATGTTAGAGTATAAGTAGAAAGTTAAAAAAGAAGGAACAAAAAAAATCTTAATTCTTACGTACTTTGACTTCACAATTATGTATAATAAGTGTCTACTGACCTAGATCCAAGAATCGCAATTGGTCGTAAATAAAATAAATGCCTCAAAATCAACATACATGAATCGTTCTAAGTTGGTACTATGATAGTTAAACTACCTCTAAGTTGAAAAGATTAAAGGAAAAAAACTACTGCATAAATCTGAAGAATTCACCTTGGAACATATTCAAAACATTTTCGAATTGAGAAATAATCTTGCAACCAAGACAAGATAAATGATACTAATGATGCGTCATCGTCAAAGGTGAATACAGTAGAAACGCCATCCTAGAACAATAATAACCTTAAGAATAATAAATCCCTAAAACCCAATAAAGATCACGAAAATTAAAAAAGACCCAAAAGAAAATTAACGAAAAATTCAAAGGGCCTTACTATGTTTGTGGAGAGATCGAACATTTCGCTCGAGTCTGTAGTGACCACAAAAAGCCTAAGAAAGAGGCTAATGCAGTGGAAAGCAATATATTCGCAATGATCTGTGAAGTGAACATGGTTAAAGGGAAAGTCATCAATTGGTAGTATAATATAGCTACCACAGTCCATGTATGTTACGACGATATGCCTTCAAGACCTATGAAGATGTAACCAATGGTTAAGAGGTTCAAATGTGGAGTGAAGGTTGGTTGAAGGTCATCGGCAAAAGAACCATGGAACTTGTGTTTGCATCTTGAAATAAGGTAATCCTAACCAACGTGATGCATGTCCCGAACATGAGAAGAAACTTATCGAGGATATTCTGGGCAAACCTAAGACTAAGGTAGTATATGAATCTGGTAAGTTGATCTTGTCCAGGAATGAAAATTTTGTTAGAAAATGGTATGTTTGTAATAGAATAATCAAGTTCTTGCTAAATAAAAATAATTCTTCTACTTACATGGGTGAGTATGCATCTTTATGGCATTGTAGATTAACACATGTACGCTATAGTACCATAAGACTCATGGCTAAGAATGGCTTAATCTCAAATAATGAAAGTAAGAACAATAAATATGAAGTACACATACAGTAAAAAAATTTGAAGAAATTGTTTACAAGTGTTGAGAGATTAACTCAAGTGATGGACCTAGTGCACACTGACATATGTAAGTTAAATGACATTTTTACCCGATAAGGTAAAATATACTTAATAACATTCATAGATGATTGCTCTATATATGTGTATATGCACCTATTGAGATAAAAAGATAATGCATTTCAAATCTATAAGTCTGATGTAGAAAATCAATTAGATAGAAAGATAAAAATTCTTCGTAACAACTGAGGATGAAAATACTTCTATAATGATTTCTCTAGCTATTATAAAGAACATGCATAAGACACCAGCGCCAAATACCTTATGCACCACAACAAAATGGTGTGGTCAATAGAAAAAATAGAACATTAATTGAAATGGTCAACTTAAAGCTAATACAAGAAAAGTTGCCTTTTAATTTGTGAGGAGAAGCAGTACTAGCAGCGTATCATGTCCTAAATAGAATCTCATCTAAAAATATCAAGATCTCTCCATATGAGATATGGAAAGGAAGAAAACCAAACCTGGGATATCTTAGAATGTGGGGGTGTATCACATATTGTAGAACAACCAATCCTAAAAGAACTAAGTTGGGACTTAGAGCTATTAAGTAAACCTTTTGTGGATTATACACAAAGCAATAAAACCTACAAGCTCTTAAACTTAGAATCTAATGTAATCATAAAATCTAGATACGTATAGTTATTTAAGAACAAGCTATCCATGGAGACAAATGATACTGACATCCAAACTCCTAGTGGTGATCCTAAAGAGGGAACTCAACAAGAGGTTGAAGCTCCTAGTGAACCTCGTAGAAGTTAGATGGTTAGGGTAGAAAAAAGTCTTGACCCTAATCAGATAAACTCTATGCGTATCTCATTTCATCTTATTAAGGGTGATAGAAAGAAGGTTATTAGAAGGATACTTATAGTTTTGACTCTATAAGATGACCTTAAAACCTTTAATGAGACGATGTCTTCAAGAGGCTACTTTTTAAAATAAGGCCATTAATGATGAGATGGACTGTAACGACCCTGAAATTTTTAGCGTAGATTTAAATTTAAAAAGGGGAATAAACCACTCCACTTAAAACTAACCATCTAACTAAAATAATTGACACTAAAACTCTAAGCGCGAGCTTTTACAAGTGTGGTAGCAGAGCAATCTTCAGTCCAGGGTGATTTAGAAGCCCTGCATTGGGGTCAGGCAACTTAGATCTCATCCATGAACAATCAGGACTTACCACGTCAGCAACCTTAAACGTACGATGACTCTCTTAAACGAATGGTCGGTGCGGATCGGTCAAGATCGCCACGTGTACGCCACATCTGGCAGTGCGTGTACACTGATGGTATGCTCCCGCCGAGCACAAGATTAAATATCGAGTCAAACAGAGTTTGACCTGATGGAAATTCAAAAATCTGTGAATCCACCCCATTTTCCCCGCCGCTCTCACATTCAAATATAACCGTTCATCTGTTAGCATGAAACGGCCCACCTCCAAGTGCCGCATCTGAAATCTAGACCGTCCATCGTGATCGGTGGGGTCCACCGACCCTAACCATGGTAAAATCCACGGTCAAAAGACCCCACTCTAAGCTCGGTCAGTTGCCAAATGGGCGTTGCAATGGGGAGCGTGCTAACGGGAGGAAAATTCCACATCCGTTGGTGAGCTGGCAAATCCAGCCGTTGGAGAGCGTTGGATGATGGCCACGCACTCAGCTGTGTCCTCATCACCCCTACCATTTTTGGTTTTAGCTCCCTACGTAGCAAAAAGTGAAAAGAATCCTTTCCACTTTTGGCAACGACCAATCTCAACCATCTCTTGCCCTATGGAAGCTTCTACCGAGCAAATCCAAGACGTTGAGATTAGGTTACGCAAAAATCTCATAAGGAAAACGATATTTTGGCGAGATGTCGTACCAACACAAATCATCGTCTCTCTCGAGTTGTAGTTGTAATCAGCGACCCTTATACACCGTTGGGTGGGCCGCACAGACCCCCTTTGCACCATCCAAACCTATTGAACACACCGGATCGACAGATAACCCATCTGTAGCAAAAATGCCATGATCAGCGGGTCATCTTCCCGGATCTGACTGTCAACAACAGATCTTAATGGGATAATCCTTTCTCAAATCCAAGCCATCCATCTCATGGCCCACCCTCTTTAATACCTACCCAAACTTAGATTAGATGCATGTGCACGCGATCAGTGGTATGAGAGACCCTGATGGTGGGTGTTCTCGCCTACTCTATTTTAACCGTAAGCTAATCTTAGGGATTAGCAGTGGAAAGGTCTAGAGATAAGAACGGCTATAAGTAGCCGCGTGTTAGGGTGACTCCCAAGGAAAACTATAGTCGATAATAGAAAGAGAGATTGCTGGAGTGCCTAACGCCGCTGGAGCGAGTTGCAGAAACAGTTGCAACCCGACTCAGCTACGTGACCCGCCTGCAGTAAAGGAAACAGAGAGCATGAGACAGGATTTTGAGGGAAGGAGTACGAATAGAGAGAAGTTAGAAAGAGAGAAATCATGGAAGTTTGGGAGTGGAAGCAGCAACTGGAACGAGTTTCCAGTCGTTGTCCAACTCGGAAGCTTCTGACTGCAACCAGAATCAGGTCCGGTGATGAGTTTCCTGATTTTCGACAGGCTCGGGGAGACGCACACCTCGTCCAGACCCCTTTCTTGCATCTAACATCAACCCTGATCAGGTAATCTCAAAATTCCTCCATCAGCTATTGTTGAAGTCCATCTACTCGGCTGATTGTATTCACAGTCACCTCAACTTGGTCACGAGTTAAATGACTCAGCTACATGTCCGGATGGAAACTCTAGATCGGAACCCATGTCTATGATCGGATTACCTTGCACAGTGACCAGCACTACAATCGGATCTCAGATGGGTTCAATAATAGCACGCTGCTAGCCAAAGAAAACCGGCTGGGATGAGCTAACACTGAGTCAGTGACTCAGGTTCAGTTTTGGGAAGTAAAACTCCAA
This sequence comes from Magnolia sinica, assembly GCF_029962835.1. Taxonomy (NCBI): domain Eukaryota; kingdom Viridiplantae; phylum Streptophyta; class Magnoliopsida; order Magnoliales; family Magnoliaceae; genus Magnolia; species Magnolia sinica. Next base: position 15,901,405 of record NC_080575.1, on the reverse strand, counting down.
CTTAACTAGGCCTGGGTTGTAGTTCGCCCAGTTAAGCTTAAGCCCAGCCATGGGTGTTACAGTTTTGGCCATTTGGGGACTGACCCAACCATTTTTCCTGACTGAGTCAACCCAATGCTCATAGTCAAGCTGACCCGGTCAGTTTTCTGGCTGAGTGAAGCTGACTCCACCCGTAGTGCATGATTTGAGAAGCATTGGGTTCAATAGACCTTCAATCTAACCCTGAGGCTAACAAAACCCTTGAATCGGACTTAACTAGTTATTAGTTGAGAACCCCGACCGAGTCAACTCGGTACTGACTCACTGAGATCCTACAATATCTCATTCAGGGGTTGTTTGCAACTAATACACTTGAAAAACACCTTCCTTCAATCAATTCTAAATCAGGAGCTCATAGACTCACCTCATAGGAAGTTTCAAATCAAGAGAAACTCTCAATCAAGGTGAGAGATATCCCACATTGCTTCATTCATTTCATTGAACTCTAACCTAGTTTTGAGCCTAATGTGTAAGGACATTAAAGTTGTGATTTCATTCCTTTGTTCATTGATCAACTGCAAGTGAATGCTTAGAATTGTTACTCTAGTTTATTTAAGAACTTGTATCAGACTCCCTAATACATGTTTAAGATTGCATAGTTACATGTACACTTCTATCTGTTAAGCATAAGGCAAGAGATCTTATTCCCAACCATATTATAAATAGTGAAATTTCTCCATTACACCTTACACATGCTAGACTCATTCTTAGTTGAATCCAATGTGTTCTAAATTTTGGAACAGTATGTATAGTGAATTATTCTTTCTAGTTCTATTTTCTGTGATGAACATGAGTTAATACTTCATTTTCTATTTCACATATTCTATATCTGTAAGATCTCGACTTAGCCTTGTGTTTTATATAGTATTTTAGAAATTACTTGAATTTAGGTATAGTACTACTAGTGGTGATAAGAATCATGGTATTTCAATTCACTAAATGAGATCATGTATGATGTTACCTTCCATGAGGAATGTTGGATGAGTTCCCTAACTACATTCCATATGTCACATTTATGGGCCTCATTGTCCTAGAAAGGGTATATGAAATTATATTGAACTTACATTAGATTGTCTGACATCCTATTATAAGACCATGAGCTTGGCCATATTTATAAAAGTGATTTTGTTAATATCATGGAGTGTATGTGAGTTTCACGGTGCATGACATCCACGCATGACATATGAGCTTTTCCGAGTGCTTAATGTAAGTCACACCTTGTACGATTTACTGAAGGTTTTATCCCTTCAGTGGACTCACAGAACATGTGCAATTGTGCCACTTTGGGTGCTCTCTATTTATATGAGGCTTTTTCGAGATTTAGGCACTCCTCGGGCATACCCCGTGTATTTTTTCAGGAGTCAGGATATCCTTAGGTGCCCTCACTTCCATGATCTTTTTCAGGTAGTACACCTACCGTGGGTGACCCCTTTATTTTGACAGCTGGATGTGCATCCCCAGATCTGTGACTTGAGCATACATTCATACATTTATTCATGTTATCCTCTTTATTATCTGAATGCGTTGGTTTAAACTGTTTTGGAATGATGTGATATGCATGAATCCTTGTGTGAAATTCCCACTGAGTTTTCACGCACCCAATCGTGCAGTTGCACCAAATAGATACAGGTATGACGGAGGGAAATGGTGCCTATGACGACACCCCTGGTGCAGCTGAAGAGGAGTATGGGGAGGAAGGACAATATGTTGACACGGTTGAGCCGTTGAAGCTCAACTAATGACATAAGATTTATTTACTTTCATGCTTTCAGACGTTATCTTAGTTTTGCTTACTTTGGGAATTGTAATTAAAAATCTCCCGCTGTGGGAGCTTGCTTTATTTCCTTACTTTTATTCACGTATGTTGAACTCCTTTTGTTAATTTATACAATGGCTATATCTTGCTGCTATGAATTGTGTTGGCAATAAGTTGAATGGTAGTTTTACTTCATGATGTAACCCTTGGGTTCTCGTACTCGAGCGACCGTCCTCGGGTTATGAGAATTAGGGTGTGACATGGACTCAATTGTGTTAAACCAAACATGGGAATTGGTAGATCTACTTCCAGGTTCCAAACCTATAGGGTACAAGTGGGTATTCAAGAGGAAATACCACAATGATGGTACCATCAAGACCTTCAAGGCTTAACTAGTATCAAAAGGATTCCGTCGAAGGGAAGAAATTTATTACTTTGATAAATGTTCACTAATCGTTAGAATAATATCAATTAAAATTTTATTCGTATTGGCATTCATATATCTTCACATACACCAAATGGATATAAAGATAGCATTCCTAAATGGCGACCTCAATGAGGAGGTATACATGGAACAATCAGAAATACTTGTTTTACTAAAAAATGAGAAGAAAGTGCGTGAGCTCGTAAAGTCATTATATAGATTAAAACAAGCACCTAAATAGTAGCATGAAAATTTAAATTCAAATGTGTTATCTCATAGTTTCATGCACAATGTAGCTGATAAGTACATTTACTCTAAGATGTATAGTGATTACATCGTTATTATATGTCTATATGTTGATGACATGTTAATTATCAGTAATATAATGAAAAGTGTAACTGAAATGAAAAGGTTTCTATCTTCCATTTTCAAAATGAAGAATCTTTGACAAATGGATATCATACTAGGTATTAAAGTTAATAATATAGTAGGAGTTATGTGTTAGGTCAGTTTTATTATATTGAGAAGATATTGAACAAGTTTAACCACTTAAAAATCAAAGAGGCAAATGCCCCATTTGACCCAAGTATCATGCCAAAAGAAAACAATGGAAGAGGAATTGCACAGCTTGAGTATGCTAGTGCTATATACATTCTTATGTATGTTATGCAATGCATAAAACCAGATATAGCATACGATACAAGTAAAGTAAGCATGACTACTAATAATCCCAGTGCAAAACACTGGAAGGCTATTGGTGGAGTTCTTGGTTACCTCAAAGCAACCTAAAAACTAGATCTATTTTACTTAGAATTTTCAATCGTGTTGGAAGGATATACCAATGCGAATTGGATATCGAGTACAATGAATAATAAGTCCACAACGGGGTGGGTATTCACCTTAAGAGGTGCAGTTGTCTCTTAGAGATTCAAGAAATAGACATGCATAATACACTCGATAATGGAATATATGAGTTTCTAATTCTACCTATAATAGACAAAGAAGCTAAGTAGTTAAGGGATCTTTTACTAGAAATCTCATTCTGTGCAAAGCCTATACTGGTTATTTCACTTCATTGTGATAGTGAAACTACTCTAACAAGAGCCTACAATGGCGCATATAATGGAAAGTACAGGCACATAGGCCTGAGACATGACTATATAAGGCAATTTATTCGAGATAAAATTATCACGATCTCATATATGAAGTCGAGCAATAACTTGGCTGATCTTTTCACTAAACCTCTAACAAAAGAGGTAGTAAGGACATCATATAAAGGGATTCGGTCAAAAATCCTTATTCAAAGTTTCACTAATGATGAAAACCCAATCCAACATTAAAAATTCTCTAAGTCTGCATTCAATTGGTAAGAACAAGTCATTGATAAGTGAAAAGTTTCAACACTAAAAATAATAGATAACCTCATACAAGATGAATTGTGTTGGTCATCACATATAGAGGTTGAGTCTTAAAGCTCTTAATGAAATCCAATATAAAGGACAAGTGTTTTAATAAAACGGGGACACTTGAAGGATTTCACGTATGTAAACGTATAACTAGTGTCACCTCTCACGAGAATTAGAGTTTTTCTCAAGATTGTTCATGAAATAGGATGAATGATCTTTAAATATATTAAGTAATACAAGGAAACTCATATAACGTATATGTGATTATGTGTGTGGTATCTCTGGTTCTTTCAATAAGAAATAACTTATTCAAGGCTACGAATTTCAGAAATTTCGATAGAACTTAAAATAATTACACTAAAGAAATATTCAAATTAAAATATATTGTAATACCCCAGTTTTCAGAACCCGAGTACATGACTTGCATTCCAAAAATTCAGGAGTTAACTAATCATAATGGTAATCAATAGGTAAATCAAAGTGCAAATAGTGGAAATGAAACATAGCATAGATATGATCCAAAATGTGAACAATATCCTGTCCCACTCAACTGGGAGCCAATTACAAAATCCTCAAATATAATAATTCAAATAGACTATTATAAATGCAATCTACTGATTAAGGTCATAATATGTAGCCGCCTCTTGATACGGCTCCTCATCGTAAGGCTCCTCCTTGACTACAGCCACCTCTGGATCCGCCGCGAGTCCATCCGCCCCTATATCTTCTGTACGGTTGAATATTGATGAATGAGTGGCCAGCTTAGTGTGATCTCCCCTCAAGATTACACACCACCACCATAAACAAGAAATAACATAAAATATCCAACCAAATCAAAACATGACTGGTGGTCTTATTATATGCATGGATGCGTGAAATGCAATCATCGCCCCAGGGATGCTCATCTGTGCGGACAGCGGGCTCGTCACCCATGCAATCATTGACCTGGGAAAACTCATCCAGTCAGACAGAATACGTACATCACGTACGATAGCAATAGATGCTGGTCTGTGCCATGTATGTATGATTAGTCAATCCGTTATTAGTCCAATTATACTCAGTCAATTTAATTAAGCTCACGGTCACTACGGGGAGCTTGAGGCCCAGCGTAGGCCGACGGCTCGAGCGTAGTGTCGACCACCATCCTTGACCCATAAGACTACTGCCTTAGGGTGTGTGTAGTACTCACCAACACATGGTCAATCAATTCAATGGGAAGGGGCCACCACCAATGCTGACTGGGAATGAAATGTCGAAATTACTAAATATGGTGATTAAAATATGACGGCATGAATGGTTCAAAGATGAGTAAGCAGCGATATTTAAAAGGTTGCAAAGTTCATCCCGAGTCAGTTAGGTGAAACCACACATAGATGGTAAACCCCATAGTCTAATGCCAACAACCAAAACCTCCATGTCAGGGGCCTACTCATATTACAACCAGTCTCGTTACACCTTAAGCACAGACTCTCCTTTGTTAGAGTTTCCCATGGAGAGATTTCAACAATGTGTGTATCATAATAGCAGCATAGATCCTACTATGAGTAAGAAATAGAGAACAACGCATGTATTCCTTGAGATTAAAATTACATACTAAATGAGCTAACACATGGTGCATGCAATGAGCAACTAATTTAATCATTTGGATAATCTAATACACACGTTCAAGTGATCTAAACAAGTATAAAGCATAGGAGTTATCAATTTAAATAAGTACATCAATTAAATACACTCTATTCCCACATAATTTATCATAAGTCTAACTAGCCAATAAATCACTATAACAACTACTTCTAATCTAGTTGGAAGTGGAAAGCTCGAGGGGAAGAGAATCATCACCAGATAGGTCGTAGCATGTCCCGTGATCCAAGCTTTCGCGAGCATCTTGCGACCCAATATCAGGTAAGTGATTCCTGGTTGTCATTTCCGATTCAATGGCCCACATTAGATAAGTGTTTCAAGGTACCTAATTCATTGAAGGTGTGTGGGGCTTATAAGACTCACAATGGAGGAGATTGGGCCGGGATCAAAGTGACCAGGCCCACCATACACCTATCCCAATAAAGTGGCCCACCTGGGCCCGTTTTAGTCCAGCTATTGGACCCAATAATAGGCCCAAATAGGGCTGCTCTACTACCAAACAGTGTGCGGCCCACCTTTACATATGGTGAGGCCCACAGTGATTTATGGTGTGGTCCACTGAGATATGTCTCAAGTGTGGCCTGCTGTGATGTGTGGCATGGCCCACTAAGACATGTTTCAAGTGCAGCCCGCTGTGATGTGTGGCATGGCTCACTGAGTTTGAAATGGGTGCAGCCCATCCCATGTATGACGATGTTGGACTGACGGTCTGGCCCACCTGTTGTGCGACTGGACTGATGGTCTGGCCCACCTGTTGTGCGGCTGGACTGATGGTTCGGCCCACCTTCATAAATAATGAGGCCTACTAGATGTGGTGCAGCCCACAGGATGTACAGGGCGGCCCACAGCTTCATGTAGTGAAGCCCACCTGTTCCAAACAGGGTACAGCCCACAGCCGTTTTGGCTTGAGGGTGAAGCCCACGGTTAAGGGTGGTGCATCCCATCGTCATATATGGTGTGGCCCACCTATTTCAAACAGGGTGCGGCCCACAGTTATTTATGGTGTGGCCCACCTGTTTCAAACAAGGTGCAGCCCACAGTTATTTATGGTGTGGCCCACTGTTATACATGGTGTGGCCCCCCTTACTTTCTTGTTGTCATCAGCCTAGAACTGAGCTGATTTCCAACTTGGTCCAGGGCCCACATCAAAATCCCTACACCTACTCTCAGCATAGCCAAACTGATGGCTGCTTTCAGCCTATTCATGGCCCGCATCAAGGTCTGCTTGAGGCCTGGTTTTTTGGTCCACTTACGCAGCCGGAATGGCTAGTTTTCAGCCCGTTGCACAGCCACGACGAAGGTTGGAACAGGGCCCCGATTTTTGGTTCAACCATGGCCCACTTGCTGGCTATTTTCAACTAGCTTAATATAGAGCTCGATTAGGAGCCTGCTTTTGGCCACAATCTTGGCCTAGAATTCGACCATCATTTGGCCTGTCTAAGCTCCGAAATTCTCCTCTAACTAGGGCCCGTTTCCTGTCATAGTTCTGGCCTAGAACTCAAGCATTGTTTGGCCTGCTCTCGACCCGAAACAAAGCTGTAACTTTGGCCTTGTTTCAGCCCAAAACGCAACCATGGATTGACATGGTTTCAACCCGAACTATGGCCATTGTTTGGCCCAGTTTTTAGATCGTATACTACCCATCATGCTATGAAAGAAGGACAAGGATGATAGCCAGATACCTGGCCTGGAACTTGGTGGGGCAGTCACCAACTCGACAGAGTCGAGCTAAGAGCAGGGCGAGTTGAGCTGACCCCTACTCAGCTCACTCCTCTCTTCTCTCTCTCTCTTTCCACTCTCTTTCTCCTCTCTCTTTCTCCTCTCGTCGGTGCGGATCCCAAGAGCTACAGGGCTCTTTATATAGCAATGGGAGAGAGTTCCAACGGCTGGAAAATGGCCCACCTTGCAATGGTGGTGATCAAAAGGTAGCCTTGTATGGGGCCCATCCACACGCTAGGATAGGTGACTGACCCCCAGGCCCACAAAAAAGTAACTTTTCTGATCTGGTGAGGCCCATCTCGTGGTCGGGTTTAGATGGTTTAACGGAGAAGATGAGGGAGTCATTAATGGCAACTCTCCAAATGTAGTATATTCCTTAGATCTAGTTTGTTTGGACGGACCAGATGAGATCTCTGATCAATGTGGGGTCCACTTTTTGGGCCCCAAATGTTAGTTTGGGAAGATCTCATGAGATCTTCGAGTTCTCACCACTCCTCATGAGATGGGCTATTTCTCCCCAAAATCTCACTTGGCTTTACAAAGGATGGTCGGGATTCCTCCACGTGGCCAGGGGACGGCCGAGATCACGCCAGCATCTGCCTTCCTAAAGAGGAAAATCTCCTCTTTGCTTTCCCATATGTAGGCCTTGCCCGGCCATTTCCGGAAAAGAGAGAGCATGTCTCTCCCTGGCGATAAACGGATGGGATGGCCTGATCAGGACGATCATGGGCCACCCATATGGTCCCAGATGGGTCCCACCTTGCGGATATCTGCCACGTGCAACCCATTGGACGGTTGCATCCTATCTCCTTCGTCCCTTTACGTGGGTTTAAAAGCCTATACCGTTATGTTAAGGCGGGCCCCATAAGGAAAGTGAACGGTTTGGATCACCCGAAAAGTGCCCATAATGGGCCACTTTGGGCGGTAAAATCTCCCAAATTTGAATGTCAATTGGCGGGAGAAATCTGTCATTTTCCTCTTTTTTGCAAGGAACTCAGTCAAAGCTCATTTAACCGAGCTCATTGTCCCAGTGCACATCGTGTACGATTACATGTGGTGCACATGCACTCCGTGTGGGGTCCACTACAATGTTTGTGACCGATCTAATCCGTCCATCCCTCTGAGGACCCTTGCCTAGGGGTTCCTGTCCAGTTTGGGGTGAGACAGAAGCCCAGATGGGTCATAATGTACATTTACATCCTCAGTTTGGTCAGCACACCTTGACACCAAGGTTGGATTGATTTGAAATCGGGTTACAATGGTCAAAATAGGGTCCAAATCATGACGAGGGCTTGATCTGCTACTAACTAATTCTTAAGAGTTGGTTGTAGGAGCGTTAACCCTAATATGATTCAATTTACATGATGCAGGGCTTCTATAAGTAGAGGGTTTTGGTTGATCTTACCTTCCTGGCCGTCATGGAGTTCGTCTCAGCTCCTAGGGCCCTTAATGGATGGCTTTACTGCTGACTGGAACTCCCATCCTGCATGCGTTGAATGCAAGCTATCTAATTAATCCATCTTGATTTCCGCTGATGCATGTTTAAAAAGGGTAACATCCATGTACCAAAGGTACAGGGTGTTACAGTCTACCCTCCTAAAAAAAATTCATCCTCAAAATTACCCGTGGGGTGTCACTAAATAGGTGAGGGTACTTCTCCATAACCTCTGCTTCGCGTTCCCAAGTTGTCTCTTCTTCTCCATGATGTGACCAAAGAACCATGACTAATGGTGTAGTCTTCGTCCATAGGCCCTGTTCCTTGTGGTCCAAGATGTGGACTGGTTCCTCGGTGTAAGAGGCGTTATCTGTCAGCTCGATCTGCTCCTAACTAACGATGTGTAATTCGTCTGGCGTATATTTCTTCAGCATGGACAAGTGAAAGACGCTATGAATATCGGCCAATGCAGTAGGCAACGCAAGTCGGTATGCTATGGCTCCCACTCGATCTAAAATCTCGAAAGGCCTAATGAAACGAGGTGCTTACTTCCCTTTTTGTTTGAACCTCATCAGACCCATCATAGGTGACACCTTCAGGAACACATGAACGCCAGTTGCAAACTCCAGGTCGCGTCATCGATTATCGACATAGCTCTTCTGTCGGCTCTGGGCGGTACGCAAACGCTTTCGAACTATATCAATGACCTGGGTAGTAGCCTAAACGAGCTCGGGCCCTAACAGGCTCCTTTCTCTGATTTTTGCCAAGTACTGAGGGACTCTGTAACATCCCGTCCAACCAGCACAGTGTCCAGGGGCGTCCACGTCAGATTTTTCCCAGGACCATTCATTTAAACCACTCATGGTGGGGTACCACAAGTTAATTAACCTAGGATTAGCCCATTAAAATAGACCAGATAGGTCATGATAGGACCCGGTGTGGGCCGTCAAGCCAGATGACTCGTCTGCACTTAGCAACAGCACGTACGGGCTATACCACGACGCGAGAAGGTCAGAAAACTATAAAAATCTAGAAAACCATAAATCTCACTGGGCTTGTAGACCATCGCAAACCACGGACCCAGTGGTCACCCGGAAGTGGAATCTGCACTTGCCAAATGCGCCCCGCCAATGCCAGGATTAGAATTTGGCACTTGTAAATAAAACTGAGACTCTGGGTGTTTTAGCCATCGGATCTCTTCTACGTTTATAATGAAGGTCAAATATATTTTTCTACGCCCGTCCACAAACTCTGGGACCCGATCGTGGAACGGTGACCGTTGATCGCAAATCAGACCCGTGTGACCAAACCCCATTTTCGATCGTTTTCAAATTTTGCATGGCCCTTCATCGGGCCATGAAGCACCTATCCTATAAATTTGATGGCCAGAGGGCCACCAGAAGTGTTCCAATCACCGGAATGGATCCCAACAGGGCTATTTAAAGATCGGAACCGTTTACTCAAACCCCATAACCGTTCATCCGTTTGTTTTCAAATTTTATATGGCCCCTCATTGGGCCATAAGGTACCTACACACCAAATTTGGTGGCCAAGGGGGTGTTAGGGCTGCCCCAAATCCTAGAGGGAGTCCTAGAGGGCCATTGTGGGCATTTGAGGAAACTAATGGCCAAAGGGCCCAAGTCTAGCAAATAAACCCTAACCCTTATCTCATAACTCCCACCACAACCACCATTGCCAAGGGAGTAAAGAGAGAGCAAGGAGAAGAAAGAGAGAGTAAAGGTGAGAAAGGTGGACCCTAGACCGAGGTGGGGCCCAAGGAAACCGATCTTGCATCTCCCTACCTCTTCTCCAAGAAGGAAACCCTCCACCACAACCACTCATTTGCTCCGTTGATCATCTAGGTAAAAGCTCTCATCCATTTTCTTAAAAACCTTGAGTTGAGGAAGGATTTGCTTGAAACTATAACATGCAAATGGTTACTTTAGGGATCCCGGCCGTTCGACCCCAAAGATCCACCTTCCTAGGTCATTTTCCAAGCCTCCAACGATCTGAAGGTGCGGACTATTATCCTTAGGTGGCCTAGCACCAATTTTATTATGAATCTAATGATTTTGATTGTTTGGATGCTATATTTAGAAAATTTAGAGGGACCCTAGGAATTGCATATTTGTTGGAATTGTACGTTTGCTTCTCATATGATGTTGTTCTTGCCTCTCACATAATTTTTTGTATGGATGATTTCATGCTCATGTCTTGTTGAATTTTCTCTTATAGTGTTGCTTCATAGTATTTATGATTCATTACTCTTGTGCTTATGATTTCTTAAGATGAAGGAAGTGCTTAACTTCCTCACCCACACACATAACTCACATGCACTTTGCTTCATGATATTGTTAGCCTTGATTGCATAAGAATCTGAATTATATGTTGAGAAGTATGAGAACATGATGTTGTTTATGCTGAATGATACATTGGTAGTTGGCATGTTATGAATCACTATTTCTACCCGTGGGTTGGTCAGGAACATGAGGAGAGCGAAGGTGGTTCCGTTGGTAGAACCGCCTTGAGGCTAAACCCATGGATTTGGGCGAGTGCGTGTGGGCGACAGTAGTTAGACTACATGGGTTGCTTGCACCCGATGTCGTTCCGCCACGTACTTGCCTGGACTCGTGCGGTCTAGCCTACTCTCTGACCAATCGTGATTGTTAACCTTGTTTGCTCACAAATGTATGGAACCTGGAATACCCTACAACCGTTGTAGCCCATCGATAATCAAATTGAAACGGGTCCACTGCCTCGTGAGCCGGGCATGGTGGAATGGGACACTGTGTCCGAACTGTCGGCCTACGCTGGGGTGTCGCGCCTCCCCGTAGTGACTGCGAGCGATCCCTTTCTCTCGGCACTCTCCATGTACTTGAAGTCGGGGATGGAGAACCCAACGGGATCAAGGACTGGGGGGTCTTGGCCTCACACGTTAGGGGGCCTTGGCCTCGCAACTAGTTCAGGGCATTTGATACGTGGGGTGTATTAGATTTCCCAACCTGCTAGATGAATGGACTTAACTAAGAACTCGGTTAACATTACCATTGCATTGCACTAGCTAGGTTGGCGACTCGGCAGTCGAGGTTGCTCTGATGGAGCGTTGACATACGTAATCGTTAGACGGAGTCGCTCGAGGGAGAATTATGGCGAGGGCATACATCATATCATCCCCCATGCATGTGCATTAATAAGATTAGTTAGGTGTTTGTGAACGTCTGCTTTTCATTAAATTCATAATATAACTGATGCTTGTTACAACTTAAGACTAATAGCACCCACTGAGTTGATCACTCACTCCCACTCTAGGACGGTGTTTTAAAACACCAACCAGACTCTTCCATCATCGCAGGTGATGAGGATTACTTGGAGCCTGACGATGCAAGCCTCGAGGAGGAGGACAAGTTCTCCTACTTCCAGCTGATGAGCGGGCTATCATCGGACCAGTAGATGGCACGTTGGATCGCTGAGCAGTGGGCTCAGCTCTATTCTTTTTGGACATACTATTCTTTTGTGATTTTATTGGGTGACGCCATGTGCGACCCTTTATTTCTTTTGGACATGTATATGTGTATATATATACGCTAGTTCTCTTTCATTTCAGTCAACAGGTGTGTATGCGCTTCATGTTCCAGGAACTCCAGGCTACGCATTTAAACCTGATTGAATGCAGGTTAATGAAAATCGGTTATAAGTGATACTTGAGAACTCGGGAGTCGAGTGTATGCGCGACCCCCGATTTCCAGGGCGTTACAGGCTCGGTAAGGGCGACCGTAAAGAGTTTCATATGGTGTCATGCCTATGCTGGACTGGAAGCTATTGTTGTATGCAAAGTCTGTCAGAGCCAAGTGATCGTCCCAATTGCCCTGAAAGTCCAGAACGCATGCTCTTATCATATCCTCCAAAATCTGATTCACCCTTTCAATCTTTCGATCCGTCCGTCTGAGGGTGGAATGTTGTGCTAAACTTGAGCTCCGTGCCCATCTCTTCATGCAGTCTCTTCTAAAAGGCAGAAGTAAATCTGGAGTCTCGATCCGATATAATCTCTCGTGGAACTTCGTAGGATCGCACGACTTCCCGGATGTATGACTTTACCAAACTATCGGTAGAATTTGTCGTACGAATCGGGAGGAACCGTGCAACCTTTATCAACCTATCAGCGATGACACAGATCGAGTCGTGCTTCCTCTAGTCCTAGGAAGGCCGGATATGAAGTCCATAGAGATGTTGTCACACTTCTATTCAGCCAACGACAGCAGCTGAAGGAGGCCAGCGGGTTTACGATGCTCAACCTTGATCTTCTGACACACCATACACTTTGCCACAAAATCTGCTATATTCCTCTTCATATTTCCCCACCAATACTGCCTCTTGACGTCATTGTACATTTTAGTACTACCCGGGTGGATAGCTAATTTGGAGTGGTGAGCTTCCACCATCACTTCCTTCCTTAAATCGGCGTTATCTGGAACTCATATTCGTCCCTGATATCGAAGGCAGCTGTCATTACCAACCCTCCAACTGGGCATTTCCTCAACCTTACACCTCTCCTTCATCTTGACAACCCATGCATCCTGGTCCTGGGCAGTGATTACTTGTCGCACCAAGGTGGGTTCTGCAATCAAAAGAGCTAAATACGCATCTAGCTCATCGAGGGTAAGTTGAATGTCGAAATCCTAAACGAATTCCATCATCATCCATTCCTCAATCATCAAGGTGGCTATCAGCTCATGCTTCGTCTTTCGACTTAAAGCATCGGCCATAGAGTTCACCTTGCCAGGGTGGTATGAGATATCAAAGTGGAAGTCTTTAAGTGTCTCCATCCATCGATGCTGGCGCATGTTCAAGTCATTCTAAGTGAATATGTATTTCAGACTCTTGTGGTCGCAGAATAACTGAAAATCCTCTCCATATAGGTAATGCCTCCATATCTTTAAGGTAAAGACTACCGCTGCCAACTCCAAGTCATGAGTCAGGTAGTTCTCTTCGTGTTTCTTCAGCTGGCGAGAGGCATAAGCGATCACCTTATCGTTCTACATCAGAACACACCCCAACCCCAACTTAGACGCGTCGCTGTACACCACGAACATCTCTGCCTCTTGTGGAAGGGTGAGTACTGGCGTGGAAGTCAGTCTTATTTTCAGCTCTTAAAAAGCCGCTTCGGTGTTCTAATCCCACGTAAATTGGTTATTCTTCTGCGTCAGTTGGGTGAGCGGTCCCGCAATCATGGAGAACTTCTTAATAAATCGCCTGCAGTACCCTGCCATGCCTAGAAAACTCTGAACCTCGGTAACTGTAGTGGGCTGCTCTCACTTAGATACAACTTCCACCTTGGCTAGATCCACTGTTATTCCTTCCGCTATCACCACGTGCCCTAGGAATTTCACTTCCTCTTCCCAGAACTCACACTTGCTTAGCTTGGCGTACAGCTGATTTTCCTTCAAGTATTCAAGACTATGCGCAAGTGCTACTCATACTCTTCTCGACTTTTCGAGTAAACCAAGATATCATCGATAAATACGATCACGAACCGATCTAAGTACGGCATGAAAACCCGATTCATCAGGTCCATGAAAACTGTCGGAGCATTTGTGAGACTGAAGGACATCACCAGGAACTCATAGTGCCCATAACGACTCCTGAAGGCTGTCTTAGGGATATCCTCATCCCTGATCCTCAACTGGTAATACCCTGCACGCAGATCTATCTTGGAGAAATACTTAGCGTCCTTTAATTGATCAAATAGATCGTTAATACGTGGTAGGGGATATCTATTCTTGATCGTCACATCATTCAGTCTCTTGTAGTCTATACAGAGACGTATTGACCCGTTCTTCTTCTTGACAAAGAGGACCGACGCTCCCCAGGGAGAAACGCTGGGACGAATAAAATCTTGAGTCAGAAGTTCATCAATTTGACTCCTTAGTTCCTCCATCTCGCAAGGAGGCATGTGAAATGGAGGGAGTGATATTGGAGCGGTTCCCGGCTTGAGGTTAATACAAAAATCTACCGCACGCCTAGGAGGTAGTCCTGATATCTCTTGGAATACTTCGTAAAAGTCTCGAATTACTAGTATTCGTCCGATAGCGACTCCCACTGTCTCAGCTTGGTTTAGAGACTGCAAGCTCTCGAACTCTTGGCATCTGCCCCTCCCTTTCAAAGTGAAAGAGGCCTACCCTGGGACGGATATAGTCACCATTTTGTCGCGACAATCCATGACTGCACGCACCAACGTGAGCCAGTCCATCCCAAGGATGACGTCAAGCTGCCTAACGGGCATGACAATTAGGTCCATAGCAACCTCGCATTTTGCCAGCGTGATAGGACATGCCAGGCATGTTTTATTTGTTTTCACAAATTTGCCCATATGGGACGCTACAACTAAAGGGACGTGCATCCGAGTTGTATTCAGTCCTAGTCTAGATGTAAAGCAGAATCAATAAAAGATAACGTTGCACCAGAATTGAATAAGGTGAGTACAAGGGTACCGTTAATGTGGGCAGTACCATGGATATTCTACAAGGGGTCCTGCTCGGCCTCCGTAGCGGCAATGGCATACACTCTAGCCTGGGGAGCCCTCTGCTGTGTTGGAAATCACTGTCTGGGCTGCTGAGGCCTAGGTGTTGCCCTGGCTATTGTCTAGTTCTGCTGTGGTCGATTTGCCAGGAGTGTAATGCCCTGGTCCTGCATCCTCTGAAAATAGTTACGGGTAAGGTGGTTTGCCCTATCACAGTAACCGCAGCCCCACAAGGAGGAAAAGGCAGAGCTTGCACAAGCAGCGGTCTGGATCTTACTGCAAGGATGGACGAAGCAGGAGCTGTCTACCTTGGCCTGACCGGAATGTCTCATGCTGGAAGGCGGAAGCAGATGTGCGCTCGAAATCTCTCTCTACTCGCATCAACTTGTTCACCAGCTCTGGGAGGTCTCCAAAATCCCAGATGCACAACTAGGATTGTATCCCGGGCTTCAGTCCCTCCTTGAACTTTTTCAACTTGTACTCCTCATCTTCGAGGGCTTCGGGTACATACCGAGACAGCTCGTCAAACTTCGCCTCGTACTAGGCAACCG
Organism: Magnolia sinica; assembly: GCF_029962835.1. Taxonomy (NCBI): domain Eukaryota; kingdom Viridiplantae; phylum Streptophyta; class Magnoliopsida; order Magnoliales; family Magnoliaceae; genus Magnolia; species Magnolia sinica. The sequence continues at coordinate 15,885,917 of NC_080575.1, read as the reverse complement.
TTAGATTTCGCTATTCTAACTTCAAGAACTACGCGATCTTTTCACTTTGATAGGACCGCGGAAAATACTTCTTTAGGATTTTCATCCTGAAACTAGCCCACATCCAGGCGTACCCAGTTGACCCTCTGAGCATCCAGGCGTACGTCATTCCACCAATTTTTTGCCTCACCCTCTAGTAGGTATGTGGCCAAATTGACCCTCTGAGCATCGGAGCATTCCAGGGGCCCATCATTTTGGCGATCCTCCCCAACCAATACTCAGCTTGAACCAGGTCAGGCGCCCCTCCGAACGTCGGTGGACGGAGCCTTATGAAACGGTCAAACACGTCAACGCCTCGTACCTCAACATCTCGGGACGTCCCTCCACGACTCCGCAGTGTCTCCATCATGAGAGTGTGCGAGTCCTGCTATTGCTGTATGAAGGCAGCATGTTGCTGCTGCATGGTTGCCGCCATCTGCATAAAAGCGGCGACTCTTGTCAGCGTGTCTGCGTACACAGTAGTTGATGGTTCCGCCGAAGGCGTCCCTCGCTCAAAATACTACGATGCCAACCCTGACGTGAATATCTGGGGAGAGGGGGAATCCCCAACAGCTTCCGACCTGGTGTCCCCATTCACCACCCCAGGCGGAAGGCCTGGTGTGTAGACCAGGCTATGCTCCCGCTGGTGCTCGGTTGAGGGGATGGGATGGATGTCGACCGTACGGGTCTGAGATCGCAGTACTAGCAGCATGGCTTCCTACGGGATCAGAATTTCGTGGTTTAGGGATTAGAAGGGAGAAGAATGGTTTCAGTCAACGTGAAGCATCATAAGGGTCAGAGATCTTACCAATTGCATGGCGAGAGAGTTTATCTTTCAATTGATACTTTTGGTTAAATTTTCAAGGGGACTAAGGTTTTCGTTTCCAAATTCAGATGACTACTTGTTGTTTCCCAAGGGATCCTAAGTTCTTTTCTAGGTGAATCATACTCTAATTCCATCCTAGCTATTGGGGATTCCTTTATAAGTCCACATGTTTATTTTGTTAATATCTAGGGGGCCTAAGATTTTGTATCTAAGTTTACTCATCCTTCCCACTCCCTAAGGGAAGTGTCTAAGTTTTGTCTAAGTTAATCCCTTAAGGTTTTGTATATTGATCCCACAGCCAGGCTATCTCATACTCCACTTTGATACCAACTTGTAACGCTCCGGTTTTCAAAACCCGAGTACACGACTTGTATTTTAAAAACCCAGGAGTTAACTAATAATAATGGTAATCAATAGGTAAATCAAAGTGCAAATAACTGGAATGAAACATAGTCTAGATATGATCCAAAATGTAAACAATATCCTGGCCCACTCATCTGGGGGCCAATTACAAAATCCTCAAATATAATAATTTAAATAGATTATCATAATGCAATATACTGATTGAGGCCATAATATGTAGCCGCCTCCTGATACGACTCCTCATTGTAAGGCTCCTCCTCGATTGCAGCCACCTGTGGATCCACCGCGAGTCCATCCATCCCTCTATCCTCTGTACGGTTGAATATTAATGAATGAGTGGTTAGCTCAGTGTGATCTCCCCTCAAGATTACACACTACCACCATAGATAAGAAATAACATAAAACATCCGACTAAATCAAAACATGACAGGTGCAGTCTTATTATATGCATGGATGCGTAAAATGCAATCATCGCCCCAGGAATGCTCATTCGTGTGGACAGCGGGCTCGTCACCCATACAATCATCGACCTGGGAAAACACATCTAGTCGGACAGAATACGTACATCACGTACGATAGCAATAGATGCTGGTATGTGCCATGTATGTATGATTAGTCAATCCGTTATTAGTCCAATTACACTCAGCCGATTTAATTAAGCTCACTGTCATACGGGAAGCTTGAGTCCCAGCGTAGGCCGACGGCTCGGGCGTAGTGTCCCATGACCACCATCCCCAGCCCATGAGACTACCGCCTTAAGGTGTGTGTAGTAGCTACCAACACATGGTCAATCAATTCAATGTGAAGGGGCCACCACTAATGCTAACTGGGAATGAAATGTCGAAATTACTAAATACGGTGATTAAAATATGACGGTATGAATGGTTCAAAGACGAGTAAGCAGCGATATTTAAAAGGTTACGAAGTTCATCCCAAGTCAGTTAGGTGAAACCACACATAGATGATAAATCCCATAGTCGAATGCCAACAACTAAAACCTCCATGTCATGGGCCTACTCGTATTACAACCAGTCTAGCTACACCCTAAGCACGGACTCTCCTTTGTTAGAGTTTCCCATGGAGAGGTTTCAACGATGTGCGTATCATAACAGCAGCATAGATCCTACTATGAGTAAGAAATAGAGAACAACGCATGTATTCCTTAAGATTACAATTACATACTAAATGAGCTAACACATGGCACATGCAATGAGCAACTAATTTAATCATTTGGATAATCTAATACACACGTTCAAGCGATCTAAACAAGTACAAAGCATGGGAGTTATCAATTTAAATAAGTACATCAATTAAATACAGTCTATTCCCACATAATTTATCACAAGTCTAACTAGCCAGTAAATCACTATAGCAACTACTTCTAGTCTAGTTGGAAGTGGAAAGCCCAAGGGGAAGAGAATCATCACCAGACAGGTCGTAGTGTGTCCCTCGATCCAAGCTTTCATGAGCGTCTTGTGACCCAATAATAGGCAAGTGATTCTCTGGTTGTCATTTTCGATTCAATGGCCCACATTAGATAAGTGTTGCAAGGTACCTAATTCATTGAAGGTGTATGGAGCTTATAAGACTCATTATGGAGGAGATTGGGCCGGGATCAAAGTGATCAGGCCCACCATACACCTATCCCAATAAGGTGGCCCACCTGGGCCCGTTTTAGTCCAGCTATTGGACCCAATAATAGGCCCAAATAGGGCTAGTCTATTGTCACACGGTGTCTGGCCCACCTTTACATATGGTGAGGCCTACAGTGATTTATGGAGTGGCCCACTAAGATATGTCTTAAGTGCGGCCCGCTGTGATGTGTGGCGTAGCCCACTGAGACATGTCTCAAGTGCGGCCCACTATGATGTGTGGCGTGGCTCACTGAGTTTGAAATGGGTACGTCCCATCCCATGTATGACGGTGTTGGACTGACGGTCTGGCCCACCTGTTGTGCGGCTGGACTAATGGTCCGGCCCACCTGTTGTGCAGCTGGACTGATGGTCTGGCCCACCTTCATAAATAATGAGGCCCATGATATCGACAGGGCAGCCCACAGCTTCACGTGGTGAGGCCCATTTGTTCCAAACAGGGTATGGCCCACAGCCATTTTGGCTCGAGGGTGAAGCCCATGGTTAAGGGTGGTGCAGCCCACTGTCATATATGGTGTGTCCCACCTCTTTCAAACAGGGTGCGACCCACTGTTATATATGGTGTGGCCCACCTGTTTCAAACAGGGTGCGACCCACTGTTATTTATCATGTGGCCCACCTATTTTAAATAGGGTGTGGCCCACTATTATACATGGTGTGGCCCCCCTTACTTTCTTGCTGTTAACAGCCCAGAACTGGGCTGATTTCCAGCTTAGTCCAGGCTCCACGTCAAAAACCCTGCACCTACTCTCAGCATAGCCAAACTGATGGCTGCTTCAACCTATTCACGACCCACATCAAGGTCTGCTTGAGGCCTGGTTTTTTGGTCCACTTACGCAAATGGAATGGCAAGTTTTCTACTTGCTACACAGACACAACGAAGGCTGGAACGGGGCTCCGATTTTCAGTTCAAACCATGGCCCACTTGCTAGCCATTTTTAGCTAGCTTAATACAGAGCTCGATTAGGAGCCTGCTTTTGGCCACAATCCTGGCCCAGAATTCAGCCATCATTTGGCCTGTCTGAGCTCTGAAATTTTGCTTTAACCAGGGCCCGTTTCCTGCCACAATTCTGGCCTAGAATTCAACCATTGTTTAGCCTGCTCTCGACCCGAAATAGAGCTGTAACTTTGGCCTTGTTTCAGCCCAAAACACAGCCATGGATTGGCATGGTTTCAACCCAAACTATGGCCATTGTTTGGACCGAGTTTTAGATCGTATACTACCCATCATGCTGTGAAAGAAGGACATGGATGATAGCCTGATACCTGGTCTGGAACTCGGTGGGGCAGCCACCAACTCAATCGAGTCGAGCTGAGAGCAGGGCGAGTTGAGTTGACCCGTACTCATCTCACTACTCTCTCTCTCTCTCTCTTTCCACTCTCTTTCTCCTCTCATCGATGCGGATCCCAAGAGCTAAAAGGCTCTTTATATAGCAGTGGGAGAGAGTTCCAATGGCTGGAAAATGGCCCACCTTGCAACAGTGGTGATCAAAAAGTGGCCTTGTATAGGGCCCATCCACACACTAGGATGGGTGGCTGACACCCAGGCCCACCAGAAAAGTAATTTTTCTGATCTAGTGGGGCCCATCTCGTAGTCGGGTTTGGATGGTTTAACAAAGAAGATGAGAAAGCCATTAATGACAACTCTCCAGATGTAGTACCTTCCTGAGATCTGGTCTGTTTAGACGGACCAGATGAGATCTCCGATCAATGTGGGGTCCACTTTTTAGGCCCCAAACGTTAGTTTGGGAAGATCTTATGAGATCTTCAAGTTCTCGCTACTCCTCATGATATGGGGTATTTATTGTAATGCCCTGAATATCGGGGGTCGAGCAGGAGCCCAACCCCCGAGTTCCAACACATCACTTATAAAACATAGAAAATGATGATTAAATGTTGTCTGTATTAGTGCCTTAAACATGAGTAGGATTATACCAAACAGCATATCATACTTCAGAGACAGTTAAATTTCGCAAGTGGAAGACTGTGATAATTATATAAAATGTATAAACTGTTGTAAGTCTCCAAAGTGTGAACATGTTATCAGGTTAAATATATACATGTATACTCCCAAAATGGATAAAATGAATATACATGGGTGCTCCAAAAATATAAAATGACAAGTATAATAGCATCTAGACGGCATCCCTGGAACCCCGTCGATCAGAACACGGTCTACATACACCCGCCTGATAGCTGCATATAAGAGAACTCCTCCTCATCATTGTAAAAGATCAGCTCTGCCTCGAAAGCATCGCCATCATCTGCATCTACAACAGGGTCTAGTTGGTGTTTAAAACACCATCCCAGAACATGGGAGTGAGTGATCAACTCAGTGGAGCCATAAAGCAAAGGTTAACTTGTTATCAATTTAGTCAAGCAATAATGATAAAGCAGTACAACACTCATATCCTAAATACTCTTGTTAATGCAAGGATGATATGCGATAATGATATATGCTCTCGCCTACACTCCCTCTGCGACATCATCTCACGATCGCGGCATGCAACACGCCCGCTGTACTCAACTTCAACGCCAAAGGCACATGCAATGCGGTGGATGTGCGTGATTAACCAAGTTCTTAATTAGACATATTCATACAACAGGATCGGGAAGCTAAGGCACCTCCCTTTAAGTCATATACCCAAACATTGATCCATCTAGGGTCGTCAATCCTAATAGTCATATACAATAGGCAGTTTTCAGGTCGCTACGGAGCGGCTTGTCACCTCAGTGCAGGCCTGATTTATACTCGAGGTCACTACGGAAAGGCTCGTCACCTTAGCGTAGTCCCAGTGTATAGTCATGGTCACTATGGGCTCATCACTTGATCGTAGGTCGACAGCTTGAATATACTGTCCCATACACCACCATATTCGGCTCATGAATTTGAGTTGCTCACTGGTCACTACAGGGAGGCTCGTCACCCTAGCGTAGGCCGACAGCTCGACCACGATGTCTCATACACCACAATGTCCGACTCATGAGTCTTATCGGATCAAGGTACCAAGGTTAAATGAGATCTTCACTAGTAAGTTGGTACCTTAGATTCAAGTAGTAGCATCCATACATGGTGAACATATAATGGGTCAATCGAGTTACTTGACAAGCTCGGTTAGTACGAGCGTACGTCAAGTTAATCGACATGGAGTGCGTAAGCACTCCGTGTGGCCTAACCACTGTCAGCAAATCTGTGTATGACTCGGATTCCCCGAACACATCTGATGTGGCGGAACGACCTTGGCCACCAACTCGGGAATCTTTACTGATCGCCTAGACTATGTAGCAGTCCCAAACATACTTAAACATGACAGGAAAGCATATGTGATAGGCATATCAGTAATAAACAATTAATTCAAACAAGGGAACCACTTGAGCATTTTTATGAAGTACAAATAAACATGCTTTCACACCTATACATATCATACGTAAATCACATCAAATAATCTAAGCTACATGAATGGATTTATACACATAGCTAAGGTAGTTTGAGAACCTTATCTCAATACCCATATAAAATACAATTTACCAAATATTTACTCATTCAGACATTTCTTATAAACACTTAGGCTACACACTACAACATACATGACGTATGTTGGTCATAACATGTATTAGGGCAAATTCTTTCACTAAGGAGTTGTCACCTATGCAACAATCATATATCCATAACGGATAATCATGGCAAGCTCGAGTCCAAATTTCATACTCATTCAAACATTTCAACAAACACATGGAATGCGTTATAAATCAACATAGTCTATATATAAGCATATGTACGAAAAACCTCGTATCTAAGCACATGTGATAGCAATCAAGCTAGTCATAAATCATTACTGACATTGAAAGCCTTGAAAATCATAACCTAAACATTTATAGTCCGCACCTTTCACCAATAAACGAGTATCGAACTCAGTTTGTATGTCAAGTCTTTGTCTACGGCACAACGGCTACCTATAACATGAAATAGGTTAACTATTTCATCACTTACACCATTTGAAACTCTAAAACAGATTAGGGTTAGGTTTTCTTACCTAAGAACGAAATCAAAATCGCCGGAATAGCGATATAGAAGTGGTAGTTAAGCACGTGGAGTGGCGGGATTGAATCCCAAGTACAAACGCCAACTCTCTCTCTCTCTCACTTTCTCTCTCTTTCCTTCTCTTTTCTCTCTTCTCTCTCTTAGGGTTTTTCAAATTCGTATGGAATGAGAGAGAGAGGGTTTAAGGGGCTTATATAGGCCCAGAACTGATGGGAATGGCCCCAAGGCCATGGTATACTTGGGTTATAGCCAAATAGTGGTCATTTCGGTCCAACGGAGCAGTTCTAGAGGCCCCTTTTCTACATGCGGTCGAACTTATGCTCCCTAACATTGGATCTAGGTCAGGCTAAGTTTTTAGTCCAATCGGATTTATGGATCGACCGTGGCGGACCAGTTTCAGTTCAACGGTCATCGTTGCTCGATCAGGGCCACGAGTATATGGACCTGTGCTGGAAAATTTTCCTGATCTGAGGGTGTATTTGGGTCAGATTCTGATGGTCTAAAGGCTTAAATTTGGCCTGCAAGTGAATGACCCAATTCACTTAAATTTGAGTTCATTTCCCAAAGGTATTCGCGTTTCTCACACACTTCGCTCCGGGCTCAAGTTGTGCGCTTCAAAATACTATCTGGATTTGATTTCTGAGATGGTTGTCAAGTCCAATAAGGCAGTCTTAATCGTATGGTTTTGCAGCAATCAGACTTTCGACGCGCAGTCCAGGTCCGATACAGAGTTTCGGTGTGCTCCTGAGAGCAACCTGGTTTAGAGATTGATCCTAAATTTTAGGGTAATGTAGCGTTAATGATTCTACAAGTTTTGGGCCTTGCAGATCGTATTTAAAGTAGTTCAAGCTAATTTCATAGCTAATCTTGTTTAGCACTTAGTTAATTTCGTCTAATTTCTAAAGGATTTGGTCCTGAGTGATTTTGTCTAAGGTGGTACTCGGGTTTTTGTACGGATTTTTTCGAGACGTTACATTTCTCCCCAAAATCTCACTTGGCTTTACAGAGGATGGTCGGGATTCCTCCACGTGGCCAGGGGACGGCCGAGATCACACCATTGCTACCTTCCCAGAGAGGAAAGTCTCCTCTTTGCTTTCCCAAATGTAGGCCTTGCCCGGCCATTTCCAGAAAAGAGAGAGCATGGCTCTCCCTGGCGATGGATGGATGGGATGGCATGATCAGGACGATCATGGGCCACCCATATGGTCCCAAATGGGTCCCACCTTACAGATATCCACCACGTGCAGCCCATTGGACGGTTGCATCCTATCTCCTTCATCCCTTTACGTGGGTTTAAAAGCCTATACCGTTATGTTAAGGCGGGCCCCACAAGGAAAGTTAATGGTTTGGATCACCCGGAAAGTGCCCATAGTGGGCCACTTTGGGCGGTGAAATCTCCCAGATTTGAATGTCCATTGGAGGGAGAAATCCACCATTTTCCTCTTTTTTGCAAGGAGCTCAGTCAAAGCTCATTTGATCGAGTTCATTATCCCAGTGCACATCATGCACAATTACATGTGGTGCACATGCACTCCGTGTGGGGTCCACCACAATGTTTGTGACTGATCTAATCCGTCCATCCCTCTGAGGACCCTTGCCTAGGGGTTCCTGTCCAGTTTGGGGTGAGAACGAGGCCCAGGTGGGTCATATTGTACATTTACATCCTCGGTTTGGTCAGCACACCTTGACCCCAAGGTTGGAATGATTTGAAATCGGGTTACAACGGTCAAAATAGGGTCCAAATCATGATGAGAGCTTGGTCTGCTACTAACTAATTCTCAAGAGTTGGTTGTAGGAGCGTTGACCCTAATATGATTCAATTAAATAACGCAGGGCTTCTATAAGTTGGGGCTTTTGGTTGATCTTACCTTCCTGGCCGTCATGGAGTTCATCTCAGCTCCTAGGGCCCTTGATGGATGGCTTTACTACTGACTGGAACTCCCATCGTACATGCGTTGAGTGCAAGCTATTTAATTAATCCATCCTAATTTCCGCTGATGCATGTTTAAAAAGGGTAACATCCGTGTACCAAAGGTACGAGGTGTTACATATATATTTCTTTATATATAAGAATTATATCTAATATCTAATTAAAAAAATATTATTTATTTTAACAAAGTGGGGGATTGTTGAGAATTTCTTTTTTGTGTTAGTTAAAATTAATAATGCATTATTTTAAAAAAAAAATCTAATCAAAATTCATTTCTCCCTCCAAAGTACTTTTAAAAATTATGAAAATGTGTATTTTGTGTTTGTCCTACATTGCTTAGAGATGAGAATTTTAAAAGCTTTATAAATTATCATGTGAATAATTTACTTATTTGGAGAAAATAGAGAAACAAAGCTTGAGTTACATGAACACCCGCACGCATAGGTGAGGATGAGGGCATGGGCAATGAGACAATGTGGTTATAGAGGCACTAGTGATGCACTTTACACTTCGCACATACGCATCATATCACAAGTAGTTGCTTCCTCACGAGCTAACACGAATTATTGCGAGACGGTGCGAGAAGTACAAAGAGTGAGAGAGGGCCAGCTTATATAGGTTTCTGGAAACAGTCCGATCGGTCGATTGATAACAGTCGTTCATTATAGGGAACGACTAGAAATGGATGCTAGTCAAGCTCTTATATAATCGTGTGAGGCCCACCCTAATATTCATCACAATGATCCAAACTATCCAAACCCTTCACCCTTGCACATGTACCATATATTACCTATCTTTAGGTCTAATTCCAATAAAGACTTCACAAAAAGCTTAGATCTTGCATACATGTCATGCTAGCAAGTGAACTGGCATACATATGACTAGAGTTGTATGTGCATGGGCGTAGCCAACCTTTGTTATAAAATTCCTCATTTAAGCCATTTCAAGCGTGTCTGGATAAAAAGCATTCAAAACATGTACATGAAAAAGCTCTATAAAATCCTTAAAATGAAAAACTAAGTCCAACAAAAATTCCATTGTTTGTTTTTATATGATGTTTTTCTTGAAAATGTTAAAAGATGAATGGCTAAAAAGTAAGAGGTGTTTCTTATGATCATAGAATCATCATTTAACATGTTCTTTTTAAAAGAAATTGAAGTTCTCATTTTATTTTTTTTATGAAAATCTTGGAAATTAGAATCAATGTGCATGGCTACTATTCGGATTTTCTCTTTTAAAAAAATGGCCATGACAAAAATAGATTTTCATAGAAATCAATTTCTTTTTTAATTTTTCACATTTACAAAAAGCTTAGTGTTGAGGGTCAAATATTGCATATTATCCCCCAATTATTACTTGGTTTTATGAACATGATAATGCTTAATGTTTTATTTTAATCATGTTTGTGTTACAAGGTGAATTTAAGAGCTTGGATTGAAAAGAGTGTTAAAAGCATCGATTTGATGCTCAAGAATCACCAAGGCAAGGGACGGATCTTAGAAGGCTAAGATTGAAGAATTTGTTTGCTAAAGATCCAAGAAAACCAAGTGAGGAATAAAGAATATCAAATATTTGAAGTGAAGAAAAGGAATCCTGAAATTGTCCTGAAAACAAACATATTCCTGAAAGTGTCCTAAAGAAGCATATTCTGAAACGCTGAGTCATTCTGTAAAATTACGTAGAGTGAAGCTTATTTTGAGAAACTGCGTAAATTTGAAGCAATTTTTAGAGTTTTCCAACTATGTACGAAAGTTGGAGTTCCACAACTATAAATAGGACTCACTAAGATGTTCCTAGGCATCATCTAGGGTTTGAGGAGTGGAGCAAAAGCGTGGAGAAGTATTCGCCAAGAGTTTTTCTTCCTTTTCCTTGGTAGTTTTTACACTTTTCTTAAGAGATTTTTAGTTCAATCATGTCTATGGTTGGCCAAACCTCTTAGCTAGGGCTAAGAGGTGAAGCTTGTAGCTTGATGGGATGTTTCTATTGCTTTAATTCATGTTTATATTAAACTCTCTTTGATTCTAATTTGATTATAAGGAATACTTTTAGTTTTTAATGGTTTGTTGTGACTCAAATTACATTGGATCTGTAATAGCTTTAAGTATGTTCTTTTCATGTTTTAGGATTGTGAATCTAGGAAATCTTGTTGTTCACCATCGTCCCTTGGGTATGTTTGGATGATGGAATCCTCTCTAACTTTCACAATTCTCTCGGATTGATTGTAGGATTGGTAAATCCCGTTGTGAGCCATTGTCTCATAGGCATGGTTTTGTAATGGAATCACTTTTAGTTCTCACACCGTTCTTCCATTAAGAATTAGGTCAAAGGAAGTTCAGATTTGTTTTTACTGAGATATCTTCCAATTGGATAAGATGGGACTCTGATTCCAGTTGTGTTCGTGAATCAAGTATAAATATCCCTAATCTCTGCAAGTGGATCCTTGGAAACCCTAGTTTCCCACCTTTGAATTTCTTAAGTTTTTCATTAAATCTCTCACAATTACTCTATATACTTTTAGATTTATGTTTTCATCTTTTTCTAGTTCTTCTTCTAGTTGCTTTCAGATAACTCACGAGATTAGTCCCTGTGGATTCGACCTCGGTTTCACCGAGATTATTACTACATCGCGACCCTACACTTGGGGTTGTGAACACTTAGTCTATGCTTGGGTTGGAAGATTAATAATATTTTAAAAAAAACTTCATTAGTACCTAATGATTTTTTTTTTCATTATCACAATGCAAATAAAGTCCATTTTAATAGCTTTTGTTTATAAATATTGTTAAAATGTGGAAAATGTAGACTTATATCCCACATGTTTTATTCTTAGGAAATCATGTATCTATCGAATGCGTGAAATCTAGAAGAAAAAAAAAGACACATTAAATGAATATATTATCAATTCTATCAAATCAGAAAAGAATCCAACTATCCAAACACACCCTTAAAGTAGTCAAACACACAATAAAAAGGAAACAAAACTAAAATGATGTAAAGTTAAATGGGTTATTAATTAAAATAGCTCTCAATTATGATATCATAAAGGCAATGACCTTAGCATCTGAAGACATTATTATATTAGCCCTCTAAGCACTATTTAGCTTTTTTCAGGATAAAAATGTCCATCTGTCAGCCACTCTCTCGTACGGTGGTAGCTTTTCGCAAAAGTCGATAGGGCCTTTTAAGAATGGGGATTGGGCTGCACTAAATCAATGATTGGGGTCACCCATCAGTCAATCTGATCCGTTCACTTTCATCACCCAGCCGAGAACCTACAATAGGGTCATTTTTTTAAAAAAATGGAGTTGTGTGTGGCCCATAATTACATTAACATTGTGCGTAAATTCTGAATTGTTTCTTCCAATGTGGTACATTCGTGATGAGTTTTTCCCTAAAACTTTGGCAGCTGGCATGAAATTAAAATGCATTTCATATGGATGGCTTAGATCTATTCCAAAATGATCCAGTGGGCCCACATGAGATATGAAATGGCTTCAATAGGTGGGTCCCTTATGCGAGAAAGGCCATTTGGCATTTTTCTTCTTTTCTTCTTCATTTTTTTCACGGGAGGGGACTCACTTCAGCAAACTTTTGGCATGTATCTAGCGTCATTCCCTCCATTCCAGTGAGCTTTTAAGTGTTTTTAAAGATTTTTTGCTACATTCTCCAATGTAGAAGCTATGACCGCAAAAGGTAAGATTAGGTTGGGATAAAAGTAGCTTTTATGTGTTATTTTTTTGTTTATGGGTATCAACGGTAGATGTTTATAAAAGGGAGGAGGATGTAGTGGTTCCATTTATAGTTATTTTTTTTATTTTTTATCAGTATGAATGGTGGGAGTTTGTGAAATGGATGATTTTTATAATGGAAGAATGTTGTAATGGATGAATTTTTAAATGAAAAAATGTTGTAATAGGTGAATGTGATGAATGTTGTAATGGATAAATATTGTAGTGGGAGAATGTTAAAATGGATGAATGGTTATAGCTATCATACCTCCCTTTGGGTCACAAATCCTACGATTGGTCATAACACCCCCGTTACATATTCAATTTAGGTATACTTGTTAGAAATATAATTTAATAAACTTTCAACTAATTTTGGCATAACCTCATTTGGATACCATTTTTTTGCTCAAAAGCGGGCCCAAAGTTCATCATGGCATTTATCACTGAATGAGATATCCAATTCGATGAACTTTGGGCCCACTTTTGGGCAATCAAATGGTTTCAAATGAGGTGATTCCAAATCTTTTTGAAATTTCATCAAATTATCTTTCCAACAAGTATAATATTTCCAAATTGGATATGTAATGAGAGAGTTATGACCATTTTCGTGGGACCGACGATTTATAGTGAGTATTAACGACTCATAGTAACTTTGGGCCTACTTTTTGGTAATAAAATAATGTAAAAATGAAGTGTTTCTAAAGTCATTTGAAATTTTATCAAATTACATTTCCAACAAGTATAAGATCGCCTAAATCAGACTTGTAACGAGAGAGTTATGACCATTTTTGTCATATTGGCGATCCAAAGTGTGTACCGACGATACAGTCCTTAATAAAATTTGGACCCACTTTTTGAAAAATTAGATGGTTTCAAAATGAGGTAATTTAAAATATATTTTAAATTTTATCAAATTATCTTTCCAACGAGTATAAGATCATCCAAATCAGACATGTAACGAAAGAATTATGACCATTGTAGTTGGATCAACAATCCATAGTGCATATCGACAATCCATAGTGAGGATCATCGATATTAACTGTGTATCGCTAATATTCACTGTGGATAGTCAATATTTAGTGAGGATCTCCAATATTAACTTTGGATTGCAAATATTCATAATGGATCACCGATACTCACTATACATCGCCGATATGCACTACGGAACATCGATCTGACGAAAATGGTCATAACTCCCTTGTTACATGACTTAATTGGGCAATCTTGTACTCATTAGAAAGGTAATTTCATAAAATTTCAAATGAATTTAGAATTACCTCATTTGGACACCATTTTATTGCCAAAAAAGTGGGCACAAAGTTACTATGGGGCACCAATACTCACTATGGATCACTGGTCCCACGAAAATGGTTATAACTCCCTCGTTACATGTTTAATTTGAGTGATCTTATACTTGTTGAAAAAATAATTTGATGATCTTTCAAATGACTTTAGAATCACTCCATTTAAACACCATTTTCCATTACAATATTCATCCATTCCAATATTCATCACACTCATCCATTACAACATTCTTCAATTACAAAATTTATCAATTACAATATTCTTCAATTGTAAAAAAATCATCTATTACAACATTTTTACATACACTCCTCCATTTCACAAACTCTTACTATTCATACCCAACCAAATTTTAAAAAAATAACTACGAAGGGAACCACCACACGCCCTCCCTTTACACAAACTGTCACCATTGATACCCACCAACAAAAACAAACGCAATATACAAAAGAACCCACATTTGACCGTCATAACTTTTACGTCAAAAATTGTGGCTGAAAAACTTTAAAAAACTCTCTTTTAACGCCCGAAACTTCGCTGAAGCTTTTAAAGAGGTTGGCCGGAGTTTTTCATCGTCATCGTCGGGGAGCGTATTGTCCGTCTGTACAAAAGTTAACCATCGAAGATGCTTTAGTTCTTCATGTGGTCCCCTCTTGTGAAAAAAAAATTAAGAAGAAAGGAGAAAAGGCATTCACACATAAAGGACTCACCTTTTGAACCCATATGAGACCTTATATGAGGTCCACTGGATTTCTTGAAGTAAATCCAATATAGCAACATGAAATGGGTTTTAATTTCATGCCATATAGTGAAATTTAATGGAAAATTTTATCACAGATTAACCATACCGAAGGAAACAGTTTGGAATTGATGCATAGCGTTAATGCAATTGCAGACCACAAACAACTCCAAATATTTTTTTTAAATGACTTTACTATGGGTTCACGGTTGTTTGATAAAAGTGAACGGATCAGATTGAACGAGGGGTGGCCCCAATTGTTGATTTAGTGGGGTCCATGCCTCACTCTCAAAAGGACATCTCGACTTTCGCGAAAAGCTACTACCGTATGAGAGGACGATTGACAAAGGGGTATTTTCATCCTAGAAAAAGCACAATAGTGCCTAAAAGGGCTAAAATAATAATAACTTCATATGTTGAGGTCATTAGCTTTATGACATCATTATTGAGGGATATTTTAATTAATAACCCAAGTTAAAGTGACTAAGAGATCTCGGTTGTGCACTAAGTTTGTAAAGGTGCGACACATGGTCGATTTATTCAAGCATTAAGTAGATGGCTCCGATCATGGATAGGCCATGCCTACAAATTCTCTCTAAATCAAAACATCCCAACTATTGAATAACCCGTGCATTTCTTCTTAACCATGTATTTATGTGCTAACTATTAGTACATTGATTTGTGCACCTTATTTATCAATCACGTGAGTTTGTGTCATATAGTCGGTTGAGCTCTTAAAAGCTGAAGACCTAATATACAAGAGGATGTGGAGCATCAAGGAGCAAAGAACAGGTATATGAGGTGTCTTAATGACCCTAACATTAACTTAAAACTATCCTTGAACCTCTAGATAATCCTAACCTAAATGGTAAACCTTGTTGATCATTTATTGGCCTTATAACTTATATTAAAACATAATAGGTAAAGTTAGAAGAGGTATGAAGCTGCAGTGATATAGTATGCTCAAAATAATAGTTTTTTATTGATCCTCGACCCATCGACAGGCTGTCCCTGTCGATGGGCCTCGATAAAATCGAATGACCACTCGATTCGATCTAAGAATAAGTTCGACAACTCAATAGATAAATTCTAGGATTTTCTTGATGAGATCGACAGACTATTCGATCCCATCGAATGACCATCGATCTCATCTAATGTCCTTTTAATCGGATCAATATAGCCATTGCAAATCGATTTTTTATAAAAGGGCATTCGGTTCTTGGACAAAAAATGGGTTTTTGGTACAATAGAAGTCTAGGTTATTCGACATTAATATCTCATATCCTAGATCTCTAATCTCATGAGTTTCAAGTCATCTTGATGAGCTTTAACACTCTAATGAGGATTTCAACCTCATATGAGAAGATGAACTTGAACTCCACCATTTTTCAAAGATTAGACTCAATCTTATTTCTGAGTGAATCTACTAAGGTTTCAAATACCTCATTAGTTGTGGAAGATTCTACCACCCTCTCATAACTTTGGTTACCTCAAATGGAGCTTAGTCACCTCAAATGGAGCATCGCATGCAATGTATTTAATCTTGGAGCTGAAGCACTAGCAAGCATCAACATCAACGATCGGGGGAGCATTTGAGGAGTGGATTCAAACACAGGAGAACTTTAAAGAAACGACTTAAGAACAATGCATCAAAGGGGTTCAATTCGACAAATAAGTATCATGTATGAGTATATACTCTTTTTTCTTGATGAGATTAACGATAAGAGTCCACAACCTAAACTCGATAAGTTTTTGCATAGGACTTAGGATTTTGTGTAGGGTTGAATTCATTAGACATGGGTGTGTGTGTGTGTGTGTATTAGTCACCGTAAGAGCCTCTGGCAAAAGCAAATGTAGGTCATTAGACTAAAATCGAAGTTGTTAGTTAGCCGATAGAAAACCAACTAAAATCTCTTATGGGAGCCTCTAGCAGAAGTGTACACTTATTAGGTTATTGTGTGGGACCTAGGTCCTTGTGTATGGTTGTAAATGTTAGAGATGAACCTGATTTAAAACTTATAATAGTAAATACCGGTACAATCGAAGAAAAGTGCATCTGTCAGGAGTAGAGTAGGGAAACCAAATGCAATGCCCCGAAAATCGGTACCCGAGTGCAAAGACCTCGATCCCTAGTTCCCGGGTGTTAACCCAATGAGAATGCACATGTGACCTCACTCAGATTCACATTCATTCCACACACGGATAATTAGAGTAACGCAATTGACTTAGCGGATCCAAAGCGAGGTAGAGATAACGAAATATTCAGAAATATATGGCTAAGAGTCAAAAATACAATTTCAATAGTGGTCATCACCCAAAATGAAAATTATATAAGCCACAATATATATATATATATATATATATATATATATATATATATATATATATATATGTATATATACCCAAGACCGTTAAAGTGTAAAGCTTTCATTTTACGTTCAATTCTCCAAAACATAACGGTGGTGGCACAAGCCGATCTAAGCCTGCCTGTTTGAAGTATCACTAGTACTTGCATCAATTATATGTCTGGTTGGTATTTTAAAACACCGTCCCAGGTGGGAGAGTGAGTAGCTAACTCAGTAGTTCCATTAGTTCTAAGTTACACATATTATCAACCCAATCAATGCAGGTAATGATAAAATAAGAAATCAAATATTTCTTAAATACTTTTGTTAAATGCACAAACGAGATTATATAATGATGAATGCATATTTCAATCCAATACTCCTTCACAAGCGACTTCAATGCTTATTTCGCAAATGTCAACACTCCCTCACAAGTGACTCCAATGCTAAATCATAAAATCCTATCTAATGCAATATGATGAATACGTTTGTTAGTCGAGTAATTATTAAGCTATATTCATCCAGCATATTGGCAAAGTTAAGATACCGATGTTATATCACGAGACCTTATCTACATCACGTTGCTCATTGCGGCATGTAACAACTCATCACCAATGTCCCTTGATCTGAATTTAGGTATCACCCGTTTATATCACGAATCGACCATTTCAAATGTACGACATGATACCCAAATGTATGAGGATCAACTCGGTATGAGTCGTCACCCAAATACCGAGTATGACCACTCAATTCCGAGGTACGGGCTTATCACATAAAACCTAAACACATAAAGGAAAAGGCTCGTCACCCAATTTCGTTTATGCCGGGGTCGTTCGAACGGTACTCTAGCACGGAACCATTGACCGGGTAATTTGACGGGGGCCATTCGAATAACAATCTTTCACCTCCATCAGTGCTCGCTGGTCACTACGTGGGGGCCGTCGTCCATGTTTGGCTCGGGTCGATCGAACAAGCGTAGTGTGGCCGACCTAACTCAGGGCACCCTTTGATTTGGGCGATTAACCAACTGACCCAACATCGTAACAATCCTAAGTATTTCTATGGACTAAACTGTACATCACACAATCATAGCATATGTTCTACTACACAACCACTTAGGCATTTCATCAAACATGTAAGCATCCATAAGGTACTAGTTCACTAAGGCATTAAATCAAACATGTGAGCATGCATAAAGTAATACAATCACTTAAGCATTAAATCAAGCATGCGAGCATCGACAAAGCAACACATTCCACCACTCAGACATTTTATCAAACATATAAGCATTTATATCCAACCAATAGCATATATCATAGTAAAATCAAAATGTTAACATGTTGGCATGCACAAATTCATTTACAAGCAACTAATCATTAACTGAGACTCTCAATGGTCGATAAAAGATAACCTAGAGATAATGGTCCGCACATTTAAAAAGAAATCTCCGATTTTGATCTCCTAAGGTTATGGATTTGGGGGAAAACAATTCCTACACCAATTTTAAAGCAATTAGGTGAGATTCATGCAATTCAACTTAGAAAAGCCGAGGTTGGGAAGTAGAGCTCGTTTATTACCTCTCAATCGTGAGTGGGATGGATTCGATGGAGGAGAACGGTCGAAGCTAGGGCTTGATTGAAGGGAATCCATCAAGAACACTCTAAGATGTCTCTCACAAGATCTCCCTCCTCTCTTTCTCTTTTTCTTTTTTTTCTTTCCTTCTTGGAAAAAATTCGTACGGAGAGATGGGGTGCCGAAATGAAGGCCTTATTAGTTCCAGAAGTTGTGCAAATGGCCCTAAGGGTTAGGTTTTCATTATACTAGCACTATGGGAGGGTGTTTCTAACCTCTGTGGCCCACTACAGGGTGTACATGTCGATATACACCATAGGATAGTTAGACTTAATAATGATCTACATATAGATATGATTGGCCTGCCATTTGGATGCGTTGATCGACAGGTATAATCAAAAGTCTGTTCAACGGTCAGTCGATTGGGGCCGCAGTTATACGGATATGTATGAGGAAATGTCTTTAGTCGGTACCCCGACTTTGGCCACAAATCGACGATTCGAAAGCTACAAATTCGTAAAAGAACAAATGAGCTAATTTCACTTAAGTTCTAGGTTTTCACCTAAGGCATTCACACATCTTATGCACTTGGTTTGCGAGTCCAAGTTGAGCAATTCAAGACACGACATCAGCTTGATGTCCCACAATGGACGTCAAGCCCACTAAGAAAAACATTTTTCTATAACCTCAGGTTTAGTGGCCCACTATTGAGCGATATAGAGTTTGTTTAGATAATTAAGGTATTTCTGGAATGAATTAGATAGTGAGATTTCTTGTGCGTGACAATTAGGGTGTGGATTAGCTAAGTTTATAGCGTGGCCTATTCGCAATCAGCGAAAAAGGTGATTCGGTCTTAATAACTCTAAACTGTTGGTTCTTAGGCTAGAGGAGTAATTGTGTTGACTTGGTTTGTTAATTAAGATCAGAACCTTGGTTGTCTCAATTTTAAGTAGGTCTTTATTTAGTTACGGATGTCTTGATTAGTTAACGATATGTCGGCTAGATTTGGGCTCTATGTGAGCAAATCAAGTGGCTAAACTCGATGTGTAAGTGATTGGCGAATTCATTGGCTTCCTACGGTTGATTAATTAGATTTGTACGGTTCTTTATCAGTACCACCCATGTATAGGCTCACCTCAAGCGTTAAGGGTCAGTAACTAACGACATATGCTAATTATATAAAAAAATTTCAAGAATTTTTGGTAATCAAGAATAGCGAAAATCCATAACATTACACCAAACCACTATATATGCTTGTATGGGATTGTTATTTGAGAAAATTTTCAATCATGCTTATGTGATTAATTGTGAATTATATATATACATGATTAGATGAATGCTATGATTGAAATAGTTAACACATCCCACAAACATGTACATTATTGTTTATAGAATAATTACCTAATTGATATATCTTGTGTAGTTTATATAATTAGACTTCATATTGACTTGGAAGCTTTAGAGTTATTTACCTTAATTTAAATCGGCATATTAGTTTAAGTTGGTAATTGTGTTTTAATTGTCAAAATTTTTATTGGTTTTAATCATCCCCTGTAGGACATAGTCATTTATTCTTTAACTTCGTCTAACTTCTGCGTATAACTGTGGTATCCCTTTATGCAATTTCACCAACAATACAAATGCCAGAGTTCACCAATTCAATAGTTTTTTTTGGCATGGATCATCCATTGATAAGGCCATAAAATTAATGGCTTGGATTAACCAACCAAAAAATAATGACAGTAAATAATAACTACACGGATATAACCATTTAAGGAGTAGAAAATTCAATCTATCCAAAAGGATCGCGACCCCAAGTGGATGGGATTCCTAACAGTGGGGCCCACCATGATGTATGTGCCTTCTATGCATGTCCTTCCAAACTTATTTCAAGGCATAATTTCAAAAATGAAGCAAATCCAAATCTCATGTTAGACCATCATGTGCCTTTTATGCATGTCCTTCCAAACTTATTTCAAGGCATCATCTCAAAAATGAAGCAAATCCAAATCTCATGTTGGACCATAATACAGGAAACGGTAGTAATGGACCCCCAAGTTGATATTCGTGTGCTCTTTCCATTCGGACTTTTGTGACCTTATCAACACAGGTTTTTCCTTTTCACACCCTCACGCACTCACACCACAATGAGTGCTCGAACCCATGCCCTCATGTTGAAACTCTTATGAATCTACGTAATGCATGGCAACAGGTGCACCTCATCAACAGGTTGGATGGCAAATAAACATTTCAGTGGCCCTTAAAGTTTTAAAGGGTGAGGATTCAATCACCACTGTTTCCCTGTGGTATGGTCCACCTAAGATTTGAGTCAGCTTCATTTTTGGGATATGACGTAAAATGATCTTTCAAAAATGGATGGACGGTGTGCATGTAAGTTATGGGTATCCACCCAAACCACGCCCATCCCAAAGGTGAGACAGACCGTGATCATTATCTAATACAAGAATCAGGTAAGCCCTCTCATTGGTTAAACTATAAAGTGAAAATCTACATAAATCAATGGAATGACTGAGCGTAATGGTACTAGCATGCCCCACCCAATGACTGAATTGGCCTATTTTCGTACCAGGTGATCATTATGGTGTGGCCCACCTTCTGCATGGATTGGATATTCTTCAGATGTGACTCGTGCTGTATCGAAGTTTGCAATATGTCCCTCTACATACGGAATCGGATTGTGTCCTACCCCTGCTGGACGTTAATCTGTCCGCAGAACTCTTTGGAGGCCACCGTGGTGTAAACGCCCCATCCACGCCGTCCATACATATTAACAGATCATTTTATAGCATCATCCAAAAACTTATGCAGGTCCAATATCTCCAGTGGACCACACCAAAGGAAGCGGTGGTGATAATGACACACACCATTGAAACTTCTCTAATGGCTACTATGGTGCTTTTTTTAACCATCCAACCTATTCATAAGGTTATGTAGGCCTGGATGAAGTGAAAACACAAATATCAGCTTGATCCGAAACTTCTGCAGCTCCCAAGAAGTTTTTAATGGTAGGCCTTCAATCCTCACTTTGTGGCCCACTTAATTTTTGGGTTCACATGGTATAATAATATGTAAATATAGATGGACGGCATGGATAATACGTTTGCATCAGGACGCAATCTGCTTCCTTTACATCGAAATGCGGACTCTGATTTCCTGCGAAAGCCTTCAGCAGTAAGATCCGCAGTGAGATCCTGCGTTGGAAACCAAGGTGTGCCATCGTGGTGCTTGTAAGAAATTCACCTTGCGCATCCGTTCTGTGAGCACATTTCGGTACTCTTAAAAAAGAAAAAATAAATAAAACTGAGCAATCCGAGACTCAAATGGGCAGCACTCTAGGAAAAAGTGGGCTAGGAATTCTTGCTTGGAAACCTTCATGAGTTGACAGTGACGTTTACTTGCCATCGTATCATTCATAACAGTATTACAACTGGTATAAACTAAAAACATAAATACTAGCCTCATTCAGAACCGTTTTTGGGCCCCACGAATATTTTAAGTGAAGACGTTCAATCGCTGCTTTTTCAGGTAACCTGAGTATTGGCTCCGGCTCATTTTCGGCCTCGAGTCATAAAATGAGCTCACGATGAAGGTCATGCATTAGTTTGGATGGACTGAATGGATATATCATATGCATTAGCTTGCCTTTTAAAAATTAAAATTATTTCTTTTAAACTAATTTGAAAGGCACAAATTTCTATAAATTTCCAAACACATTGAAATCATAATAATTACTATTTACCATGTATCTCCCATTGCTTTGAGAAAACAAACATGCCCTAAGATCATGCGCTGGAAACATAGGTGGCCCAGCGTGATATTTGTATGAAATTCACCTGAAAAATAAAGAAGAAGAAAAAAAAAAAAAAAACTAACTGAGCAGATCCGAGACACAGGTGGGCAGCACTGTACGAAAGGTTGGTAAGCAAATTCCTGCGTTGAAACCTCCCTATGTTGACAGTGATGTTTACCTGCCATCCGTACTATTCATAGTATCATTACTACTTATATAAAGTGTAAACATGAATATTAGCCTAGTTCAAAACTTTTTTGCCCCACAATATTTTAAGTTTGGACGTCCAATCGTTGCTTTTTCAGCTAACCAGAGTATTGGCTCCGGCTCATTTTCAGCCTCGAGTCATGAAATGAGCTCACAAAACGGATGGACCGGGTAGAATTCTCACAAACATCACAGTGGGCCCCACCCAGGTTTCCAGCGCAGCTCCAAACTGCAAGCTGAGATGTGCGTTGCGTACGTGTGCGTACCGAAGGAAACGTGCCTCTGTACGCGTATGCCTGTTTCTCTGTTTGGGTGCGCGTGGGCGTGCGAGAGTGAGAGACTTGCTATCATTACATGTTTCTCGTGGGCTTTGATTGACTACGTTTCGTGACAGTTCAGTCCCATTTTTTTAAATGGTGCCTTGTCCACCATCCAATTGGCATCATGTACGGAGATCACGACCATCCAAATCATTACCCCTTTGTGGATGGAGCGCCCAAAATCATGCTGATTTGAAGAAATAATCATGGACCGCTGAAAATTGCACTCATATACAGTGTGCCTAATGGTTTGGATGGCCTGGATTTACTTTCGTGTATGCTGGCGAATGATGGGGAAGAGGATTATGTGCAGCGGGGCCTCACCAAAGATAGTACGGCCCTTACCGTGGGACCCACCTTGATATATGCATTCTATATCCACGCCATCCATCCATTTTTTAAGATTATTTTAAGGATATGACCCAAAAAATGAATCAGATCCAGTTCTCAGGTGGACCACACCTTAGAAAACAGTGGTGACTGTTTATTAATGGGCCGTAAAAGTTTTGGATCAAACTGATATTTGATCTAGAAAAATGGATGAACGGCGTAGATGTAGAATACATACATCATAGTGGGTCCCACGCAAGGGCCGCACGTGAGGTGGGGCGCACCTAATCCGCTCCCAATGATGGGTAACTTACAGCCGTTGAACGGCAATGCTAGTTGCACTCGCTCATTGCACCTTGAAAGTGCACTCTATCTCACGTGGAGATGAGGCACACATGTGGGAAATGGCAGCAGTTCATTAGTATAAAAGTAGCAAACGGACAATATAAATTCAGCCATCGTGTAAATTTTGTACGAGATTTTGATCAATGAAGTCTAAACGGTTAGGATTGCCTGATGGACGGAGCCGATCGTACATCTGCGTGAGTAGTTTCTAGTTGTGAGTGGACGAGTTCAATTAGCACTTCTCTCAGTTAAATGGTGGTGAACAATCACCTTAGTCTTCTAAACCTACCATCACGTTGCAACTTGCAAGAGCAGTTATAGGGTGGATGCGTCATCAGAACGTGAATGGTGTCCAGAGGCACCTACACCGTTCATCTAAACTCCATCCATACCGTTGACCTCGTGGGACCCACTATGGATTGGGGTGGCCCAAAACTTTCCAGATTTGAGGATCCCATCAATACAATTTTGTCCTTTCTTACGGACCGTTGTTGTGCTTTTATTTCAGCCATCTATTTCTAGGCTACTAATTGATGGGTTAGAATCTTCTAATACTATATCTCTTCCGTAGATCTTCCATCCAAGGTAGGGACCATCAGATCAACGGTCTGGGATCGATTTTCTCTGACAAATGCATCAGGACATGTGAAGCAGATGGTAAGAATCCACATGGAAAACCCAGTATCAAGTGGAATTACTCCATACTCCGCGTGGTACTACAAGATCAATCTAAACCATCCAAATTTCGAGTCTATTACAGATTGTGGAATTCTAAAAATGAAGATCAAGATGATCCTAACCGTTTGATCTGTGTCCATCAAATTGGATGGCTAACATTAAAACACACCACTATATTCGAATTCGACGTGGACATATTCACTCAAATCAACCTCATTCATTCCACTCTATAGAACGAGATTCACGATTAGACAGTTAAGATTGAAATAATCTGTACCGTCGGTGCGTGGATGAGTATGGATTATCGTGCTCCGCCAGTTCAATAAATGTGCTGCTTGTTGATAGCAGTATTCCGTACACGTGGTGGCGTTTTTCAATGATCCAAACCGTTTATATGATGGGCCCTACCGTTTAGTAGAGACAAGAAACAGATTTAAATTTTTCGAACCTTTGATTTGTGAACTATTTAACATTGAATATGAACCGTTTGCTTAACTGTCTATTTAGGGTCACAGATTGAAGGATCAGGGCCTTTAAATCTTGAATATTTTCAAAGAAAACACTGTCAATCGTACATCTCATCAGATCAATTATTTATGTCCCTCGGATCATCCATCCACGTTTACGATCTCATGCGCAACAGCACAAAAATGACGCAGACCCAAATCTTAGGTGGACGTCAGGAAAACAGTGGCTATTGAACGCCCACCGTTAAAAGCTTACTAGGGCCCACTGTAATATTTATCTTCCCATCCAAACTGTTGATTAGGTCATATAGATATGGATGAAAGTGAAAAAACTAATATTAGCTTGATCCAAAACTTTTGTGGATCCCAAGAAGTTTTCAGTGGTGGCCGTTCAATAACCACTATTTTCGTATAGTGTGGTCCACCTGATATTTGTATCTGCTTCATTTTTGGGACTATGATTTTAAATGAGCCTGATCAATGGATGGACGGAGTGGATAAAATAAATACATCATTGTGGGGCCCACAGAGCACCGATGAACGGTGATGTTAGTACTGACAGGGTCAGTACGCAATTCGCGTACAGCCCATTCCCACTGCCAGGGGCCCAGGGCTGACGTCGGTTGTTGTAGAGGTTTCCTAGTATTATACATACCGAACGTAATGTAGTGTGACACATTGAGGACCTAGTCGTTGGATTGGGTCTTTTTTTAAAAATAAAACTCTTTATATGATGAGTTTCCACCATGGATGGTGGAAACCTAAAAAGAATTCTCAGATTATAATATTTCAACGCTATGATAATAAAAGTTCATGGACCGTCTATATTCAAATGAAAATAATTAAATGATTAAAGGAATGAAATATTCTAATTTAATAGACAATATTTTAAATTTACCTATCTAAGCCGATTCCCGTGATATAAACGGTTTGGATCATTAAAAAATGGCCCCATATCCAAAGCATAAAGTTACGATGTATCATAATCCAATACATGGGGGATGTATTCTAGCAAATCTTGTGGTCCCATCCCATCCACCAGAAACGCGAGAGTACGATTAGAATCGTACTCGCAGACACAAATGCTAACGATGCATACGCGCAGGAGATCCGGACCGTTCGTAAGCCACATCCCGTTTTGGACGTGCATGGCTAGAAAAATCAGTCCAGACCGTTCATCTTGTAGGTCACTTGTGCATTGAAAATGGGCCATCCATCAACCATATTAACCAATAGTGTTTAAACGTGGTCCCCACCTTATTTGGTTGTCGCACAAACATGTCCAAAGAGAGCGATGAACGGACGCGGATTTCAAGTTCCTGCGCAAGGTTGGCGGGTGGGGCCCACTGCAATGTATGTTAGAAATCCATTCTGTCCATCCGTTTTGAGAGCTCAATTTAGGATGTGCGACCGAAATTGAGGTGGATACAAAACTCAAGTGGGTCACACTAGAGGGAAAATTGGGGAAAGAAATAACAACCGTTGAAACCTTCCTACGCTCCACCTTTATATGTTATCCAAACCGTTTATAATGAAAACACCCAAAATATAGCCTGATACAAAACTTTTATGGCCATAGGAATGCTTCAACGGTTCTTACTGGATGCCACTGTTTCCGCTCGTGTGGCCCACTTGAGTGTTGGATATTGGCCACACGTACTAAATTGACTTCTAAAAACGGATGGACGGGGTGGATTTCTCACAAACATCAAGGTGAGCCCCACTTGGCATCCTTGCGCAGGAACTTCTTGCGAAAGGCTTTTGCAGGAAATCCCCGTCCGCCAAAGCTATTCCCCTAGTCTGGAAAATCCTAGCCATCCAATTTTCAGCCTGTCCTCTGCTGGACCGATGCGGTGCTGTACTTATATTCATTACTGTCCATTGAAAGGTAATTTGTTTTAGAAGCCTTTGTAGTCCTATAAAGAATAAAAATAAAGCACCGTGGATCCATAGTTTTTCCCATCCGACCAACGGCCTGGATCACTAAAAATGGGCCCCACAAATTCAAAGTGAGAGTTCGAGTATGATATTACGTACTAGAGCCGTGCATCATATCAATTCGTTGCTTGACTGGAGCACTCACCACGTATAAATATTGAAGCACCTTCCTACCCTTGGATCCGTATCTTCCGTTGAATCCCTCTCTTTCTGTCCTTCTCTCCGCCAAACCTGGGCCCACCACAGCCCTCGGTTCCTCCACCAAACCAAGGTGGGCCCCACCACCTCTCCTTTCTCCAACCTCTAGCTTGTACAGTCGCTCTCTCTCTCTCTCTCTCTCTCTCTGGAGGGGACAAGGC
Organism: Magnolia sinica; assembly: GCF_029962835.1. NCBI lineage: Eukaryota > Viridiplantae > Streptophyta > Magnoliopsida > Magnoliales > Magnoliaceae > Magnolia > Magnolia sinica. The sequence goes on along the minus strand of NC_080575.1, from coordinate 15,858,945 downwards.
GTTGTAGAGTTGCGGCAGCCGCACGATAATTCGATCCTCCAAAAAGTGCTGACCCTATAATCTCAGGCCCTCCAATTACCAAAAAGAAGACAACCCACATGTGGGGCCCACCACGTACAGAGGTCCACACATTTCAAAGAGCAACGGCAGCCCTCCAATTCACTCTATCTCTCCCCTTTTGTATATAAATTCCAACCCCAAACCCTTCCCTGTCTCTCACACCGACAGTCGTGTTGCATTTCACTTCTGTTTTTTTTTTCCTTTTCTTCAACTGTTGCCTGTCTTTAACTAATCTCTGTCTTGTTTTTTCATTTGGGTGCCGTTGATATCTCAATATTCTTCAGTTTCTTCATCTGGGTGTCTTTGATTTTTCCATTTTTCTATCAATTTCAATCGGTCTTTCATCTGGGTGTTTTTGATTTCTCAATTTCAATCCGTTTTTTCATCAGGGTGTCTTTGATTTCTCAATTTCAATCGATTTTTTTTCATCTGGGGTCTTTGATTTTTTTCGTTCCTATTCGGTTTCTTAATCTCGGTGGGATTTCTCAATATATTCCTTTTTAATCTCTCTCTCTCTCTCTCTCTCTCTCTCTCTCTCTCTCTCTCTCTCTCTCTCTCTCTCTCTTAATGGGCGCCTTGGATGAGGGGCATCTCGACGAGGAGCTGGAGTATGGAGTGAAGCTAGGATTTGTAGAGCTTGGTTCGGATAATGAACTAGAAACAGCTGCTATCGAGGATGCTGTGAAGGTTCTATTGCAGGGTTTGGGGGAGGATTCCAGTAGAGAAGGTCTCAGGAAGACACCTCTGCGTGTCGCCAAGGCCCTCCGTGAAGGAACCAAAGGTAATCAAATAAATAAATAATATATATAATATAATATAATATGTGCAGGTTCATGTAATCGCATCTCTTCGATTGGATGTTTACAGTCTGTGCGATCTTTATCTTTGTCTTTTCCAGTCCAATTTATGGCGACCCTGGGTATCTCATTACCATTGTTTTTGTTTATTCAGAAAGAGTAGGAGATTAGCTGCTTGCTTTAGGTTGTGATCATTCAGCCCATGGCTATTTTAGGAGCAGAGAAAAACAACTTGCTTTAGGAGATTAGCTGCTTGCTTTTGGAATTTTTACTCTTAGGTGTCGTTTGGATGGTGGTAAATGGTTTGCGTCGTAAATGATTTACTAGTAAATCACTTAAAGGCTGTAAATGATTTACAGCCTGTCTGTTTGGCTTTAAGTTGTAAATGATTTACTAGTAAATCATTTACAGTGTTTGGATAGCCTGTAAATGGCAAATGAAATCTGCTTTATAGGCTTTCATTAACATAAATAAATAAATAAATAAAAATAGAGCCATTGCCATCTCCTCATTTACTAGTAAATGAAAACTCACCATTTTACTGGTAAATGAGAAGGGGGCTTTGCTAGTAAATCATTTACAATTAGTAAATGATTTACAAGCAAATTGGAGCATCCAAACACAAGTAGTAAATGATTTGCTAGTAAATCATTTACTACTTGCCCCATTTACCACCATCTGAATGACCCCTTAGTAGAACTTCCCAATATCACTTTAACTGTAAGAAAGTTCTCCTTCAAATCCATATAAGCGTCGTTTCATGAATTTTGGAAATTCTATCGAGAGTAGAAATCCGAAAACTCGGGAATTATTTTTCTCGCAACCCAAGCCAAATGCAGCTTCTTCATCTTTTTTTCCTTGTGGATTTAGTTTCTTGGAATATATGATTACGGTCTTAACGCTGGCTATAATCATTTAAAGGTAGCATCTTGATACGAATGTTCTGTTGAGGCTTCTGGTGTTTTTGATTTTCTGTTTGTTATTTTATCCTAACGGACAGTGTATGATTGTTGCTTCTAGAAGTAATTAGGTGATTTGTTGTCTTGAGTGGAATGAGTGTTTTGTTCTTTCTGCTTATTTTGTTACTTGGAAATGATGCTATGCTGTTTATGTTTCTGTGTTCTAACTGTTCGATTCTAAATTTCTAAAGGATAAGTGGGTGTTGATAGGTGGAGGCTTGGTTGTCTTTAGATCCATTACAATCCCAATGAATTAAATTTGCAGCTGGCATAAACAATAGGTATTGGATTTGAATCGGGAGCAGAACAGACCTGCGAAGTTGCATGTATGAGAGGCTTTGCTTGCATGCTAAGAGAACAAGAAGCCCCTTAGACTCTAAAAGTACATATTCCACATATGAATATTTTTTCTACATAAGATGGTACCTGTTTCTGAAAAGGTGTGAGTTTTAGCCTTCCTCTGCTTGCTTGCACTTTGTGTTGTTTGCAGAATGTTATAGTTGTGCTGTGGGTTAGTACTAGGTGTGACCGTGTTGGTATTCTGACTGTTGTCGATGTGAACCTCTGCCATGGCCTGTTCCAGAGACCTAGTAAATGAGGATGGATGATGTTCGGTGGGCAGCCATTCATAAGAGTTTTGCAAATCTAACATTTTAAAAGCGGACTCCAAATTCCTGGGTGAAAGGCTAAGATAATGTTGCTGATGATGAGGGTGGTTCTAACCATAGCTATGGGCATTACTTTTTTTTATGGAACTCCAAGATTTGAATGGAACCATAAGATTCAAATCATGAATTGAAAATTGTAATGAAATTCAAGTTGAGACGTGAGAATATAAGATATGAAAATTGTAATACTTTCAAATCATTGTCTTTTATGAGTGTATCTCTTGCATATGTTGGCTATATTGGGTGAGAACTGTATCCTACCGTGTATTGAGTTCTTTGGGCAGGTAGCAGAATATGACATGAGTATTCACCCTTGTCCTGGATTTCACAGTAAAATGCACACTCTAAGGACTGCGCTCAGATGAAGCTTCATGAGCAGGAGTGGATCAAATTGGCATATCAAATTTACAAGAATTAGATTATTCGAATTAAATAAGAGGTTTTCCGGAGTGATTTGCACAAGGAAAGATTGAAGAGGCAATTCATAGCACACATGCCAACATGCTACATATGTGAGAAATCTGCATAGTTCATCAAGTGGGGCCATGCCCTGGCCCAAAATAGGTCAGTCCACTCATCAGGTTGGCCATACGCATGAGAAAAATGGATGGTTAGAAAAATGATGACCAATGATATGTATTTAGTGCACTCTTTTGATGCACTTGACAAGTGGGCCTTCTTAATTTTTGGCCAGGTCATGTTCATGTTGCCCTCCGTCTGATGAATTTCTTGGATCCTGCACACTTCTCAAGCATCGCCATTTAGGAACATGTGCCCTGAACCACCTCTTAAATTTTTCCTAGTGCCAATCACTCTAGCGTTTCTCCTCTGCAAAAGCTAGAAGGAATCACAATACATGAGTTTCCAGCTCACTCTTTCATTTAGCTTTGGCTAGATTAGGATAGTTACCAGCAACTTCAATCTTAGTAGAAAAAATTGGGCATTTACTCCCCTCAATGGCTTTGATCTATCACTTCTTCTTTTCTTTTTTTCTTTTTTCTTTTCTTTTCTTTTTTTTTTTTTAATTTCTTTTTTTCTTTCTTTCTTTCTTTTTTTTCTTTCTTTTCTCTCTGTTTTTTTTTTGATGAACAGCAATTTTATCTAAAATGAGAAAAAGAGAAACAAAGCGTCAAACGAAGCCAGCAAGTCAACAGCAAATCACATCCCACATCAAAACTCAAAATAGAAAGTGGGACCCTGCCTACTCACTCTGCACCTCAAGAGTCCATCCCATTACTATTATCAACATAAGTTCTTAAGATGATCATAGGGTCTGGTGGGATCCTTCACTCCTGCTTTGCTAGTTGGTAGTCAGTAAGGGGTAGCAGTGGGCCCATAAAAATCCTACATGCGATTTATACAACCATGAACTTGGAATAAAATGCTGTCAGATAAAATTGATTAAGTTCCGGCTGGTATGTTTCGTACTTTGGGGTGGACAACATGAGAAAACATTATACATGGCTTGCATCACCTAATGTGCCTTTATATATGCTTGTATCAGTATCACCTTCTATACTCTATATGGCTCATATCATCTGATGTATTTTTATATATGCTTGCATCAGTATCACCTTCTATACTATAAATGGCTTATATCATCTGATGTAGTTTTATATATGCTTGTATCAGTATCACCTTCTATACTATATATGGCTCATATCATCTGATGTATTTTTATATATGCTTGTATTAGTATCACCTTCTATACCATATATGGCTCATATCATCTGATGTATTTTTATATATGCTTGTATCACCTAAAGTTTATACTTCTCATACATGTTATAAAGCTACAAACTAATAATATCATTTATTCACATGCTTTCTTCTTATTTTTCTAATACACTTGTTTTAGTGATAAAAGAACTTTATATTTATCAATTTTAAAAACAAACAAACAAACTGGAAGTACATGCAATTTGAATGCTAACATTTTATCTTCTGGTACATGCAAGTACTGAATGCCATTGATTCTTGGGGTGGACCTATACATGCTCCGTCAAGCACTCAATATTGTAATGTGTACTTTAAGCATCTAAATTGGGTTCGTGTAAATGGTGCATCCACCCACCTCAGCTGTATGACATTTCGCAAACGTTATAATATGAAAGCAATTAGGCCACCGGCCCACCGCCATCCTCTCAAACTAGGGCTGCAACTTGGGTTTAGGTAAACCTGAGCTTGGGTCAAGTTGGGTTGGGTTGTCAAGGTCATCGCGTTGGGTTCACCAGGTTGAGCAAATATGCGTCGGATTAGATTTGGTTGGTAATAATCACATGTATTTGGGCCGGGTTATATCAGGTTGAATATAGAGGAATTCGAGTTGGGCACCTCAGATTGGTGTTCATGTTCGGTCGGATTGTGGGTTGGGTCCTCTTGAGGTCGGTTCAGGCTCGGATTCACCCCAAATCCAACCTGACCGAATTGCACCGCTATCTCTAACATGACATAGATACCACATGACGGGTGCACGAGCTTTCCGTATTCAGGAAGTGGGGAAATATGGAGTGGACTAATTTATGGATCATTTGTTTGTTTCTTGATTTCCTTGACAATTGTATCCATGCTGAAGAGACATCCCATGAATCAAGTATCAATAGTCTGGACTTAATTGCCTAGATTGCCGTTCAATTGTACCCATTTGATTAGTTTCTCTTTTCAGAAATGCTTTACATTTTTGCCGTCATTTAGGGCCCGTTTGGATAGAATGCAAATTGGGGAATGCAACCAATCCGAATCTTCAAGGCGTTTGCACCTGTTTGGAAAGCAGTGAATGCTATAGAAAAGTGTTTGCATTTGCTTTCCCCTCCTCTACAAGAGAGTACAACCTTTCTTTTCAAAAATTCAAATGGAGGGAAAAGAGTTCTCCTCTGATGTAACATTTTAAATGGAAAATTTGGGTGAAAAATAGTTTCCTTGTTAGATTGCAATCCAAACAGTTGCAAATGCAAAGGAAAAGCATTTTCCAAGACTAATCTTTAGCAAAACAAACAGGTGCGAAGGATTTGCTTCCCCTAGCGCTGCTGTCAGTATACCTCCCGCTTTCATCATGGTTTTGCTTTCCCTTACATTCCCCTAGTTTACTTTCAATCGAAACAGGCCCTTAATTCATTTCATCATTTATTTATGAAACATACACTTGAAATTTATATAGATCCTTGCCATGTTTCATGTCTATCTTCTCTATGCACATTTCAAAGATGCAATTTGTTTTCAAGTCCCCACATGCATGTGTTCAGACAAAGTCAATTCCCCATCTCATTCATCAGGAAGCATTTAGAGTATTCGTAGCACCCATTGTTTCCATTTAAGAATTTTTGTTGTCAGCAGAAACTATTGAGGTGCTGAGGTTTTTGCTGCCTACACGCATGCAATGGTGGTGCCCATCCACAGACCAGCATGCGTGCAGATATCTCACACATTACAAGATCTGAGCAATCCAAAATCTTGGCTGCTGGTGACCACAATGTGCAAAACAAACAGAACACTGGAAAGGGCTTGTTTTGGCTGTCCATTGGTTTCGTGGATGCCCACCTGATGAGCCCACCTGCCTTATTTTTTGTCAAAATGTGCACAGCAATACACCCTCTGGGCTTACCAACCCTCTGAAGTGCTTATTGTTGGAGGTCATACGTCTGTTTCTCCTGTTGATGGCTCTTGTAGATTTCCTAGGGGCGTGTTTGGGTGCCACTTGCAAATGAGTTCATCTCATTTTAGTTAATCGTAATCATGATTGTTGATTGTTTTTAATCTTTTCCAAAAAGAAATACCATCTCTAATGCGTAAGGGGCATGCTCAAGTGGTACGGGGCAGATGTGGGGCCCAATGATATGTTCATGGAATCCAACATGTCCATAAGATGTGTCACCTCGGTGAGCTTGCATATACCAAAACTCAGATGGGCCACAGCATATTGAGAGGAGATGCTCACCAGTGATGATCATGGAGGGCTCACCATGTTGCATATACAATCCGATCCAGATGAAGGGTCAACAAGATTCACACTATTTGAAGACTCAGGTGGGTCCCTGTGAAATTCAGGGGTGGGTGTTCGCTCCCAAGTCCCAGTTTGTTCCCTTTGTTTGTGGCCCACCTTAGTTTTGAATCGGTCTGATCTTTGGGTCGTAGGAGTTTTCTGAGGTGATGCATCTGATAGACGGGTGGGATGGTGTGAATACATCACATGGGCCCACATCATCCTGGTACCACCGAAACTGAGGTGGTAGCAGTACCATTGAAGCAGCCCAATACAAAACCATTCCCTGCATCCTACAACTGATGTAATCTCTTCATATAACCAGTCTGAATTACAACTCGAGAGTCTAATTCTTGCCCAAATTGATTTTAACACAAGTTAGTTTGTGTTTCAGGTTACAGACAGGAGGTCAACGATATCGTCCGTGGTGCATTGTTTCCAGAAGCTGGCTTGGATGGTGCGGTCGGCCATGCAGGTGGGGCCGGTGGGCTCGTGGTGGTTCGAGACATAGACCTCTTCTCATACTGCGAATCTTGCTTGCTTCCATTCAAGGTCCAATGCCATGTTGGTTACGTCCCGTCCGGGCAACGAGTTGTGGGCCTAAGCAAGCTTTCAAGGGTGGCAGATGTATTTGCCAAGAGGCTACAAGAGCCTCAAAGACTCGCGGATGAAGTGTGTGCGGCTTTGCACGACAGCATCAAGCCAGCTGGTGTCGCTGTGACCCTAAGATGTTGGCACATCCAGTTCCCATTGGCAGAAAGGAGCAGTACGAACCTGAGCCACCCGACAAAAAGGGACATGCAAGGATGGGCCCAGGTTTCCGTATTTTCCCGTTCTGGAGTTTTTGAACATGAAAACAGTGATTCTTGGGGCGACTTCTCAGCTCTTCTCAAGTTCAGAGGTGTAAACATGGAGCTGGACCCGACACAATCATCTGTCAGCCAATGTTGGTGCCCATCTAGGCATCAGGAGGTGCCGACGTGCAACGGGCATTCCGTGAGGAACCAATCGAACGGTAGGATTTCTGCCAAACAAGGATCAGCCCATCCTGCCATGATCACTGCAGTAGCTTCGATACTCCACTCGTTGGGTGAAGACCCTTCAAGGAAAGAGCTCGTGGGCACCCCTCATCGCTTCGTGCAGTGGCTGATGAACTTCAAGAGATCCAACATGGAGATGAAGCTGAACGGCTTCAGTTTCTGCCGAATGGCCCCACAAAATCTCAATCTGCATAACAGAACAGGTCATGTTGGCTGTGATCGAAATGCAGTCCAATCGGAGCTGAACCTCCCGTTCTGGTCGCAGTGCGAGCATCACCTTCTGCCATTCCATGGTGTGGTGCATATAGGCTACTTCCATGCTGAAGAATCTGAAGTTGTTGAGCGGCCCATCTTGCAATCGATAGCACATTTCCATGGCTGCAAGCTCCAAGTGCAAGAGAGGCTCACCCGGCAGATTGCAGAAACGGTTTCTTCTATTGTGGGCGGAGATGGCGTAATGGTGGTGGTGGAAGCCAACCACATCTGCATGATCTCGAGAGGGATTGAGAAGGTGGGAAGCAGCACGGCCACGATCGCTGTATTGGGTCAGTTTTCAACGGACCCGGTGGCCAAGGCAATGTTTCTACAGACGGTTTCAAACAGCACGGCTCCTGGGGGATGAACTCAAGGGCATTCCTCTTCATTTCAGTTTTCATTCTCATATCTTATTTGAAATATTTGCCTTGGTTTTTTTTCTCCCTGGCGGGCCCCACCGGCCGTGACCAGAATAAGTTCTAATCAGGTAGCCTAACCTTGCTTGAATGGGTGGCAATCTGCAATCTGCAATCTGCATTTCATTTCTCAGTATACAACTGTGTCATCATTTCCTCAAAGATGGAGCTGAGTGAAAGGTTGGGTTTCTTTATTAGCTTATGTATTTCATTCCTTTTAAAGGGGGAAGAGATCAAATGAATCCGGAGGCGTCGGGATTCCCATACCTCATATGGTATACTGTAGTCGTAGCATTCTTTAGGCTATGGGCCACCCATCAAAGTTTGGCTGGATTAGCCATTTAATAGATGGACCTTTTAACAATGTATGTCAACCATTGCTGTTTAATTGCCTTCTAGTATTATGGTGCAACTGGGTGATTATCTCCAGACCCCGAAATGAGGGCCCATTTGGAAACACCTTCCGAAGGGGCGTTTGAGGCCTAAATACCATTTTGATACCAAACAGTAATTGATGTTTTGGTTTTGATGCACTTCACAGACCCCATCTCATCTCCTGCTTGATAAAATAGGTGCTAAAATGCCGAGATTGTTTTTTGTGCCGTCTTACCAAAAAAGTAGTCTTGAAACCCTTTTTTAGGAAGTGCATCCAAACGGGCCCTATATGTGCTTCGATCTGAATTTGGACCGTTTGGGTTTTTTTCTTCTTTTTCCCCCCTTGAAATGGGTTGGGTACTGCTCTATCAAGCCTAACTTTCAAATGTGTGGGATATAAGCTGCACAAAGAACAGTCAGGCTCAAATCTGACTCAAAACCCGACCCTTTTTTATTCTTTTAATTAGGCAATTAAACCTATCAAATGAAAGCATGTAATGGGATTCTTAACAGGAAGTCTTATGTTGGATAGGAAATTAATGATTAGGCTAAAACCCAACACAGACCCTCCTTCCCTTTTCATGTCTATGCCCAGCTTATTTTAACTTTAGACCTGACCCAAACATAAACTGTTCAATTTCTAGGGCAGAAATCTAGACCTAATAATTAAATGGGTCACCTTGCTTATTTTAATTGGACCAAGCCAGGTTTGGGTTTCAATCTGGGTCTGAAATTGAAGGTCTGGATTTTAAACTCCCATCAAACCAACCAGTTTGCACCCTTTAATTTGTATACCAGCAATTAAAGGGTTAGGATCATCCAAACAATGTGATTTTTCTCTGTGACCCATTTGCTATTTTACCTAAATGAATGGTTCCAATATCATTCATAGATATGGAGGCATTGGATCAGCTTCCTTGGTGGAAGATTGCAGTTTGTCATCACCAATGTAGTGTAATGAGAGAAATGTGTGTAATCATCTGTGCTGATAGATTTGAAAAGGCAGATTATGAACATGTACCGTGCCTGATATTCACTAAGGTCCACTTCTCAAATGTGCCATTCCTGTAAGTTTTGAATATGGACTGTTGGTCATCTTTTCCTCCATGTGTGGCCCACATGATGAGTGAACCAGCATGACCTTTGGACATGGTGACCCAACTGAAGAATGGCCTGGATCTCACACACACTTGCCATAAAACATCCCTTCAGACTCTCTCTCTCTCTATCAACAAAGGGTGATGGTAAGGTAGAGCTAGAAGAAGTGGAATATAGTAGTTTGATATATCAATTAGGTCCATTCATCTAGTGGACCTGACATGGATGGTTTATGTTTCAAAAGATAAATTACTAAACAATCCTATCCATTTGATTGGTGGCTTTCAAAGCGATGGGATGATCGGAAATGAAATTGTGATTATTCCATTATTTGAAAGGAGTTTCTTGATTTGTTCATTTAACTTTTGTCTCCAACCATCCAAGCTCAGCTTTTTAAATCCTATTTCATGATTTAGTTGAAATATGACCTCATATTTTTCTTGGCAGAAGTTGAGGGGGCGTTTGGATTGTAAGTTACTTTAGATAAGCTACTTATGCTACAAGTTGCCTATTCCAATTTCTACTTATTAGTAGATAAGTTTGTTTGGTAAATAACATACTTATAAGTCAAAAACAAAAAAATGCATGTTTGGTTTTCAACATCATAAGTATTTATTCCCAAGTCTGTTTAGTCTCCCTCATCCATCATGTGGGGGCCGACTTTTGATGTGGACTGTTCATTATGTGGGCCTCACCTTTGATGGGTGCCATCCATCATATGGGGCCCACTTTGGATGTGGGTCATTCATTATTACGAGCTGACTATTAGTATGCATTGTCCATTATGTAGGGCCTGATTTTGGACATCCATCATGTGGGGCCCACCATCAATGGTATTGTCCATCATGTGGGGGTCATCTTCAATATCCACCACCCATTATGTGGAGGCCACCTTTGATGTGGATTGTCCTCCATGCGGCCCCCACCTCTGATGTGGGCCGTTCATCATGGGGTGCTTGCTTTGGATGCGGGTCATTCATCAGTTGTATCAATAGATTTGTCAACAGTAGATCTCCAATGTGAGAACATGGCATAAAGATCCCATCCATTCAATTTGGACATCCGGTGGGACTAACCCGGATGTGCAAGATCCTCGCCATTTATCAGGTAGGCTCTATCATGTACCCTACTCCAAAAGATCAGGCTGTTCCATTGTCCACATCAATGCACACATGTGGGCCATTCAATGAAAGTACTGACTTTGTTTTTGACGGTTGATCTGTGGCCCGTACGTGGATAGTTTGTAGTGCCCATTAGTATCTGTCTTGGTTGTTGTCTCTTGACTAATGCTCTGTTTTTTTCTCAATTGAAATGTGTTTTGGTTGTTGGCTCTTGACTATTGCTCTATTTTTCTTTTTTTTTTCAGACTGTCAATTGTCCAATTACCATCCTCACTCGTTGGACAGCTATCATAGTTCGATTGCCTTTATTTCGGGGTCGCACCACATCCATATGATGGCCATCCGGATAAATGGTCCTAGTTAGCTCATGCATGTGCCACGTGGACAGAAGATTTTCTTATTGGTACTTTATGTAATTCGTGATTCACAAGGAATTTTCATAGATGGGATGATCTTGTGTGCCCCACTAGGGAGTTGAAATTAAATTTGCATTGATTAGACGATTGGGTGGCTCTTTTGACCCTTACCATCCTCATAAGCAATGGTCAGTCCTATTGTATCATCTATCCATCCTCCATTGGATGAATGGTTCTGATTTCATGAACTAATCTATCCATCCTCCATTGGATGAATGGTTCTGATTTCATGAACTAATCAGGAGTTCATGGCTACATACAACATGCTCCCTTTAAAAAATTCCCAAGTTGCTATGTCACCAATGAAAATGAAAGAAATTAGTTATTTTTGAAAGTTAGAAAGCAATATAAAAAAAAAATTAAAAAAAAATAAATAAATAATTATAATTGTCCATAAACCAAACTTATCTCAAATAAGTTACTTATCCACTGTTGTAAGTAGAAAAAGTAACTTATTTGTTGGTATCCAAACGGCCCCTAACATCTGGCAACCACTTGAGGCTAACCCTCAATGATGATCCGCTGAAATGTCTTTCAAGTAGCAAAAGAGTGAAAAATGAGTAGTTCTTTAAAACATCATGGAAAAGGGGTTTTTAGAATATAAAATGAATCCTTTTTACCAGCCAAACAACCATGCATCATTTAAAATTATGAAAATTCTTTGTTTTTAAAATCAGTTTTTTGCATGATATTAGGTGAAACCAAACAACCATTGGTTTTTTTTATATTTCTTCACAAAAACCAAGTTCAGTTCCCACCTTTTGATTGGTTTTTATATTCCTAGGAACTCCAATCCTGAGCTCTTTCTTAAGAAAAAGAAAACTTGCCCTAGGTTTTTGCTGGGAAATGAAAAACTTAAAGAATTAAAACAAAATTTTAAACTTTTATCACATTTTCCTAAGAAAAAAAGACGTACTCAACCAAACAAAAGTTACTCATTCTCCGAAGAATTCTATGCTAACTCTAATGTTTCTTAAGAAACATAAAAATCAGGGAATGAATTCGTTAGCAACCAAACAGACGAAAACTTCAAAAATCTTCTGGTTTTCCTCCTGAATTACAATTAATTACGTTCATCACCTCACAAAGCAGCCTACCTTTGTAAGATTGGTTAAGAGAGCCAACGAACCGGTGCAAGCAATGGCTCAAGGATTGTAATGGGCCATCCTGCAATCAAAGTAAAGGGTCTCACAAGTCGACCACCCCAATCAAGAGGGGCTCTTAAAGGGTCTCGAGAAGTCTTTAAGTTCTACCATTTGATCTTTTTTCTCCATGGTTTTAAACCCAGGTTAAACTAAAAAGAATGGTAGTGGAAATGGCTAGAGATCGTCTTGAACGGCTTCAAGATTAATAAATGGCATTTCTCGAGCGACGGATTTTTAATTGGAATTTGCACAAACCATTGGGTTCCCATCCAATTACTTGGTACCAAAAAAAAAAACATCACCGATATAAAAGGTTTGGTTAGGCAGTTGATAGACTGAAACAACACACTCACACGATGGTAAAGATCGGCCTCGCACATGTCTAGCAGCATGGATTCCATATGAATTGGAAATTAAATCACAATTACTATGGAGTCCATGTAAATTAGAATTGTCAATTGTGTTCGGCACTGTGCTGATGGAATTCGGTGGATAAAACATTTGCATTTCAAAGATAGAATGAAACGAGGTCATTTTTGAAGCATACATCATATGGATTCTATGAATTCTCACGTGGCCCACCATGATATTTATGTGAAATCCACCCCAATCACCAAGTATGCAGGGGCTCAAAAATCAGCCGTGTCCATGATTTAGGTGGACCACACCATTGTAAATAGTATACAGGGCAACGCTCACCCTCTAAACTATTTCCCTTCGTGTGGTCCACCTGAATCAAAGATGGGCGTGTTTTTATGATGAGGCCTAAATGTTAGTTTGTCATCTAATTATTCGAGTGGATTTCATACAACCACCATTGTGGGCCCTGAAAAAGTCGAGGGTGGGCGTGTCCCTCTCCCAACTGTTTCCCTTCGTATGGTCCATCTGAATCACAAACCTACCTAAACCATGGACCGGACTGATTTTTAAGCCCTATGGCTAAAATGGGTGACCCACTTGGTGATCAGGTGGATTTTACTTAAACATCATTGTGGGACCCTCTAATTCTTGAAGTGAAATAACGGCACAGAAGCTAACTAACGTCACCACATAGAATCTACAATAATCCATGTTGGATTCACGCACTGCCAAACGCAAAAACTTTTTACAAATCACACTGGTTACTAATGATTACGACCGAACCCACGCTGCCAAATGACCTCTAGATGACCTAACCACTGCTCTAACTGGAAATTAAACATACAGTGTACCATGCTCATCCAGCCATCAACATGGGACCAATTAATTCTTTGCAGAATATACTTGGATTTCCCTTCATGCTTAGGTAATCGGACAGGGGTCTTTTGTTGTCCCACCATTAAAGAACTCGTTAATCTTGGGCTTTTTATCATTTGAATGGTCCGACCATTGCTGTATTCCAGTCTCCAGGGAAACCTCACCACTTCTCCCTCCAACTTCACATACAAACAAATGAGTATGAAGGTTCATTCGGATACACCCTCAAAACATGTCAACAAGCATAAATAAATAGGTTAGTTAGAAAGCTTATCTAATTATCTTTCCAACAAGTGTAAGATTACGGTGCTAACTTCAAGTATACTTGCATGAAGCAGACTGGCTGCTGCCTTCACCCAACCACGATGCGACACATGTCCAACACTATATAGAGTGCAGTACAGCTGGCACTTCAGAGCGATGTCGCGCCCATTTCCTTCCAAATCCAACTTAAAAGGTCTTTTCACCGGAGTTTACCAGAAAAGGAAAAGACGCACCAGCTTTCGGTGCTGGTGCACCATCTCCTATGCCCAGTGCACAAAGTATGGCATAAGAGCATGCAGCCTTGTACCGCTGTACAGCTTACACACCGGGCTCTAGTGCTCAGCATGCCCGCATGCCCATGTATCGACACATCTCGTGCATCCTGGACATCCTACCATGCTGCCATCATAGTCCCTTGGAAGGCTGGCATGTGTCCTCCTCTAAGGGGAGATGTTGCTGAAATTTCCAAGTAGCCAGTGCACCAACCCTCTTAATTCACAAACAAGAAATTTCTAAGTACCCGATGCACCAACCCTCTTATCTGACCAACAAGAATGAAAACATAAAGACTCCTTAAAGTGACGTAAAACTATGATAGGACCCAAGAAGTGATGAGCCAAGGGACCTTTAGAAGCATGGTGAACAAACACCCCGCGCACCAGGCTCTACACCTGGCGTGCACTGCCACACAATGTGTTCTGCACTGCTTTGCAGTATGCTGTTCTAGACAGCCTGGAAGCCCCTGCTTTAGCCCAATGTTTGATTAGGAAATCAGACTTTGATTTGGCAAAATTGAGCTTGTTAGAAAGCTTAAGAAATTATCTTTCCAACAAGCCCTGAACCAACTCAATCGGATCTCATATGACCAAGTTATGGAGGTTCTTTCCAAACCTGCATTGCAGTCTACACATCCAGTTCTTTCCAAACCTGCATTGCAGCCTACACATCCAACACGCCGCAGCTATCGGCGCGCCCAAAACCTTATATACAAGTGATGTGGTGCCCCCAACCCATGTGATAGAAAATCGAATTGCCTCTCAAATGAGCTTAAACCTCACCTCAATCTGATATATATCAAAGCAGATATATATATATACATATGCACAGACCCCTGGAAGTTTGTGGCACACTCGTGTCTATCATCTCTCTCACAAATATGCCTAACATTAAAGAATTTTTTAATCTTTGAACTTGGATCAGTTGAATGGGGACCATTGTTGTATTTTCAGTCTTCAAGAAAACCTAATCACTTCTACTTCAAAAGTTCAGTTGCAAACAAACAAGCACGAAGGCCCATTTGGACACACCCTCAAAGGGGCCTTTGATGCCTAAACACTGCTCTGAGCCAAACTGCAATTTGTGTTGTGGGTTGGTCTGATCCTGCAAGTCAACAGATAAAGCAGGTGGAAACCCTTTCGCAGCTGCCGCCCCCTTTGCGATAGTTTTATCCAAACAGTGCCTAAAACATGGCATGGTATCTGGAAGGTGCATGCCATGTGCAGCTGTGTACAGCTATTCATCTTATTCAACTACCCTTTTGCTAAGTCCACATGCTCCTGCATGCTGCCTCACAAAAGATGTGATTGGCAGGGCAACTCAGTCACGCATCTGGTGGATCCCACTGAAGAAACATGTACATAAGATGGATATAGACTGACAGCAAACTAAAACTATCCAGTTTTTGGCTAACAACAACTGCACAGCAAGACTCTAGAGGTGTGTGTGGAGAGCCGAAAATCTATTCCATGGAATTATTTTCTTTAAAAAGAAAAACAAAACAAAAGTACATAGGTCCACCGACAAAGAAACAAAAAAAAACAGAATCACTCACATAGCCTCAACTTAGTTTACAAGAGATCTGGAAAAAGACTAGGGACCTGTTTGGTAGACACCTAAAAAGAAGTTATCTCATTTTACTTAATCATGATTATGTATCAGGCATCATGATTGTTGGTTATCAAGATTATTTTTAATCATTACCAAATGTTATATCACCAAAGATGCATTTGGTTGCACCAAAATATCATGAGATTTCATGATTTTGCACCTAATTAGACTGATTTCATAAAATTTCATGATATTTGGCGCACCCAAATTCACCCTAATACATAATTATAATCAACTAAAATAAGATGAACTCATTTTTAGGCGTGTTGACCAAACAGGCCCTAACAGCATTTTGAAAAAGAGTAACAACTGTTTACAATAAACGACGCCTAACTCTCTCTACCCACAATAAAAGCACCGTAAAGAGTCATTTTGTCCATGGCCCCAAAAATCACACTGATCAGACATCCCACACAATCCAATCACCGCCGGTCAGAAAAGTTATGGGCAGTGACCCACAAAGCCCCCACAATAAATAGATCAAATAAACAGCTAAAAATTATTCGATCAGTGTGATTTTGGCCATAGCCAGGTTGATTGACTATACACCAACTTTCAGTGTATGACCCGCCACAGGCTAAAAAGCATAGCTTACATACAAGTCTTATAAACATGAAGAATGTAGACCACTGCTACCCTGAAACTGCACCAAAAAGGTAAACACGTGTCCGCCCAAATGGGGGCTCATCAAGCAATCAAGAGAACTGAAACTTCACATGAAAATGGAAGGAAACAGCTTACAAGAGAAAGGATGAATGAATGGCATTGCCTCTTTTTTTTTCTTTTTTTTCTTTTTTTCTTTTTTTTTTTTTTAATTTTCTTTCCCCTCTATTGTACATTTCTTGTAATAAGATCTTATATGGTACAAAGCAAAATTGTGTGGTATGGGCCGCATGATTCTCTCAGTTAATATTGTCAGCTTTCATACAAATGAAAACCAACAAGCATGCTCTTCTCCTTTCAATGGCTTGGACTATGGATTTATTTTCTTTTGCAGTATGCAAGAAGGATCAACATCCTTTGAAGGTATCATTCTCATTTGATTAGTTACAGTCATGGGGGAAATCTGCCTTTTTTTTAATCCAAGTCCTGCAAGATGCACCAACCTACTGGAGAGCAAGCAATGGTACTGTTTGTGACAGATGATTCCATGTAAAACAGTTTGATCCCTGCTAAGGAGATCCAAGCGGTGGCAGTTGGAGAGGGCATGTTCGCAGACCGTGGGCCAACATGAGACGTGCAACATCAGGGTGGGGGCCCAGAAGGAACATGCCCTGACCCCAAAAGTTGAGCTAGCTCCACTCAATCTTGTGGGATTGTGTGCATCAGAACTTGCTAATGAGCAGTCGAACCTCTCTATTCTTCTTTTTTTTTTTTTTGGCAGAGGGCATGTTCACTGAGGACACCCACCTTATGAATGGACAGGATTTCACACACATTCCACGTCGGCATATTTGCTGTGAAGACACTTTCCAATCGCCTCCGCAAGGATCTAACTCGCACTTCTCAAACAGTTTAAAGACAACGTCACACGTATTATACTTACTGCAACAGGGTTGAAAATTCATACCTGAAAGAACAGGAGAATAATAACAACAGAATGCAGTAAGATAACTGGCAACCCATCTTCAAGACAGATGCTGCTATAACTTCGATGGATACTTTGAGAATCAGCATTAGGATATGAAGGGAATGCCCTCGGTATCAGTAAGGAATGACGTACGGCAAAGCATAAACATCGGCCGACTCGATTCGCAGTGCTTCCGCCCACACTTGTGGCGTTTTGCTGAGCACGTCGGATGCCACCGCCTTGGACTTCGAACAAAGACTATCACCACCGAACAGCCACTCCTGGTCATCAAAATCAGACCATTCCGCCATCTTGGGCACGGCAAGTATTTGGCTTAGATACTTAGAATCGGGGTGAGGCGGCCTGGTAGATGCTTCACCGTTCTCACTAGCTTCTATAGAGACCGAAGGCCTCGATACGGCCGCAGATGGTTGAGCTTCTATAATACCATTAAGCTTATGATGTTGTTGTTGTTGCTGCTGTTGCTGTTGTTCCTTATTGATTTCAGCCTTCCTGCTATCAGTTGCTGCTCCCTGCCTATCAGGGGCGCACTGGGTAGCTATATGGCACGACTCTATCTTCCTTCCGTTTTCCAAGGGCGGATGGGAGGAAGAAGCTGGCCTTGCCAACTTATTTGGCCGCATCTCATTTTCTGTAAGCAAAAGGCAGGTGGAGTAGCACAACTTTGCTAATCAGCTAAATGGAAAGTAACAGGAATGTAAACGAACAAATGTCATGAGAAAGATATCGGTCCACAAGAATCCATTTCCACGAAAAAAAAATGGCCCGCGTTTGAAAGATCCAAACCGCTGGTTAGCTGCCCACTGTGTGGCACAAAAACCTGACCTCCACTCATCTGATGGATCACAGGTGTATATTAGATGTTGACAGTGGGCCCATTTTTTACACGTGAAGCCCACATGATGCAGGCTGGTATAATTTTTGGGCCACTATATCAACACACCAATACCCACCGGATGAGCCCCTTGGATCTTGGACGAGCTTGCCAAAAAGGCATGTTCGAGCCATGAGTACCTTGAAATGGAACTCGGGCAAGGCAAGTAGGAAGCAACAAAATTTAGATTGATCTTCAAAGGAAGATGACCAAGGACAGCACTAAAAAGGGTCTCACCATGTATAAATCCATTTGTCTCAAAGCCCTTTCTCTTCTTGAGATTTCCCTCAGCACCAGTACTCTTCTCACTTTCCTTGGGAGGAAGGCCGGAGGGTTTGATGTTGAGGGTAGTTTCTACTTGCCCCTTCCCACTTTCTCTTATTTTGTCTTCTGTATGCTTGTGTTCGCCTTGCTCCTTCACCTTCTCTTTTTCTTTTTCCTTCTCTTTGTCCCGGTCTTTTTCTTTTCCCTTGCTTCTCTTCTCCTCTCGATCTCTTTTCTTGTGTTTATCTCCCTTTTTATCACTGCCTTCCCTATCTTTATGTTTTTCTTTCTTTTCAATCCTCTTCTCGGCTTCCTTCTCTGGCGGTCTACCCATCCCCTCAATCTTTCTTTGGTGTGTACCAATGTTGTTTTGAAAGATCTGGTTTCCATCCTTCTCTGTCGGTTTACCCATCCCCTCAATCTTTTTTTGGTCTGTACCAGTGTTGTTTTGAAAGAACTGGTTTCCGACCTTCTCTGCTGGTCTACCCATCCCCTCGATCCTTCTTTGGTCTGTACCAGTGATGTTTTGGAAGATCTGGTTTCCATCCTTCTCTGTCTGTCTACCCATCCCCTCAGTCCTTTGGTCTGTACCAGTGATGTTTTGAGAAAACTGGTTTCCAACCTTCTCTGTCGGTCTACCCATCCCCTCAATCCTTCTGTCTGTACCAGGGATATTTTGAAAGATCTGGTTTCCGGCACCTCTTCTCCCATCTCTTTCCTCCTTGTGTCCGTCTCTCCTTCTATCATCACCTCCCTTAACCTTATTCTTTTCTTTTGCTTCAGCCCTCTTCTCAATGTCCTTCTCCAATGCTCTGCCAATCCCCTCCATTCTTCTTTGATCTGTACCACTGATACTCTCAACCATTTTTCCAGTCCCGGTTGCTTCATCTCTGATCCGACGCCCAAGCTCCTCTGTAAATTTTGAATCCTCAAGCTCCTCGGCCCGCTGACAGTTTGTACCAAGCTTCGCTTCATTGTGACCCTCAGGTTTTCCTTCATTTCTCTTCTCATCTGATGTCTTGTTTTTGTCCTTCTCCCTATCCTTATCCTTCTTCTTGTCCTTGTGCTTTTCCTTTCGATCTTTCTTTTCTCTATGTTTATCCTTGCTTCTGTCTTTGTCCTTTTTCTCTTTACCTTCCTTCTTTTCTCTGTCCTTTTTCTCCTTTTTATGCTTTTTCTCTTTTTTCTTCTCCTGAAAATTACATTCAGGAGTTAGGCACATAGGCACAGGAAAATCCAGGCAAGGCTATAAAAGATGGCAGAACAGCACTAGATTCCAGTGAAAAGGATAAAGCAAGCCTACTATTTGAACAAGTGACAGATGTGAATAGCAACAATTAGTTCAGTCAAGTGGAAATGACCAAACTGCGGTTGCCTCCCTTCAGATTTATAACGAGGAATAGCCCTCAGTTGCAACCATGTTCCTTCCAACTAGGAAGAACCATAACTGCAATTTATTGCCCATTTCCTCAGTGTGAACATTAAGAAAGCACCTTCCCATAGTTTATCAAGGTTCTCTCTATTTATTATTCTTCTTCTTTTTCTTTTTCAGAAAAAGCTATCAAAATCTATTTTGTGTATAATTGGTTATCGCAAGAACCATCTTCTCAAAAGTGTGTTCAAGGTCCCAAAAACAACAATTTACTACACGGAAAGTGCATATGGAACCACAAGAATGAATTGAAATAAGGCTATCCAAGTTCTTCAAGACTAAACTTGAAACTAGCACCTTCAAGGTCAGTTTAAACATTCAGAAGTATCTGAAAGTAGAGCGGATCATTTTCTTTTTTTCTTTTTTTCAAGAGAAGTGGACAAGATCTTTCTTTTTAAATTCTGAGAGAAGTGGAGCAGATCATCAACAAACAGTTAAGAGTAAGAGTTCTCCCACTATATAAATGGACATGAATTTATTGAGATAACACAGAATTACCAGAGGATAGCATCGAATAATAATAACTGCATCCTCAAATTGCTCTCCAAATACAATGGTGCAGGCTTGGAAAATAATGATGAAGTGTATATGGAACCACAAGAACAGTTCAATATGAGACTATCCAAGTTGTTCATGTAGAAAACTCTTAACTTGAAACAAGTGGCCTCGAGGTCGGTTGAAACATTCAGCAATTTCTTTCTTTCTTTCTTTCTTGTTCTTCTTCTTCTTCTTTTGAGAGAGAGAGACAGAGAGACAGAGACAGACAGACAGAGAGAGAGAGAGAGAGAGAGAGAGAGAGAGAGAGAGAGAGAGAAGTGGAGCATACAACTAACAAACAGTTCCAATAAGAGTTCTCCCAATACTATACAGGGGCAGTGTGGATATTAGTATTTTTAGGGGAGTGGTCAGGAGGACACTGAGAAGATCAGGCACTGTCCTCGTAAATCAAGTTTGTCAATCTGCAGATGCTATACAATAACACACATGTTTGCAAAGACAGGCGATGGGCCGTGTCACACAGCTACTGGAAATCAATACCTACACCCCCTACTTCGACCCCAATGAATCAAGGAACCAAGACAATGAAGGATCCACCACAGACATGTATGTGGTCAACTTATTCAGGGAACAAGATGACAAGTAGTAGCCTATATTAGACACAATTTTTTAAGTCGAACCAGATTGTAAAACCTCAGAGGAT
The DNA here is from genome assembly GCF_029962835.1 of Magnolia sinica. Classification (NCBI taxonomy): domain Eukaryota; kingdom Viridiplantae; phylum Streptophyta; class Magnoliopsida; order Magnoliales; family Magnoliaceae; genus Magnolia; species Magnolia sinica. The sequence continues at coordinate 15,837,867 of NC_080575.1, read as the reverse complement.
TGAAACAGAAAATGATAAAACTTAGGATTTTTATAATCTTTTACACAAATCATAGAAGAAAAAAAAATCTGAAATAACGTTCATAAAATCTTTTTTAAAAATAGGACATGATCAAATATTCATTATTTTTTCCTTGCACATCATAATTTGTCAAAAATTGTTGAATTAATTACTACAGCATATTGTTTGAACATTATTTTAAGAAAATTCAAGCTAAATGTGGTCATTTCATTAATTCAGAGGTTTTGATGAAGTCATTACCTAAACTTTTAAGTTGAAAAACTTGACTGCATATTAAAGAGTAGCATTATCAAGAGAATTAGATGATTAGAAATCTTTTATCTCTCAAAAAGTCTAAACTCTCAAGGACAAGAAGAATAACAAAACAAAAAATACTTTTCAAATTGTGGCAAATCGTCAATTTAAAGTCTCATGTAGATATATTATATAATGCACATATCAACTTAAACCCAAAATGTATTGTCACAAGCTCCATTACTTCAAAATCATCTCCCCCACAATGCATAACGCCGTCACATTTTGAAGTCACAAGTGCAAATTCCTAATGAGGCCTTCAAAAATAAAAATAAAAAACTTCTAATAAGTTTTTTTTTGGAAGACACAGGGTGTCCCCACCTCATTTTTGAAGTGAGACTAATCCCTGCAGATACACGTAATCACCCACAACCACGTGTATCGGGTAAAGCCAAGGAGGGGAATCGAACCCTCACCTATAGGAGCAAACCTACGGTGAAGACCATTCGCCCAAACCTCGTTGGGTCTAATAAGTTTTTTCATTATTATATCAATTATCAATAGACCTTTGACTTAAAATCACATAATGAGACCCTAGAAAACACATAACAAATGAAAAACAAACTTTGAATTCAAGATACATGACAATATATATAGGTCTTTAAGTTGAAGTCCGATCCTATACAATCATCAAGCTTCAATGACCACCATGCAAGCTGCTGAGATAAGTTTTCAATGAATACTACTGTTACTGTATGAACCAACCACAAACAAGATAGTCTGAAGTTCTATTTTATGGTTAACACATCATACAGTAAAGTTTCTTAAGGCTAAGAGAGTGTGATCCACCAAAAATATCAAAAAGAAAAAGAAAAAGAAAGGAAGTTTCTATTAGAAGAAAACCACAAGGTCATCATATAAGCCTTATCCCAACTATTTGCAGTCAGCTACACGAATCATGTTCCACCATTCTACTCTGTGATTGAAATGCCATATCATCGATATTCATGATAGAAGTTGTGGCCACAGTTTCATGCCAGCTACCAAACTGACACAACCTCCTTTATACGGGCTTGGGACGGGCAAGGAGAGTGGATAACTCCTCACACGACAAGGTATCCATCAAGGCCAACGGTACATTCACCTAAAACTGAATTTGTGTATTCTGCATGGCGTTAGGGACAGAGAACAAGATCAGCCATCTATTCTTACATCGTTCAAGGTTCAAAAAGTAACTTCCCCAGCCTCTTTGGAGTTGGTAGTTCTGAGAAGAAGTGGCAAACCTCACCTTTTGGCAGGTTAAGTAGGATGGTTTTCTTGGAGTCAAGATTGCTAGACATCAGAAATATGGAGAATCCTTCTGTTTGCCATTTGTGGGAACTTCTGTGGGAATTTTTGAGAGTATAGGATCCACGGATAGAAGGTTATGACCCCACCCATATGCATGAAGGACCAACATCCTTTCAATGCCCCATACACTGTTGTCCTTTTCTGAAACAGCAAATTTCTATCATGGAATCTTCTCAACTTTACCTTTGGAGCTGTAGACTCCTTGACAGAAAAAGTTTGATATGTAAAGCTATCTCAGGTTTTCTCAAACCATCATTTTCGACGGTTGTAGGGCAAGAATTAGGTCCTGTATATGACTTTACAGATCTTGTAACTGCTTGCATTTTTCTTTGGAGGAAGATTCTGAGGGGGGGGGGGGGGGCGCGGGGAAGGGTCTAAACACCACTATGCTTAGAAGACCGGAGAAGTATGACTAAAAAACGCATACAAAAGCATAGAGCTCAAAGTCCAGTGGAAGTGCCACTCCCTTTGCACTTGGAAAGTATTTCCCAGTAAACTTCCAGAGAAGAATGTGACAGAAGATCTACTGTCTATATTTGTTCATACCAAGCGAATCAAAAGACATGTAGTGCCATCACATACTGCTTCTGATGCACCTCTTGGCGAGAAATTGTGGAGGATACCTGCCCAATTTCACCATAAACTGCTGTTTTCACTTCAATTGAGTGTGAAATTCAACAGGGTAGCACATGGGATGTCAGACTAGAAACCATGAAAGAGTATTTTGGACATGAACAAAATTGGCATCAACTCAAGTTGCAGAATGTGCTGTGAACCATGGCACAAAAGTGGATAATGATAGCCTTCATTTGGGACCTCTGTTCAAAAAAAAATAAAAAATATAAAAAAATAAAATCCAATAACATGGAGGATTACACATTCTTTTAGTACCTCACAATTGTTGACACTCTTTAGCCTCTCAAGGATGATTCTTCGTCCCATGAAACTCTTCCTTTTTTTAAACTATAACAAATAATAATGTTGAAACAATAGGTAACAATAGTAATGACTCACCACTCTGACCTGATTTAGATAAAAAGCCTCCACCACAAATGACCATAATGAATGCTCACGTACGGTTTGCCGAATTCATTAGGAGCAAGGTCTCCCTGACAAGTGAGTAAAACAATAAATGGTGAAACTCCAGATGGGATCCGCACAGGCATAATCAAGGGATCAGTGGTCTACCTGCCCATGCTGGACGAAAGTGAACCCTTAAAACAATAGCTGATTCCACCTTTCTTTCCACAAAATAGGAATGTTTCCATGACCAGTAATATATGGGTGTGGATAATTGTCATGTGAGAATCTATATGTGAAACTAGGTCATCAATAGCAGCACCACAAAATCTATAGCACGGAGCCCCTATCTTGCAGGAAGCTGCACCTTCCTTCCAAAAGCCAACTTTCATCAATATAGATGCTTTTTTTCCTACTCAAACTCACCAGAAATTTCTCCATAACTGGAATTTATTCCCATTAGACATTCTTTTGATATGTCTAATTTCATAATAGCCATAGATTTTTCTTGTAGGATCCCACTCAGGTGAATCCTTTTTGTCCCTTTTCATCCTCTCCAGGGAAATTTTAGAATTTTGATCAGAGCCACATAATCAAGTCAAATAGGTGAGCAGGATTTGTGACATGAAGCCAAAAGAGACCTATGTCTGAGACTAGAATGGATGTGTGCCGGACGGCATGGCCGACATAACATGAAGAGTACACACCAAATACCTACAAAAGAAGCATTGAAATCGATCTCATTATGATGTAATATCAACATAATGATTTATAAGGGTAGGTAATGAAAACGAAAAACAAAAAAAGGCCCCCCACAGGAAAACAAAGAGAAAAGGAAACCACAACCAGTGACTCTTGAGGAAAGGAAGGTATCTCGCCTCCATGTCAGTGCTGAACACATGATATACAAAGACTAGATCGAAACCATTCATTTGATGGGTAAAATAATGACTGGCTATAGTCCAAAAATCACGGTTATGGCAACTCTAAACTTTAATCAGTGGCAGATGGACACTAAAGGAAAATAAGTCAGCAATGGCTCACATTCAATCAGAAAAGGTTCAATATAAATGGTTAGTCCAGTAACAGCAATTTTTATAGCCAATCAATGACAGCAGAATGAGTGGTTCAGATCATCAGACACATGCCAAATGTGTGGTAAATGATCCGGAGGCACAAAAATGCATTGTCTTGAGCAGTGGATCGAATACCAGATAATTAAAGAGGGGGGGCAACAGCATTAAACTAATAATTTAGACAAGTCCCCGGGGCCCAACGGTTTCCCAATGGCCTTCTATCAGGACTTCTAGGAAGTGGTGAAAGGAGGCGTGGTAAACTTCATTAATGAATTCTTTGAAAGAGGTCTCTCAACTGATTTAGGGACCTCATTCATTGCCATTATCCAAAAGGTCACAGGTGTGGAAAGTTAAAAGGATTTTAGCCCAATTAGCCTCATCAAGGGACCATACAAAATCCTTGCAAAAACATTGACTTCTAGATTCCAAAAGGTGCTTGCTAGCATCATCTCGAAAAGTCAAATTACGTTCATTGAAGAAAGGCAGCTCATGGATACTGCTCTAATAGCTCATGAATGCGTGGATTCTCGCCACGAGGAAGGAATGAAAGGTATAGTTTTCGAATTGGACCTGGAAGAGCCTATGACCACATCGACTCAGACTTCTTAGATTACATGATGGCCAATTGGGTTGTGACTCTAAGTGGAGAGGTTGGATGTGGGGATGCATAAAGTATGCATCCTTCTCAATGTTGGTTCAAAGCTCTTCCAAAGGCTTCTTCAAAAGTGCTTGGGGACTTCAACAAGGGGACCTACTTTTGCCATTTCTCTAATGGTGGTAGCCGGAGCGCTAGGTAGGATGTTGGAAATAGGGCAAGAAGTCAACCTCATCCCCAGCTTCAGTGTGGAGAACGTGAGTGCTCCGATATCCCATCTTCAGTTCGTCAATAAGTTGATGACACTTCGCTAACTTGAGAGGCATATCCGAGGGCGGTGGACAACTTGAAGAAGATGACCAAGTGCATCGAGGTTGTGAGAAATCTGAAGGTGAACATTGCAACAAACGAGATGCTAGGGATCTGAATGCAAAAAGATGTGGTGGATATGTTGGCATCTATATTTTGGTGCAGAGCAAGAAAGTTTCCCTCAACCTATCTTAGCGTAACCCCCGCGCGGCTTTTGCTAACCGGCAAAACAATTATAGGAGGTTGTAGTGAAAAGGATGGAAAGAAAGATGTCCTCATGGAGGAGCCAATATTTGTCTCCAAGGGGCAGGCTAACACTTATCAAAGTGGCCATGTCAAACATGCCGGTATACTTTGTCTTCATTCAAGTCCCCTAAATCAGTTCTTCACAGGTTGGAAAAGCTCCGGCGGGATTTTTTTTGGAAAGGGAAGAGAATGAGAAGTTTTGCCTGCCAAGGTGGAATGAGGTGTGTCATCCATGGGGGTAGGGATCTTGAGTTATATCCACTAGTCAAGGCACTACAACATTAAAGACATTACCTAATTCATTAGGAATTCATTTCATACCCGGACAATGAGGTGTTGAGATATCTCAACTCCTAAAAGAAGTTGAGTGCTCGTCATGCAAAGTGAATGGCTTTTCTAGAAGAATATACTTTCTGTTTGTGTCCCAAAGCTGGAAGTCAAAACAAAGTGGTAGATGCTTTGAGTAGGAGGGTGGTTTTACTAAGAACTCTCGACTTAGAAGTCATCGGGTTTGAGGCATTAAAAAAACAATACAAAGAGAAGCCCATTTTTTTGCAAAGTACACGACAGGTGTGCGTGTGAATGGCCAAGATCCAAAGTGTGAATTCATTTCACACAATGGACATGCATTCAACGGTTCTCCCCAATGCATTCCCAAAGGTTTGTTGCGAGAGAAGATCCTATCTGAGCTACATGGAGATGGACTGAGTTGACACTTTGGAAAGGATTAAACAATAGCCATTGTGGAGAAAAATAATATTGACCTTGTATGCACCATGACGTTGAACGGTTCGTAGCACGATGCCGTTGATGCCAACTGTCCAAAGGTCGTGCAGAATATTTGCCTTTATATGCCACTTCCCATTTCAGTAACACCATGGGTGGATATTTTTATAAACTTCATTGTAGGTCTTCCTTAGACTTAGAGGGGAGCATATTTGATTTTCATTAAGGTAGACTGTTTTTTGAAGATGACCCACTTCATTCCATGCAAAAGGGCAATGGACACGACGCATATCACCAACATATTTTTCATGAAAATTATGCAACTTCATGGGGTACTAAAAACCGTGATTCGAAGTTTGTGGGCAACCTCTGACGCACTTTATGGAAGTGATTGGGGACTAAGGTTCAATTCTCTAGCGTATATTATCCTCAAATAGACAGCCAAACTGAGGTAATCAACAAATGCCTTGGTAACCTCTTGAGGAATATCGTGGGCAACAACATATCTCAGTTGGACTTGGCTCTAAGCCGAGTTTTCCTACAACAACTCAGTAAATCATACTACTGGAAAATCCTCATTTGTGATCATAAATGAAAGAAGTCCACATGATGTCCTTGACTTAGTACCATTACTAGTACAAGATAAAGTGAGCGAAGATGTTGATGCTTTCGCCGAGCAGCACACCCAAGGCTTGCTAGCTAAAACAAATGAAAAGATTGAAGACAACAACACCAAGTATCGAGAAGCTGTGAACGAACACCTGTGTGAGAAGATAGATAAAGAAGGTGACTTGGTTATGGTTTATCTCTGAAAAGAAAGGTTTCTGAGGGGAACTTATAACAAGCTAAAGTCTAAGAAGATTAGTCTGTGCCGAGTCAAGAGGAAGTTGGCTGACAATGGCTATAAAATCGAATTGCCTAATGACTTAGATATCTTGGCGACTTTCAATATGGGATATTTATTCGAGTGTTATAGTGAAGCACCTGACGTGCAAGATGAAGCCATTATCGATATGGATAAACAAGTTCCCCAAAAAAAAGAATGAAGTTAAACAAGTGTTGCGAATGAAGATGAGAACTAATAACACTCGATGGGGCCAATACAGGCAATACTTAGTGAAATGGAAGATCAGGCCTTGTTCTGAATGCACATGAATCATGAACGACAATTTGAAAAGATTGGATCTGAAACTCTACTGCTTGTATGAAGTGTCAAACTCATCAAAGTCAAGTTCTTTCCAACCCAAGGGAATGATGCAAGTCCACAGCGCACTTAGGCACTACAGGCCCACTGTAGAGCCTAGCAATAACATAAGCCCATAGCCCACCGTTACATAGCACCCAACATGTGCTGATTTTTGGACTCTTTTTATAGATTTAGAAGCCTAAATCAAGTATTGCAATTTACTATTTTTGAAAACTACGAGGGCTAATTTAAAGATGTGATTGAAGATATGAGGGAAATGTGATTGAAGATATGGGGCTGATTACATATTTGATTAGAATTTTCTATATTTGCTTTTACTATTGTTAGGCTTTTCCCATCTAAAGTAGAATAGATTCATTTGAAGTCAACTATGATTGATTTGAAATCAATCTCTTCGTTGGAGGGATCTCATTAGAGATTCTATCAGAGTCTATAAAAGGGGCGATAGTGTAGGAACTAGTCGTTCCAATATTTTTCTGAGTATGGATTTTTCTCAAGTATTGTAAGATAAGAAGTTCGATATCAATAAAGTTCTCTCCATCTCTACTCTAATATTCTTGTAGGTGTACTCTTGTACATTTCTTTGCAATTTGGGTGTTGAGATCTAATTAACTCGATAACCGGGTCACACCACTAATGACGAATCTAAAGAACTCGTGAGGCCGGTGAGAACTGGCATGAATTGGTGCTACACATAGAGCAAACTAATATCTAGTATCCTTCAATGGCCACTACTCCCATTGAATTTCTAAGTATGGGCTTCAAACACTCTTTTTCATCACCTATCATGTTGAAGCTTATTATTTGTACTAAGGTGGGGCACCACATTTCCTTTCTATTGCTAGTATTTCAAGGTTTAGTAGCTCCTGCTATGGAAACCTGACCATATTGGAATGCTCATGGATCAACAATGTAACGAACATTGTTGGACCCCTTCAGTTCACGATGGATGCTTCCTTGAAAATTAGATCAAAGAAGCTCTGGATTTGCATTTAAACAGCCTTTTGAGTCCAATAAAAAACAAAATTGAGTAAGTTCCATAATAGCATTGAATGATATAATGTGCCAGAGGGACTCCCAAAGAGGCAGCATCTTGGTGAGCATAATTAGACTGAGCCTCCAAATAGTGGAAGTGTTCATGAATGCCCCCACTAGGACAAGAATGCAATTCACTCTAAATGTTGTAATGAAGTAAGGATGGGAACGGTTCAGTAACTGATACTTGGGTATTTAACTTGTAAAAGCCAATTCCCAAGCGCTATGGATTGTTGAGATGCAAACATTACAGCCATTTGAACAGGAATAAAAGAGATTCTTAGGCTCTAGTCAAGCCTAGCAGTGGCTGAGTATAGTTCCTCGAATGTGATCCATTGGATAAGCTCACGAGATTCCATCCACGAAGATCGGCGAATGGCTAGAGGAGATAAGGGAGTTGTGGAACAGCTTCCCTATTCAGTTTTCTCACATTCGCATCGGAAGGAATGCCAATGCAGGCTCCCCTCCATGGGTTCAGGCCCTTGTTGGGTATTCCTCTCCCTTGTTGCAATTTTCTTTGGGGCCCTTCAGTAATAAGATTCCTTTTCCATCAACCAAGAAATTCTTGAACAATAAATTGACTGATTAACCTTGATTCACCCTTGCCTCCAGATATAGCTTTTCTGGAGATCTGATGAAAGTACTTTTTAGCTTAGGAGAGTACCAGCGATGTCTTGGAACAGATAGCCAAGGTGTGGGTCTCCATCATAGCATAGAATTCACACTGCAGAAATCTTTGAAACTGTTCCTCAGGGTGGAGTTTGGCCAGCTTAAGGCAGTGATTTGTAGACTATTCAATGTTTCTCATTTTTCACTCGCTATTTAATGTTTAAAATCTCATATAAGATATCAAAATTGGGATAATCAGGCGCCCAGGCATCCAGTGTCTCAGTCTTGAACCGAGAGGCAGAGCTCTACAAACAAATCTTAGTCCAATGAGAGCATCAAACAACCACGATAACGTTACAAAGACCTTCAAAGATATTTAGGAGGGAAAAATCATAAAAGAATATCCAATCAGAACATCCAGGACATATTTCCCTTTAATTATATCACGAATCATATGAAGTAAAATTCTTGTAAAGAATGTCAGGTGGTAGATAATAGGATTCATAGTCAAAATGCTACACATCCTTTCATTAATATATCCAATTCAACAAGGAGTAACCATCACAAAAAAAAAAAAAAAAATTGGTTGGGAAAACACATCCAATAATCTCATTTGCAAATCAAGTATGATATCTATAAAAACATATAACATAAAACATAACTGATTTTTCCATCTTAAAATGACCATAACACATGACAAATAGATATGGGTCATATACATATCCAAAAAAAAATCAGCATGAATAGCAATATAAACGAAGTTGTATTGGAAGAGGAAAAGGATAAACCTTTGTTAGTAAATCTGTGTCGTCACTCCTAGCCTCCTTTTCATATCCCGGCGGTGGAAATGGAAAGCAGCGAGACATTGCACAGGTATGGTCCCTGGATCGGCAATGGAAGCTCCTCCTAATACAAGCACTTCACCTAAGTCCAAGAAACGATGTTCCAGGAACAGAAAGGACTTGTAACCATGCTCCCATCTATGCACCACATCCAGGTGTTGATTTCAATCTTCAAAAACAACCCACGATCATCTACCCTCCCAACAACACGACGATCCAAAATCCTCTACCAACAGTCCCCGGCAGTGGCAATTACATAAATTCAACAAAAAATCAATGCAAAACAACAGTCCCCAGCAGTGGCAATTACGTAAATTCTACGAAAAATCAATGAGAAACTCAATATCCACAATTAACACACCAAAGCACTACCACGACTGATGCCAGATACACAACCACAAAAATCATACACTACGTATGCCTCTCTACACTGACCCTAATGGTGTTTGAGAAACAATGGCCAGCTGCAATCCGATCAGACCGTTATATTACTACCATCGCCTGATCAACCAAAAACCCATATCAGATTGCGAAAACGGGCAGCTCCCAGTGGCCAAAAGCAATCGCACCTCAGCAATTTCAGACACCTGAAACACCGAATCAGATGGCGAATTCACATCACCACTGATCCAAACAAGTCTCGAACACAAATTTTAAAGTGCAGTCTTCTTCCATGTCCAAAAGGCACAGACGGTTACCATTGCAGCCAACGAGTACTGGAATAATGCAATTTACCGAGCGAAAACATCAAGAAACTCGACCCCTGAGCTACTGAATTCGCAGCGGCCCTGACTGCCATAGAGATCCGAACCGGCGACCATTATCTGCGCTGGCACGATCTTGATCCTTGATTCAGAGCAGACCACAGAATTGCCGCAGACACAGCAACGATCCGGTGAAACCCTAGAAATCCCACAGAACGGGATATTTGCTCAAACACCCCCCAAAAGGGGGAAGATACGGATCGAGAATTGTAAGAAAATGGACGGATTGAACTCTTATTGAGAGAAAAAATGGGGTGGTTTTCTCAAGTTGGGGGGTGCTGAGATTCGTGTGGAAAGAGGGAGAGGGGCAAAATGGGAAAAGGAGGGGTCAAAATGGTAAAGGAAGCAGAAACAAGTGTCTGAGAGAGAGGTAGGGTAGCTATTTCAGACCCTGAAATGGGGGTGTTCTATCAAATTCGAGGGTTAATTTCTTCCTTTTCTTCCCAGTTTTGTTTCTCTTCTCATCAAAACCCTTTGGAAGGGAAGAGAAATCTATGAACGAATGGGGATTTGGTATTTATAAAGAGGGGAAAGAGGCCGTGCCTGGTTCGTCGCGCTTGACGTACAGAGTTTTTTTACATCTTCCCGCTGTGAAGCTTGAACGATGATCCGAGCCGTTGATGTGATGGGAAATAAAGCAGATGTGTTGAAGTATAATTTTTGAACTGTATGGACAATCCTTTCATTGTGATTGGTGGACTTGAATTGATGGTTGAAGATGGAGATGGTCAAGATCAGGTGGATGGGATGTTGCATCGGTGTGATGTTTGGTGAATTGCCAATCTAGATCATCTACCACGTGGCCATGGCCATTTATGGATGGGCCATCTGTGATAAACCTCAAGCGCGCCTGAGGCCACAGCTCCAAGAGGGGTAAAAATAAGGGACGCGGATTGGGTAGGCCTGAGCTCGGCACAGGCAGGAGCTCTGAGGGGCCACCGTAATTCATAGGTTTTATCCACACCGTCCATCCATTTTTTCATATCTTTTTAAATCATAATCACAAAAATGATCCAGATACAATCTCAAGTGGACCACACAATGTGGATTAAATTCTTACCGTTGAAAACTTTTTAGGTGCCATAGAATTTTTGGATCAAAATGATATTTGTGTTTTCCCTTAATCCATGTCTATGTGATCTAATAAATAGGTTGGATGGGAAATAAACATAACGATGGACCCTGGGAAGGTTTCAACGGTGGACATCATTACCACTATTGCTTCGTGTTTGTGCTCCACTTGAGCCTTGAATCTTCCTAAATTTTGGGATTATATACAAAATCAATATATAAAAATAGATGGACGGTGTGGATAAAACCTATACATCATGATGGGGCCCTCAGAGCTGCTGCCTGTATGGAGCTCGGGACAGGCGGGGTAGCATCCAATCCGTGGATCAGATGGCAAAGGAGAGAGAGAGAGAGAGAGAGCAGAGAAGCCCTAAGCACATGTGGGTTCGGTTCTCTTTCCACCCAGTTTGGCCCTTTCAACAGGACTCGCGCGACTGAGATTTAGAAAGTGACTCGCGTCACATATGCAGAATTGTCATATATGTACATGATCCTATCAATTAATAAGGTGGGTCCCAACATAATAGACCCCTTAAACAAATACTCGCTGAAAATATTAACTTCAAGGAATATTTTGTCTGAAAATAGAATGGACGGTTGATATTCGAAATAGCACGCAACACAAGCTGATGAACGCATACAATGGTTTTTGTGAAAGGACATGTCCTCTGGGGACCCCACCTGATGAATGGACCGTATCACTCATACGAATGGCGCTTTGCCATTTATACCTTCTCTCCACCTTCCCCAGTCTAACCATTTTCTCCTTCTTCGGCTCTACGTGGCACTTCATACCTATCTGTCCTCCAACTGAAGTGCAGATCTGTCCATACACGTGTCGGCTCACATCTGGAGAGAAGGAACTCTCCATACTAAACTTGCGGGGTTGATATGTACACTGGACGTGGTACATGATACTCGTAAACGGTATTGGGAGTGTGATTTGATCGTACTCGCATGCATATCAACCGTACTTAGCTGTCAGTTACGTGGCCCACTTTCGGAATCGTGGGTCCCGCAGATGGATAAACCCGCAATGTATCCACCATACACGTGTCCTTCAATTACACGAGCGTTTCAGGGCATAGTTATATGGGTTGAAAATAATGCACAAAAATATAATATTCAGAAAAATATAAAATTAAATAATAAAATATAATTTAAAATATAATTTATTTATTTGAATGTAATCTTTAAAAATAATCATTAAAAATACATATGATTAATGACCAAATTCAAGTACTTCTCCGAAGGGGCTTAGTTGCATAACTTTTCTTATATGTTTGAATATTTTTTATATTTTTTAATGTTGGATAATAAAAAAATATTAAAATAAAATATTTTTTAAAATAATAAAGAATTGAGAATTTTAAAAGTTTTAAAACACTTTTATTTATTTATTTTTACTTTTTAAAATACAACAATATATATTCGGACAGTATAGGATGCTTAATATACATACTCGGAAAATGCATAATGTGGCATACATTAGCTTGATTTAAATTGATTAAGTTGTGGTGTGGAATCCACTATCACTGATTAAAGGTCCCAAAATCATATTGATAAAAAAATCTCAGCCTTTGGTTCTGGAACACTTGTTTGTTTGAAATAGGAATGTTGGGTTTCTTTCATTTTAGCTGTCAAATAAATGTCCACCCATCTGATTTTCAATCGATGGCACGTGTGCAATTTCCTAGTAGTTTGTGGGTGCGGCGTATCATCGACCACGCTCTACCTGAGCATCAAAGTTTTTCATCATCCACGAAAAGTGACTTAAAATCAACGATCCAGAAAAGCAGTTTCTTATTAGCCTTCGCGTGGAACATCGGTGATCCTCCATCAGTGAGACTTTTTTACGTTTTGACCACACGAGATTTTGGATGAACGGTCCGGATCATCGCATTGTGAAACAAAGGGATTGAGGAGATTGGGTGAGCCTTAGCGGTTGAGATTATGGTCGAGCGTACTTGTACATGCGACATGTATGCGATGGTATAATCATGGTCACTGATGGACGGCTCCGATAAGAATGATTCAGCAGTCCGACTGGACGTTGATCAGACAATCCGTACGGTGAGTTGTCGCCAGATGGACGGTTCACTAAGAAAACGGTCAACGTCCCAAGTTAAATGGCCGAAAGCTAGTATAGTCCGGAGAGAACTGGAATACGGTAGTGCACATTGCTACATCCGACGTGGAAGGGTTATCTTTCAATCGGGATCGTCCATTTAGTGTGGCCCATTGCGGATGGAAGTTGATTGGAGATACACGTGGATTGGGTGATCCTAGCCGTCTAAACACTGGTCTTCAAATCTACGATGGAAGAGAAACAGTGTATGGTGAAAATTAAGTGCTGGAAACTAAAGATAAGGGCTCTCCATGATCTCCTTATGAGTGTGATTTTCAAAACATCACCCTTCCATGACAAGGCCCACTAATTGGACGCTTCAGATTGATGGATGAGCTGGCCACGTGTGCTGTACAGAGATGGCTCTACCATGTTACAGTCTCCAAGTTCGAATTAGTGTCATTCCCAGGTTATGCCTACCGTCGTGGGACCCACAATCAAGGTGACATTATCATGCCACGTGTACGGTAGATGTGTCTTTAAGTGTGGTCCGCAGGAGTCCCCATAGAATCGTGCGGAGGACAGAAATCTTCCCGCATTTGTTTTTGAGTTTGTTCCTACTGTACGAACCACTTATGCCCTAGGCGCCTTTTTAAGCCCACTTATTCTTACCTTCCAAGAATAAGCCCCTTCTGTACGGACAGCCTTTCACATGACGAAAATGCCCCTGCTTTATGAATTCCACTCATTTTTCTCCCTTACACTCAAACACACGTTGTAACTTATCCCTGTCATCCCTATTCCTCTCTTTCACCCATTTTCTTCAATAAATCTCCATAGAATCTCCATTCTACTATCACATTACATTTTTATATTCCATTCTACTAAGGCTACCTGTATTCGTTTTCTGAGAGGACATGAATGTATTGATAAACGTAAAATTGTGTAGGCTTTTTTCCGAAGAACGTGTTTCACATCAACGCACTCTTATTCTTCTTCTCAAATACGAATTTCACTGATACAGCAGCTATGTGAGTAGGATTGCATGCATTTCAGTTATAATAAATTTAGAACTCTTATCCGATATCCATGTCGACATAACCTGATCCATGTTACAAGTTTAAATTAGAAAGCTTAGGGGTTGTTTGATTTTCTAACTACAACGGTAAAACAAGGTAAATACGTGTAAACAGTAATTATGACTAATTTCACCTGTTTGAAATATGTGAGGAATTATATCTCGAAAACCGTTCACAAAAACCATGTTACAACCGATTTCAACTTGTTGGCCCCATCATTTTTTTTGTAGTTAACTTATAATATGACTTACTGACCGTTAGCACTCAATGTTAATTTATACTCGGGTGGTACCGGTAAAGAACCACACAAGTCCGATTAATCAACCGTAGGAAGCCAACGAATCCGCCCAATCACTTGAACATCAAGTTTAGCTCCATGATTTACTCACATAGGACCCAAATCTAATCAACACATCGCTAACTAATCAAGACAATCATAACTAAATTAAAGATCTAACCGAAGCCGAGTTAGTTAAGGCCCGGATCTTGACTAATAGACAAAATCAACCCTGTTACTCTTTTATCCTAAAACCGAAGGTTTAGAGCAATCATGACCAAATATCCACTTTCATTAGTTATAAATAGGCCACACTATGAACATAGTTAATCCAAATTTTAATCATTGCCCACGAGAAAATCTCAATACCTAATTCATTTCAGAAATGTCTCAATTTTCTGAACAAGTTCTAGACCGCTCATTGGTGGGTCACTAGTTCCAAAACCATAGAATAATGTCCATCTTACTGGGCTCAACGTCCATCGCAGAAGTCGGACCCGGGTACTATCCAGAACTGCTCAACTTGAGCCAAAGGACGAGTTCATGAGAAGTGCAATTACCCTGAAGAAAGGAGTTGGAACTTAAGTGAATTGAGTCGTCTACTCTTATGCAAAGTTAAAGATTTCGGACTGTCGGTTTGCAACCAAACTTCACTCGTGGAGTAAAGATATTTTTCTGCTCATATCCGTATAGCTGCGCCCTGATCGACTATCGATGACCGTTGAACAGACTTTTAATCATATCTATCGATCGACGCGTCTAAATGGCGGGCCGATTGTGTCTGTGCATAGATCATCACTAGGGCCAACTATCCAACGGTAGGTGTTGACTCCTACACCCCATAGTGGGCCTTAGAGGCTAGAAAAACCCTCCTATAGGGTTAGTATAGTAAAAACCCAACACTTAGGGCCATTTGCACCAAATCTGACATTATAAAAGAGGCTTCTTTGAGGCACCCCTCTCCTCATTCGAATTTGCCCTAGAGAAAGGAAAGAGAGAAGAGAGAAAGGAGAGAAGAAAAAGAGGAGAGTAAAGGGAGGAAGGGTGAGTGAAGAAGGGAGAGAAGGTGGACCATAGGGCAAGGTGGGGACCAAGAGAAGTCGATCCTTACAATAGGGCTCTTCACGAGTCAAGCTAGCTCGAAAGGTCGCTCGACTCGGCTCGAGTCGGCCTCGGATTAACTTGGCTTGAATAGCCGATTCGAGCCAAGCCAAGCTAGGTTCAAGCTCGAGTTGAGTTCAAGCCAAGTTCGATTAGGGGACATTTCAACTCGACTCGACTCGACTCGAAGCTCGAACTCGAGCTCGACTCTTGATTAATAAATAGATTAAATATTATATATTATATTATATTAATATAGCTTTTAAGTTTAAACTTAAAAATAAAAAAATAAAAATAAACCCTAGAGTCTCTACTCGACCGCACGCACTCCCTTCCCTTTCCTTTTTTCTATTTCTACCAGACAACCCATCGCACGCCCGCCCCGACCACCCCCACTAGGTTTCATTTTGGATCCAAGGTAGTATGATTTCAATCTCTTGAGATCTACTTCTTAGGCGAGAAACCCAAGAAATTTGAAATGGGTTCTTCTTAGATTTGTTAGAGCTTCAAGGAAATCCAATGATCTGATTGGCTAGAGCTCTTTAGTTGGATTTCTGATCTGTGTTCTGCTCTGTTTCTTTTATAGTACTTGGATTTCTGCTGGTGGAAGAAGATCAAGAATAAATCGGTTCTTACAGGTTTCCTCATCCCATTCGAAGCTTTGTTTGGGTTTTTCATCGGGTTTTACTTTGATTCTCTTAAGATTTTTGAATTTTTCATTAATGGAGGAGGATCAAGAACAGAATCCATTACTCTCTCACCCAACAAGCTCGAGCTCGACTCGAGGTAAACTCGACTTGACTCGAACCACTAGCTTGACTCGAACTCGACTCGACAACTTTGGCAAACAAGTCAAGCTTCAATGTTGAGCTCGAGCTTGAACTCGAGTACATCATGGACGAGCCAAGCCAAGCTTGGCCCACCTCGACTCGACTCGGCTCGATGCCCACCTCTACCTACATGTATACGTGCACAAGAGGCCAAACGGCCACCTCGGTGAGGGTCACGCCCCACCTTTGGATGCAATGGACGACTCCAATCTTCGAAAAAAATGACGAGTGGGGAAGGGATTTGCATGGATTTCTAATATGTAAGTACTTGTTTTAGGGATTCCGGCTGGTCGACCCCAAGATCCACATTCCTAGGTCGTTTTTCAAGTCTTCAACGATCGATAGGTGCAGACTATTATCCTTAGGTGGTTTAGCACCAACTATACTATGAGCCTAATGATTTTTATTTCTTGAATGATGTATTTAAAAATTTTCGAGAAAACCTAGGAATTGTATGTTTTTTTTGAAATTGCACAGAATGGTATGCTTGTTTAGTTCTCACATGATGTTGTTCTTGCCTCTTACATGATTTGCTACAATTGTTGAACATATGTCCATGTCTTAATTGATTCTTCATATGATGTGCCTTATAACATGTATGATTCATTGATTCTTGTGCATTTTGGTTCTAAGGGATGTAGGAAGTGCTTAACTTCCTCACTAACCCACACCACACACACACCCACCTTGTTCGTGATATTGTTAGCTTTGCTTGCTAAGAGAAATTGGAATTATATGTTAAGAAAAATGAGAACATGATGTTGTTTATGCTAGTTGATACATTAATAGTTGGCATGTTATGGATCACCATCCAAACCTTTGGGTTGGTCAGGAATATGAGGAAGTGAAGGTGGTCCCGCTGGTAGGACTATCCTGAGGCTAAACCTACATCCCGAATTTTCACTGTTTTGGATTTCCAAAATTCCTTTAATTTTTTAAATTTAATTAACTTATAATATTACTTATTAACCATTAGGACTCAATGCTAGTTTATACAGGGTGGTACCGATAAAGAACCGCACAAGTCCGATTAATCAATCGTAGGAAGCCAATGAATCCGCCGATCACTTGAACATCGGTGTAGTGTAACGTCCCGCCCAACCAGAACAGTGTCTTGGGGCGTCCACGTAGGATTTGCCATAAGACCGTTCGTTTAAGCTACTCGTAGCGAGGTATCACAAATAAATTAGACCAAGATTTGCCCAATTGATTAGGCCAGACGGGTCTTGATAGAACCTGGTGTGGGCCTCCAAGCCAGATGACCGTTTACACTGAGCTACAGCCCGCAATGGCCAAAGAAGGTCAGAAAAATCTAAAAATTTAGGGAACCATAGAGCTCACTGGGCTTGTGGACCATCGTGGACCACGAACTCAGTGGTCACCCAGGAGTGGGATCTGGCACTGACTAAATGCACCCCACTTATGCAGGACCGGAATCCGGCGCTTGCAAATGAAGCTGAGGTACAAGGCTATCCAGCCGTCGGATCTCTTCTACATTTTCAGGGGAGGTCTAATGAATTTTTCTACACCCGTCCACAAACTCTGGGACCCGATCGTGGAACGGTGACCGTTGATCGCAAATCGGGCCCGTGCGACCAAACTCCAGATCCGATCGTCCCCAAATTTTGCGTGGCCCTTCATCGGGCCATGGAGCAACTATCCTATGAATTTCATAACCAGAGGGCCACCAGAACCACTCCAATCACCAAAATGGACCCCACAGGGCCATTTGAAGATCGGAACCGTTTACTCAAACCCCATAACCGTTCATCCGTTTGTTCCCAAATTTTATATGGCCCCTCATTGGGCCATAAGGCACCTACACACCAAATTTGGTGGCCAAGGGGGTGTTGGGTCCGCCCCAAAGCCAATGAGGAATCCTAGAGGGCCATTGTGGGAATTCATTGAAACTTAAGGCCAGAGGGCCCAAATCTAACCGACCCTTCGCTAACTAATCAAGGCAAGCATGACTAAATTAAAGATCTAACCGGGGCAGAGTCAGATAAGGCCCGGATCTTGAATAATAGACTAAATCAACCCCATTACTCTTTTAGTCTAAAACCGACGGTTTAGAGTGATCATGACCAAATATCCACTTCCACTAGTTATAAATAGGTCACCCTATAAATATAGTTAATCCAAACCCTGATCATTGCCCACGAGAAATCTCAATACCTAATTCATTCCAAAAATGCCCCGATTTTCTGAACAAGCTCTAGACCGCTCGTTGGTGGGCCATTAGTTCCAAAATTATAGAGTAATGTTCGTCTTACTGGGCTCGACGTCCATCGCGGGAGTCGGACCTGGGTAGTGTCCAGAACCGCTCAACTTGAGCCGAAGGACGAGTGCATGAGAAGCGCAAATACCCTAAAGAAAGGAACTGGAACTTAAGTGAATTGAGTCATCCACTCTTATGCAAAGTTGAGGATTTCGGACCGTCGGTTTGTGACCAAACTTCACACGTGGAGTAAGGATATTTCTCTGCTCATATCCGTATAGTCGTGGCCCCGATCGACCATCGGTGACCGTTGAACAGACTTCTAATCATATCTGTCGATCGGCGCATCCAAATGGCAGGCCGATCATGTTCATACGTAGATCATCATTAGGGCTAACTATCCTACGGTGTATATCAATATGTACACCCCATAGTGGGCCCTAGAGCTTAGAAAGACCCTCTCATAGGTCTAGTATAGTAAAAACCCAACACTTGGGGCCATTTCCACCAAATCTGACATTATAAAAGGGCCTCATTTGGGCACCCCCTCTCCCCATACGATTTTGCCCTAAAAGAGAGAGAAGAGAGAAATAGGAGAAGAGAAGGAGGAGAAAGAGAGAGCAAGAAGAGAGTGAAGGAGGCTGTTGTTGATGGTGGGGCCCAAGGAAGCTCAACCTTGCAACTCTCTACCTCTTCTCCAAGAAAACCTTCCACCACTACCGTAAGAACTACTTCCGTTGATTATGTAAGTAAATCTCTCACCCCTTTTTCCTTAAAATCCTTGTAATGAGAAGGGATTTCATGGATTTCTAACATGCAAATGGTTGTTTTAGGGAATCCGGCCGTCCGACCCCAAAAGCCTCATTCTTAGGTCGTTTTCCAAGTCTCCAACGATCCATAGGTGCGGACTATTGTTCTTAGGTGGCCTAGCACCAATTTTAATACGAGATTAATGATTTTGGTTGCTTGGATGTCATATTTGGAGAATTTAGAGAAACCCTAGGAATTGTAGGTTTGTTGAAATGATATGGAATTGTTGGTTTGACTCTTATGATGATTGTTCTTGCCTCTCACATGATTTGGTGTATGGATGATTACATGTTCATGCTTTGTGTGATTTTTTCCATGTGTTGTTGCCTCATAGGATGTATGATTTATTGCTCTTGTACATATGATTTCTCAACATGGAGGAAGTGTTAACTTCCTCACCAACCCACACCACACACCTACACTTTATTCATGATATTAATAGTTGCTTGTTAGAGAAATTTGAATTGTATGTTGAGCAACATGAGAACATGGTGTTGAATATGCTTGATGTTGCTTTAGTTGTTGGCATGTTATGAATCACTATTCCTACCCTTGGGTTGGTCAGGAACTTGAGGAGAGACGGTAGTCCCATCGGTAGGACTACGCTATGGTTGGACTTGTGGGTTTGGGCGGGTGTGATCGGGTGGCTGTAGTTCGACTACATGGGACCCTCGTGCCCGATGTCACACGCCTCACGCTCGCCTGACTCGTGAGGTCTAGCCTACCGTCTGACCAACCTTGATTGTTAACCCTGTTTGCTCACACATGTTTGGAACCTGGAATACCCTACAACCGTGGTAGCCCATCAATAACCCACTTGAAATTGGTCCACAGCCTCGTGAGCCGGGCATGGTGGAATGGGACACTGTGTCCGAGCTGTCGGCCTATGCTGGGGTACCGCGCCTCCCCGTAGTGACCGCGAGCGATCCCTTTCTCTCGGCACTCCTCATGTGCTTGAAGTCGGGGATGAGGAACCCGACAGGATCACGGACCGCGGGGGCTCAACCTCACACATTGGGGGTTCTTGGCCTTGTACCCAATTTAGGGCATTAATATGCGGGGTGTACTAGATTCTCCAATCTGCTGGATGAATGGACCTACCTAACAACTCGGCTAACACGATCGCATTGCATCACACTAGATAGGGTGGCGACTCGGCAGTCGAGGTCGCACTGAGGGAGTGTTGTCATTCACGATCGTTAGATGGTGTCGCTCGAGGAAGCGTCGTGGTGAGGGTATGCATCATGTCATGCTGCATACATGCGCATTAATAAGATTACTTAGACATGTGTGATTGTCTACTTTTCATTAAGATCATATTATAAGTGATGCCTATGATAACTTAAGGTTAATAGCACCCACTGAGTTGATCACTCACTCCCACTCTGGGACGGTGTTTTAAAACACCAACCGGACCCTTTACTAGATGCAGGTGATGCGGAGCTGAGGAGCCTGGCGAGGCGAGCTTTAACGAGGAGGACGAGCTATGTATATTTTGGTATTAGGAGATATATGAAATGTTTGCCTTCCATACTAACCCACACAATACTTGCACCTTTATTTCATGATATTGTTAGCATTTGCCTTGTAAAAATCTGGATTCTATGATGGAAAATATGAATGCATGCTATTACCTATACTAGTTGATTACCCATATTAGTTGGCATGCTACATATTACCACCAAACCCTTGGGTTGGTCAGGAATACGAGGAGAGTGAAGGTGGTCCCGTTGGTAGGACTATCTTCAGGTTAAACTCATGAATTTGGGTGGGTGCATATGGGCGACAATAGTTAGACTACATGGGTCGCTTGTACCCGATATCGTCTGTCACGTGCTTGCCTAAACTCATGCGGTTTAGCCTATTTACTAACCAACCTTGCTTGTTAACCCTGTTTGCTCATATATGTATGGAACCTGGAACACCCTACAACCGTTGTAGCCCATTGATAATCAAATTGAAATGGGTCCACTGCCTTGTGAGCCGGGCATGGTGGAATGGGACACTGTGTCCGAGGTATTGGCCTACGTTGGGGTGCCACGCCTCCCCGTAGTGATCGCGAGCGATCCTTTTCTCTTGACACTCCCCATGTGCTTGAAGTCGGGGATGGGGAACCCGATGGGATCAAGGACCGCGGGGTCTCGGCCTCACACGTTGGGGGGCCTTGGCCTCGCAACTAGTTCAGGGCATTTGATACGTGGGGTGTATCAGATTCCCCAACCTGCTGGATGAATGGACTTAACTAAGAACCCGGTTAATATTACCATTGCATTGCACTAGCTAGGTTGGCGACTCGGCAGTCGAGGTCGCTCTGAGGGAGTGTTGGTCATACGCGATCGTTAGATGGAGTCACTCGAGGGAGTGTTGTGGCGAGGGCATGCATCATATCATCTATCATGCATATGCATTAATAAGATTAGTTAGGTATTTATGAATGATTGCTTTTCATTAAGTTCATAATGTAATTGATGCCTATTACAACTTAAGATTAATAGCACCCACTGAGTTGATCACTCACTCCCACTTTGGGATGGTGTTTTAAAACACCAACCAGACTCTCCTGTAGACGCAGGTGATGCAGAGTATGAGGAGCCTGGCTGCGCGAGTCTTGAGGAGGAGGACGAGCTGTCCTACTTCCAGTTGATGGGCAGTTCTCCATCGGCATAGTGGACGAGATTTAGATCGCCGAGTAGTGGACTCAGCTCTATTCTTTTGGACATGACATTTTTTGTGATTTTGTTGGGCGACGCCTTGTGCGACCCATTTATATTCCTTATACTTGAATATATATTTGAACTCTATCATTTCAGTAGACTAGATGTGATTGTGTTTCATGTTCCAAAAAATTCCATATTGCGCAATTAAACTTGATTAAACACAAATTAGTAAACATTAGCATAAGTGATACTCGAGAACTTGAGAGTCGAGTGTATACGCGACCCTCGATTTTTAGGGTGTTACAGATGGTATCAAAGCAATAGTTTGGAATCCATTGGGCTATGGATCATGAACTCACTAACGCGTCAGCGTCGAGATGATATGCAATAGAAAACGCAATAGGGACTTAGAACGCTGAACCATCCCAGACCCTAAACCAACAATTGTAGACGGAGGGTAGGACTTCTAAGGAGTTAAGAATGGGTAGCGAGAGAGAGAGAATAGTAATGCTAGAGGAGGGGATCCGAGAGTGTAACACCCTAAAAATCGGGGTCTAGTAGAAGTCCAACTCCCGAGTTCCAACGCATCACTTACACAACATATTTAATGATGATTAAATGTTGTCTATATTAGTGCATAAAACATGAATAAGATTAAGCCAAATCAGCAAAATATAATCCAGGGATAGTTGTAAGCGTAAGACTGACTCAAATATGTATAACTCTACAAATCATTATAGGTCCCCAAAGTATGTATGCATTGCCAGGTCAATAATTACATGTATTGTTTCAAAATACAAAATGTCAAAATGTAATAATCCCCTACAAGTATAACCCTGAAGCCTCGTCGATCAGAACGGTCTATATGAACCCGATTGAATACTGCATATACGAGAAAGTATCTTCCTCGTCTTCTAAATCTAGCTCTGTCTCGCCTCTATCTGCAGCTAAGATAGAGTTTGGTTGGTGTTTAAAACACCATCCTGTAACGTGGGAGTGAGTGATCAACTCAAAGTGGAACAATAAAGCAAAGGTTAACATGTTCTCAATTCACTAAAAGTAATGATAAGACAATACAATCAAACATCCCTATATTCCGATTAATGCAAGAATGGTATGTATAAATGATACATGCCCTCGCCTGCACTCTCTCAGCGATCTTCATCTAACGGCCGCGCATGTCAATCACTTCCTCGTGCTCTGCTCAACGTCAAACGGCACATGCAATGTGTGGTGTATGATCGTGATTACTAAGTTCTTATTAGTCCTTTTCATACAAGAGGTCCGGGAAGCTAAGGTACCTCCCTTATATCAATTCATAAACGATGATCCATTCTAGGGTCGTCAATCCTATTAAGTCTCATACAATGTTACGGTTCTAGATCGCTACAAAGGGCTCGCACCTTATCGGTGTAGGCCTAGTTTGTACTCTTGTTGCTACCATAAAGGCTCGCCGCCTCTACGGGGTCTTAAAGTATGCCGAGGTCACTACAAAGGGCTCGTCACCTTGTCGGTGCATGGACAACTTGAATACAATGTCTCATACCACCGTATTCGGCTCACGAGGCTATATTGCTCACTGGTCACTACGGGAAGGTTCGTAGGCCGACAGCACCACCACGGTGTCCCATACCATCATGCCCGGCTCATGAGTCTAAGCGGATCGAGGTACCAAGGTTAAAGGAGTTTTCACTGGTGAGTTTGGTACCATAAATTCAAGTCGTAGCGTCCATACATGGTGAACATACATCGAGTCAATCGGGTTACTTGACGAGCTCGACTAGTACCTGCGCACATTGAGTTGACTAACATGAAGTGCTTAAGCACTCCGTGTGGCCTAACCACTGCCGACATCCCAAGTACGGCTCAGATTCATCGATTACGTCCTATGTGGTGAAACAACCTCAGCCACCTATTCAATGCCTATTACCGATTGCCTGGACTATTCTGTGGTCCGAAACACATTCAATTATAACAGATAATCATACAAGCTAATCAAAATAGTAATGGATCAACAATTTCAATCATACAAGCATGTGAGCATTTGATGAATTTCAACTTAAACATGAATTCGTCCCTAAGTAAACAGACAAAGAACATAAGTTATATGGAGGAAATCATACACATCGTTAAGGTAGTTGAGAATCTCTTCTCAACGCCCATATAAAGTACAATTTATTACACACTTGTTCATTCAGACATTTCTATAAACACTTAGACTACATACTCCAACATACCTGACGTATGTTGGTAATAGCATGTATTAGGGCAAATCCTTTCACTAAGGAATTATCACGTATACCTCAACCATATGTCTACAACAATTAATCATGGCAAAAGCATATCCAGAATCCATACTCATACAAACATTTCAACAAACACATGGATTTCACTATTTTCAACATAGTTCATATATATGTGTAAAGTGTGGGAAACATCGCATCTACGTATGTGGTATCATTCAAGTCAATCATAAATCATTAATTGACATTGAAAGCCTTGAAAACCATAACCTAAACATTTATAGTCCGCACCTTTCGCCGGTAGACTCGTAGCAAACTCAGTTTTAAAAGTTAAGTCTTGTCTACGGCACCACAATAACCTATAACAGGGAATAGGTTAACTAATTCATCTATTACGCTAGTCGAAAACCCTAAGACAAGTTAGGGTTAGGTTTTCTTACCTAAGTACGGAGTCAGAATTGCCTGTATAGCGATATGGGAATGGCGGTTGAGTGCGTGGAGTAGGGGGATCGGATCCCAGGAAGAATCTCCAACTGTCACTTCACTTTCTCTCTTTTCCCTTCTCTTTTCTCTTCTCTCTCTCCTAAGGTTTCTCAAATTCGTATGGGGTGAGAGGGAGAGGGTTTAAGGTCCTTAATAGGCCCAGGTTTGATGGAAATGGCCCTATGGCCAAGGTATACTTAGGTTATATCCAAATACGGACTGTTCCGGTCCAACGGAGCACTTCTGGTGGCCCCTTTTCCATGTGCGGTCGGACTTAAGCTCCCCGACCATGGATCTAGGTCAGCCGAGTTTTCGTTTCGATCGGGTTTGCAGATCGTGTGGCGGACTAGTTTTAGTTTAACGGTCACGATTCGATCAGGGCCACAAGTGCATCGACATGTGTGGGACATTTCTCCCGATCCGAGGGTATATTTGGGTCAAATTCGAAATCAATCCTTATATTTGGCCCAAGCGACACAACTCGATTACTTAAGTTCGGATTTCATTTTTAAAGACATTCACGTTTCTCACACACTTTGCTTCGGCTCAAGTTGTGCATTTATAGACACAATTAAGACTTGATTTTCGAAGGGGTTGTCAAGTCCAAGAATGCGGTCATAATCGTATAGTTTTGCGGTCATCGGACACTCGACGTGCGGTCCCAAGTCCGATATGGAGTTTCGGTGTGCTCTCGAGAGCAACCGGGTTTAGGGATTGTCCGCTGACTTGAGAGGATATGTAAGAGAAAACGCAATAGGGACTTAGAACGCTAGGAACCATCCTAGACCCTGAACCAACAATTGTAGACGAAGGGTAGGACTTCCAAGGAGGTAGGAATGGGTAGCAAGAGAGGGAATAGTGACGCTAGAGAAGGAGATCCGAGAGTCTTACAGTGCCATGGCCCATTCTCGGGCAAGAAATTTAAGAACTTGAAGGCAAGACTCGATTTGACTAACTAGAAAAGTTAGCTATTCCAGTCCACCTAATTCTTAAGGGACTGTTGGGCCAACTGAAATAGGTGAGTAAGGGTGAAGGGAATTGTGAGAGTAACGAAATATGCATGTGTAAGGTATTGTCCCTGGGATGAGTGCATCCCATGTTCTATAATGCTCCATTGGAATGTATTCAATTAAGGGTAAATCCTGGGTCTTCCTTCCCAATTATGCTTAGAAATTCATCATCCTGGGATTTGAAAATCTCACGTTATACCTTCCAACGCAAGGCTCATTTAGCAAAGCCTATGAAATAAATTTGAGTCTCATCCCACATTCGTTCCAGACATGTCATTCCTAATCTTGATCTAGAATTGACATTATAATCCCATTTAGTACAACTTAATATTACTGGCCAGACAGGCCTAAGTCCAAATTCCTCTCCCCAACCTATCCCCTTAAAATCTTCACCTACTATCACTCTGTCCTTTAGTTTTTCCGGGACATTAATAGAAACGAGCTGGAGACTAAACGATTTGGTGGTCAAAACCATCGTCCTACACCAAAGTCCTGACTTTGTGATGATCAAGCAAAGTGTACCAATTAATCGCGTCACCTCTTAGGGACTTTTGGAATAATTGAATCGGAATATTTCATTATATGCCCAAATTTCGTGAAATAGATACGTCCATTGTGTAGAGTAGCTTCTCCTACCCCAAATTCATATACGGCACATCGAATAACTCATTCCGGTTTGCGAGATATGCTCGTCGCAAGTTGCCCCTATTGGGAGACAGAGGGCCAGCGGGAGCCCTCCCGCGTGACCCCGCCCGGGTGTCCAGCGACTTGGCGGGACCCCGCCCGGACTCCAGAGGGTCGGCGGGACCCCACCGGAAATTCCTATAATTTTCAGTCAAGTTCAAAAATCCATATCTCCTTTGTTACAACTCTGATTTAGGTGATTCAAAAGTCATATTGAAGCTTGATAAGTTTAGTTTTATATAAAAATAATAAAAAAATAAAAATAAAAACTATGATATAGTTAAAATTAGGAAGTTTTACCAACTATCTAAAAAATTATTAATTTCAGACAGCTATTACTCCAAGAATTTTAATAATTTAAATATAACTCCAAATAAGATGAAATTTTGTAAGATAGCTTTAAACTTAATAGCAAATCATCATAAAAATTTTAAAAATAATTCAGTTACTAAATGTATAAGAAACATTGCAAGAATTAGAGACATTTTAGTATCTTACAAAAAATCGCTAGTTTCGAATAACTTATGCTTCTAAAATTTTTATGGAACTTGAAATAGATTGAAATTTTGTATAAAAAGTGTCAAATTAATGATATATCTAGTAATTAAAAGTGATAAATACTTTATGAATAAAAGATGTATTGAAACCGAAGGTTCCTACAACTAAAAGTTGCCGATGGACCAGATGTATCTCTTTCATCATAGAGTTTTAGGATTCGAAGTCAAATTAGGAATTGCTTTCAAAGATCCTAGGAATCATCCTGGGTGATTAAATTAAACCACTATTCTTCCCCTCTCACTCCCCTCCATTGCTTCTAAACCCATAGAGAGAGAGACCTCTCCCTCTCCCATCCTCAAACCCAAATCCCAAAACCACATTCTTCTTCACATTTCCCATCTCCCTTACCCATCTCCTCTTCCTCATCTCCAAACCATATTCCCAAACCCTTTCTTAACCATTTTCTTTTTCTCAATCCCATTCTCAAGTTCACCCACAAAACCCATTTCAAACCCATCTTCTTCTCCTTTACAAAACTATCCCAACTCAACAACCACCCTCAAAATCCCACTCCATTCACTCATTCACTTTCACTTCCATTCACAAAACCCATTCACCAAAACTCATTCATAAAACCTAACATCTACAAAAACACTTCAAAAAAAAAAAATTCAACAACCATTTCCAATCCATTTTTCCCAAACCCATTCTTAACCACTCCTCCAATACATTCTCAAATCATTTCAAAAAATATACTCCCCAAATCCAATCCTTGACCCATTCTCAAGCCATTCTCACAACCATCCCTAGGAACTTTCCTCCATCTCCTCCACTCCAGTGATTCTTTCCCTTAGCCAAGGGATATGGCGTTCTTGGTAACCGTTGCCTTTTTCTTCTCCATTCTGGTGATCCTTTCCCTCAAGGGGAAGAAGCACCTACGTCCACGTCCGACCCAGAAGAATAAGAGCTTAACCTAACGGACAATTAGTAGTTTATTCGAGTCAGTTAGAATTGCTTTCATGTGTTGAAGGATAGTTGTAATCTTTCCTGCTTTGATTAGACTGTATTTCTCTTAAGCTTGTGGTATCTAGTGATACATGTAAATTTACACTGTAGGATGTAACTGGCCATGCCAATGGCATTTTGGAATCCAATATGAATATATGGATTGCCTTGAAATTTTCTTGTCAGCTTGTGAATGCTTGTATATATGATTGCCTTATTGCGTCCTTACTAGCGTTATTAACATTTCAAACCACCAGAATACCTTAAAACTTTCAATTATTCCTTCATTCTTGAAATTTATGAAATTGAAGTGTAGTCTGCTCATAATCCACTAGTCCTGAGATTGAAATGGTAATTCATATAAAAAATTTTGCATCTAGAAACTTTTTAGGATGATCTTTGACCATAGGCATATCGAGAGAGTTATTAATCCCCAATTTAGATATATATTAAGAAGAGGATTCTTATAGACCAAGACCCAATAGGTAACCTTATAAATAGGAGATTTAAACTTTCCAATGATGGTCATTCCCTAAACATTTAGATTGATTAGATTACGAAATTACAAAAGTATACACCTAAGAAGCATTCGCGGCTTGACCCAATTCTCAATATTGGGCGACTACCAATGGACTTATTGCTTTGACCGATCAGAAGACCAAGATCCACTAGGACGAAGAAGGGATACAATGAGCCTTCTACCCTGGTGAGGTAGATGATCGACGTATCAGGTTCAAGCCTACTACAATTGTCTCTCCACGTGGGTCGAACATTGAAAACAAATATTGTTACTATAGATAGAGGGAAATCGTCATGATGAATCCAAATCTTTAAAAAAAATTTTAGTAAACCATCAGGGTGAAAAAGTTTTAAGGGGGGTAGACTAAAATGAGTCAGCCTAGCATAGATAGTATCATCTATGTCAACCTGGACATCTACGATCAACCTTTTCAGTTCTTCTTGGTCCTCTTGATCATTCTTGCAGAATAGGGAACTTTCATCGAATCTGACGTCACGACTAGTGATGATGTAACATCTTAGATTTTCACTGTTTTGGATTTTCAAAAATCCTTGAAATTTCTTTTTTTGTAATTAACTTATATTGTCACTTACTGACCATTAGCACTCAATGTTAGTTTACGCACAAGTGGAACCAGTAAAGAACCATACAAGTTCGATTAATCAACCATAAGAAGCCAACGAATCCGCCCGATCACTTGAACACCAAGAATTCATTAAAACTTAAGGCCAGAGAGCCCAAATCTAACTGACTATTTGCTAACTAATCAAGACAATCATAACTAAATTAAAGATCTAACCGGAGCAGAGTCAGATAAGGCCCCGATCTTGAATAATAGACTAAATCAACCCTTTTACTCTTTTAGCTAAAACTGACGGCTTAGAGTAATCATGACCAAATCTCCACTTTCACTAGTTATAAATGGGCCACACTATGAACATAGTTAATCTAAACCCTAATCAGTTCCCACGAAAAATCTCAATACCTAATTCATTCCAGAAATGCCCTGATTCTCTAAACAAGCTCCAGACCGCTCGTTGGTGGGCCACTAGTTCCAAAACTATAGAATAATATCCATCTTACTGGGCTTGACATTCATTGTGGGAGTCGGACCGAGGTACTGCCCAGAACTGCTCAACTTAAGCCGAAGGACGGGTGCATGAGAAGTGCAAATACCCTAAAGAAAGGAGTTGGAACTTAAGTGAATTGAGTCGTCCACTCTTATGCAAAGTTGAGGATTTCAGACCGTCGGTTTGCAACTAAAATTTACTCGTGGAGTAAGGATATTTTCCTGCTCATATCTGTATAGCCGCGACCCCGATCAACTATCGGTGACCGTTGAACAGACTTTTAATCATATCTGTCGATCGGCGCGTCCAAATGGCGGGCCGATTGTGTCTGTGCGTAGATCATCACTAGGGCCAACTATCCAACGGTGGGTGTCGACTCCTACACCCCATAGTGGGCCCTAGAGGCTAGAAAACCCTCCCATTGGGTTAGTATAGTAAAAATCGAACACTTGGGGCCATTTCCACCAAATCTAGCATTATAAAAGGGGCTCATTTGGGCACCCCCTCTCCCTATACGATTTTGCCCTAAAAGAGGGAGAAGAGAGAAAGGGGAGAAGAGAAAGGGGAGAGTAAAGAGATGAAGGGTGAGTGAAGAAGGGAGAGAAGGTGGACCATAGGCAAGGTGGGGCCCAAGAAAAGTCGATCCTTGTAACTCCTTCCTTCTTCCTCTAGAGATCCCACATCCACCGCTCTAAATTCGAATTCCAACCGATTGGGGAGGTAAGCACCCATCTTCTTGAGATCCTTTGTGTTAAGCTAGATGTTGCATGTAATCCTAACATGCGAAGTTCTTTTGACTTAGGGTCTCTACGAATTCACCTGCAAGTTGGCAATCCTAGGTCGTTTCCCAAGAATCCCAACGATCCATAGGTGCGGACTATTATCATTAGGTGGTCTAGCACCAACTATACAATGAGCTTAATGATTTTGATTGCTTGAATAGTGTATTTAGAAATTCTAGAGAAAACCTAGGAATTGTATGTTTGGTTTGAAATTGCATGAAATGGTATGTTTGTTTAGTTCTCACATGATGTTATTTTTACCTCTCACACGATTTGCTACAATGGTTGATTACATGTTCATGTCTTTTGTGATTTTCTCATAAGGTGTTGCTTTATAACATGTATAATTCCTTAATTCTTGTGCTATTTGGGATGTAGGAAGTGCTTAAGTTCCTCACCAACCCACACCACACACACACACCTTGTTCGTGATATTGTTAACTTTGATTGCTAAGAGAAATTGAAATTGTATGCTGAGAAAAATGAGAACATGATGTTGTTTATGCTAGTTGATACATTGATAGTTGACATGTTATGGATCACCATCCAAACCTTTGGGTTGGTCAGGAATATGAGGAAGTGAAGGTGGCCCGCTGGTAGGACTATCCTGAGGCTAAACCCATGGATTTGGGCGAGGGCGTGCAGGCGACAGTAGTTAGACTACATGGGTCACTTGTACCCAATGTCGTCTATCACATGCTTGCCTGACTCGTGTGGTCTAACCTATTTACTGACCAACCTTGATTGTTAACCCTGTTTGCTCACATATGTATGGAACCTGGAACACTGTATAACCGTTGTAGCCCATCAATAATCAAATTGAAACTGATCCACCGCCTCGTGAGCCGGGCATGGTGGAATGAGACACTGTGTCCGAGCTGTCGGCCTACGCTGGGGTGTCGCGCCTCCCCGTAGTGACCACGAGTGATCATTTTCTCTCGGCACTCCCCATGTGCTTGAAGTCGGGGATGGGGAACCCGACGGGATCAAGGACCGCAGGGTCTCGGCCTCACACGTTGGGGGGTCTTGGCCTCGCAACTAGTTCAGGGCATTTGATATGTGAGGTGTATCAGATTTCCCAACCTGCTAGATGACTGGACTTAACTAAGAACCCGGTTAACATTACCTTTGCATTGCACTAGCTAGGTTGGCGACTCGGCAGTCGAGGTCGCTCTAAGGGAGTCTTGGTCATACGCGATCATTAGATAGAGTCGCTCGAGGGAGTGTTGTGGCAAGGGATGCATCATATTATCTATCATGCATATGCATTAACAAGATTAGTTAGGTATTTATGAATGATTGATTTTCATTAAGTTCATAATGTAATTGATGTCTGTTACAACTTAAGATTGATAGCACCCACTGAGTTGATTACTCACTCCCACTCTAGGACGGTGTTTTAAAATCCAATCGACTCTCTTGTAGACGCAGGTGATGCAGAGTATGAGACATATGACAAGTTTAGAAGTAAAGAAAGCAATTAGTGCTAAAAAGTTATGGCAGCATGTCAATTTGTGAAAAGCACGCAAATGGTCAAGTTAAGGCTATAAATAATAAAGAAATTTAACATGAAATGTCATCTCATGCTAACTAAACCATTTTTTAGTGTAACCTTTTACCTTTACTTGCTATTTACATTTTTTAGGGGCTGTTTGATTTTCTAACTATAATGGTAAAACAAGATAAATACATGTAAACAGTAATTATGACTAATTTCACCTGTTTGAAATATGTGAGGAATTATATCTCGAAAACCGTTCACAAAAACCATGTTACAACCGATTTCAACTTGTTGGCCCCATCATGATGTATGTGACTTATCTGCACCATCCAACTTTTTTAAACAACACCTTTTAGGGCATGAGTCCAAAAATGAGGCAAATCCCAAGGTCAAGTAGGCCACACCTTAAGAAATAGTGATTGTAAAGACGTCAACGGTTGAAAACTATTTTCTCCTTAGGGCCTGCATTGATGTTTATTTCTCATCCAACATGTTCATAAGGTCACAAAGCCATGGATAAAGGGAAACCAAAATTATCAACTTGATCCAAAACTTCTAGGGCCCTCAAAAAGCTTTCAATGGTAGGAGCTCAATTCATATTGTTTCCTACTATGTGGTCCACTTGAGGTTTAGATCTGCCTTATTTTTTGGATCATGTGAAAAAATGAGCTGACTAAAGGGATGAACGGGGTGGTAAGACACACATATCATGACCCCAAAAATATAATAATTTTTTTCTCAAGGTGACCTGAGAGTGCTATAAATGAAGGCTGCTGTCAATATCACCTCAAAAATGCAGCCGGAAATTCAGACGTAAATAATTAATACCCATTTACCCTCAATTACCACTGCAATTGGTAAATCAAACAGCCCATTAGACTGAAATTGTTTCCTTTCATTTCATGGTCAATTCCATGCATTTCATGGTCAATTCTCTTCACTTCGTGGTCAATTTCAATCACTTCATGGTCAATTCCCTTCATTTCATGGTTAATTTCATGCATTTCATGGTCAATTCTGGAGATTCCCCTTCACTTCATGGTCAATTCACTTCACGGTCAATTCAATTCATTTCACGGTCAATTCCCTTCACTTCATGGTCAATTCCATGCATTTCATGGTCAATTCCCTTCACTTCACGGTCAATTCCATGCATTTCACGGTCAATTCCCTTCACTTCACGGTCAATTCCATGCATTTCACGGTCAATTCCCTTCACTTCACGGTCAATTCCATGCATTTCATGGTCAATTCCCTTCACTTCACGGCCAATTTCGTGCACTTCATGGCCAATTCTGTGCATTTCACGGTCAATTCCATGCATTTCACGGTGAATTCCGGTGATTCCCCTTCACTTCGCGGTCAATTCAATTCATTTCATGGTCAATCCCCTTCACGATCAATTCCATGCATTCTGATCGTGGGCCCTCTTCGTCCTCCTCTCAGGATGTGGTGGTGAAGAACTCGTTGCATCAATATTAGCCAAGCTGACATTTCTTTGAACAGGTGGTGATAATGGACTCGCTTCATTCTCAGCAGTCCGCCTTTCCCTTCTTGTGGCTCGTGGAGATGATGGACTCGCCTGAACCACTCTCTTCTTCCCCATTAGAGAGATAATCATGGGGATGGAAAATATCAAGGAAAAGAATACAATAATCCCCATGTGGATGATGGGTTTGGAAGATGGGAAGATGGTTGTATAAATAAAGTTTGGAAGATAAAGAGAGAGGTGTTTGGAAGTGAGGTGTTTGGAAAATGAAGAGAAAGGTGTTTGGGAGATGAATAGTGGAGTGTTTGAAAGATAAAGAGAAAGGTGTATGGAAGATTAAGAGAGAGGTGTTTGGAAGATGAGAAGATGGTGGAGGGTGTAGAAAAAAAGAAAGTTTTAGGAAGGGAGATGAAGAAAGGGTTAGGAATGAGGATTTGAGCGTGTGGGGGAGTTTATATACAAGGTTATGTGGGACCCTTCCAAGTTTTTTAAAAAAATTCCGGGCGGCACTACCGCATCCTAGGTGGCAATGCCGCTGGGACATACGGCGGCCGGCGGCACTGCCGCCCGGATTTTTAACGAGTCCGGGCAACACTACCGCCGATCCAGCGGTAGTGCCACTGACCGCTGGACGTCGCCACCCGGGGAATTTTTTTAAGTATTTGGTGGGCCCTACACTTAATGTACAAGGTTATTGGAAGCCCCACAGGTTGACATGTTTTTCAATGCTATTATATGTTTACAAACACATTCAACATATCTAGTTGTTCCAAGGTTCCCATTTTTTGACATATAGACTACTTCATTTGATTGATTCATCATATCAGGGTTCATGCAAGTTTTTATGAACTAATATTTCATCATCATCATTATCATAATCAAAGCATTATACCAACTAGTGGAGTTGGCTACGCTAATCCCAGCAAGTTCATTACTGTATTTAGTTGGTCGACAGTAGACTAGATATCATTTCCCAAAAGATCTCTCCTCTTAAAGTTGTTTCCATTTTCCCATGGTTCTAGGCTTCACTGCTAAATTGTTCTACTTAAGGCTACCTCCTGCTCTTGATTTTGGGATTCTTGCTTTGTTACTTTTGAGGCATAGAGCTTATCCAATTCATGATTTTGGGATTGACCGTGAAATGCATGGAAATGACCGTGAAGTGAAGGGAATTGACCATGTGTGAACACTGGGAGATCGGTGCCCACGCTATTAGGCGATCTTGCTTTTGTGTTTTTTCTATGTTTAATATATTGATGTTTTATTTAAACCAACCTGATTTAAATGATTTTAAACTCGCAAGTATACGAATCGGATGTAGATATGGTACGTATTATGAGATCATTCCCACGAGGACTGGTTGTCACAATTCAAAATTAAAGACTCTTCCTAACTAATCCAACAGATATTTGCGATAGTAATTAAATAAACTAAATAAAAATCAATGGAAAAATAACCAAGAATAATGAGGAAAATTCAATCAAAGAGAAGACTAGGACTTTCGAATCCACCCCTAACTATCATAAACCTTGTTCTGCCTATTGACCTAATCCAGATTGATATCAAAATAAATAAAGTGCACTCTATGTCCTTGGTCGGGCACACAGAATGTATAATTCCTTAAAGCATATGGATTACATCTTTCCATCCATGGTCAGGCATGGAGAGATGTAGATTCCTGTTTCTTCCTCTATAGGAACCTGTTCATGGTCAGACACAAGCACCTAGAATAATATTCCAAACAACATCCATACTAGACTTTGGTTGAGCTCTTAGAATGGAGAAGTACAGAACTTCCAATTAAGCATACTAGAGAAGAAAACACATCAATTAAATCAAAACGAAATCAACATATAACAAGGGTTATTTAAGTTAGGGGCTTCATCTCAGCCCTAGCTAAGAAATTTAGCTACTCATGGAATCAACTGGAAAAAAGGAACAATATAAAAGATAAAGGAAAAACATCCTTCCAATCTCTCCCTTCTTTCTTCCTCTCTATCTCTTGCCTCTCCAAGCTGGAATAATCTCCAAAAAAAAAAACTTGGATGAACCGGCTCCCTACACTTGCTCTTGAATTCCCTATCTTCTCTCTTGCTTTTTCCTCTTTTCTTCTCTTTTCTGGATCTTTCCTCCCTGGCTTCCTTCTCTCCAACGAGCTCTCTCTCTCTTTCTTATAGCAGCTTAGGCGGTGGAGGGACGTTTTGGAAACGCTGTCGAAGCAGCAGCCGCGTTCGGACTTTCTTTCCTCAGCCAAGATCAGATGCAAAACAGCCCTCTTTCCTTACTCGATTTCCAAATAAATACCGTCCCTTAGGACGTTTTCCAGTCTTCTACATGATGGATGGATCAGATCTTCCATCTGATCAAGTGCAGTGGGCCACAACAGGTGCGAAAATCGGACAGCGTTCGGCGTGCGTAAACAGGGATTACACTGTTCGCGCTACGACATTGGTGGGGCCCACTATTGACATTATCTTCAAAATCCAGTCCGTCCATTAGATTGTCATTGAAAAATCGGTCGGACATGCTCAATTCTAGATCAAATTCGTGGTGGCTCACAGGGTTTTAAACCCACCATCCATTCTGCTTTTGAACAGTTAAAAAACGATCTCTACTGTTATCTGAAAAAACGCCACCTAGGCGATGGTAATATGGGCCTTTATGGTTTAATAGACGGTCCAGATTAGACCCACGAGTCGTGATGGTGGCCCACAACAGGGGACCGCAAGTCCCTGTTTCCGTTTCTGTGAAGCCGCAAACGGAAACTGCCTTTTTTTTAAAAAATTTGGTCGGTCAGCGCCTGCTGACCGACCTTGCGTGTAATGATGCATTGCTGGTGTGCGTCCGCACTGCGTACATGCAGTGCACATGTGAGGTCCATCATGATGTATGCACCAAATCTCCTCCGTCCATATGATTCTCCATGTAATTTAGAGCGTTGGTACCAAAGATGAGCCATATCCAGGGACCAGGTGGGCCCCACTTAAGGAATTAAAGGGCTGATCTGGCCGTTGGGCCACTTCTCGAGATAACCAATGGTTGAAATTTAATATATACGGTTTATTTATGGCCTCCAGGCTATGCATGAAGTTTCAAGTCAATCGGATGGCGGAAACCAAGTGATCTTG
The DNA here is from genome assembly GCF_029962835.1 of Magnolia sinica. Taxonomy (NCBI): domain Eukaryota; kingdom Viridiplantae; phylum Streptophyta; class Magnoliopsida; order Magnoliales; family Magnoliaceae; genus Magnolia; species Magnolia sinica. The sequence goes on along the minus strand of NC_080575.1, from coordinate 15,801,309 downwards.
CATTCTGGACCATTTTCGGGCCTTTTTAATGTGAACGGCTTGATTTCCTCGGGTCCCTGTCATGTAAATTCTTCAGTCTTAGTTCTCTGGGGTGCGTGCCTTGCTCTAGTGACTTCGGAGTGTCAAATCCATGCTTGTAGTAGTCTTTTTCCATCAACGCCCCTGATTTCATCCTGTAACAAAAATATAATTAAAATATTCCATTAAACGATATCATGTACGTAAAATCATGCACTAATTAGGGTCTGATATGCAATATTCGACCCTCATCACAACCCCCAACCAGCATTTTGCTAGTCCCGAGCAAAACATGCGAAAAATAATTTTAGAAATAAAGAACAGTTCCTGTGAACCCGAGTGACTTGTGAACAGATCGTCGAGGCGCGAGAATTCTAAGATTCATGAATGGTGCACAGAATTTTTCTTTCTAGAATCAAGCTCACGATAAACTTCATAATCAGTTTCAAAATATTAATTCATTAATTAGAATATTCTAAACATTGAGTTCCACGAGCGTATAGTGTAATCTCGGCTTACTATCATTAAGAGATCCAATTGTCAATTTTATGATATCCTTAGTAATTAACAACAGAGTGCATGACAACTGAAACCAACACTTGCCTGATAGGTTAACTTTTCATTCTATCGGCCTTTGAATTTTTTTATGAACAGTAACGCTAAGGAAGGGAATTAAATCCTCACCTATAGGGAGCAAACCTATGGTAAAGATTGTACATCTAACCCTTTTCTCATGTCAACCATGGGGAATCGAATCTTCATCTATAGGGAGCAAACCTATGATGAAAATTATAAGACTTACACTTTTTCTCAATTCTTAGTCATAGACCGATGCTAAAAATTTCAGGCTAGTTCCTTTCATGCTTAGTGATTACTAAGTTAATCATTTAATGTTGAAACGGAACCTTAATGTGCAACCGAGATGTGATATGTGGGATCATGACTCAATCAATGTTTAAAAGTTCTAATCATGGGTTAACAATTTAAACTTAACTGTGAAATCTAACAGATGGCTGAATCCAAGAGTTATAAATTACCGACATTCTGGATCTTGCAATGTTAAAATCACCCTTATCCTTCACAATCACTTCAAATGCACAAGAAGTTCCAGAAAAATTTAAAAATTTTCACAATTTGTGCTCAAGACCAAGAAAATACTGATGAGGTATCCTGATCGCCCACCCCCAACAGAAAATCTACATTGTCCTCAATGTAAAAGAAGCATGCAATGCACATGGGACAACGAAAATAAAAGAGGAATGATGGACAAATAGTACATGTATGAAAGAATCTAGAAGCTTTCTAAAAAATATCCATGTAAGAGCAAGTCAGCAGAAGAGAGAAATCAACAAAAGCAAAATAGTAAAAACGCAAAAAGAAAATCCTATCTATACCACTTTCGCAGGTGCTCTCGATTGCATTTAGCGTATGCAACAAGCCTTTAAACCGCTAGGTTACCCCTAGTGGACGAGTTGTAGTCTCGTGAGGGTTTGCAGTAATGTTACCCACAAACATTGAACTAACTAACTAGGAAAATGAAATGAAATGAACGGATGGGTTGCCTCCCAGAAGCGCTAAGTTTAACGTCTTCAGCCAGACACGAATGGACCATTAATCAATCTTTATAACCTGGGTCCGCCAAATAAATTTCCTCAACATCTTTGTTCACCAAATCATCTAAATATGGTTTCAGCCGTTGACCATTTACTTTGAAGATATTCCCGTCTGTTAAATTTTGAATCTCAACTGCTCCATGAGGGAATACTTTTACGACTCGATAAGGACCATACCACCGCGAACGTAATTTTCCAGGAAAGAGGCGTAGCCTGGAATTGTACAATAATACTTTCTGGTTCGGTTCAAATGTCTTGCGAAGAATCGACTTGTCATGGAAGATTTTTGTCTGCTCCTTATAAATTTTTGCATTCTCATATGCCTCATTTCGAATTTCCTCTAACTCATTGAGTTGAAGTTTACGATGTGATCCGGCCTTGTGCAAATCAAAATTAAAAGTTTTGATGGCCCAATAAGCATGATGTTCTAATTCCACAGGTAAGTGACAGGCTTTCCCAAATACAAGCCTGTACGGAGACATTCCAATCGGAGTTTTGAAAGCCGTACGATATGCCCAAAGAGCATCATTCAACCGTTGTGACCAATCCTTACGATCGGGGCGAACCGTTTTCTCTAAAATTTGTTTAATCTCCCGATTTGACACCTCAACTTGACCACTTGTTTGTGGATGATATGGCGTTGCAACTTTATGAGTGATGGAATATTTTTTCATTAAAGATTCAAACGGTTTGTTGCAAAAATGAGTACCTCCATCACTTATAATTGCTCGAGGAGTGCCAAAACGAGAAAAGATATTTTCTTTTAAGAAACGGACCACAACTCTGTGATCATTCGTTTTACATGGCACTGCTTCAATCCACTTAGAGACATAGTCGACGGCCACAAGGATATACACATAACCGAATGACGGGGGAAATGGGCCCATGAAGTCAATACCCCAAACATCAAATATTTCAACAATGAGAATATTGGTAAGTGACATCATGTTCCTGTGAGAAATATTACCCGTACGTTGGCATCTATCACATGTTGAGCAGAAGGCATGGGTGTCGCGAAATAGTGTAGGCCAATAAAATCCACTTTGTAAGACTTTCGCAGCTGTTTTCTTTGAACCAAAATGACCACCACATGCATGATCATGACAAAAGGAGATTATACTATGAAACTCACTCTCAGGCACACATCTCCTAATAATCTGATCAGGACAAATTTTGAATAAGTATGGGTCATCCCAAAAGAAATGTTTAACCTCAGCAAGAAATTTGGATTTATCTTGTTTAGTCCAATGAGAAGGAAGTTGACCTGTAACAAGATAGTTTACAATGTCCGCATACCAAGGTAATTGAGAAATAGTTAGAAGTTGTTCATCAGGGAAAGACTCATTCATTGGCAAAAGATCCACTGTGGACTCTAAGACAAGTCTAGACAAATGGTCGGCTACTACATTTTCGGAACCCTTTTTATCCCGAATTTCAATATCGAATTCTTGTAGCAAGAGAATCCACCGAATCAATCGAGGTTTAGCGTCTTTTTTAGAAAGAAGATATTTCAATGCTGCATGATCTGAGAACACTATAACCTTTGACCCTATGAGATACGACCTGAATTTGTCTAGAGCAAATACCACCGCCAACAATTCTTTTTCAGTGGTAGAGTAGTTGAGCTGTGCATCATTTAGAGTCCTACTAGCATAATAAATGACATGAGGCATTTTGTTCAATCTCTGTCCTAGGACGGCTCCAACGGCATAATCCGAAGCATCACACATAAGCTCAAAAGGTAAACTCCAATCAGGTGGTTGGATGATTGGAGCAGAAGTCAGTAAATGCTTCAGCTTATCAAAAGCTTGCCGACACTCATCATTAAGGATAAAAGCAACATCTTTAGCTAGTAAATTGCATAAGGGTCGAGAAATTTTGCTAAAATCCTTAATGAATCTCCTGTAGAATCCCGCATGCCCTAAGAATGATCTAATCTCTTTAACCGTTCTGGGTGGAGGAAGACTAGAAATTAAATCAATCTTGGCTTTATCAACTTCAATGCCTTTACTTGAAATAACATGCCCGAGTACCAGCCCTTTTTGAACCATAAAATGACACTTTTCCCAATTCAATACCAGGTTCGTTTTTTCACATCTTTCCAAGACAAGAGATAGATGATATAAACATTCATCAAATGAAGAGCCGAAAATTGAAAAATCATCCATGAAAATCTCAAGAAAACGCTCAACCATGTCTGAAAAAATACTCATCATGCATCGTTGGAAGGTCGCAGGCGCATTACACAATCCAAATGGCATACGCCGATAGGCATATGTGCCAAAAGGACATGTAAATGTGGTTTTCTCTTGATCCTCGGGAGCAATGGGAATCTGATTATACCCGGAATAACCATCCAGGAAACAATAATAGCTGTGCCCTGCCAATCTCTCAAGCATCTGATCTATGAAAGGAAGAGGAAAGTGATCCTTCCTTGTGACCAGGTTCAGTTTACGGTAATCAATACAAACTCGCCAACCCGTAGTCATGCGCATTGGTACTAACTCATTATCTTCATTCTTTTTCACCGTAATCCCGGACTTTTTAGGAACAACTTGAACTGGACTGACCCATGTGCTATCAGAAATGGGATAAATGATACCAACATCTAATAATTTTAGCACCTCAGCCCGAACGACCTCTTTCATGTTAGGGTTAAGCCTCCTTTGCATTTCTCGCGATGTTTTTGCGTTTTCTTCAAGATGAATACGATGCATACACACCGTGGGGCTTATTCCCTTTATGTCCGCTATTGTCCACCCAATAGCTGCCTTATGTTCTCTAAGAACATTAAGCAGCTTACCCTCCTGTTCTTTATCAAGGTTAGCAGCTATGATGACAGGCAGGGTTTCAGAAGGTCCTAAAAATGCATACTTGAGAGTTTCAGGTAATTGTTTAAGGTCGACTTTGGGTGGTTTCTCAATAGACGGGACCAGTTTAGACTTAGAAGGTGGAAGAGGTTCCACTTTAGCTTTCCATTTTGTTGTATCTATTTCCGGATTAGAGTCAAGCAATGCATTGACTTCTTGGATGGAACTTTCTATGTCAAAATCTCTGCCAAAATGTGCTAAACAAGTCTCAAGAGCGTCATCGGAAGATTCAAGGAAAGAGTCATGCACTAGACTCTCAATCATGTTCACTTCAAATATATCATCCGAGTCTGACATTTGTTGTCCAGCATTGAAAACATTGAGCTTGATCTTCATGTTACCAAAGGACAACTTCATAACTCCATTCCTGCAATTTATGATTGCATTGGATGTGGCCAAGAATGGACGTCCTAAGATAACCGGGATTTGACTTGTAGGATTCTGGACAGGCTGAGTATCTAGAACGATGAAATCCACTGGAAAATAGAACTTGTCAACCTGGATTAGCACATCCTCAATAACACCACGGGGCACCTTGACAGATCTATCAGCTAGTTGGAGTGTTATTTTAGTTGGTTTCAGCTCACCAAGTCCTAGCTGCTCATAGACCGAATATGGTAACAAATTAACACTGGCCCCTAAATCAAGCAACGCTTTCTGAACCTTATGCTCTCCTATGACACAAGAAATGGTAGGAGCTCCTGGATCCCTAAATTTAGGAGGAGTGTTGTTTTGAATCATGGAGCTGAGTTGCTCTGCAAGGAAGACCTTCTTATGAACATTCATCTTACGCTTTTGAGTGCATAAATCTTTAAGAAACTTAGCGTAAGCAGGGACTTGCTTGATCGCATCAAGCAACGGAATGTTGATTTGGACTTGCTTAAACATGTCCAATATCTCATTAAAGTTGTTTCCTTTCTTAACCGGTGCCAGACGTTGGGGAAAAGGTGCTTTAGGCACATAAGATGGCACATGAGTGGTTCCTGGAGAGTCAGAGTGTTGTTGGACTTTGGATGCACTAGTATGTCTCTCTATTTCATTTTGATCTTCCGCATTGGACTTTGATTCTTCCCCAGGCATCTCTATTCTGTTATCAATCTGCTTGCCTGACCTAAGGGTAGTGATCGATTTGGCCTGTTCATGATATTGCCCTTGGTTGGAATTAGAGCCAATCTCATACTGTCCCTTTGGATTAGCCTCAGGTTGGCTAGGGAACTTGCCCTTCTCTCTCTCACTCAATGTGGCAGCTAGTTGACCCATTTGTACTTCCAGCTTGGCAATGGATTGTGCATTTGCATGCAAGCTTTGCTGGTTGGCCAGTAAGGTTTGTTGGGTGTCTTTTTGGAATTGGAGAGAACTCTGCATGAAAAGATGGAGTGTATCCTCAAGAGATGGTTTCCTTGATTGTGTAGGCAGTTGTTGATATTGTGGAAACTGTTGAGGTTGTTGACTGCCAACTTGGAGGTGCGGTTGCATGGGAGGATTTCCAGATGGTCCTCCTTGTTGTGGTCCTTTTGCCCAGGAGAAATTTGGATGTCTAGCCCACCCTGGGTTGTATGTGTTCGAGTAAGGATCATTCCCAGATTTTTGAAAAGTGTTCATAGCATGAACTTGTTCAGAGAGAAGTTCTGGGAATGCTGCACCAGATGGACAAGACTGCATAGGATGGGCAGGACTAGAACATGTGGAATATGCCTCGACTTGAGATGTTTGTGGTGGTCCATTATTTAATACCAGAGCATCAACTTTCTTTGTCAGGTTATCAAGATTGGCGATAAGCTCTGGTATGACTCCTATCTCATATATACCACCTCTCTTTTGTGGTTGGGGACTTCTGTCACCTCTATTTGAATAATCCCATTGCTGGGAATTTTCGCACAAGGTTTCGAAGAAGTTCCATGCTTCGACATCACTTTTGGTCATGAATGACCCTCCACTGGTGGCATCAACCATGCGACGGTTTTGGGGTGACCGTCATAGAAGTATTGAACTTGTTGCCACTTTTCAAAACCATGGTGATGACATTTAAGAAGCAAGTCCTTCCATCTTTCCCAACATTCATGAAAGTGCTCGCCCTCTTTTTGTGTGAAGTTAGTAATTTCTCTACGGAGGGCATTGGTTTTGTGAACGGGGAAGAACTTGTTTAAGAACTTCTTAGACAGTTGGTCCCATGTAGTGATAGATCCAACTTCTAGAGAGTTCAACCATGCTTTCGCCTTATCCTTCAAAGAAAAAGGAAACAGGCGCAAACGGATGAATCGTCTGAGAAGTTTTGGAACTTAAAGGTGGAGCAAATGTTTAAGAATTCTTTCACATGATGATATGGGTCCTCCTTGTCCAATCCATAAAAGGATGGTAACAATTGTATGATTCCAGGTTTAAGTTCAAAGTGTGCTGCCGTAGTGGTTGGCAACACTATGCATGAAGGCGCATTAAATTGGACAGGAGCTGAATAATCTTTGAGAGCTTTAACTTCAGTCTCATTCGCCATTTCAACAGTATTATTTCTCATTCTTTCAAGAATTGTTCTTTCAATCTCAGGATCAAACGGTGCTAGTTCTATATTCAGAGATCTACGGCCTAGCATAAACTATGTTATTGCAATGTAAGAAAAACTAAACTAAGAAGCAACCTAAGAGAAATAAAACTAGACCTAGAAACTAAGAGATTCTAAAACAAGTTAAAACTATGTAAATAAGAATGGGAAGAAAGAACCCGGAAAAGGAGATGATTGATGTATGAAGAATAGGGAGCTCCTCCTTTTGAAGACAATGTTATTTAGCAGCTTCCTTCCTCAATTCCTGTAAACAAAAAGAAAATAAAAATAAATTAAATTCCTAAAATAATGCTAGAAAAAAAAATCCTAAGCAACGGTTAATTTCTAAAAAAAAACTTTGTAATCTTAGAAATAAAAAAACTAAGTTAGTTTCTAAAAAGGGAAAAATTTCTAAAACTAGAAAATAGAAAGTTACTTGAAAGAAGAATCAGAATCTAGAATTAGAAAATAGGAAATTTCTAAAAATAAAATAAAATAGCCTAGAAATAGAAACTTCTAAAAATAAAAAATAAAACTTTAATTCTAAAAATAGAAATTAGAAAAAAAAAATAGAAAATTTGGAAAGAGATTACCAAATTAGTAGTGTATGTGAGGTCCCTACAAAACAGGAAATAGGTTAGTTTCTAAAAAAATTTAACCTAAAGGTAGTAAAAAAAACTAAGACTATGAATTATGATAAGAGAGAATCTTAAATCCAATTGGACCGAAACAGTCCCCGGCAACGGCGCCAAAAACTTGATGTTTTATTTAAACCAACCTGATTTAAATGATTTTAAACTCGCAAGTATACGAATCAGATGTAGATATGGTACGTATTACGAGATCGTTCCCACGAGGACTGGTCGTCACAATTCAAAATTAAAGACTCTTCTTAACTAATCCAACAGATATTTGCGATAGTAATTAAATAAACTAAATAAAAATCAATGGAAAAATAACCAAGAATAATGAGGAAAATTCAATCAAAGAGAAGACTAGGACTTTCGAATCCACCCCTAACTATCATAAACCTTGTTCTGCCTGTTAATTCACCCTAATTCAGATTGATATCAAAAATAAATAAAGTGCACTCTATGTCCTTGGTCGGGCACACAGAATGTATAATTCCTTAAAGCATATGGATCACATCTTTCCATCCATGGTCAGGCATGAAGAGATGTAGATTCCTGTTTCTTCCTCTATAGGAACCTGTTCATGGTCAGACACAAGCACCTAGAATAATATTCCAAACAACATCCATACTAGACTTTGGTTGAGCTCTTAGAATGGAGAAGTACAGAACTTCCAATTAAGCACACTAGAGAAGAAAACACATCAATTAAATCAAAAGGAAATCAACACATAACAAGGGTTATTCAAGTTAGGGGCTTCATCTCAGCCCTAGCTAAGAAATTTAGCTACTCATGGAATCAACTGGAAAAAAGGAACAATATAAAAGATAAAGGAAAAACATCCTTCCAATCTCTCCCTTCTTTCTTCCTCTCTATCTCTTGCCTCTCCAAGCTGGAATAATCTCCAAAAAAAAAAACTTGGATGAACCGGCTCCCTACACTTGCTCTTGAATTCCCTATCTTCTCTCTTGCTTTTTCCTCTTTTCTTCTCTTTTCTGGATCTTTCCTCCCTGGCTTCCTTCTCTCCAACGAGCTCTCTCTCTCTTTCTTATAGCAGCTTAGGCGGTGGAGGGACGTTTTGGAAACGCTGTCGAAGCAGCAGCCGCGTTCGGACTTTCTTTCCTCAGCCAAGATCAGATGCAAAACAGCCCTCTTTCCTTACTCGATTTCCAAATAAATACCGTCCCTTAGGACGTTTTCCAGTCTTCTACATGATGGATGGATCAGATCTTCCATCTGATCAAGTGCAGTGGGCCACAACAGGTGCGAAAATCGGACAGCGTTCGGCGTGCGTAAACAGGGATTACACTGTTCGCGCTACGACATTGGTGGGGCCCACTATTGACATTATCTTCAAAATCCAGTCCGTCCATTAGATTGTCATTGAAAAATCGGTCGGACATGCTCAATTCTAGATCAAATTCGTGGTGGCTCACAGGGTTTTAAACCCACCATCCATTCTGCTTTTGAACAGTTAAAAAACGATCTCTACTGTTATCTGAAAAAACGCCACCTAGGCGATGGTAATATGGGCCTTTATGGTTTAATAGACGGTCCAGATTAGACCCACGAGTCGTGATGGTGGCCCACAACAGGGGCTTGTTTCCGTTTTTGAGAAGCCGGAAACGGTAGTTTCCTTTTTAATATTTTGTCGGTCAGCGCCTACTGACCGACCGTTAGTTCATGGGTGCACTGCTGGTGTGCGTCCGCACTGTGTGCATGCAGTGCACATGTGAGGTCCATCATGATGTATGCACCAAATCTCCTCCATCCATATGATTCTCCATATAATTTAAAGCGTTGATACCAAAGATGAGCCATATCCAGGGACCAGGTGGGCCCCACTTAAGGAATTAAAGGGCTGATCTGGCCGTTGGGCCACTTCTCGAGATAACCAATGGTTGAAATTTAATATATACGGTTTATTTATGGCCTCCAGGCTATGCATGAAGTTTCAAGTCAAACGGATGGCAGAAACCAAGTGATCTTGCATTCTGGACCATTTTCGGGCCTTTTTAATGTGAACGGCTTGATTTCCTCGGGTCCCTGTCATGTAAATTCTTCAGTCTTAGTTCTCTGGGGTGCGTGCCTTGCTCTAGTGACTTCGGAGTGTCAAATCCATGCTTGTAGTAGTCTTTTTCCATCAACGCCCCTGATTTCATCCTGTAACAAAAATATAATTAAAATATTCCATTAAACGATATCATGTACGTAAAATCATGCACTAATTAGGGTCCGATATGCAATATTCGACCCTCATCTGTGACCTTGATTGTCGGTTTGGAGTCTCCACTAGCCACTTAACCTCAAAATCCTGCAGTCGGCTAGAACCCGTGGAATATGTAAGGCTAGAGAAATCCGAAGATCCTCTCGCCTTAAATTGACTCCTGGTTTGCGATCCGGGATTCCAAGTAAGGAACCTCAATTACAAAGAGGGAATGTGTTAGGAACCCTCTTTGCCCGTACAAATGCACGGTCTCTACTTGGTGTTATAAGAAATTTCAAGGGATGAATAAGGTGGTCGGAGTAAGACTAGGTGCATGCGAATTTCTGATGTGGCAAGATCCGAGGTTTCGGCAAGCCACGGAGCATACGTCCATGGATGTGTCTAGAAGGCGAATGCGATAATGCTTATGCAAAAGTAAAAATAAGTGGACTAGATTACTAGGAATTTCTGATATAACAGAATCCGATGTACGGCAAGTCACAGAGCATACGTTCACAAACGATATAGAGAAACATGGGGAGTTGAGAAGGGAAGAGATGTTATGATGAATGCTTGTATAGAAAAAATGAAATGATCTTTGACTTGATCTTGAGTTGGCTAGGACATGGACTACACCATGACCAATCTGGTCTAGACTATGGTTGGGAGGAGGTTAAGGGGTAGCAGAAAAAATCAGATTTTGAAGGCTTAGAGCTCACTCTCACCGTCACTCTCTTCCTCTCTCTCCCTCTCTCACTTGAAAAAAAGTGAGAAGTGTTCTTCTCTTGTTGTTGTGTGAAATTTGAAGAGGAGAGGGCTATTTATAGCCTTTTGGATGGCGTTGTGGTAATTGCTTGGTTTGAGAGGGGTAAAAGCTGACATGCCAGCTTGGGATTGGTTGAGGAGAGAGGAATGTCATGTGACATACTCTTATAGGCTCTTGGGGGTAGGTAAAATGGTAAACAGGGTGAACTAGACGGGTAAATTCATATAAAAGTTAACTTTGGGACGGGAGACAGCTATGTGCCTAGAGGGGACACCTGTTCGATAAGGGGCGGCAGTCAGATTACCACCAGCGGTAGTCCGACTATCGCCCGGGCTGGGTTTGGTCCGGGCTTTGGTCAGCGGTCTTTCTTTGGTGCCCTAATGTAACACCCCATATTTTCTATACCCTGGTATTACTATGGAGATCTAAATAACTTTATACATGTACGAGAACGCATGTAATTTACACTGCACACCTCCATCTTTAAAAAAAAATATCTCAATCTATCCATCTTGACCATTAGATTCAGACCATGACAACCACAACGTATCTGCAAGGTACTTCGAGCTGACCCTTGACCTTTCAACCTAAGATTACATCAACAATGATGATCCAACCATCAATCGTCATCCATAGATTGAACCATCCCTCCATTGAATTTCAAGTAAGACTAGCACATCATCTAGGATCTTAATCTTCTTGATAGGTAGAATGAACCATCCATCGTCAATGACAAACCCCTGATCATCAAAACCTTCGTTCATCAGGTCGCAGTAACTAATATTTATAATCTACACTCAACCATCGTCAGTACACTTTAAGTAATCCAAATGATCAGCTACAAATTCTAACTCAGATCAAACTAGAAAACTCTACTGTCGATAATCAAGTCGTGAAGCCGTCCAACTATTAGATCGCTTAACATCACTGTTTTAAATCGCTAATTTCATACTATAGGTACTCCTCAATGAATGTAATCGTCATGGAATTGGTGGCATAGATCACTAAATCCATCTACCGTTAAGCTCACGTCACTCGATATAAGAATCCACCACTAATTATCCTTTAAACAAATCCCAAAAGCCTGGCACTCCGGGGTAAATTAGACTTGGAACAAATATGACCGTTGAAAAACACTCAAATCACTTAGTGTGGCCCACTTGAACCTTGGATTTGCCTCATCTTTGGTCAAAGGCCTTGAATGAGACTTCCAAAGTGAATGAACGGTGTGGATCACACTGATAAACACATGGACCCAACCTTTGATGTTGTGCACGAGCACGAAGCCATGCACTCCCGTAGTGCATGGGACCATTGGTTGGTCAAAACCGAGGCTGACCCGATAAAAATCAGAAAAAGATGGGATTTCTCCCACTTTTCCTGCCAGACGGAATTCGAACGGATGTCGTTCGTGGGCGTGATCTGTGGCCCACCATCACAACCTGTGTGAATGATCTGAGCCGTCCATCTGATTCGGATAATTATTAGAACCAAAACCGTGATACCTTCACACGTGAAAATTCACACCGAGTGCATAACTCTCAGCGCAAGACTGTTGACGGTGAAGGTGTCATAAACAGGAACCGTCCCCTCGCTGGCATTGATCATATGCCACCATCAAAGGGTGAATGGATAATCTAGACCGACTATCATGTATACAGGCCCATTTCAACCAAACCCTGGCCATTTCCATGTGTTGAAACACGTGTCCACGCACGCAATCTTTAGTGCGAACTAGTTGCGTGTGACACATTTCTGATAACGGAAAGCTCTGTTACTCCTTTCTGTTTGCTTCGCTGGCAATCCGAGACTTTGGTAACTTCGGCCAGTGGATGAAAATCATCCCAGCCATCCATTTTAGGGCGAGCATCACTATCCCACTCTGCCTAAGGAAGATTCGAAAGGAATCTCTTCTGTTTCCACCCTGGATGAATCTCAGCCGTTGAGTGGCCTTTAGAGAAAGGCCCAAACGAATCTAGACTGTCCATTCCAACATCCTTATATGCTGGAAACCCTAAAAATCATACAAAAAATGTTGCCCTTTCCATTTCTTACGGCCACACTTGAAAATTGGCCAAGTTTTTTTTCGCTTGAACCCACCACCTAAACCTTAAGGGAGCATCGTTTTCCTTCTTCCTCGAGCTTCATAAGATACATCCAGGTCATCCAGAAGCTCCACCTTGAAGAAATAAGCACCTGGTCCAGATTTTCCATTAACGCCCGAGGTTTCTTCCTCGTTCAGGTTGAGCCGCACCACGCCAAGTCGCACCGATTCAGGATGAGTTCTGGTCAGATTCAGAGTTCCCACTGCCCAGAGTTGGAAGAAGGAAGAAAGGAATGAAGAAGAAAAGCAGAGACAGACAGCAAGCTAGTACCGCACTGCATCACCGCATTAGGTGGCTCGAACCGAACTGAATCTAGACCGAGATAGGCCAGGCCATGTTCGGTCATCCTATAAGCTAAAGGATAAGAGGGTCTGTGGAAAACAGCCAAGGTAGAGGCCCTTCTGCAGTCACATAGTCCGACCGAGTGGATTGGGTTGCCCATGGTCGAGTTCAACATACAGTTGGCTCGATCCGAGTATTGCTGGAGTTTTCCAACTAAAACAGAAAAAAGAAGAAATAAGAGAGAAGAAAGAAGAAAAGGAAAGAAAGAAAAGAAAGGAAGGAAGGAGGGAGGAGAAGGAAGAGAAGAAGAGGAATTTTGATTTTCCTGATACCGAGTCACTGTGATTCGACTTAGTGAACCATCTTGCAGTCAAGGCCTAGTCTGAACTGGTTCGAGTCTAACCTGGTCCAGCTAACATTATAGCAGAAAAAGGGAGAATGGGGAAGAAGATAAGAGAGAGAGAGAGGGGACCAAGTCGAGGCTACTGGTCATCCATGCCGCATTGAGTCAACTCGGTTCAAGTCCTGCGAGTCAGGGCCATGTTCGGTCCTGTGTCTCAAGACCACTCAGCAGAAAGGAAGAAAGAAGAAGGAGAATAAGAGAAGAAGTGGTGTTTTGGAACTTGACTTGCTGTCGAGTCGAGTTGAGTTGAGTCGACTCATTGTATTGATTCAAGAAACCTTGGTAAGCCCATTCTATAGTGTAGTTTAAAATGCTGATATAACTATAAATATTGATTTTTAAATATTAACTTAAATCAATCGATGATTAGTGTTTCTTTCATATGGACCACACTAAGATCAAGTTGGGTCGAAGCATGTCAAGCTAGTGTAGTCAAGTCAGTTGGGTCAGGTAAGTTGACAGAGTTTTACTATGTAATTCCTATTTCACATTAGATAATACTCAAATTTATATTTAAGTGTGGAATATTCTAAATCCTTTAGGTATAGACCTTTTGTGAGAAATTGATTAAAGATCAACTAGGGTTGGATTAGATCCGAAGCGTCTTAAATTCGGAATCAGTCGTTGATGAGAAGTGCGAAGTACGTCCACAGCAAATGTGAGGGATATCCCACATGGCTTCCTCATTTCATTGAATTCTAAGATAGTTAAGCCTAAAAGTATAGAGATATTTTAATTGTGTATATGTTAATTTTGCTTCCTTTAATCTTGAATTGACATTGATAATCATGTGGGACTGTTTTGAATCTTGTTGTTTTAATCCATCTTATAATGATTGTATTACGCACATTATGCCACATTTGAAATTGCTTATGTACATGTATACTTCTACTATTTGCACTAAGAGGTAACGGATCTTGTTTCCATGATAAGGTTGCTCCATTAATTCCATATATATGCTAGATTAGTTTTAAATTGAAGTTAATGATGTATTAGAATATTGCAAATAATAACTTGGTTCCTTAGTTTCTCATTTGAATGTGGTGAACATGAGTTATTTCATTAACTTTTATACTCAAGTCCTAGGATTAATAATTATGTGACTAGGACTTAGAATTGCATTATTTATGCTATCCCGGCAATTTCTCAATTTTGTACATAGTTTTATTAGTGAAGAAAATAATCGTGATGCCTATATTCCTTCTATCTCATAAGATGTACAATGAATATCTCTTTTCTTAAGGTGTGTAGTAATCCTGTTACCATCCTAATGTGTTTGAAAGTCATATTTGGGTCCTCCTTTAGACTTTGGGAAAGTAAAAGAATTTATATTGAGCTCATATTTGAATGTTAGATATCTTATTAAAGGACCACAAGTCTTGATCATGCTTATGAGTGTAATCTTGTTAATCCTATGGAATATGCATGAGCATCATGGTACATAACATTTGCGCATGACATATGAGTTTTTCCGAGTGCTCAATGTAAGCCACACTTTGTTCAATTTAGTGAAAGTTCCAACACTTAGTTTAACTCACAAAACCTGGGCATTTTAGGTCACTTTGGGCGCTTTTCTTTACATGAGGCTTTTTCGGGATTAGACACTCCTTGGGCGTACCCCGTGTATTTTTTCAGAAAACATCTTTGGGCAAACTCACTTACATGGTCTTTTCCAGGTTGCTAGTTCTCCTTGGGCGTACTTATGAGTAGTTTTTCGGGTGACTAGTTCTCCTTAGGCAACTCTTTATTTTGACAGCAGGATGTGCATCTCCAGATCCGTGACTTGAGCATACATTCATACATTCATATATTTACATTTAAATTCACATTATCCTCGTTATGATTGAATATGTCTAGTTTAAACTATTTTGGAATGACATGGTATGCATGAATCATTGCGGAAAATTCCCATTGAGTTTTCGCTCACCCAATCGTGCGGTTGCACTAAATAGATGTAGGTTTGATGACAGGTGGAGACCCCTATGATGGGATCCCAGGGGCGGCTGAGGTGGAGTTTGGCGAGAAAGTACTTTATGTAAATGTAGTTGAGCCATTGGAGCTTAATTGATATCTTAGAATTTTACTTACTTTCGTATCTTAGACTTTAAGTTTTGTTTGAGCTGTAATAACAATTCCCCTGTGGAGGGATTCCATGTTGTTTTCATTTACTTGTATTAAACTTACTTTGGTTACTCTGAATGTTCTACTTTTACATGGCAGTTGCCTTGTTTTACGTCATGAAATTTTCTGGTGATTATATGTAAAGTTGGTTACTTCATAGTGTAATACTTGGGTTCTCATACTCGAGCGATCGTCCTCGGGTTTTGAGAACTAGGGTGTTACAATAGCTCATCTTAGGAAATGATCATATAATCAGGTAAGCCACAACATACAAAAACTGACAGTTAAAACTTTTCTTTTGAGCCCTTCGTTTCCTTGGAATTTTGGCAACCCTCGACTTGTATCCAATGTTTACGCGCGATCCTAAGCCGAGTCCTGCATATCAGAGTCGACTTGACTCGAAACCTATACCATTGCGACCGCACCGTCGCCACGGTTCCAACGCCGCGTCTCGCACGTCGATGTGATACTCGAGCCAGGAGATGTGGGCCCGCATTTAGTTCGAGAAAAATACCGCGCATTGTAATTCTAAGAGAATCTCTACGAAACATCACATCAATCTATCAATCAAGTACAACCCAACCCATCCCATCCCAAGTACAATCACCCTCCCCAAAAGTCAACTCTCTCTCTTACACAAGTACTTTCATCCATCACTCACCATCCCTCTCTCCCATCCCTCTCTCTCTTACATCACTCTCTCTCTCTCATTTTTTCCCCCAAGCAACCCATGTCCAAGCAAGCTCCATGAGAGAGCTTTGTGTGGCCCACTTCCTATCTCTCATCCTCACCCTCCAAAACCAATTGAGACTGTTGAATCTCATTCATTGGAGCTCTAGAATGCGTTAATGGAAGGAGAAGTCCATGATCAAAGGTGGGTGATTTTTTTTTTATGATTTTAATGATTAGAGGGCTCACATATGGTAGGACCCATCTTGATGTATGTGTTGTATCAAAGAGGGACCCATAGTGACGAGGTCCCTCCATTACTCCGATCTCGCCTCTCTTTCTCTCTCCTTTTTTTCCCTTGTTGATGGCCCCATGATGTAACTTATCCATGTCGTCCATCTTCGTGGGACCCACTTGATGGACGTGTTGGAACTACATCGTCCAAGTCATGTGGGCCCTACCTAATGGTGATGGGAAAACACAAATATTAAATTGATCTAAATCAGGTGGGCCACGTCCATGTGAGACCCACCATGATGTGTGTCATCCACACTGTCCACACACCACACACCAGGATGGTGGGACCCACCAGCCGTGGGCCTCACACGTGGGACCCACCTTAAATGTATGTATATCCTCACTGCCCATCCAACAGTGAGGTGTGAACTGACAGTGAGGTGTACTCACCTGCTTTAAAAAAAGAAGAAAGAAGGTGAATATAATAATATAATATTATACATAGATTATAACATATATATGATATAGTGGGCCCTACGTGGGTCCCACCTGCTCTGCCGTTTGATGCAGCTATAACTGCAACGTACAACAGCTATATAGTTGCCGTGTACGTCTAGTTGGACATGGACCCCACTTGCTATGTGGGTTGTAACTGCACGGCCACCCATGCGGCCTACCATGATGTATGTATGGGATCCACGCCGTCCTTCCTTTTGAATGGAGCCACCTTGATGTATTATTCTATATCCACACCGCCCATACTAGGACGGTGGGATTCCACCTTGATGTAATTATATCCACACCGTCCATGTTGGATGATGGAAGACACCATGGTTAATAAATCCAGGTCGTCCATCTCTGGTGGGCCAGCACCCCCAACAGGGCCTAGCGACAGCAAGTTCTGTGGGACCCACCGTTTTATCCAGACCATCCATTTGGGGACCCCACGCAGCAGCTCCAACCGTCAGCAAGTTCTAGGGGTCCTACATGATGTATATATTAAATCCATGTGTCCGTCCATTATGGGACGTGTGGACCCCGACCATTGATGTATATGTCATATATCTACACCGTCTATTAGGTGGACCACACTATAAAAATCAGATGGAGGTTGAACGTCTACCGTTGAAACCTTTTGGGTGTTACAAAAGTTTTGGATCCTTATGAAATTTGTTTTTCCTCTTCATCCGGGTTTGTGTGACCTTATCAATGTTGGATGGAAAATAAATGTTATGGTGGGCCACACATTTGGACCCACCTTATGAAACAGATTGGCTGGAGTGCCACACACCAGCTATATAGCTGGTGTATGTGACGTCACCAAGTTATGTGGGCCCCACCTGTTTCACCCTCGCCATCCATCTATGGGACCCACCATGATGCTTGTGTTGCATCCAAACTGTCCAACCATTTTGAAAAATAATTTTATAGCATGAGATTAAAAATGAGACAGATCTAGGATCAGTTGGACCACATTACAGAAAACAGTGAGATTGAACGTCCACCATTAAAACCCTTGGACTACAGGGTTTAGACCATTATGATATTTTTTTCCTCTTAATCTAGGTCTTTAAGACCTTATGATTAGATTGGGTGGAAAATAAACTTTATGGTGGGCCTTGTGATTTATTTAACAATGAGAATTATTATCTCCATTGTTATTTGTGGTATGGTCCAAATGATCCACCAATATGATTTTTGGGGATGTATGAGGCCCATCTTGATTTATTTGTGGCCATCCATTGAGGCCCACCTTGATGTGTACAAGGCCCGTTGTTGAGGCCCATCTTGATGTGTATAAAGCTCATTGTTGAGGCCCACCTTGATATTATATAAGGCCCATTTGATGAGACCCATCTTGATGTATTTTGTGGCCCGTTGTTGAGGCCCACCTTGATATATATGAGGCCCGTTGTTGAGGCCCACCTTGATGTGTATAAGGCCCATTGTTGAGGCCCACCTTGATGTATATGAGGCCCATATGATGTATTTGAGGCCCGTGGGTCGAGGCCCGATAAGATGTATATAAGGTCCATTTCGATGTGTAATTCCACCATGGTTTATGTAATGATGTTTATGGCAAGCCGTGCCTTGGGAACAATGATAGTTCGACGTCCACATTATAAGAATAATGTTGGTTAAATGTCGCATTATAACTCTCCCTAGGGCCCATTGATAGGCCCATACTTATTGTGTGTACGTCATCTAGGCCCATCTTCGTTGTGAGGATAGTTCATCACCTTATAACATGTTTAGTGTAACTCCATGATTCATGCCCATACGCATCATATGTATGCTTGATATGAGTAGTGACTGATCATATCATATGCCATTAGGCAGACTATTCATGGGACTCACCGATAGGAGTTACTCACATGAGCGCGCGATACGCGCAGGATTGCTACATGATTGGACAGTGTGACTCATGCATCTCGCATATGTGTGACATGATCATTGTACGCCCTAGTGACATCAAGGTCGTGGCCTCCACAGGCACATCATGGATGGCCAGATGGGACACTAAAAATACTTGGTTCTAGCACTATGGGCACTTAGGATGTCCTTGGGTGAAAGTCCCAGAACCTCCGAGGCTAGGAGACGCCCCAACGTCTAGACCGAGTGGAACATGAGCGCTCGAGTGCCGAATACCAGTAGGCTACGTCTCCCACTGTGTCGTGGTCGGTTGGGAGGGGGTGTGGCCTTATCCGCCTGAGTGAGGGGGCTGTAAGCTAGGCTGAGTTTGATCAGCTCGCAAATGAGTTTGCTATCAACGAGTTGGGTAGGTATTGGCGGACTTGGTCGG
Source organism: Magnolia sinica (assembly GCF_029962835.1). NCBI lineage: Eukaryota > Viridiplantae > Streptophyta > Magnoliopsida > Magnoliales > Magnoliaceae > Magnolia > Magnolia sinica. Next base: position 15,782,048 of record NC_080575.1, on the reverse strand, counting down.
GCGGATAGTGTGGTCTCTTCCACTCAGTGTTTGTGCGGCTAGGGAGGCGGCGATCGGTGTGGAGTGTAATAGACCCCAGTGATTCCCCAGAGAGGAACAGTACCGATATGTGGACTTGATATGAGGACTGACATGATATTATGACACCCCATCACTGCTATCACATGTGGGCGAGCGTACGTGGGCGGACACTGAATGTGGGCCGGTGTGATGTGGGCGGGGCTGGATGCTGATTATTGAGCGGAGTTGCATACTCATTCATTCATCCATTCACTATCCACTTAGGTGATGGTGCGTAACTATTTGTTACGTGTACTTTCGTAATGACTAGGATTTCGTTTGGGGCATGCGACTAACCTGAGATCGGAGTTTACCACATTGTGTTTGACTATCCAAATTTAGGTATAGGACTTGGTTTGGATAGAATTCCCTGTGATGGACCCCATAGCTGCGATACTATGTACTATCATCCCAACTTCACTCCAACTTGGTCATTTCCTTCGCATCGCATATTGCATGTCATCCACGGCATATGACATTTTGGATTGCTACGTTTATGCACTTATATGGCTTAGACAGGACTTGTTAGGATTTTCATATTGCATTGCATCCGCAGATATATGATATTTGGCTCATTATGATCTGCATTGTGTACCCTAATATTATATGACTCATGGACTTACCAAGATATTTTCGCTTACTCGATATTATATGATTCATGATCTTGTCGGTATTTTTGCTTATTTCGATATCTATTGTATGATTTATGGCATTATATTATATACTTGACTTATCTTGCACACACACTTTCACCACTCACTAAGCTTTTTATAAGCTTATGCACGATAGATGCGTGCGGTGGCGTTAGGTTGCAGGCGTCAAGCATGGAGCGTGCAACTATCTTCTAGAGCCTTGACTTGATATATATATATATATATATATATATATATATATATATATATATATATATATATATATATATATATATATATATATATATATGTATTTTCCTTTCAGTATTGTATTCAAATGTTTATATTAGTGGACATGTGATGATGATGTTGCCTTTGTGATTTGGGTATACTTGTGGTTGTGCTTATTACGAGTTAAATGTACATTGGAAAATCCTCCTTGTAGGATCCCAAGATCGGAATCTAGCGTATGGACGCTAGGGCTTTTGGGCTCAAATGGTCGAGTGTATTTTTTAAGTTTATACTGATTTGTACATACGCTCTGGCTTGGGCGATGATTTAGGGTTTAAGCTAGGTTAGGTTAGGTTTAGGGTTTAGGCTAAGGTTTGGGCTAGGGTTAGGTTGGGTTTAGGGTTTAGGCTGAGGTTATGGTTCAGACTGGGATTAGGGTTTGGTTTGGGGTTCGGATTAGGGTTTTACACTGAGATTAGGGTTTGGTTTAGGATATGATTAGGGTTTCCGGATTGTTCTAGTTCTCTCAAAATGTTAGTCTGGGTGGGGTGTCTACACCATGAAATATATGGAATTGACTGTAAAGTGAAGGGGAATCGCTGGGATTGACCGTGAAATGCATGGAATTGACCATGAAGTGAAGGGAATTGACCGTGAAATGCATGGAATTGACCGTGAAGTGAAGGGAATTGACCGTGAAATAAATGGAATTGACCGTGAAGTGAAGGGAATTGACCGTGAAGCGAAGGAAATTGACCATGAAATGCATGGAATTGACCATGAAGTGAAGGGAATTGACCGTGAAATGCATGGAATTGTCCGTGAAGTGAAGGGGAATCGCCGGGATTGACCATGGAATGCATGGAATTGACTGTGAAATGCATGGAATTGACCATGAAGTGAAGGGAATTGACCGTGAAGTGAAAGGAAATTGTCGAAATTGACTGTGAAATGCATGGAAATTTATCGTGAAATGCACATGTAACATCCTGGATTTTCACTGTTTTGGATTTTCAAAAAATTCTTAAATTTTTTTAATGTAATTAACTTATATTATCACTTATTGACCATTGACACTCAATGTTAGTTTTTACATGGGTGATACCAGTAAAAAACCGCACAAGTCTGATTAATCAACTGTAAGAAGCCAACGTATCCGCCCGATCACTTGAACATCAAGTTTAGCCACATGATTTACTCACGTAGGGCCCAAATCTAACCGACCCATCGCTAACTAATCAAGACAATCATAACTAAATTAAAGATCTAACCGAAGCCGAGTCAGATAAGGCCCGGATCTTGACTAATAGACCAAATCAACCCCGTTACTCTTTTAGCCTAAAACCGACGGTTTAGAGTAAACATGACCAAATCTCCACTTTCACTACTTATAAATAGGCCACACTATGAACATAGTTAATCCAAACCCTAATCATTGCCCACGAGAAATCTCAATACCTAATTCATTTCAGAAATGCCCCGATTTTTCGAACAAGCTCTAGACCGCTCGTTGGTGGGCCACTAGTTCCAAAACTATAGAATAATGTCCGTCTTACTGGGCTTGACATCCATCGCGGGAGTCGGACCTGGGTACTGTCCAGAACCGCTCAACTTGAGCCAAAGGACGAGTGCATGAGAAGTGCAAATACCCTAAAGGAAGAGGCTGAAACTTAAGTGAATTGGGTCGTCCACTCTTATGCAAAGTTGAGGATTTCGGACCGTCGGTTTACGACCAAACTTCACACGTGGAGTAAGGATATTTTCCTACTCATATCCATATAGCCGCGGCCCCGATCGACCATCGGTGACCATTGAACAGACTTCTAATCATATCCGTCGATCGACGCATCTAAATGGCTGGCCGAACATGTCCATACATAGATCATCATTAGGGCTAACTATCCTACGGTGTATATCAATATGTACACCCCGTAGTGGGCCCTAGAGGCTAGAAAAACCCTCTCATAGGGCTAGTATAGTAAAAACCCAACCCTTGGGGCCATTTACACCAAATCTGGCATTATAAAAGGGCCTCATTTGGGCACCCCCTCTCCCCATACGAATTTGCCTCAGAGCAAGAGAAGAAAAACAGGAGAAAGGACAAGAGAGAGACCTTGGGGTATGGGTGTTGGTGCACCTCCGCCCTCTCATCCTCTTTTTAGCAGTCTCGCCATAGCTGGAGTCGTCGTTGGAGCTTTCCTGACAATGGTTGGAGGTAAGTGTTGAATCTCAAATATAATTTAGGGTTTCAATAGTTGTTTATCTCAAATCTCATAGGCTTGTATGTTTGTTTAGGTCTTTCAACAATTTTCTCTAAAAACCTAACCCTATGAGCTCAAAATTGGAGATTCCTTCTTAAAGGTGCGGACTATTATTCTTAGGTGGCCTAACACCAATTTTAGTATGAATCGAATGATTATGTTTGATTGGGTGATGTATTTGGATATTCTAGAGAAAATTTAGGCAAGACCTTACATTTTAGATTCTTTCAATCAACATAGAATGATTATGTGATGTTTGTTGTTCCTCAACATTATTGGGCATGAATTTGATGATTGTTTGTTCATTCCTTGCTTGATTTTTGTACAATGCTTCCTTATAACATGTATGATACATTAACCATTGTGTATTTTGTACTATGAGATACATGAAATTCTTGGCTTCCTTACTAACCCACACAACACACTTGCACATTTATTTTGTAATAATGTCAGTGGTCGCATTTATAGAGAAACTTGAATTTGCAAAATGATAAACCCTAATTTGTTGAAGTGCTATTGAATACCATCAAATCCATAGGTTGCTCAGGAAACTGAGGTGAGAGAAGGTAGTCCTGTTGGTAGGACTATCCTGAGGCTAGACCAATGGATTTGGGTGGATGTGAACGGGCAATAGTAGTTGGACTACATGAGTCGCTTGTACCCGATGTCGTCCGTCACGTACTAGCCTAAACTCGCACGGTCTAGTCCACTTACTGACCAACCATGTTTGTTAATCATGTCTGCTCATGCTTGTATGGAACTTTGAACACCCTTCAACCACTGAAGCCCATTGATAACCATCTAAAACCGATCCATTGACTGAAGAGCCAGGCATGGTGGAATGGGACACTGTGTCCAATCTGTCGGCCTATGCTGGGGTGATGAGCCTCCCCGTAGTAACTGTAAGCCATCCCTCTTCTCAGCACTCCCCATGTGCTTGAATCGGGGATAAGGAACCCGATGGGATCAATGATCACGGGATTCTAGCCTCGCACGTTGAGGGGTCTTGGCCTCGCAACTAGCTGAGGGCAATGATACGTGGGGTGTACCAGTTTTCCCAATCTGCTGGATGAACGAAATTAACTAAATACTCGGCTAACATTATTCACACATTGCATTAGCTAGGATTTGGCGACTCAGTAGTTGAGGTCACAATGAGGGAATGTTGGTCATATGTGATCGTTAGATGAAGTCGCTCGAGTGAGTGTTGTTGCAAGGTCATGCATCATATCATAATACATGTACATGCATTAACAAGACTAATTTGAAATCTGTGAATGTATGCCTTTTATTAAATTCATCATATAATTGTTGCTTGTTGTAACTTAAGGCTAATAGTAACCACTGAATTAGATACTTACTCCCACTCTGGGATGGTGTTTTAAAACATTAACTAAACCCTTTACTAGATACAGCTGAGGCGGAGCTCGACAAGCCGAGCGAGGTGAGCAAGGATAGGGAAGAGGAGTTTCCCTACTTCCAGACTTTTGATGGATCCTTTTAGTATGAGTTTGGGCTACGGGGGTATGGACCAGGGCCCTGGTTACTTTGTGGTTTGGATATTTTTACATTTAGTAGCAATTGATCGCTTTATGATGTACTTATGCTTCATGCCTTGCTAAATCTTCCATTGTTTATGAGATCGTCCAAATGTAATTAAAATATGAAGCCCATTAAGGCACCCATGACATCTAGGAATTCAGAGCCGAGTTCTTACATGGCCCTATAGAAAATCCGGGGTGTTACAAACATGGAATTGACCATGAAGTGAAGGGAATTGACCGTGAAGTGAAGGGGAATCGCCGGGATTGACCATGAAGTGAAGGGAATTGACCGTGAAGTGAAAGGAAATTGTCGAAATTGACTGTGAAATGCATGGATTTGACCATGAAGTGAAGGGAATTGACCGTGAAATGCATGAAATTGACCGCGAAGTTAATGAAATTCACCACGAACTGATTGAAATTGACCGCGAGTGAATGAAATTGACCGCAAAGTGAATGAAGTAAATAAAATTCACCGCGAACTGATTGAAATTAACTGCAAAGTAAATGAAATTGACCGTGAACTGATTGACCGCGAAGTAAACAGAATTCACTGCGAAATAAATGATATTGATTGCGAACTGATTGAAATTGACTGCAGAGTAAATGAAATGGATTTTTGACCATCGACCTAATGGAATCTTGGAAAATAACCAGGTTGGTTGCCTAAGGTAGCTTCTCCTACCTTAAAATCATATATGGTATGTTAAGTAACTCATCTTGGTTTAGAAGTATGCTTGTTAAATGAATAAAGAAAGAAATGAATAAAAAGAGAGATTTTTTTTTATGTGATTATATAAATATGTATTAGAGAAAATTGTTGGAAGGAAAAAGTTCTCCATTAAAAAATAAAAATAAAAATGGCAGCCTGCTTTTGTGGACTGTTTTGACCGTACGTGTTACATCCAAACCGTCCATCTATTTGACGAGCTCATATCAAGGCTTGAGACGAAAAATAAGACAGATTTAACTATCAAGTGGACCACACTGTAAAAGGCAGTGGGGAATTGAATTACTACCATTGAAACCCTTTTAGGGGTCACAGAAGTTTTCGATCATTATGAAATTTGTTTTTCCTCTTCATCGAGGTCTTTGTGACCTTATGAATAGATTGGATGGAAAATAAATGTCATGGTGGGCGCTACAAAATTTTTAACAGTGAAAATCAATTTTCTTGCTGCTCTTTGTGGTGTGGTCTAGTTGATCTTTGCATATGATTTTTTTTTTTTTTTGGGGATAATGCTCCGAAATGATCTCGAAATATGTTCTCCTACCTTAAAATCATATATGGTATGTTAAGTAACTCATCTTGGTTTAGAAGTATGCTTGTTAAATGAATAAAGAAAGAAATGAATAAAAAGAGAGATTTTTTTTTATGTGATTATATAAATATGTATTAGAGAAAATTGTTGGAAGGAAAAAGTTCTCCATTAAAAAATAAAAATAAAAATGGCAGCCTGCTTTTGTGGACTGTTTTGACCGTACGATCTGAAAATTTTAATGGTGTGGCCCATTTAGTTGGATCAATGGTTCAGATTTTTTTAGCATAGACTCCTCCTGTCCAAATTTAAAATCAGAGGATACCATGCAGCATACTCCCGCGGAGGATCGTATGAATCCTCGATATTGGATGAGAAAATTATCACTGTAGACACCACCTTTTATCCAGCGTCTTCTATGGAAGATCCAAAACTTACCAAGGTAAGTTTTGAATTCTTCATAAAAGACGGTGGATAAAAGATGGGATCTACAGTGATAATTTTCTCATATCGGTTGGGAAGGTTCTCGCGATGGAATTTACGACGCGACCACGTCTTTTGACGGTAAAGAAGGGTTTCTAACATTGATAAGTGGGGCCCGTTTTCTGGTAATCCAAACCATTGGTGTGCTGTTTCCTGCAACGAATGGATCATGCCTTTAAAATCTCCTCAATAAGATAGTCTTAACCTTTGCACTTGTGTCCTAGACATGGACGGTTGAGAAAAGAGATACGATGGAAGTCCACATTCGACTTGGAAATATCCTAATATTGATGGTTGGGATCTTCCAATCCGCTAGAGGAATGCTCGATCCAGGAGGCTGATCAACAGAACAATGGTCTGGATTACAGAACCGTGGGACCCACTTGTGAGAAAAAGGAATCGAATTGGGCGGTGACCCTCCACTACCAAGTTGGTGGTGGAAAAGCTCTGTGAGTCCCACTAAGATGTACGTGTTTTATCCACGCCGTCCATCCATTTTGCCAGCTCATTGTAGTACACTACACGAAAAGGGGTGACTGACCGCTTGTTTGAAAACTTCTTGCGGGCCCACCTCAATGTTTATTTGCCATCCAACCTGTTCATAGAGCCGCACGAATATCAGCTTGATCAAAAACTACCGTGGCCCTGAGAAGTTTTCAACGGCTGGCATTCAATCTTCACTGTTTCCTGTGGTGTGGTCCACTTGAAATTTGGGTCTCACTGATTTTTAGGCTTATTTCTCAAAATGAGCTGAAAAAGCAGATGAACGGCGTGGATAAAATGTATACATCATGATGGGGCCTCTGACTTGGTTAGTGGAGGGATCACTACACTGCCTATTGGTCGGATGGGTCCACGATAACGTACTCTCTTGCCCGTTCACTGCATATATTACGAGAATAATGGACGGCTAGAGATGATCATCCATCCATATTCAACACACGCCTGGGACCCATCTAATGAGTGGACCCTCTCTGTTTTTGGGCCCCAGAATATCAGGTGGACCACACATATGACACGAGTGCCCATTGGACATGCTTGGTTTTTAGGCAAAGTCTCTCCGCCCCACACGTGCGAGTTATAAGGTGGGGAATTATTTCATACTCTGCTAGCGTTTCATACTCAGGCACCGTAGATGTACACGTGGCATGGACTAATTCAAATTTACCTTCATAAATTTTAGAGCTCGATGCAACTAAATCACAAACCCAGAATCAGATTAATTGAACAATCCTAGCCTCTAATTCACTTGTTCGTTAAATACAAGTATTGAATTTTTTTCCATTGTCAACCGTCTAATAAATATCCATAAATCTTATAGTTAGACAATCAAATAATTTTCGGTTTTTGTTTATGAAACATCTAAACTGAACCCCACAATTTAGCCAGCTCCATTGAATTGCTTGCACGCCACTTGTGTAATTTGTTAGTGCCTTAGCATCATCCATCACACTCCACCAGAGTATCAAAGATTTTTCCTTGATGAAGAGCAACGAGTGTGCTGAGGGCGGAAACGGATTGCCTGGTGTGCCCCACACCACCTGATGGTGTGTTGACATTGAAAAGTTCTGTGAGCCCCACTATGATGTATGTATTATATCCACACCGTCCATATAATTTACGATATCACCTTAGGGTACAAGCTCAAAACTAAGGGAGATTCAAACCTCAAGTGAACCACACCACAGAAAGATTGGAGATTGAATGCCTACCATTGAAATCTTCTTAAGGGCCACATAAGTTTTAAATCAAGCTTATTTTTGTTTTTTTCATCCAGGTCTGTGTGAACTTATGAACAGTTTTGGATGCAACTAAACATCATGGTGGGCCCTAGAAAGTTTTCAACAGTGGGAGTCATTTTCTCTACTTCTTTCTGTGGTGTGGTCCACCTAAGATTTGGATATATCTTATTTTTGGAGTTACACATCTAAAATAATCTCACAAAATGGATGGACGGTGTGGATATAATAAATACAACATGATAGGCCCACAGCACGTAGCCACGTCAACACACCGAGGTCGGTGGTGTGCGACACACCACGCAATCAGTTTCCAGTATGGACGTGGATGGGTCTGAGTTGTCATTACTGATGCGTATGGTATTGCCTAACAGCAAATGTGTAAGCCCGTGGTTTGTGCCTGTTTGTAATCAAGGCATCGATGGACACGTGTAGAAAAATCTGACCATTCATTAATGGACATCTGTTTGGTGATCTTCAACCGTTTAATACCTCTTTTTTTTAATGCCAATGAGCCTAGACCTCTTGTACTTGCACACGTGCACTAGGTACGCGTGTCGCCTCTTCACTGCGTTTGGTGGCCTCCCACAAAAATGACACGTGTAAAAATTAAATTGGTCTGCTCATCAATTGAATCATGCAGGTAGCGAGCGACCTGGCTGCAGCCGCTGAACCAGCCATGTGGGTGGGACCCCGACGACGGGGCCACTTCCATCCGCCCGTCTCCAGAGGTGTACACCGGTCGAACTGAGTCGAGCTGGGCATAGCTGGACTCAGCTTGGCTAGTAGCTGACCCCAGCTCGAATTTAGCTTGGCTCGATCCTCAAGCCTGACTAGCCAGCACGGCTCGGTTCAATCAATAGGTTGGGCCAATTCGAGATAAGTTTGAACCATGATCGAGTCACTGTGGCATTTTCACAAACACATGGAGTGCGCTTTCAATATCTTACTATATATAAAATGACTACAGTTATTTACACGTATTTCATCAAACACCTTATTGGCAACATCAAAATCAAGAAAAAATGATATTTGTTTCATATATATACCTTCCATGCCGATAGTCGACACTTTGTTGAGTCATTTCATCAAACACTTGGTGGACAACATCAATATTAAAGTAATCGAGTCACCAAACTAGTTTGATCCAAGTTGGATTCGAGTTACGTTTTGATCTGAGTCTAGTCGAGCTCAGGCAAGCTCGAACTCGGTTTGAAATTTTTTCGAGCTCAAAAAATCAGCTCAACTCGAACCCAGTTTCAAATCGAGTGAGTTAACTGAGCTAACTCAGTTCGCGTACAATGCTATCTCTAGCCACGAATGGACAGTTTTGTGGCTGGGCCCACCATGATATATTTATTTATTCATGTTGTCCATCCCTTTTATGAAATCATTTTAACATCATTTTAAAGTATGTGCACAAAAATGAGGCAGCTCCAGCGCTCAAGTGGACCACGCCAAATAATAAGCTTGGTTGTATTAAATGCACAAAGCATTAAATACCAATGCATTAAATTCAAGAATAATATGTGGTGTGGTTCACTTGAGTGTTGGATCTTCCTCATTTTTGTGTACATACCTTAAAATGAAGGGATAAAATGAATGGACAACATGGATAAACATATACATCATGGTGGGCACACCTACATAACTGCCCGTTCATAGTTGGAGAGAGGCGAGATAGGACGCAATCCAAGTCCCCTCAATCTATGCATTGCATGTCCACGTTGTCCATCTATTTTGCTAATATATTTCAAGGCATGGTCCTAGACCTAAAGCCAATATAAATTTTAGGTGGACCACACTACATGAATCAATGGTTGTTGGTCAATGGTTGTTGGCCACTAAAAATCTTTTGTAAGCCACAAAAGTTTCAGATAAACCTAATATTTATTTGTATTTTTCTTTCATCCATGTCCATGTGACCTTTAGGTTTGGATGATAAATAGATATTACAGTTGACAGTTTTTAATGGTGGGCATTCAATGGGTTTTGTTTCTTGTGATGTGGTCCACCCAAATTTTATATCTGCTTTGTTTTTGGGAACATGTCCTAAAATAAGATGGCAAGACAGATGAGTAGCATGAATATACCATGCATATATCATTTTGGACCTTATAGTAAGGTCCCAACTACATCATTGGTTATGTGGTTGCAGCCAAGTCACACTCATGCATGTATATTGAATGTAGACCGTATAAAAGGGTGCATTTGATTGCAACTTCAGTAAACATTGCCTGGCTTTCGCTTAAAATAATTTCTACTCGAGCTCACTACTCCAATATGAAAAAAATTTATAAAAGGAGTTTCCAAGGACTGCCTCTAGGGTGGTCAGTGGGTCACGTTTGGGTCAGATCCTATAGTAACTACACTTGGGCTAATAAGGTTTGGGTCTTGGTGGGTGTGAATCTTACTCCTGGCAGCTTGGGTCCAAACCCATGTAATTTTTTTTTGAGATATGAGCTTGGTTCAGGCTGAAATAAGAACATTTACATTGGTGGTGCCTTGCTAATTGATGGATTTGATCGTGCACACATGTTCTACTTTAACATATGCATAGTGTGCAAGTGAGCTCTCTTATATTCGTGTGGATTAAAAAACATCACTTCGTTGTAAGATAATTATAGTATATTCAATAAATATATTAGTATTTTGAAAATTAATTGGAGCCAATTGGACCGGACTTTACCTGACCTGACCCAATTTGAATTGGATTTAAGTTGATTGACTCGGCTCGTCTTGGCTATACTTGGATTTTAGCCAATTAATCCAAGAAGGTGAGAACTAAGCTCAACCCGTTGTGTTACGGGTATAAAAAAACAGGACCCAAGCTTATTCGGTCGAGTCCATCTGTGTACCAACAGGTATGAGTGCTTGTCGGCAACTCTGCTTGTTTGTAAGTGTGTCAATCGGCCAATTGTTGGGACCATATGATGGTTAGTTAAAGTCCATGTGGGCCATGCCTTTTATCCATAATTATAAGTGGGCCATAAGATTGGCTAGTCTCTATTATTGATTGGTCCAGCTGAGCCAATGTTGAAAATCAAAGACCCAATATCAAAGATGAATGGTTCAATTGAAAACATATCGAAGATGAATAGTCATATTGGATTTTTATCAGTGAAGACTCATTTAATTAGTCCACAACTAAAAATCAAGGCTCTAATTGAACCGATATTGAAGATTAATAGTCTGATCATCAATGATGACCCAGTCAAACATTTGATAAGTGAGTCAACTACAACATTCATCTCGGATTTTGCCCTAATTAGACCATGCATCTTTAATATTAATCCAATCTTTTTGTCAACCTTCAACATCAACCTAGATGAACTGTTTATCTTTAGTACCAAACTAAGTAAACTATTCATCTCTAGTTTTAGCCCAAGTAGACCATTCCTCCTTGAACATCAATCCAATCAAACTGTTGACCTTTAGGCGGCGTTTGGATCATAAGTTGCTTATGATAAGCTACTTATGCCACAAGTAGCTTATTTTAGTCTATACCTACTAAGAGGATAAGTATGTTTGGTAAACAATATATTTATCCGCTTTTCCTCTCTACAGTGGCTTATGAAAAGTATAAAAGCTATTAAAAAAAAAAAACAATTGAAGTGGTTAAATAACTTTAAGTAAAAAAATTACTTATAACTAATCATAAATCACATTTACTTATCTAAAATAAGTCACTCATCCATTGTTGTGATTGGGAAAAGTAACTTATTTGGTGGTATCCAAACAGGCCCTTAAAAACCTGCTACTGACCTAGTCTCAACATTAGAAAGACTTGCAAGCCATTTGCCCATTCTTTCGGCATTCTTTATATATATATATATATATATATATATATATATATATATATATATATATATATGTGTGTGTGTGTGTGTGTGTGTGTGTGTGTGTGTGTGAAAATGCACAAGTGATGAGTTAAAACTACAACTTATTACAACTTATTGAAGGAGAAACAAACAAACAATTTTATTATCATGTTAATGCTTTAACTTTCATCTTTATCTTGCGGTTTGTAAAATACACACACGTGTGTGTGTGATAAAATTAGATTATATATCGGATTATAATGAAAACTTATTTACATATTTTGTAACATCAAGTCAATCAAGGTCTACTCAGTTGAGTCCTGGAGTCATCTCAATCCGGTTGGACATCTAGTCGAGTTTTGGGTTTCTTAAATATAACTTCTATTGGTGTTATACCAAACTTACCCTAAGGATTTTTTTTTTTAATTATTCACCACGGTAAGTACATATAAATAGGTAACAATTATTTACTAATGTAATTCCTAAACGAGGTTGATAATATGCTTTTTTAACACTAAAATTGGTAAGGGTTGTGAATTTCATGTGGGCCCACTGTGATGTACATGGTTTATCTATGACGTCCATCCATTTACAAGAGGCACATTTCTATCTCTTATTTGGTAATTAACATTTTTCAAATCCCTTTCACATTCTTTTGCTTCCATGTTCTTATCTTAGTTGAGATTCAAAATCTACTACATCCCTAATGATTTTTTTATCCGTTGTGGTGTGCAACCACAATGCAATTGACAGTTCCACTGCACTATTGTATGCCGAATGATGACGTGTTAGTACTTGTTGTCTTCGAAGTTCATTCATAAGAGGCGTGATTTTCCTTGAAGAAAACAAGGTAAACCAATTTGATTTTTATGCGCCACTAGGTCAAATTTTGTGTTGACTCCGTTGAGGTGAATACATGACATGAGCCATGCACTCTAGTTTCCTTGGATTCACTTATGACTCAATAATTCGAACGAGTCATATTCTTCTTCCTTTTTCCTTTTTCCTTTTTTTATTTATTCTTCATCTCCTCCTCTTTCATCGATATTCTTCTTCCATCTTCTCATTCCTTCTTCCTTCTCCTCCCCGTCCTTCTTATCCTTCTTCAAATGCTATGGCGGTGACATCATGTAGCTATTGTTGTTGCATGCTTACAATAGTTCACATTCGGCCCTTTTATAAATTTTTTTTAAAAAAAAAGATAAAAAAAAGATAAAGGGTGACTTTGGTACTTTGGCAGAGTATGATGATTTAAATTGGACATTAAGAAAATCTACAAGTGGCATATAAGAAACTCAAATTAAATTATGAAATTGTTGGCCATAGTTTAAATAGATTATTTTATATGAATTTATGCACCATTAATTTTTTAGGCAATATATCGTGGAATATGTGATAAACAATCAAAACAAAAATTAATTGATGGTTTTGATTTAACAAATAATTTTTTATCAGTAAATAGTTAATAGTCATTCAATCAAATTTGATTATGATGTGATGAACTATTTGTTATGGGTCAACCATGTTCAGGCAATTTAACTTGATCAGTACATCTCGTATATAATTTTTTTCTCACACACACACACACACTTAACACCCACCCACATCACATGGGCACTCAATCCCTGGTCTCAGTGTTGAAACAAAGCCTGTCTACCATTGATCCATAGAACTAGACCCATTCATGCATATAACTTGTAATTACCCAGTGGTTACATAACGCATCAATTGCATGAATAACCATGCATGGATTTATGGGATATAATCCTACAAATAACAGTTGCCTAAAACATCGAAATGATCTGCATGAATCAAAATTTATAGGTCATAACCAGTGGAGTATGAGTGTCGAGTTTACCAACTTTGAAAGAGAGTGACTTAGCCAGTACAATCAACCCATTGAGTTAATGTTGCCATCTACTTCTTTATATCATCCGTTTTGACATGGTCATGTCTCGTTTTTAATTGTTTGGATAATATTTTCTTGACACGAAAAGTTAGAGAGTTGTTTCCAAATTTTACAAAATATATATTCTTTAAAAAAAAAAAATTTCGCCAGTGATGGTGGTTACCAACATTAGATCAAAGTGGTTTAAGAGGGATAGGCAATGAAAGGTGGAACCCATGTGATACAAGGTTCATATTCTATATCATTTTCATATTATAATCAATACAAATTATTATTCTTTCAAGCAATGGATGGTTAGTCATCCGATCAAAGTTATAATGAGATAGGTGGCTTGCCTTCGTCCGACATAATGGACAATGATCAATAAAAGAGGGCTCCAAAGTAGCTCAACCCATCACAATCACTCCCTCAGGAGTCTCCACACTAGACATAATTCATGTCCAAATGAAGTACTATGGATACTGCAACGCAGTCCAAGTGCACCACCTTATTACATACAAGAATCAATCACAACTGTAATGGGGCCCACTAGTATGCTCAATCTAAATATCCAACGGTTATATCATCCAAACAATTGATCATGTGTGGCCCACCTAATATAAATCTTTTATGTTAAATATGATAGACAATGATTACCTGCTTTCTAATATAATACTTTTATAAATTTACCATTTTCTAGACATTGATTGCATGTTGGGATCACGAAAGCTTTCTTTTGGAGTGGTCGGCAATCAAGGTGGGCACCTATAACGAATAATCCAAATCAATGATAAAACCCTTTTTATCTTGAGATGAATATGGATCGTGCATTTTTTAGACACAGATTACCCGCTAAGGGTGTCATGGGAGGCTCTTGTGATTTGAAGTTAGGTAAAGCCCACCATGATGTTTGTAAGAAATCCACCTTGTCCATCTGTTTGTCCATATCATTTAAAACCATGAGACCATAATCAAGGTGGATCCAAAACTCAACTAGAACATACGAGACGAAAAAAGTGAGGAAAGAAATGGCCACCGATGAAACATTCCCTAAGTTCACCTTGATGTTTCCATGCCATCCAAATTGTTCACAAGGTCATTCTCATTGAGACCATAAGAAACAATGGTGATTGAAAATCACACCATTAAAAACCTCATAGGGCCTACATTAATGTTCTTTGTAATTTTCATTTGTCACCCAACATGTTTATAAGATCACATATACTTGGAAGAAGGGAAACAACAAATATCAGCTTGACCCAAAACTTCCATGGCCTTCAATAAGTTTTATAATGGTTCGTGACTATCATTTCCCATGGTATGGACAGTGTGGATGTAGAATATATAAATCAAGTTGGGCTGCAACGAATCTACACCCATAAAATTTTGCTCCTCTGCCGTGAAAATAAAAGATGCATATGTTAACTTTGTATCATTAAATTGGTGGTGACTGTTCAAAAGTTCCAATAGGGTAGTTGGTCATGAATCCACCGTCCAAATCACTGACCCATCTTTAGATGGATAAATTTCACTAGAAGTTGCAATCAACTTAACGAGTTTTCCCTTCAAATCTAGACCGCTAACTACCATATTCCTAACCATCCGTTTATCTGGATCTCCAACAGGATTTGGTCTTCATATATGTAAAATCAGTGTCATATATGAGGAGAATGAGTGACCACCATTTTTTAAAAATGGTTCGTAACTCACATAGAGCCTTTCCAACCATTATAAAGGGTGGGATATTTCGATGCTAACCTAGTGATAGAGTCTCAAACCCTAGCCGTCTCAATTTGTCTTCCTTCTCCTCTAAAATTGGTGAAAACTAGCCAATCCCACATTTTGAATCAAAATATTCATTTGGAATAAATATTATATCAAGTAGAACCCACATTTACAAGACAATGAAATTGTAATCAATGGACCATGTTCACAAATGATGTCGGGCACTTATACGGTGTATTTAGATGGACGGCGTGGATAAAACACATGCATCACTGTGAAATGCACAAATATAGTGGATTTCTAAATGTACCACAAATCTTATAATATTTACTTTTGTGACTAGATGGTACGATATTGGGATTAACTCAATTCTTACTGTTGTTTCCAAACCATTGATGAAATTTGCATAGGACCAAATGTAATGCTAAACCACCTAATTTCATGAAGAAGTACCCCATAAAGATAAGGTAAAGAGGGACTCAGTGCTCTAGCAGAGCATGATGATTTATATTGGGCATTAAGAAATTCTACAGGTGGCATGTAAGAAATTCAATTTGAACACAACAAAATCAATGTCCTTAATCTAGATGGATTGTTTATATGAATTTAAACACATTTTAAATTTTAGTTCATATATTAATAATATTTAACAAAGGATTAAAACACAAAATAATTGTCAATTCATATTCAACATTGAAAATCATATTAATTGCATGAATAACTAGACATGTTTTAATATCCCATAATTCTACAAAATACAATTCATTCAGGACATTGAATCGATCCACCCAACTCAAAATTTGTAAATAAAAATGAGTTGAGTTCAAGTCTTGAGTTTGCTAACCTTGAAAGAGAGTGATCCATTAGTGGGGTCAACTCGGTGAGTCTGCTATATATGGTTCATAGGAAAAATAAAAGAGTGGCTTCACACTTTCACACTTAATAAATAAATAAAATCGTGATATGATCGTCATAATCACTTGATCAAAGTAATTTAAGAACGATGGGTAATGAAAGTTGGAGCCCATGTTGAAATTCTAGACCATCTTCCTACTATAATTAAGACAATCTATTATTCTTTCAAGTCGTTGCATGGATGGTTCGCATTATCCAATCAAAGTATTTTTGAGATGGGTGGGTAACTTTTATCCAAAGTGATGGACAATGATCAATGGCTCTCTAACATGGTAGTTTCATGGGTTGTCCATTTCCTAGCCATTGATTGCATGGTTGGGATCATGGATTTCTTTTCAAGTGGTCAACAATAAAGGGTGGGCCCATGTGATGGATAATGCAAATAACTGTTAAAACCCTTTATTGCATGATGAATATTAATTATACAATTCTTAAACACAAGTGAGATGAATGGGATTGTTGGATCATTGTAATGCATTTCCGAGGAATCAACGGTAAAAATTTGGACCCGTGCCATGGATGGTCTAGATATTCAATCATACATTTTAGCACAATAATTATGATTAGTACAATAAATATGGATTGCCTATATTTCAATTACAGTGATTAAAGGGAGAGAAATCATCTTAGTAAAGTGACTTTTGAGATGGATGGGTAATTAGAGTGGGCCTCTTATGTTGAACGACTCACGTCGATTGGGCCTTTCTATCATGGTCAATATGGACCATCCATAATCCCGTGTGTGGATCAAATTATTATAATCATTTGTGTTTTTTGAGAGATACTACTGAATAATGGGTGGAGTGTGCACGATGAATTGTTCATATTAACAGCTATTATTAACTCATATTTACCATTGTCTAATAAAAATTGATCATCGACGATCACGGGCCATTGAAGTCAACGACAAATAAACCATAAAAAGCTAGAATTCATAGATTTTTTTCCTTGTGAAAGCTAAAAATAGACCTGAACAAAAATTAGACTTTTTTTATGTTTAATGAGAAAACACAATGTGTTCCATATAAAATACTAAGAGCATGTTTGAATTCACATAAACGCGATAAAAAATAAACATATTTTGTATGTAAATTAGGGATGAAAGTTGGGCGGGTTCAACCCAATTGACCTGTGACCGACCTGACATTGGGTTGGGCTTGGGTAGGATGTATCGAGTCCGATGTCGGGCTTGGGTTATACAAACACCAACTCGATAAAACTTGGGTAAGGCTTGGGTTGAGGTCTTGGGTTGCCCGACCCAACCCGAACCCAAACAATATATAAGTTATTTATAAATTATAATTGAGTATGGATCATTTGTGGGCATAGGAAATTTGAGTGCTGCCGGGTCTCATTGGTCCACATCATTTTCGATGACTCAAGCTAACAAGATATGCCAGATTTTTCTCTCCCAGATAGATTGCATGCTACACAACACAACTTTTAAAGGAGTAGTTGTCCTATATTTTAATTGGCTTGTTTAGAAAGAATGAAGTTTTTTATGATAAATAACTATGTATATAATTAATAAAATTATAGATACAAAAAATAAGACCTGTATTGAAATATAATAGACTAATGTAATAATGAAAATATTAGCATGTATCTACCTGACCAACCCGACTAACTCGACCGAGCTCGCTTGGGTTGGGCTAGGGTTGAGGTATAGTAACCTTGGGTTGGGCTAGGGTTGAGCACTAACTCGACCCAACCTGCCTCGACTTTTCATATTTGCAATGAAAATGAATCTCCCTTTCTTATGAGGAATTTTTTTCCGAAGTATTGGAGAAAAAACTGTACAAATTCTCCCAAACCACTACATTTAAAAGGTTGTTGATTCAATCATTGTATTTCCACTTGCTACATGTGAGGCCCACCATCAGTCAATCCCAACCATTTGCATTTTAGGAGTGGATTAGGTCTGGCCTTGGCCTCACCCAAGGCTTTGTTACCCCTACCATGGTGCCGAACTTGACGTATGCATTTTATATCTACATCGTCCATTTATATTGTCCTATCATTTTAGGGCATGAGCCCAAAAAATGAAACAGATCCAAATCTTATGTGAACCATACCATAGGGAAACAGTCATGATTGATCATTAAACACTTCTTGTGGGCCACATATTTTAGATCAAGTTGATGGTTGTTTTTATCCATTACAAACAAATAAATGTTCTTAGTGGTGGGGCATGCAATCACAACTGTTTCTTATGGTATGGTCCACCTAAGATTTGGATCTATTTCATCTTTGGGCTCATGCCCTAAAATGATCTTGCAAAATGGATGGACTAAGTGAATATAACACACGCATGTCAAGGTGGACCCTATAGTAAGGGCCCCGGGTGAGGCTACGTGGGCGAACCTAATCAGCTCCTTTGAATTTCTATGTGGGGCCATGGCCACTTCTAATCCTCTCCATTGCATTTCAATGTGGCCCATGGCTGATGGTCTTAACCATGGTTTTTTAAAGGTACGACGTCGCTAACAAAGTCTATTTAGGTGGAGAAAAATGTTTCATTTTCACCTTATCCTTGAAAGTGATAAGTTGAGTGTAATCATTTTGCACCTTCCCTGTGAAAAAAAGAAAAAAAGAAAAAAAGAAAAAAATCATTTTGCACCTTCCTTATGAAAAAAAAGAAAAAGAAAAAGAAAAAATGCACGTGTTAGCTTTCTATCATTAAAATCGTGGTGAATCTTAAGATGTAAAGAGGGAAAAAAAATGCACATGTTAGCTTCGTATCATTAAAATGGTGGTTACTCTTCAAAGGTTCCCACCAGATAGTTGTTAGTGAATCTAGACCGTCCAAATCACTGACCCATATGTGAATGGGTAAATTTCACTGGTAAGATTTCTGTTTGAATCTAGATCACTGAGTATTGTACTCTCAGCCATCCACTTGTTTAGATCTCCAATGGGATCCACAGTCTCGATTAGAGTTGGGCAAAACTGATCCGATGCAGTGGATCCGACCCGATCAAAATCGAATCGATGGTCTGGATCGGTGTGGATCGGGTAGCCCCATTCAGATCCGAATTCTTTTTGGGTCGAGTCCGGGTTGGCCTTGATCCAACCTGACCCGATTTGGAATCCGATCCGAGTGGATCTGATTCGGACCGATCCGACCCGGATCGGATATAAGTAATATCAATGCAACATCCCAAGATATAAGTAACACAACAGTTGCTTCTGTCTATGATTGATGCTCGAGCCCACATCCTGTAAAGAGATAGATTTCTTTAAACCCTTAAAAATCTCCATCGTGGCAACGGTCGACTCCAGCATTAGGTCGATATTTTCGTGTGTTGGAAGTCAAGGGCGGCGGGAGATGCGAGGTTAGGGATTCTCTCCATTCCTTTTTTGCTCTGAGATTAGGTCCGACATTGGCTGCTGGATGATGGAATCCACTTCTTTCCTTCTTTCCTTTCTCTTAGGTATGAGATCTGGTGGAGTTTTGTTTGTATAGAGAGGGAAGAGGCGATTATTGTTCGGGTTTGCCTGAAACCTCCCCCCTTTTTTTTTTTCGAATGAGAAGGCGCATTTGGCCCGGGTGAAACTAGAAGCTCGCCATGACTCAGACGCGAGAAGAGCTCCTCGAGGATGATCTCGAACAGACAGAGATGGAGAGAAACAATATATTTTTGTTTTAATTTGACCGATGCGAACCATGCCCAATTTGATCCGACTCGATTTTCCTGACCGAGTCGGACTCGAATCGGACCAGGTAAAACATATTTCGGATCGGTCCGAGTCAGGTGACCCGGACTCGGTACCGGATCGGATCGAGTTCGGGTCAGGCCATTGAGATTTCGGATCGGGCCGAGTTAGACCCAATCCAATCCGATCCGGACCGATGCCCAGCTCTAGTCTCGATAACAATAAGAGGGTGGCACGTATGAACACAAGTCTCCACCAACTTTCCATATGCCTACCTATTGCCTGCTGGGAGCGAATTAGCTATTACCTTAACCGTGTAGAGCTTACCTCGATGTATTTTTTGGATATTTATGCCATTGACATCTCAAATAATAAGAAGATCCAAATTTCAAGTGGACCATTAAAAGCTTTTTATGGGCTAAAAATGTTTTCAATCAAGCTAATATTTGTATTTTCTCTTCCTTGTTATATTTTTTTTTGACGTTATTAACGAGTTTAATTTCAAATAAACATTACATGAAAACCTTAAGATGGGCCATTTGGATTTTGTAATGGTGAGGCACTCAATCACTTATTCCTGTGGTGTAGTCCACCTGAAATTTAGATCTATGTAGTGTTTTGGATCTCATCAGATAAACGGATGAACAGCATGGATATACAGAAAATCATCAAGGTGGCCCCACAGTAAGGATAACACCTAATTCGCTCCCTTGCCTGAGGTGTGGGCTAACCCTTATGTTTATGAGAATTCTACCCCATCCACATGTTTTTAAAGATTGTGTTACAACCCGAGCCCAATAACAATATTGTGGTTGACCTGGATAGGTTCCAACTATATGCCTGTTTTTTACCTTCCATTTTCCTACTGTGTAAGCTCCTTTTGGTTTCGAACCTGCCTATTTTTTTTTTTTTTCGAAATCAAAGTTACATGGGCCTCACAAGGTTGTATTTATCACACCTACACCATTCATTCATTTGGATGAGATCATTTTAGATCTTGATCCAAAAATGAGTAATTTACAAGACCCAAATGTATGATACTGCAAATAATAACAGCGGGACGATGAGTTTAGAGCTACTGGAATGTTCACTTTTCATCGACTCTGTTTTTTGGGACACACGGTGTTCAGAACAAACAAATTTCATTTTGATCCAAAATTCTTGCGACTCCCGCAAGGGTTTCAATAGCAGGCATTCAATCCTCTACTGTTTTTCATGGTGTGAGCCACCTGAATTTTGGATCCATCTTATTTTTAATCTCAGGCCTTACAACGAGCGACGGTTTGGATATAACTCATGCCGGGTGACGGGATCCACAGGACTTGCTAACGTCAATAGATCCGCTAAGTTGCTGTTGGTTGCTGGTACACTAGCCAATTCGCTGCCTATTTTTGACCTTTGACCTCTATGCACTGACATGATTTTAAAAAAGATGGACGGAGTGGATTTCTCATAAACATCACGGTTGGCCGCACCTAGCTTCTGAGCATGGTCACATTTTTCTTAAATGGTTCAGAGCTCACAGTCTTAAGGTGAGATATTTTCGTGCTAACGTCGAGACGGAAACGGATTGGCTACTCCCCCTGACACCAGCTCCGTGGCTGGTGGTCGGTGCTCTGTGGGCTCCACCATGATGTATGTGTTTCATCCATTCCGTTCATTCATTTTTACAGATCATTTTATTGTTTAGTCCCAAAAAGGAGGGGGATATAAATCTCAGGAGGACCACACCACATGAAAACAATAGTGATTGGATATCAACCATTAAAATCCTCCTATGGCCCAATATGCTGTTTATTTGACATCCAATCTGTTGATTAGGTCATACATTCCCAGATCAAGAGAAAAAACAAATATAAGCTTGATCCAAAACTTTTATGGCGCCCAAAATGTTTTTAATGGTCGACCCTCATTCAACACTGTTTCCTGTAATGTGGTCCACTTGAGATTTGGACATACCTCATTTTTGGATTTCTATGTAAAATGATCTGTAGAAACAGATGGATGGCATGGATGAAACACATACATCATGGTGTGGCCCACATAGCACCGACCACCAGCCATTAGCTGGTGTCAGGAGGAGTAGCCAATCCGTTTCCCCTGGAGACGGAGGCTTAAACCCTAGACGCCCCCCATTTATTCTCCTTCCTCTCCAAAACCCTAATCTCTCCCTCCCTCCTTCCTCCTCTCCAAAACCCTATTCTCTCCCTCCCGCCTCTCTCTCTCCCTCTCTATCTCTGGCTTTGAATTTCGGAGGTAAGATTCTCATCCAAACCTTTATTTTCGCTTTTCGATCGCGTCTACCTCTCTTTCATTTCTTCAAATATGTAACTGTTTTTTCTAAACCCACCAGAGTGGGTGTTGTAAGTGGCTACTCATGCTCATCCACCGTTCATCGCCCTGCGGGTCTCGTATGAAGAGGCGAACTGATGATCGGAACCGTCTATCTTGTGTTTGTTAACGTGGATGAGACACTGTTCAAAACTCATTCCAACCCGTTGAATCTGACCGTCTGCACGGGTAACTGAACGCGGGACCGTTGGAGGGGTTTTTTCGACGGTTCGCAGTCAAATCCACGAGTCACTTGTTGGGGGTCATCCTCTCAGCAGGACCTGGAAGATGGACGGTTCTGATAACCCCACCTTCCTTGCATGTGGGCTCCATGGAGATTACTCAAGAGGGACTAACCCATGCAGAGTTGTTGTGAGTGGCCTCACGCTCATATAGCGTGCATCGCCCATAGGGCTCACACGTGGAGAAGATCTGACGATTGGAACTATCTGTCTTCTGGGTGCTATTGTGAATGGGCCACCCAGCGTCCAGAAATCATTTTATCCTGTTGAATCCGACCATCGATGTGGGTAAACATGGGACAGTTGGAGGGATGTTTTCAATGGCTTTTAGGCACCAATGAATCAAAGGTCAGGTAAATCCTCAGTGGGTTGTTGGTCTGGGCCATTTGGGGTTGTGCCTGAAAGATGGGACTTTTTGATCATCCCACCACCTCTGCATGTGGGCCCCATCTGGACTTTGGCAGAAGGAACAAACCCATGCACAAGAACGTTCATCTTTCTGTTTCTCCTCTCTGGGATGGGCAGTGGATGAGCTTGGCCAGCCTGTTGGGCCTTCAAGGCCCAGGCAATCTTGTCCAGGCTCAGGCCTGGTCCAGCAAATCAATGTTGTGGGCTCTGGGTGATCTGGGCCTTGTCAGGGTCTGGCCTTGTGATGGTCTAATATCCATGGAGTTATTTATGGCCTGTTTGGATGCCTGTAACTTTTCTAAAATGTAACTTTTCTAAAATGTAACAAAGTTACAGGTGACTTTGTTACAGTTGGTGTTTGGGGGAGGAAAGTCACAGGTAACTTTCTCTCAATCTGTGACTTTCTTACAGGAGAGAGGCGAAAATGATACAGGCACTTGAGTTGTTTTTCAAGTTACCTGTATCTTTGATACAAGTAACGGTTGGAAATTTTGAAATGAAAATTTTTGGAAAGAATCGCAGCTTCCCTCTCCAATGTCTCCATCTCCCTCTCTCAGCCTCCGTTTCCCTCTCTCAGTCTCCTTCTTCCTCTCCCAGTCTCCTTCTCCCTCTCCGATCCAGCTTCAGCAGGGTTAGAAAACCCCTTTCTTTCTTTCCTTTTTTTTGGTTTTCCTTTCCTTTCCTTTCTTTCTTTTTTTCATTTATTTTTTCCGTCAGGGTTGACGGAGGCAGTTTGGCTAGAGGCGTGGGTAATGTCCAATGGTCTGTGGGGTCCACCATCTTGGATCTTTTTCATCCATGCCGTCCATTCATTATTTTGGATCGTTTTAGGGGTTGATTCCAAAAATGAGGCATATCTAAATCTCAGGTGGACCACACCACACAAAATAGTAATGATTGAAAGTCCACCATTAAAAAACTCCTTGGGCCACTGTAATCTTTGTTTCACTCCTTGGGCTGATGACTTAAAATGATATAGAGTAATGGATAGATGGTGTGGATAAAACAAATACATCATAGTGGGGCCCAAATCTATTTTACATCATAGTGGGACCACACCACATGAAACAATGGTGACATAATGTATAGAATTTATATCAATGCCATTCCATTGTTCATTTTGTATAAGTGGGGCTTGTTGGTCAGTGCAACTTGTCCCCAAGTAGGTCCCAAATCTGTTTTAACATATGGTTTTTTAAACACTCCCAATTTCTATTTGCATTGAGATTCTTGCACGTCCTCAGGTGTTTTGAAATTGAGTGCCCACTGCATTGTTAACATATCCAGTTTCAAATAGTCCCAAGTTCCATTTGCATCTGGATTCTTGCCTGTTGTCAAATGGTGAGAAATTGAGGGTACATCGAAGTGTTAAGATAACTGGTTTTAAACCGTCCCTTGATATTGTTCTATTTTAATAATGTCCCATTTTGAGATTTTAATTGCTAATGCAGAATTTGGTAGAAGCAGCTTCCTATGCTTGTGATTTCTCTTTAACCTATCCTTACCAACAAGAGTCACTCCTATGGGAAAATTTTGCATGGATATCTTACTTCAAGTTTTTTTTCCTACATTACAAGCATTTCGAAAACGTGAGCCCACTTTTATGACCCACATGTTGATTTGTTTAGCCTAAGATTCAACCAAACTATTCATTTACATGGGCTTAATAAAATGGAATAATTTTATCCAATCTTTTTTTACGTGTTAATTTGATTTTTCAACGATTTCCTATTTCAAGATATACTTAGCGTGAATATGCAACTTATTACTTGTAATAAAGTTACAAGCTATCCAAACACAAAAAGTAAGTTACCTGTAAGTAAGTTACAACTTACATCCAAACAGGATTACCTGTAACTTTCTTCACCTGTAAGTAAGTTACATGTAACCTTCTTACAACTTAAAAAAGTTGCAGGCATCCAAACAGGCCCTTAATGTTTTGTTTTGGTTGCATGGTTTATTGGTGCTGAGGGAGATGTTACATTAGCTTTCCTTACCTCAATTGGTTCTTTTTTCCTTTTCCTTTTCTTTTTCACTTACAAAATTTTTATGAGTAGATGATGGAAAAACTGCGACAGAGAATGTTCTACAATGGTTATCATATAATATCTTCATTTATGTATTTAATGGATTGAATAAATTATTTGAAAGTTGTAACCGCTTAATTGGTCACCTGCAAATGGTTAGAAATGCTTGTAATATACTGATTAGGAATAATATGATCATGAACCTGAAGGCCAAGGTTTTTGTTTTGTACAAGCTGGGCCCATGGTTCAGCATTTTTGATTTTTTGTCTGATGCGACTTGTCATTGTCCATCAATGGATGATACCCAAAAAATCTACTAGAATTGAGGATCACACCCACTGATATTGGGCTGCTTCTCAGTTTAATGTGTACTGTCACTTTATTTCACTTAGCACTATTCACATGCCACAAAATTGAATGGTTAGGATTGGACTTTTTAATTTTTAATTTTTTGAGAGATGGAAAAAAAAACTTTATTAAGGCTGCAGCCAAGAAACAGAAAAACCAACAAAAGAGAAGCAAACAAGAAAATAAAACTATACAAACCGCACCCAAACCTAGTCCACAAAAAGGATCGAGGCCACCTAGAAAGCAAAACAAAATCCACCCCAGAACAACTACAATGGCCTCAATGAAACCCACTCTATCAATACAAAGCCCAACCCGACTAAGAACCCCCGAAGCGGAATGCTTCTCCTATCTGAATGTGCGATTAGTTCTTTCGAACGAGGC
The DNA here is from genome assembly GCF_029962835.1 of Magnolia sinica. NCBI lineage: Eukaryota > Viridiplantae > Streptophyta > Magnoliopsida > Magnoliales > Magnoliaceae > Magnolia > Magnolia sinica. The sequence goes on along the minus strand of NC_080575.1, from coordinate 15,756,093 downwards.
CGACCATAAAGACGCAAGCAGTGCTATTCTCCACCTGTGGGACCCAAATGAACCCCCTTTATCGCCATGCCAAGCGCTGAATAAGGCCTCTCTCAGTCCCAGCATTACCCAGCTAATGTTAGCCTTGCTGAAAATACTAGGCCAAAGATCCTAGCGAAAGCACAGTGAATAAACAGATGCTCCACCATCTCCTCTGCCTCCAAACAAAGAATACAAACATTTGGCAACACTATATTTCCGCCTCCTACTCTATAGGAGTTCCTTGTGGACAGATGGCAACAATATATTAAAGAAGAGGCAAAAGTGATTACAAGGAGTAAAGCATTGGTGAGTGATCCACTTGGTGCGAGCATTCCTCTGAGCAGTGAAACCCTTTCTTGCACTGGTTTGCATTTGTTTGCAGGCGGTGGTTATGCAATTAATTTTATTTTCCAGTTGGTATGGTGTGGTTTTTTGATCGTTCTGCCAATGTGAATCTTATGTCTTGACGAGTTCTGACCTTTTTTTAAAATTTTATTTATATTATTGGGGGATGGAGCCTGGATCCATGTCTTCATTAAAGGGTTGGATTCAAGAATTGCATCATAAGGCGCCATTGCATGGGGGGTTCATAAGCCTTATATTGCTATATGTCTTGAATCTATCACGATAGCTGGGAATCTTCAAGGATGTGGAAAATTGAACACCATGGAAGTAAGGTCCAAAGGTGGAACTCTTTCACTTCTTCGTGGTTCTCCATGTTATTGGCGTTGATTTCAACTTCTTCTGCAATGGTGGATTTGTTGCTTTTGGAGATTGGATTGTCAACCACATCTCCATTGGGTGGGCCTTTATTGTCTTGGATCCCCCCTCTATTAAGCACTATAGGAGCCAACCTGCACTCGACCTGGTGACAACCCTAACTCTTAACAGGACTCCATGCTGCCAAAAACACACACCAGAATCCTGTGCACGGAACACGACCACATGGCTATATAAACTAAAAGTAAACAAAAGAAAATCTGGAAAGTATGTCCGAGCTTCTACTTCACTCCAGATGCCTCATACGATTTGGTTGGGCTCTACGTGCTATTGTGGGATCTGACATGACTTGTATATGCAAAGCCTTCTAAACTAGCATCTAGCACGACTTTAGGACCGCAAACAACTGTTGACATGTGTGGCTGATCTCAGTATCAATTGAAACACGTGAATGGTCTGATTGGATGTTGGCTCTCATAGCCCAGTCTGGTCTTTGGTCTAACACGGATCTGTGGTTGGACCTTTGGTACGTCCCAAATTATCACTCAAGCCGCTTTTTGGACTTCTGGTCTGGGCCATGTCTACAGTGAGTGGTTGGATGGTCCGGATTTGGGCGGTTGGATCTTACAGATCTTTGATCAGGACCCTTGGACGGGCCTGTTCTGTGCCTGATGTGCATTTCGATGGTTGGTTATCAATATAATGCTGCGTTGACCCCATCTTATGCTCAATTTTTCGAAATAGTTGTACCTTTATTTTTCTTTTTTCATTAGCGCCTTGGTCTCTGAAAGAATGAACCCATTTTAGTGTCATGTTGAAATACTATGGCTGTATTTTGTCTTAGTGGCCACTATGATTTCTTGAGTCGCATGTTGAGTGTCATGTTTGATAGGCTTTCTGACGAAATGGTAGGTTCTATTGCGGGACGCAGCGACAATATGTCAGCTGGTTTTTGCCAGTAATCCAGATTAGCTGCATGTCGAGTGCCATCGCTCATCTGGATCTGATTAGGGTCTAGCTCCCTGCTGTCCTTGTATCTTGTCATGAGCATTTCAAACTGTTTTGACCCCAAAAATGTTGTATCGTGCTTGAGAAACAAAACTAGAAGCACCTACTTCTCTGATCAATGAAGTAGAAGTACTTGTTGGGTACGGCAGGGGAGGTTTACAACGAGGCTAAGCTTTCTGTAGTAGAATGGGCCTCCAGCATAAAAACAATGGAGGATTGTAATCCTTTTCTTCTTGTGCTCTTATTTTTGCGCTATGCCACTATCTCAGCACTTTCTTCTAATAAAATCCCCTTACCTTTCCAAAAAGAAAAAAGAAAAAGAAAAAAAAGGAGAGATATTGTCCAGTTATTATACTTGGTTGTGATGTTTCTGAAAGTACTGTTAAGTGTGTGCTTTTGCTTGAGGCTTACCCAAACTTTCTCATTGAGGGGTATAGATGTGCACCCAAGTGACCATTCTGCAAGCCATGCAATAAGCACTCTCAAGTTTCGATGGCCCTTGAAATGGTTTTCCTATGAGAAGTGACACACTTCCCAATATGGGTCCCTATACTTCCTAGTCAACTCCCCAGGCTGTAGAGGTGCACCCAAGTGACCATTCTGCAAGCTATGCAATAAGCACTCTCAAGTTTCGATGGCCTTGAAATGGTTTTCCTATGAGAAATGTACTGAGAATCTTGGTTGCCCAGTTTTCTGATGCACTGAGGCCATCCACATCACATATTCAAGTGATGGCCTTCAATCAGTTTGATCACTGTTATGGGTTCCATAATCCATCTGAACAGATTTTGTAGATCTCACTTGGCCCTTGCAATTGATTCCTTTGGTTCCATAATTTACCGAATCTGATATATGGCCCCCCAAAGAGTGTGGTCTGATCAGTATTTGGGCCCTAAGGGTAAGAGTTCATTGGTTGAACAATTTCAAAAAGTTAGCTGAATAGGTAGAAACTTGTTTAATCCTTCCAAAAAAAAAAAGAAAAAAAAAAACGAAAAACAGGAAAAAAAAGAGATAGAAACTTGTTCCACATGTTGAGTCAATAGTAAGTTTAGAAAACTATCAATCAGCATAGTTCTGGTTATTTCCTAAATAAAATTCAAGTCAGTTTGGGAGACTATCAATTAGCAACAGTTCTAGTCGGATTCCAGATAATGATCTGTGTTACTTAAGGTAGTCAACTCCCTGTTTCAGAAGTAAGGGTAGTAGTGGGGCCTCAGTTTGCGGGAACATATGGGTTGGGGATAAATGTCAAGTGAGTGCATTTCCTTGTCTCCATGAGGTGGCTTTCTGGTTTTCCAGGAGAACAATTTCATTTATATTATCAGGAAAGTTTAGTGTGGAGTAAACTTGAAAGATGATGAAATCCAGGAATTCTTGAGCTTAATATTGAGACTGATGGAGGCATTAAATGCCTCAGATGGGAAGATATACACGTTTGGAAATTGTTTAATCCTTCCAAATTAAAAAAAAAAAAGAAAAAGAAAAACGAAAAAGAGGAAAAAAAAGAAATAGAAACTTGTTCCACATGTTGAGTCAATAGTAAGTTTAGAAAACTATCAAGCAGCATAGTTCTAGTTATTTCCCAAATAAAATTCAAGTCAGTTTGGGAGACTATCAATTGGCAACAGTTCTAGTCGGATTCCAGATAATGATCTGTGTTACTTAAGGTAGTCAACTCCCTGTTTCAGAAGTAAGGGTAGTAGTGGGGCCTCAGTTTGCGGGAACATATGGGTTGGGGATAAATGTCAAGTGAGTGCATTTCCTTGTCTCCATGAGGTGGCTTTCTGGTTTTCCAGGAGAACAATTTCATTTATATTAGCAGGAAGGTTTGGTGTGGAGTAAACTTGAAAGATGATGAAATCCAGGAATTCTTGAGCTTAATATTGAGACTGATGGAGGCATTAAATGCCTCAGATGGGAAGATATACCCGTTTGGAAATTGTATTAAGCCTTCTTTAAATGTTACCTTGTGCTTTTGTGTGGAGCAAGTTGGTACTACCTCATGCCCTAATTGGCTTTCTAGGTTTGCATGTGCCGAGCAATCAGACACAAGCGACACGACCTTCTCTATGATTCTCTTGCTATTGGAACTTGGAAGATAAAGATTTTTCTCCGTCTTCAGACATCCAATTTGCAATTTGATCCCGTAGATGACATGGCATTTAAGCAATAAATGTGCACAGTTGGTTTTCTAGATTTGCATGCGTGCTGAGCAATCAGAAACAACCCTATTTGTCACACTCTCTATTAGGGGAATTCTTGATTTCTCATCGTCTTCAGATTTTAGTGAAATTTAAACTGATGTAAAAAGGATGTTTTCTTTTACAGGGTTGAGATTGTAAGGCAATCAAGTGCGTCATCATGGCATTCTGCAGTCGAATTGGAAGCCTTGTCAGGCAGAGCATATCTGGAAACGGTTTAGCAAATGGACCAACCCCAGTGATGTCTATGCTTAATGCCGTTCGCTGTATCTCGTCAAAGCTTTTCATCGGAGGTATGCTATCTGTTTCTTGTGCTGCTATTAATATATTAGAACAGTACTGTTTTCCCATGCTATGTGCTTCTCACTGGACATGTTTGTCAAAATATTGTTTTAGGCCTTTCATATGGGACTGATGACCAATCTCTTAGAGATGCATTTACCAGCTTTGGTGATGTGGTTGAAGGTGAGTTAGATAATCTATATTGGTTCTTTTGAAACATTTTGTGGATATGAAATAAATTAAGAGTGTATGATCCTCTCATCTTGATGATCAAGGTTTGCCTGTTGGTCAGTGATCCAAACCGTCGATCTGCTGAGCCCCACTGCAAACATAGCCTTGTCCCAGCAATTTGGGTCAGACTGATGATTGCTTGGAAGAAATTTAGTGACTGGCAAGGTACCGTGGATATAGGTCATGACAGCCTTTTTCATTTTTTTTTTTTTTGTTGTAAATTGACGATTTCATTAAACCTCAAAAAGCGTCATGACAGAAAATTCTCACACAATGGAATGCTCTGTTAAGCCCCATCTTTTATTTAATGTGGACCATCGCCGTACCTTTTTTCTGTCTCTTACTGGGCCACAGGTTGACGGGTTAGGATTGTTTTATCAGGGAGTTTCTTGGGGCATTTCTATGGAAGTGGGTCCATTAGATCAATGGTACGGATCACTGATACATGGGCCTCAGTTTAGATTAATGGTACGGATCACTGATACATGGGCCTCAGTCATACGCTCATGCCTGAGAAGACGAGGGTCAGAGGATGGTACCTCATAAATCAGAGTATGTAGAAAATAGAAGAGTAATATACACGAGAAGAAACTTTAAAAAAAAGAAGAATCACAATACTTGTGTGAATGGTCTTCACCGTAGGTTTGCTCCCTATAGGTGAGGGTTTGATTCCCCTCATCGGCTTTACCCGATACACATGGTTGTGGGTGATTGCGTGTATTCGCAGGGATTAGTCTCACTTCAAAAAGAGGTGGGGACACCCCGTGTCTTCAAAAAAAGAAAAAAAGAATCACAATACTTGCTGTGGCTAAGAGTTTTTTTTTTATAAATTTTTTTGAGGAATAAATGGTAGAGAATTAATCCATGCCTTCATCTGTACTGCTGATGAGTCTGCTAGGAAGCCTGGAACCCTTGCATAATGACCACGGCCTAATGAGAACAAGGAATTCTACATGCATATTAACTTTGTATCTGGTTGTCCTTGGTGGTGATGCAGCAAAGGTTATCACCGACAGAGACACTGGGAGGTCGAGGGGATTTGGGTTTGTGAATTTTGCCTGTGATGAGTCTGCCACTAGTGCCTTATCTAGCATGGATGGCCAGGTGAGTTTGTTTTTCTCTGTAGAATTATACAATTTTCAGAAGAATTGAGCATTTGCTCTGGCCATTGAACTGTGCAGTGGACACCTTTTGGTGATCTGATGGATGGGAGATGCCTACCACAAAGATCTTCCTCATCAGATGGTCCCATATTCTTGCCAGTGGTTGGAACTTGCTAGTATCCATTTGCATTCGATGAAGAGGAGCATCTGCTAGGGAAGATACTAGTGTGGCCCATCCCATGATTTAACTCAGCAGATCAGCGGCCTAGGTTACTGAGCCCGAATTGTAACATTGCTGTGTGTGCTTATGTATACATGAGATTCTCATGTTGAAGTAATTGGACTGCGGTCAAAACAGTTTTATGGGAGCATCTCTCTCTCTACCATGTGTGTGGGAAATGATCAGGTGGTCATTTATATGGTGTAAATGAGTCCATTGGGACACTCGCGGCCATGCAGAATTCATACAGATTGGATTCATTCCACTAGCACAATGCGGAATCACACAGATTGGATGATTTGTTTGACTAGCATGGCGCCCTTATTTTTTATAGCAGTCCATTTTCCAAGCCATGGATGGGATGGTTAATGTCATCTGATAGAAGTGTTTGTCTGGAAAATATTAGTGATCCATGATGAGTCCCAAAAAATAAATGGCTCAAATTGTTGATTGGATGCATCTTCCAATAAATGATGTGGATCATTCATTTTATCTTCTTGGATCAGATGTCTAGAATTTTCAAAATAGATTGATTGGTTGGACAGTCCAAGTTCCCTGGTGACGTTTTTTTCACCACTATTCCGGTGAAATGATATTCTCACGCAACATGTTCTCAAAGCTCAAGTGATGTGTGCCAGGGCCCTTCTTCGATCCGGATGGTGCATTTAATCATCTAATTGGGGAAACCATGCTGCAAAAATCACACTGATGGGATGTTCATACGCCTCTAAATGTGTGGTATTTTATTACAGCTGTTTTTATAAGCCATAAAGGAGGTAGTTGCATCATGAAACCAAGGTGCTTCTTTGGAATCATAATCAATCCATGGTACGGTCTATTAAATAGATGTTTAAAAATGATGATTGAACCTATTTTGTTTCACCACTCGATCTTGACTGTCCGTGAGCGCTATGATCACCCCATCAGTGTAATTCTTGCACCATGGCTTGCCCCCACTTATATGATTGAATGGACCGATCATTTGTCATGCCCCTCATCTGCTGGTTAGCATCATGAAACGAGAATGCTTCTTTCGAACTTTAAAGCAACCCCTGTGGTATCTAATAAATAGATGTTGAAAGACGATGATTGGACTGGGGGTGGAGATGGAGGGATGGAGATCCCATGCAATCCAACAATCCACTCATGGCTGCCCGTTCCTCGTGTGGTTCAACGATCCACTCATGGCTGTCCGTGCCCCGTGCGGTTCAGCGATCCATTCATGGCTGTCCATTCAGAACATGTACGCCATAACCAGTGTGCTAAATCTCACTGGGATAGTTGGACAGTCGACCAATCTGGACAGTCTTTAAATTTGAGACTTTTGAATAGATGTTTAAAGATGATGATTGGACTGGGGGTGAGGGAAGACCAAGTTATGTTGACAGGAGATCCAAACCTCCCCACTAGCCTTTCAAAGCCATTCCTCACTATGAAACCCCATAAACCATGGTTTTTAAAAACGGTCATGCTTTGGTTGTATCGTAACTGCATCTGTCCCCATCGCCATACAAAGGGTGAATTGGCTGACTGGGAAGAATAAATGAGCCGTGTTGGCTGATGCAGCTATAAAGTGCTCTTTTTCACCCCCCTCCCCTTTTCACTTTTTTCTTTGTTTCAACCCTAAGAGGAAGTTTAGAAACCTATTTTAGACTCTAGATCTAGACATATTTCGGGAATCAAAATGCAGGACTCTGAGTGGGAATGGACAAATCAATTAATGGACCATTCCGGTGAAAATTGGGATAAGGGGTAAACCTACTTTTTTTTTTTCATTTTGTCCATTTCCTTTGTTGTATTTCAACAAAATGGGCCATAATCCACCGAATCATGCCAGCTTTATGTTCAACTATAGCGTAATTGGTTGAACAGGTTACATGGACAACAACCTTCCTATCAAAGAATGGTCTAATACAGAACTAGACACAAGTTAGGCTGATTTTGTTGTATTTGGTTTGTTTTTTTTTTCCCAAAATCAGATTAATTAGAAAATACTTGGCCCTTATCAGTGGATATTTGTTTGCTGAATTTTGTTCTTCATTATTTTCATTTTAACAATCCATTTGATCACCACCAGTCAGACTGTTTAGTTTTTTGGTTATGACATCCACAGTCGACCATGATCTGAACGGTTTTGATTGAGATACATGTGAGCCACGTGTACGGGGCCCTGTGTACGAAAATGGATAGTATTTATTCAGCGTTTCTGTAAACCTAAATAAAGTAATGCCAAAATAGCGGTGGATTTGTAGGGTGTAGTTTTGTCATGATTTTAAAAAAAATCAGAGGAGATGTTTGGATTTTTTAATGTTGCATGGGGGTTTTACAGTTCCATTCATCAGCTGGGCTAAACCGTTGAAATCAATGGATAGCCTGCTGATGATCTCAGTATACATGTTTGGCTGGCCTAATGACTGGATTGTTCTAATTTTTGCTCTAGCTGATCTTCAATAGCAGAAAATAAAGACTTTTAAGAAAGAAGTTTCTATATGACACTGTACAGGAACATTTCTAATTGAAAAAATATGTAATAAAAATTTATTTATTATTATTATTTTTTTTTTTCCTGTTTTTATAGTTGTTTCAGTCCACGTTTGGTTGCACCAATTATCATGAAATTTCACAATATTCATTACTTATCGGTTTAACTTGGGTGCAAAATGTCATGAAATTTCATGATATTTGGTGCAGCCAAATGCACCCCACCCATACATGTAGAGTTGTATAGACACTGGTGGCAATGCACTGAGTCTGTTTATTTTCAGGAACTCAATGGACGGAACATTCGTGTGAGCTATGCCAACGACAGACCTAGCAGCGGCTTCCGGGGTGGTTATGGTGGTGGAGCTGGTGGGGCAGGTGATTTTGGTGGGGATTCTGGTAGAAGCTATTAAGCATGCACTGGGGCAGCCAAAGGTATGCGTTTTTGACTGGTATTTCCATGTTTGGACAGCCAATGCTCTCCCAGCTGTCAAATGTGTGGAATCACTTCATTAGATTTCTATTTATGCTTGCTTTCATGATTTCGAGTGTTGGACAATCTGTTTAGATGGTTATAGACCCGTTCTAGTTTTTATAGAGTGCTGAAGATTATAAGATATTCCTGCAAGATATTGATTTCTGGTGTTATTTATTATTATTTTTTTCCCCGCATATCTAGCAACGTACAGTTGTGTGTGAAAGGATGCTTTTGGTTGCACCAAAAATCATATTTTCCACCAAATCAGAGTGTGATTAAATGTCATGAAGTTTCATTTTTGTTTGATGCATCTATATGTATCGGAAAGCAGTCATCCACCTCAATTAGCCCGTGCCAGATCTAATCCCTTTATTATAGATGTTGTGCCCCACCGTTCAGATAACTTTCCTCGATGATCAGGTCGATCTGATCACTGGTGTTACATGTACAAAAGATGGTCAGAAATTGGATGGACGGCCTACATTCACTGTTCACATGGGACCCAACTCGTTATTTCACTCTTCTGGAGGAGGCATCTGCAAGTTCTAAATTGGCTTGGGTTGATGTCAAAGAGGACACCCTGCTGGTAGGGCCTACCTGATGCATTCATTGTATATCCGCATGGTCCATTGGTTTTGCCGGCTCATATTAGGGCATGGTCCCAAAAATGAAGTAGGTACAAATTTCATGTGGACCACACAGGTAACTGTGGTTACTGACCTTTAAAAACCTTTTGTGGGCCACGGTTTTGGATCAAGCTGATATTTGTTTTTTCCTCTCAATCCGGGTCTGTGTGACTTTATCAACAAGCTTTATCAACAGGTTGGATGGTCAATAAATATTAGGATGGACCCTAGGAAATTTTTCATGGTAGACGTTAAATGATTACTTTTTGGTTTGGTGTGGTCCACCTGATATTTTTATCTGCTTCATTTTTGTGGCCATGCCCTACAATAAGCTTGCAAAACTGATGGACTGGATATGCAATGAATGCATATGGTCAGGGTCGCACCCGAGGCGGATTTCCTGCTAAAGCCTCTCGCAATCCACCCCGTCCATCGGTTTTGTGAGATTATTTTTGGACTTTAAACCAAAGGTGATCAAGATCCAAGGCTCAAGTTTGCCACCTAGGGATGAGAGTGATGTTTACATGTCATCCACACCGTTCATAGCGTCATTCCCTCTCGGATGAATCGAAAACACAAATATTAGGCTGATTCAAAGCTTCTGTGGCCTCACGAATATTTCAACTGTAGACGTTCAATCCTAACGATTTCGGCCCACTGAGTATTGGATACGGCTCATTTCTTGATAGATGTCCTAAAATGAGCTCAGAAAACGGATGGATGGGGTGGAGTTCTCACAAACATCACGCTGGGTCCCACCTAGGTTTCCATATTCTTACTTTATTAATGATTTTTCACCTTTAAGTCTTGGGGGATTGTGAGCTATTGGAAAAGGTTTTTTTTTTTTTTTTTCAAAATACCTGTACGGATGGAATGGTCACAATCCTCTGATTTCAGCGTAAATTGTCGATGACATGGACGGTCACGATCATTGGACCACTAGGTGGGCCCCAGTTGGTGGCAACACGTGCAGGATCCTTAGTGGCTGCTATGGAAATGATCTGAACCGTCCCTGATCATTCACGCAGAACCTGTATGGGATGATCAGCCGTATTGATTTGGTGAGATGCGATGTGGGATGGGGGTGCAGTGCAGCGCAGCTAAAAAGCTGAACTGTTCTCACGTTATCTCCACCGTTAGCCCATCATCCAACCGTCCTTGTTGGCACTCGTGCCATTGCACCATGGCATATACATCTGGTGAGATTGTTGCACCATGGCCCAATTGGGCAATAGACATGACGCCTGAGGCCTGTCCTCTACAACTGTGGCAGGGATCATCCATCTTATTCTTCAATTGTGTGGGCCCCACCGTGATGTACGGCCCACATCAACTCCGTTATCCAAACCGTCAGGTAGATCCAAAACACCGTTGGTTACACCACGGAACCGTTTGTATGAGCCATCCAATCCATTCATAATACGAACCTGACCATGATGAATAGAGACCTCAATATCAAGCCCATCGCAAAATTCAGGTGGGCCACACCACGTGATTTTAGAGGTTTTATGCATGATTTTTACATTGTGAGGACCATCTGAGTTTAGGCTGGGATGCAAGGACAAACTGAGGGGAAGGGCATGACCATCAGAGAGAATGTCTTGCTCACTTCACGGTGGGGTCTACATAGAAGACTGTAGGCTAAGCGTATCCTACAATAGTTGTATAGAAACGGGCTTCACTAACTGGGCCGGGCCCATCATTTTCAAAGGCCCAATCCCATTGGGACTTGGGCCCAACTGTGGCTTGGTCCAATAGGTAAAGGTCAGGTGCAAGTGTGGAAGATTGATCGGGCCCACCGGTCATGTATCAAGCTGAGATTGTTGAATTTAGATGAGTAGGATTTGTGGGCCTAGATAATGGGCCTTCAAACAGAATATTGTAATTTAATAATTTTAATCAATTAATTAATCTTATTTAAAGCAATCTAACAATTATTAGTTAAGTAATTCGTCTTAGTATGGGCTCCACCTTGATGTGTTGTTGACATCCAATCCGACCATCAGATGCATCATCTTATCTTAAGTCTGGTGATCAAAATTCAGGCCAGTCAGTGGTTAAGGTGGGCCACACAAGGGGAAATAGCTTGGAGGAGGGTGCCTACTCTTGATTTTGTATGGGGTCTACCATGCTGTGTGTGAAATCTTTACCGTTCAGCCCGTTCATCTGCCCTGGATGGGATGCAAAAAAGAAAAAGAAAAAAAAAGAAGAAAGGAGAGCCGTTTTGTAAAGCAGGCGTCCCTTACTAAACGATGGATGGTTGTTCCCCTGTTCAGTGTCCTGTCGTATGGTTTGCTAAGTGTTTCGTCGGCGTAATTGTTGGGCCTGGGCCTAATATGAGGTGATGCATGCCCCCCCCAAACACACTCATACCATAATAGGATTTCATAAAGATGGGCACTCCAACCGATGACCTCTTGTTGAAACTCTTGTGAGTTTACCACTTAGGCATGACTAAGTACCCATCACAATCGATTAGCTAGTGCACCATAACTTATATAGGAAGTTTAAGGTTTTTCAAGGTTAACAAGGTTGCTACGATATTCGATATGGTTGCAAATCATGGATAAGTTGTCTGCCTGGAACAAATCATCTAAAGCTAATCTATGCTTGCAACCAAATGGCCCATAGTATAGTATAGTGATTGCGGTAGTAACAACAACCACCCTACATGACATTGCTGAGCAGCTAATGGAGACGCGTATCATCCACAAAATTGAATGAGCAAGATTGATCTTCACCCTACCTTGACTACAATCGTTTGACTCCAACCAAGTACTGTTGGGGACTTTTCGGGCCGTTTGGTGGATACCACCAAATAAGTTACCTTTTCTACTTACAACGGTAGATAAGTGACTTATTTTAAATAAGTAAGTTTGGTTTATGATCAGTTATAAGTAACTTTTTTTTATTTAAAATTACATAATCACTTCTGTTATTTTTTTAAGTTTTTTTTTATACTTTTCAACTTTTCATAAATTGCTGAAGAGATGCATAAGGAAAGACTAAAGAGAGGAGAAGCAGATAAGAATGTTGTTTGCCAAATATACTTATCTTCATAATAAGTAGAAACTAAGATAAGCTACTTGTGGCATAAGTAACTTATCTTAATCAACTTACGATCCAAACGCCACTATTAGAGTGAGTGAGGTATACCATAATGTATGGTCCTTTAAACTATGGAACCATTTTATTTTTATTTTCATTATAAATAAAGAATGAGAAAACTCTAATCCACAAATTTTTAGTTTTAACAAAAACAGTGGGAAATTGGAATCTTCCGTTGGCCAACCAATTGAGAGCAGTGCGGCCCTTACCGTGGGGCCCATCTTGATGTATGTATTATGTATTCACGCCGTCCATTCATTTTTCCAGATCATTTTAGGGCATTATTCCAAAAATGAAACTGATCCAATTATTGGGTGGGAGATACCATAGGAAACAGTGATGATTGACCTTTAATGGCCCACAAAAGGTTTGGATCAAGTTGATATTTGTTTTTTTCCTTTCATCTAAGCTTATGTGACTTTATTAATAGATTGGATGTAAATAAACACCGCATAAACATTAATGTGCGTCCTAAGAAGTTTTTAATGGTAGGATGGTCAATCACCACAATTTCTTATGGTATGGTTAGGGCTGTGCACAAACAGAGTTGGCTCGGTTAGGTTGCTCAACTTGACTTGAAAAATCTTGATTTGACTTGATTCGAAACTAAGTTTTAGCTGAGTTGAGTTGATTTTTTTAGCTCGAAAAAATTTCAAATTGAGTTCGAGCTTGCCTGATCTCAACTTAACTTGGAACGAACCCCAACTCTAATCGAACTCAGATTGAACCCCAACTTGAACCGAACTCAGATCGAACTAGTTCGGTGGCTCGGTTACTTTGACATTGATGTTGCTCACAAGGTATTTGATGAAATGACTCAACGAAGTATCGGCTGGTGGCAAGGAAGGCATGTATATGAAACAAATACCTTTTTTTTTCTTGATTTTGATGTTGTCTGCAAGGTATTTGATAAAATACCCGTAAATAGCTGCCGTTATTTCACATACAGTAAGAAATTGGAAGTGCACTGCATGTGTTTGTGAAATTGCCGCACAGGCTTGATCTTGGCTCGAACTCGGCTCAAATTGGCCCGAGCTTTTGACCGAACCGAGCTGAGCTGGTTAGTCAAGCTTGAGGACCGAGCCAAGCCGAGTTCGAGCTAGGTAAGCTAGTGGCCGATCCGAGTCAAGCTGTGCCAAGCTTGACTCGATTCGACTCGTGTACACCTCTAGGTATGGTCCACCTAATAATTGGATATGTTTCAATTTTAAGATAATGCCCTAAAATGATATGGAAAAACAGATGGGCGGCGTGGATACATAATACATACATCAAGGTGGGCCCCACGATAACCCCACAATAAGGGCCGCATCGTGGATGAGGCCGGGGTCTCACCTAATCCGCTCTCCAACCAATTCTGTTTATGTGGGACCTATGGTTTATCCAAGACATTAATCTGACACCCCCTTATGATGGACCATGACTCCTTTAGTCTTTCATCCATCGCATGCTGCATGTTGTTATGCATTTGCATGCTTACAGAGAAAAACATTGGAGCTTATCAACAGAGGAGATCTTTTGGACATGGCCAATTTACGATGAAGTTAGTTCAATGGCTTGGATTAACCAACCATGATACCCACACGCGTAGACTGGGCGCACAGAAAAGGAAAGTTTCATGCTCGTTAGAAACAGGGCCTCAACCTACAGGAACAAGAACATAATAAAAATAATAAAGAATTTTAGAAAATAGTACCTCATTAATGCGGCAAGAACATAATAAACATAATAAATTTTTTTATGAAATAGTACCTCATGAATAAGGTATTTACATTCTAATACATTCTTATATTAATAAACATAATAAATTTTTTTATGAAATAGTACCTCATGAATAAGGTATTTACATTCTAATACATTCTTATATTTAAATTTCATTAAGCCATCCCACTAATGAACTTACTGTCAAGGGGGCACCTTCCATTAGGTTTCTCTAACTTTCGTTAGTTTAAAGTATGATTTGTTTTTTTCCTTATGAAAATGATAAAAATACCTATTGGTTAATGAGGTTTCTTAAGAAAAATTAAATAAGTATCTAGATGTAAAAAACATTTGATAATAACAACTCCTTAATAATATTTACATCTAGGTACTTATTTAATTTTTTTAAAGCAACCTCATCCAATTAGTGGGTGTTTTTGTCATTTTTGGAAAAAAAATAAAAATAAAATCATACTTTAAACTTGTTGCACTCAATTCTATCCAATTGGACCACTCGTGTGATCGAGGGTCTAAATTTGGTACACTTGTGTGTAAGTAGGATGTGCGGATTTGTCAGAGTTCGATTGACTCAAGGGTTTATTGAATTGTTGGTGTCCCCTTCACTGAGACAAATATATTGGAGATTGTAATCGAATATCTAGATTCTTCTTGGCCACCAATATTGTGCTCTGTTTAGGTGACTAACGAAAGTAAAGGAAGCTAATCCTTTTAAATGAGTTCCCTTTATCCAATGACAATAAATGTGAGCCTAACGAACTTAATGGCTTTTTCTTTCACCAACATTTTAAGTTCAAAATAATTCTCAAATGAACAAAGATACACATTTAGAATAAATAAGGTAAAACGTTGCTGATTTCATTAATATTTAGAATTTATGTTTCTTTATTTTTTTTTATTTTTTGTTATTCAACAAGTTGTGAGACAACCAAATAAATAAGCAAAAGAAAAAAAAAGAAGGATAGATAACTGATACACCTATTGAAATAGACGATTAACGCGGATGTGATCAACCAAATCGAAACTTAAATGATCACGATATACAACTTAAGATTGTAAGAAGACTATATGTACTTAGGGCTTGTTTGATTTTTCAGCTCAAGTGTAATTACCATGTAAATGGGTAATAATTATTTACCTAGGTAATTACCACATCTTTTCCAATATGGATGTGACAACTTACTTTTTTAACACTTAAATAGAGAAATTTATAACATCAATGTGGGGCCCATTGTGATGTACGTTACTTATTCACACTACTCATTTGTTATGCCAGCCAAATTTATGGCATGAGCAAAAAAATGAACCAGATCGAAAGCTCAAGTGGACCACACCACAGGAAACAACAGGAATTGAACACCTACCATTAAAAACTTCTTGAGGCCCTTAAAAGTTTTAGATCAAGCTGATATTTGTGTTTTCCCCTTATCCATGTATGTGTGACCTTATGAACGGGTTAGATGATGAAAAAACCTTAATGTGGACCTAGTGAAGAAAATAACTTTCAATGGTGGACAAATTAAGGCTATCGTTTCCTTTTGTGTAGGCCATTTGAGTGTTGGATCTGCCTCATTTTTCTGTGCATGCTCCAAAATGTTCTAATAAAATAGATGGATGGTGTGGATATATCATATACATTACGGCGGGGTTCAAATATTTAAGTCAACACTTCTGTTTCGATTTTCCAGATGAATTACTCTCATATTTTCAAACAAGGTGAAAAAGTAATAATTACTTATTTACCATGATTTACATGTATCATGGAAAATCAAACACGCCCTTAAGGTACTGTAGCGAGAGCTGGTAGACAGTAGTTATAAACTAAGCTAAGTTATGTTAGGAAAATAAAGAAAAGATAAACTTATATGCTTGGCGTAGGGCACGAGTTGTTCTTTGATTGCTCATTTTATAAATTGTCAAGGCAATGAAATCATTACTAGGATTTCTTTCTTGCTTCTGGATCTTTCATGCTCACGTTGTTGGCTTTCCGGATAAGAAAATCCTCTGGGCAGATCACTAACCTCTTAACTAGGAAGGTCTTCGAAAAGTCCAATGCTGCTAGATATTAAATTTTCACTCATATACATAGATGCTCTCCTATAGGACTCGCACTACCCAAGGGGGCATCTAGTTTTGGAATCCATCTTGGTCATTCATCTATGTAACTTGATATAGATCACTCAGTTCCTAATCGCAAGAGTGGGATTTGACACCTACTATATATATGTTACCAAGATGGGCTAGATCCGTTGGGTTAAGATCTCCCATTCTTTTAGTTCTGATGGGATGATAATCATTGGATCAAATCACCAATATGGCCTATGGCTAATCTCTCTGCCTCTTCCGATCTCTTTAATTAGTGGCCCAGACCTGTTCAATACTAATCGGTTATCAGCTAGATCATATCATTCTTCAAGCTCGTTGCCCGCTCTTTTTATTGCAATCAGGGCATGGTTGTGGATCCAACCCGAATGATGTACCCATTTCTCCTGATTTGGGTCCAAGCCATGGGTAGATTCGCTTGGACACTGATTTGATTTTCGGATGTTTTGAATATTTTTGAACACTACAGTTTTTTTGAACATATATGGGAGGATCTCTCATTTTGGAATGACTGTAAGAGACGACCTCATCAAGAAGACTATAACTACATTAATGATCAGATATGTTTTCTCAACATATCTCTTATAGATGTAAAGGGCACATTGCATTATTAATAAGCACGATCATTGTGGCCGCGTGGCCTATGCCGATTTGCTCTTTAAAAGACAGGTATAAGGGCTCATGCCTTTGCATTTTTAAAAGACAAGTATAAGGGCTCATGCCCTAACAAATGCATATCATCAAAGGAAATGTGAATGACAATACTCTCAAGTGAGAGTATGTTTGTACACCAGTTGCAATTATACGGGGTCAACACATGGCAGTTTGTGATTGGTGCATGTTAGGGCGTTGAAAATGGGTATAAACAAAACCAACAAAAATTAGAGAAAAGTAAGAGAAAGTACCCCTTTGACAATAACTTAATTAAAAAGGTATTTTAAAGAAAATTTATTTTAAAAAGAAATCAAAATATAAATACCACACCAGTGAGGTACTATTTACAAAATTTTCTAATAATAATAATACAACAACACTGAGGACAACCACAGCCAGGACAACAACGATAATAGAAGTAATAATAATAATAGTAACATGATGATACTTCATTTTGAAAAAAGTTCAAAAGAAAAAAGAAGAAGATGATGATGGTACACTCCTTATGATAGTTTTGTGCAATTTAATTTAAATGGTAGTGTGTCTTGAACGTAAATGTAGGATGGTGAAAATCCAAACCGTCCAAAATGCAACCCAATGGTGGATGGATGGAAATTAAAAGAAATTACACCGTTCAGATATAATTAGAAATTGACCACTCACTATTTTAATGTTAACCTTTCATGTAATAGCCATTAATTGGATGGTTATAATCACTCCATCAATCTGATTTTAGAGATATGCTTCATCCACAGTGGGACCCACAATTTGGATGATCGAGATAGCAGTGCGTAAGTGGCCCATCTGAGGATGATGAGTCACCACCTTGTCTAAACTATGCAGAGGCCAGTTGCTTTTTGGCATCCACATCACTTATCTGAACCGTTCATAAGGTTCACTTCCATCTTCTTCTACAACTACGAAAAAAATGACAGCTGCTGGTGATCCCAAATGTTCTTGATTGGACATATCATTTAGGAACGATCTTGTCCATTGATCTTGCATTCTACTGAATGGATGGATTGGATGACCTCTTCAATGAGATTTTTTTTTCAAGATTGCCCATGAAGTGGTGGAATGGATATGATGTAGAGTGGGTCGCGGACAGTTTCATGGCTAAGATGGATCAGAAAAGGCCCGGTCGACGACAGAAGTGATCCGGACCATCGGACCTTAGATCGGGCGTATCTCGCAATCCGGAATGAGTTAGCTGACGTAAAATATATGATTTTGGGGTAGAACGAGCTACTTTAGCCAACCAACCCCGCTACGCCGGGTTGCGCCGCCCGGAATTGCGAAAAACCCCTTGATTGACGGTCGTTTCCCTGTTTTAATTTCGTTTTTACTATAAATAGTAAGTTTTAGTTTGATTATAACTCTTCATCCGTTGGGCTTTAGGAGTTGCGCCCAACATGAAAAGAGCTTAGAATAATTAGGGGAACGGTTTGGTGAAGCCAAATAGGACACTTACTATTTTTGGCCGAAAACCTTGCGCACTAGTAGACATCACGACAGTCTATAAATAGTAAGTTTACTATTTATAGTAAGTCGCGGATTCTGAGAGTTTGAGTTGTAGTTTGATTATGATTTCTTTCCCATTGCTTGATACCCTTATTTAAAGGGTTGTGAACTCGATTTTATTCATTCATCAATCAATTTCGAATTTATTAGAATTTATTTCTATTTTCTGCTTTTTTTTCCTCGTGGATTCGAGAAGTCTCTATGAGGAGTCTAGAGAAGTTTTGTGGATTCAGAATAATTATCCTCTTAAGGAAGACGGTGCTCGACCTCACGTCCTTCCCTGCGTCAGTTTGGTATCAAAGCGAGGTTTCTCCTCGGATTGATGGCTTCTAACGACGGGTCGGGCAACAATCCCATGGGCGGTGCTCCAGGAAATTTTCCTTTAACGGCGGCAGCTTTCGAAGTAGCGCAACGAGAGAATCAGCAAGCCATGCAAGGGCTGCAGGCTTCCATCGACCGCATAGCAGATCTCTTGGCGGAAAATCTAAGACAACTCCGTTTCTGGTGGCAATCCTCCACCTCCAATTAATCGCCCTGATCGCAGGATAGTACCGGCGGTGCATCCAAGGGTCATTCCTGAGAAGGGGGCTCCGGTGAGGAGGAAATCGACGACATACTCTTTCAACACCCCGGACATGGCGGCGATCGAGTAGATCGAGCGGATCGAGAATTCAAGATGAGAGTTGATATTCCTAGCTTGATGGCCAATTACACATTGAGGATTTCCTCGATTGGCTTTATGAAGTTGAGTGATTTTTGACTATATGGACATCCCCGAGGTAAAGAAGGTCAAGCTTGTGGCCTACAAGTTGAAAGGAGGAGCTTGAGCTTGGTGGGAACAACTGCACCTCGCGCGAACAGGTGAAAGCACCAATCCGCACTGGCAACGGAAGCAGCTACTACGTGCCCGATTCCTCCCTAGCGATTACGATCAGGTATTATTCCAACAATACCAAAATTGTCGACAGGGTAGTCGGTCGGTGAGAGAATACGCAGAAGAATTTTACCGCCTGGCGGCGCGTAACGATTTGGTCGAGACTGAATCGCAGCAAGTCGCCCGATTCAACGGTGGATTGCGTATGGCTATCCAGGATCGGGTCCAGATGCAGTCCGTCTGGACGATGAATGATGCGATCAAGTTGGCTACTCGTGCAGAAGCGCAACTTGAACGTCCTAACACACGGACCTATCCTACTGCAAGGATTCATGTGGCAGGTCTGCCCCAGGGAACTGCATAGCCTAAGGGGAAGGAGCCCGTAGGAGCACGCACTCAACCTCCTACGTTTGAGAACCGAGATCAGGGAAGTGGGCAAGCTAGACCCCAAAGGGGCGTATCGACTGCTGCTGGTCCAAGTAGAATCCCGAACCCCTATGCTCGGCCAAGGCCCGATAACTGCTATCGTTGTGGCCAACCGGGCCACCTATCAAATACTTGTCCCCAGCGAAAAGTGGCAAACCTCGCCATCAATGATGGTAGTGCTGATAACGCTTATGAAGATCCAGATATTGAAGAACAGGAGCATACCACCGAGGACGAGGCAGATGATTCAGGTTGGATTCAGCAAGATCACGGCGAGTCGCTTGTCGTGAGGCGACTATTATATGCGCCAAGAAAAGAAGTGCATCCACAGCGGCATAACATCTTCCGCACTAGGTGTACGGTGAATCGAAAGGTTTGCGACGTGATCATTGATAGTGGGAGTAGCGAGAACATCGTTTCCAAGGTCATGGTGGAAAAATTGCAATTGAAAACGGAGCGTCATCCCTCTCCATATACAATCGGTTGGATCAAGAAGGTCAGCGTTTCATAGGTAACTGAACGATGCACCATATCCTTTTCAATTGGCAAACATTATAAGGATGAAGTAGTATGCGATGTGGTCGACATGGAAGCATGTCACATACTACTCGGTCGGCCCTGGCAATCTGACCGTGATGCCACTCATAAAGGGCGAGATAATATATATATCTTCGTCAAGGACGGCCGAAAGACCATATTGGCCCCTATGGATACAGAGGGACCACCTGAAACTTCTAAAGTGGAGGGCCGTTTTCTCTTAACCATACGGGACTTCGTGGAAGAATCAAAGGAAACAGGACAGACTTATGCATTAATTGTAAAAGGGGAAGAACTCGAGCCTACCAACATCCCTGAAATACTAAGGCCCCTGCTACATGAATTCAAAGAAATCTGGCCCGATGACCTTCCCGATGGGTTACCCCCCATGCGGGATATCCAACACCATATCGACTTTGTCCCTGGGTCCAGTTTACCGAATCGTCCCCATTATCGAATGAGTCCGAATGAGTGCGAGATTCTGCAGGGACAAGTAGAGGAGTTGATCCGTAAGGGTCTTATTCGGGAGAGCATGAGTCCATGTGCTGTACCAGCTCTATTAACTCCAAAGAAAGATGGGAGTTGGCGCATGTGTGTTGACAGCCATCAACAAAATCACCATAAAATACAGATTTCCTATACCACGGTTGGACGATATGCTGGACATGTTAGAGGGTGCAAAAATATTCTCTAAATTGGACCTAAGGAGCGGCTACCATCAGATTCGAATACGGTCGGGTGATGAGTGGAAAACAGCCTTTAAAACGAAGGAAGGATTATACGAATGGATGGTCATGCCCTTCGGGCTTTCGAATGCGCCTAGCACATTTATGAGATTGATGAACCAAGTTCTGAAACCTTTCATTGGGCGGTTCGTTGTGGTTTACTTCGATGATATTTTGATATACAGTCAAGACGAAACCACCCATATGGAACACCTCAAGAAGGTCCTTCAAGTGCTCACTAAAAATAAACTGTATCTCAATTTAAAAAAGTGCAGCTTCTTGACTGATAGCCTATTGTTTCTGGGTTTTGTCGTCACATCCACGGGCATTCGGGTGGATGAGGAAAAGGTGAAGGCAATCAGAGAATGGCCGGTTCCTACAAATATTCACGAAGTGCGAAGTTTTCATGGACTGGCGACATTCTATCGTCGGTTCGTGAAAAATTTCAGTACCATTGTGTCACCAATCACAGATTGCATGAAGAAAGGGCAGTTTCAGTGGACTGACGAAGCCGACAGGAGCTTTGCCGAAATCAAGTGTAGACTATCCACGACCCCAGTTCTTGTACTTCCCAACTTCGACAAACTGTTTGAAGTCGAATGTGATGCCTCATATGTCGGAATTGGGGGAGTTTTGTCTCAAGAAGGTAGGCCGGTAGCCTTCTACAGCGAGAAACTTAGCGATGCACGTAAGAAGTGGTCTACATATGAGATCGAGTTATACGCGGTGGTCCAGGCACTGCGGCACTGGCGACATTATTTGATTCAAAGGGAATTCATACTTTACACGGACCATCAAGCTCTCAAATTCATTAATAGTCAAGCTAACATTAACCGTGTGCATGCTAGGTGGATCTCGTTTTTGCAGGAATTCACGTTCGTACTAAAACATAAGTCAGGGCAACAGAACAAGGTAGCTGATGCACTGAGTCGCCGCGCAACTTTGTTAGTCACCATGAGCAATGAGGTTGTCGGGTTCGAGCGCCTCAAAGACATATATGCCGATGACGACGACTTCAAGGACGCATGGGTTAGATGCCAAGAAGGTCACCCCGGTGACTTACATATGCAAGACGGGTTCCTTTTCAAGGGAAATCGATTGTGCATCCCAAACAGTTCGCTAAGGGAACAAATAATCCAAGAGCTACATGGAGGTGGCCTCAGTGGACACCTTGGGCGAGACAAGACGCGAGCTCTTGTGGAAGAACGGTATTACTGGCCGCAATTGGTACGTGATGTGGGAAAGGCAGTCCAACGTTGTTATATTTGTCAGACCTCTAAGGGGCAATCTCATAATACGGGCCTTTACACTCCGTTACCCGTGCCTGACGGCCCTTGGGAGGATTTATCTATGGACTTCGTGCTTGGTCTCCCACGAACACAACGCGGCATGGATTCGGTGTTCGTGGTAGTAGATCGTTTCTCCAAGATGGCGCACTTTATTCCATGCAAGAAAACTCTCGATGCAACACACGTGGCGAATCTATTCTTCAGAGAAATTGTGCGGCTACATGGGGTTCCTAAGACTATTACTTCTGACCGTGATACGAAGTTCATAAGCCACTTTTGGCGGACTTTGTGGACTCGATTCGATACACGACTTCATTCTACCACCACAGACTGACGGTCAAACCGAGGTTGTGAATCGCACGTTGGGAAACCTCCTTCGGTGTATTTCAAGAAAAACCGAAGCGGTGGGATTTGACTTTGTCTCAGCGGAGTTTGCATTCAACAACATGGTGAACCGCTCGACAGAAAATCCGTTCCAAGTTATTTATGGACGAGTCCTCGCCACACACTAGACTTGGTCCCTCGGCCCAACTCCCAGGCATGAGCATTGCGGCGGAACATATGGTGATAAGATCATGGGCATTCATGCGGAAGTACAAACCAAGTTACATGCCTCGAACGAAAAATACAAGGAGCAAGCCGACAAGCATCGGCGACAAAAAGTATTCGAGGTGGGTGACCAAGTAATGGTCCATCTGCGCAAAGAACGATTTCCGACCGGAACGTACAACAAGTTGAAGAATAAAAAGATTGGACCGGTACCAATCATCCGAAAGATCAATGACAACGCTTATGTTGTTGATCTTCCAGATGACATGGCGATCTCACGGACTTTCAACGTCGCGGACTTGTTCGAGTATCATGAACCAGCGCATGATGAGAACTCGAGGACGAGTTCTTTTGAAGTGGAGGGGACTGATGTAGAGTGGGTCGCGGACAGTTTCATGGCTAAGATGGATCAGAAAAGGCCCGGTCGACGACAGAAGTGATCCGGACCATCGGACCTTAGATCGGGCGTATCTCGCAATCCGGAATGAGTTAGCTGACGTAAAATATATGATTTTGGGGTAGAACGAGCTACTTTAGCCAACCAACCCCGCTTGCATGCCGGCCGGAATTGCGAAAAACCCCTTGATTGACGGTCGTTTCCCTGTTTTAATTTCGTTTTTACTATAAATAGTAAGTTTTAGTTTGATTATAACTCTTCATCCGTTGGGCTTTAGGAGTTGCGCCCAACATGAAAAGAGCTTAGAATAATTAGGGGAACGGTTTGGTGAAGCCAAATAGGACACTTACTATTTTTGGCCGAAAACCTTGCGCACTAGTAGACATCACGACCGTCTATAAATAGTAAGTTTACTATTTATAGTAAGTCGCGGATTCTGAGAGTTTGAGTTGTAGTTTGATTATGATTTCTTTCCCATTGCTTGATACCCTTATTTAAAGGGTTGTGAACTCGATTTTATTCATTCATCAATCAATTTCGAATTTATTAGAATTTATTTCTATTTTCTGCTTTCTTTCCTCGTGGATTCGAGAAGTCTCTGTGAGGAGTCCAGAGAAGTTCCGTGGATTCGGAATAGTTATCCTCTTGAGGAAGACGGTGCTCGACCTCACGTCCTCCCCTGCGTCAGGATACTAAATGGAGGACGCGGATTAGATACTGACAGGTTGAGTAGCGATGCTTGCTACTGAAGTGATGTAACAAACTTCTGTGGGCCCATCATGATATATGTTTTGTATCCACACTGTCCATACATTTTGAGATATCATTTTAGGGCACGATACAAATAATGAGGCAAATACAAGGCTCGAGTGGACCCTACCACGGAAAACAGTGGAGAGAGACGCCCACTGTTGAAACCTTCCGAAGTTCCACCATGATGGTTTTTTTAGATCCAACCTGTTCATGTGTTAAAGCATACATCAAAGAAGGGAAAACACAAATATCAGCTTGATCGAAAACGTTTACGAGCCTTACAACTTTTTAATGGTGGCGTCACTCTCCCCAATGTTTTCTGTAGTAGTGTCCACTCGAGCTTTGGATCTGACTCATTCTTTGGATTATATCCTAATATGATCTCTCCGAATGGATGGATGGTGTGGATACAAAACACACATCATGGTGGGGCCCACAGAAGTTGGTGACGTCACTTCAGTAGTGAGTCTCGCTACTCAACCCGTCAGTATCTTATCCCCGTCCCTAAATGGATGCCAACCAATTGTAATGCAAATAAGTGGATGACATATGCCGCAGTGGGGGCATGACTCCTGTGATAGTCCACCACCATTTAAAGGTAGCAATTCTCTACCTTTATGCACGAGCCCAAAAATTAGAACTCTAATCACATCCAAGACATTGAGTATACCATGTCCAATGTCAAAGAAAAATAATTTCAGGCGAGTTTTAAATGTGGGACCTATGGAGAAAAAGTAAAAATTCATCTATTAAACAATGATTTATTCTTTTATTACG
This sequence comes from Magnolia sinica, assembly GCF_029962835.1. Lineage (NCBI taxonomy): Eukaryota > Viridiplantae > Streptophyta > Magnoliopsida > Magnoliales > Magnoliaceae > Magnolia > Magnolia sinica. The sequence goes on along the minus strand of NC_080575.1, from coordinate 15,731,290 downwards.
AGGTCACATATGAGATGCGTATATGGCGCTAAATGAGTTGCTTCCAATGCTCTCTGCTGGAAATAATCTTAATTTTATAGTTATTTTTAAAATTAAAAACATTAGTGAAAATTCAATGCAAGTCAAAACCTAACTTAGTCGAATCAACTCACAGCATAGTTAAGTTTAACAAAAGCTTGTACGAGTTCTTCTAACTTTTTTAGCATTAATAAAATATTTATAAACATAAATAATGCTATGTTGTTTAGATATAATTGAATTTTGCCGATTATTATTATTATTTTTTAATTGAGCTGGGGTTTTCTTGAATTTTGATAAAGTCGCAAACATAGCATGTTTTATCAATCATGGGTGAAATTCCAGCAAGTCAAGGGTTTTTTTTTTTCAAAATTCTACACCATATCTTAACCATTCGTTTAATAGTGATCGATTTAACGGTTAGGCATCATGTCCCACAGATTGCATGGCGCGGTTACTACATGTGGGTGGCACATGTGTGGAGGAGCCACCACCATTCATAAAATGATGAAAAATCATTATACAATAACTCTACAACCCTATTTTCTACTGTTTAAACTCTAATTTAGATATGAAAAATAGAATCTGAACATTATTTAAATATTTCAAATTGAGAAATGTTGAATTTTAGTATTTATGAGCATTAAATATTTATTTGATAATTTATTAGAAAAAAGTCCTACCATCTAAAAATAAATAAATACGTTTTCACATAAACTTATTTGATAAACACAAATCATAAATCTCTAAAAATGGATAATTTATCATTAAATATATAGTTTATTCCCAAAATGCCCCTAGTAATAGAATCCATTTCTTCACCCCATTGAGGTTTTTCTAGCATTGTTCCTAAAATATCCTCAACCATTTGAAAGCAAATTGCAAGTTTTGCACTGTTTAGGAAACGGTGGTTGCTCTTCAGTACACGTGCCATGCAGGTCAATCAAGACCGTTGAATTTGCTGGCCCAACCACTTGATGGAGCATATATGAAAATTACAATGATAAGATAATCCTCTGAATTTGGATCCCTCACTGGTTTTCTTTTCAATCATCCATATGATAGCTATTAATGGTTAGGATTGCTTGATCACTGTGAATTTACAGAAATACTACATCTAGAATGGGACCCACAATTTGTATGGTTCGGATAGCTGTACACCAGTGCCACACGTGAGGAAGATGAGTCACCATCCTTTTCAAATTGTGGTAAACTAACATAGGAGTTTACATATGGAATAGATAGGGTTGTAATTTCCAAAGCATTCATCAGGCGGCGGTACTTTGGTACGTGCCATGACCTGACAATGAAATCGGTCCACCACCTATATCCGTACTAGTCGGTGCTCAGTGGGTCCCACCATGATGTATGTGTTTTATTAAGGCCGGGCCTAAAAATGAGGCAGATCCGAATCTCAGGTGGACCACACCACAAGAAATAGTGGTGATTGAACGCCCACAGTTAAAAACTTCCTGGGGTCCACTCTAATATTTATTTGCCCTCCTAACCTATTGCTTAGGTCACACAAACTTAGATGAAGAGAAATCACAAACATCAGGTTGATCGAAAACTCTTGTGGCCCTAAGAAGTTTTTGACCGTGGGTATTCAATTACCACTGTTTTCCTGTGGAGTTGTCCACATGAGCTTTGGATCTTCCTCAAATTTTGGGTTCTGCTCCACAATATTAAAAAAAAAAAAAAAGGGATGGATGGACCATGGATAAAACACATGTATCTTAGTAGGCCCCACAAAGCTTTTCAGAGGTGGGCACCATAGGGGTCATTAGGGAATCTGAGTCCATCAAATGAGGAATACATTCATTGGAGACTATTAGGAAAATTTTAATTAAGGATAATCTCCTTTCATGATAAAAAAAATACAAAAAGCCCTAGCGGTGATGTCGGCAGATCTTGCAAGATGACCTTTAGCAGACTTTCAACGGTCAGATCACCGGATCTCTGATCAAACCAGACTTAGCTGGCCCACGGAACAAATCTAATGGATGGATTGATGGGTTCGGGATCTGGGGCTAATGTTTGGTGTTTAGATGGTAGGAGATGGCGGCAGCGGCTGCTATTTTGGCCGGAGAAGAGTGGTGCCGCTCAGATTGGCCCGGCGGCAGTAGGAGGTGGGGTTTCTTGGGGTAGTGGCTTGTTATTTTTTCTCAACATTCAAATTATTTTTATGCACTACTCCAACCACCAATGATTGTATAAGCCTGATTTTTGAGCCAGCACATATGCATGGATCCACAACCTAAAGTACACTATACATGTTTGGCCCATTAGATTTTAAAATTCAATGTATTTTCTACTAATAGAGTTACAAAAAGTAATTGCTTTTTTCAATGAGTTGAAGTGGTCCAGATACAAGTGACTTTCTTTTCTTCCAAATCTCGTTCTTCCATATGATGGGTCACTTGTAATTAGATGATTTAGATTAGGTGTGGCCGTCATCGTGGAGTCCACCTTGATGTATTTCGTAAATTTATGCTGTTTATCTATTTTTTCAACCACATAAACCATTAGTAATTGACTATTAAAAACTTCTTGAGGATTACATGAGTTTTGGATTAAGTTGATATTTGCATTTTCAAGGTATGCGTGACCTCATCGATACATACAGCAAATAAATGTGACAATGGCCCTATGAAGTTTTTACCAGTGGATGTTCAATTACTACTGTTTTCTATAGTATGATTCACTTGAGATTTGAGTCTACTTCATTTTTTTTTTATCACATCCTAAACCCATTTGCTAAATGGACGGCGGAGAAGATACATAATACGTGCACCACGGTGAACCCTATACAATAAAATAAAATAAAATAAAATAAAATAAAAATATGAAGTATAGGTACTCCACCCTATGAATACTTGTCAATGAGTCAAAGTGAGGTTAACTTTTTTTTTTTTTTTGTTATATATAAAATTTTAAAATAAATTAATTGATCTCTCAAAATTACTAATATGCCCCTTAGAGACTGGCCGAGTCCAACTGAGTCAGCTTTTGCTTTGACTCAGGAAATCAGACCCGAGTCCTGTGCATCCCGGTTTTTCTTGACCCAGCGACTTGGTTGACCCGGCTGAGTCATGGGTTGACTCGCTTAGTTTGTAAACCATGACACATGTATACACGCGTTAGGTTCGACCCCGCTGGTTCCTAGCTAGTAACGGACAGGGGCTTTGTGGGGCCACCGTGATGTATGGGTTTTATCCACACCGTTCATCAAAATTTCCATATTACTATAATATAAAAACCAAAAAATGAGGCAGTTATAATGCTCAAATTGACCACACAGTAGGGATTAAACACTTACAATTGGAAACTTTTTGGGGGCCACGGAAGTTTTGGATGAAGCTGATATTTGTGATTTCCCTTCAACTAGGTCTATGTGACCTTAGGAACAGATTGGATGGAAATTAACCATCACGGTGGACCCTAGGAAGGTTTCAACGGTGGATGTCATTACACCACTTCTTCCTGTGGTGTGGTCCATTTGATTCTTGGATCTATCTCGATTTTGGATATGTAGACTAAAATGATATGGAAAAATGGATGGACGGTGTGGATAAAACCGAAAAATCACGGTGACCCCTCAGACTCTCTGTCCGTTCCTAGCCACGAACGGGCCGGGTTGTAGCCGATCCGCGTCCGTTGGTAGCATACCGACCGCCCGAGATAAAGGGAATAAAAGTCATTTTCATTGAATAAACGGTGAGAGATGGGAGTGAGGTTTGAATGGTACTGATGGAAAGGTTGATGTAAGGCCCATGTGTCTTGTGGGGCCCACCCACGCGCTGCCGATATAAAACGTCTCTTTCATCCAATCAAGGCATGTGAGGTCACTCTCCCTCGTTTTCATTAGAGATGGTTATGGCAATTGATGACCCATGTCCAGTTTCTTAAATGGTGGTGACTCTCCACCCTTCATTTTGGACTTTTAGCAGAGATCTGGACCGTCCAAAATTTCAAGGCACACTGTAGATCGATTGTGGACTGATTGGTTGATGGTAATCATCTTTTGGTGGATAAAAATTCGACCGTTGAAAGTAAGATTTTCAGAAGCTGTGTATCAGACGGTTAAAATCCTTTGGTCAGTCTAATTTTACGGGACATGATCGGCTGGCGATAGGGACCTACGACTGACGGTTGGGATGTGCCACGTGTGGGGGTGATGATTCAGCACGATTTGGGGAAATGGTGGTAAACTATCATCTTAGCCTTCTCCACTTGATTTTCTCCATCCTACGCGTCATCTCAACAGCATCGCGTAGGCCACGTGAGAATCCAGACTCCTACGTAAATTAGCTCCTCGAACCCGAATCTCTGACAGTGTGCTCGGGTTTTTAGTTTGACAAGTAGGGCCCAAGGATCAGTCATCCAGACCGTTGGTCTGTTGTTCACACCACAGATGTACCATCTGGCGAAATTCCCTGGATTGAGGCCCGATAGATTGATGGCCTGGATCACTGAACCATCATATCCACTAGTCCACAGGACCACCTATTTCGTCGTGGATATAATGGCAATGTCGGTGCATGAGAGCTGTACACGAGTCGAACCGAGTCGAGCTTGCACGGCTTGTCAGCCACACGCTGACCCCATATCAAACTCAACTTAGCTCAGTCCTCGAGTTTGACTTGCCACCTCGGTTTGATTCGATCAGCAGCTCAGATCAGTTCAAGCAGAGTTTGGGCCTCCGTAGCATTTTCTCAAAGACATGGAGTGTACCTTCAATTTCTCAGTATAAGAAAACATCACCAACAGTCTACAGGAATTTTATCTAATAATTGATAAGCAACATCAAAATCAAGACATAAAGGTATTTGTTTCATATTCATACATTCCTTACTCCTCCCAGCTGACACTGAGTTGAGTCATTTAATCAAACAGCAACATCAGTATTAAATATCTGAGTCACCGAACTAGCTTGAGATACGAGTTGGGTTTGTTCCGAGTTGATTTGAGCTCCAAAAATCAGCTTGATTCGGCTGGAACTTGGTTTCAAACTATGTTCAATCGAGCTTTTTCGGGTTGAGTTGGGCGAGTTAGTCGAGCTAATTCAGTTCGTGTACAACTCTACTTGGATCCTTCCATGTGTACAAGTGAACCCTCTTTAAAATGATCCAAACCGTTGATATTTGGAGCTCAACCGTGATCGGTCCATGCAGCAAAAGCCCACGAGATTGGAGAAATACTAGTCCTTCAATAGATGGCCAACAAATAAACGGTTAAGAAAGAGATGGATGGTTAAAAAATTGAGCAACTACCTCAATTGAGTTTACATTTGTGGCCCACCAAATGAGCTCATCAGCGATCTTATTTGGTGATCCAAACCGTTGATCTGACTGGACAAACAGCTGATGCTGGCTGCCTCCCAATCATCAAGATGGTCAGATCCTAAATTTTAGATCAATGGCCCACAACATTTAAATGATCAAACGGTTAATATATTCCCTAAGTTTTTGGTATATCCATCTAAGATGGGACAATCACAACGCAGGAAAGCATGATTTTCTTGACTGTGGCAAGCAGAAGATCCGGATTCCCTTTAGAAGTGCCATTCCATGTGGGGTCCACTAGATGAAGACAATTGAAAAGTGGGTCCCACTTTCTTGGAATCCGCGTAGTAGCCGATCGAAGCGCCGCAAATTAACGGTTAGCTACTTTCTCAAAAGCTTCACGTGAAAGTTGAGATTTGGTAGGGCCGATATCATTTTAGAATCAGTTATGCTTCCGTCCATTACGGCCCACTTGCTTATTGTTATGATGATCGAACCGTTCATGCTTTAGAATCTATCCTATAACGGCTACTTTAATAAAATTATTCTATTACGATGATTGTGACCATCACAATCGATAGACGAATTAAGAATAATAATATGATAATTTTCAATGGCTGCCGTTCAACTCTGAAAATCAAATATTAGATCATCATGATCATTGGAAAGTGGATTTTTATGGATTGATGTGAATATGAACGGTTCAGATTATCATACTATAGCATGATGTGGACACCAGTGGGTGCTGATGCATGCTAGTCCTGCATCGCGACAGAGACAAAAGTTCATAACGAACTGAATGGGCATCGTCCAATTGAATGTTTCCTGATAAGCGCAGGATTATATAATCCCGTTCAGATGAATGGTTTGGATCACCTAACCGAGGGTCCCACTTGCATGAACTGAAGCATCGGGACTATATAAATTCTGATGAATTAGGACCTTACAATCGATAAAAATGGGCCTAGTCTTTGTGATTCGAGAGCTTGGACTGTCGCGTCCCGTGAATCCGCACTTGAGTATAGAGACTATGATTATAAGTTTTTGATTGTGAAGCGCATTTGTTTCTGTGCAAATTGGCACTTAAGTATGGAGATTTTGATTATAAGTTTTTGACTGTGAATCGCGTTTTCATGTGTCCGTGCGGTTCGATTAACATTCACCTATAATCGACAATCAAAATATCGTTAAATCAACTATATCAAAAGTTAAGCAAAAATACTTAAGACCAAAAATAGATGGTCGATATTCAAAATGTACAATTTTAAAAGTGGTGTCTATCATGATGGAGAGTATATAAGCTACAATAAATATTCTATAAAACAACTAACAAAGTCTACCTACTTGGGGACTCCAAATATACAGATCCTAAAAATGTACAAAAAGGAGAAAGGCGGGGCACTCCACCCAAACCTTCCCATCCGTCAACTGAAAGTACAGGGCGCTATCAACATGATCCACTATGTCTCGTCTAATGTGTTGGTTTCGGTAGTACCTGCATCAATAGTATTGTATGGTTAGTGTTTTGAAACACTGTCCTATGTGTGAGTGAGTAGCTAACTTAGTGCTTCTATTTTCTAAGTTACACATGTTATCAACACAATCAAGTATTGATAATGATAGCATTACAAATAAAATAATTCATAAGTTAATTAGTTAAATATATGGATGACATGATGATATGCGTATTGGTTGGCCCATAGTACAACCGAACAATGCTTAGCATGAGGAATGCCTGGGAACACGACAGTTGTAAACTTTTCACATTAACGATATTGCTAGCGAGGACATCAACATATGCACAATGGTTTGCTTACAACACTAGTTACACAACCCAATAATGTAATGATATGAATGATTAGCTAACTAGTTATTATTTTCGATTTAAACAATAATTTAACGAAGTTAGGATACTCCCATTTTATCAAAGGTTGCAAAACGGATTCACGTGGCTCGTGGCGGCACGTAGTGGTCCCTCACCAATGTCCCTTAATCTAAATTTAGGTTCATCACCCAATAGTTCATACAATTCAATTGGGTTATATATTAGGACTTGTCACCCAAGGATAATCACAGCTAGGGTGAAGGTTGTCACACAAACTCCAAATATGGAGAAGGCACACCACCCAAACTATTAACAATATGGTAAGATCGAGACATTCATCGGTGCTCGGTGGTTACTATGGGAAGGCTCGTCACCTAATGTTTTACCAACATGACGGACTCGTCACCCAATGATTTGCCTATGTGGCAGACACGTCACCTCAGCCTAAGTTGACAGCTCAGACATTGTGTCTCATACCACCATGCCCGACTTATAAGTCTCCGTGGGATTATAACGCACTAACAGTTATGAATGAAGTTAATTTAATGATATCATATATTACTTTGAATGTTATACAACTACCAAACATAAAAATGACAGGGCTATGCATTAGACTAATCCGATTGACAACTGGGGACTCCGGACAAAATCAACATTGGGTGCGAAGCATCCTATGTAGTTCCAACTATTGCCGGTCGTGCATGTTCAACCTCAGTTGATCATATAAGTCCGGGATAACTAATCCAAAGTGGGCCATCCACTTAACATTTTGCATTGCTTGATCTATACGATTACAAATTAGATTATCAATCACGTAAACAAATCGCACAACTACTAAATACCATAATATGGTGCATCAACCGAACATATCTTCAAATTAGTACAATTCAATATATCAATACAATCTAACGTATATCAATATCACTTATCAATTTACATACAGGGTTGTAACAGTAGGGATTTCATCTTGTTGAAGCATTTTATCAAACATGTTGGCTACCATCAACAAGTAACATTAGTATTACAATAATAAAACAATTCAAACACAAATAACATATGACATTTTATAATAAACAAAAAATCATTATCTAGCACTATCGAGGGTTAATAAAATGAAGTATAAAAGAATGCTTCGCACCTTAAAAGGGTTTCACGAGACCTAATCACGGTTATGGTTAGGGTTTTTGTGAGAAATCACAAACTCCTAAATTAATTAGAAGAAAAACATGTAAGATTCATAGAATTTAACCGTAGGTAGCTTAATCGAAATATATGAAACATTTCTTACCTCCAATCATCGACAGAAGATCCGGGAGTGGCTCGGGTTTCGATTGAAGGATAAAGGTAAAAGGAAACACTAATCCTCACCTATCACTCACCCACCTTCTCCCTCTATTTCTTTCTTTCTCTTCTCTCTTTCCCCAAATTAAGGTACAATTCGTATGGAGTGAAAGGTTAGCCCAAAATGGGGTTTTATAGCTCCAGTAATAGTGCAAATGGCCCCAAGGGCTAGGATTTTGATGTATTAACCCTATAGGATGTTGTTTCCAATTATTGGGGTACACTAGGGGATGTACATGTTGATATACATCGTAGGATAGTTGACCCTAGTGATGATTTACGTATAGATACGATCGGCTTGCCATTTGGATACGCCAATATACAGGTATGATTATAAGTCAGTTCGACAGTCACCGATGGTTGATTGGGCACCCGGTTATACGGATGCGTAGGGTATCATCATAAGTTAGTGACTTAAGTTTAATCGCGATCTAATTGTCCGAAAGCCACAACTTTGGTAAAAACCAGATACAGATAATTAACTTAAGTTCATGTTTAATTTCAAGAATATTCACATATCTCATTCACTGGCCTTTCGAGTCCAAGTTGAGTGATTCGAGACGTGATCTTGGCTCGATGTCTTGTGATATATGTCAAGCCCGCCAAGACCAACATCTTCATATAGTTTCGAGTCAGGCGACCAACTAATGAGCGGCCTAGAGCTAGTTTGGTTAAGCAATGCATTTCTAGAATGAATTGGGTCACGAGATTTCTTGTGTGCGGCAACTAGAATTTGGATTCGCTAAGTTCACGATGTAGACTTTTCACAATTAGCGGAAATGACGATTTGACTCTAATCACCCTAATTAAGAGTCCTAATTCAACCAAATTGAAATTTTTTTAAAATAATAAAATAATTATTAAAAATAAAAAATTCTAATTTAATCACATAGGATGATTTCTAGCATGATTAGAAGCAATTCCTAAGAAGACATCGAATACTAAAATTTTAAGATGAAAAAGATACTTCAGTCCATTGACTACATGCAGTTGTAGAAATTTTCAGTTTCAACAGGTCTATTACTTGTAATGTTTTTGGCACTTTTAGTCACTTATTTATTTTTACAATTTTTCTAATAATTCATTATCAAGTCAACCTTATCCCCACCAAATTTTAATTCATTTCGAGTTCCATGAAAATTACAAAAATTCTAGAAGTGTCAGCTGTCTGATGAAATAAACGATTTTCTATATAGTTTCCAAAACATCTTAAAATCAAATTTAATTTTTTCTAATATAAAACTAGACTCATCAAGCTTCAATTTGACTTTTGAATCATATCAATCAGAGTTTTATTGAAGGAAATAAATATTTTTGAAGTTAAAGCACTGAATTTGTATATTGGTGTCCAGAAGTGACCATTGTTGTCCAGCGGTTTAGGGTCGATCGGGTCTTCTTGTCCAAAACTTGGACAATTCATTTGGCACTTGGAGTCGATTGGACTTTTTCGGGGTCGATCTTGACTTTATGTCTGCCAGAACCCTTCATGTTTAGGCTATTTGGATTTTTAAATTTAGAATTTTCTTTCTCTTTTGCTTCGATCCACCCACCTAGGTGGTCCTAGTATGGACTTAGACGAACCAAAGTTTATATGGACTCAATTACGTCAACTAAGGCAGTCCTAACACACATTGTTATGTTCAAAGTTAGTAAACCTAGGAGTTCGGGCCTAAGGTTCTCTAAAATTTACAACTTTCACTCAATCAGGTGGTTTTGGTGGTCCCAAAATCACTCCTTTTGGTCCTTAATACTTGCGAATACATGCACGAACATGCACTTAAATCGAGAAATAAAATATAATGCTCAAGGACATTCGATTCCCAAGTTGTCAAAATTCTGGGGCATTATAATATATCCTCTTTAAAAACAATTTCATTCCCAAAATTGTCTAAGGCTAATATTAGGTTCATATTTAGCGAGCTTATTTATGAATACGCCAACCCTACCTGTAATGATTCAACTTGTACTCATTGTTGGGCCTATTTTTAGTAATCTCATCTACTTATATGATTTGGTCTATTTCTTGAATCCTAATCGTTTCTCTTCGATGTGTTCATTTATAACATTTTAAGGACAACTCGGATCATACTTAGTGAACTAACCCTATGTATAATTTGGATAAATTCCTTTTGATCATAGGCCAACGGGCTATGGGCACACCACACTCCCATTGTGCCACGCTGATTGGATGGACACATATACCAACTTAATTAGACTGGGCTCATAATGTTCTATCTCCCTTAAAAATATTTCTACCCTCAAGGCTCAAGAATCTATGCCTTGATCCGTACGTTGGAATGAGTTACAATTTTGGACCTAATTTTCTGACTAGGTGGTGCCCACTAGAAGGATTTCTTTGGGCTTAAACCCCTATCGACTATCTTTAATACTTTTCAAGGGTGAAGTAACAAATTTTCGGTTGTCAATGGTCATGCCAATACCGAAGGAAGGTTGTAGTAGGTGTGATCCAGATACATCGACCTTCTACTTAGCAATGACAGAAAATTCATCGTATCATTTACTAATCTTAGTAAAATTCAATCTTTCGCTCTGTGAGGCATTAAGTCAATTGATAACAACTAGGATTTATAGTTTAATTCAAACTGCGAATACTTCACTTGTCTATAGTTCTGACACTCTCTGTTCTAGATTGTATTAAGCCCATAGGGAGAAAACTCTCAAAGACTTGCTGATTCGACCTAACATTCAATTCGATAGATGCTTATAAGTATCAAAGGAATTCAACAAAGGAAGTGGTCTCACACCAACCCAATCAAACAAACCAATCAAGTCTATATTTCAATTATCCTAACATAATCAGTCCCTTACATTCCTTAGCGCAACCAATAGCCTAATCTTAATTTAAGAGTAACGATAATTCAGTAGTTGTAATCCTTAACTGTAATCCAAAATCTACACTCATGCGCTGGACGATTTTCATTTCTAATACAAGAATTTCTTTTGGCGCTTAGGGTCAAAAGTTGTCTGGTTGGAATTAAGTTGCCCGAACTTGAATTTTCACTCACTTGAATACTTCACACATGACAATACTGACCAAGGCGGTCCTAGGGTTCAAATTTATATATTTAAGTTTGAAAGCATCACAAAATTGAGGATTTGATTATATTGTTCATCATTTCTATGTTTAAGTTCAAAATCATCTAGTAATAGGGGATTTAATTATAGAGTTTAGTTTCTAAGTTTTAAGTTTCAAAACATAGGAAACGAGAGAATTTGGTCCTAGGGTTCATTGTCCCTAATTTACTGGATTTCTTACACTGTCGGATACTCTTAAAACTAGGGAAATCCCCTTAAGATTCAAACTTCTAATTTTAACTATCTCAACACATAGTTACTATGGTTTGTATAGTCCTCATTCTAAATGTTCTGGCTATCTCACCATTCTGTCATGCCTCGAAAATCAGTACCTGAGTACAGAGACTCTGATCCCAAGTTCCTGGGTGTGAACCTAGCAAAAATGCACGTGGGTGAGTTCCTACATGCCACGTGCTTGCGCAGTCTGGTTAATGTTAACTCATGATCAACAATCAAAATAACTTTAAATCAACGTCATCAAAAGTTAAGCATAATAACTAAGCCAACATTAGTTAAAATTATAATTTTTTAGGCCCGAACCCAACCCATTGATACCCCTTATGGTAAACAAACATTATAGTTGGTTTTAGAAAGTTTTTAATGATAAGCATTCAATTGCCATTGTTTTCTTGGTGTGGTGTACTTGATATATGGATCTGCTTCATTTTTGGCCTCATGCCCTAAAATGAGCTGAAAAAGTTGATGGATGGCTTAGATTAAACACATACATCATGGTTGGTAGAGTTGGGCATGGGATGACTTGACTCGGCTGACTCGTTCAAACCCGACTCGACCTGAACCGAATGGGTGAGTCAGTCCGAATTGAGTAGACTTCGCCCAATTCGAACTTAAACTGAGGCAGAGTCCGAGTTACCCAGTAACTCGACCTGACTCGACCCGAAACTCGATCCGATTAGACTCGATTTGATTCGAAACCCACTCGACTCGGGTTTGGGCACACACACGTACACATCCCTCCTACCCTCCGCACCTGACCCTAACCTGATCACAAACTCTTCTCTCCCTCCCTCATCCTCCTCCTCTTCCAAGCTAGTAGCCACCCACCCACCACCACCCCCTCCTCTCTCTCTCTCTCTCTCTCTCTCTCTCTCTCTCTCTCTCTCTCTCTCCACTCCCTCCCCCCTCCCTCATCTCTCGATCTAACTTGGTGCCAACTCGAGCCGGTACTTCTGACCGGGTTGGACTTGGTCTGAATCAATCCAAGCTAGACTCGACTCAGATTGGGTCAGGCATGCTGGACTCAGTACCGAGTCGGTTCAAGTTCCGGTCAGGCCTATTTCAAAACCGAATCGAGTTGGGTTAGCCCTAACTCTGTTTGACCCGACTCAATGCATGCTATTGGTGGGCTCACGGAGCACCGTACAATAACAAGCCACAGCTGGCAATGTCCGTATACAATCCGCGTCCCCCACTCATACAAACGTAAGAACCGAATAATAGTTAGCTGGAATCCACTGAAAGAAACAATCGAATCCAAGGACCCGAGATACAGTGTAGCCGGGTTTTCATTACTAGCAAGTAGGGCCCATGGTTTGGGAATCCGTACCATAAGCCGATTGTGTCCCATTGTAAATGGACCATGCCCACGATACTCTCTTCTGTAAGACAATCATAGCCGTTCGCTTTCAAGCCTATTGGCCTAGAAAAGGACGGTTAAGATGAGAAATGCTACAACAGTCCACCTTTTCCAATCTGGGAGATTCTTGGCACATCATCCTTTTTTCTGTGGACCCATCCTACAAGTAGAAAAATCCAGGGCTGCAGTGCCGACACAAGAGACAGAAAGTGAGAGATCCAAGCCGTCCATAGTCAACACATGATTGTAGCCGTTTTAAATAGCGTTCACATCCTCTTTTCTTCGTAGTTAGGTGTGAGCTAGATCTTTCTACAATCCGCGTTTAGTGCGCAATACGCACCCCCACTTGCATGAAACTCCACGTAAGCACCAATAATAACGAAAAATTGACCCAACTCGCCCCGATAGTGTGCACATGATATCTACTGTAAGTGGGGCCCACCTTTCTATTCAATCCAAACCGTTGATCTGATGCAAAATTCCCAACTTGTTCAAGTCATCTAATCTGGAACGGTGAGGTGGCATCCGCAATCCACTGCAGGAAAATCATTAGTTTGACAGTTCTGATGACCTAACCGTGGGCCCCACCTCAGAATATCTCCAATTAAAAAACTTGCGTGAGATGCACACATCTGAAAAAGAGGAGGAAAACATGGGTCCTCTGGCGATTTTCTTTTGTCTTTTTACGTGAAAAAAATAAATAATAAAAACATGCACATGCGTACGTGATTTCAAAGACGAGACATTTCGTCTGCCGAATAATGCCAATAATAGAATAGAAGGTCGCAGGAACCTTCGTCTCCTGTCAGTACTCCTTTATTATGTGATCCCACAAAATGAACAGATGGAAAGAAGAGGTGGGTGTGGGGCCCATCTGGTCCTTAGATCGAAACAACACGAGAAAAGGCAGATCATTGATGGCTATGGGATAGAAAATATCGGCCTTAAAGAGGAAAGTTGATATTCATGGCCTACGATGCACACGTGCCAGATTGGCACACGTACGAGAGATCCGGTCCGTTCATTGGGTAACGGGGCGTTTTGGTGATGGGATGGACGGAAGGTCAGGTTGGTTCAGGTTTCTTGGCACGTTGGAAAATGGACAGTGTGAAGGGAAGATGGACGGCTGGCGTTAGATGTACGCTTTGTAGCCTCGTTGACTGGTGGGCCCCACCTGATGTATCTGGGGGACTTATTACACTTCAGCGGACGCGGTTTCTTCTCTGGCAAAAGTGCAAAAAAAGGGGCGGTGCAGCTGTACGCGAAAAACCGTGAGTGTACGATCTCCTTTTTAGCGGTGATGTATTGTTATTTTGAGAAGGTATCCAAGTACAACCGGTTGAGCCATGTGTTAGGGTCCAACCAGAAAATAACTTCCAATCTTTCATATTCATTCAAAATCCAATCCGTCCAATAAGTTGGGCCCACTATATTGATTTTTCTAAGAGAATGTAAGAGACATCCAGCCGTATTTTTCTCTTTACTAATGGATATAAATTTTTTCTAATATCGTGGACAATCTCATGAATATATGGACATAAAATTTATATTAGATGATCTTCATAGTGGGAGAAACCTATTTAAAGGGTTGGATTTCGTATTGAATTAATATGTCAGAAGTTATACACTGGGTGGGCCATAACTCAATGGTCCAACCGGTTGGATTCGAGACCTTCACTTTTATTATTCTTTAAGAAGTTCAATGGCTACTCGCGAGACGATTGATTCTAATCATACACTCGGACATGTGCGAATGTGGCACGTGTGGATGATATCCACCTTGTGGACCCACTTCAATAGGTTCCATATATTCTTATCTATCTGGAGATGTATGAAAAACGGATGGTTAAGTGAAATTAACCAACGGTCCAGATAGGATGTACACAAATCCCACATCTTATGACCCAACCAGTCTGATTTTGACATGCAACACAGGTGAAGGGTGTTGGGCCTGATAAAAGGTCCGGATATTACACATGCATACTACATTGGCACGTGTGTGGAGAGTATCTGAGTGATTAACCACGCGCCTGCTCTGTCCTGAGTTTCAAATCTTTATTTATTTTTCCTGGGTATGATCCTCGACCCAGGTTTCTTAATCCAGACCATTGATCAGATCATGAATCCTATGTCCACTACATTGGACAGAAAACATTCCTTGTAAAACCAATCAAGCATTCCCTCGGCTTCATGAATTCTATTCTATTGACGTTTCATAGTATTATATTGACTTCATACTCCTCTACACTGATATTTCTATATTACATGATCCAAGATAAATTATTGGAATTTTTACAAAGACGACACAAGTATAATTGTCTTACGTGTTTAGCCCTCTTTTTTGAATGTTTGTCTTTGATCACTTTATATATATATATATATTCTTGTGCGGTTTAGCTCATGGGAACTTCCCATGAGGTCAAGCTGTGTGCATGTCGAACATCAATACTGTGCATTTGATGGGTTTCCTTTAAATTATGAGATATTAAAAAAACAGCAGTGTACTGAACTCAGGTGGGCCATACCATCTCATGTGGGAATTTCCCATGAGCTTGACCCCATAGAATCTTTTCCATGTATATATATTTAGAGAGAGAGAGAGAGAGAGCTGATCCTTATCATCGAGAGCTGTGTCAGTACTTGTCTTTGATGCTAGAGAAGATAAAGGCTCCCACTATGATGCATGAAGATTGGGCCTAACGTAAGAGAGATCCAATCCATTCGGTTTTTTTTTTTTTAAATCAAGGTGTGTACTTATGGAAAAAAATTAATTTAACCATGATATAAGCCCTTTGTGGTCCATGACAATCGATAATGACCAATATTTAATCCTAAGTACTTCTTTTCTACGGTGTGTTCTACTTTTGCTGGATGTGTATAATTTTTAAGCTTATACCCTTAAATAGAAAATCGAATCCAATAGATGGAATGGACTTGACACATACATCATGATTAGCCTCACAAACGGTGTCTGAAAACCATTTAATAGGACCACGTTAGTTGAGAGACCCCATTTTGAGGGGTGTTTGTTTTTTTTTTTTTTTTTTTTATAAATAAAAATAAAAATCCATTGATGGCCGCACCAGCACTCTATGACCCACTCTAGTTTCCAATGTTACATTCTCCGTTATTATTTATTATGAAATTAACTCTTGTTTGAAACTTCATCCACAGGATCCACCACCATGCTCTTATGATCTAATTTTGGACGACCTTTTCTCCTGCATTCCATTCTCCAATGTTCTTTTATACGAAGGAATGATAATTTGAGTCTTTTCTTTTCTATCTCTTCATTAATCCTTCGTTTACAATATCAACATAAGAAGTAAGAAAATAAATAATAGTTGTAATATGTTTTATTGAAATTGTATTGTAAAGATATTGATAAAATCATAAATCTTTTTAGTGTCAACATTGAACAAACCACGACTATTATTAGATGATAACCATAACCCTTATTAGATGACAACCATAGCCTTTAATATATGACAACTATGACTCTTAATACATGGCAAAGTCCATCTCATTAAATGTCATAATAATACTATGTATGTCAAAGCTCAGGTCATCAATGTGCCTCTGTACAAGAGAACGGAATAATTGACCATAGGCTTGTCATTGTAAGACATCAAAATTCAACAGAAATCTGAAGCATGAGTCTCTAAACATTTCTCTCTGAATAGAACACTCGCCAAAATAATCTTTCATATCTTTTACAAACTGTATAGAGCACCTCCGCGATATTGTTGCATTCTCATATTCAAAATAGGTACCAATGCTTCTCGATTTTTCCGAATCTCCAATGTAAGATTGAGAAAGTATTAACATCTAAAATAAAAAATTAATGGCTTGGAAAAATAAAAATAATTAAAATTGTAAGAGTTGTAGTTGTCATGTACAAAGGGTCATGGTAGTCATGTAGTATGGGTCGTTGTTGACGGGTAGTAAGGGTTGTGGTTGATAGGTGACAAAGGTGGTTGACAAGTAGTAAGGTTTGTGACTAATAAGTAGTAAGGGCCGGTCTTGGTTGACATATAGTAAATGTAACGTTCTGCAAAATTCCATACAAAAACCTTAGTATGTCCCTGAGCAGAACTGTCATAGGGCCGTACTAGCTCAACTAGATGTCCTAATTACATTAGAATTGATAGATTTATAATAATTAGATTTGAATAATCATGCCTGTTAATCACCAATGGACAACGTCGTGAACTTAGCTAATTCTGACACTAGCTGTACCCATGGAAAAGTTCAATATTCAACAAATTAAAAAAATGCTATGATTAAATGAATTAACTTTTTTATTGGGATGGCTAAAAATGACAAATTTTTTTACCAGCTTCTCACAACAATTAAATATGATTCGGATTTCAATCTCCCATCCATTAATATTTCTATATTATATGTAGCAAGATAAATTTTATTTCCTTCAGCTAGCTTTTTTGCTCACAACAGTTCAAAATGACGTTTAATCCTTTGCTTACTTCTCAACAACCATGTGTGGGGACATATCGTTTTCAGGAAGACAAACTAGCCAACCTTTCTCTGTCTCACTACACTTGACTTTCGTAGCTTATAAAGAATGCCATGAAATCATATATCAACGGTGACCGTCGGGTCTATCATATATCAACGGCCTTCATGGATCCATGGCCACACTTGAACAAGACTGTTGACAGGATCATGTGGTTGTCTATACTATTATTGCACTCTTTTGTGGCTTAATCAACTAAAACAACACTAAAAAAAGAAGCCTGTGACAGACACTCGAATACCTTGTGGTAGTAGTTCTTCATCATTTTAAAGAGATCATGACTTCAATCCAGACCGTCCAAAAGCGAAGGGTTGATTCTGGATGGACCAGTCCTCAAAATAACTTTGATGAAATGATCCTAACCATCCAATCATCCGCTGTCGATGAATAGTTAAAAATAAGATGGTCCAGCTGGTCCAAGTTCAATGTGTGAAATCATATGGTTGACATCACGTCAAAGGTAGTGTTTTTGGACCATGCTCCATCCACAAAGATGCAATTTATATGGATGGTCTGGTTTGCAATAGGTGTGAATCACCTTTTAAAAGGGTGGTGAACTATATCATCCTACTAACGGTACAGATCGAATCTTATTAAAAGGCGAAAATAACCTTAAAAAGGAAGCTAACATGTGTGGTCCACTTACTGGCCTTCAGTGGCTAAATAGTAATTTGATTGGTCAGATGGGATACCCCAACAAATTGTGGGGATGATGTGGGAGAGCCATCTCTACACACTACACGTGTCATGAAGATCTAATCAGGACCGTCCATCTAGTGAGCTCTATCATGGATTACACTTATTTAATAAATCACAACAATCAGACAATCCTATGCATCAGATTCCTCCAATTTCTCTTAATGAATGTTGGTCGTTACTTTTTCCTTCTCCCACCATTGCTGTGATGGCCTTCTCTCAGATGGATTGGATGATCGGATATTTGTGTATTTTGAAATACTAACCATCCAAAGTACGGACAACTAGATGGACGGACTTGATTGGTTGATTACCCTGCCACAGTTCTACTCTGATGAGTTGACTCTACCCTTTTTCGGTGATATCATCTCCCACCGAATCATCGTACATAGCATCTCTACTAAAGGTAGAGTCACATGGACGCGGATTGAGTGGGGAGGAGCTCACCACGCGCACTGGGACGTGGATTGCCTACAACAGTGTGTTGCAGGAAGCTAGGTGGGGCCCACGATGATGTTTGTGAGAAATTCACCGTCCATCTGCTTTGACTGATTATGTTAAGACATGAGCTTAAAAATGAGATAGATCCAAAACTCAAGTTGGTCGCAGGAACACCCTGATCCATGGCTGAAGTGGAATACAGAGTGAAAGATACCTTGTTTCAACATTGAGGTCATGGTATCAATCCCCAGTGGGGGTGCCTAACATTGAAGTGTAAACTGACAGTGGGGTGTACTAACAAACTAACAAATGAAACAAAAATAAAAAAAGAAAAAGCAAAAAAAAAAAAAAGTAAGTGGGTAGGCCTACCCATTTCTAATAATACACCTCCCCACTGATCAATTTCAAACATGAGATTACAAGTGTTAATGAACAATCCGTATTCGGTCAAATGTATGTGATTAGAACAACCTATATTTGGTCAAATGTGTGTGATTAGAATAGTACTGGATATGCCTGAGCCGTACTTGACTTGAGTTCCATTGAATGCTTGTGACCCCAAGCATCAAATCAGCCATAGGATGAGACTTGTGAATGTTAACTTGACACTCCAGCCACCGATGTGTAATGATCAATGATTTACAATAGGAGGATTAGTCATTCTAATTGAAATCTTTTTTCCCTAAAGTAAAGACTTTTCTTTCAATGGTGATTGTAGTTCTTAAGTCTCTTGATAATGTCATAGAGAATTATTAAATTTTAAAATAAAGACTGATCATTAAATTTATTGATTTGGGATGAAGAGCAATTCAATTAGTGTGAAAATAAAATAAGTAGAGGAGAACAAAAGGTAAATACTTGTGATTGTCTAAGCAAGCAAACAATTGAGGTGAATGGCTAGTAGGATGTAACTAATGTAATCTTCCAAGTATAGACTTAGTTGATTGGAGATTCAATGACAGATGTTGTGGATATTTACACTATTCCTAAGCATACTAAAACACTGACGCTGAACAATAGCGATCTAAGCTACACTAAACTCCAAAATTGTTACAGTGAGGCAGCACAAAAGTAGTATACCTAAGGCTAAAATTATGATAAAACAACATTGCATTATGAGAGTGGTTGTGTGTGATGGCTCGGTTTATGCCTTGAGCTCTTCATTGGGTGCTTTTTATATAGACTCAAAAGGATGGCAACTATATTGGGTTTTCTTGCCCATCCATGTTTGATCATTGAAGATTATGGGAATGTATCCTAGATAGACTCAGATTCTTCATGGCATCCCTTGATTTTCTTTTAATTTAGGCAGCATTCGCTTCTCGATCTTTCGTAGTCACTGTGAAAGTATTGACCGTTTTTGAGAAGTTTCCATTTAGGCATGATTATATGAGGATCCTTACTCTTTCTCTGGTGGTACTTCTAGGAGTTTCAACACCCGGTCAAGGGTTCGAGAATCCATAGGAGGTAAAATCCCACTACGGTGTGAGTGTGTAGGGGTGTGTGCGTGCGTGTGTTAAGAAAAAGAACAAGAAAAAAAGAAGGTGTGATTATGTGAGATGCTCTTGTCAAGTGTACATGGATCGTGATAGATTTTCTATCTTGGAAGGACTTTGTATAGTATGTTAAGCACGCTACTTGACGACATGTGCCACTCATGTGTGGACCACATGTCTTTTTCATAATGTCTTGCTCTTTTTTTCTTTTTCTTTTTCTTTTTTTTTTTTTGTCGCAAACGTGTGTATAGCTAGCAGGTGATGTTTCACCGGTAAAGATATTCTCAAGGCACAAGTAAAATTTCACATATAGTGCGCACACATAACGACATCTCATTAGTGAGCATAAACATACCGAGATAGGTGTAAACCGTGACTAGAACCATTATTACATTGGTACCACTACATGAATGATGGTCACCAATTAAATGATCCCTCTTAAAGGCAATGAAAGAAAGAGACGGCCTCCAAAGTAAGTGAGTGATGGTAGTAAGAAAAGACTTAGGGTGCATTTAGACTGTAAGTTACTTTACATGAGCTATTGACACATTAAGTAGCTTATTTTAATTTCTACTTATTCCACGTATAAGCATGTTTAGTAAATAACATACTTACCATCTATAAAGATGTAAAAAGAAAAGAAAATATTTTTGGTTTCCAATATCAGAAAATTACTTTTCCCTTAATTTTGTTTGGTGCGCCCTTAATATCTACTGTCGATCATGTGGGCCATATCATTTAAAATCATGTGAAGACATGCCTAAAACATATAAAAGCACTTGGTGGGGCCCACCCAAGTTTTGGATGCAGCTGAAACTTGATCTGACCCCTCATCCAAGTGGGACACAGAATAGATGGGCTAGATTTGTGAACCACATCTTGATGGGCCCAATAAATAATTATGAAGGTTTTAATGGAAGGATAACCCCTCTAAACTATTGTATGTGGTGTGGCCCACCCAAGTCATAGATTGACTTGATTTTTAAGCCTGTGGCCACCATGGAATGGTGCATATGACTAATGGGGTAGATATTTGACACAAGTCACGGTGGGGCTCACATCGCTCAACCTTATAGTGCGTGTGTGTGAGAGAGAAACTTTTATTACATAAATTAATTACTTTTACAATGACAGTTATACAAAACTTAAGTTAAAAAGGAAAATAACTTGCATAGGTTGAAAAAGTTATTTCTAGCATTTAAAATGGGCTATTAATAAATTAAAAAGCCACATATATATATATATATATATATATAGAGAGAGAGAGAGAGAGAGAGAGAGAGAGAGAGAGAGAGAGAGAGAGAGAGAGAGAGAGGCTCACACACAACTAGTTACACCATTTAAATTGGTCCAACTAGGTGTGCATTAAATGTAAGGATTTATCTTTTCATCCACGTATAATCCACCACATGTGAGGATACATGACATTGAGTCTTACATAAGTATGATGAGAATTATGTGTCATAAATCCAACCCGTTCATCAAATAAGGCCAACCAAAAAAAATTTATGTACTAAAAATTAGTAAATGATTATCATTACTAGAGGCACACATGTAACTTGAATTTGGACTATTGGAATAAATTTTTAACTGTTCACTTTTCTTGTAGATGATATCATAATATTGATAATAAAAAATAATATTTTTTTCCTTCACATGCTTACAATGGACCCTACTTAATTAACGGACCGGATTTCTAAGATATGTGGTGCATCACTTAAATATATCACATGTGTGCAGCTTCTTTAGTCATCCCATTTTCCATGTAAACATTCTTCCTCTTCCTTTCTTTCTCTTCATTTAACATACTCCTCCTCTCATTTAATGCTCTCCCTGTTCCCAACTACTGTATTATTTGATGGAGTCCCTCGCCCTTGTGAGTGACTTGGGACCCACCACGAATGAATGGGCCATGCACCAACGCTTTCCCATCCTAGACCTTTCAATGAGGGTGGCCCATCAGAGCAGTTGAAACAATGTTTCCCACCTGATGGACGGAGTGGATTTAAACATACAGCATGGTGGGCCCAACAGAGCCTGGGTGTTTTACCAACGTCCATAGAGCCTCCATGTTGTCTGTATGACATCCACTCCATTCATTCGGTGCACAGTAGATATAAAAAATTATCAAGCAGATAAACACCTCGGATGAGATACAACGTAGGTAACAATGGGCCAAAGGGGACACCAACCATAAATTTGTTTGTGGGTCCCACCATATTGGTACATTCCATCCAAACCATTCATCAGGTGCCCCTCATAAGGAGATGTACATTCCAGATATCTATCTGATCCATAATTTAGGTGGGCCAGAGCTTGAATTTAGTGGGTGCTATTAATCTTAAGTTATCACAGGCATCAATTATAATATGATCTTAATGAAAAACAGTCAAGTAAGAACATCTAACTAATCTTATTAATGTGCATGCATGCTGTATGTTATGATGCATGCCCTCACCATAACACTCCCTCGAGCGACTCCATCTAACGATCGCGCATGTCAACACTCCCTCAAAGTGACCTCGATTGCCGAGTCGCCACCCTAGCTAATGCGGTGCAATGCGATCGTGTTAACCGAGTTGTTAGTTAAGTCCTTTCATCCAGCAGGTTGGGAATTCTGGTACACCTCACGTATCAACGCCCTAAACTGGTTGCGAGGCCAAGACCTCCCAACGTGTGAGGCCGAGACCCCGCGGTCTGTGATCCTATTGGGTTCCTCATCCCCGACTCCAAGCACATGAGGAGTGCTAAGGGAAAGGGATCACTCGGGGTCACTACGGGGAGGCGCGGTACCCCAACATAGGCCGACAGCTCAGACATAGTGTCCCATTCCACCGTGCCTGGCTCATGAGGCTGTGGACCAATTTCAAGTGGGTTATTGATGGGCTACCACGGTTGTAGGGTGTTCCAGGTTCCATACATGTGTGAGCAAATAGGGTTAACAATCAAGGTTGGTCAGATAGTAGGTTAGACCACACGAGTCAGGCGAATGTGGGACGAGTGATGTCACGCCCCGAACTCGGAAATTGGGCTCACAAAATTCCCGATTGCCGAATCCGGCGCTGACAGCCTCCGTAGAACCCCATTTTCGGATCCCGGTACCCATTCACCAGGTTCCGATCCTGGGATACTACAAGGAGGATTTCAAATCATCAGTCTGATTCATAATGAGCATAACAAAAGCAGAACCCATAAACAATAACCACAAGAACACCACCACAAAATCCACTATGATCAAAAACTTTTGAGTACAATGCGGCAGAAAGGGGAAATATAATGCAACAAAAGAAACAAAACTCCAGAAGCTCGGCTGCACGCTCCGACTATGGCCAGACTATGGCTGCGACTGCGTCCTGGCGTCACCTGCATGCATCAATCGTGCATAAGCTTATAGAAAGCTTAGAGGGTGGTGTAAGTGTGTGCGTAATATAAACATACTCAAAATGCAAGGTCAAAGTGATGCGGAATCATGGTAATGAGCTCATGAATGCAATCAGCCGTACCAAGGCTATGCAGTACAAGATATGAATACTATCGGCCATAATACGGCCATGCGATGCGAGATGCAACTCAAGCATGCCAATCCTCCTCATGTATCAGTACAGTTCTCATTCTGGATAATCACCGGGGTTCAATACACTCCAAATGGCACTGTCGCTCTCCTAGCCGCACAGTCCAAGTGAGCGTAAGAAACCTCACTATCCGCCTGACCAATAGTCTGCTAATACCTATCCGGCACGTCGATAGCGGACCCATTCGCGAGCTGGTCAAACTCAGCCTAGTATTGCCCCCTACCCTCGTGCGAGTAAGGCCACACTCCTTTCCAACCGACCACGACACAGTGGAAAACGCGGCCTCCTGGTATTCGGCCCTCGTGTGCTCGTATATCCACTCGGTCTCAACGTTGGAGTCATCCTCTGGTACCATCGGGTTTAGGGATTTTCACCCAGGGACATCTATGGCTCCCGTATGCTAGAACCAAATATTTTCGGTATCCAACCCAGCCATCCATGATGTGTCTGTGAAGGCTATGGCCCTGATGTCACTAGGGCATATAGTAACTACAATCACACAAATGCAAGTGCATGAATCATACTATCAGTCATGCAACAGCCTTGTATATACCATGCACTTATATGAGGTAACTCCGCTTATCAGGGAGCCCATAAACAGTCTATCCAAAGGTATATGCTATGATCGGTCATTCCTCACATCAGGCATACATATGGTGCGAATGATCATGAATCATGCATCTATACTAAACATATATAAAGAGATGGGCTCTGCGCATAACGGAGATGGGCCTAGACGGCCTGCTTACCACAAGTATGGGCCTATCAGTGGCCTTAAGGAGTGTGACAATGCGGACATTTAACCAACATTGTCCTTACAATGTGGACGTCAAACCAACATTGTTCCCAAGGCATAGCCTGCCATAAAGTACCATTACACAAACCATAGGAAATCACACATTGCAATGGACTAATATACATCTCATTGGGCCTCGACCCATCTCATTGGGCCTCGACCCATAGTTCTCAGATACATCAAATGGGCCATCTCATATGGGCCTTATATAAATCAAGTGGGCCGCATTAGTGAGCCTTATGTACATTGCAATGGGCCATAACCCATGGGCCTTTAAATACGTTAAATGGTTCGAATCACATGGGCCTTATGTATATACCAAGGTGGGCCTCAATAATGGCCACAAATACACATCCAGGTGGGCCTCAACAACAGCCACAAGTACACATCAAGTGGGCCTCAACAACGGCCATATGGTTGAACAACTTGGATGCAACACATGCATCATGGTGGGGCCCATAGAGGCCCACCATCATATATATATATATATATATATACATATATATATTATATATAATATTAATATATGTAAATGTATACAATATTATATATAATAATATACTATTATATATATATATACATATAGATATATAGATATATATATACTATTATATATATATATATACATATAGATATATAGATATATATATATATATATCAATATGTATGTATGTATATCCACACACACACTCACACAAGTGCACACACACCCACATGCATACACACGTGCACACACCCACATGCATACACACGTGCACACACGTGCACACTCACGTGCAGTAGGGAGGGGTCCCACCGTCCAGGAGGACGGTGCGGACGAACACATAGATCAAGTAGGCCCCACCGTCCGTCTGGACGGTGGGCATGTAACACATGCATCACTGTGGGTCCCATGTGAGGCCCACCATAGCGTTTATCTTCCATCCGATCCGTTCATAAGGTCACACGGGCCAGGGTGAAGGGGAACAACAAATTTCAGCTTGATCTGGAACTTCTGTGGACCCAGAAAGGGTTTCAATGGTAAAATTCAATTCACACTGTTTCTTGTGATGTGGGCCGCCCGAGCGTTGGATTGGCCTGATTTTTAGAGGGGGTCCACGTCAGATAGTGGCCCACCAAATGGGCGGTGTGGATACAAAATATACATCATGGTGGGGCCCACGGATGGAGCCGTGGGTCCCTGCTTCTTGGCCGCCCGCCCGTGTAACAGGCGTCCGCTGCCCTTGTATATATATATATATATATATATATATATATATTTTTGAAAATCCCTGATCTTGGGGTTTTTCGAGTGCGGGGCCCACATCAGGTGGATCCGTCCCAACTATCGATTGCTGGGTCTCAAAACAAACCCAACGAGCCCAACATTGGGTATTTTTCGGAGTACAGAGACGGTAGGGTGATTTTTGACGGTAAGGAAGTTGTTTTCGTATGCTCTGGCCCACCAAAAAATTGGATTAGTCCCATCCTTAAGCTCAACGCCTAAAATGATCCCCTGAATGGGATGGACGGCGTGGATTAAGCACAAACATCAAGGTGGGACCTGCATGAGCGGTCCGCTCCAAAACCCAAAGAAACTTCTCTCTTTTTTTTTTTTTTTTTGGTTCAGCCAACGTCCAGCGTCTCTGGACGTTGGACGATTTGGATAAACACTGCCTCATGGTGGGTCCCACGCGTGAGTGGCCCATGTTCATCAAGGTAGGTCCCACATGATCATGGCCTACATATATATAAACATTAATAAAATATTATAATATATCATTTACTCTAAATAGGGGGGAAATCTCTCCTAAAATGAGGTGGGCCTCCCTATTTGATGGATGGAGTAGATTTAATATATTGGTGGGGCCCACTTCATTCTAAGGAAGAGAGAAAGAGAGGGAAATAGAGAGAGATACACGGTGAGATAGAGGAGGGACCCCGCCACTATGGGCCCTCCATTGATACAAATCATACATCAAGTGGGTCCCACAACAAGTGGCCCTTAAAATTTTAAAACAACGGTAGATCACCCACCTTTAAGCCTCCTCCTTGCTCCCTTGGCTTCAAATGCACCTTGCCTATGCCTTGGATGGTGGATGATGGGGGATTAATGGTGTGGATGAGAGATGGGAGGGTGTAGATGGATGATGGAAGGTGGACCACACTTGTGGTTTGGGAGAGGAGTGTTGGACGTGAGAGGCTTGGGTTGCTTGGAGAGATATGAGAAATGAGAGAGAGAGAGGGATGATATGGGTGGGTGAGGTGTGATGGGGGATGGTTTGGGTTGAAAAAAATGTAAAGGTGTATGGTTGTTGTTGAAATTTGGAAAAGAGGAGTGGTGAGGTGGAAAGAATGATGGACTTTTGGAAAAAGAGGGAATGGGTGGAGTACTTTGAGGTATGGTTGCATTTATGGTTAATTAGTGGGACTAATTGTGTAGAGATTCCCTCGAAATCCGCAACGCGCGGTGTTTCTTCGGAATAAACGCTGATCGGCATCTTCTTACCTGGGTATCGGTTCGGTGCGCAAGTCACGGCGTTGGAACCGCGGCGACGACGCGATCGCCAAGACATAAGTTTCAGATCGAGCCGACGTCGGTGCGCGGGACCTGGCTTAGGATCGTGCGCAAACACCGAATACGGTGCGAAGGTTGCCGGAATTTGACCGGAAGGACCGCGGAAGCCAACGGAACAGTACGGATTAGGACACGGGTCTTACAAGTGACATCGGGCATAAGGGACCCATGTAGTCGTACTACAGCCACCCGAACACACCCGTCCAAACCCACGGGTCTTGCCATAGTATAGTCCTACCGATGGGACTACCGTCTCTCATCCTATTCCTGACCAACCCAATAGTGTGTTGGTGATCCATGCCATACCGACAATCCAAGTTATCAATTAGCATATCACATCATGTTTTCATGCCTCTCAATCATACAAATCACATATTCGCAACGAGCAAGCTATCGCTATCATGAACAAGTGCATGTGAGTTGTGTGGGCCTATGAGGAAGTTAAGCACTTCCCCCATATTACGAAATCATGTGCACAAGCGAAATGACATCATATATACTATGAGGCACAATACATGAAGAAATAAAAAATGGTATAATCATGTAATCATAAATTCATAAAAATCATGTGAGAGGCAAGAACGACATCAAAAGAGCCAAACATGCAAATCCATACAATTTCACAACATATATTTCCTAGGGTTTCTCTGGAGTTTCAAATATTGCATCCAAACGATCAAAATCATTAAGCTTATACTAAAATTGGTGCTAGGCTACCTAAGAATAATAATCCGCACCTATGGGTTGTTGGAGATTCAAAAAACGTCCTACGAAAGAGGGCTTTCGGATCGATCGGCCGGAATCCCTAAAACAAGCTCTTGCATGTTAGAATTCCAAGCCAACCCCATCTCAGTACATGGATTTCAAGAAGAATGGGTGAAAGATCTTACCTAGACAACCCACGGACGATTGTTGAGGTTAAGGAGGAGATTTTCTCCTTGTAAGAGAGGTAGGGAGTTGGAAGGGTTGACTCTCTTGGGCCCCACTTCGATCTAGGGTCTACCTTGTATCTCCTTGTCTCACACTATCTTCTCCTCTTAGCTCCTTTACTCTCCTTTTACTCTTGGTGGTTGTGGTAAATGAGAGAGAGTTATGAGAGTTAGGGTTTATTCCCTGGACTTGGGCTATTTGGCCTTAAGTTCCCATACTCACGCAAAATAGCCTTCTAAGTCTCCATATGGGATTTGGGGTGGACCCAACCTATCTTTTGGCCACCAAATTTGGTGGGTAGGTGCCCTACGGCCCAATGAGGGGCTATATAAAGTTTGGGAACAAACGGATGAACGATTATGGGGTTTGAGTCAACGGTTCCGATCTTTAAATGGCCCTGTGGGGTCCGTTCTGGTTATTGGAGTGGTTCTGGTGGCCCCCTAGCCATGAAACTTGTAGGATAGATACTCAATGGCCCGATGAAGGGCCATGCAAAATTTGGAGACGATCGGATATGGGGTTTGGTCGCACGGGCTCGATTTGTGGTCAACGGTCACCGTTCCACGATCGGGTCCCAGAGTTCGCGAATGTGTGTAGAAAAATTTATTAGAATTTCACCGTAAATGTAGAAGAGATCCGACGGCTGGATAGCCTGGTATCTCAATTTCATTTACAAGTGTCAGATTCTGATCCTGGCATTGGTGGGGTGCATTTAGTCAGTGTCAGATCCCACTTCTGGGTGTCCACTGGGTCCGTGGTCTGTGATGGTCCACAAGCTCGGTGAACTCTATGGTTCCCTAAATTTTTAAATTTTTCTGACCTTCCCACGTCGCGGTATAGCCAGCACGGGCTGTTGCTAAGTGTAAACGGTCATCCAGCTTGGCGGCCTGCACTTGGTCTTGCCATGACCCGTCTGGCCCTATCAATTTGGCAAATCCTAAATTAATTTATTTGTGGAACCTCACCATAAGTAGTATAATCGAATAGTCCTACGGCAGATCCTACGTGGACGCCCCAGGACACTGTTCTGGCTGGATGAGACGTTACATAGACTGAGATTCTTCATGGCATCCCTTGATTTTCTTTTAATTTAGGTAGTATTCGCTTCTCGATCTTTCGTAGTCACTGTGAAAGTATTGATCATTTTTGAGAAGTTTTCCATTTAGGCATGATTATATGAGGATCCTTACTCTTTCTCTGGTGGTAGACTCTTGGGAGTTTCAACACCCGGTCAAGGGTTCAAGCATCCATAGGTGGTAAAATGCCACTACGGTGTGAGTGTGTAGGGGTGTGTGAGTGCGTGTGTTAAGAAATAAAAAGGCATGATTATGTGAGATGGTCTTGTCAAGTGTACCTGGATTGTGATAGATTTTCCATCTTGGAAGGACTTTGTACAGTATGTTAAGCACGCTACTTGATGACATGTGCCGTGGACCACGTGTCTTTTTCACAATGTCTTGCTTCTTCTTCTTTTTTTTTTTGTCACAAACGTGCATATAGCTAGTAGGTGATGTGTCACGTAAGGAATTGGGGTTGAAAGATATTCTCAAGGCACAAGTAAAATTTCACATATAGTGCGCACACATAATGACAACTCATTAGTGTGCATAAACGTACCGAGATAGGTGTAAACCGTGACTAGAACCATTATTACATTGGTACTAGATGAATGATTGTCACCAATTAAATGATCCCTCTTAAAGGCAATGAAAGAAAGAGACGGGCTCCAAAGTAAGTGAGAGATGGTAGTAAGAAAAGACTTAGGGCGCATTTAGACCGTAAGTTACTTTACATGAGCTATTGACACATTAAGTAGCTTATTTTAATTTCTACTTATTCCATGTGTAAGCATATTTAGTAAATAACATACCATCTAAAAAGATGTAAAAAGAAAAGAAAATATTTTTGGTTTCGAATATCAGAAAATTACTTTTCCCTTAATTTTGTTTGGTGCGCCCTTAATATCTACTGTCGATCATGTGGGCCATATCATTTAAA
Organism: Magnolia sinica; assembly: GCF_029962835.1. Lineage (NCBI taxonomy): Eukaryota > Viridiplantae > Streptophyta > Magnoliopsida > Magnoliales > Magnoliaceae > Magnolia > Magnolia sinica. The sequence continues at coordinate 15,701,108 of NC_080575.1, read as the reverse complement.
ATCACGTGAAGACATGCCTAAAACATATAAAAGCACTTGGTGGGGCCCACCCAAGTTTTGGATGCAGCTGAAACTTGATCTGACCCCTCATCCAAGTGGGACACAGAATAGATGGGCTAGATTTGTGAACCACATCTCGATGGGCCCAATAAATAATTATGAAGGTTTTAATGGAAGGATAACCCCTCTAAACTATTGTATGTGGTGTGGCCCACCCAAGTCATAGATTGACTTGATTTTTAAGCCTGTGGCCACCATGGAATGGTGCATATGACTAATGGGGTAGATATTTGACACAAGTCACGGTGGGGCTCACATAGCTCGACCTTATAGTGCGTGTGTGTGAGAGAGAAACTTTTATTACATAAATTAATTACTTTTACAATGACAGTTATACAAAACTTAAGTTAAAAAGGAAAATAACTTGCATAGGTTGAAAAAGTTATTTCTAGCATTTAAAATGGGCTATCAATAAATTAAAAAGCCATATATATATATATATATATATATATATATATATATAGAGAGAGAGAGAGAGAGAGAGAGAGAGAGAGAGAGAGAGAGAGAGAGAGAGATGCTCACACACAACTAGTTGGACCATTTAAATTGGTCAATTAGTTGTGCATTAAATGTAAGTATATATTTATCTTCTCATTCACATATAATCCACCACATGTGAGGATACATGACATCAAGTCTTACATAAATGTGATGAGAATTATATGTCATAAATTCAACCTGTTTATCAAATAAGGCTCACTAATAAAATTTTATGTACTAAAAATTAGTAAATGATTATCATTACTAGAGGCACACATGTAACTTGAATTTCGACTGTTGGAATAAAATTTTAACTGTTCACTTTTCTTGTAGATGATATCATAATATTGATAATAAAAAATAATTTTTTTTTCCTTCACATGCTTATAATGGACCCTACTTAATTAACGGACTGGATTTTTAAGATATGTGGCTGGATTTTTAAGATATGTGGCGCATCACTCAAATATATCACATGTGTACAGCTTCTTTAGTTATCCCATTTTCCATGTAAACATTCTTCCTCTTCCTTTCTTTCTCTTCATTTAACATACTCCTCTCATTTAATGCTCTCCCTATTCCCAGCTACTGCATTATTTGATGGAGTCCCTGGCCCTTGTGAGTGACTTGGGACCCACCATGAATGAATGGGCCATGCACCAACGCTTCCCCATCCTAGACCTTCAATGAGGGTGGCCCATCAGAGCAGTTGAAACAATGTTTCCCACCTGATGGACGGAGTGGATTTACACATACAGCATGGTGGGCCCAACAGAGCCTGGGTGTTTTACCAACGTCCATAGAGCCACCATGTTGTCTGTATGACATCCACTCCGTTCATTCGGTGCACAGTTGATATAAAGAAGTATCAAGCAGATAAACACCTCGGATGAGATACAACGTAGGTAACAATGGGCCAAAGGGGACACCAACCATAGATTTGTTTGTGGGTCCCACCATATTGGTACATTCCATCCAAACCATTCATCAGGTGCCCCTCATAAGGAGATGTACATTCCAGATATCTATCTGATCCATAATTTAGGTGGGCCACAGAGCTTGAATATAGAGTTTCCTACATTGCAAAGCCATGTGAGGTCCACCACAATTTCTATGTGAATCCACTCTGTCCACAACTGTATTGTGTTGTCGTGGCAAATTCTGCAGGCCCACCATGATGTGTGTTATATCCACATCATTCATCCATTTTTTTTTTCCATATTATTTTGAGGCATGAACCTAAAATTGAGGTAGATCAAAGCTCAATCGGACCTCACCACATAAAGCAATTGGGACAATCACCGATCGTTAAAACCTTCCTACCGCGTACCATAATGTTTATTGCCATCTAACCTATGCTCCAACGTCCAGCGATCGAGATAAAACGTTCAACATTTTATATGTAAATGACATCCAATCCGTCTAAGTTAGTATTACATGGTGTAACGTCCAGCGATTTAGACAATACCAGCATTACAGGATTAATTACCACCTTAAATTACGCTACTTCTCCACTAACATTGACGCTGATTAGCTACTTAACTTGAGAGTAGCGAGTCTCCCTGCTGAAGTGATGTCACGTTCTGTTGGCCCCACTATGATGTATGTGTTGTATCCACACTGTTCATTCATTTGGAGAGATCATTTTATGACATGAGACAAAGAACTAGGCATATCCAAAGCTCAAATGGACCCCACCCTAGAAAAAAGTGGTAATTGAATGCCTACCCTTAAAACATCCTGAGGTCCCGTAAGTTTTTGATCAAGCTGATATTTGTGTTTTCCCTTATCCAATGTCTGCGTTAACTTATGGGTAAGTTGGATATCAAATATACATCATGGTAGGCCATTTGAAGGTGTCAACGGTCCGCGTCATTGTCCCGCACTGTTTTTTGTGGTGGGGTTTACTTGAGCTTTGTATCTACATCATTATTTGACTCATGGCTTAAACTGATCTCTCCAACCAGATGAATCGTGTGGGTACAACACATACATCATGGTGGCCCCACATCACGTGGCGACATCACTTCGGGTTCATTATCTAATCCGGGACTGACAGCGTTATGAACATTAACTTCCTACCTTAAATTACAGGTATACCTAATATGTATGTGAGATCCACTCCAACTATTAGATGTATAATTAAGTAATAGGCCTCGCATTAATAAATCAGGCTAACCCGTTACTCAAATGAGCCACACCAATGAGAATAATTAGGAGAGAGACATCCACCCTTGATTTTTCCAGGGCAAATCACGATAAAAATGTGAAATCTATCCCAACCATTAGATGTCATACTAAAAGTATGCATAGGTCCCAAAAATCAGGTTTATACATGATTCATGTGAGCCACATTATGGGAAACTGTTTGGAGGGTAAACCAAACCATATACACTTATTCCTATCATGTGGTCCTCTTGAACTACCGATGGGGATAAATTTTGAGATTTTAATCTAAAATGGAGTGAAATATGTGATGGTCGGGGTTGATTTTATGTTAACACTGTGATAGCCCACCCAAGCCGTGGCCACTTTTCTATGCTAATTTTTTTTTGCATGCATTGGAAGCATTTACATTAATTTGGGTTTTCATTAAATGCATAGCTAGTTGGACGAAAATGTAATGTCCAACTAGTTGTGTGTGGGCATTACTTTTATATATATATAAAAGGTTTATGTCTAGCAGTGTGGGTGTAACATCCCGTCTAACCAGCACAGTGTCCTGAGGTATCCACGTAGAATTTTTCGCAGGACCATTCGTTTAAACTATTCGTGGTGTGGTACCACAAGCTAATTAACCTACGATTAGCCCATTAGAATAAACCAGACGGGTCATTACAGGACCCGGTGCGGGCCGTTAAGCCAGATGGCTCGTCTGCACTTAGCAACAGCCCGTACGGGCTATACAGCGACGCAGGAAGGTCGAAAAATTTTAAAAATTAAGGGGAGTATAGATCTCACTAGGCTTGGGGACCATCGCGGACCACAGACCCGATGGTCACCCAGAAGTGGGATCTAACACTGGCTAAATGCACACTCAGTAATGCCAAGACCGGAATCTGACACTTGCAAAGGAAACTGAGATACCAGGCTATCCAGCCATCGGATCTCTTTTACATTTAGGATGAATGTCTAATGGATTTTTCTACACCCGTCCACAAACTCTCGGACCCGATCGAGGAATGGTGACCGTTGATCACAAATCGGACCCGTGCGACCAAACCCTATATCCGATTGTTCCCAAATTTTGCATGGGCCTTCATCGGGCCATGGAACACTTATCCTATAAGTTTCATGGCCAGAGGGCCACCAGAACCACTCCAATCACCAGAACGGACCCTACATGACCATTTAAAGATCGGAACCGTTGACTCAAACCCTATAACCGTTCATCCGTTTGTTCCCAAATTTTATATGGCCCCTCATTGGGCCATAGGGCACCTACCCACCAAATTTGGTGGCCGGATGAGTGTAGGGCCGCCCCTAGGCCAATATGGAGTCCTAGGGGGCCATTATGGGCATTTAAAGGAAACTTAAGGCCAAAGGGGCCAAGTCTAGGAAATAAACTGTAACGCCCTGGAAATCGGGGGTCGCGCATCCGCTCGACTCCCGAGTTCCCGAGAGTCACCATTAACAGATGATCATTAATGTGCGTTTAATCTGTTTGAGTGACGCAGCCTGAAGTTCCCTGAACATGAAACATGAACGCACAAGTCTGCTGAAATGAAGAGGCCTCTCATAAACATATACAAGTCAAAAATAAAAATAAAAGGGTCGCGCATGGCGTTGCCCAACAAAATAACAAAAGAATATGATGTCCAAAAGAAAGGGACTGAGTCCATAACCCAGCCATCCAATCCCGCTCCTCAAGCAGGCGGCGATCCCTCCATCAGCTGAAAGTATGACAGCTCGACCTCCTCGTCTAGACTCGGCTCTTCAGGCTCCTCCAGTCCCGAGTCACCTGCAGCTATAAAAGGATCTGGTTGGTGTTTTAAAACACCGTCCCAGAGTGGGAGTGAGTGATCAACTCAGTGGGTACTATTAGCCATAAGTTATAACAAGCATTAATTGCAATAAGAATTTAATGAAAAGCAATCAATCATAAGCATCTGTCTAGTCTCGTTAATGCGCATGCATGCAGGATGATATGATGGATGCCCTCGCCACAACACTCCCTCGTGCGACGCCGTCTAACGATCGCCAATGCCAACACTCCCTCAGTGCGACCTCGACTGCCGAGTCGCCAACCTAACTAATGCAATGCAATGCGGTCGTGTTAGCCAAATTATTAGTTAGGTTCATTCATCCAGTAGATTGGGGAATCTGGCACACCCCATCTATTAATGCCCTAAACTAGTTGCGTGACCAAGACCCCCCAATGCGTGAGACCGAGGCCCCGCGGTCCGTGATCCCGTCGGGTTCCTCATCTCAGACTTCAAGCACATGAGGAGTGCCAAGAGAAAGGGACCGCTCGCGGTCACTACGGGGAGGAGCGGTACCTCAGCATAGGCTGACAGCTTGGACACAGTATCCCATTCCACCATGCCCGGCTCACGAGGCTGTGGACTGATTTCAAGTGGGTTGTTGTTGGGCTACGATGGTTGTGGGGTGTCCCAGTTTCCATACAAGTATGAGCAATCAGGGTTAACAATCATGGTTGGCCAGACTGTAGGCTCGACCGCACGAGTCTAGGCGAGCACATGGCGGAGCAACATCGGGTGCAAGCACCCCACGTAGTCTGACTACAGTCGCCCACACACATACTTGCCCAAAACCGTGGGTTTAGCCTCAAGGCAGTCCTACCCACGAGACCACCTTGGCTTTCCTCGTTTCCTTGGCCAACCCTAGGGTTTAAATGGTGGTCCACTACATGTCAACGGACAGGAGTATCAACAGGCAAAATAGTAATCACGTTCACTCACATCAATAAAGTAAATCATACTCGACAAATAAGCAAGTTCTCACAATTCATAAGCAATGGTGCAAGTGTTGTGGGTGTTAGTGAGGAAGTTGCTCACTTCCTACATGTCATAGAAACATCAACATAGGAATTGATAAGGCACATCATGTGAGCAATCCACAAATCATCCAACAAGCGATAATCAAGATTCAACAAGTCATGCGAGGAGAATCAAATGGAACATGCAATTCCATACCATTAAGATAAGCATGATTTCCTAGGTTTTCCCTACACTCTCTAAATGCATCAATCAAACAATCATCATCATTGAACTCATATTGAAATTAGTGCTAGGCCACCTAGGAGTAATAGTCCGCACCTATGGCTCGATGGAGGCTCGAAAAACGCCCTAGGAATGAGGGCTTTTGGGTAGAACGATCGGAATCCCTAAATCAAGTTATTGCATGTTAGAATCCCAACTCAAATCCACAATACTACTCGAATTTCAAGAAGGATGGTGAAAAACTCACCTAGGCAACCCACGGATAGTTGTTGAGGTTAAGAAAAAGGGTTTTCTCCTTGCAAGAGTGGCAAAGAGTTGGAAGGGTTGGCTTTCTTGGGGCCCACCTTGATCTAGGGTCCACCTTGATCTCCTCCTTCTCTCTCTCTTCTCCTCTTTACTCTCCCTTACTCTCTTTCTCTCTTGGTAGTTGTAGCAAATGGGAGAGATTTATGAGGGATAGGGTTTATTCCCTAGACTTGGGCCCTATGGCCTTAAGTTCCCTTAAATTCCCATATTAACCTACTATGGGACATTTTCGGGGTTGGCGTGGCCCTAATGCTCCTTTGGCCACCAAATTCAGTGGGTAGGTGCCTTATGGCCCATCTAGGGCCCGCGTAAAATTTGGAAATAAACGGATAGACGAACGTGGGGTCTGAGTCAAAGGCTTTGATCTTTAAACGGTCCTGTGGGGTCCATTTTAGTGATTTGAGTAATTCTGGTGGTCCTCAGGCTATGAAGTTTTTAGGATGGGTGTTTCATGGCCCGATGAAGGGCCACACAGAGTTTGGGGACGATCGGGTCAGGGGTTTGGCCGCACGGGTCCGATTTGTGATCGACGGTGAACGGCCCACGATCGGGTCCCAGAGTTGGTGGACAGGTGTAGGAATATCCATTAGGCCTCCACGGTAAATATGAAAAAGATCCAACGGTCGGATAACCTAGGATCTTGGTTCCATTTGCAAGTGCCAGATTTTGGTCCTGGCGTGGTTGAGGTGCATTAAGTCAGTGCCAGATCCCACTTCCGAGTGTCTGCTGGGCCCGCGGTCCGCGATGGTCTACAAGCCCAGTGAGACCTATGATCCCCTAAATTTCTAGATTTTTCTGACCTTCCGGCGTCGCGGTACAGCCCGGACGGACTGTAGCTCAGTGTAAATGGTCATCCGGCTTGGCGGCCCGCACTTGGTCTTGTCATGGCCTGCCCAGTATAGGCAAATGGGCTAATCCTAAATTAATTAGCTCATGGCATCCCTGCCACGAATGTTCCAAATGTTCGGTCCTGCGGAAAAATCCCACGTGGACGCCTCAGGACACTATACCGATTGGACGGGATGTTACATAAACCCTAGCTCTCTCCTCCATAACTTCCTTCATTTTTCCAACAACCAAGCTCTCCCTCATATCTCCCCCATTCTCCAACAACAACAAATCCCCCTCATAAACTCCCCCCATCCACTAACAACCAACCTCCCTTATCTCATAACTCTCACCACAACTACCATTGCCAAGGGAGTGAAAGGAGAGAACTAGGGAGTAAGGAGAGAAGAAAGAGAGAGTGGCGGAGCTAAGGTGGACCTTAGATCGAGGTGAGGCCCAAGGGAATCAACCCTTCCAACTCTCTATCCATTCTCCAAAGGAAACTCTCCACCACAACCTCAACAATCGTCCGTGGGATATCTAGGTAAGATCCTTCATCCTCTTTTCCTTGAAACCCATATATTGAGAAGGGATTTGCATGTATTTCTCACATGAAAGAACTTGTTTTTGGGATTCCAGCCGTCCGACTCGAAGCCCTCATTCCTAGGTCGCTCTCCAAGTCTCCAATGACCCATAGGTGCGGACTATTATCCTTAGGTAGCCTAGTACCAATTATAGTAGGAGCTTAATGATTTTGGTTGTTTGGGATGTTGTATTGGAAGATCTAGAGGAAACCTAGGAATGGTTTGTTTGTTGGAATTACATGGAATGACACGTTTAGTTCTCCTGATGTTAATCTTGCCTCTCACATGCTCTAGTGGATGGATGATTGCATGCTCATGTTGTTTGATTTCTTTTTCTGATATGCGTTGCTTCACATTGTGTATGATTCATTTACGCTTATGTATCTGATCCCTTGAGGTGTAGGAAGTGCTCAACTTCCTCACCAACCCACACCACGCACACGCACCATATTCGTGATATTACTAGTTTGCTTGCTATGAGAGATTTGAATTGTATGATGAGAAATATGAGAATATGGTGTTGTTCATGCTTGATGATATGTTGGTAGATGGCATGCTATGAATCACTATTCATACTCTTGGGTTGGTCAGGAACATGAGAAGAGCGAAGGTGGTTCCGTTGGTAGTACCACTTGAGGCTAAATTCATGGATTTGGGCAAGTGCGTGTGGGCGGCAGTAGTTAGACTACATGGGTCGCTTGCACCCGATGCCGCTCCACCACATGCTTGCCTAGACTTGTGCGGTCTAGCATACCGTCTGACCAACTTTGTTTGTTAACCCTGTTTGCTCACACATATATGGAACCTGGAATACCTACAATCGTTGTAGCCCATCAATAACCCACTTGAAATTGGTCCACAACCTCGTGAGCCGGGCATGGTGGAATGGGACACTGTTTCGAGCTGTCGGCCTACGATGAGGTATCGCGCCTCCTCGTAGTGACCGCTAGCGAACCCTTTCTCTCGGCACTCCTCATGTGTTTGAAGTTGGGGATGAAGAATCCGACGGGATCACGGACCGCAGGGCTTAGGCCTCACGCGTTGGGGGGTCTTGGCTTTGCAACCACTTTAGGGCATTGATATGTGGGGTGTACCTGATTCCTCAACCTACTGGATGAATGGACTTAACTAATAACTCGGCTAACACGATCGCATTGCATCGCACTAGTTAGGGTGGCGACTTGGCAGTCGAGGTCGGTCTGAGGGAGTGTTGTCATACGCGATCGTTAGATGGAGTCGCTCGAGGGAGGGTTGTGGAGAGGGCACGCATCATATCATTTATCATGCATGCGCATTAATAAGATTTGCTAGGTGTTTACGATTGACTGCTTTTCATTAAGGTCATATTATAATTGATGCCTATTATAACTTAAGACTAATAGCACCCACTGAGTTGATCACTCACTCTCACTCTGGGACGGTGTTTTAAAACACCACCAGACCCATTCATAGATGCAGGTGACTAAGGGCTGGAGGAGCTTGGTAAGGCGAGCTTCGATGAGGAGGACGAGCTATCATATTTTCAGTTGATAGACGGCTCTCCATCGGCTTGATGGGCAGGATTGGAATTGCTGAGCAGTGGGCTCAGCCTTATTCTTTTTGGACATAGTATTCTTTTGTTGGTTGGTTGGGCAACGCTTTGTGCGACCCATTTATATTTTTGGACCTGTATATATGATAGACTTCTTTCATTTTAATAGACTTGTGTGATTATGTTCATGTTCCAGGAAATTCCAAGCTGCGCAATTAAACCGGATTAAATGCACATTAATAAAATTCGGTTATAAGTGACTCTCGAGAACTCGGGAGTTGAGCGTATGTGCGACCCCCGATTTCCAGGGCATTATGGTGGGCCCCACGTGATGTGTATCGAACATCAACACCATCAGCTAGATGCACCATTCTATGGTGGGCGATGAGCTCAAAAACCAAGACAATCTATGACTTGTGTGGGCCACACCACATGCAACAGTTGAGAGGGATTACCTCCCATTGAAACATTCATCATCATTTATTGGGCCCACTGAGACGTGTTTCACAAATCCAGCCCATCCATTGTATGTGTCACAGTTGGATGAGTGGTCAAACCAAGTTTTAGATGGTATGGCCCACCTGAGCGCCGTATACGGTTGATTTTTGGGATATCCTATAACCTAAAGGGACCCATCTAGCTGATGGTGTTGATGTTTGACACACATCATGGTGGGACCCACACTGCTCAACCTCATGGGAGGTCGACCGCATAGAACGAGCTCATGAGAACTTCCCATGAGGTCGAGTTGTGTGGGCCCACCATGATGCTCGTTGAACACCTACGGCCCTTCAGTCAAATGCACCAATCCATGGTGGGCATGGGGCTTAAAAATCAAATCCGTGACTTGTGTGGGGCACACCACGTACAAAAGTTGAGAGGAGTTTCCCTCCATTAAGACATTCATAATCATTTCTTGGGTCCACTGAGATGTAGTTCACAAATCCAGCCCAATCCAGCCCATCCATTATGTGTGTCCCACTTGGATCCGGGGTGTGTCATATCGATCTTCAGATGATTTTAGATGTTATGACCCACTTTATACGGCTGATTTTTGGGATGTCCCATAATTTGAAGGGGACCCATCAAATACAAGGTGTTAAAGTTCCGATCAGCTCGACGGCATAGAACCTTTTCCCACACAAACTACATTGTCATAGAAAGCATCCACCTGACTGACCTCAATTAATTATGACAAAGCTTAGATGATCGATATGATTAGCACACATACAAAAGATGGATTTGTGGCCCACCAAATGGACCTTGGACTTCTGCAACGTAGGCCTCCAAGATAAGGCCAATCCATGATCGACGGCATGGAATCTGGATTAACATGCATCGAGCCCCTGTGAGAGTGAACGCGAGCTCTTGCGAGACGGAACACTTGCTCTGTATACAATATCCATAAACCACGGTCCAGATCCCATAAATCTATGATTGAATGACTGTAGCCATCAGATTGGTTCCCCATTGCACGGCCTAGAGTCCTTTGAACAGCAAAAGATGGTTCCAACCATCTGATGGCACACGTGTGATCGACCTGGGACATTCATTAGGTGGTGCAGCATGTGAACATGCCATGTGATAATATATATATATATATATATATATATATATATATATATATATATATATATATATATATATAGTTTGTTTTTGGCCCAGGGCATTCTCACAGCCTACATTACCCGATCAGTGGCGGGGATCTTCGACATGTGTGCCGTCCACTCCGGACATCTGGTGTGATCTCAAGAAAAATTCAGCCTGACCCAGAACTGAAGCAGGCCACACCAAAGGGAACAGCCAAGAGACGATGCCAACCGTAGGCTGTGTGTGGGTCGCACAATAGTTTTTATAGTCCATCCAATCCGTTCACCAGGATCGTCACACATTAGTGTGGCCCCCACAATCCTTTTATGGATCTGACCTTTTATCCATACGATAATCAAGAGAAGGATCGCCTGATGGACGGAGTGGATATCTTTTTAAAACATGATGGGCCCTACATATATCAGATGTGTTGCGTGCTGCATACAACTACGTGTTGTAAATAATTTTCCGCGATTTTAGGCTCACTGCCCGGGTTTTGGACGGATTCACACGTGCCTTTCTTTATCACGGCCTCACCAGTCACCATGCGGGGAATACGGTAGAGTCATCTCTCCAAAGCACACGTGCCACTTTGACAAGGTAAAGTATCAATCTGGACCGTCTATCTAGTTTATCTTGCTCCAGATGGAAGTAATTTCGAAACAAACACCCATCAGATGATTTTATCCATCGTACACTTGCTTTCAAATATACGGCAGCAAGAGAAAATATTTAACGGCTAAGCTTGAATGTGCGAAGTGAAAAAAAAGTAACGGACAAGATTGTCTGACATGTGTAATCTTCAGATATAGGCAGTCCGGTTTGATTGATGAATCACGTTGCCACATGTCCCGTGAATAGATGTCTCTGTCGGACACAACATGAAGTCTGAGTTTTATCCACACCGTTCATCCATTTTTTCAGATAATTTCAGTATGGGATATAAAATATAAGGAAGATCAAAATCTCAAGTGGACCACGCAATCGGAAGCAGTGATGGTAATGATTCTCACCGTTGAAATCTTCCTAGGGCCTAACGTGATGTTTATTATCCATCCAACCTTTTCATAAGGTCAAAAAAATATGGATGAAGTGAAAAGAAAATTTTCAGCTTGATCCAAACTTTCAGAGGCTCCCAAGAAAATTTCAACGGAAAAAGATCAATCCACACCGTGTGGTCCACTTGAGATATTGATCCGAATTAATTTTGGTATCCTATCCTAAATTTATCTTTAAAAATGGATGAACCGCGTGGATAAAATCAATACAAGATGGTAGGCCCCACAGAGCCCACAAAGGGTCTAGCAAGTAAGGCATCTTAGTGGGGCAAACATTCTATGTGTCTGATGATCGGAACCGTTCAAAAAAATAAAAAGAACAATAATCACATGACCGTGGCCATCACTATCTGTAGATGAACTTGCAAAAATAAGAGGAGATTTTTCAATGGTTCTTATTCAACTTTAAAAATCAAACGTTCAGATCATTGCGGAAGCTTATTTATGGTGTTAACGAAAATATAAACGGTTAAAATCAGCAGATAATCTTGACTTGGGATCTCAGAGGTTGGTGACGCACCCTGGATCCAGAGTCGCGACAGAGACAAAAAGATCTTTCTCGTGAGTGTCGGTGGCAGTGTGAGTTGGCCATTTTCATAAAAAAAACAAAAAAACGAATCACAAATCCAAACCGTTGATCTGATGTCCTCGCCATAATGGTAATGCCATATTGAAAAGATCCTAACCTTTGATCTGTCATCTAATTACGTTGAAATGAGCTATCTTAACCGCTATTTTAGCATGCAATAATCAAAGTAATAGAGACTTAAATAAGATAGATTTATCAGGAAATGGCCCATCTGATCAAAGGTTTGGATCACTCAATGATAGCCCCAAATGAACGGAATCCCAACCGTTATTTAGGAAATACCCTTCTTTGTCTGACCCATCAACGGTATGGTCAGGGTCGACCTTCCTGTAATCTGGAATCGGATTGGCTACTCCCCTGCTGGTGGTCAGTGCACTGTGGGCCCCACCATGATGGGGGTATTTCATCCATTCCGTTCATCCATTTTTACAGATCATTTTAGTGCTTGATTCCAAAAATGAGAGGGATATAAATCTCAGGTGGACCACACCACAGGAAAACAATAGTGATTGGATATCCACCATTAAAATCCTCCTAAGGCCCACTGTACTGTTTATTTGACATCCAATCTGTTGATTAGGTCATACTAACCCAGATGAAGGGAAAAAACAAAGATAGGCTTGATCTAAAACTTTTATGGCCTCCAAAATGCTTTTAACGGCCAACCTTCATTCAACACTGTTTCCTGTAATGTGTTCCACTTGAGATTGGGATATACCTAATTTTGGTCTCATACCATAAAATGATCTAGAAAAATAGATGAACGGCATGGATGAAACACATACATCATGGTGGGACCCACAGAGCACCGACCACCAGCCATTGGCCGGTGGCAGGGGTAGCACCCAATCAGTTTCCCTGTAATCTAAGCCGTTCATGCAGTGGTTCCACCATAGATGGTCCACTATACCAAGCACCGACACTTATAAATGATCTCACATTTAAGAAAAGGACAGCTCCCTCAATCATTAAAAATGTACCGAAACAGATAATCTTTTTATAAGAAATCATAATCACTAGCATTACAGTGTACGGATTTACATCCCACCATCGAAAAAGCATTTAAAAAAAAAAACAAAAGCAAGAGGAATCGTGACATCATCTTTCATCAATCACGAACTCCATCGTGGCCCACTCAAGTCGAATCTACACCCTTCGCTGCAAAACTCGACTCCTCGACCACACATTTCATTACAGTACAACTCATCAACCTTTTCTCCTCTTTTTAGGGGCCACACTCATCATTATTCACAGATCTATCTCTCTGTCTACCCATTTATGTTCCGGTTCTCCTTTTCCAGCTTTGCACTTTTTCTATTCCTATTTTACCCTCCCTTTTCCCTAATATTACAACAATATATGGTCCTAATGCATCCGAACGGAAGCAGATACATCCATTCTGTCCAACTGGGCACGTGATTCCATGATCCAGACCGTTAATATTACCTCAACCACTCATTCTGACGCACATCGCTTATTCCAAACCGCTTATTTATTCACGGCAGATCATATACACACCCCCACATGTGCCAGTGTAGCAGATAGGTTCAAAATCTCAGCCATCCATCAGACGGGATAGAATTCGTGAGTGGACGGACCTGATTCTCGAACCACAACATCTACATAGCAGTACCCTCTGATGGATGGATTGGATCTCAACCATACACAAGGTGTTCTGATCCTGTAGATTCTCTTGCCAGAAAAATAAATCCAGTCCACTCAGAAAATGGGCCCTGATATTTGAAACAGATGGACGGGTAAATTTCTTTCAGAAACCGTGATCCATCTGATCAGTGGACGGATCTGATTCACAACCCATGAGATCGAAAAAGCAGTACCCCTCTGATGGACGGATTGGATCTGTAACCTGTAAGCCACGCTGGCACATATGACCATCGTTCACGGTCTAATGCATCAGGACCGTACAATCCCTATAACACAATATAAAAAAATTATAAAAATTATAAAAAAAAAAAAAAAAAACCAACCTCAAGAAGACTTCTCCCCATTTTCAGTTTCCTTATTTACCCTCGTCTTAATTCCATAATACCCAACATACCACTTAACGAATTTCCTCAACCCGGTAGCCAGATCCGTAGAAGGCTTATACCCGAAATCCCTCCACGCCTGGCTCACGTTAGCATGAGTGAACGGCACATCTCCATTACGAGGCATCTTCACCACATGCTTCTTAGCTTTCATTCCCAACAACCCTTCTAAAATCCCAACTAATTTCCCAACTGTAACTGGCGAAGTATTTCCCAAGTTGTAGATTCTAAGCTGCGCCGGTGCTTTCTTACGCCTCCCACTACCAGTACTCTTCTCAGCGGTATCCAGCGCACCCAGGCACCCTTTAACAACATCATCTATATAAGTGAAATCTCTAGCTACTTCCTTCATATCCTGCGTTTGGAAGATTGAGATTGGTTTTCCTTGAAGAATGTCCTTTGTAAAGAAGAAGTAGGCCATGTCAGGTCGGCCCCACGGACCGTAGACGGTGAAGAAACGTAGGCCGGTGATTGATAGACCGTAGATGTGATTGTAGGTATGAGCTATTTCTTCTCCGGCTTTCTTCGTTGCGGCGTAGAGGCTAGCTGGTTGATCGGTGCGGTGAGATTCGGAAAAGGGGTTTTGGGTGTTGAGACCGTAGACAGAGCTTGATGAGGCCCAGACGATCGACGGTTGGGGATCTGCTGATTTGGAGATTTCTAGTAGATTGATGAAGCCGGCGATGTTGGAATTTACGTAGGATTGGGGGTTTTGCATTGCGTAGCGGACGCCGGCTTGGGCGGCGAGGTGGAGGATGTGGGTGAAGGGGACGATGTCGAAGAGCTTGGAGAGGATTGGGGTGTCGTTGAGATCGGATTCGACGATGAAGATGTTGTGTTTGGAGAGGAGGGATTGGCGGGAGCGTTTGAGAGATGGGTCGTAGTAGGAATTGAAGTTGTCGAGACCGACGACGCCGTCGCCGCGTTTTTTTAAGGCGAGGGAGCAGTGGGTGCCGACGAAGCCGGCGGCGCCGGTGACGAGGACGGTTAGGCCGTTGGGGCGGCGGGGAGTGGAGGAATGTCGGACTTGTTTTTCCCAGGATGGGCCGGTGGAGCCGTAGAAGGCGGAGGAGAGGAGGTGGAGGTGGTGGTGGGGGTGGTCATGGGAGGAGGAGAGAGGAGGAGAGGAGATTGTGAAGAAGAGGACGAGAAGGAGGGCGAGGAGGAGGGTGGCTCGGAAGAGGAGTTTGGAGGAGGCGGCGAGGAGTTTTGTGGAATTTACGCGGCGGAGGTAGCTGTTGTAGCGCTCCAGTTTGGTGGTTTTGCTGGTGTCTGGAGGGGAGGCCATGAGAGAACAGGGAGGGATAGTTTGGGAATTTTGAGGGTGGAGGGGAAGGAGGGAGGGGTAGTTTGGGAATTCGGGGGGGGGGGGGGGGGGGGGGGGGGGATTTGGGGTGGCTGGGAGAGAGTAGAGGAGAGGAGATGGAATATAAAGGGGTGTGAGGGGGAGAGAAGGAGAGAGGGAGGTGGGCCATGTTAGGGGAAGGTGGGCCATGCTGTGAGTTGGATTGCACTGGTTGTATTTTTGTGTTGACTCTCTCTGAGGTGTTTGCAAGTGGTGGAGTGAATTTTTTTTTTTTTTTTTTCTTTTGGAAATAGGGTTGCTTTTTGGAGTAAATTACAAAAGTGGTATTATTTTTCTTTTCAGTGGGCATGGTCTGAGTCGACTCGACTCGGAATCGCTTGAGTCAGAATGTAAGTCGACACAGACGCGGATTACACACAGAGGGGAAACCGATTGGCTACTCCCCTTCAACCTGGCAATGGCTGATGGTCGGTGCTCTGTGGGCCTCACCATGATGTATGTGTTTCATCCATGCCGTTCCTTTATTTTTCTATATCATTGTAGAATATGAGGCCAAAAATGAGATATATACCAATCTCAAATGGACCACATTACAGGAAACAGTGCTGAATGAACGTCTACCATTAAAAACTTTTTGGGGCCATAAAAGTTTTGGATCAAGCTGATCATTGTTTTTTCCCTTCAACTAGGTTTATATGACCTAATCAACAGATTGGATGTCAAATAAACACTACAGTGGGCCTTAGGAGGATTTGAATGGTGGTTATTCAATCAATATTATTTTCCTGTGGTGTGGTCCACCCGAGATTTATATCCCTCTCAATTTTGGGGTCAAGCCGTAAAATGATCTTTAAAAATGGATGAAACACATACATCATGGTGGGCCCACAGAGCACCGACCAATCAGCCACCGGGCTAGTGGCAGGTGAGTAGCCAATCCGTTTCTGACCCTTGAAGGTGCTTTTTCGGCCCACCGTGATGTACTGTGTTTTATCCACGCCGTCCATCCATTTTGGATCACTATTTTAGATTATGAATTAAAAAATAAGATAAATCTAAATATCAGATGGACCACATCACTGGAAAACATTGGTGATTGAATGCCCACCATTAAAATTTTCCTAAGATATAATGTAATATTTTTCATCCAACCAGTCGATGTAACTCACGCAAACCTTTTGTTTTTTTTTTACACACGCACACACACCTCCACACACTCACACCTAGTGGGATTTCACCACCTAAGGATACTCGAACCCTTGACCGGGTGTTGAAACTTGTTGAAACTCCTGGGAGTCTATTACCCGAGCAAGAGTAAGGATCCAAACTCACACAAACCTGGATGAAGGGAAAACAAATGTATTAGATTGATTTAAAACTTTTGTGGCCTTTAAGAAGTTTTTAACGGTGGACGTTCAATCACCACGTTTTCCTGTAGTGTGGCCCACCTGAGATTTGGATATGCCACATTTTTGTGATCGTGCCTTAAAATGACATGGAAAAATGGATGGAGAGCGTGGATAAAACACATACTGTTGGGCCCCACAGAACACCGCCCAATAGCAACTCGCAACTGGCAGTGTCAGTAATCAGTATGCAATCCGCGTGCATTAGACACCACGAGTTTTAAGTAAGGCTGGCAATGGATATCCACTAACCTTATTAGTGGGATGAAATCATGAAATCTCATTCGTAGAATAATTCTAATGTCCATCTAATGGCCCCCAAATGAACAGACAGGATCCAAATTCCATAATTTTGTCTGAATTCTCATGTACGGTCTGAGAAAATCAGATTTGGATAAGGTTTTTTTTTTTTTAATTTTTTTTATTTTGAATCCCATTAAAAGATTTTAAGCGGTTCAGATGCAGAGAATACAACTTATAACCGGTCTACTAATCCTAGTCTTAAAACAGTGGTGACTCGACCTGACTCAGACGAGTCAGCTATGGGCTTGGATGATTTGGCCGAGTTGGGCCATGTGACTCATCAGCTAATAATTTATATAATGCAAGTGGGTTTTTGACTTTGGAAAGTGGGCCCACGGTTTGGCAATCCAAACCGTGGGCATGTTATGGATAAGTGGTTGTGCTACGGTCCAAATAATCCTGTGGCCGGTGATCCATGGATAGACGGTCAAGAAGAGTGTAGTAACAACCCTGCCCATTCAATTGAAATAATTTGGATGGTTGGATTGTTTTGGGCCCCATTTATAAAAATTAAAAATAGAGAGTAACTTAGTTTAATGTTTTGGATTTTTGCTATTTTGAAATTCAAAAAATAATTTTTTAATTATAATTAATTTTTTACATTATCTAGTGATCTTTAAGATGTGATTGTAATAACAACGTGAGCCATAACCTTAAAAGAATCATACCAATTTATTTAGACACTCTAGGAAAACTATTGAATCCGCCCTGTCACTAAAACCTTAGGCCAAGTTTTGTGATCTATATTCATTTAGGGCCTAGATTTAAACGACACACTGAAAATTAATCAAGATAACCGCAACTTAATGAAAATATACCTAATGCTAAGATAAATAATGGTTTGAATCTTGACTATCCCACACGCCTAAACCATAATACCACATTGACCTAGTCAATCTTTTAGCCTAAAAATAATTATTTAGGATGATTGTGAACAAATCATCGTTTTTCTCTAATTGTGAATAAGTCACACCATCAACTTAGTTAATCAAAACCTTAATCATTATATATAAGAAATCTCGCCACTTAATTCAATACAAAAATAACCTGATTATCCAACCAAGCTCTACATTGCTCATTAGTGGGCCACTAAATACAAAACTATAGAAAAACATTCATCTGGTGGGCGTGACGTCCATTGTGGAATAAATCATAGAGATTGCATATTTCGAATTGTTCAACTTGGGCTCATAAGGTGAGAGCATGAGATGTGTGAATACCCTTAGCATTCGTAAGGAACTTAAGTTAATTGTTTTTATCCGATCTTTGCAAAAGATGTAGTTTTCGGACCATCAGATCTCGACCAAATTATGGATACCAATCTAAGTTAGTACTCCACACATATTTCTATAGTCGTAGGCCCGATTGACGACTGGTGACCATCGAACTAACTTTTGATCATAACCGCTAATCGACACATTTGAATGACGAGGCAATCAAACCATACGTGCTTACCATTAGGGACAACTATCCTATAGTGTGGATTGACCCGTACACCTCCCAGTGGACCTCAACATCTAGAATCAACTTTCCATAGGTTTATAATAGTCAATAGCTTGTCTTTAGGGCCATTTTCACCACTTTGGGCACTATATAAACTAAGATTTGGGGAGCCCACTCTCCCCATACGAATTTGCCTAAAAATTTTAGGGAGAAAGAGAAGAAGAGAGAAAGATGAAGAGAGTAAAAGAGAGAGGGAGGGAAGGTTCTTGGTGCTTGTCTTCATCGAGCTTCCTTCAATCAAACTTTAGCCACTATCTTTCTCGGTCAAATCCACCAACGCTTGCAATTGGAGGTAAAAAAAAAATACATCTTTGTAAATGATTTAGGATTTGGTGATTTTTTTCAAAAATCATAACCCTAAGCGCAATTAGATCGTGTGAAACCCTATTAAGGTGCGGACCATTCTTCTAGGTTTTCTTTTTATCCACCCTTAATAATATTAGATAATGATTTTCAGTTGTTGTTAGGATTTCATGTACCATTTGTGGTTGTATTGCTTTATTTTTTTAACCCTAATGTTTCATGTCGCTGGTAGCCAACATGCTTGATGAAATGCTTGATCAATATAAAATTCCTACCATTAAGACTTTTTATGCTATTTGATAAGTATTATTGATATAAGTAGGTTGGTGTTGATATGCATTAGTTTAAGTTGATTCGCACGTGTGTTTAACTGATATACATTGTTATGGTATTGAGTAGTTCTGTGATTATGATTATGTATTTCATAAATTTAAATTGTTATTGTGGTGAATTGAGCCTTGCAAATTGCTTAAGTGGATAGCCTATTTTGTGTTGGCTATCATAAGCTTATACGGTCGACCAATGTTGAACATGGGCGACCGATAGTAGTTGAAACTACGCGAGATGCTTTGCACATAATGCCAAATTTTTCTGGGGTTCTACATAGTCGATTGAATTAGTCCAACGCAGAAACGATCATTCCTATGATTGGTGATTGTATAACATTTAATAGAATCTGAAATACCACCGTTATCGTTGCTTTAAGTCCACTCATAATTGTTCGTGCATTACGATCCTACAAAGACTCATTGGTCGGGCATAGTGGTATGAGACACCGTGTCTGAGTCGTTGACATATACTGAGATGACAAGCCTACCACTTAGTAAAAAAAGGGATAAAGAGCCTGCCATTTGGTAAAATATTAGGTGATAAGCCTTCCCATAGTAACCATTAAGCACTAATGTGGGTCACGAGCTTACCGTATTGGTGACAAATTTGGGTGACGAGCCTTCACCGTATTTGATGCTTGGGTGATGACCTTTACCGTTTACACATTATTGGGCAATCGTGTCATCCCTTTAAAACTGTTAATTATAACATATATTGGGTAACAGATTCTAAATTGGATAAATGGACATTGATAAGGAGTTACTACGTTCCGCAACGAGTCATGTGATCCGATTAGCGACTTTTTATAGAATGATGGTATCCCATTTTCATCAAATTACTGCTTAAACCGGGATTAATAATTATTTGCCTAATCATGCATATCATGACACTTGTTAAGATATGTAGTTTGTGAAAGGTGTTGAAGTCGCATAATGAAGGAGTGTTGGCCTTCTGTGAATATACGCATTGAAGTTGCTTGTTAATGGAGTGTTGGATCATGAGGATTATGCATCATCATATTGTAGCATTCATGCACCTAAAAAGACTAGATAGGAAGTTGTTTATTTGTATAGCATTATCTGCACTTGGTTGTGTTAATAACATGTATAACTTAGGAAAATGGAACTACTGAGTTAGCTACTCACTTCACCTAGGACGATGTTCTAAAATACCAACCAGTCAATATTGTTGATGCAGGTGCCATTGAGATTTCAGATGAGTAGGCTTAGATCGGCTTGCACTATCGCTATGATGTTTTAGGAGCGTTGGGCAAAAACAGAAAACTTTAAATTTTATTTAATTTTTAGGCATGTATATATTGGAGTCCCTAACTAGGTGGACTCTTTGGTTTGGTTTTGTTGAATATTTATTGCGGCCTATATAATCCCCATTTGGACGGACATCACTTTTGAAATTGTACATTTTGATTATTAGACATGTATTTATAGATTTAGTTATCTCTGTTTAACTTTGATGTTACTGATTTAATGCCACTCTGATAATTGATCATGGTTAAATGTTAACTGGTCAGCATGAGCATGTGGGAACTCATTGACATACATTTATACTAGGTTCACACTCGTAAACTCGGGATCGGGATTTCTATACTCGGGTGCCAAATTTCAGGGCATGAGACTTAACCTACTCTACACGACTCGACTTAAGATCTAGTGAGTCAGTTCGAGTAGCCGATAATTAAAATATTGCAAGTCATTGAGTTACTTGTAAGACCCATTGAAATGTCCTATAAAATTCTGTACAAAAACCCATGTACGTGCACGAGCATAACAATCAAATAGATGTACTAGTCCAAATAAATGTCCTAATTACACTAGAATTGAAAGATTTAGGATAATTAGAGACAAATACCAATTTCTGTTAATCATGAATGAGTAACGTTATGAACTTAGTAAATCCCAACATTAGTTAATACCCACGAGAAATTCTGAGGTTTAACTTATTTCAAAAATACTCTGATTAACCGAATTAGGTCTTGACCATGCGTTTGTGGTCCATCGGGCTCGAAACTATAGGAAATTGTCTATCTTGTTAGGCTCAATGTCCATCATGGATATTGAGCCGAGATTATGTCTAGGATCGTTTAACTTGGGCTTGCAAGGCTCTTTGCCGAATTTGTGATTTTCGAACCATTAGTTGGTGATTAAACTTAGGACACCAATGTAGATTATTACCCTATACACATCCATATAGTTGTAACCCCTATCGATGCTCAGTGACCGCCGAACTGAGTTAGTACCTCCCTCATTGATTTGCACGTGCAATCATCAAATGATTGTGTCGAAACATAGATCTTCTAGTTGGACACATATCATATGACTTTGATTGACACATACACCTCCCAGTGGTCCTAGTGGTTGGAAACGACCTCAAATAAGGTTAGTATAATGAATACTTGGTCGTTGGGGACATTTGTACCCATTATGTTACTATAAATAGTCTCTTATTTCACACCCCATCTCCCCATTTGATTTTTGTGCCATGAAATTTGAAAGAGAGAGAGAAAGAGGAGAAGAAGAGGAAGAGTGAGAGAGAAAGATCGATTGGGTGAAGGTTTGCCCTCCTCTTCAATCGACATACTAATTGTCCCTGGATCCTTCGTTGGAGTCCCTTTGGCGTTGATTAAAGGTAAGGGTTGACTCGTACTTATAAGTCTAGATCATTTGGGTTTGATTTTTCAAATCTTATAAAAGCTTGCGTGATTGTTTAGGTTTCAACAATTTTTCCCTAAAACCCTGACCCTAGAAGTGATTTAAGTCGGGTAAACAATCACAAGGTACAGACCATTACTCCTAAGTTACCTTTTATCAACCATTGAGGGTCTCATTTAATGAATCTTAATCGTGAATAGGTTTTTCGTAGATAACATTGTTACATATCATTTATTTATGCAAATCTTATTATTACTTTCTTTCGACTATTTACATGCTCGAAGAAATACATGAATGAATAAGCATATTGATTTTAGGGTTTAGACATAACTTTGTTGAGATTGCTTAAATGATTATCGATTTATTAGCTTGATAAGTTGAACTACCTTTGATGTGAGGTCCTGCAACGTCCTAGATTTTTACTTTTTAGATTTCTAAAAATCCTTGAAAAGTTTATCTGTAATTAGTTTACATTGTCACTTTCTAACCTTTAACGCTCTAGGCGAGCCTATACATACGTGGTACCAGTAAAGAGCCGCACAAATCTGACTAATCAACCGTATCAACCATAGAAAGCTAATGAATCCGCCCGATCACTTAAACCTCAAGTTGAGTCTAGTGATTCGTTAATCCATGACCCAAATCTAACTAACCTACCATAGGCTAATCAAGACAACTACAACTAAATAAAGACCTACCTAAAGCTAAGACAACTAAGGGTCGGATCCTAATTAACAAACCAAATTAACCCAGTCACTCCTTTAGCCTAAGAACCAACGGTTTCGGGTGATTAAGATCGAATCACCATTTTCATTAGTTGTGAATAGACCACACTATGAACTTAGCTAATTTAAGCCCCAACCATCGCGCACAGGAAATATCAGCACCCGATTCATTTTAGAAATGTCATGATTATCCGAATAAGCACTGTACCGCTCGTTAATGGGCCACTAGACTATAGAAAGATGTTCGTCTTAGCGGGTTTGATGGCCATCACGAAACATCAAGCCGAGATCATGTCTTGAATCGCTCAACTTAGACTCGTAATATCAGTGCATGAGATGTGTGAATATTCTTGAAATTAGTTAAGAACTTAAGTTAATTGTTTGTATACGATATTTGCCAAATTTGTGGCTTTCAAACCATTAGATCATGACCAAATTTAGGGCAAGAACCTATATTAATACCTTGCACATATTCGTGTAGTTGTGGTCCTGATCGATCGTTGGTGACTGTCGAATTGATTTCTAATCATATCCGTCGATTGGCGCATCTAAATGGTAGGACGATCATATCCATATGTAAATAATCACTAGGGATAACTATCATATGGTATATATCAACCCCTACACCCCATAGTAGACCCCAAAAGTTAGAAATACCCTTTTATAAGGCTAATATAATGAAAACCTTGCCCTTAGGGCCATTTGCACCACTTTTGGCACTATATAAGGCCCTCATTTGGTCACCCCATCTCCCCATACGAATTTATGTCATAGTGGTAGATAATGATTGTTAGTTGATTATAAAATGACATATACTATTTGTGTTTGAATTGAGTTATTATTGTAATAATAATGTAACTTATTGATGGTAGCCAACATGTTTGATGAAATGCTTCAGCGAGATGAAACATTTACAGTTAGAACTCTTGTATATAAATTGATAAGTAATGTTAGTACAAGTTGGATTGTAATGATATATATTGAATTATATTGATTCGTACATATGTTCGGTTAATGCACCCTATTGTGGTATTAAGTTATTTCTTGAATATATTTATGTGTTTGATAAGATGATTTGTAGTCGTGTTAATTATGCCATGCAAGATGTTAAGTGGATAGCCCACTTTGAGTTGGTTATCCTAGACTTATACTATAGATCGAGGTTGAACATGAACGACCGGTAGTAGTTGGAGCTACACGGGATGCTTCACACCTAATAATGGTTTTGCCCGGGTTCCCCCGTTGTCAATCGGATCGGTTCAATACATGGCCCGATCATTGTTATGTTTAATGGTTGCATATCATTCAAAAGAATCTAGAATACCACTATAAATATTAAATCAAGTTCATTCATAACCGGGATCCTTACTCTTGCTTCGGTGGTAGACTCTCAGGTAGTTACAACACCCGGTCAAGGGTTCGAGCATCCATAGGTGGTGAAATCCCACTAAGGCATGAGTGTGTGGGGTGTGTGTGCGTGTGTTAAAAAAAGTACATTTATAACCGTTGGTGTGTTACAATTTCATAAAGAGTCATGAGATGAGCATGGTGGAATGAGACACCATGTCTGAGATATCGGCCTACGCTAGGGTGACGTGCCTGCCACGTAGGCAAAACATTGGGTGACAAGACCGCTATATTGATAAAGTATTGCATGACGAGCCTCCCCGTAGTGACCACCGAGCACTGATGAATGTCGTGATCCTACCATATTGTTAATGGTTTGGTTAGTGTGCCTTCTCCACGATTGGGGTTTGGGTGATGACTTTCACTATATGTGTGATTGTCCTTGGGTGACAATCCATAATATTAACTTGATTAAATTATATAGACTATTGGGTGATGAACCCAAATTTGAATCAATGGATACTGGAAAGGGGCCTTTACGTGCCGCCACGAGCTACATGTATCAGTATAATGACAATTGATAGAATGGAAATATCCTATTGTCGCCAACATTTTGTTCGAACTAAGAATAATAACTACATCGCTAATCATTCATATCATTACATTATTGGGTTGTGTTGTGAACCAACTATTGTGTATATGTTGACGTCCTCGTTTGCAATAGCATTGATGTGGTTTTATATTGATATCATTGATCCCAAGCATTCATCATGTTGAACACTATTAGGTTGTGCTACAGGCCAACTATTGCGTATATCATCATGTCATCCATGCATTTAAATAATTAGCTTAGCAATTATTTGTTTTGTAATGCTATCATTGCATATACTTGATTATGTTGATAACATGTGTAGCTTAGAAAACGAAACCACTGAGTTACCTGTTCTCTCCTACTTGGTATTGTGTATTAAAACACCAACCAAATAATATTATTTATCCAGGTACCACCGAGACTAACACATTAAATGAGACATAATGGACCTCATTAATGGCGCCTCATACTTCTAGTTGATGGATGGACAGTTTTGGGAGGAGTGTCTCGCCTCTCTCATTTTTGTACATTTTGAGGATCTATATATTTAGAGTCCCCATGTAAGACCCGTATCCTAGTCTGTACTGTTCCATCGACTCTCGCGATCCTTCCTGTCGAATTCCGGCAACTTGCGAAGTAAAATCGACATTTGCGGGCGACCGTAAGTGGAATCCCGTAGATTTGAATCGGCTTAATCCGAGACTTGTACCATTGCGATCGCACTGTCGCTGAGGTTCCAATTCTGTGTCTCGCGCACCGATTTGATACCCTGATAGGGATATGTGGGCTGGCGTTTATTTCAAAGAAAACACTACGTGTTTGCAATCCCAAGAGAATCTCTACATGTCCCATCAATCAATCACTCAAATCAATCAATCAATCAATGCTTTCTTTCTCCTCAAGTCAAGCAACCCCAAAGTCAACTCTTTCTCACTCTCTGTCTTACACACCCATGCTAGTCAAGTACACATCACACATCACTCACCCTTTCACCCATCACACCCATCCCTTACTTTTCTTATAACCCATTCTCTCTCTCTCTCTCTCTCATTTCTGAACACAACTCCCAAGCTAGCAAAAAAAATGCACGTCCATGCATTCCAAGAGAGAACAATGACTTTGTGTGGCCCACCTTTTCCATCCCAAAAACCTTCATCCTAACCATTCAACTCTCATCACTCTCCCTCAAAGCAAAGCACAAGGAGATCGGCGTTCCAACGGACCGAGAAGATCGAACGGTGGGTGTTACTATAGGCTAGATTTCTTGTTTTGATGAAGGGTCAAGTGAGGCCTACCGATTAATGGTATGGATCTCACTTGGGACCCTAGATGTGGCCGATGGGCCATCTTGATTTTTATTGTCATTCCATGATGGGGCCATTCTCCATGGACCACATCATGATGTTTACTTTCTAGTCTAAAAAAGGGTCATCTGGACCTTACATCTTGGTGGAGAAGGGATCTCCACCGTTGATCTTTGATTTGGTGGGCTCACATGCAATGGGACCCACTTGATGTATGATTGGATACTTGAAACGGAGGGCTCATAGTACAGGGGTCCCTCCATCACGCGTGTCCCTCTTTCTCTCTTTCTTTCTCCCTCTCTTTTTATTTATTTATTTTTGTGTGTGTTGATATAGCCGTGTGGCCCACTTGGATGGACCCCACCATGAAGCATGTATTGGATCCAAGTCATTTGTAGGTGAGGCCCACTTTATATGTATTGTATCCACACCATCCATCATTTGGTGGCCCACCTGAGCAAAGCCCACCTTGCTACATGTGTTATGCACAGACCGTCCACGTCCAGGGAGGACGTCCCCGGACGTGAAATGAAAACACAAATATGAGCTTTTTTCAAAGCTTTAGGAAGGGCCATTTGTATAGGCCCCACCTTGATGTATGTATTCAATCC
This sequence comes from Magnolia sinica, assembly GCF_029962835.1. NCBI lineage: Eukaryota > Viridiplantae > Streptophyta > Magnoliopsida > Magnoliales > Magnoliaceae > Magnolia > Magnolia sinica. The sequence continues at coordinate 15,674,452 of NC_080575.1, read as the reverse complement.
ATGTCGTCTATTCCATTCCTCAGCCCATTTTAGGCATTAAGCCGAAAAATGAAGTCAATCCAGCTTTCGGGTGGGCCATAGCATAGCAAACGACGTTTTCACCATTGAAAAACCACCTGATATTTCTATACTCCAAAACACCTCCAATATTGGGCTTGTTTGGCTTGTCTAGGGCCATGGGAGCCAGTGGATGGGGTGGATCTACCTGATGCGGGCCCCACGTATGAAAAATCCCAAAAAAATAAGTTTCCAAAAAATATATATATAAGGCAGCATCTGTTGCTGCGTGTAGCAGGCGGACGGCAGGGACCCACGGTCCTAGCCATGGGCCCCACCCTGATGTATATTATGTATCCACCCCGTTCATTTGGTGGGACCCTCCCTGAAGTGGGCCTCCTCCAAAGATCAGGCCGATCTGATGCTCTGGTGGCCCACATCACAGGAAATAGTGGAGATTTAATGTCTGCCATTGGAACCCTTTTGGGTCAGCACAGAGGTTTTGAATCAATATGAAATTTGTTTTTACTCTTCATCCAGGTCTGCATGACTTTATGAACGGATTGGATGGCTTATAAACATTATGGTGGGCCCCACATGGAGCCCACAGTGATGTATGTGTTTTATTCACACCATCCATTGCTGTGGACGATGGATCCCACCTAGATGTATGTGTTTTATCTATGCCGTCCAGCCATTTTAACTGGCTGCTGGACGGCAGGGGGACCCCACCATGAGGTATATGTTTCATCCATGCCGTCCATCTATATGGGACCCACCCCACGTGTGGGGGCTGCACCTCGTGTGTGTGCATGTGTGTGTGTGTGTATGATGGTGGGCCTTTATGGGATCTACCATGATGCATGTGTTGCATCCAAACCGTCCAACCATTTGGCCAGCTTGTCTTACAAGCTTGAGACTAGAAAGAGGACAGATCTAGGGTCAGGTGGGCCACATTATAGAAAACATGGGTTTGAACGTCCACCATTAAACCCTTGGGCTACCAAATTTGGGACAATATGATATTTAATTTTCCTCTTAATCCAGGTCTTTAATCAGATTGGATGGGGCATAAACGTTACGGTGGGCCTTGAGAATTTTAATGGTGGAAATCATTATCACCACTTTTATTTGGTTGTGGCCCATTTGATGTACATATGAGGCCCAATTGGTGTGGCCCATCTGATATACAAAAGGCCCATGTGATTAGACCCACCTTGATGTATTTGTGGCCCGATATTGAGGCCCACCTTGGTATACACATAAGGCCCATTTGAGGAGGCCCACCTTGATATTTATTAGGCCCATTTGATGTATTGGAGGTCCATGGGTCGAGGCCCAATGGGATGTACATGAGGCCCATTGAATGTGATTCCACCATGGTTTATGTAATGATATTTATGGCGGGCCATGCCTTGAGAGCAATGTTAGTTTAACGTCCACATTGTAAGAATAATGTTAGTTAAATGTCCGTATTATAACTCTCCCTAGGGCCCATTGATAGGTCCATACTTGTTGTGTGTAGGCTATTAAGGCCCATCTTCGTTGTGAGGATAGTTCATCACCATATAAAATGCTTAGTATAACTCCATGATTCATGCCCATATGCATCATATGCATGTCTGATATGAGGAATGTTTGATCATAGCATACGCCATTGGGCAGACTATTTATGGGACTCCTTATGAGACCGAGTGCCTACATTATCATGTCGTACGTGAAGGATTGCTACATGACTGGATAGTGTGACTCATGCATCTCGTATATATGTGACTTGAACATTGTACGCCCTAGCAACATCAGGGCCGTGGCCTCCACAAACACATCGTGGATGGCCAGATGGGATAACAAAAATACTTGGTTCTAGCACTGTGGGCACGTACAATGTCCTTAGGTGAAAATCTCAGAACCTCCTTGGTACTAGGAGATGCTCCAACGTCTAGACCGAGTGGAATATAGCGTCGGTGCCTATACCATGAGGTCGTTTCTCCCACTGTGTCGTGGTCGGTTGGAAGGGGGTGTGGCCTTATCCGCCCGAGTGAAGGGGCTATAAGCTAGGCTGAGTATGACCAGCTCATAAATGGGTCCGCTATCGACGAGCCAAGTAGGTATTGGCAGACTGCTGGCTAGGCAGATAGTGAGGTCTCTTCCACTTATTGGGCTGTGTAGCTACGGAGGAGACAGTCAGTGTGGAGTGTAATAGACCCTGATGATTTCTCCAGAGAGCAACCGTACTGATATGTGGATTTGTTGAGCAGGAATTGCATATCCATTCATTCATTTATTCACTATCCACTCGGGCGGTGGTGCGTAACTATTTATTACGTGTACCTTCGCATGGCCAGGATTTTTGTTGGGCGCGTGACTAACCTGAGATCAGGATTTTACCACATTGAATCGGACTATCCAAATTTAGGTATGAGACTGGTTTGGATAGATGTCCCTTGTGGTGGACCCCGTAGCCTGTGATACTACGTACTATCATCCCGATTCACATCCCAGCATGGTCATTTCATTCGCACCACATATTACATTGCATCTGCAGTACTTAGTATTTTGGGTTACCATGTTTTTTGCACTTATATGGCCTAGATGAGGTTGATGGTATTCGTGGCTCGTCAGGATTTGCATATTGCATTGCATCCTCAGCATTTGTTATTGTCTCTTTCATGTCTTGCATTGCATAGCCTTTGTATGGCTGATAACACTCATGGACTTACCAGTCTATTGCCGCTTACTCTGATATCGTATGATTCATGATCTTGTCAGTATTTCCGCTTATTCCGATGATGTATGATTTATGGGTTTTATGGTGTACTTGACACTTATCTTGTGCACACACTTTCACCACCCTCTAAGCTTTTGTAAGCTTATGCAAGATAGATGCTTGCAAGTGGCGTTAGGTTACAGCAGCGTTGAGCTTGTAGCGTGCAACTATCCTCTAGAGCTTTGATTTTGATATATGTATTTCCTTCTTAACGTTATATTCAAATGATTATATTAGTGGATATGTGGTGATGATATTGCCTTTATGATTTGGGTATACTTGTGGTTATGCTTCTTATGAGACAAATGTACGTTGGAAAATCCTCCTTATAGGATTCCAGGATCAGAATCTGACATATGAGTGCCGGAATCCGAGAATAGGGCACTACGAAGGCTGTTGGCGCTGAATTCGGCGATCGAAAATTTTGTGAGCCCGATTTTTGAGTTTGAGGCGTGACACTCCAGCTGGGTAGACTCCATTAGTTATTTTATAGAATGTTTATTGTGGCTTGTATAGTCCACATGGGTGGACACCACTATTAGAATTGTACTTTAACTGTTAACCTTATATTTATGGATTTTTGTTAACTCTATCTCACTTTGAATTAGCTAAATTGAATTGCTTTACTTTAATTATTCGTATGTGCAGTGAATGTGAATCTAAACGAGGTCACATGTGCGTTTCATTTTGTTCACACCCGGAAACTTGGGACCGCGTCTCTGTATTCGGGTGCCAATTTTTGGGGCGTGACAGGTCAGTCAGTAAATCATTCAAGTTAAGGGGCGGCCTGTATTAGGTAGGCCACCCAATGCTTGTTTAGTTGGCCAAGGTTAAACGCAGATGGCCCACAGTAACTGTACTATATAGGCTGCTTTGCCCCTAATGCTGGTTGCGTCAGAGTTCTCACATGTCAATTAAATCAATCTAATGCAAAGTTGATCATATATTATTCATAACGTATGATAACATTCGATTGAATATAGGATATCACTTTTCCCCTGAAATGAGTCTACTTATAATCGTTATCGCTATGATCTTACAAGACTCATGAGCCAAGCATGATGGTATGAGATACCATGTTCGAGTTGTTTGCCTATTTTAGGGTAATGAGCCTCCCTGTAGTGTTTGTTGAGCAATGATGAAAACAACTTGCATGTCATTTGTGATTGATTAGGGTGATGAACCCCAAAATGGATCAAGGGACATGACTAAAGAGTCGATATGGCCAATCCGAGCCTAGTGATAAAATTGAGGTACTCTAGCTTCCCCAATATGCGGAATGAATAGGACTTAATAACTACTTCGCTAATTATGCATGGCAATCGCATTGTGTTAGAATATGTTGTTGTGATTGAAGTTGGAGTCGCGTGACAAAGAATTATTGATATTTGCGAAATGAACATTGAAGTTGCTTGTGAGGGAATGATGAATTGTAAGACTTATGCATCATTTTATTATGTCATTCGTGAACCTAACAAGATTACATAAGAAGTGTTTGTTTACCCATTCTATCATTACTTACACTAATTAAGTTAATAACATGTGCAACTTTAAATAAATTGAACCACTGAGTTGATCACTCACTCCCAGTACTCTAAGATGGTGTTTTAAAATATTAACCAGACACTACTGTAAATATATATATATATATATTATATATATTTTAAAAACAATGTTTTAAAAACGTTATACTCATCGTTTGTGTGTATGATATCCAACCAACTCAAATGGTGCAGCTACGCGTTCACCACCCTTCATCTGGTGTGAAGACTCTGTTGGGGGCCCATGGGATGTATCTGTCATAATTACACCGTCAATTCATTTTTTCAGCTTGTTTTGATGCTTGAGATCAAAAATTAAAGTGTATGCAAAGCTGAGGTGAAACACATCTCAATAAACGGTGGGAATTGATTGCCTATCATTGAGAACTTCTTGAGGGCATTGAATTTATGGACCAAGATGATATTTGTGGCTTTCCTTCCTTCACATCCGTATCCGTGTGACCTTATGAACATCACTGTAGAGTTTAGGAACCTTTCAACAGTGGATGTCATTATCCTCTTAGTTTCTGGCGTGGTCCATTTATATGCTTCAATTTTGGGACCATGACCTAAAATGAGCTGGAAAAACAGATGAACGGCGTGGATAGAACACATACATCACAGTCACGGTGGGCCCCACAGAAAATTCATACCAAGATAAAGGGTGGTGGGTGCTTCACTACAGAATCCGCGTCCGACATCAAACATGTCAAGCAGTCGGTGAAGGTTAGGCCAATCCAATCATAAGACGTCTGCTTTTCCGCAGTTTGTTTTGCATGTGCACCGACATAGGATCTCCAGCCTGTGGCCTCAATGGGGCCCACAGCTTCAGACGGTCCGATGATTCCAGCCGTCCATGTTCTACGTTCCATCTTCAGCGATGATTCTGAACTTCGATTTTCGTAGTTGAATATGAGCCGTTGCAGCACGCTGTTATGGTTTGGATCAACCGTTCCGATCATCTGACAATAATGTGCGCCCCAGTAGAGTGACTCAAGATGAGATCCTCGGTGGCGATGGACGCACGACGAACTCGGTCTTGGAACTGTTCATGTCGAATGAGGACCGTTGATGCATTTACTACTTAACCTGCCCATCGAATGTTGGCCGTTGATCAAGGGTTATGAGCATCCAATTTTGATTCTTGATGTATGCACGGTCCACATTGAGGTAAGAGGGGTCTTTTTTTTTTCTTTTTTTTGTCAATTGAGCAAGATCCCAGCCGCTTATCATGTGGGTCCAAGATTTTACACAGCTGGCCTAAATTTCAAGCTGGTTCTCTGATCAGATGACCCCCACATCTGGACGAGGTTTGGCTAGTGATCCCAACATCAGCCAGCTAGCTGATGTCAAAGCCCTGTGGGCCCTACCATGATGTATGTATTTCATCCACGCTGTCCATCCGTTTTGTCATATTATTTTAGTATCTGAACTCAAAAATGAGGCAGATCCACATCTTAGGTTGACCACACCATAAGAAATAATGGAGATTGAATTTTTACCATTGAAAAATTTTCTGTCCCAGCAGTGTTGGATAAGCTGGTATTTGTGTTTTCCTTTCATCCAGATCTGTGTGACCTTATCAACAGTTTGGATAGAAAATAAAAATTAAGTGGGCATATGAAGTTTTGGGCTCATGCCCCAAAATGATATGGGAAAAATGGATGGACAGCGTGGGTAAAACACATACAACATGGTGGGCCCACAGAGCTTTGACACCAGCTAGCCCTAAAATGGGCTGGAAAAATGGATGGACGGCGTGGATAAAATTTATACAACATGATGGGGCCCACAGAGCTTTAACATCAGCTAGCTGGCTGATGTTGGGTCCGTAGCCAAACCACGACCCCTACATCTGCAAAAGAAATGGCAATTAAAAGTGACCGATACTTACATGGCCCACAAGATAATCAGAACCGTTATCTTCGTCAACATCATCTAGACAGTGGGTCCCTTATAATGAGCGGCCAGATCTGGAGCACTTGTGCCACATTAGCACACGTGAGCATGCAATCATCTTGCAAAACGCACTCGCGCGACTGTACTCGGAAGAACCGGAATTTTGTACTGTTCCGTCCTTTGGAGAGAGACAGCGAGTGTAGACTGGACGAGTCTTTGGGAAACAGAAATTTAACAAAATCACGTGGCTGGGGATACTAGACTAGCAAACCGCGGGACCAGATGAATTGGTGGTCCAGAGACATCTCCACCGTACATTGCTTGTATAAGTATAGATGGGCTTTCAATTCCGATGAGCGTGAACCATGGTTCGGTTGTATCCACCCATGAATGTACTATGGATCAAAAAATAAATAAATAAATAAATCTTAATGGGACCATTTGAACCGTTTGATTCATCCCATACAGACAAACGGTTGAGAGTAGAAATACGATCACCAACCTCGTTTAATGGTCGATGGGCTTCCAATGTAGGAGGATTTCATCAAATGTGGGGCCCATCCGAGCAATGGTTAAGATTTGTGAAAAGATGCGATTTGGTTACAGTACTATTCTTGTGTTGTTCACAGCTGTGGGCCCCACTTGGATGGCCCACCATCAGAAAATCAAGCAGCTGATGGACCCAATTGTTCAATCCATCAATGTACGAAATTACAATCGAACGGCTGGCCATCTATGATATCCACTCTTAGGATGTTGAATTGCCAGTGACCCATCCTTAGAGGTATGTGGGCCCCACAGAGATGTCCATGATAAATCCACCCCGTCCATCACTCTCTCTTGTTCATGTTACAACATGGTCCGAAAAATGAGCCAGATCCTAAACTTAAGTGGACCACACTACAGGAAACCGTGGGGATGAAAATGCCACCACCATTGCAACCGTCCAGGGTCCACCATGATATTTATATACCATCTAAACAGTTCATAAGGTCAGTCTAACAGGGCAGACCACCAATTCCGGGAGTCCGGCTACCTACCAAACCGTTTTGTCACATCTTTGGTAGACAAAGCTACTGAAAAAGCACATATAAGCTGAGTGAGGGTAATTTAACGGTCTTAACTTTAACTTTGTAAAGTTATGAGGGCTATTCCTGACCACTGGTTTTTTTGGGCCCACGAGGATGGACAGTTTCCCAGGTGAATCCTGACCTTTCGATTTGTGGACTACTAGAAAAAGGGGTCAAGATTAGCGGGTATCACTTTCAATCAGGGAGATATTTGGGCGATCGTCCATACATTTTAGGACCCAACAGATCAACGGTCCGGATCACTAAAAAAATTTCCCGCCAGCACGATCCGAAAACCCGAGTATACTTTCAGTATCATCGGGTTTTGACTTTATGCATGAGAGAGGATCAACGGGTGTCTCTTGGCCCACTGACACGAAGTAAGTGATCCCGATCACACACGTGGCAGCAGCGATCAGGACTCTTCGTCATGTGGAGGACAAATGTGGAGCTGCCACGTGTACGTTCTATGATTGAGGATATGGACACAGAAATCAAGGTAGTGGATGTGCATTGAAAACGTCGACGTGGGGAGGGTATTTTGGTAGTTTTGTGACAAAGAGAGGGCATTTATACTGTAAAAAGAAACAGTGAAACAGGGAAAAGGAAGGAATGGATTCCGAGGAGTTATATTATACTCAGCTGCGTATGACGCTTGATACGCAGACACTTGGAAATAGTACACGTGGCATATATTAGCTAGAACAAAACCGACTAGATTCTGAAAACCACTGTATAAAAATCTATAACAGCTAGATAATATTTTTAAAATAATCCTACCCTCTGATTCTTGGACACTTGTTTGTGTAAATAGGACAGTTGGATTTTTCCATTATTAACTGTCCAACAAATGCCCACCAATCCGATATTCAAAAAATAAATAAACTTAATTTTTAATTCCTGATGCATATACATTGGTTTCCATAATTTGGACGGTCTGTTTTGACTTCATATGTTCCACGTATGCAATTTCTGAATAGTGCCCGTGTATGATCCATCACGCTACCAGAGTATCAAAATTCTTCTCTTGAGGAAAGAGATAAAAGAGAACATATTTCATAAATGGCAGAGTACGGAAATTCATACGCATCCATTCGTCATCTGTGCAAGTGGAGCATGTACCTGCATCTAAACCGTACAGATCCAAGGGCCCCAAAGACATATAACCGTAGTCCATTAAATTTCAGCCATTGACTATCTTCATTTTAAAGGACCATTGCATAAATGAGGAGATCTTATCTTATACCAACAACAGATGTCCCACCTTTTCAGGATGTTGGCCACACCACATGTATGGTGGGACACACAATTTCAGCGGTCTAGAATGACTTACAAGGACGAAATCTGTACGGCGCCCGTGCGGTCCGTATGTCATCGTACGGGGCCGTGTGATAAGATAAAGTACGTATTCTTCTCACCTCTTATCAACCAAGACCGTTGGATCAGATAAAACGCATACATCAACGTGGGCTGCACGGAGTCCTGACATCATGCCTCCATGGGGTTTACCATGATCTATGTGTTTTATCCACACCGTCCATCTTTTTTCCAGCTCAAAGATATGCAAAGATCAAGTGGACCACACAACAGGAAACGGTGGGGATTATGACGTCCACCGTTGAGCTTTGGATATGCTTTAATTTGGGTCTCATGCACTAAAATGATCTAGAAAAACGGATGGACGGCGTGGATTAAACACATATATCATGGTGGGCCCACAGTCTTCATTCCACGGTAAATGGTGGTGAGGGCCTAGCTATATAATCCGTGTTCGGGATTTTGAAGCCATATGCCATTAACGGTGGACCCTTCTTAGCCAGTGGTCCATCGTGATCGTAGCTAGAGAAGGGAAAAGAAAGAAAGGCTGAGATTTCATCAGCTTTGGATGGCGAGATATTTTCCATATCATCTTCGATTATTATTGTGGATATGATGACATCTCCACCGTGTCTTTTTCCATCTGGTTCTGACACAAATTGACTAGCTGAACCCGCGTGTACGATATAGTTCTCTACACGCCATCCAAGCTGTCTAACAGGTGGGCTTGACGGTGGAGATTTCATCTCTCCAAAATAAATCTGGTCCATTCAGTAGGCCGGGCAGGCGTTGGAAACAGCAGGAAGGATTAAAAAATTCACTCAAGTTTTTTTTCAGCCGTACATTTGTTTTGAAAACTGTGGCCCACCTGATCAGTTGACTGACCTGAATGTTTAGCGAGAACATCTCCGTACCAGCACCCACCTCAGATCAATGGACTGGATCTCGTACGGATATGTCATCTCGCACGTGCGTGACGTGCACGCGTGTGAGTTTATCCAACCTAACACATCCCCATTCAGCCGGTCGTCGAAACGTCGGTCTGTAAATCACATGCAACGCGACAGGGACGTCGTGCTACCATAGTGACACGCAATATCTAACACGCGGGAGTTTGGCCTCGCATGCGTGCTTATCTGTGATGCATGAGTGAAATCTGGGCCGCTCATCTGGTCCATTCCAAAGATGGAAATCCACGAAACAAGTATGAATGGTTGAGATTGAAACTCACCATCAATCAACATTCAACATATGCGTGTGCTCCTCTCAACAACGAGATCAGGCTGATTTTAAAACCCCAGCTAATAAACAGCGGGGCCCACCTGATGGAAAGCATGGATCTCGCATGTAATTTCCAGATGGGCCATGTGAGCAGAGTAGGATTATCGTATTTGAAAAGAATCGAGATTAGATTAGGCATGATTTTTACTCTTCTGATTGGATATGATTGGAAGGGCAACCTGGAGTGCCGGTAAAGTGGTTGCATATCATGTACTGCATGCGTATTTTAGCAAGGACCATAGTGTCAAGATAAGCGCGTGTAAACACTCCGAAAACGCGTGAGGATTTTCGTTGACTGGAATTTGACCACCTAATCTCGAGTGTCGGCAGCTTGGATATTCCGCACTCTTTTAGTTAAAGACAAACCGTTTACGTTAAAATTTCAGTGGATTATTAAAAATTTGTCATGCCTAATAATGCTAAGAAAGTGAAAAGGACTTCCAACGAAAGTTAAAATTTTAAGATGGGCATGTATATCGGAATTTTATTTGAATTTGATGAATAATATAATAATTAATAAATTTATTAAACAAATGTCACCTTATATCATATATTTATATATTAATAAGAATAATTGTTAATATAGTTAGGTATTCAACAAGGCTAAATATATTATTCGTTACAGTGATCTCATTTTTAATTAAAATGTTAAACTAAGAGATGTTAAATCTTTTTATCTGTTTTTTGGGTTAACTAATAATTATGTGAACCTTCTTCCTTTCTTCCAATTATAAGATGAATGGACAATCAAACATAGCCAGATCTACTATTTTATGAATATAGTTTAAAAACCCAGAGACTTTGCACAATGTTCAATTGAGCATGAAGAATTGAATTGAGTCGAGTCGATGATTTAATAATTATCAGAAGTGTTGTTGTGTAAATAGATTAGTTGTTAGGTGTGCCAGAGTTGCGTTCGACTCGAATCAAACTGAACGCCTGTGATGCCAAGCATCGAATTAGGACCAGATCTATAAAGATTGGCTTCACTATTATTCCATCAATCATTATAAAGAATTAGCGATTTAAGAAATGGAGGGTTAGTCCTTCTTAACAAGTCATTTTTTTTCCTTGAAGATAAGGATTGTTCTTTCAACGGTGATAGTTTATATCATGTTTCTCAATAAAGTAATAAAAGATAGACAAAATAAAAAATAACGGCTTGATCATCAATTTTATTAATAAGAGTATTAATGTAGTACAATCGACAAAAATAAAATTAAATAAGCAGAAGACATTATAGATACTAGTCCGTGCTGGCAAAAATGGTTATGATTTTGATAATATTCTAAACCTAGACAGTTGTGAGATAGTCGTGGAAAACATTAAACGATCATGAGATGGTTAAGGCATGAGGTTAGGAGAATGAGGTCATGGATGTATCAAGTAAGGATTAAGGAATCTGGGAATCCAACGGCGAGGTCATAGATATTTATACTAACCTATTGGCATACTACAATGATGCATTGGACAGTAACGAAAACTAAGCTAAAAAGTTAAAGGCTCTAAACTTACCGTAGCATGGCGTTGGACAGAAGTGGAGGAAACTAAGCTAAGAAACTAATAAATGTCTGTAGAGGAGGAGAGAGATAAACAACATAGAGCTAAAAGTTTGTGTTTGATTGTATTGGCATGAAGTTCTGAACTCGTCATCGAGTGATGCCTTTATAGTTTTTGGAGCGGCGGTGGCCATGCGTAAGATTCTGTAACTTTCGCAAGAGTCTTCCAATTTTTTAGCGGCCATATCCTACTTGACTTTGGATTTAACATCCCGAAATTTCATGGTCAGATTTTATACTCGTGCCCGAGAAAACCGGGTGTTAATAATTAAATGCTTCAAAATCACACTTTTTTTTCGTTTAGATCACATCCAGTCACATTCACAAAGGTAGTCATTCACAAGAGTAAGATCAACTGTATTTTTCATTCCATTAGAGTAAAAGAATTCAACTAATTATCAAATGCACTCTTAATGGGAGCTTACTACATTATCGAGTTTGCAGCGGGAATATAAAACTAAATCATAAAACTATCTTCTTATTCTTTCGGTATGATCTTCTACATGGAGATGATCCTCTAGATCTTCAATCCGTGCATCATCTGTACGGTTGGAGAGGGTCAATGCCCTACTCATAGTGATGGTTATCCTTTAAGATTAACAATAATTCAATTGATTTATAAAATTAATGTAAGGGTTTTGATACGTCTTGTACTCCACCACTACGAGAGGTATCAGTATGCGCAACCAATATGTATATAAATGCATGCCTAGTAAAGTGTGTGTGACTCATCATACGTAGTGATCATCACAGTGTGAAATATGATTCATAGAAAACCCAACTCGACCCGCATCCCATAACTATAGATATTCGCCGACGTGTCTGATGTTAACATGGATTTAAGCGAACATCTCAAGGTGACACAACAACGCGGTTGGGGGATTTACATAACACGATATGTTCATGGAGTGACTATTTGCGATATCTAATCTTGAAAAAGTAATGTAACGCGCATGACAATTTACTTACATCGATTATGCACAACGCCAACCAACCCACGAAATTACGTATCAACCAAAAGGGTCGCTACCTGAAAAACATTACGTCCACGATAAATATCAAGTCACTAATTGTGATACCTCTAACACAACACTTGCATTAATAGAGAGATAATTTAAATTACGGGGGCTTTGGCATACCAAGACACATGCCCAAGCCATAAAGGTAAATAGCATAGGGCTAATAAAATAAAGAGGAGAGTAGCAATAACTAACTCAACAAAGAGAAGAGTGACAATAGCCAACTCAACAAAGAATAGAGTAGTAATGGCTAACTTAATAAAGAGGAGAGTGACAATAGCCAACTTAGTAAAGAGGAGAGTAGCAATGACCAACCCAAATAAGAGAAGAGTAGCAAGGGCTAACTTAACAAAATTGGTAAAGGCAAGGGCAAGGCTTGTATCCATTGCCCTATCAAAATAATGAAGATCACTTGTAATTAACATCATACCATAATTTTCAAGGATAAATAATTGTTGGTAGTAAATTAATAATTGTAGGGAGAGAATCATAACATCATAAAAGCATGTAAAAGGTAAGATAATTTGCATCAACTTAAATTAATGCAAGCTTAAAGGAAGTGAAACCTTCACCTCATGATTTGAATCACCCTCAAAGGTTGTTAGGCATTCATAGACACACCTTCAATTTCTGCCTTTGATTGCACAACTTGTACGTTTAAGATTTAGTCTAGGGTTCGATTGAAGGTATAGGTATATATTTATACTAATTACGAATAAAACTTAAACTAGGATATAATTTAGATGGGTAACAAACCTTGCCCATTGGCTATTCTCAACCCAACCAAGTCCCGAAACTCAGTGAATGACTTCGTTGATTCGGCTCAGCTTGACTCGCTTAGTTTCGACGGTCAATGGATCTTGTTCATCCCTTAATATTGGCCCAACAAAATCAAAGTTCAGCAACGCCTACACCGAGTAGTAATTCCCTAGAAAAGCTCGACTTGGTTGGACCCCGACTAGTGCTCAATCTCTCTCTCTCTATTCTTCATCCATTCTCCCTCTCTCTCTTTCAATACCTTCTCTCTCTCTCTCCTGATTTGCTGTGCATGTTCTCCATCTACATAGGGTGGAGATTTTATAGGATTTCTTATGCTTATAAGGGTTCCTGCACAACATGTTAATGTTGTGTGTAAGGTTGAGTGGTGTCGGCGGTATCTTGCGAATTCATTCGTTTTATTTGTGCGCGGTTCTTCCTCCACCTTTTCAAGAGTTGAGTCGGTTTTGGGAGGGCCAACAATCGTGCGGTGGTGATCATCTAAAGGATACTAGGATGCTATCAGCGATCGGATGGGATGGCGAGCTCAATTCTAATGGCAGACATGCCTTCAGCTAATCTTGGCTTGAAAAGATTCTTCCGGACAGCCTGGGATAACCCTTCAACACTCCTTAACCATGAGATTGGTGATCTGATCAACCCAGTGGGTATTCTCCTCTGCGAACGAAATTTCTGCGAGGTGCGGTTAACTCGTGTGAGAAGATGGTGGAACGTCGCATTCCCCGCGTCCCTTTCTATCTTTCGGACTTCTTGGGAAGGATCGGATTCACCTGTCATAAGATTTGGACTGCTCAGATCGGAGCCTGATATAGAATCGAAAGTTGTTTTGGTGGGAAACTCTTCTCCTTACCGATTTTCTCGACCGATGTTACAGCAGACGAAAATCCCTTGTTTTAGATACATTTTCAATGGCCGGGTGGGGTCCCTTGTGATGTGTTTTTGACAAATCCACTTCGTTCATCTGTTTTCCCATGTCATGTTAAAGCATGGTGCTGAAAGGGGGACAAATCTACCACTCAAGTGGGCAGTACTGTTTTTACCCAGATTAAAATCTGGAAGAGTTTTTCACTCAGTTTTTATATCTCACGCAACATGAGGTAGTTGTTATTGTAAGTGGGTATAAGGTAGGGTCCATTGTGGTGAGTTCTCGGGAAATTCATTCCCTTCATCGGTTTCGTAGGCTCATGTTAAGCCATGGGACAAAAGATGGAGTTGATCGGAAGTTTATCCTAAAAGTTGTCCTAACGGTGCCAAAACAGACTTAATCCGATTACGGTCCATACTTAATGATCAGGGCCCAATTTTAGAAGAAATGTGTAGTTATGATAGGTAAATGATTGGGCAAAATTCGATAGTTGATCGATGGCGAAAAGAGTTTAGATCTAAAATTTCACCTTTTGCATCAAAAGGAATAAGTTGGCTTCTGCATTCAATGATGTAGAATCATGGATCGGGGCCTAAATTTTGTATGATATCATAGTCATATAAGACCAATGTGTGGTCCAAATTTGAGTCGTGATAGACAGAGGGAAGTGGTTAGATCTAAAGATCTAGGTCTATACATAATTGGTAAGCCCTAGAAGGATAACTTGGTGGCCAAGTAAAAGCCTACCAAAATGGGGTCTTTATATTTTACACTTGGTCCATATGATGGCCGATCTAAGTCGTTCATATGAAGAAAAATATTCTACTACAACTAGCTATGAGCTTTCCTCACTCGATGGACACTAAAATCAACGATTAATGGCTTATTTGTTAATTGGGTCACTTCTACAATGATCTAAAGGCTAAAATTCGACATGTATGATTAATTTATGATAATTAGGCCTAGTATAAAATTTCACATGAAACGAATCATGAGAACCATTTGATTTGGAATTCAATGGTATAGGTTAATAATATTTTCGTAATTATTACTGATCTAAGAGTTTTATGGAATTTAATGGTTCTGCAGGATTATATGTACCTTTTTAAACAATTCTTACTAAAGAATTTACATCTAAATCATTACGGATAAAAAGTTATTCGTCAGATGGCTAGATCTATCAATGGAGACTATTCAAATTCCTGTTGGGAAATAAATGTAAGGTTAGGTTATCTAGATTGGTACCGTACACATGTACATAATAGGTTAAATTCTATAGTAACACTCGAGAACTTTTAATACTTAGGTATTGAAAAGTTCGGGGTGTTACAATCTACCCGCCTTAAACAAATTTTAACCACTGAAATTTAGTTACTTCTATTATTTATATCGATTTATTATATTTAAGTTTTCGCTATATTCTTCATGAGAGATGTTTGTGTCTAGGCATGCTTTTAATTGACTACCTAAAATCAGGACACTACACTAGATATTTATTGTATTATGCCACTGTGAGATATATATTTCTATCTTTAGATGGCTTCTCGTTATTTACTCCAATTTTCTTATGACTTCTAGAAAGAGCTCAAATGTTCTCTGAGAAAATTTTCATTTTCTATTAAATCTTGAATTGGCCATGCCATGTGTTTATTGGCTACAGAGAGTCCAACAATGGCTAGTAAAATTTTCGCTACCTACTAGGGGTCGAATGTGCCTTGCATCTATTGGTCACGTGTCATGCAAGAGATGACCGCCTTTCGGGTTCTGGCCATGTGTACGACTCTGAGTGTCTACTCTTTTGATAGAATGTGTGTCCTCGATAGATAGGTGTATGCAATCTTTTCTTATTGCAAGTATGTTTCTCTCTCATTTTTGCATGAGTGTGTCAACATGTGGCAGATTCTCGTTCTTTAGTCTGGGTTATGTAACGCCCTGAATTTTAAGACTCAAGAACATACTTGATCCCTGATATTTCGCGTGTCACTTATGCCTTGCAGAAGCGTAATCCAGTTAAGTGGTTAACAAGTACATCATAAGCATGTGTAATAGGTAAACTAAATAGTGTATAACATTGTTATCTCAAGTGTATAAGAAGACAAGTTTTAAACATACATCCCTACATCCAAATAAGTCATGAAGTTCACCCAATTGGGGACTCAATATGCATGTCCAAAAATATGATGTAAGAGCATCCTTATCCTCAAAAGAAACAGAATCGGTTGTTCCGAGGCATTGTGCTATATCTGGTCATCTGCACATTAGAAGTACAAGAACTCCTCAGTGGGATCCACGTACTCCTCGACTAATATGTCCTCCTCTAGGGCACCTGCATCGATCAAATCACTCATTTGGTGTTTTAAAACACCATCCTAGGTGGGAGTAAGTGACCAACTCAACGCTACTATTAATAGAAGTTTCATGTATTATCAAACAGATATAAATATAGGCGATAATGATATATCAAAACATAAAAGTCTTATATATGGTTCTTTAGATGCATGGATGACATGATATGCGTATGCATGACACGAGATCAATGATACTAATTGTAAAGCACATCAACACTATCGCTAGTGAGGACATCAACATATGCGCAATGGTTGGCCCAAAGCACAACCCAACAAATGTTATGGAGTGAATGATTAGCCGAGTATTTATTAATGTTTAAGTTAAATTACCGGTTGGCGAAGCAGGGACACCGTCATTGAATCTTAGGTCTTTATCCAGATTTCGTGGTTCATTACAGCACTAGGTGAGGCTCCTCACCAGTTTTCCTTCATCCATTTTGGGTTTCATTTCCCCTAAGTCCCTAAACTTAAGTCAGATTCATAGTAGGGAAAAGGTCATTAACTGACCCCAATGTGGAGAAGGCACACTACCCATATCATTATCATCATCATAGGGTTGCGACCTTCTTATGTGCTCATCGGACACTACGGGGAGGCTCATCACCCAATATTTTACCAATATGATGGGCTTGTTGCCTAAGGTTTTGCCAATGTGGCAGGCCCGTTGCCCCAACGTAGGCCAAAAACTCAAGCACAGTATCCCATACCATAATGTCCATCTCTGAGTCTCGTCGGATTGTATTGCACTAATGGTCATGAATGAACCTCATTCGTTGGTGACAGGGTATTCCGGATTCCATAATGCGTCTCAAACATTTGTCATATATGCGATCGAGCCATGCAAAGGACTAATCTGATTATCCAAGGGGAACCCTGGACAAGCCAACATTGGGCCCGTGTAGTTCCAACTATTGTCGATCACCTAAGTTCGCCTCAGTCAACCACATGACTCGGGTAGCCGGATTCGATGGTCATCCCCTGTTTTCAAAGTTAGGCAGGGCTCGATCTCTTTCCATCATAGCCTAATTTATAAGATATTACTAAATCAGTATTATAGTATTTATTTGACATCAATAGGGGTTTCAAACATAGCTTAAATAATCAATTATATCTTAAGGAAGATGTAGGTCTAAATTTACAAGTGCCCACATTCAATTTGCAACAAAATATGTAAAGAGCATTGTAATGTATTGGATTTTTGTTATTTTGGATTTCAAAAATCCTTTTCAAAAAATTATTGTAACTAGATTAAGTTGTCACTTACTGACCTTTAACACTCGATGTATGCCTATACAAGGGTGATCCAAGTAAAGAACTACACAAATTCGATCAATTAATCATATGATGCTAACGAATCCACCCAACTACTTAAACCCTGAGTTTAGCCTCGTGATTTATTCATCTAGGGCCCAAATCTAGTCGACCTATCACTGACTAATTAAGACAATCATAACTAAATAAAAACTTACAAAAATTCGAGACAACTATGGGTTGAATCTTAATTAATAAACTAAATTGACCCAGTTACTCTGTTAGCCTAAGAACCAACAGTTTAGGGTGATTAGGATTGAATTGTCACTTTCACTAATTACGAATAGGCCACACTATAAACTTAGCTAATCCAAACATTGATTATCGAGTGTAAGAAATCTCGTTATCATATTCATTTTAGAAATGTCTCAATTTTCCAAACACATTCTACACCACTCGTTAGAGGGCCACTAAACCTGAGACTATAGAAAGATTTTCGTCATAGCGGGCTTGACGTCACTTGTGGGATATTGAGTTAAGATCGCGTCTTGAATCACTCAACTTAGACTCACAAGGTCAGTGCATAAGATATGTGAATATTTCTGAAATTAAACAGAAACTTAAGTTAATTAACTATATCCGATCTTTGTCAAAGTTGTAGCTTTCTAACCATTAGATGATAACCAAATTTAGGGCAGCAATCAAGATCACCTTACTCACATCCGTAATGTTACAGACCCAATCGACACTCGGTGACTACCGATCTAGATTAAGGCCTTTGTGGTTGATCGACAAGTTTAATCATCAGATGGTTGTGTCCAAATGTAGGTCACCTATTGGAACACTTATCGCATTGCTTAAATTGACTCGTACACCTCCCAGTGGGTCCCATTGGTTGGAAACAACCCCCTCCGGGGTTAGTATAATGAATAAATAGCCATTTGGGCCATTTATACACCATCTGATACTATAAATAATTTTTCATTTCACACCCTCTCCCCATACGAATTTGCTCTAGAAATTAGGGAGAAAGAGAGAAAGAAATGAAGAAAGGGAGAGAGAAAGAGAAAGAGATGAAAAGAAAAAGAGAATGAGGTCATTGGTGTTTACTTGCAACAAAATTCCTTTAATGAAACCCAAGCTAATACCGTTTTCCTCTGTCGAATCCATCCCTATACGCGATCAAAGGTAAGAAATGTTTCCTATCTCCTGGTTAAAGTATCTCAAGTTAGAATCTATGAATCTTACCTAAGTTTCCTTTGATTTGATTAGAATTGATGCTTTTCCCTTAAAACCCTAGCCCTAGTGGAGCTAAGTCGGGCGAATCATTACAAAGGAACAAACCATTATTCCTAAGTTATAATTTATCGACCCTTGAGGGTCTTAGTTGATAATTTGTTGTTGTAGATGGCTTGACGATGCTAACATGTTTGTATTTCAATTTTGATTGCAACATCTGCTATTACTTGTTTATTGATGCTCACATGTTCAATGAAATGCCTAAGTGATTTCGTTGTACTATTGATGCGTTCGACGAAGTTCTTAAGTGATTATGTTGTTTTATTGATGCTCACATGTTCGATAAAATGCCTAAGTGATAGTGTTATGCTATTGATGCTCACATGTTCGATGAAATGCTTAGTGGTTGTGTTGCTAAATTTAGGCTTCATGTGAAATTTTGTTATAATTGTCTGATGAATTGTTAGTCATTAGTGATGTTTAAAACTATTTATAATGTTGGGTCAGTCGGTAAATTGTCCAAACTAAGGAGTGACCCAAATTAGGTCGGCTACCCTAGGCTTATTCAATCGACCCGAGTTAAACATAGATACCCGACAGTAACTGGACTATACGAGATGCTTGCACCTAATGCCAATTACGCCAAGGTTCTCCTAAATCAATCAAATTAATCTAACAACCGATTAATCATATATGTTCGCAATATATGACTCAACCAAATTAAATCTAGGATACCACGTTCTAAATGGATGAGTCCATTCATAACCGTAGTGCCATACAATCCCATAAAGACTCATGAGTCGGGCATGGTGGTCTAGGATATCATGTTCGAGCTATCATCTTATAGTAGGGTAATGTGCCTGCCACATAAGTAAAACATTGGGTGACGAGCCTGTCATACTGGTAAAATATTGGATGACGAGCCTCCCCGTAGTAACCAGTGAGTACTGATGGAGGTGATAGATTGTTATTCGAATGGTCCCCTTTAAATACTTGGTTGATGGTTCCATGCCAAAGTACTATTCGAACAACCTGAGCGTGACTGGAATTGGGTGACGAGCCCTTTTCCTTTGTGGTGATTTGATTTTATGTGACAAGGTTGCACCTTTGAACTTAATCATCATACTCGGTGTTTGGGTAACGACCCATCCCGGGTTAATCTGCACACATTTGGGTATCATGTCGTCCCTTTGAAATTGTTGATTTGTGAGATATAATAGGTGATACCTAAATTTAGATCAAGGAACACTAGTGATAAGTCGGTACATGCCGCATTAAGCCACGTGATCCGAATAATGACTTGTAATATAACATCATTATCCTAACTTCACCAATCTGCTTTATGAACTGGAATTAATAATCAATCAACTAATCATACACATCAATCGCATTACACTATAATACGATGTTATGATTTAGTGTTAAGGTCGCATGATGAGAAAGTGTTGGCATTTATAAAATAGGTGTTGAAGTCGCTAGTGAGGGAGTGTTGGATTGTGAGGCGCATGTATTATTTTATAATCTCATTTGTGTATTTAACAAATGTATTTATGTAACATCCTGGATTTTCACTGTGTTGGATTTTCAAAAAATCCTTGAATTTTTTTAGTAATTAACTTATATTGTCATTTACTGACCATTAGCACTCAATGTTAGTTTACGCATGAGAGGAACCAGTAAAGAACCGCACAAGTCTGATTAATCAACCGTTGGAAGCAAACGAATCCGCCCGATCACTTGAACACCAAGTTTAGCCCCATGATTTACTCACATAGGGCCCAAATCTAACCGACCTATCACTAACTAATCAAGATAATCATAACTGAAGTAAAGATGTAACATCCCGTCCAAACGGTACCGTGTCCTGAGGCGTCCACGTAGGATTCTTCCACAGGACCGAACATTAGGGACATTCGTGGCAGGGGTTCCATGAGCTAATTAATTTAGGATTAGCCCATTTACCTATACCGGGCAGGCCATGACGAGATCAAGTGCGGGCCGCCAAGCCGGAGGACCATTTTCACCGAACTACAGTCCGTCCGGGCTGTACCGCGACACCGGAAGGTCAGAAAAATCTAAAAATTTAGGAGATCATAGGTCTCACTGGGCTTGTAAGCCATCGCGGACCGCGGGCCCAGCAGACGCTTGGACATGGGATCTGGCGCTGACTTTAAGCACCCCACCTCTGCTAGGACCAAATCTGGCGTTTGCAAATGGAACCGAGATTCCTGGTTATCTGACCATCAGATCTCTTCCATATTTAAAGGGGAGGTCAAATGGATTTTTTCTACACCCGTCCACCAACTCTGGGACCCGATCGTGGATCGGTCACCGTCGATCACAAATCGGACCCGTGCGGTCAAACCCCTGGTCCGATCGTCCCCAAATTTTGCGTGGCCCCTCATCAGGCCACGAAGCACCCATCCTAGAAATTTCATAGGCTAAGGACCACCGGAATCACTTAAATCCCCAAATTTGGACCCCACAGGGCCGTTTTAAGATCAAAGCCCTTGACTCAAATCCTACTTTCGTTTACCCGTTCATTCCCAAATCTTACACGGGACCTATGCGGGCCGTAAGGCACCTACCCGCTGAGTTTGGTGCCCGAAGGAGCATTAGGGCCACCCCAACCCCAAAAATGTCCCTTGTAGGCCATTTTGGGAATATAAGGGAACTTAGGGTCATGGGGCCCAAGTCTAGGAAATAAACACTATCCTTCATTAATCTCTCTCCCATTTGCTACAACTACCAAGAGAGAAAGAGAGTGAGGGAGAGTAAAGAGGAGAAGAGAGAGAGAAGGAGGAGATCAAGGTGGACCCTAGATCAAGGTAGGTCCCAAGGAAGCCAACCCTTCCACTCTTGGCCACCCTTGCAAGGAGAAAACCCTTTTTCTCAACCTCAACGACCCTCCGTGGGTTGCCTAGGTGAGTGTTCCTCCATCCTCCTTGAAATTCGAAGTAGTATTGTGGATTTGGGATGGGATTCTAACACGCAATAACTGGGTTTAGGGATTCCGATCGTTCTTCGCGGAAGCCCTCTTTGTTAGGGCGTTTCCCGAGCCTCCAACGAGCCATAGGTGCGGACTATTACTCCTAGGTGGCCTAGCACCAATTTTCATAAGAGTTTAATGTTTATGATTGTTGGATGATGCATTTAGGGTGTGTAGAGAAAGCCTAGGGATGCATGCCTAATTTAATCGTATGAAACCGTGTGTTTATTCAAATTCCTCACATGATGTTATTCTTATTTCTCACATGACTTGTTGGAATCTAATGACTGCTTGTTGATGACTTGTTTGATTGCTCATAAGATCGATGCCCTATAGCATGCGTGTCCTATTTACCACATGTGAAATCTTTCCATGAGTTGCAGGAAGTGCGCAACTTCCCTACCAACACACCCAACACACTTGCACCATCGCTTATGAATTGTTAGCTTGTTTGCTGTTGTATCTGGATTATATGATTGATGTATGAGAACATGATGATCTGCCTGTCGAAATCTCTGTCAGTTAACATATTGTAGACCGCCACTCAAACTCTGCGGTTGGCCAGGAAACAGAGAAGACTAAGGTGGTTTCGTCGGTAGGACCGCCTTGAGGCTATACCCTCGGATTTGGGCGAGCGTGTGTGGGCGGCTGTAGTTAAACTACGTGGGTCGCTTGCACCCGATGTCGTTCCGCCACACGTTTGCCTGGACTCGTGCGGTCTAGCCTACTGTCTGGCCAGCCATATTTTTTTGTGTTAACCTTGATTGCTCACATTTGTATGGAACCTGGGACTCCCCACAACCATCGCAGCCCAATGACGAACCACTTGAATTCGGTCCACAGCCTCGTGAGCCGGGCATGGCGGAATGGGACGCTGTGTTCGAGCTGTCGGCCTACGCTGGGGTACCGCACCTCCCCGTAGTGACCGCGAGCGATCCTTTCTCTCATGGCACTCCTCATGTGCTTGAAGTCGGGGATGAGGAACCCGACAGGGTCACGGACCGTGGGGCCTCGGCCTCACGCATTGGGGGGTCTTGGCCTCACAACCAGATTAGGGCATTAAATAGATAGGGTGTTCCAGATTCCCAAAATCTGCTGGATGAATGAACCTAACTAACAATTTCGGCTAACACAACCGCATCGCATCGCATTAGTTAGGTTGGCGACTCGGCAGTCGAGGTCGCACTGAGGGAGTGCTGGCATTGGCGATCGTTAGATGGCGTCGCACGAGGGAGTGTTGGGCGAGGGCATGCATCATGTCATCCCGCATGCATGCGCATTAACAAGACTAGACAGATGCTAATGATTGATTGCTTTTCATTAAATTCTTATTACAATTGATGCTTGTTATAACTTATGACTAATAGCACCCACTGAGTTGATCACTCACTCCCACTCTGGGACGGTGTTTTAAAACACCAACCAGACCCTTTGATAGATGCAGGTGACTCGGGACTGGAGGAGACTAGCGTGGTGAGCCTGGACGAGGAGCTGGAGTTGTCCTACTTCCAGCTAATGGAGGGTTCGCCGCCTGCATGAGAGGCGGGATTGGATGGCTGGGTTTCGGGCTCGGTCCCATTCCTTGGACATTATATTCTTTTGTTATTTTGGCTGGGCGCCATGCGCGACCCATTTACATTTATTTTTGGACTTGTGTATTTATACGTGAGGCCTCTTCATTTCAGCAGACTTGTGCGTTCATGTTTCATGTTCAGGGAAATTCAGACCGCACAACTCAAGCAGATTAAATGCACATTTATAATCATTTGCTAATGGTGACACTTGGGAACTCGAGAGTCACAGCGCAAGCGCGACCCCCGATTTCCAGGGTGTTACAAAAGATCTAACCGAAGCCGAGTCAGATAAGGCCCGAATCTTGACTAATAGACCAAATCAACTCTGTTACTCTTTTAGCCTAAAACCGACGGTTTAGAGTAATCTTAACCAAATCTCTACTTTTACTAATTATAAATAGGTCACATTATGAACATAGTTAATCCAAAACCTAATCATTGCCCACGAGAAATCTCAATACCTAATTCATTCCATAAATGCTCCGATTTTTTGAACAAGCTCTAGACCGCTCATTGGCGGGCCACTAGTTCCAAAACTATAGAATAATGTCCGCCTTACTGGGTTTGACATTCATCGCAGGATTCAAACATGGGTACTGTCTAGAACTGCTCAACTTGAGCCAAAGGACGAGTCCATAAGAAGTACAAATACCCTAAAGGAAGAAACTAAGACTTAAGTGAATTGTGTCGTCCACTCTTAAGTAAAGTTGAGGATTTTGGATCGTCGATTTATGACCAAACTTCACATGTGAAGTAAGGATATTTTCTTGCTCATATCCGTATAGCCGCGGCCCCGATCGACCATCAGTAACCGTTGAACAGACTTCTAATCACATCTGTCGATCGGCGCATCCAAATGGCGAGCCGATCATATACATACATAGATCATCATTAGGGCTAACTATTCTACGGTGCATATCAATATGTACACCGCATAGTGGGCCTTAGAGCTTAGAAAGACCCTCCCATAGGTATAGTATAGTAAAAACCTAGCCCTTGGGGCCATTTACATCAAATCTGGTATTATAAAAGGGCCTCATTTAGGCACCCCCTCTCTTCATACGATTTTACCCTAGAAAAAAGAAAGAGAGAATAGAGAAAAAGGAAGAGAGAGAGGAAAAGAAGAAGAGAGAGTAAGGTGGGGGAGGCTTTAGTGCTCCCCTTCATCGGTCTCCTTCAATCAAGCCCTAGCGTCGATCATTTCCCTTCGCCGAATCTGCCTCATTCACGATTGGAAAGTAAGAAACAAAACCTACTCCCCAACTTAGGTTTTTCTAAAAGAAATTGCATGAATCTTGCCTAATTGCTTCTAAATTGATATAAGAATCATTTTCTCCAATTTTCTAACCCAATGAACGCCATGAGTTGGGCGAAACGTCACAAGGTGCGGACTATTATCCTTAGGTGGCCTAGCACCAATTTTAGTGTGAGCCTAATGATTTTGATTGCTTGGATGATGTATTTGAAGGATCTAGAGAGAACATAGGAA
Organism: Magnolia sinica; assembly: GCF_029962835.1. Classification (NCBI taxonomy): domain Eukaryota; kingdom Viridiplantae; phylum Streptophyta; class Magnoliopsida; order Magnoliales; family Magnoliaceae; genus Magnolia; species Magnolia sinica. The sequence goes on along the minus strand of NC_080575.1, from coordinate 15,649,470 downwards.
AGACTTTACCTTGATTCTTTCAATTGACATAGAATGGTTATGGAATGTTGTTGTCTCTCACATGAATGGTATAAAATTGATGTTGCATGTGCATATCTTGTTGATTTGTGTATGATGTTACCTTGTAGCATGTATAATTTATTAACCCATGTGCATTTGTTCCTATGATATATATGTGAAATGCTTAGCTTCCTCACTAATCCACACAACACACATGCACTTGATGTCACAATAATGTTAGCTTTGCTTGGTAGAAAATTTAAGTTCTACATTGAGAAATATGAATGCTTGATATTATATATGCTAGATGTTAACCTTGAATGTGGCATGTTACGGATTGCCATCAGGACCCTTGAGTTGGTCAGGAATATGAGGCGAGTGAAGGTGGTCCCGTTCGGCTAAACCTATGAATTTGGGCGAATGCGTGTGGGCGACAGTAGTTGGACTACATGGGACGCTCGTGCTCAATGTTGTCTACCATGTTTTTGCCTGAACTCATGCGGTTTAGTCTATTTACTGACCAACATAGTCGTTAACCCTATTTGCTCACATATGTATGGAACTTAGAACACCTTTCAACCATTGTAACTCATTGCTAACAATTTGAAGCCGATTCACCGACTTGTGAGTAGGGCATGGTGGAATGGGACACTGTGTCTGAGTTATCGACTTACACTGGGGTGACTAACCTCCCTGTAGTGACCGCGAGTGATCCCTTTCTTAGCACTCCTCATGTGCTTGAAGTCGGGGTTGGGGAACCCGACGGGATCAAGGATCGCGGTGCCCTGGCCTTGCCCGTTGAGGAGCCTTAGCATTGCAAGCAGTTGAGGGCATTGATACATGCCCAACCTGCTGGATGAATGGAATTAACTAAGAACTTGGCTAACACTATCATCGCATCACACTAGTTAGGTTGGCGACTCGGCAGTCGAGGTCGCATTGAGGGAGTGTTGGTCATGCATGATCGTTAAACGGAGTCGCTCGAGGGAGTGTTGCGGCGAGAGCATGCATCATATCATTTATCATGCACCTGCATTAATAAGATTAGTTAGGTATTTTTGAATGTTTGCCTTTCATTAAATTCATAAGAAAATTGATGTTTGTTACAACTTAAGACTAATAGCACTCACTGAGTTAATCACTCACTCCCACTCTAGGACGGTGTTTTAAAACACCAACCAGACTCTCCCGTAGATGCAGGTGATGCAGAGTATGAGGAGCCTAACAGCATAAGTCTCGATGAGGAGTAAGAGTTGTCCTACTTCCAGTTGATGGGCAGTTCTCCATTGGCTTAGGAGACTGGATTCTAGGTCCTTGAGTAGTGGGCTCGGCGCACCATTCTTTTGGACATATGATTTTTTTATGATTTTGTCGGGCAACGCCTTATGCGACTCATTTATATTCTTTTAGACCTATATATATTGATCCCTTTCAGTTTAGTAGACTAGTTGTGGATGTGCCTTAGGTTCAAGTAATTCCATGTTGTGCCTTTAAACCTGATTAATTGCAATTTAGTAAAATCGGTTATAAGTGACACCCGGGAAATTAGGAGTCGAGTGTATACACGACCCCCAATTTTCAAGGCGCTATAATTTATGAAGTAGTTGATTTCTTATTTATCATTATTTATATTAATTGACTCAATAACTTATGTAACTTAGAACTAACAGAACCACTGAGTTAACTACTTGCTCTCACCTGAGATAATGTTTAAAACACCAACCAGGAAATATTATCAATGCAAGTAACATCGAGATCTTAAACGGGTAGGCTTAAAATGACTTACACCATCGTCGTTATGTTTTGTAGGATTGGGTCAAAATTGAAAATTTCACACTTCAATCAATTTAGTTATGTATATTATGGCTTATATAATCCTCATTTGGATAGACACCACTTTCAGAATTGTACATCTGGAATATTAGCTATATATTTATGGGATTAGTTATCTTTGCTTAACTTTTGATGCCACTGATTTAAAACTACTCTGATTGTTAATAAAGGGTGGACGTTAACCGGATTATATAGGCTCGTGAAAACTCGCCCACGTGTATTTATGCTAGGTTCACACCCAAGAACTCGGGATCGGAGTCTCCGTACTTGGGTGTCTTTTTCGGGGCATGACAGGATGGTATCAAAGAAGAGTATTGAGATAACTAGGATATTAGAAATGACTATTATACAAACCACAATAACTATGTGTTGAGATGGTTAAATTTTAAAATTCAAACATTAAGAAGATCTCCCTAGTTTTAGGATTAAACACAATAAATTTAGAATAATGAACCCTCGGTTTGCTACGATTTTGAACTTAAACTTAGAAATGATGAACAATATGATCAAATCCTCAATTTTGTGATGCTTTCGAACCTAAATATAGAAATATGAACATAAGGACCACCCTAATTAGTTTTATCGCGTACAAAGTATTTGAATGCGTGTTATTCTGACTTAGAACGAGTAAATTCAATAAACCTTAGCACTAGGGAGTAAGATTTAACATAGAGTTTCAAAGACTAAGTATGATGGGTGATCCAGGCTTGATAAAAACCTAACCAATAGGTGTATATTTCAAGTTTTAAAAGATATAGGCAGTGGAGCTTGGTACCACTAAGTGACAGTTTTTTATTAAAAAAGAGAAAGAGAGAGAGAGAGAGAGAGAGAGAGAGAGAGATATGAATTTTATATATATAATGAATGAACAACGAAATGAGATGAATGAATGAATAAAATGAATGGATGAATGAGGAATGAATGAAAGAAAAAAATAAAAAATAAAAAGAATGAAAAAAGGGGAAAAGGGGAAAAAGGATTATGAATGAATGAAATGAATAAAGAAAAAAGAGAAAGAATATATATATATACACGCGCGCGCACATATTAGAGATTCAAAAAAAAGTTTAAAAAATTGTAAAAAAATTGGCGGCTCCATCACCGGAGCAGCGGTGCCACTGCAGGATTGGATAGGTGGCGCGGTGCCACCGTGGGATTCACCAGACAGGGACGGTGCCACTGCTAGATTCGAGACTCCTCGTGGGTGTCAACTAGCATTGGAATTATCTAAATTTATGAGCCTACCCAATTGCGATAAGTGGGAATAGGTGTTTGAATCTAATTTCCATAAATCTATCATTTATAGCATAATTAGGCACATATTTGGACTAGTACGACCCTTTGTCAGCTCCTCTCACGTATGTACTGGGGTTCCTATATGGAATTTTATAGAACATTACAGGTTATGTCAAGCTTGGTGTAAACAAGAAGTTTTTAGACTAATAATATTTGGAATATTATTAGAAATAAATGGTTTGATTTAAATAAAAAAGCACATTGCAAAGTTGTAACAACATATGCGACTTGCTCACGAAGTCAAGCGTTTAAATATATCCTTCACACATTTATTTCTTTAAATTGTCACTCTCAATGAGTGACTTGTTTAAGTCTCATCAAGTCATGTCAAATTAACCCGTTGTCTATCCGACTTGATGAGTCTTGTCAAGTTAGTATTGAGTCTTGCTCAATGAGTTTCCCAATTGACCAGCTCAAAATCCACTCAAGTTAACTCAACTCCCAAATCAAGTCTCTCAGTTTTAAAACAATGATTATAATTGGATTGTTTATTTTCCTAGTCAATAATTAGATGGCTATGATCATTCAATTAAAACGATCATTTTAGATGTAACCCAAACACCATAGATGGATTGTGCCCAAAATGACAAAATAATAAATGGCTATAATCTTCATGTTTTTAGATACTTGGGCATCTATAACATCCCGAATTTTCACTAAGTTGGATTTTAAAATTCCTTGAAATTTTTTTCGCTATAATTATTTTATTTTATCACTTGGTGATTCTTAACACTCGATCATAACCCATACACGGTTGTTATCAGTAAATATAAAAAAAAAAAAAAAACTATACAAATTTGATAAATTAACAGTAGAAAACTAACAAATACGCCCGATTACCAAAATCTTGGGCCTAACCCTGTCATTTATTAGTCCAGGACCAAGATCTAGGTGACCCACCATTGATTAATTAAAATCACTGTAATTTATTGGCGATCCACCTAAAACCAAGACAACTAATGGATCAGATCTTGATTATCCCGCACACTTAAAGTAAATTGACTTAGTTACTCTTTTAGCTTAAAATCAATTATTTATGATGATTTGGACTGAATCATAATTTTCGTTGATTACAAATAAGTCACACTATGAACTTAGTTACTCCAAACCCTACCTGTCTCATACGAGAAATTTTACTACCTAATTTATTCAAGAAATACCCGGATGAACCGAACAAGCTCTAGGCCGCTTGTTAGTGGGCTGGTAGACTCGAAACTATAGAAAGACGTTCGTCTTAATGGCGATGCTGGACAAAGGTTGGGTGGCCATTTAACTGATCTTTTGTCATAACCATTGATCGGTATGCTCGATTTGTGGGTCAATCGTAGCCTTACGTAGATCATCACTAGGGCCAACTAACCTATAGCATAAATCAAACCGTACATCTCCTAGTGAACCCTAAAAGTTATAAACAACCTCTCATATGGTTATAATACATATTACCCTATCTCTATGGCCAATTAGAATACATCTGCCACTATATTTGGATAGCTCAGTTGCTTAATACAAATTACCCTAGTTAGGGAGAAAGGAAGAAAGGAAGGAAGGAAGGAAGAGAAAGAGATGAGGAGGGAGAGAGGTTGATCTTGGTGGTTGTCCTTGCCGGAATTTCTTCAATCCATCCCTAGAGCTTCCCAATCCCCTGTCAAATCCACTCTTACGTGCAATCAGAGGATAGATTTGCATCCAATTATTTAATTCTACAACCTAACCATAGTTTTCTTTATCATTGACGGTATTTTCTTATTTTGCATTAGGAATTAGTATTTTCCCCTCAAAATCCTAACCCTAGTGCAATTAGATTGCATAACCCTCTTCTAAGAAGCAAACTATTCCTTCTTGGTTTTCTTTTATCAACCCTTTAGGGTTTTAGTTAATGAATCTATATTGTAATTAGGATTTCATGTGTTATCATTGCTAGACTTACTTTCTTATTGCAAATCTTAATGTTACTTGCTTTTGGTGGTCAACATGCTTGATGAAATCATTGAATGAATGAAATTCTTGATTTTATGACTTGTACATAGCATTGATAAGCTATTTAACGATCATCTAGATTTCTTTGGTTGGTAAGTATTTATATTTGACTTGCTCTTAAAATATTTAAATTAAAGGGTGGCCCGCCTTGGGTCGATCACCCCAAACATATTCGATTGACTGAGTTGAACACGAACGACCGACAATAGTTAGAACTATGGGGGATGCTTGTACCCAATGTCAGATTTGTTTGGAGTTCTTTATAGTCGATCGGATCAGTCTAATATAGATCTAATAATTTTTTCTACTTAATTATTGTATAACATTCAATAGAATCTGGGATAACACTGTTACCATTGATTTAAATCCATTCATAATTGCTAGTACGTTACGATCCTACAAAGACTCATAAGTCAAACATGGTGATATAGGGTACCATTTCAGAGCTGTTAGCCTATACTGGGGTGACGTGACTACTATAAAATAGTGAGTGCTAAACCTGTCATGTTGGCAAAGCATTGGGGAACGAACCTCCTCGTAATGACCATTAAGCACTAATAAAAGCTACGAGCCTACCTTATTGTTGATGGATTTGGTTGGCAAGCCTTCACCACATTTATGTTGGGGTGACAACTGTAACATTATCTATGACTGTCTTCGGGTGATGAGCCCTTACCGTTGTTTGATTATGTAAGTTAGACCATTTGGTGATGAACCCTAAAATGGATCAAGGGACACGAGATAGGAGCTGTTACGGCCACGACAAGCCTCATGATCCTATTAAACTCATGATAAAATTTGGTACTTTAGCTTCACTAACATATTGTTTGAATAGGCACTAATATACATTTAGTTAATCATGCATATTATTGCACATGTTGGTAATGTTGGTGATAAGCCACGTTATAATAGGATATGCATTGTTATCATTTGATTCTTTTTTATGAGGGAGTGTTAGAATTGTGCGAAACATGCATTCACATAGTATGCCTTCTATGCACTTAAATAACTAGATTAGGAAATTGTTGTTTTGTTATGCTATTATTACCTATATTAGATCATATTGATAACATACGTAACTTAATAAAATGGTACCACTGAGTTAGCTACTAACTCCCATCTGCCAAATTATGAATATATGTCCTAGCATTAGCATTATACAGCACCCATTCCCTTCTCAAACTTATGTTTATCTCATCCATCAACATTGTGTCGCATAGCATTACACACTTAATCGACTTGAGCATATGCTCAAGCTTGCCAATACTATCGTATCTTACCCATAAAAAATTCTAGGCAATTAGTTTACACTTCGGCAAGTGGAAAGGTCAAGGCGAATTTATCCAGCCTAAACCAAAGCTTGTCATAGGTGTTGCATTTAGCATAACATTTCCCACCCCACATCATATACACATTGCGTCCCTAGCACTCAACACCCTGTCAGTACAAACATACGTTCTAAGGCCTACCGACATAGTCGGATCCTACCTATAAAAATTTTGAATTGGTTAGTTTATCACTTCGGCAAGTGGAGAAGTCAAAGCGGATTTATTCAGCTCAAACCAAAGCTTGTCATATGCGTTGCATTTGTTACAATATTACACACACTGTTACATCGTCGTTGTACTAAAACTAATCCCAACCCTTAAACTTAGTCAGATCCTGTGAAGTAGTAATTGTACATTCGTATGGGCAGAGTAATTGTCTAACACATTTCTTCTCTATAACTATGGTCCTTTATTCAGAATCTTTTAGGCATAGATTAAGGAATCATCTTAAAATTGAGAATATTCAAATCCTCTTTCCTAGCATTTCTACAGGGTCTAAGCAACTGTGGGGATGAAACAATTCAATAGTGGTAACTCTGGTCCAATATAATACCCCTCTACACATAACTTAAAGTTATTGAGAAAGGCAACTCGTGGAAAAACATGATCTGCTCGCTATCCAGCATACACAAATAGAAGTGACCACACATTAGGGAACGAAAGGTACAGGATGCCAACCATAGGTTTGTATGTGGGGTCACTATGGTGTTGATATTTCATCAAGCCTATTGAACAGTATAATGCACTAAGATGAAGGGGATAAAACAATTTGACCTACGGGCCACACTAGGTGAAATTAGAGGCTCCAGGCTTAATTTTTACATTATCCCCAGTGGTATGGCCCATCTGAGTTTTCTATGATCAAACTATTCTTTTTAAATAAAGAGTAAACAAAAGAGTTACTAGATGATGGACATATTGGACATCAAATATACCACATGGTGGCCCCATGTAAATAAAGTTTTTTATGGAGGAATACTTGGTGAGGTAATTTAGGGCTATGGGTATTTTTTTCGTCATTTAAATGAAGCCTTTTGTTAACTATTTAACACAAGCATGAGAAAAGAAAGTATTACAATTAGAGCATGTGTATAATTAGATAATTAATCAATGTTGTATAAATATCACCAATGAAGGGGGATAGCTTTTTGCCTGCAATTAATTTCTAATGGTGAATAATTTTATGTTTAAGGGATATAAAAATGATATTTTAAATAAAGTTATAAGTATTTAGGAATTCAAAAATATGTGTGCTTAACAATGTGCAGTTAAAATTTCACCGGCAAATATATTTAGCTATTAAAATTCAATTCATTTTTTCATTTTTTTAAAAGCAGGTAGCCAATAGTAATTTTTCATCACACTTAGCACATATAAAGAAAAAATTGTGCAATGCTATTATCTATTTTGCTCATCAAGAACCATTATTTGAACGGCACATACAGAATACTAACACGATAAAATGCTCAAATTAAGCCCTAGCAATTTGTATCTTCTCTTCACTTAATGAGTTACACCTGAATGATGAGTTTGATGAAAGATATATTACATGGTAGCCCACACACAAACCTATGATCCACATCCTATTTACAGTATTTCATATGGTATTGCCCATCTAAGTCACGCCTATAGTTGATTTTTGCCCTGAAGACCTAACATTGAGTACAGAATCTAATGAACGGTGTAGATTTTAAATAGAAAATATGGTGAGCCCCATGGACTTGTGTTTTATGCCGTATTGTAGTACATTGATTAATCTATTTATACCAAAAAAACATGTGTTTGACCGTCATTTTCCCAGATAAAAAAAAATTCCAACGGTCAACAAGAATCTATAATGGGATTTGATGGTTTTAAATAAATAAATAAGAAGAAGAAGAAGAAGATCTAGAGTCCAACCAGTTGGACCACAAATCAGCATCAACCCAGCGGATAAGCTCCAACCCTTCATGTGGGCGAAATATTCAATTTATCTAATAGGTTGACCACATCATGTGGATCGCCTTCCACTGTTTGTATTTTAACATTTATCAACGGCTAGACATTTTTTGGGCTTTGGATCTACCTCAGTGCTCTTCGCCTAAAATGAGCTGGCAAAATCGATGGACGGCGTGGATAAAACACACATCATGGTGGGGCCCACCGAGCTTTGATAGCCAGCTGGCTCGTGCTGGGGTCACCAGCCAAACCGCGTCCCACCCACTCTCTACCGCGTATATGGAACGCGGGTTCCGTATGACAGCTACTATGTGGGGCCCTCCTTCCCACCGTTCGATGGCACACGTGCTAAATATCCGGCCCACTCATCAGATAGTTTACACTATGAACATACCATATACGGTTAAATAATAACGGTAGGCTGATCAAACAGATCATACTCGTACAAGAGAAACGGACGGTTAGGAAAAAGTCCAACGGTCGAAATTCCATTTACGTTTCTGGCTGGCTCACATGATGAGTGTACTGTATAGTCGGCTTACAGTGTGCACTACATAATGGACGGCGTCGATCACACCCGTGCCTACAGATGGCGGGTGCGAGGTTCACTTAGTATATGCGATGCAAGGAAGAGAACCATCCAAGGCCATTCATCAGGCCCACCGCCATAAGATCAAAGGTTTGGATGACACACGTATGGGATTGGTTGAATGTGTACAAACAAATGGGAAGCCCCAAAAGAGGTTTATCAACGGTCCACTTTCAATGTATATGTATGGCCATCAACATGACCCCCACAACCCAACGGAACTCGGATTTGACAGTGACCCCTTGAGTACCAAGCTCAGTACTGGTCGGTACTTGGTGGGCTCCACTATGAATGATCTGATTTATCCTGTCCATTCATTTTGTTTAGATCATTTTAGGGCGTGTTTGGAAAGGCCCATCCTATGGGATTAGATTGTATTAGGGTGGATGGCAGGTAATGATGGCTGCGTCAGTGGATTGCTGGGATTGCTATATCCAGGGAATCTACCACCGAGTATGTTTGGCCCGCGCGGCCAATCCCTTCCAATCCATCCACCCAAACATGTCCTAAACAAAATAGATAGGATTACGAGGGATTAGGTGGATTTCAAGGTAACGATGGTGATGTCAGTGAATTGCTGGCAATCCCACGGGATTGCTCCAATGCAAGTAGAAGTTCGACCAGGCACGCCCGGCCAATCCCAGGATTGCTCCTTCTAATCCCTTCCAATACAATCTAATTCCATCCAGTATGCCTGGCCAAACAGGCCCTTAAGGTATAAAGGGAAAAATGAAGCGGATCCACCACTAGAAATAGTGGTGATGGAATGCGGAGTTGCAGACACTGAAAATTAGGTAAGACCATTATAATATTTATTCGCCATCAAGTCTGCTACTTGATGCAGACATACATGGATAAAGGAAAAACACAAATGTCAACTTGATCTGAAATCAGTCTCTCCAAAAGCTTTTAACGATGGGTGCTCAATCACAGCTGTTATTTATGGTACGGTCTACTTGAGATTTAGATTTAGGCTAATGCCTTAAAAAGAGCTAAAAAATATAGGTGAACCAACAGCACCCACCGGTACCTCATTTGGGTGCTTTTAAATGAAAGTATATGGGAATTAGATTTACAGGATAAATAGGGTGTGAATGGGCAATTATTATTTATCCTTGTATTTGCCTTCCTCGGCAGCCCCCCCTTGACAATGACTCGACGTTGACAATCGGTTGAGAAGAGGAAATGAGGATATTTTAGTGGGGCCCACTATTATATGTATGCTTGATTAATGCTGTCCATTCATTTTTCCTTCTCATTGTAGGGCATGAGCCCATAAAGAAGGCAAATACAAAGCTCAGTGGACCACACCGCACAAAACAGGGGGAATTGAAAACTTACCATTCATTTCTATAGGGCCATCAAAGCTTACCTTCATCCATGTCTGTATGATATTATAAGCCGCTTGGATGGCTGGTATGCATCCTTGTGAGTCGTAGGTTCATTTTAACTATTACTAGTAAACGCTCATTTCCAACTATTTCATGGGGTGTGGTCCACTTGAGCCTTGTGTTGCTTCATTTTTCGGATCATGTGCTAAAATGAGTATCAAGAATAAATAGGCGGTGTGGATCAGACACATGCATGACGATGGGCCTTACAAAAATTTACCACCATAATTTTCAAGGCAAAATTACAGCCACGTTTCATTTTTTTCAAGCCCATTTACAACGAAAAAAAAAAAAGGATAAATGAATTAGGAGTAAATGGGATATTCAACTGTGTTTGAACATTTCAATATATTTAAAGGAACATATGATATTTTAAATTAATTTTAATATCTTAAATTAGTATGTGTGTATAATTTTTAATAGAATGATTGTAACAAACTTATTGAAATACATATTTTTGTCAAAATGAAAAATAAAAAATAAAAAATTGAACTTCTAGTAAACCACATATGTAAATATCGCAAACAAGTAACTTGTTAATATTTTTCAACCATCCATTTTGATGGTTAATCTTCGAGCAGTTTAGATCATTCTATTAGATTAATTTGAATGATGCAATTGATAATTGAATTGTTATGGACCATCATTAATATACCGCATATTTGGTTGCATTATTTACTGGTGCAACCCTTGGACGGAGATCAAAAAGTCATTTAACCCTATTTATTTCCAAATCCTCTATGTGAGCATTTATGACCGTATTTATTTCCATTTTATTTCATTTTTATACATTTGCTTAATTTAAACACAACTTAAATACCACTTACTCGCAAATCTCCTACTTCACTTCTTTTTTACTTTATTTCTTTTCTGAATTAGTTTGTTAGTACACACCCATGTTAGTACAAACACTCCATGTTAGCCACCCCCACCAGGGATCCATGCCAAGAACTCAATTGTTGAAACGAGGTTATCTCCACTGAGTCTGCCAGTTGAGCTATGGATCCGGGTTTTTCTCCTGCTTTACCTTCTTTTACTCCCATCCAAAATGTCAGAAGGGTCGCTACCATGTCCCAGTCATTAGCAATATGTATATTCCACACATATGAGGGCATGATGCAAATGTGTGGTTGGACACTTGGATGCATGGGGCACAATGATTATTAGAGTGGCACATCTGTAATTTAGTTGATACTCAAGGCAAGTTTTGAAATCGAGATGTGACCACTGGATATAAAACACATACATCAAGGTGAGCCCCACGGCGCCCAACACATCACCACGCCACTGCTAGGGGCGGCGGTTTGGCTAGTGACGCCCCACTGGCCAGGTGGCTAGTGGTCGGTGCTACTTGGACCCCACCATGATGTATGTGATTTATCCATGCCGTCCATCCATTTTTGAAAGATAATTTTAGGGCTAGATGCCAAAAAATGAGGTAGGTCTAAATCTCAGTTGGACCACACCATAGGAAGACAGTAGTGATTGAATTTCCACCTTTAAAAACTTTCTAAGGCCCACTGTATTGGTTATTTGACATATAACCAATTGATTAGGTCATAAAGACTGAGGAGAAGGGAAAAAATATATATATTAGCTTGATCCAAAACTTTTGTGCCCCCAAGAAGTTTTTAACGGTGGGCGCTCAATCAACACTGTGCGGTCCACTTGAGATTTGGATCAACCTCATTTTTTGGTTCATATTATAAAATGATGTGGAAGAATGGATGGACAGCATGGATGAAACACATATATCATGGTGGGCACACAGAGAGCACCGACCACTAGCCATTGGCTAGTGGCAGGGTGAGTAGCCAATCCCTTTCAACTGCTGGGGTGGTGTGGGCAGAAGCCATCCGACATGGGTCCCATTGATGAACGGTTCCCATCACTCGCACGCCCGTGTACGGACAAGGTTTTTATGGAAATACTGCAGAGAACTGTGGTTGTGAACTACACTTTTGACTCTCTGACTGAGAGAGATTCCCGACAATGTAACCTTTCTTTCCGGAAAAAAAAACAAATGATATAAGATAAATACATCCATGCTCTATCGTAATATGGTAGAGCATCCTTCCAACCGTCCACGTGGCATAGTGATAAGTCGATCATGACCGTACATATAGAATAATTGGGGCTTCATGAAGTATAGCTAAAATATTTAGTTGATAAGAAATAATATCCATCCAATTGGTGGCCTTGAAAGAACGGTAGAGAGCAAAACTATATGGTTAGTGATCATGAATAGGATTATCGTATTAATTTCGCTGGTAAGAAATGAACCATTCATATGGCTTGAGTAGGCAAATGTGTTTTTAAAATGTATAATTTTTATTTGGTTACAATCACCCTTTCTTTTAGAACAATCATCATTCCTTAGCTCCGTTAAACTTCCACACATAGCTCGTGGGCTCTCCACGTGCAATTTCAACTGGTATACAGCGGGTAACTCTTGAAGGGCTTAACCATCTTGAATTAATCGAAGGGGATTAAGAATGATGTCTACCTAATATGAGTATGCCGTCACACGACCACTATATTTCAAACGAGAGTCTTTCTAAGATCCATTAACCCTATGGTTTGAACTATTGTCAAAAAAAGATGAACGATGCCCATGAAACAAATCGTGATTAACGATAGAATCATTAAAACTCTCAAAGATAAATCTAAATAGAGTACCGATGAGATGGAGAAAACACATGAAACAGTTGAGCATAGAGATTGAAGCCATAATAAAAATTGTTAAAATTGGTGACTTCAACTTGTGTTAAAACAGGGGAGTTTGATCGATCGAGCACAACCTCAATTAATCGAGAAAATCTTGAATTTTTAGTTAACTTTCTTGACAATTTTGGACATATTTGATCGACAGCTCGATCGATCGATATTATTCAGAAAATAAATATTTGCTCTCTGAAAGTTTTGAGCATGTTTGATTGATCAAATACTGCGGGGTCAAATGATCAATGATGCTCGATCAATTGTTCAACCGACAGTTTATGTAACTTCCGTGAAACTGTGCGATTTGTTTCTAACTTTGTGTATAGCCTTATGTAAATTGGTGTAATGCAGAATTAGTGTTAAGGGACGGATGTGGGAGAGTCCAAAGTAGTTTTCTAAGATTTTGAAAAGAAATTTTGTATCGAAAGACAATGGATTTCGAGATCTGTAAACCATCTATCTTATAATTTTTCATTTATGGTGGATTGTTTCTATTCCTTAGTGTTGTAGTTTTTTTCTATAAAGGTTTTTTCCACGTAAAACATTGTGTTTCTTTGTGATTTCTCATTCTTTTCATTTTTCTATTATGTATTTGAATCATTCTACGGTTAATTTTACACCTAACATATGACAACTACGCACAATAATCATATATCGTGGATTCAATAACTACCACATAAATTTAAGGTTTTAAACGATGAACTTTTTCATTATTGTTTCATGCTTTTTCCTTTCTTAAACCAGTAGGCTGATCAGATAGCTCACATGTGTACAAGAGAAATCCGCGGTCAGGAAAACATCCGAAGGCCAAAATTTCACGTACATTAATCTGTGGCTCACTTGATGAGTACTATACGGTATGGTAGGCTTACAGTGCGCACTGCCTAATCAACGGCATCAATCACACCCGTGGCAGCAGATGGTAGGTGTGAGGTTCACATGGTATCTGTGATGCAAGGATGAGGACCATCCAAGGCCACTCATATGGCTAAGATCAAAAGTTAGGCAGCCACATCCATTGGATTAGTTGAATATGTACAAACAAATGGAACGGCCAAAAAATAATTTAATAATGGTCCACATTCAACATATATGGGTGGCCATCAACATGGGCCCCACATCCCCATCTTCCCAATTGTATATTTCGTGCATATGAGGGCCCGAGGGGGGTGTGCGGTTGGTTGCTTGTATGTAATGACCATCCTAGTGGCACAACGGTAATTCAACTCATACTCGAGGTGTTTTTTTCCATGAGTATGTGACCACCGGAAGCGGCTTGCGTCCAACCCCCGCCCGGACGGTAATCCGTCCGGGTAGAGCTCTTTGGTGCCCACCGTGATTCAAAAGTATTATCGATGCCGTCCATCCCTATTTAAAGATCATTATAAATTACGAACCCAAAAATGAGACAGAAATAATACTTAAGTGGGCCACAAAGTGGGGATTTAAGGCCCACCATTAAAAACTTCCTGGGAGCTGCAAAAGTTTCGGATCAAGAAGATATTTTTTTTCACTTCGTCCTGGTCTATGTGACCTTATGTATAGGTCGGATGGTAAAAAAATCACAGTGGCCCTTAGAGAGGTTTCAATGGTGGGTGTCATTATCACCTCTGCTTCCTTTAGTGTGGTCCACTAGAGATATGGAATTGATTAATTTTTTGGATCATTCCATAAAATGCTCTTTTTATAGGTATGGACGGAGTGGATAAGATTTTTACATCAAAGTGAACCCCACATAGCGCTGCTTGGACGGATTGCCGTTCGGACGGGGTAGGACGCAATCCACTTCGGTGACCACCGGTCCTTTCATATATACAGGATGGACGCGGATTTCCTACGAGGCCACCGTGATGTTTTTTAGAAATCCACTCCGTCCGTCCGTTTTGTGAGCTCATTTTAGGAAGTGAAGCTAAAACTAGGAGGCTGAAGCTAAAACTGAATCCGATTGAAGACCCAAGTGTGCTGAAAACGTGAGGATTGAACATCCACTGTTGAGATATTTGCGGGACTACTGAAGTTTTGTATCTGGCTAATATTTGTGTTCATCCCATTAAGAATGACTTTATGAACAATATGCATGGCACGAGAACATTATTGTGGACCCCACCTAGAAATTACCGAAAAAAGCTTTCATAGGAAATTCTCATCCCTATCAACGCGGAATGTGCAGTGAGTAGCTCATCCCCTTCTAACAAAATGTTTTATGGGCCCACCGTGATGCACGTATTTATCCATATAGTCATTTTCATGCACAAGCTTAAAATAGAAATATATCTAAAGCTAAAGTAGGCCGCAGCGTAGAGTTTTTCAGGCAATACAACTTTTTGATGAAGCTGATGTATGCATTTTACCTCCTTACATTTATGGCACCTGACTTTATGAATAGGTTAGATGGAAAATAAATATCACTCGGAGTCTCATGAACGGTAAAATATACACACTATTTTCTGTGGTGTGGTCTACTTGAGCTTCGAAAATTCTTCAATTTTAAGCTCATGTCTTAAAATGAACTGAAAAAAATAATAAACAGTATAAAACCCGTACATCACAATGGGCCTCACAAAGTCTTTACAGTATGGGAAAGGGCGGTGAGCGTCTCCCTGCACAATCCACGTCCATGTCTGTACATGTACTAACGAAAGATTACATCATGACAGAAGAAGCCACCGATGAACGGTTCCTATCACATGGTGCCCTTGTACGGTCAATGTTCCGCAGAAATAGTATTGAGGGATGCTCTCGTAGTAACTTTGATTCTACTCAGTCGGTTGAGTGGAAATATGGCGGATTTTGATTGGGAACGTGCGCTCTCACAGACGGCTGGGTCGAGTTCCACCGCCTTTTCTACAGCAGCACTTGGCCTATCAAATCTTGCCACATCCCAACACTACCGAACTACACTACCAAGTTAAGTGGTATTAATGTCTCTATGCAATCTGCATCACATAAATATCCAGTGTGGCCCACCACATAAGCAGTCCAGATTCACAGCTGTACAACCGTACTGTAGATTGTCTGGCGAACCTTGAAAGCTACTCAAGTAAGATGTGGCCGTCATCTACTTGCTTAAAGCTTTCACATGATGGTTTGGATTTGTTAATGCATTCAATGATTTAATTCATCTCAACTGATAGAAAATGAGAGCTGGATGAGGCGATGGAATGTGGGTCCCATGGTCTCCTATCCAAGTGGAGAAGAAGTTGATACTCTGGCTGAGACTTGGGAAAGTAGCATGCATGTATTTCTTATCAGTGCCCACCTTAGATAGATTCTAATCTAACCCAAAAATTGCAATGGTTGATTAGTGGACATCTAATGGACGGTTGAAATGAAAAAGTAGTCAATGGTCCAAATACAACAACAATCAGAGGTAGGATTCACATGCTTACAACGTGTACGAAATATGACTGCACGTGTATGGATCAGATATCTTCCACGTATCACAAATTTGCAATCGAGGCCGGGATCCACTACAAAGCCCACAACACAGTATGTGGTGCCCACCTTGATACGTACATGACATCCAATCCATCCATTACGTGCGATGTTCCCCTTGTTTCCCACATGCAAAACTCAAGTGGGGCACACCACAGGGAAGAGCTAGGATGGTGATGTCCACTGTTAAAAACCATCCAAGGGTGAGTGTTTTTACACGTTAGCCAATCTAGTCAGACGATGGATGAGACCCTCACCATTTCCAAACTCAGGTGGGCCACAGTACTTTTAGGCATGAATTTACGCGCTGACGGCTCACATAAGTTTTGGATATCAGCTTGCCATGATGGACGGATTGGATGTCATGCATATCATGGTGGACCCCACACATCATATCTCATTGTAGGTTAAACAACAGGGCTTTGTAGTCGTGGGCCCGGCCTATTTGCATTATGATAGCGAGAAGTGACCATCTTGTAGTGTACACGTGACATGTGAGTGAATCAGGATCGTCCAACTGGCAGGACATGATTGGATGGCCCATGTGTTTCCAGCTAAATGAATACGACAATCCTAATACTTTTGCAGCATGAATGCTAACCATATATTTTTGTTCTCTACCGTTCTTTTAAGGCCACCAGTCGGATGATTATTATTTCTGTTCTACCAAACATTTTAGGTATACTTATCCAACCTGAATCTCATCTATTTGTACGGTCTTGATAGGCTTATCAGCATGCCACGTGGACGGTTGGAAGGATGCTCTTCCATATCAGCATAGAGCACGGATGTGTAAAATTTAACTATACCTCAGGTCCAACCAAAGTAGAAGCTGGCAGCTAAGTACTGTTACCAAATGCCAAGGAAAGGGAAATTGGGTTCCTAACTTGGGTGGCCTAGGGGTCTACACGAGTCGAAACCAGTCGAGCTTGGCACACCTCGACTCGGCTCAGCCATTAGCCGCTCAGCTCGGTCCTTGATCCGGATTGGCTAGCTCGGCTCGATTCGATAAGCAGCTCAGCCCAATTTGAGTTGAGTTCGAGCCATGATCGAGCCTCTGCGGCATTTTCACAAACACATGGAGCATGCTTTTAATTTCTTGTTGTATGTAAAACAGCAGCAACTGTTTACAAGTATTTCATCAAACACCTTATAGGCAACATCAAAATCATGAAAAAAATAGTATATGTTCTATATACATACCTTCCTTAGACTAGCCGACACTTCGTTGAGTCATTTCATTAAGCAACATCAATATCAAAGTAACCGAGTCACCGAACTGGTTCGATCCAAGTTCGATTCAAGCTGGGGTTCGATATGAGTCGAGTCGAGCTCGGGCAAGCTCGAACTCAGTTTGAAATCTTTTCGAGCACAAAAAATCAGCTTGACTCGACTTGAACTTTGCTTCAAACCGAGTCAAATTGAGCTTTTTCAAGTCGAGTCGAGTAAGCTAACCGAGCTAACTCGATTCGTGTATACCCCTAGGTGGACCTCGTTGTGGTGTTTATGTAACGCCCTGAAAATCAGGAGTCGTACACACACTCGACTCCCGAGTTCCCGGGGTCACTTGATTTTCATTAATATGCGTTTAATTAGGTTTAAATGCGCAGCCTGGAATTTTCTAAAACATGAAGCACAACCATACAAGTCTACTGAAATAAAGGAGATCAAGTATATATACAGGTCTAGAAATATAAATGGGTCGCATAAGACGTTGCCCAACAAAACCACAAAAATGATATGTCCAAAAGAATAGAACTGAGCCCACTGCTCAGCGATCCAAAACCCGCCTATCAAGCCGATGGAGAGTTGCTCATCAGCTGGAAGTAAGACAGCTCATCCTCCTCGTCCAAGCTTGTGCCGTCAGGCTCCTCGTACTCTACATCACCTGCATCTACGGACAAGTCTGATTGGTATTTTAAAACACCGTCCCAGAGTGGGAGTGAGTGATCAACTCAGTGGGTGCTATTAATCTTAAGTTGTATCAAGCATCAATTACATTATAAACTTAGTGAAAAGCAATCATTCATAAATACCTAACTAATCTTGTTAATGCATATGCATGATAGATGATATGATGCATGCCCTCGCCACAACACTCTCTCGAGCGACTCTCTCTAACGATCGCGTATGACCAACACTCCCTTAGAGCGACCTCGACTACCGAGTCGCCAACCTAACTAGCGCGATGCGATGATAATGTTAGTCAAGTTCTTAGTTAATTCCATTCATCCAGCAGGTTAGGGAAACTGATACACCCCACGTATCAATGCCCTCAATTAGTTGCGATGCCAAGGCCCCTCAACGCGCGAGGCCAGGGCACCGCGATCCTTAATCCCGTCCGGCTCCCCATCCCCGACTTCAAGCACATGGGGAGTGCTGAGAACTGGGATCGCTCGCGGTCACTACGAGGAGGTTCATCACCCCAGCGTAGGCTGACAACTTGAACACAGTGTCTCATTCCACCATGCCCGGCTCACGAGTCGATAGATCGGCTTCAATTTGGTTATCATGGGCTACAACGGTTGTGGGGTGTTCTAGGTTCCATACATAAGTGAGCAAACAATGTTAACAAACATGGTTGGTCAGTAAATACACTAGACCGCACGAGTTCAAGCAAGCATGTGACAGACGGCATCGAGTACGAGCAACCCATGTAGTCTAACTACTATCGCCCACATGCTTCCGCCCAAATTCATGGGTTTAGCCTCAGGATAACTCTAGCAACGGGACCATCTTCACTCTCCTCATTTTCCTAACCAACCCAAGGGTTGAGGGTAATTTCATAACATGCCACAATTAAGGTTATCATCGAATACAAGTAGAAGTATACGTTCATATCTTCCAACATGGAATCTTAAATTTCTCTACCAAGCGAAGCTAATCATGATGTGAACTAAGGGTGCAAGTGTGTTGTGTGGATTAGTGAGGAAGCTAAGCACTTTCTACACTTCATAGAACCAATAGCACAAGAATTAAGGAACTATATACGTTATAAAGCAATACCTTATAAGAAAATCAAACAAGACATGAACATATAATCAACCATTGTAACAAATCATGTGAGAGGTAAGAGCAATATCATGTGAGAACTAAACAAAACATACCATTCCGTGCAATTCCAAACAAAACATACAATTCCTAGGTTTTCTTTTAGAATTTCTAAATACATCATTCAAGTAATCAAAATTATTAGGCTTATAGTATAGTTGGTGTTAGGCCACCTAAGGATAATAGTCCGCACCTATAAATCGTTAAGAACTCTAGGAAACGATTTAGGATTGCCAAACTTGCAGTGGATTTGTATAAAGCCTGAGTCAAATGAACTTTACATGTTAGGATTACATGCAACACTAGCTCAACACAAGAGATTTCAAAGAGTTGGGTGCATACCTCTCCAATAGTTGGAATTCGAATTTTGAGTGGTGGGTGTGGGATCTCTTGAGGAAGAAGGAAGGAGTTGCAAGAATCGACTTCTCTTGGGCCCCACCTTCAACTACGGCCCACTTTCTCTCCCTTCCCCTCTTCTTCCTTTCTTCTTTCTCCCCTTTCTCTCTTCTCTCTTTCCTTTTTCGAGGGCAAAATCGTATGGGGAGAGGGGGTGCCCAAATGGGACTCTTTTATAATGCCAGATTTGGTGTAAATGGCCCCAAGGGCTACATTTTTACTATACTAGACCTATGAGATGGTATTTCTAAGCTCTAGGGCCCACTATGGGGTATACATATTGATATATACCGTAGGATAATTAGCTTTAATGATGATCTACATATGTATATGATCGACCCGCCATTTGGATGCACCGATCGACAGAGATGATTAGAAGTCTATTCAACGGTCACCGATAGTCAATCGGGGTCGCGGCTATATGGATATGAGTAGGGAAATATTGTAACATCCTGAATTTTCACTGTTTTGGATTTCTAAAAAAATTTTAAACTTTGTTTTTGTAATTAACTTAAATTGTCACTTACTGACCATTAGCACTCAATGTTAATTTAGGCACGAGTGGAACCAGTAAAGAACTGCACAAGTCCGATTAATCAACCGTAGGAAGCCAACGAATCTACCCGATCACTTGAACACCAAGTTTAGCCCCATGATTTACTAACATAGGGTCCAAATCTAACCGACCCATCCCTAACTAATCAAGACAATCATAACTAAAGTAAAGATCTAACCGAAACCGAGTCGGATAAGGCCCGGATCTTAACTAATAGACCAAATCAACTCCATTGCTCTTTCAACCTAAAACCAACGGTTTAAAGTAATCTTGACCAAATCTCCACTTTTACTAGTTATAAATAGGTCACACTATGAACATATTTAATCCAAACCCTAATCATTGTCCACGAGAAATCTCAATACCTAATTCATTCCAGAAATACCCCGATTTTCTGAACAAACTCTAGACCGCTCGTTACCGGGCCACTAGTTCCAAAACTATAGAATAATGTCCGTCTTACTGGGCTTGACATCCAACGCAGGAGTCGGACATAGGTACTGTCTAGATCCGTTCAACTTGAGTCAAAGGACGAGTGCATGAGAAGTGCAAATATCATAAAGGAAG
The DNA here is from genome assembly GCF_029962835.1 of Magnolia sinica. Lineage (NCBI taxonomy): Eukaryota > Viridiplantae > Streptophyta > Magnoliopsida > Magnoliales > Magnoliaceae > Magnolia > Magnolia sinica. The sequence continues at coordinate 15,628,392 of NC_080575.1, read as the reverse complement.
AAGCTGAAACTTAAGTAAATTGAGTCGTCCACTCTTAGGCAAAGTTGAGGATTTCGGACAGTCGGTTTATGACCAAACTTCAAACATGGAGTAAGAATATTTCTCTGCTCATATCCGTATAGCCGCAGCCCCGATCAACCATTGGTGACCGTTGAACAGACTTTTCATCATATCTGTCGATCGGCGCATCCAAATGACGGGCCGAACATGTCCATATGTAGATTATCATTAGGGCTAACTATCCTATAGTGTATATCAATATGTATACCCCATAATGGGCCCTAGAGGCTAGAAAAACCCTTCCATAGGGCTAGTATAGTAAAAAGCTAACACTTTGGGTCATTTGCACCAAATCTGGCATTATAAAAGAGGCTTCTTTGGGGCACCCCTCTCCCCATACGAATTTGCCCTAGGAGGAAAAGGAAAAAGGGAGAAGAGAAAGAGGAGAAAGAAGGAGAAAGAAGAAAGGAAGAAGAGAGGAAGGGAGAGTTAAGAAGAGGGAATATAAGCCATAGCTCTAATGGGGCCCAAAGGAGACCGATTCTTGCAACTCCTCACCTCTTCCTCAACCAATCCATCATCCACAACTGGGAAGAACCCTCTCCACAGATTGAGTAGGTAAATCCATCATCCCTTTCTTGAAAACCCTTGTGTTGAGAAGGGATTGGCATGGAGTTATAACATGCAAGTGCTTGCTTTAGGGATTCTAGTCAATCAACCCCAAATCCACGCTCATAGGTCGTTTTCCAAGTCTTCAACGATCCATAGGTGCGAACTATTATCCTTAGGTGGCCTAGCACCAACTATACTATGAGCCTAATGATTTTGATTGCTTGAATGACGTATTTGGAAATTCTAGAGAAAACCTAGAAATTGTATGTTTTGATTGGAATTGCACGAAATAGTATGTTTTATTTAGTACTCACATGATGTTGTTCTTACCTCTCACATGAATTGCTACATTGGTTGATTACATGTTCATGTCTTATTGTTTTTCTCATAAAGTATTGCTTTATAACATGTACAATTCCTTAATTCTTGTGTTAATTGATTCCATGAAGTGTGGGAAGTGCTCAGCTTCCTCACTAACCCACACCACAAATTGTAACGCCCTGGAATTCGGGGGTCGAGCATATACTCGACTCCCAAGTTCCCGAGGTCACTTATATCCAATTTTCATCAATATGCGATCCAGTCTAAATGCGCAGCCTGGAATCTCCTGAACATGCAGCATAAACACGCAAGTCTGCTGAAATGAAAGAGGTTAGTCATATATATATATATACAGGACCAAAAATGTAAGTGGGTCGCACAAGGCGTTGCCCAACCAGACAACAAAAGAATATTAAGTCCAAAAACAATAGGGCTAAGCCCACTGCCCAGCCATCCCAATCCCGCCGATCAAGCAGGCGGAGAACCTTTCATCAGCTAGAAGTATGATAGCTCGTCCTCCTCGTCCAAGCTCGTCTCGCCAGGCTCCTCTAGTCCCGAGTCACCGGCATCTAGGAATGAGTCTGGTTGGTGTTTTAAAACACCGTCCCAGAGTGGGAGTGAGTGATCAACTCAGTGGGTGCTATTAACCTTAAGTTATCACAGGCATCAATTTTAATATGATCTTAATGAAAAGCAGACAATCACATACGTCTAAGTAATCTTATTAATGCGCATGTATGCAGCATGAAATGATGCATGCCCTCACCACAACGCTCCCTCGTGCGACACCATCTAACGATCGCCAATGCCAACACTCCCTCAGTGCGACCTCGACTGCCGAGTCGCCATCCTAACTAGTGCGATGCAATGCGATCGTGTTAGCCGAGTTATTAGTTAGGTTCATTCATCCAGCCGATTGGAGAATCTGGTACACCCCACATATTAATGCCCTAATCTGGGTGCGAGGCCAAGACCCCCCAATGCGTGAGGCCGAGGCCCCGCGGTCCGTGATCCCGTCGGGTTCCTCATCCCCGACTTCAAGCACATGAGGAGTGCCAAGAGAAAGGGATCGCTCGCGGTCACTACGGGGAGGCGCGGTACCCCAGCGTAGGCCGACAGCTCAGACACAGTGTCTCATTCCACCATGCCCGGCTCACGAGGCTGTGGACCATTTCCAAGTGGGTTATTGATGAGCTACAACGGTTGAAGGGTGTCCTAGGTTCCATACAAGTGTGAGCAAAGAGGGTTAACAATTAAGGTTAGTCAGATAGTAGGCTAGACCGCACGAGCCCAGGCAAGTGCATAACGGAACGACATCGGGTGCAAGCAACCCATGTAGTCTAACTACTGTCGCCCACAAGTACTCGCCCAAATCCATGGGTTAGGCCTCAAGGCGGTCCTACCAACGGACCGCCTTAACTCTCCTTGTTTTCTTGACTAACCCTAGGGTTTGGATGGTGGTCCACAACATGTCAACGGACAGGGTTATCAACTAGCAAAATCATCATCATGTTCTTACACCTCAACATATAATTCAGATTCTTCTAATAAGCAAGCTAACACAATTTGTGAGCAATGGTGCATGTGTGTTATGTGTGTTGGTGAGGAAGTTGCTCACTTCCTACAACTCATGGAAACAAATTACACGGGAATTAATAAGGCACGCATACTATAGGGCATCAACATATGAGCAAATCCAACAAAACATCAACAAGTGATCATCAAATTGCACCAAGTCATGTAAGAAGTAAGAATAACATCATATGAGGAAATCAAATAAAACATACAATTCCATACCACTCTAAATAAACATAAATCCCTAGGTATTCTCTATATCCTCTAAATGCATCAACCAAGCAATCAAAATCATTAAACTCATATTGAAATTGGTGCTAGGCCACCTAGGAGTAATAGTCCACACCTATGGTTCGTTGGAGATTCAGAAAATGCCCTAGGAAAGAGGGCTTTCAGGTCGATCGGCCGGAATCCCTAAAGTAAGCTTTTGCATGTTAGAATTCCAAGACAGACCCACATTTCTACAAGAATTTCAAGAAGAATAGGTGAAAACCTTACCTAGGCAACCCACGGTCGGTTGTTGAAGTCAAAGAGAAGAGTTTCTCCTTGTAAGAGAGGTAAGGAGTTGAAAGGGTTAACTCTCTTGGGGCCCCACTTTGATCTAGGGTCCACCTCGGATCTCCTCCTTCTCTCTTTCTCCTCTTTACTCTCCTTCACTCTCCTTCTCTCTTGGTAGTTGTAGCAAATGAGGGAGAGAGTTATAAGAGATAGGGTTTATTCCCTAGACTTTAGCCCTTTGGCCTTAAGTTCCCTCAAATTCTCAAAATAGCCTACTAGGTCTCCTTTTTAGAGTTGGAGTGGCCCTAACACTCCTTTGGCCACCAAATTCGGTGGGTAGGTGCCCTATGGACCGATTAGGGCCCGTGTAAAATTTGAAAACAAACGGATGGACGATTGTGGGGTTTGAGTCAACGGCTCTGATCTTTAAACGGCCCTCTGGAGTCCATTCTAGTGATTAGAGTAATTCTGGTGGTCCTCTGGCTATGAAATTTCTAGGATGGATGCTTCATGGCCCGATGAAGGGTCATGTAAAATTTGGGGACGATCAGACCTGAGGTTTGGTCGTACGGGTCCGATTTGTGATCAACGGTCACCGTCCCACGATCGGGTCCCAGAGTTGGTGGACGGGTGTAGAAAAATCCATTAGACCTCCACCATAAATATGGAAGAGATCCGATGGTTGGACAACCTGGTATCTCGGTTTCATTTGCAAGCGCCAGATTTTGGTCCTGGCATGGGTGGGGTCCATTTAGTCAGTGTCAGATCCTACTTCTGGGTGTCCGCTGGGTCCGCGGTCCGCGATAGTCCACAAGCCCAGTGAGTTCTATGGTTCCCTAAATTTTTAGATTTTTCTGACCTTCCCGCGTCGCGGTATAGCCCGTACGGGCTGTTGCTCAGTGTAAATGGTCCTCCGGCTTGGCGGCCCGCACTTGGCCTCGTCATGGCCCGTCTGATTTATTCGAACGGGCTAATCCTAGGTTAATTAGCTTGTGGTACCCCCACCGCGTATGTTTAAAACGTTCGGTCCTGAGAAAAATCCTACGTGGACGCCCTAGGACACTGTACCGGTTGGACAGGTTGTTACACAAACTTGCACCCTTAATTTACATCATGATTAGCTTTGCTTGGTAGAGAAATTCGAGATTCTTTGTTGGAGGATATGAGCTTATGCTTCTACTTGTATCGGATGATAACTCCAATTGTGGCTTGTTATGAAATTACTCTCAACCCTTAGGTTAGTCAGGAAAATGAGGAGAGTGAAGGTGGCCCCGAGGGCTATCTTGAGGCTAAACCCATGGATTTGGGCGGTTGCGTATGGACAACAGTAGTTAGACTACATGGATCACTCGTACCCGATGTTGTCTGTCACGTGTTTGCCTGAACCCGTGCGGTCTAGCTCACTTACTGACCCACCTTGTTTGTTAACCCTATCTGCTCACTTATGTATGGAACCTGGAACACCCTGCAACCGTTGTAACCCATCGATAACCAAATTGAAGCTGATCCACCGACTCGTGAGTCAGGCATGGTGGAATGGGACAGTGTCCGAGCTGTCGGCCTACGCTGGGGTGACGAGCCTCCCCGTAATGACCACGAGCGATCCCAGTTCTCAGCACTTCCCATCTGCTTGAAGTCGGGGATGGAGAACCCGACGAGATCAAGGATCGCAGTGCCTTGGCCTCACGCGTTAAGGGGCCTTAACATCACAACTAGTTGAGGGCATTGATACATGCGGTGTATCAGTTTCCCCAACCTGCTGGATGAATGAAATTAACTAAGAACTTAGCTAATATTATCATTGCATCGCACTAGCTAGGTTGACGACTCGGCAGTCAAGGTCGCTCTGAGGGAGTGTTAGTCATAAGCAATCGTTAGATGGAGTCGCTCGAGAGAATGTTGTGGAAAGGGCATGCACCATATCATCTATCATGCATATGCATTAATAAGATTAGTTAGGTATTTATGGATGATTATTTTTCATTAAGTTCATAATGTAATTGATGCCTGTTGCAACTTAAGATTAACAGCACCCACTGAATTGATCACTCACTCCCACTCTGGGACGGTGTTTTAAAATACCAACCAGACTCGCTGGATGCAGGTGATGCAGAGTATGAGGGGCCCGGCGATGCGAGCCTCGAGGAGGAGGACGAGTTCTCCTACTTCCAGTTAATGAGCGGGTCTTCATCGGCTTAGTAGATGGGACGTTAGATCGCTGAGTAGTAGACTCAGCTCTATTCTTGTGGACATACTATTCTTTTGTGATTTTGTTGGGCACACCTGGTGCGACCCATGTATATTTTTGGACCTGTATATATATACTTGATCTCTTTCATTTCAGTAGGCATATGTGGCTGTACTTCATGTTCCAGAAAATTTCAGGCTGCGTATTTAAACCTAATTAATCGTATTTTAATAAAAAAATCGGTTATAAGTGATACCCCGGAACTCAGGAGTCGAGTGTATGCACGACCCTCGATTTTCAGGACGTTATAAATATCCTTACTCCACGGGTAAAGTTTGGTCGTAAACCGACGGTCCGAATTCCTCAACTTTGCATCGGAGTGGACAACCCAATTCACTTAAGTTTTAGTTCATTCTTTTAGGGTATTTGCACTTCTTATGCACTCGTCCTTTAGCTCAAGTTGAGCGGTTCTAGACCGTACCCAGGTCCGACTCCCGCGATGGACGTCAAGCCCAGTAAGACGAATATTACTCTATAGTTTTGGAACTAGTGGCCCACTAATGAGTGGTCTAGAGCTTGTTCGGGAAATCAGGGCATTTTTGGAATGAATTATGTATTGTCATTTCTCGTGGGAAATGATTAGGGTTTGGATTAACTATGTTCATAGTGTGGCCTATTTATAACTAGTGAAAGTGGAGATTTAGTCATGATTACTCTAAGCTGTCGGTTTTAGGCTAAAAGAGTAACGGAGTTAATTTGGTCAATTATTTAAGATCTGAGCCTTATCTGACTCGGCCCCTGTTACAACTTGTCCAACCAGTGCAGTGTCCTGGGGCGTCCACGTAGGATTTTTCGCTGGACTGATCGATTAAAACATACACGGTGGGGGTACCATAAGCTAATTAACCAAGGTTTAGCCCATTTGAATAAACCAGACAGGCCTGGACAAAGCCAAGTGCGGGCCACCAAGCCGGATGACCATTTACACTGAGCTACAGCCCGTGCGGGCTGTACCGCGACGCGGGAAGGTCAGAAAAATCTAAAAATTTAGGGAACCTTAGAGTTCACTGGGCTTGTGGACCATCGTGGACCGCAGACCCAGTGGACACCCAGAAGTGGGATCTGACACTGACTAAATGCACCCCACCAATGCCAGGACCAAAATCTGGCGCTTGCAAATAAAGCCGAGATACCAGGTTATCCAACCATCGGATCTCTTCCATATTTACGGCGGAAGTCTAATGAATTTTTCTACACCCGTCCACCAACTCTGGGACCCGATCGTGGGACGGTGACCGTCGATCACAAATCGGACCCGTACGACCAAACCCTAAGCCCGGTCGTCCCCAAATTTTGCATGGCCCTTCATCGGGCCATGAAGCATCCATCCTAGAAATTTCATAGCCATAGGACCACCAGAATCACTCCAATCACCAAAATGGACCCCTCAGAGCCATTTAAATATCAGAACCGTAGACTCAAACCCCACAATCGTCCATCCGTTTGTTCCCAAATTTTACACGGGCCCTAACCGGGCCCTAAGGCACCTACCCACCGAATTTGGTGGCCAAAGGAGTGTTCGGGCCACTCCAACTCTAAAAATGAGTCATTGTTGGCTATTTTAGAAATTTGAGGGAACTTAAGGCCAAAGGGCCCAAGTCTAGGGAATAAACCATATCTCTCATAACTCTCTCTCATTTGCTACAACTACTAAGAGAGAAGGATAGTGAAGGAGAGTAAAGAGGAGAAAGAGAGAATGAGGAGATCCAAGGTGGACCCTAAATCAAAGTGGGGCCCCAAGAGAGCCAACCCTTCCAACGCCTTGCTTTTCTTACAAGGAGAAACTCTCCTCCTTGACTTCAACAACCAACCGTGGGTTGCCTAGGTAAGGTTCTCACCCATTCTTCATGAAACCTATGTAGGAAGGTGGGTTTGGTTTGAAATTCTAACATGCAAGAGCTTGGTTTAGGGATTCCGACCGATAGACCCGAGAGCCTTCTTTCCTTTGGCGTTTTCCGAATCTCCGACGAATCATAGGTGCGGACTATTACTCCTACGTGGCCTAGCACCAATTTCAATATGAGTTTAATGATTTTGATTGCTTGGTTGATGCATTTAGAGAATATAGAGAAAACCTAGGAATTTATGCTTATTTAGAGTGGTATGGAATAGTATGTTTTATTTGATTTCCTCACATGATGTTGTTCTTGCTCCTTACATGACTTGGTGAAATTTGATAATCACTTGTTGATGTCTTGTTGGAATTGCTCATATGACAATGCCTTATAGCATGCGTGCCTTATTTATTTCCTGTGTAAATTTGTTACCATGAGTTGTAGGAAGTGAGAAACTTCCTCACCAACACACACACACAACACACTTGCACCATTGCTCCTAAATTGTGTTAGCTTGTTTATTAGAAGAATCTGAATTATATGTTGAGGTGTGAGAACATGATGATTATTTTGCTAGCTGATAACCATGTCCGTTGACATGTTGTGAACCACCATCCAAACCCTAGGGTTGGTCAAGAAAACGAGGAGAGTTAAGGCGGTCTCGCTGGTAGGATCGCCTTGAGGCTAACCCATGGATTTGTGTGAGTGCGTGTGGGCGACTGTAGTTAGACTACATGGGTTGCTTGCACCCGATGTCGTTCCGCCATGCACTTGCCTGGACTCGTGCGGTCTAGCCTACTGTCTGACCAACCATGATTGTTAACCCTGTTTGCTCACACTTGTATGGAACCTGGGACACCCTACAACCATTGTAGCCCAACAATAACCCACTTGGAATTGGTCCACAGCCTCGTGAGTAGGGCATGGTGGAATGGGACACTGTGTCCGAGCTGTTGGCCTACGCTGGGGTACCGCGCCTCCCCGTAGTGACCGCGAGCGATCCCTTTCTATTGGCACTCCTCATGTGCTTGAAGTCGGGGATGAGAACCTAACGACATCACGGACCGTGGGGCCTCAGCCTCACCCATTGGGGGGTCTTGGCCTCGCATCCAGATTAGGGCATTAATACGTGGGGTGTACCAGATTCCCCAATCGGCTGGATGAATGAACCTAACTAATAACTCGGATAACACGATCACATTGCATCGCACTAGTTAGGATGGCGACTCGGCAGTCGAGGTCGCACTGAGGGAGTGTTGGCATTGGCGATCGTTAGATGGTGTCGCACGAGGGAGCGTTGTGGTGAGGGCATGCATCATTTCATGCTGCATACATGCGCATTAATAAGATTACATAGACTTAGGTGATTGTCTACTTTTCATTAAGATCCTATTAAAATTGATGCCTGTGATAACTTAAGGTTAATAGCACCCACTGAGTTGATCACTCACTCCCACTCTGGCACGATGTTTTAAAACACCAACCAGACCCGTTCTTAGATGCAGGTGACTCGGGATTGGAGGAGCCTGGCGAGGCGTGCCTGGACGAGGAGGACTAGCTATCATACTTCCAGCTGATGGAGGGTTCTCCGCCAGCTTGATTGGCGGAGCTGGGTCACTGGGCGGGGGAGCTCAATTCTATTCTTTTGGACTTGCTATTCTTTTGTGACATTGATTGGGTAGCGTCATGCGCCCCTTTTGTACTTTTGGACCTGTATATAAATGTGTGATTGTTATTCGCTCATTTCAGCAGATTAGTGTGGTTATGTTTCATGCTCCAAGAACTTCCAAGCTGCGCAACTAAAACTACATAAACACATTAACGAAATCGGCTAAAAGTGGCTCTCGGGAACTCGGGAGTTGAGCGTATGCGCGACCCCCGATTTTCAGGGTGTTACAGCCCCGGTTAGATTTTTAATTTAATCATGATTGTCTTGATTAGTTAGCGATGGGTCGGTTAGATTTGAGTTCTTTGTGAGTAAATCATGGGGTTACACCTGATGTTTAAGTGATCGGGCGGATTCGTTGGCTTCCTACGATTGATTAATCGGACTAGTGCGGTTCTTTACTAGTACCACCCCTGTATAAACTAACATTGAGTGCTAATGGTCATTAAGTGATATTATAAGTTAATTACATATTTAAAAAAATAAAGGATTTTTGAAAATCCAAAATAGTGAAAATCCGAGATGTTACAGTTTATGTAAAATCCAACCTGACCATAATTTACATTACCTTATGTTAGGCCCACGACTGAAAAATTAGCCTCATCTGGTTAAGGTGGACCACACAATTAAAAACAATATACAGGACAAAGCTTGCTCTCCTAACTATTTCCTTTGGTGTGGCTCACTCAATCATTAATGAGCCTGTTTTTTAGCCTCAAAACTATATTTAGTGTTATCTAATGGTTAGAGTGGATTCAATATTGTTGTTATATAGAATTGTTGGTCGTCTTTTTAATTGGTCACGTGAGAAGTGTGGGCATTCCAGAATTGAATTTGTGGCTCAATTCAAACTGAACAATTATGACCCCATGTGCCAAGATAGGCAGATACTTAGTATATGACCGAGATCGAATGAGATTGACTGCTAATTCAACCACTCACTCAATATGTAAATAGGATTAGGCAATATTTAAAGGGTGGGATTCGCCCTCTAATCATGGGTTACACTTTGTGTTCCATACGAAGGGACTTTTCAGTACAAATAAAAGATAAAAAGGAAAGGAATCCTCACACTCGGTTGCAGAGTACAGGTGTGAAGCACTTTCCTAAATGGGGAACTGAATCTAATGTATGAGCATAGACCCAAATTACAGCTAAGATTACCAGGTACTTAATTAATGCTACGGATTACACTATGGAATGTAAACAACATGTGAAAAGTAAGTGATTACACTAGAAAATGTAATTAATTTGCAAAAAAGGTAACATAATTACACCATAAAATGTAAATGACAGGTAATTAAAAGTTAATATTAGGTTTGTTTTGCGTTGGCATGCGACAAATTTTCCTACTGAATTCATTTGCTATTTATAACCTCAATCTGAACATCCGGATGCTAATTATATTGTGACGGTTTGCTATAATCGTTTTAGTGCTACTTGCTTTTCTTCTGAATGCTTTTCACGTTCTAACGGTTGTCATAACCATTTGAGCACTACACAGCCTTATAAATACTTCCTTTTAAACTTGTCACCTGTCCTAGTAACCACTTCAGGCCTCATTGCTGACTCAATTATATTATGCTTGACTGTTTCATCGAGCTCTTAAATGACTATCGGCCGCTTAGTTGACCTCCTGGATGACTTTCAATCTCTTAGCTTGCTTTCTGAATGATTATCGGTCACTTGATTAAGCTCCTAAATAACTATCAGCCACTTGGATAACTGTTTGATTTACTTTTGAATTCCTCCCAATTGTTTCATGTCTTGTTATCCTCTCAGTTGTGATTTTTATAAAAAGTACTCCAAGTGTTCTTTAAGATCTTTAGCCTCAATATCTTTCTATTAATATAAGATTTTATCCTTTTCAATCAGATTTTTCGATAACAATAAAAAAAAATATAGTACAACAAACATAATGGCCACAACCCAACCATTTGTGGTGTGGGTCACTTGATGAGCCAATATGCTTGATTTGTATATAAAGAGTTTCTCATGGTGATCTATTAAACAATTTATATATATATATATATATATATATATATATATATGGAAAAGGTACTATGCGCTCGACCTCACGATAAGCTCACATGAGGTCAAGCGTGTGGGCCCCACCGTGATGCGTGTCGACCATCAATACCGTGCATTTGATGGGTCCCCTTTAAATTATGGGATATTCCAAAAATCAGTCGTATACAGAACTCAGGTGGGCCATACCATCTAAAATCATGTGAAGACACCGTTAAAACATATAAAAGCACTTGGTGGGGCCCACCTGAAATTTGCATGCGTCTGAAACTTGGTTTGAACCCTCATCCAAGTGGGACACACATAATGGATGAGTTGGATTTGCAAACCACATCTCGGTGGGCCCAAAAAATGATTATGAATTTTTTAATGGTGCACGGCCCCTCTCCACTTCTGTATGTGGTGTGGCCCACACAAGTCAAGGATTGAATTGATTTTTGAGACCTAGGCCCATGATGGAATGGTGCATCTGACTGATGGGGTAGATGTTCGAAACGCATCACAGTGGGGCCCACACAGCTCGACCTCATGGGAGGACTCGTGAGGTCGAGCGCAGAGTACGTTTTCCCCCATATATATATATATATGCGCGCGCGCGCCCCGAAAGGTCCCTGGAGTTCGATATCTGTGAGGCCCATCATATAATATGTGATGGACATCCACCAAGATGTATCCTTCTACGGTGGGCTACAGGCCTAGAAACCAAAGCCCAATCCATGACTTAGGTGTGCCACACCACAAATAACAATCGAGAGAATATATCTGCCTATAGAAACTTCATGATCATCTACAGGGTCCACTAAGATATGGTTTAGAAATGCAGCTCATCCATTGTGTGTGTCCCACTTGGAGAAAGTTTCATCCGTATACAAAACTCAAGTGGGCCCCAACAAGTGCTTTAAATGTTTTATGCATTATTTCACATGGTTTCAGATGATGTGGCCCACTTAAGTTCCACATATGCTAATTTTTAGGACATCCAATAACTTAGAAGCGACCCACCAAATGCACAGTGTCGATGTTCAAAACACATCACGGTGGGGCCCACACAGCTCGACCTCATAAGAAGCACCCAGGAGGTGAACGCTACAACTGGGACTGTAGTTGGGTGAGGTTGGGTTCCATAGTACCCGAACTTAGATTTCTTTGTAGCGAGTGTACCTTTTCGGTATGGGTATGTCACGTGTGAAACTTGACAGAGGTGTACAGAATCCAAGCCGCTCGTCCGGTGGAGCCCACCGATCTTGCCCCTAGAGTTAGGCCCACCTGATCTTCTGATGGTCCCACGTGTCCATTGAAGTTGTACAGTTATCCAATTATGTTGTACGTGTGTGGCCTACCCGAAGACCCGAATCTCTGATTTTCAATACAAGCCATCCAATAAGTGGAGATAACCTTGTGAGCGGTTGGGATTTTCAATTCTCACGTGTGAAAGGTGAGTGCTGAGATCTCAAGTTCACATGCAGTCCTCTTAAAAGCAGGCGCGATGACAGATTCTGGATTCTCACGTGGCCCACCTAATGCCCTTCAGATGCCGTGTATGATGAGGAAATTAAAAATACAGGACAGAAACCTCACATGCTCTTTCAGATACGTGGCTCAATGAAACAGTGTCCATACATCGCAACTTAAAAAATAGGTTTACGTTAATGAATACTAAATCCTGACGGTCCATTTCTTGGATGCTATCATGTTCCCCCATCAGACATGGAGCACTACCTATATGATAGATATAGTTTTTTTTTTTTTGCCCTTCAAATGTGGACCGATAATATTATTTATTTCAATGGCGATTGAAGGCCACGAATTTGGCGACTAGGATCATCCCATGTCCCATTCACGGAAGGGTCCTGCGTGTGGACGGTATGGATCCACTGACCAAAATCTTGTTATGTTGGATCTGCAACAAATGGAGCTTGGTTCGTTGCACCGGTGGCTCAATGATTTTTCCCTGGGCCTGGGAGCACATGGACTGCCCATCCCTTCGCTTTTACACCTTACGTTCATTCCATCCATGTTTTTATATATCGAGAAATGCTCACACACAACGTTGCAGCTGAAGTTTCACATGCAAGGCTTTATTGGGCACGTTTCATTTATGTAAATCATCCTATCCATGCATTAGGTGGACCGCACCATAATAATTTCCAGGGGAAAAATCGGTCCAATCTACTCCAGGTGGGCCACCCCCTGTCACCATTGGGGTTGTTCTCCTGATGAGTGGATGCTCTTGGTTTTTGTCTCAGGTTTCCTTTATGGTATGGCCCGCCTATTCAACGGATAGGATGTTGTATACAAGTGCCCATTGGCAGAAACGAGGAGTTGTACGTGGAAGTTAAAAAACAACGTTGTATGTGAACATTTCTCCGTATTTCAGTCTATGCATGTGCGGGTATGCAGAAAATGTGGAATGCTGAGTGCACTCCCTGGCAGCTTCTCCCCGCACGTACCAGCTCGAAACACGTGTGATAGATCTGGGCCATTTGTCGGGTAGAACACGATGACCTACATTCTAGATCAAGATTCAGGCTATTCCATTAACGTGGTCGGCCACACGTGTAGAACATGAGCCGTTGGTCCATTTTTTCTCGCACAAGTAGGGCCAGCCCAATTAGTGGGCCATTTCTGATTTTTTTTTTTTAGCCAGTTCAGCACAGATATGACATATTGACACGTGCGAGGAAGCCCCTTATGCTCATGTCCCGCGTGTTGTCGGTGTGTGACTCATTCTGTCATCCACCACAAAGATGAGATGCAGGCATGGAAATCCACACCGTCCAAATTTTGGGTGTCAACGTGGATGGATGATAGACTAAAAATCACATTGATCCGTTGTTTATAACGGTCTAATTGTAGCCATCAAATGGACGATTCAAAAGAAGATGATCTGTGGTCCACATTGAAAGTTCATAGTAAATAGGTGGAAATCATCCACTCAGTGTGATTCTTGAACTATGATCCGCCACCATTTGGGTCCATTGTTTTTGGACGGTCTGGAGTGACATACACGTGTGTCACTTGTACGGGGGATGAGTCTCCACCACTTAAAAATGGTGGGAGCCCACCGATCACGTGCGCACTCTTGTGGTGTATTGTACCGTGTTCTCGTACCCTCTAGTTGGACGGGAGCGGATTAGGTGAGACCCCGGATCCACCGAGATGGGTGGGAACCCTGACTTTTGGGGCCAACTGTGATGTATATGACTACATCCACGCCGTCCATCCGTATTTAAATATTATTTTAGAGCATTACCCAAAAAATGAAGCAGACCCAACTCTCAGGTGGACCATAATACAGGAAACAGTGGTAATCGACCATTAAAAACTCTAGTGGGCCACAACAGTTTTGGATCAAGTTGATATTTGTGTGGCCTCTTCCTTAGTTGCTACGCTGCGAATTGGAAAGGGACAGGTGAGCAACCCGATCGATCAATCGAGTTGGACTGCCCCTTCAGTCCAGCGCCTGTACAAAAATCACACTGGTTACTTGACCTCAGCCATCCGTTAGGTGCCTTCGGCATGGATGGCCAAGATTTCCTTTATAGAAAGTAGCTCTAATCAATTACTTTGAACCGTCGGTTTGGTGGGCTCCATCTTGGAGTTGTTAGGTTTTGAAAGAATCATTTTGACATTTGCTCTTAACCATCCAATCCGCGGGTTGGAAATGAACGGTTAGAAAACTTAAGGCCAATCGGACTTGTAGTTTCATTGGATCAGTGTCATCTTTTCATTGTGGGCCATGAATCTTCGATTGGATCTGATGGACAGTCCAGATAGGCTGATCAGGCTGTCCATCTCTACAAATGCAACTCACAACGAAAAGCTTATGTTCCTACGAGAGCACCTAATCTTTTCTCGTGTCGTCCCATCTCACCCTGCTCGGCAGCAACCGTATAATCCGCCAAGGCACATTTTTATATTTGGAACAATGGGTCAGTGATCCAAACCGTTGATTTGATGGGACATACTGCAAGTAGAGGATCCCTCTAAAACCTCCTGGTTTGGATCATCCTAGCCCTTTGATTGTTAGGTTATTTTATTTTTCCGTTGGATGTTATTGCATTTCTCGACCCCAGGGTTACGATCTTCCAACCAGTAAGCTTTAATTCAATTCCATCAGATCAACGGTTCGCATACTGTACCACGATCTCTGCTAGAAGTTCTCATTATATCACAAACTTTTGACATTATTCAACGGTGATGATTGCCAGCTGAAAGATTATCCCGCGGACTATCACATCCACATGCTGAGCTTATCATGCTACACCGGTTTCACCTCGACTTATAGTACGCACATGACATCTGAACCGTACAAAATGTGGGACCCATCATGAGAACCACCTGGCGTGAAAATCAGGCCCATCCAATGATCAGGTGGGCAACACCTGTACATTGGATGGGATTGTCGATCCGCCGTTCATTGATTCCGTATGGAAAAACTGGTGCAAGCTGTATGTGATCGTTTATCCGTACCATTCACCACTAACCACAGGTCGGGGCCCACCTTTGGGGTGAAATCCACAGAATGTGTGGCTGTGATTTTTCGATGGGAAGACTTTTGTGGGGGTGCGACATGCCGGGCCCACCAGACGACCGGTCTAGATCATGCAGGGGCAGGGTCCCTTCTAGTATTTAGCATGACAAAGAAGATTCCCTCCCACGAGGGGTCGTAAGCCGACAATGCACGTGCTTGACGCGACGTCATTAAGGACAAGGCCCACCCCTAGGATACTCAAGTGATTGATCGAGACCGTAGGATCGGCATTAGATGGTGACGTTGGTGTGATCCGTACCGTCCAATGAGCACGAATGTACGAAAGACAGGTGAGTGGTGGGAGTTGGAATAATAATACGCACATTATAAAAGGACAAGCGACAAAATCATTTAACCTATGGCGAAGGTGCCTGGAATTGGGAGTGAATGTACTCAATGCGCGTATCCTATGTCGGTCCATCGCCTGATCTAAACCGTTCACATGGTGGGACCCACTGTGCTCCTATAGGTGCTATTGATTTAGACCCCAGCAACCAAATGAACCCCTGCATACTACCCATCAACATAGGTGGGTCCCAGGAAGAGGATTTCTTGGTTGGGCTTAAAGTTCAGATATAGAGCCAGTTCACTTTTGAGGTCTGTTGGACGGCTGTGATCATTAGACGGTGTACTTGGGGTCCGCGTTGGGAGCAATTAGGGTAATGATACATTGGGCCTAGATTTCATCTAATTGGCTCCAAAAAACTAGGTCCATGGTGTAACGTTATAGGCCCCTAACAGGCCTGTTATTATTTCAACACGGTCATCCAAAAACCCATACAAGATCTTAATAGTTTGCTTCAATTGATGAAAGATATTTGAAAAATCATACAATTCTAACTATAAAATCTTTTACAGGCCAAACTTATCTCTTACTCTAATACCATGTTGAATATCTAAATTAATAAATTTACTCCCCGATTTCGAAGAGGATCAAGATGCATGGTATACTTGAACTATTTGTTATTGAAGTTGACGGTGGAGCTTGTCGAAGATGGAGAATTAGGTCGTTGGAACTTCCTCCTCTTCTTCTTACATGGCTAGTGGAAAATCAAACTTGAATGTAAGGAGAATTGTGGATTGAGCCTAAAGGTACACAAGTTGAATTGAGTCGAGCTTGACACAACTCGACTCGGCTCGACCACTAGCTGACCCCAACTTGAACTTAGCTTAGTCCTTAAGCCTAATTAGCCAACTTGGCTCGATTCAATCAATAGCTTGAGCCCATTCGAGCCAAGATCAAGTCGAGTTTTCTTATACAACATTTTCACAAACACATGGACCACACCTTCAGATTCTTATCATATGTAGCAGTAACAGTTTTATAGGTATTTCATCAAATAACTTGAGGGAACATCAAAATCAGTAAAAAAATAATAATAATAATAATAATAGTATTTGTTTCGTATGCATATGTACTTTACACCAACCGACACTTTGTTGAGTCATTTCATCAAACACTTGATAAGTAACATCAATATCAAAGTAATCAAGTCACTGAACTGATTCAATTCGAGTTGGGGTTCGATCTAAGTCGAGTCGAGCTCGGGCAAGCTTGAACTCAGTTTGAAATTTTTTCGAGCTCAATAAATCAACTCAGTTGTGTTCAAACACAGTTTCAAACCGAGTCAAATCAAACTTTTTCGAGTCGAGTAGAGCGAGCTCGAGCTAACTGAGTTCGCATACAGCCCTAATTGAACCTTCTTTATATGCTTGTGTACGTCAATAGCGGAGTCCTACTATCATCAAACTCACAGAACTACCACTCTCTCATTAGAAAGAAGAATAAACCCTGTCGTTTCTAACCACACATGCATGGTACTCAGGGGTGTGAATAGAATGCTAGACACACCACATGTCTATGGGATCCACCTAGCACCCATTTGAATGATCTAATTCATCTAATCCAATGACCACATAAATGTTGCCATGTGTGGCTCATAATTCTTATAACATGGTCAATGGACGACTTCATTTTTCATCTATGTAGCATGTTCACCCTCCACACTATTTAATGAATGACATGGATCTCTCACATGTCTGTTGTCCATTGGATGCTCTAACACGTGTTCCCTCTAGAGTCACAACTTAGGTTAGAAAGGCTGGAATCATGTATGACCTGTTTCACACGGTTGACACAACACTCAAGTTCCACGTGGCGCACTGTGCCATACGTGTGACATCCAGTCGGTTCATTTCTTTAATTTTATTTTCTTGTGAGTGTTGATTGTAAAATTTATTTTATTAATGTGTTTTTCTCAATTACATGCCTTGCTTTAGTTGCGCCTTGGGCTGACTCCTTTCGATGTTGGGTTGGGCTTGAGTCTAACCAGGTCGTGGTTGATATGGTCGAGTCCATTGGAACTTGTATAAGTCTTGAAACCATGGTTGGTTCATCTACACATAAGGTTGTTACAACAACCCATACTGGCTCAAACCAGGGAGCAAATTAGGTGAGACCTCGATCCACTAAGGTAGGTGGGACCCTTACCTGTTGGGGCTCAGGCTCACAGTGATGTATGTGCCTTAAATCTATACCGTCCAACTGTTTTGAAACTCATTTCAGTGGATAACCCAAAAAATGAAGCAGATCCAAATCTTATATGGTCTATTTGACAGGAAACAATAGTGATCAAATCCCCACCATTAAAAACCTCATATGGGCTACCAGAATGTTTATTTGTCATCTAACGTATTGATAAGATCACTAAGATTAAGATGAAGAGACCACACAAATATCAGCTTAGCCCTAAACTTTTGTGGCTGACAAGAAGTTTTTAATAGTCAATTACCATTGTTTATTATATTACAGCCTACTTGATATTTGGACCGGTTTCATTTTTACCAGCTTTCAATGCATATAAGGACAGCATGGATGTAGTCACATACATCATAGGAAGATACGCACCGATCTTATTGCTAAAGTGACATCTCCAAGTTCGGTGGGCCTCACCATGATGTATGTTTTGTATTCATACGGTTCATTCATTTTGAAAGATCATTTTAGAACATGAAAAAAAAAAAAAAGAAGATACAGATTGAAAGCTCAAGTGGACCATCATAGAAAACAATAGAAATTGACCGCATGCAATCAAATACTGCTTGAGTGCTATAGAAGTTTTCGATCATGTCTGTATAACTTATTAGCAGATTGGATTTTAAATATGCATCATGGTGGGCATTAGAAAGGTTTCAACCGTGGGGGTCACAGTCCCCACTGATTTCTGTGTTAGGCCCACTTGAGCTTAGGATCTGTTTCATTTTTTAGCTCATAACCTTATATGATCTCTTCAAATGAATAAATGATTTAGAAACAACACACATAAGGCTCACAGAACTTGAGTACATCACTCCAATAGCTAATCTGGCTACTTGACCCGTCAGTAGCCAATCCACGTCGGTTAAGGCCGTGCCTCGTAGTACTAATGTCATTATCGTCTACAACATAAACATGTGAGGTGTTTTCAATTCTCAACAATATAAACACGCCATGTTGTTTTCAATTAAAAAACGTCCTGTCACCTTCTCTTTATAGATGTTTACATGTAAATGTACGGAGCACTTATCAGGCCCAAGGGCGGGGCTCAGGCTTAAATTTTTAGCCCATTTTCAAATCAAGCCAAGCCTAAACAAGACATTCAAAAATCTAATAAAAACCAAGTAGCCTGGCCTGGCTCGTTTGACTACCTAATTAGTGTTTTAAATTTTAAAAGCTTTTAGAATTGGTTTGATAGTGTAGGAAGATAAGGTCTAACCATGTTTCAAAATTTTAAAAACTTTGGAAAAAAGGGTTTGTTGGTGCAGGTGGGACCCACCATGGAGATTATGTAAAATACACTCTAAGTAAAAGGCATGTTACCACATTCTACATCCAGGGACCAAAAAACAGCCATGTCCGTGATTCAAATGGACAACATGATTAAAAAAGTGTACATGGCAACACTCACCCTACGAACAGTTTCCTTTCAGATGGCCCTCCTAAATCACGGATGGGCATGATGTTGGGGAACCGTTAGGAACGGTTCAGTTCCAGTTTCACCCCATAACTGGACTGTACCGACCCATGTGCACCCTTACGCATAAGTAGTGTGCGTATTGAGCATCTTTCTCTCTCTCCCTCGATTTAACTGAGCAAAGCCCTCTTCACCATTGCAATAGTGGTCTTCGGCCAACGACACCGCTTTTGATTGAAGCGAGTTCGCTGTCTTTCTCTTTCTCTTTCTCCTTTAACAGCAGGGCCCACCAAATGTGCAAATCAGATGTCAAATGGAAAACACGCCAAAGATAAGTGTGGGGCCCACCAAAACGCCCAATTTACTTTACAAAACTTTGTTCAGGCTTAGGTCAGGCTCGGGCTGGACTATTTTGGCCAGTCACAGGCCCAGGCCAAGTATGGGCTTAGGTAATCCAAGACGAGCTTGGACTGAGCTTAGCCTAGCCCTAACCCGGCCGTTGACACCCCTACTTGTAGTATGGTCTATATAAAAGGGACCACATATAAGGAGAGATATTCATTCATTTTCTTGATGTATTTATTTATGAAAAGTTCTTGTCCAAAGAAAGAGTGGCAAGAGATAAGTCTTGTATTTTTATTTGTCTTCTTTTAGTGGGAAAAAAAAAAAAAAACTCCACATTGTTACCTTGTAGTCATAAGTATACCATACGAACCATGAAAATATTTATGCTTCTTGTCTCTTATGTCAGTTTAGACCTTATTCTTTTTCATTTGACTCACTTTCTCTTGTGGTTCTACTCACCTGCATCAATGGTGTGCCAACACATGGAATTATAATGCACCATGTACAAAATCACACCTAGTAGCAAACTGTATATAATGTTGATGAGTTGAACCATGTGGCTTCCAATGCTAGTACAATATATATATACACACACAAATTGCAAACATATGTCAATGGAGAGAGAGGAACACAATAGTAGTGGTGACTCTTAAACTGGCCTTCTGACTGACGTTCGATCTTTATTCAAAGCAAACAACCTGAAGGTCTCTCTTGTGGTCTCGAGGGATAGGATTGGAATCCCGGAGATCTCATGTGTCGAGGATCTCAGGAGGATCTCCGATACACTCGGAGTTCTAATCCAACGATGTGGTATTTCCTCTAACGGAAAATATCTTCCAACAGTGTGATGTTCCCTCTAACATAAAAGATCTTCCAATTATGTGATATCCCCTCTATTATAAATAGGGAAAGCTCCTAATGGTGAAAGTTACACACAACATGCAAACTTCGACATACTTATAATCCTTTTCCCTTTGAGATCACTTATACAAGTACTCATATTCCTGACTTTGGCATCGGAGGGTCTCCTGCATTAGTCAGGGTCTTCTTTGTTTGTTTTATGTGCAGGCACCCGATGGTATAAGAAAGGTCTATCGGAAAACCGCATCAACAGTTTGCACCTTAAAGGGTTTCACCCAACTTATTGTCACTTATAAGGTCTGGATTTTTAGAAGAAAACATCAAATTCTAAACCAATATCAAGGAAACACCATTAATATATAGAAATGTACATTGGGTTGTGAAATTGAAGAGAGTTTTTTTTTCGCAAAGAATGTTGCATTTCCATTCAAGAGGAAAATAAATTCTAACAAACTAGTAGTTTGACAGCCAATTACAAAAAAAAAAAAAAAGCTTTCAAACCTTGAACTAGAAACAACTAGCAAAATCCCTCAACTTCACCACGAATAGGGCACCATTACCCTTATATGTTGCTTGGACACAAAAATACCCTAACCTTACTTCCCATGGATCTGGGGGGCGAGTTGGATTTGAACTAAGCCCGCACAATCCCGGAATTCCCGTGCGGGCGGGTGACCTTCCCCCAAATGCACCTATAATGAGAACCGTCCTTCTTGACCTCGGCCTTGTAGATGTATGCCATCCTCTTGCCACAGTACCAAGTCACCTCCTCCCTCGTTTTCAAGCCCTTGATCTGAACCAGAGATGTCGATGGGTACTGGTTCGACTTCGATCTCTTGTATTTGAGAATCATTCCTCGCATGTATAACCTAACACGCTCGCCCTGGTGCCCTTTCACCATTTTTGCTGCAGAGGGTTTTGCAAAAAGAGAAATAGGTGCAAAAAAAAAAACCTAGAAGGCGTAGAGGAACCCGAAGAGTTAAACAAGATTCTTAACTCCGATCATCGACGAAGGATTCGACAGCGACTAAGGCTGAATTGAAGTGATTCGGTGAAGGAGATATCAAATACCAATCTCCCCCTCACATGCTTTCACTCTTATTATTCTTTTATTTCTCTTTCTCTCTATTTATTGTTCTCTCTCTCTCTCTCCTTCTCTTCTCTCTTACCCAAGTCAGGGCACGAAATTCGTATGTAATGGAGGGGTTGCCCAGCTAGGGCTTATATAGTGTCATGTGTGATGCAAATGACCCTAATGGCCTCATATTTGATATATCAACCCCATAGGAGGTTGTTTTTAACTGTTGGAGTTCATTTAGAGGGTGTATGGGCGATATACATCATAAGATAGCTGACTATGGTGATTATTTACTTATGAATATGATCGGCCCATCATTTGGATGTGCCAATCAATGTGTATTATTAAAAGTCAATTCAACGGTTACCGATCATCGATCGGGGCTGCGGTTATAAGGATGGTTGTAGGGCATTAACTTAGATTTGTGTCTTAAATTTGATCGCAATTAAACGGTTCAAAAGCCACGACTTTAGTAAAAATCGGATGTGGATAATTAACTTAAGCTCCTGATAATTTCTAAATGCATTCACATGTCTTATGCACTTTCCTTGCGAGTTTAAATCGAACAATTCAAGGCATAATCACGACTCAAGATCCCGTAATAGATGTCAACCCCGCTAATGCATAATAACAACTCGTTGAGTTTAATATGACTTTTAAATCACCTCAATTGGATTTGAATTTTAAAAAAAAAAAAAAAAAAGATATGAAAATTTGAAGTTAGTGCAATGAAATCGTCTGTTGCTAAACATTATTGTCTATTATTGAATAATAGATGACAATGAGGGCACCGTTGCTCGCTGTCCAAAAAATCTTAATTTTCACAGTTGCACCATGCCCCACCACCCCAAAAACATTCATTTTCACGATGGCACCATGGGGGTCTGTCCGTATTTTCCAAAACTCACAACTCGGGTGGTTTTGGTGGACCTAAAATCACTCATTTTTGTCCTAAACACATGTAAATACACACACATATATGCACTTAAATTGCAAAATCAAATGTAATGCCAAATGGCCGTCTAATTCCCAAGTTGGGAAAAATCAGGGCGTTAAAAAATCTCCATGAATGTTTTTAAAAAAAGTATTTATTATACATCAATAAATAAATTTAAAATTGTAAAATATGAATTAAAAGTATATTAATTTCTAAAACATTTATTTCAATAAAATTGTGACAATTTCATTGTAAATTTGTGATAATTTTAAGAACTTCATAGTTTTTGAAAATCATATCATCATGAACTCTCTATAAAAATATTACAAGATTTTTAAGATCTCAATGACAATCGTCACAGTAATAGTTAGCAATTCGACGTATAGTTTCAGTTCGGCAAACACCAAAGTATGACTATAAAATACAAACATACCAAAAAGTCTGAGCGAGAATTATTTGAGTATTTAATACAATTTTACTTTAAATATTGGGGATAGAAAAATTCACATGTACATAGGTGATAACCCACAAGTAGTGTGGTTTGAGATATCCCTGCGCACTGATCATACCAACCAAGGTGATCTCGGTCCTAATTTGCTATTAAAATCTATTAGATCCATCACATCGTGTTAGGGCCATGACAAAAAAAATAGGGCAATTGGTGATTTGGGTGGGCCACTTAATCTGGCAGTGTCCAGTCAATGACAAACATGCAGTTATAAATTAAATGCTTAGTACATAAGCAATTCAAATTAAGTCGTCCAATTATGTTTTCCAGTTTAAATATATCATCAACAAATTTATTTTTATTTTTGATCATCTAAGTATCTGACACAGGGGAGGACGTGAGGTCGAGCACCGTCTTCCTCAAGAAGATAACTATTCCGAATCCACGGAACTTCTCTGGACTCCTCACAGAGACTTCTCAAATCCACGAGGAAAGAAAGCAGAAAATATAAATAAATTCTAATAAATTCGAAATTGATTAATGAATAATTGATAATCGTCTAATGTGTCTCCTTACACCATTAATAAAGAAAAAATAAACTAAATTTCTTAATTACCAAAAATAGCAAAATTATAACTCTAATAAAAATCTTAATTCTAATAAAACTCTTCTAAAGCCTAATTTCTAAAAATAAAAATTGCAAATAAACTTTCTCTAGAAGAGTCCTAGTATAACTAAAAGTTATTTCTAAAAGGAAAGAAAATCTAAAACTCTAAAAATATTTAAAAAATCAGAATTACTAAAAATAGTAAAATTTTCCTAAAAATTCGTTTTTGAGCTAAAAGCGCGCGTTTTCTGACGAAATGGACAGATGCGACCCACTTTGTGGGTCAGTTCACCTCGGATGACCCATTTTAGTAAAGATTGATAGGTTGTGCGCCCCGTAATGATACCTGGATCAAAAGTTATGGTCAATTCACGGTCCATCTTCTTTTGGCTCAACCATGCTAGGAACGTGTCTGTGACAAGTTCTACATCAGACCCCTCCACTTGAAAAAAACTCGTTCTCGAGTTACGCAAGAGACTTGGCACATGAGTCTGAGATAACTTCTAACGCCGATGTTCATTAGTCCCTTTTTTTGGTACTTGGCATTAAGCTCTTGAGCCGACACAATACATATACTCATGCTTTTATTGACTTGACTAATATCAATTAGTTCCTTCACATATGTCTTCAAGATTTCATATTTTTTCTGATAATGTGGGCAATTAGGCAGACTTGCCCTTGAGACGGGATCAACGTGATTTTGTATATCTCGTATGGGAGGTAATTTATTAGGGAGTTCATCGAGCACAACCCCCTTGAACTCCTGCGATATTGGTTCAAAATCCTCTAAGATATTCATAGGCTCCACATATTTTTTTTCTTCAACTAATGCATATATATCTCTCATTTCCTCAGATTGTTTAACAAAGGCCTGTTCAGTCATGAGAGATTGTCCCTCCACTTTAGAAGTCTTGAGGTGGTTCACCGTTCCCATAGTGCTCTCATGTTTGCCACTAATGAATCCTGTGATCTGTTGCAACTCCATTTTGACTCGGTCACCTCTCCCCGACAAATAATGGGATTTCTCTGCATAACCCTTTAATGATTGATTATCTTGCCAATAATTTTGATTTTGTTAGAATAATACCTGATCGTAATTGGTAGGGAATAATCACATGCACAATAACTTCTTCATCCGCGACCACATGCGGATTGGCGCCTTCATTCGTCTCGTCCGCTCAAGTTAAAGTTATTCCCACAAATTTGAAGCTCTGCCTCTCAACTTGTAGGCCACGAGTTTAACTTTCCTTTATTCTACGATGTTCATGTAGTCGAAGCAACGTTCGATTTCAAGCAACCAATCGATGAAGTCCTTGAAGTAGAGTGAGCCATTAAAACTAGGAAAATCGACTTTCATCTTGAATTCTTGATTCATCTTGTGGTTCACTGATAGTATCGCCCTACGATCAGTATAATTACGAATTCCAATAATTGCTAGTCGTAGATCACCACCATGAACACAGATCTGCACTAGGGCCTCCGCCATGCAATCGATGGAAGCCTGTAGCCCTTGCATGGCTTGCTGATTCTCTCGTCGTGCTGCTTCGAAAGCTGTTGCCGTTAAAGGCAAAATCCCTGGAGCACTGCCCATGGGATTGTTGCCCGACCCATCGTTAAAAGTCATCAATCCGAAGAGAAACAGCCACACATAAACATGATTAGGCTAAATCTCAAAAAGAAAAGGAAAGAAGAAGAAGAAAACAAACAAAGAATAGAAAAAACAAACAAACTCTCTCTCTTGTGCTTCACGTCCTAACTGTTCCCCCAAAACTTCCCTTTCTCCAGCTCTCCTAGGACGTTTTTATAGCTACTAGGGCCGGTGGAGAAGCTGTCGCAGCAGCTACACACGCGCAACAAAAGCTTTTTCGCAGCAAACTTCGGAGCCTTCAAACTTGCCACTTTCCTCGCTCAATTTTCAAAGAAACACCATCCCTTAGGATGTTTTTGAGTGTTCTACATGATGGACGGTTCAGATTTACCATATAATGAAAGATGGTGGTCTACAACCGCCTAACAAGCTTACTTTCGGAGTTTGCTGATTGCTTCGTGTCACGCCCCAAACCCAAATCGGATTCATAGAAATCCCGATTGCCGAAGCTGTGCCGCCCACTTAGCTCCGTTGAGTACCCCATTCTCCGATCTGCTCTCACACGCCGCATTCCGATCCCGGGATCCTACAAGGAGGATTTTCCAACGTACATTTGTCTCATAAGAAGCATAACCATAAGTATACCCAAATCATAAAGGCAACATCATCACCACATATCCACTAATATAAACATTTAAATACAATGCTGAAAGGGAAATACATATATCGAAATCAAAGCTTCCAGAGGACAGCTGCATGCTCCAAGCTTAACGCTGCTGCAACCTAACGCCACCTGTACGCATCTATCGTGCATAAGCTTACAAAAGCTTAGAGGGTGGTGAAAGTGTGTGCATAAGATAAGTGCCAAGTATTCGATACAATGCCATTATCATACAAACTGGAAGTACTAGTAATCCATAAACCGTACAATATCGGAATAAGCAAAGATACTAGCAAGATCATGAATTATCTGAGTAAACAGAAATACTCACAAGATCATAGATCATACGATAACAGAGTAAGCGGAAATATGAACAACTCCATGAGCCAATCGATATATACGCAATATATAATAGCTACGCAAACGAGGAGTCATAAAGAGCCAAATATCAAATGTAGAGGATGCAATACAATATACATTTCTGATGAGTAACACAAATAGCATCAGTCGTACCTATACCATATAACCATATAAATGCAATTGGGTATATAATTCCTTATGTGTTCACAAACACGTCAGCCATATCTAAACCATATAAATGTAGAAACGCAGTAACCCAAGATGTCGTATGCTGCGGATGTAATGCAATATGCGGTGAGGATGGAATGACCATGCTGGAGTGTGAAGTCGGGATGGTAGTACGTAGTATCGCAGGCTATGGGGTCCATCACAAGAGACTTCTATCCAAACCAATCCCATACCTAAATTTGGATAGTCAGACTCAATGTGGTAGACTCCTGACCTCAGGTTAGTCGCGCGCCCCAACCGAAATCCTGGCCATTGCGAAGGCACACGTAACAACTAGTTGCGTACCACCAACCCGAGTAGATAGTGAATGAATGAATGAATGAATGAGTATGCAACTTCTGCTCACTAAATCCACATATCAAGACAGTTCATCTCAGGATCATCACCGGGGTTAAGTACACTCCAAATGGCATTGTCCCGTGTGCAGACCAAGTGAGCATAAGAAACCTCACTATCCGCCTTGCAATAGTCTGCCAATATATCCGAAACGTCAATAGCGGACCCATTCACGAGCGGTCAAACTCAGCCTAGTACCCCCTACCCCCCGGCGAGTAAGGCCACACCCGTCCCAACCGACCACGACACGGTTGGAGACACGGCCTACGGTATTTGGCACTCGGGCGCTCATGTATCCACTCGGCTCGACGTTGGGGCGTCTTGGCCACGGAGGCTTAGGGATTTTCACCCGGGACATCTATGGCGACCGTATGCTAGAACCAAACATTTGGGTGTCTATTTGGCCATCCACGATATGTCCGTGGAGGCTACGACTTGATGTCGCTAAGGCGTATAGTAATCATAATGCGAGATGCACGAGTCATACAATCCAGTTAATCCCGCACATACCGTGTGCTCATGTGAGATAACCTCCACCTATCGGCAGTCTCATAACAACATGCTCAATGACATATGCAATGATCAACCACCTCTCATAACAAACATGCAGATGATGCGTATGGGCATGTATCATGATGCTATGTTGTCACATACTCATAACCGGTATCCACAACCAGCATCGATAATCGACCTCGACCATGTGGACACTTAACCAACATTGCCCCCAAGGAATGGCCTACATAGAGTCAAACATATAATGGGCCCACGCCTCACACAAGGGCCTAATATACAACACAATGGGTCTTACTCAAAGGCCACATATACACAACAGGTGGACCCTGCTCATGGGTCTAATATACATCACAATGGGCCTTGCCCATAAGCCTCAAACACAGGACATGTGGGCCCTACACATGGGTCTTGAATTCATTAAATGGACCATGCATCATAAAGCTTAATACATATCACAATGGCCTCAACTACGGTCACATATACATCATATAAGGGACAATCGGCCATGGCAATCGAATTCGATACTCGGATTCGGCCTCGAAATTGGAATCGGCCAATACAATCGACTTCGACAAATCGACACCGATAATCTACATCGATAATTAAGACCAATCGACCGATAATCAACACCACGACCAGGTCAAAATAGACAAGATGGGTCCATAGATGAACATCTGATCAATCATAATAAAGATCAACTTTCGACCATGGTTATATCAAATCGGTTAGCATGGAGCCATCCGTCCATGGTAAATGGGGCCCACTTATTGTGGGTTAACCCACTAAGAGAATGATGGGAATGGGCCTGATAAGGCCTAAGGGAAGGCCACAATGTGGGCATCCAACCATCATCGCCTATAAGAATGTGGACATTTAACCAACATTGCTCCCAATGAGTGGTCCACATAGGTCAAACATAAGATGGGCCTAAATATCCAACAAGTGGGCCTCAAACAGATTCATCACAGTGGGCCTTACACATACAGAAGGCGTGGACCTACA
Organism: Magnolia sinica; assembly: GCF_029962835.1. NCBI lineage: Eukaryota > Viridiplantae > Streptophyta > Magnoliopsida > Magnoliales > Magnoliaceae > Magnolia > Magnolia sinica. The sequence goes on along the minus strand of NC_080575.1, from coordinate 15,600,158 downwards.
CATCGCGGTGGGTCGATACATTGGGACGCACGCCACACCAATGGGCCTCAATTCAACAAGTGGGCCGCATCAATGAGCCAAAATACATCTCAATGGGCCTCATCACAAGAGTAGGAATATTTCACAATGGCCTCACTAAATGGGTCTGAAACACATCTCAATGGGCCACGACGTATGGGCCGAGTATATATCACAATGGGCCACGACCCATGGGCCGCAACCCGTGGGCCTCAAATACAAGTGGGCCAAATTAATGGGGCCCATATATAAACCTCAGGAGGGCTCTGCTCATGGGCTTCAAATACATAATATGTGGGCCCTACCCCTGGGTCTTATACACATCAAATGGGTCACGGCGTCATGGGCCTAATACATGTCACAATAGGCCTACATCAATGGGCCGCCCTAATGGGCCTCGTACACATCAAGTGGGTCGATCACAGCTGCACTAATGGGCCTCGACCCATGGGCCCCGATATATATCATAATGGGGTGGCTGCCCTGGATGGCGTGGATAAAGATACATCAAAGTGGGCTCTGACAAATGGGCCACAACATACATCAAAGTAGGCCTCATAACATGGTCATACATACATCAAATTGGCCACATCAATGGGCCCCATGTATGTTAAATGGGCCACACTCAATATAAGTGGTGATAATGATTTCCACTACTAAAATTTTCAAGGTCCGCCATAACATTTATTTCCCATCTAATCTAATCATAGGGTCTCAAGATTTCAAAGATAGCCGTTCAATCCTCACCGTGCACTATGGTCCACTTGATAAGTAAATTTGACTTATTTTCGTCCCAAACCTAAAAAAAAAGGATCATTTTCCAAAAATGGTTGGACGGTTGGATGAAACACATGCATCATAGTGGGTCCCATAGGGATGGAAGGAATAGATAAGTCACATGTTCCATGATGGAGGTCCACAGTTGTGGACACAACACATACATAAATAGGTCTTAAGTAAGACCCACCAAAATGTTTATTTTCCACCCAACCTAGGGCCCAACATACCGTCCATCCAAAATGAGGCCAACATGATGTTTATCTTCCATCCAAACTAGCCATAGGGTCACATGGGCCTAGGGCCCAACTGTGATATTTATTTATCATCCAACTTGGGCCACTATAACATCTATTTGCATCCAACTGTTGATAAGGTCTTATAGACCTAGGGCCCACCAAAATGTTTATTTCCATTCAAACTCGTTGATAAGGTCATACGGACCTGGGTGTATTCCAACTTATTCCCTATTTATTTATTATTATTATTATTATTATTGTTTTTTCAACCTTGTGATAGGGTCACATGATCATGGGACCCGAAATGTTTACTTGCATCCAATTATTGATAAAGTCACATGGGCCTGGATCCCCTGCAATGTTTACTTGCCATACAACCTCTTTATAAGGTCACGTGGACTGAGCCACTGTAATATTTATTTGTCCACCAAACTTTTGGTACGGTTATGTGATCCTAGGGTCCACCATGATGTAGTTCACAAATCCCACCCATTCATTATGTGTGTCCCACCAATTTAAGGGTCCAAACCGAGTTTCAGGTGGATCCAAGCTGCATGTGGACCCCAGCAGTTGATTCCATGTGGCTTGACATACCACCGCATGAAAGGTGATGGTGTGGGCCATACGAGAACTTTTTATGACTGATTTTTAGAACCAACGTATCAAAAAAGGGAACCTATTAAATGAATGACATGGATGTAGAACATACATCATGGTAGGGTCCACCATTGGGGCCAATGGGACCCTCCCTACTTAACGTTGGACGTCCAGAGAGTCTGGACGTCAATGTACATGCATGCATATTTATTTATTTTTTTTTCTTTTATCCTAGGTGGGACCCACATTAACCAGATCTACTCCATCCATTATATGTGTCCCATAAAATTAGGGGTCCAAACCAAGTTTCAATCACATCCAAAACTCAAGGAGGCCCCACCAGATGATTTTATATTTTTAGGCATGTTATCACATGATTTTAGATGGTATGGCCCACCGAGTTCGATATACGACTAATTTTTTATAGGTCTTTGGTCCATGGGGACCCATCAAATGCACGGTTTCGATGTTCAAAATGCATCACGTGGGGCCCACGGCTGGAGCCGTGAGGTCCAGCCAGGCCGTCCGCCCGCCCATGCAGTCTTCTGACAGCAGCAGCGTTGCTGCCTTATGATTCTGTGTTTTTTTTTTTTCTCTAAATCCAATTTTTCTAGGGAATTTCTTAGGTGGGGCCCTCATCAGGAAAATCTATCCTGACCATTGCATCTCACGGCTCAATATTGACCAAACAAGACCAATATTGAGTATTTTTCAGCATGTAGAATCGTTGGGTGAGTTTTCAACGGTAAAAATTACCATTTCCTACAGTATGGCCCGCTTGATTGTTAGATTAGCCTCATCTTTTGGCTCAACGCCTAAAATGAGATGAGAAGGGAAATGGGCGGCGTGGATTTTATACATACATCAAGGTGGGGCCTGCATGAGCAGCCCACCTCCAAATACTATTCTTCTTCCTCTCCTTTGCTTATTAGTACACCACCATTTCCGTGCACGCACACCACTTTAGCCACTCCCTGTCCAGCGTCCCTTGGACGTTGGACAGCATAGGTATAACACAATCATTATAGTGGGTCCTACGTGTAGGTGGTCCACGTGTCACCAAGGTGGGTCCCACATGAACGTGGCCCACCATATTTAAATCAACTTGATATTTGTGTGTTTCCATCACTATAAAGTAGGGTCCACATGACTTGTATGGTTGGGATAAAACATACCTCAAGATGGGATTCATCCAAGTGGGCCACACATCACACAAAAAATGAGAGGAAAAGAAAGGAGCACCCACCTCGAGATCTCTTCTTCCTTCTTCCGCCAATGCATGATAGAGCCCCAAAGAAACAATTTCAATGGTGGAGATGATCATTGGATGGTGGAGATGGGAGATAGGGAGGTGGGCCACACTAGCTCTCTCATGGGAGCCATGGACGTGGGTTGCTCCATGGAGGGATTGCTTGGAATGGAGAGAAGTGAAAGAGAGAAATGATGTAAGGGAGTGATGGGAGAGAGGGATGGTGAGGTAAAGGGGAATTAATGAGTTTGACTTATGGGGAAAAGGGAAGGTAAGGTGGTAGGGTAGGGTGATGTCACCCTAGGGTGACATCATAGTAATTATTTTTTTCTAGGAAAGTACAACAATAGGGGTAGGTGGGTCCCACAATTAGCGATAGGATTGATAATGCATGGGCGGATCTTATAATTTTAGGATGCATCGTATTGCGTCATTTTTCGTCGTTTCGCGAATTGGGCGTTGCAACGGCAAATGACATAGGTCTCATTTTGAGTCGGCTCGGATTTTATAGGATGTGACTCAAGAGCATGCGCCAAATGCTATCTACTCGTCCTGGGTCGCCGAAACTCGATTAGAGGGAACCGTAGAAGTTTATGGAATGGTACGGTTTGATACGGGTCTTACATTTCGCACCTTGTAGCGTTGATCGGTGGGCCCCACAGAGTCACGTCTGAAAATTCACTCCGTCCATTGGATTCAAGACGAAATTTTAGTCAATAATAGGTGGTTTTGAATGTCCATTCACGAGGCCCGGAGAAGAAATCACGCCAAAAATCATTTTGAACATCGTAGGACCTGCCTGTTTGTGGCCTCTATATCGCGCACATGTGCATGCATGGGTGTAAAATTCAGTAAGATTTTGTAGTATTCGAGGCCCTCTACACGATGGGACGGCTGATCATCCGGAAAAGTCATTGGGGCCCACTAGATCCGCAAAAGGGACGCGTCCGTCCGTTACTGCAGCGAAAACAGCTGCTGCCGTTTTTAGAAACAGGCGCGAGTCAGCGCTTGCTGACCCCTGACTAGGTAAGGATTGATGCAGCTAGCTAAGTAACTTAAATTGCATTGGAGACAAGATGGATCCATTATGATGTATATGTAAGATCCGATCCATCCATTTATTTTGTCAGCTCATTTAATGAGTTGAGCCCAAGATTGAAGCATTTTCAGATACCAGGCGGGCCCTAAATCCTTGATATATGGGCTGATCTGTCCGTTGGGCCACTTCCAGAGGGATCCAATGGCTGAAATTTGACGTGTACGATTAATTTTTGGTCCTCAAGCCATGTATAAAGTTTCGAGCCAATCGGATGGCGAGAACCCTGTGATCTTGCATTATGGATGTCTTCGGGCCTCTTTAAATTCAAGGCATAATCACGACTCAAGATCCCGTAATAGATGTCAACCCCGCTAATGCATAATAACAACTCGTTGAGTTTAATATGACTTTTAAATCACCTCAATTGGATTTGAATTTTAAAAAAAAAAAAAAAAAAGATATGAAAATTTGAAGTTAGTGCAATGAAATCGTCTGTTGCTAAACATTATTGTCTATTATTGAATAATAGATGACAATGAGGGCACCGTTGCTCGCTGTCCAAAAAATCTTAATTTTCACAGTTGCACCATGCCCCACCACCCCAAAAACATTCATTTTCACGATGGCACCATGGGGGTCTGTCCGTATTTTCCAAAACTCACAACTCGGGTGGTTTTGGTGGACCTAAAATCACTCATTTTTGTCCTAAACACATGTAAATACACACACATATATGCACTTAAATTGCAAAATCAAATGTAATGCCAAATGGCCGTCTAATTCCCAAGTTGGGAAAAATCAGGGCGTTAAAAAATCTCCATGAATGTTTTTAAAAAAAGTATTTATTATACATCAATAAATAAATTTAAAATTGTAAAATATGAATTAAAAGTATATTAATTTCTAAAACATTTATTTCAATAAAATTGTGACAATTTCATTGTAAATTTGTGATAATTTTAAGAACTTCATAGTTTTTGAAAATCATATCATCATGAACTCTCTATAAAAATATTACAAGATTTTTAAGATCTCAATGACAATCGTCACAGTAATAGTTAGCAATTCGACGTATAGTTTCAGTTCGGCAAACACCAAAGTATGACTATAAAATACAAACATACCAAAAAGTCTGAGCGAGAATTATTTGAGTATTTAATACAATTTTACTTTAAATATTGGGGATAGAAAAATTCACATGTACATAGGTGATAACCCACAAGTAGTGTGGTTTGAGATATCCCTGCGCACTGATCATACCAACCAAGGTGATCTCGGTCCTAATTTGCTATTAAAATCTATTAGATCCATCACATCGTGTTAGGGCCATGACAAAAAAAATAGGGCAATTGGTGATTTGGGTGGGCCACTTAATCTGGCAGTGTCCAGTCAATGACAAACATGCAGTTATAAATTAAATGCTTAGTACATAAGCAATTCAAATTAAGTCGTCCAATTATGTTTTCCAGTTTAAATATATCATCAACAAATTTATTTTTATTTTTGATCATCAAATTGGTAGACATTTTTTGGATAGTTGATAATGGAAACTATCATCCGACTATCCATTGTCTTGTTTTAACAAACAAGGAGATAATCCTATTTTAATATAGGAGTGGTCTGTTGAATATAGAGCTGTACACGAGTCGAGTTAGCTAGCTCGACTCGAAAAAGCTTGACTCACCTCGTCTCAAAACTAAATTTGGATTGAGGCGAACTGATTTTTAGAGCTTGAAAAAAAATGCTGAGCTAAGTTTGAGCTTGGCTCGACTCGATCCCCGACTTGAATTGACTCAAATCAAATCAGCTTAATGGCTCAATCATTTTGATCTCAATGTTATTTGTCGAGTGTCTGATAAAATGCTTCAATGAATCTTGATACTACTTGCCGAGTGTTTGATTAAATGTCTGCAAAACGCTCTTATTGATTTACATTTGAAGCATGAGAGATTGAATATGCAATTTATGTGTTTAAGAAAATATCACGTACACTTGAGCTTGACTCAAGTTAGCCCGAGATACTGACCAAAACGAGCCGAGCTTGGGAGTCAAGTTTGAAGATTGAGTTGAACTGAGTTCAAGTTGGGGTTGGAGCCATGCCAAGCTCAACTCGATTCAACTCATGTATAACTCTACTTAAATCAATGGTTGTGATTTATGAAATATTCTTATTTTGGCAAGAAAAATGAATTCTACAATTTCAGCCATTAAAATGAGTTAATATATGATATTTAAAAGAGGTCTCAAGTCTAACGGACCACAGGCTATAGTCCACCCAATGAATAACTTTTGATATGTTTAATGCAATGGAAATCCAATCCATTTAATAGATTAATCTCATGTTGAGGAACTCTATGTGAAAAATCCTGACCTAATAAACTCATTAAGTGAGCCACACCATAGAAAATAATTTATAACCATTGATAAATAAAAGATACATGTTGGTCCACTTGATGAGTAGATAGAGCTGATATTTTTAGATAGAGATTCTCATGGAAGGGCCAATCTATTGAACGGATTGGATTTCCCATGCACTTAATAGATTGTAAATTATCCAGTGGGTGGACCACAAACTGTGGTCCAATCCGTTGGACTTAGACCTTCTCCTATTCAAAATCTACCACAGCCGCCTACTCCGAGAAAAGCTTTCAGACTAGAGTATGAACCGTCATGCACAAGCATTTGAAAATTGCATATGTCCAATTTAGATATATCATTTGACCTATATTTGTGCTTGTTTGGCATCTACCAATGGCATTGGCGGACAGTTTTTGAAAGATGATCAATAAATCCAATGGTCCAATTTAAAGAAAGAAGGGTCCCAAATCAATGGTTACGATTTCTTATTAGGATTGGGACTTATGAAATAATAATTTCTTATTTCATTATTTTTATAACAGCAATGTATTACATGGACATGTATAGATCACGTATTATATGCTTTTTATACGTCCTATCTTTGAAAATAAAGCTCCAACGGGGCGGTTAATATGTATATTATACGCCTATACGTTGAATGGAAGCCAACTGTGCAGTGAGGAGCTCACCACTAGGGGTGTACACCAACCGTGGGAGCTCGGTTAGCTCACTTGACTTGACTTGAAAAAGCCCGGTTTGACTTGGCTTGAAGTTGGGTTCAAGTCAAACTGCGCTGCTTTTTTGAGTTCAAAAATGAGTTCAAGTTGGCTCCAGCGCGACTCAACTCAAATCAAACCCTACTTGAATTGAATTAGTTTGGTGACTCAATTACTTTGATATTAATGTTGCTGGTTAAGTATTTGATGAAATGACTCAAAGAAGTGTAGCGGGGGCATTGATGGTATGTGTAAGAAACTCGCACGTACTTGTAAAACTATTGTTACCATCTCAAATATAGTGACATTTCTAAGGTACAGTCTAGGTGTTTGTGAAAATACCTTAACGATGAACTCCGCTCAATCTTCGATTGGAGTCAGCCCTGAGCTGTAGGCCAAATCGAGCTGAGTTGACTGAGCCAAGCCGAGTTCTAGCTGAGGTCAGCTAGTGGCCGGGTCAGGCTGAGGCCAACTCACTCGGATGTACACCCCTACACCACGCATGGATGCTCTGTGGGGCTCATTGTGTTTATGTATTATATCCATGCCGTCCGTCCGTTTTTCTAGATCATTGGAGGGCATGAGCCCAAAATTGAAGAACATCCAAAGCTCAAGTGAACCACACTAAAGAAAACCGTCGGATAGTGACCTCCGCCGTTGAAACCTTCCTGGGGCGCACAGAAGTTTTGGATCAGCTGATACTTATGTTTTCTCTTCATCCAGGTCTTTGTGACCTTATGAACAGGTTGGATGAGAAATAAAAGTCACTGTGGGCCGTTGAAGATTTCAACGGTGGAGGTCATTATTCTCACTGTTTGTTGGACTGTGGTTTACTCGAGCTTTGGATATGCTTAAATTTTGGAATCATGACCTAAAATGAGCTGATAAAACGTATGGACGGAAGAGATAAAACACATACATTACGGTGGGCCCCACAGAGTATCCACATGAGCTCCTCATTACAAAATTCACGTATTCCAAACGATGTTTACACTGCGGTTCACCACCATTTTGAAAACGGCGCTGACTCATCCTCTTCGCATCCGAAATCCATTTAGAACTGAGACGGTTCAAATCGTGGGCACACCGTTGATAAAGCATGTATAAAATCGCACGGATAGAGTAATCCTGACCAGTCAAATTACGGCAATAAAAATAACAATTATCTCAAATGCAATGGTAAATAGAATATATCAATTTTATTTAATATAATTACTGATTTATACCATCCACGACTGGTATACCAATTTGGACGGTATGGATTACCATAAAACTAGGCCATGTATACAGTTGAAGAACCACCACCATTTCTTAAATGGTGGTAAACCATCATAAGGGTCTTACATGCCTAACCCAAAACCCTCCCCGCCATTTTTTTTTCCTCTTTCCTTGCTTGTAGGGTTTCATACTCTCCATCTCTCACTCACTCTCTGAGATATCAGAGAAAAGAGAAGATGAGCACCGTTGATAAGATGCTGATAAAGGGCATCCGTAGCTTCGACCCAGAAAACAAACACGTCATCACCTTCTTCAGACCCCTCACCCTCATAGTCGGTCCCAACGGCGCTGGCAAAACCGTAATTTCTACCCTCTTCCATGCCCCTTTTTCATCTCTCTCTCTCTCTCTCTCTGATTTTTCATTTTCCGATTCCGCCATTTGCAGACTATCATCGAATGCTTGAAGCACGCTTGCACCGGAGAGTTGCCTCCCAACGCGAGATCCGGCCATAGTTTCATACACGATCCCAAGGTCTGATGTCTCGCCGTTACCATCTCTCTTTCTCTATCTATCTCTATATGGGTGCGTTTGGATGCAATCTTAGAAAAAAAAAGGGCACGTTTGGATGCAATATCGAATTGAATTGGGATTGTTACCAGAAAGGAGTGGAAATGACCCAATGGTGGTTTTGTTCTGTAGGGTTTGTATTGAGTGTTTGGGGTCCAAATTACAGTTGTGTTAGTTTGAATTATAGTTTGATGGCTAATTGCATTTTCTATAGAAGGATTTACTGTTTTTTTTTTTTTTTTGGTCATTTTTCTCACTATTGGATTGAATGTTTGCAATTCAATCGGTTCTTTCATCTCAATGAAGCCTCAATTCGAAAAGTAGTATGTCTGCTTGCAGGGTTGGTCACCCAAATCCTACTCTACCCACAGGTGGCATCTTTACCTGTGTGTTTGAGGTCTCGGTTGATCATCACGTGGGTCCCACTTGGATTTTTCTGTGGTTTGGTCATCAAGTGGGCAGCATGTGTACGTTGAATGTGGGCCGCTGTTGAGTTCATCATAACTGCTTCTTGTTTATATAAATGTGTGGACCACCTGATGACTGGACTGGCTTGATTTTTAGGCTGTGGTACGTACATGGTGGGGACTGCGGGATGAATGGCCTCTTGTTTGCATGCATGTTGTTACAATGGGACATGTAGGGAGAGTGCATTTTGGATGGTTGCTCTCTGTGAGTTGCTATTGCATATCTGTTATGTTGTAATTCTGTTTGTTGTGGTTGTTGCAGGTTGCTGGGGAGACAGAAACGAAAGGGCAAATAAAGCTGCGATTCAAGACGGCAGCTGGCAAGGATGTGGTGTGCATAAGATCGTTTCAGCTGACGCAGAAGGCATCGAAGATGGAGTATAAAGCAATTGAGAGTGTCTTACAAACAATCAATCCTCATACAGGAGAGGTAAGGATTGATTGCAGCTAGCTATAAACGTATCTTTAAATATCTTGTGATGTGTACAAGTAATATCTCTATGCCACTGGTTAGACAAGTAAAATTTTCTGAATAGAACATGTTTTTTGGTCTATGGCCCATCCTCATTTCAGCCCATTAAGTGAAAGGTTTGGATCCTATCCACTTCTGATGCATAGTGGTTACAATATGGCGGGTGCCGTAGGACATGAGGCTTCAATTAGGCTGATCCAATCATCATGTGGGCTACAATTAGGCTGATCCAATCATCATGTGGGCTACAACAGGACATGGGGAGGGATGCCCACCATAGAAAACACCTGGATTGGCACCAGGGCCCACCATGGTTTTTGCATGGCATCCAACCCATGCATCTGGTGCATCCCATCATGAATATTATGATTGGTTGTCCCATAATTTGGCCAATTCAACCATCATGTGGGCCTCATCACTTCAATTTGCAGCCTACCTAATAATTAGATGAGCCTGATTTTTGGGTTCTCGATACAACTTTTAGGGGTGCACTTGAGGGACATTGGGATAATAACATGAAATACGAAGGCATATTGAACATTACTACCTTGGTGAGAGTTATTATACCACCTAGTGACAGGTACCTGCACTTCCAAATCCAAGCTTTCTTTCGATTCTATCTACCTTGTCCGACAAGCTACTAGCTTGCCAATACATAGAGGAAGACCTAAGTAAGATGAAGGTTAGCTGCCTTTTATACAAATACCCCAACAAATCTCTGCACCTCCCTAGGATTCAACAAGAACTCATAAACCTCAGTCATATGGGTATTGATTTTCAAGCTTGAAACCACCTCAAAGTAGCAAAGAACTTAAGGTGGGAAATATGGAAATTGGCATTTTCCACGTCAAAACTTTGAATCAACCTCATTAATCTTGCTTTCTGCAACATCCTGCTAACAGCCTATGCATCTGTTTATAGGTGGATATTAGGTGCAGGGATCATGCTCGTCAGGAGCTTTTTCCTAGAATAGCTAGTCTGACTCCGGATTGCTTCGTCCTTGTGGACGGTTGTTTTCGACATGTGGCGGATCTATAATGTGGTCTCCTTGTCGTAGGAATTTATCGGATGGTGAAAATTAGGCTGATCCGAACATTATATGGGCTGCAATGGGACATGGGGAGGGATGCCGACCATAGAAAACACCTGGACTAGCACTGGGGTCCACCATGGTGTGTGCATGGCATGCATCCAACCCATGCATCTGGTGCATCTGTCATGCCTCGAAATTTGGAACTTGAGTACGGTGACCTTGATCTTGAGCTCTGGGTGTGAATTAATATTTCATGCATTCATTCATCACATTCACATTCAATTTATCATACATCCAAACCAAATCATTATTTAAATAATCCAAGCCATAATATTTAAAACTTAAACTTTAAATTAAACTTTAAGAATTCAAAATCCAAATCCTCTACTACTAGTAAATCCTTTCATAGTTCTCTACTTCAAATTTGTTATAAATTCTCAAGTAAAAATAAACTAAAGCTCTAAAATCTAATGAAAGTCACAATCTAAGTATTCTTCATTTTCTGCTTCTCTCTCATTTTGAAAACTTGTAAGCGCTAGCAAATATGGGTGAGCTAAAAACCTAGTGAGATCGTATACTATCCACCACAGTTGAATTCCAATTGATATACAATAGAAACCAATTCAATGATAGATAGAACTGAATAGGATATTAACAAAATAACGTCATTGATGAAATTTATACAGGGATGTCATGAATGAACCATGTTGTCGTGATGTAATGAAAGCAGTAGTGAATGTAGTAGTATATTCAATTAACCAGATGTCCACGAACATGCATGCTCTAACATTAGGAACCCGTCGCAAATCAACCATGCTCACCTGACCAGTCCAGTGAGTTGTGATGTTAACCAGGATCTTGTACCGCTCTTACATTAGAAACCTGTTGCAAATCAACCATGCTCACCTAATCAGTCTGACGAGGTGGCAAATCAACCATGCACGCCGATGAGCAAATCAACCATGCTTACCAATCCAATTGAGCAAATCAACCATGCTTAATAATCCAATGGAGCGACAAGATCTTGCATGGCCCTTAGGAACATGTTGTAAATCAACCATGCATGCCGATGAGTAAATCAAACACACTCATCGATCTGTCATCCAACCAAAAGTAATTCCAAATAAAGTAATGGTATGAATTCCATGATGATGATAACAATTCTCAAGCATTCATAATGCAATCATTAGTTTAGTTCAAGCACAACTCAATAATTAATCCTTAAGTTTACAATAAATCAAAGGAGGGATTAATAATGCTATGGGAATATACAAAGGGAGGTAACATTCAACATTCAAGTTATCATAGGGCTATTCCTTGGGAAGTGAGCAATGCAAGAGACACACCCAAATCTTTGAGAATCAAGTAATGGTAGTCAAGGGAAGCCCTTGAGTCAAAAAGAAAGAAAAAGAGTTATTCCTACAAGTGGAAGGGCTAGACCTGAGGCAAAAGGCTGAACTAGAAGGAAGACATTTCAAATACTTAAATATAAAACTCAATAAGAAAGGTTGTAAGAGGTCTCTTACCTAAGACCTTAACTTATTGACAAGAAGAAACAAGAAAGAAAAAGAAATAGAAAATTGGAAGGATAATACAAAATTGTAACAAAGTGGAGGGAATTCAGGATGAGAGGATCACTCACCCATCGAAGTTCTCGACTTGACCCAAGACCCGAATCAGCCGGAGTCGACCTAACTCGTTTGCGACTCAACGGGTTGACTTGACCTTCCTTTCTCTCTCTCTTGTTTTTCTTCTTACTGTTTTCTCCTTCTCTCTCTCTCTCTCTCTGTCTCTCTCCTTCTTTCTTCTTCTCAATCCATGTCCAACGCTAGATGTTGGATATGACCCGATCCAACTCAACTCATTGAGTCAAATTCGAGCTCTCTCTCTCTCTCTCTCTCTCTCTCTCTCTCTCTCTCTTCTCTATCTCATTCGTGTGGCGAGGGTTTTATAGACTCTCTAGCCTCTCTAGAGAGTTCCGGAAATTAGAGTCACAAGAGGACTCGGCATCGAATGGGTTTGCGGGAAGGTTCTAGTAGCGGGACATTTCAAAGCTTTTTCAATTCTTTTGGATGTCGGGTCTGATTCTAGTGAACGATGATTCACTATGGAATATGTGGGCCTCAAAACGGTAAGGTTATTTATTATTTTTTTAAAAATATCGTGAACCTTCGATCACACAAAGTTCTACGATAGTGGCTTCTTTGCGAGGAAGAAGAGTTGTTACAATGACAGATTTAAACCCGATGGTTATTTCTTCTTTCCAAAGCTTATGGACGGTCTTGGTGGGCCTCATAGAGCTTGTGGATGGTGTAAATCAAAGCTTCTAGATGCACTTGGTCGGTGGGTTCGCAGTTTGATTGATTTTCTTCGCTGTTGCAAATGACTCAAGAAACGATGAGGAAGACATGTTTATAGCTGGTTTCTCGTTGGTATTCGATTATTTGGGGTGTTTGGATGACATATATTGGTTGGAATCTTAGTTTGAACGGCTCAGATGTGTTGGGCAGATACTCCTGCTAAAACAACGGTTGCTTTAGAGATACTGTGCGACTGGAGAAGCATACGGAGATACGGATTCAATTTTCGACTATACGCCGATCTGAGGATCTTGCATGGTGAGGATTTCTTGCCAACGAAGGTTGTGCTTCCTATCATAGATAGCTCGAGTTTCCTAAAACGAAGGAAACAAAAGAGGAAGTTTTCTTCGTTGCTGCCTTTGATCATTGGAAGAGAACTCTTCACTGGATTCATGTACATGCTCGCACGTGCGCTAGTTCACACGTGTGCAAGGTTGGGGCTTGGCCGTAGATTGATCTTAGCTTGCGACTCTCGGTGGCCCACCATTGTGCGTGTTGAATTGTCGCAAGAATAGTTAAAATGAGTTCCTTAAATCGAATAAAGTGTTGATTCGATTCGTTGATGATTAATCAAGTGTGTTAAGATGTATAGGCTTGGGATGTGTAAAAGTATATACATGTATATGTACATGTGAGTAATGTTCCTTAGATTGTGATTTCAATGGTAGGTTAAGCATATACCCGGGTAATGAGTAAGATGAACGGATCAAAATCTCAATTAAATGAGTGTATGAACGGATACGAGGATCTCATGGTTGGTTTTGATTGCCAGTTTCCATGTATTGCAAGATAGTTTTCATGTATAGTAAGATTGTAATATTGTAATTTACTTTCTTCCATATTTAGCGAGATTCATCGGTTGTATATCTTCATAAATAAACCCTTTCGGGGCTAAATCAATATAGGAAAATTAGAGGAGAATTCTCCAATACCTTTCTCATGCCTCCAAATCTATCATGGTATAAGAGCGTTGATAGTTGGGTTCCTGTGTTTCAACGGCCTCCATCGCCACTTGCCATCAGTCTGTTGTGTTCATGGTCTCCGTCGCCGCACGCTGTCTCCTCGTAAGCTATGATTGTTGTCCAGATCTGGCAAACTCAAACCCTCGGTGAAAACCACCATCGTTGTCTAGATCTGACATTGTTGCTGTCAAAGATCGTAGATCTACCATTCTCGAAAATCCATCTTCCAAACCCGTGTAAACCCAGAAATCACCATTGCTGCCCTCCTTGTCAGCGCCGCTGACAGTAGCCTTCGCCATTCATTCTGGTAGACGAAAACCCACCACCTGTCGCACACACCTTTGAAACCCAACCCACCTTCGCGAGATCCTGCGACTGTGATCTCTATCCACCACCTTCATCTGGTGTCAACACTGTTCCGATCGTAATGTCCTTGTTGCGACCCCACTGCACCTCCACCTACGATTGGAGCATCTTCATCCTTACATTCCAACACCATTGCTTTCGGCAGATTTGACGCGCTCAGATTGCACCTGCTGTAGTTGATCTGTGCAGAGAACCTATTCCAGGGGCTCCTTTGCACATTCGAAACCACCCACCTCCAACGTGGTACTATTATTGTCATCCGTTTTTCTCCATTCGCTGAGATTGGCGTTGCTTTTTCTGCTGTGATGAGATCAGAGATCTACACCTATCTGTTTGGGCTATTACTCTTATTGAGTTACAATTGGGCCATCACAGCTATTGTTTCCTGTGTTAGACCTTATTGCTAGCAGCAGCTTACTTCTTACATCAACCTTTTGAGGTTGTGACCCTGCAACTGAAATGTAGTTGGTTTATTTGCCATTGTTCCCCAGCATCTGTTTCAGTGGGATTTTATCGGCATCTACCATCAGATTTAGACTTATCGCTCAGCATGTATTGGGATTTCTTGAGATCATAACATTTCTTCCTCTGTCAAGGTATGTCCAGCATTTGTCCATATATATATATATATTTGTTGCCAGTACCCATTACATTTTCTTCAAATCATGGATTGAGATTTATCTTTTTGTTGCACATTTGATGGCACCAACTATGGTCTTTGGTCCATTCATTTTGAGAATTTTCTTCAAGGACGAGGATTGTGGGGTATTGTTAATGGAAGGGATTCTGTACATGGAATGGATCGACCAAAAGAAATGAATGATGGGAAAATAAAGAATGGAAAAATTATTACTTGGATTCTGGACTCAGTTGATAAGGCTATTACTGTAGGTCTAACTCCTCATAGGATCACAAAAGCAATGTGGGATCATTTAAAAATACTTTATCAGCAGAGTAATGATGCTAGGTTGTATCAGTTAGAGCAAGACTTGGCTCAAATCACATAAGGTGATTGGACAATCCAAGAATTTTATAATGCTATCATGGCCATTTGGACTGAGATGACGATGATGAATCCTAACTTTCCAGCAGATGCCATCACCATCTTTCAAAGTATGCGTGAACGCACTCGGGTTTGTCAGTTGCTTATGAAACTACACCCTGAGTTTGAGCATTGTCTCGGGCCACGTTACTCAATCGAAATCCACTTCTTGCAATGAGTGCCGTGGTATCTAATTTGTTGGTAGAAGAGTAATGTCTCCAAGCTCTTTCGAGCCCACCCCAGCTTGCAAGCAGCTCAGATACTGTCCTTCTGGCATCTTCCTCTACACCAAGACATTGGGACATGTCTCATGTCCAATGCAATTGGTGTGAGAAATTCGGCCATCTCGCAACGACCTGCAAAGATAGTCATTTTTGTACGTATTGCAAGATTCATGGCCATAACATCCATGAATGTAGAAAGAAGAATAAAGATAGAGGAAAAGCTTACTTAATTGCAACTGATGACTTGTCTGCTAGTACTTTGGCTACTCCCTCCACTAATGGACCTCTTTCTCTAGAGATGATCCAACAGATTGTACAAGCCTTGTCTGTTGCTGGACTATCAGGTACAACTCTTAGGTCTCCATGATATTTTGATTTTGGTGCATCCAATCACATGACATGTATTGTCTCCTCTCTTCACAATGTTCGGCCATACAAAGGTAATCAAGCCATCTCTGTTGCTAATGGAGCAAAGTTACCTATTTCTTCTGTTGGGTCGTTATCATTTTCTCCTTCTACACATCGTACATTTACTCTGACCGATGTCTTTCATGTCCTCCATTTGTCTGCTAATCTTATCTCTGTGGGTCATCTTGTACATAACCAATGCTTAGTGATCTTTCTTCCTGATTGCTATTTTGTGGAGGATCTGGTAACAGGGAAGGTAGTTGGGATGGGTAGGAGAGAAGGACGACTCTTCTTTCGATCTTTACAGTTCAGTTACTCAATCTTCTTGTTTCTTTTCTCCTTCTTCTATCGAGATTAGTAATGCAAATAAAACGTGGAAACTCTGGCATTGTCGTCTTGGCCATCCACATTTAGATAGATTATCACATTTGTTTACTTCTGGTATTTTAGAACAACTGAAAGTTAATAGAACTTCTATTGATTTCTCTTGCCCTTCATGCTATTTATCTAAGAGTAAAAGTTTGCCTTTTTCTATTCCTACTTCTCAAGCCACAACTCCTTTCGAGCTTGTGCATTCTGATGTTTGGGGTCAATATCCGATTCTATGTCTGGCTTGAGATATTATGTGATATTTTATCGATGACTTCTCAAGATATACATGGATATATTTCTTGAACTCCAAGGCACAGGTTTTTCCAACCTCACTAATCTTATGGATTGGGCTTCCTTTATAAAAGTAGCAAAGTCTGCTAGTCTCTCCTCCTTTTTTGAATTGTCGAGTCAAGTTGTTTTCTTTTCCCGCCTTTCAATGGGCTTTTCAATAAATTTCAATTATCTCTCTCTAGAAAAAAACAGTGAAGTGGAATGAGGACAATAGTTCTTGTTGCATACCTCTCGAACTCCTAAAGAAGCTTTTAGGCAATTTGTTCATCGACACAAAGTACCCCTGAGCTAACACATTCCTAAATCCATTTTCTCCATGTAGCATCACATCTCAATCTTTCCGGCATATAGTTAAGAAACTTTTGGTCTACATGATTGTAGGCCTTCTCCATGTCGAGCTTGCATATTACACCATTTTTATTGCCCTCTACCTCAAATTGATGCATTGGTGAGCTAGTAATGCTCCATCCAGAATTGGCTTGCCATGGACAAAAGCCTCTTATGCTTTGGATACGACATTCCTTAGCACCTTTGAGATCTGATGCAAGAATATTTGTTAAGATTTTGTATGTACTCTCAATCAAGCTATATATTTAAAATCCTTCAAGCACTTTGTCCCTTCTTTCTTTCGTATGAGGGCGATAAAAGATGTCCCCACATCTTTCGAAAGACAACCCTTATTGAAGAACAGTGAAATAAATGCCATCAAATCATATTTCACTTCCTCTTAAAAATAGTGGAAAAAAAGACGATAAGAAATTGGTATGGCTCAAGAGCCTTGTCACTTCCCATGGATGCAACAATTGCCTTCACTTCTTCAAGCTCCCGACTTTTCTAGATTATCTGCATCCTCATTCATTATCCTGTTGAATTCCAAATTGTCGATTCTAGGCTGATTCCAGCTCTCCTTAAGAAGTTCCACAAAGAAATTGACTATCGAATTGCACAACGCTTCCGTATCTTCTACTCTAGCCATTCACCTCGAGGCTATGTATTTGATTGCACCTTCGTCTAGCATTAACACCATGGAAGAATTTTGTATTCTTGTCCCCTTCTTAAAGCCAAGTAGCCATGGATAGATGTCGCCGCTTATCTTCCTCCAATTTGTTTTTAGACTGTCTAATCTTAAGCGAGATTGCATATTCTTCTCCTCTGTAGATAGAGGCTCATATTCCTCCCTTAAATCAAGTGATTGTATCTCTTGAGTAATTCTATCTTTTGCCTCCTCGACCTCACCTAAATGGGCTTTCTTCCAATCTTCCCCTTAAGAAGTCTTAACATGGTAAATACTCCCCTCAATCTCTAAGTGAAAATGAGAAATAGAACTACAATGTCACTAATGACGCCCAAGCAACAATGTGAAATTATATAACCCAACAAAATAATGCAAATTATAAAAATTACTACAAATAAACTTCCTAAAGGCAATGACCAAAGAGGGCTTTACGTATAGTTGATCGAGTGTTATTTGGTGCTCTGACAACATCATCCAATTGTTGATAGATCTTTTTACCAAGCTACAGTGACAATGTATTGTTAGTATTCCCATGGGCTATTCCCATGGGCTATCAACTAAGCGTATCTCTCTTGCAAGCATTGTTGTTTGAAATCAAATATTTCTTTAGGCTTCTCATTTAGTTTCATTGGAATTTACTTAACACAATCTTCATATTCTCCATGCAAGTTTTTGAATATTGGTACAAGATTTGACCAACATGGCTGTATCACATCTTTATTAGCCTGGTCTTATACATTATATGGGTATGAATAGCCATCTAAAAAATGAGGGTCTCCGGAGTTCAAATCTTGTGTGTTTGAGATGAGAGGACACTTGAATGCTCTATCGAGGGCTCCGTCCATGGCATATTGAAGGTTTTTGAGAGGAGTCTCAGGAGGCAAACCTAAGTGGAGGGGTTTTATAAGATCGAGATACAAAACCCCCTTCAGAGCTTGGTCGTTGGATCGATAGTGAGAGGAAGGCAAGGGCTATGCTCATAGGCGGGAGCTGTGGGAAACCATCTATCTCATTATCGAAAAAAGAGATGAGTAGGTTAAGAAAATTGCATAAACATGTGTAGGGTAAGGAGCATGACGTGCAAAGCAAGATGAGGGAGCATAACCATCTGGGGTACCATGGCAAAGGTTCACTGGGAAGGAGCGATGTAGAGAGAAGCAGGAGGGTAGAGACAGTAAGTCTACTACTGTCCTTGGGAAAGGGGAGGTGAAGGTTGGGGATGGAGGAGATGTAAGGTATGGAGCTCTGCACAAGGGGGAAAGAGGTTTCGTAAAAAACCTTGGGTGAAAGGGATATAGAGGGGAATCAAAACTTAGAAGGGGAATTGATTTAGGTGGAGAAATCCCGTAAGGCAGTGAAGGGTGTCGGGGGCAACTCCTCTAGGTTGTACCCCGTGTACCCCACCGTCTTCTTGGATAATTTCTTGAAGGGGTGGATAAAACTCAACTTCAGAATGGTCTTTGGGAGGGTAGGAGCGGTGAAGGAGGTGGTAATTTGTAGGGAGAGGGGGTTGGGGAAGCTTTGGGGGTTCGCCTTTGTTCGTTTAGAGAGGGGGGAGGAAGTCCCTTTTGTCGTGGCAGTGCTGCGTTGGAGGAATTTCGATAGCACGAAGCTTTCGATGTAAAGGGCCATGTATGGTCTAGAGATGGTGAATCACTAGATATCGAAGAAGGTGGTGGAGGTTGGGAAAGTAATAGGGAAAGGAGGATAGGTTGGGGTGGAAGGCATCACAGAAGGAAGGAAAGAGTACCATCAGCAAGCTAGGGTAGGTGCCTCTTTTAGGGACGTCATGGTTGGTGGTGTTTCCGGAGAGGATCTGCCAAACAGTGAGATTTCCAAAGGGGAGCAGGAGTTGAGGAAGGAGAGATGGCTTTGGAAGGAGAAGAAGTGTGGGCCTAGTAGTGTTCGTACAGCCCAAGGTGATAGAGAATGCTTGGAAGACTATACCCTCAAGCCTCTATTAAAGTCTTGTTTTGCATATCCTTTAGATTGAAGATGGATATGGATCGAGTTTTGATTGCTAGGGTTCTCTTTGGTGAAGGACTAGTGTAGCGGTTATATTGTTGGGAAGAGATCAATGTTTGGGTGGGAGAGAGAGTGGCACCACATTTGGGGGATTCCATTGGAGTTGTGGTTTTCTAAAGTGTTCTTGTATTTGTGAGGTGTTGATGATCGATCTGGTGACGAAGATATGATCGAAGGTTCTGGTGCCTTGGATTTTCGTTAAGAGAGAGAACGATAGTGGCTCTGAAGATAATTTTAATCCATTAAGGTGGTGAAGGAGAGCCCAGGGGCTGTTGAGAGGCGGTGAGAGGTCAGAGTGGGGGTAGAGCTCACTGGAAGGCCGACTCAAGGGAGCTCGAGTGCTGGGTGGATGTGGGAGTACACTATCTACGCTTCGGCAGAGCACAATGGGGAGAGGGATGTGTGGCACTCGCCTTGTGTCTTTTGAACAATAGTTGGCCCTGAGACCTTTCGTAGGGCGACGTGTGTCCCCGACGCCGCCGCCTCAGAGGTGGTAGTGGACATGGCTTGATGTCAGTAGAGGTGCGAGGGCTTCGACACGTGTCCTCGATGTCGACCCTCCTTCAGTGACGACAACAGAAAGCGGCTCGGGCATTAGTTGAAGCGACTTGGAATCAACATGTGGCAGGGTGCTAGGGAGGGTCAGTGACGACAGGTCGGGAGAGGGGGCTTAGGTAGTGATGCTGGAAGCTCGTGTAGTAGTGTTGGCATTGGCATTGGAAGACGCGTGTCCCACTAACGTCAGGTTGTCGATGGCAGGTGTCTGCTTCGAATCGGAGAGCTTGCCACGTACCCTGGGTGATGTGAGTGGCGATGATGCCTCCCACGTGCCTAAGTTCACTTGTGCGGTTTCTCCCTTCTTTGGTTCGTGTGGGTAGCATTAATTATTCAATCACGTGTGAATTGCTTACCCCCCTTATAATCTCAAGTGTATCAATTTTTTCTTATGAGTTCGAGGTGAGCCCTCCTCTGAGAGTGGCTCTTGTGATTCTAAGGACGGGCTCTCGTTGCAACTGTTGGAGGAGTTGGGGACCAATAGGGACTGTGGAGTTGACGTCCTCAACAAAGCGTTGGTCAAGTGTGAAGGCTCGTTTGATGTTTTGATGGTGCTCCCTCCTGAAGGTAGGCTAGTGGTGAGTGATGAGGTTGCTGGTTCGGTAAATCCAGTTGATTGGAGCTTCGGGGGTGCTCTTGGGGAGATGCTTGAGGTAGCTCCACTTCAAGTGGCCCCCGGTGGTAGTGGGGAGCTCGATCTCACCATTAGCCACGCGGGATCTCCAAGGTTTGTTGATGAAGACAATATTGTTGATAAAGCGTCAAGAGCTAGAGAGATGTTTTAGGGTGGTGATGCACAAGTAGGCAGAATGGTGGGTGTCACTTTTGGCGACAAAGTAGAACCCCTTTATGCTTTGTTCATTTTTGTGAAGGAGAGGGGAAGCTAGAGATCTAAACCAACATCCAAGAGGAAGATCAAGTGATCCCCTAGAGGTCATAGGGAGTTGGTAAGTCTTGTTTCAATTTTCAAATGTCAACTTCTTAGCTGGGGAATCTAGTTTTGAATCTAGGAAGGGTAGGAGGGGTAGGTCAATGCTCAAATGAAGATCTTATGTTAGAATATCAAGGGGTTGGGCTATGTGCATAAGAGGGGAAAGATTGGTGGCAGCCGAGGCTTTGGGAAGGATGATAGCTGGAGGGCAAGAAGTCAACCTCTTTTGTGGGTTTAGTGTGGATGAGGTGAATCTCCCAATCTCCCATCTCTAGTTTGCCAATGACACTCTCCTCTTCTATGATGCAAATGACACTATGGTGGAAAAGTTGAGAATGATCATCTTATGCTTCGAAGTGGTGTCAGGTCTTAAAGTGAATATCACCAAGAGCGAGATTTTGGGTGTGCGAATGCCTAGGGAGGAGGTTGATCAGGATTTTTGGTTGTTATGTGGGAGCCCTCCCCTTAACTTATTTTGGGCTCCTTTTTTGTATTGGGAAGCCAACAAAGCACTTACGGGACATAGTGGAGCGATTTGAAAGGAAGTTATTGAAATGGAAGTGTCGGTACTTATCCCTTGGTGCTCAAATCACTTCCATTAAATCTGCTCTATTGATTTTGCCCTTATATTTCACGTCTCTCTTTAGATGCCCAAAGTCAATCTTGGCTAGGTTTGAGAAGCTAAGAAGAGATTTTTTGTGCTAGGGGTTGGATGATAAGAAGTTTCACCTCTTAGGGTGGGAAGAGGTGTGTGAACCATTGGAAGAAGGGGAGTGGGGGCTGTTATTAAGGATTTGGAGAAGACGAATTGAGCTCTTCCGGGAAAATGGTTGTGGAGGCTCAGGGAGGAGGATATGGAATTTTTCCCCAAAAGGAGATTTCCTATGCTTAACTAGATAGAGAAAATCAACGGGATACTCTTGGAGAGTGCCATGTGTACTATTTGTGGCCCACCAAGGGTCGCATAAGTGGACCCTAAAGTGGCTCACATCCAATGGAAATGAGGATGTTGAGAAGGATGTGTAGCAAGACAAGGATAGATTTAGAAATGAATGAGTTCCAGGGAACTTAAGAGTGGCACCAATGGTATTAAGATGAGGGAAAGTAAACTCACATGGTTTGGCCGTGTGCAATGGAGACCACGAATCACACTGCTTAAGAGTGAGTTGGTTCCAGTTGAAGGCTCTAATAGCCAAGGGAAAGGCCCAAAAGGACATAGGTGGAGGTCGTAAGAAAAGATTTGGCAACCTTTGTTTCAACTAAGGCTATGGTCCTTAATAGAGTGGAATGGTCGAACATGATTTGTGTAGCTGACCTTGGGAATTGGGATAAGGCTTAGACGATGAAGATGATGATGATCTCTCTCTTTTTTTTAATTTTTTTTTTTTTATAAAAAAGATGACAGTGGATTTAGTGTGAGATCTTATATCAATAGCTTTTTACTATGGTGTTCAAATTGAACAAATACTTGAGTTTTGTTGAACATGGAGCATGGGGCATAAGAACGATGTTATTATGTCTCATTTTTCTTACCGTCAACTTTTAATGAAGCTTGAAACAAACAATTTGTTTGGTCTGTTTACCCTGGTACTTAGTAATTCATGTCTAACTTATGTCAACTAATTTTTGGAGAAGAATATATGTGCTCATTTTGTTTTCATGTCATTTTGAACACGTATATTTAGCCTGAGCAATGACTCATTTCTGCTAATTTATTATGTTGTTGAATGTCTTTTGACTCTATCATATCAGCTTTTGAGACAAAATTACATCATGCTACAACTGTACATTGTGATAAATATGCCATTCACTTCGATTTAGTTCTCTTTGTTTCTCTGTTGGCAATATGCAGAAAGTTTGTCTCAGCTACAGATGTGCTGACATGGACAGGGAAATTCCTGCCCTAATGGGTGTCTCAAAGGCTATTTTGGAAAATGTGATATTTGTCCACCAAGATGATGCCAACTGGCCACTGCAAGATCCTTCAACATTGAAAAAGAAGTTTGATGATATTTTCTCTGCCACCCGGTATATTCCAAAATCCTTGATATCTATAAATTTTCTCTTCAAAGTTCAGGGGGAAAACACACAGTTTTGATGCACAGAGATATTTAATGGCATTATATCCTCTTTATGCATGTTGTCAAGAACCTGGATATGCAATTCGCCTCAAAGGAAAACTATGCAACTCCCTCCTCACAGAACGGATGGCAAATATCCGAAGTACAAGGACTGTTGATCTAGTGGGGCACCATGTGGCTAGGTGCTATCCAAAAAGGCAAGCGAATCTGACCGCGTTACCCATCCATTAGTTGCCTGAAAAGGAATGGTTGGCTACAACAGAGCATACTCCCCCCACTCAACCAGGAAAGCTCATGACAACTGGATGATCAGAGTTCTCCAATCACTGCGATTTCTTTTTTTGGAAAGGTAAATAATACCTTTTCAAGAAAAAAAAATATTTCCAAAAAAAAAAAATCACTGCAATTTTTGACTGAGAATCCATCCACATGGTGGCCCACCATATTGATAGTTCACAATCACATTACATTTTCCCCACATGTGCTATGGAGGAAGTTGCATTGTACTTCTATGAAGCAAGCTGCAAATTAGCATTCTTCTATTGTCGATGCTCTTGATGCCCTTGACTTTTTCTTTTATTCTTGAGTCAATAATACACACACACACGCGCGCGCACACACACACATGAATTGTAAAGTCGATAATTTATTGTCACAATTAAGTGTGTGGCACCAATGGAGGTTTGGAAGTGTATGAGAGATACTAGATTATTATGGTTGACAAAATTGTTCCACAAGATTGTAAGATCGAAGAAAATGCCAGACGAATGGAGGAGAAGTACCGTGGTACCTATTTATAAGAATAAAGGAGATAGAGCTGCACTAACTATCACGGATTAAAGTTATGAGCGATACTATGAAACTTTGCAAAAGAGTGATTGGGAGTAAAGACTAAGGCATGAGACGAATGTATGAGAAAGTTAGTTTAGTTTCATGCCAATGAGGTCTACCACTGAAGCTATTTTGATGCAGGACAACTAACCACTTGTTTTGAAAGCTCGAACTAATAAAGCGTGACGAATCGATCCCTTAATCTGATAGCCTAGGCCCCACCTCACATGGGTTAGGCCCTTGGCCGAACCCTCCTTGTGGGCATCACTTCACATGGCCCCACATCACATGTGTCTCGCCTCATATGAGCCACCCACCTTACACGGGCCGCCCACCCTAAGTATGCCCCCGCCTCACATAGGCCACCCCACTCGAGCCCGGTGTGAAAATGCCCCTGCATTAATCATCCCTGGTGAGGAGTCTCGAACATGAGGCCTCTTGCTCTGATACCACTTTGATGCAGCACAACTAACCACGTGCTCTAAAAGCTCGAACTGATAGAGCGTGGCAAATCAATCCCTTTATCTTATAGCCCAGGCCCCACTTCACATGGGTCAGGCTCTCGGCCAAACCCCCCTCGTGGGCCCCACTTCACATGGGCTCACATCACATGGGTCTCACCTCACATGAGCCACCTGCCTCACATAGGCTGCCCACCCCGAGTGTGCCCCGGCCTCACACAAGCCACTCCACTCAAGCCCGGTGTGAAAATGCCCCTGCATTATATTTTCTTACTCAGACAATTATGGAGAAATATAGTGAAAGGAGTAGGATCTCACATGACCTTTATGGACGTAGAGAAAGCTTATGATAGGTCCGTAGTGAGTTAATTTGGTGAGTGTTGGGAGAGGAGTTTCAAGAGGATATATTAACATGATTAAGGAAATGCACGAGGGAGCAATAACAAATGTGAGGACCACTAGCGGAGAGACAAGTGAGTTCCCAATTATTGTAGGCTTGCACCAGGGGGCAGCATTGAGCCAATAACTTTTTATTTTTATTTTTACTGATTATGGATGGGTTAACGAGACATTTGTAGGAAGAGATCCCATGGTATATGGTGTTTTGTAGATGGCATAGTTTTGATTGACAAAGCGAGGGAGGGTGTAAACATAGAGCTAAATTTATGGAGAGGTGCTTTAGAATCTAAAGGATTTTAAAATTTGTTGGACTAAAACAGAGTATACAAAGTGCAATTTTAGTAACAAAAGGAGTGAGAATGAGGAATTAGTAAATATTGCTGACCTAGTAGTTTCCCAAAATGATCACTTTCAATATCTTGGGTCGACAATTCATTTGGAGAGATTGAGAAGGATGTTGCCCGTAGAATTCAAGCCGGTGGAAGACATGTAGATGTACTATTGGAGTTTTATGTGATCATTGTGTACCACAAAAGCAAAAAAGGGAAATTTTATAGGATGGCTATTGGCTATAAGACCAGCCATGGTTCATGGGACAATGTTGAGCAGTTAAGAAACAACATGTCCATGGGATGAATCTAGTTGAATGGGGATGTTGAGATGGACTAGTGCAAGACAAGGAGGGATATAATTACAAATGAATGCGTTTGAGTGATTTAGGAGTAGCACCAATGGGTAACAAGATGAGGCCATGAGGGACAATAAACTTAGATGGTTTGGTCATGTGCAAGGAGACCAATAACTGTGCTAGTTAGGAGTGAATTGGTACAAGTTGAAGGCTCTAAAAGGGAAAGGGGAAGGCCCAAAGGACATGGGTCGAGGTAATAAGAAAGTACGATGACCTATGGTTTAACTGAAGTTATGTCCCTTGATAGAGTAGACTGGTGGAAAGATACATGTAGCCGTCACCAGTTAGTCGGGTTAAGGCTTTAGATGACGACAACAATGACGAATTAAGTGTGTGTGGCGTGATTTTATTTTATAATTACCAAAGCTTTATTTAATGTCAAGGAAGATAGAGAACCATTTGAGCAACTCCCACATGATAACATTGCTTGAGTGACACCCCACTATTAATCTTCTCCGTAAAGAATTAGAAAAGATGCTTAATCCTTTAATTGGAGCTCTAGTCTCTGCTTCTTTCGTATCTCCCAACCCACAAGGGACTGAGAGAGTCAATCTAAACCCTCCTTTATCATATCTACATGCTCAAGGCTTCATGATCTGATAGAAAATGAATTGCACTATTGCACACAATTCTGCAACATAAGTTGAATATCAAGAGATTTGGCGTCTTCACCCTGAAAGAGGAACTGGCTCCCCTTCTTGACCAAGGCGATTCAAGAAGTCAAGTAAAAATATAATTGATTTTCAAGTTCTGGCTGAGCTTTTTGCTTAAGCAAAATCATAAGAACAACTGACTTGCAAAAGGTTTGTGGAGTTGGTTCCACTTAAAGCTCGATCAAGTCTTCACTTGGTATAGTCTAATTACTGAGTTTGCCGGTCACTTCCCTGATCTTTCGATTACTCTATGGAATCATTATGATGCAAACAGGAGATCCAAGATGAAGGCCAACACAGACACAGGAAGAGTTGGCGATCTGGGATGATATTAGGACCTGATGTGGGCCCAAATAAGTCCCATATGGGGCCCAATGGATGGCCCAACGGCAACAACAATATAGGGTGAGATTTGGATCCATTATCTATGCATATGGAAACAATTCAAATAGCCGGAGGGCTAATCAGTGGCTGACATCATCCTGATGTTACCAGCATCCTCATGACTAAGAGACTTAATATGATTGGATGTACATATGTGAACTGCATGTGGTGGTTTTGTTTGATCAGAGAGTCCAATTGCTGGTGGTGTATGGGCTGTAGTGCCTATTTCGTTGGAGCTGAACGAACAGTTTTTGGTGGCTTTAGAACCTTTACAGTGGGCTAAACATGGGTTTCACTCGTTTATTTAACAGAGGTTTATGTAGGGTTTGTAATGCAGGGGCATTTTCACACCGGGCTCGAGTGGGGTAGCCTGTGGGATAAGGGGACACACCCGGGGTGGGCGCCCCGTGTGAGGCAGG
The DNA here is from genome assembly GCF_029962835.1 of Magnolia sinica. Classification (NCBI taxonomy): domain Eukaryota; kingdom Viridiplantae; phylum Streptophyta; class Magnoliopsida; order Magnoliales; family Magnoliaceae; genus Magnolia; species Magnolia sinica. The sequence continues at coordinate 15,572,940 of NC_080575.1, read as the reverse complement.
TGGTTTGTGTGAGGTGGGCCCCACCTGTGTGAGGCGGTACCCATGTGATTTGGGGCCCACGAGGGGGGTTCAGCCAAGGTCCTAACCCATGAGATGTGGAGCCTGGGTTATGAGATAAGGGGATTGATTCGCCATGCTCTAATAATTCGAGCTTTAGAGCAAGTGGTTAATTGTCCTGCATCAGTTTGTTTCTCTGTATAGGAGTCCTAGTATAGCAAGAATTAGTGACTCAGATTTAATCCGAATAGGGGCTCAGATTTAAAGTGGGATTTAGGTTTAGTGGAGAGTTAATATATGATCGGGATTTTCTCCCCAGGTTCGACCGGTCGAGTGCCTCGCTCGACCGGTCGAGGGTGGCGCTCGACTCAAAGTCCAGCGACCAATTGAATTAAATCCTCTGTGCTGCTCGACCAGTTGAGGTTACGTAGATTCATGTCTGGATTTTGTGCGGATTGCGTAAATTTGAAGCGGTTTTCGCTATGGTGCGGAAGGGAGTTGCCTAAACTATAAATAGGGGTTCCTAGGGCTTTTCTAGGTAATGCAAGAGGGTTTCCTAAAGCTTTACAAGGGTTTGCTAAAGGGTTTAGGGCTATCAAAGGTGAGAGAGAGAGAGAAAGAGAGAGAGGAAGCTTGTGGAAGGGAGGTTGTGCTCATAGAGGTGATCTATTGTGCACTCGATATCTCAACGCTTCTACGTTCCTCGTAATCGGTTAGATCTCTCCATTTTTCTTTATTTTCTTATTGTTTATCCTCTCCCGCGTGAGTGAAGATGGTTTGATCAAGCGGTGTGTGCTTGTGATCGGTTGTAACGTTCTACTTCATAGTGGATTGTTGATCTGGACAAGGTCCCGTGGTTTTTACATCTTTGAGGGTTTTCCACGTAAAAATCTCGTGTTGTGTGGTTTATGCTTTGATTTATTTCATTGCTTTATTATCCCATAATTCTGGTGTTCTTGGGAGGCTAGATCCTAAGGTTTTGTGCAACGACCCCAAACAAAGTGGTATCAAAGCTAAGTTCATTGAACAGAGTGGGATCAGTTTTGAATTATGGAAGGTGGCTCATCAATGATGATTAGTCTCAATGGTTTTAACTGGACCATATGGAAGGTTAAGATAAAGGACTTGCTTTATTGCAAGGACTTGTATTCTCCAATTCAAGGCATATCAGCAAAGTCAAAGGACATGACGGATGATGATTGGAGGAAGTTGGACCGGAAGGTGGTGGGGTTTATTAGACAATGGTTGGACGATTCCGTATTCCACCATGTATTTATGGAAACATCAGCCGCTAGCCTATGGCTAAAACTGCAAGGACTGTATGAGAGGAAGACAACCGACAATAAAATTTTTTCTGATAAGACTTGTGAATCTCAAGTTCAAAGATGGTGATTCTGTGGCTGAGCACATGAATGAAGTCAACAATATATTGAACCAACTCTCCGCTATGAAGATGGTCCCGGACGATGAATTACAGGCTTTGCTATTGCTTAGTTCACTGCCTGATAGTTGGGAGACATTGGTGGTGTCTCTAAGTAACTCCGCGCCAGACGGAAAGGTGTCCATAGAACAGGTAACCAGTTGTCTCTTCAATGAGGAGACAATGAGGAAGTCTCAGGGGTCTACTCAGCAAGAGGCCCTTGTGACACAGGAACGGGGGAGAGGAAAGAACAGAAAGGGCGGGAAGGCCGGAGATAAATCAAGAGCAAGTCAAGTACCAGGAAGGATGTTGAATGCTGGAATTGTGGCAAGAAGAGCCACTATAAGCATGAATGTCGTAAGAATAAGAACGACAAGAAAGGAAAAGGAAAGGAGAAGGAAGATGAATCATATTCTACTGCGGTCGCTTCAGATGGCGACGTTGTAGTTATTCTTTCAGCAGATCATGATGTTTGTCTCACGGCTATGAGTCAGGACACCGACTGGGTGATAGACTTGGGAGCCTCATTTTATGCGACTCCACACAGGGATTTCTTCACAAGCTACAAGTCAGGTGACTATGGGACCGTGAAGATGGGAAATTTTGGTATATCGAATATCGTAGGAGTTGGTGATATTTGTGTGAAGATCGATGTGGGCTGCACATTGGTTCTTAGGGATGTGAGGCATATCGCAGACCTTTGCCTCAACTTGATGTCGATGGGAAGGCTGGATGATGATGACTATGAAAGCCGGTTTGCTGGTGGGCGCTGGAAGCTCATCAAGGGTTCGTTGATCGCAGCCAGAGGAAAGAAGTGTTGCACCCTTTATAAAGCAAGTGTTAGTGTGTGCAAGGGTGGGTTGAACGCAGCGGAAGATTCAACTATTGACATGTGGCACAGGCGTTTAGGCCACATGAGTGAAAAATGGCTTCAGGTACTAGCGAGAAAGTAGCTCCTTTCAGACGTGACAGGTATACCTCTCAAAACCTGTATTGATTGTTTATCAAGGAAACAACATAGAGTTTCATTTGTTAAAACTGCTTCTCATGTTAATAAAGTGCATGTATTAGATTTGGTTTATTCTGATGTTTGTGGTCCTATGAGGACAAAAACCTTGGGTGGGGCATTGTATTTTGTCACTTTTATAGATGCACTTAGGAGGATTTGGGTTTATGCTTTGAAATCCAAGGACGAGGTCTTTGGTGTGTTTAAATTGTTTCATGTTATAGTTGAGAGAGAGACAGGTAAATCATTGAAGTGCATCCGTACTAACAATGGTGGTGAATACATCGATGACTTTCATGAGTATTGTAAGTCCCTGGGTATACGGCATGAACAGACGGTTCCCAAGACCCCCCAACATAATGGTGTGACTGAGCGAATGAATCGCACCATTGTTGAGAGAATCAGATGCATGTTATCCCATGCGAAGTTGCCCATGACGTTCTGGGGAGAAGTAATGCGCACGGCAGTGTATTTGATAAACAGGTCTCCATCAGCCTCGTTGAATGGAGAAGTACTTGAGAAGGTGTGGACTGGATACGATCCATCGTACAGTCATCTCAGGGTGTTTGGATGCAGGACATCTGTTCACGTACTAAAGGACGAGAGGTCTAAGCTCGATATGAAGATCAGGCAGTGCGTGTTCTTGGGGTACGGTGATGAAAAGTTTGGTTACAGATTGTGGGATCCGACTGAGAAGAAGCTCGTTAGGAACAGAGATGTAATATTCTTTGAAGATCAATGTATAGAAGACATTGGTAAGCTAGAGAAGAACCAACCTAGTTTAGGTGAGCTAGAGGATATGGATCCGGTTATTCCTCCCGTGGTGCCTGATGACGGGGGAGTACAACAAGGTGCAGAGGACGAGGGAGTTCCTACAGAAGATGGACCGAAGGAGCAACCCCTACTTGATCTACCTGTTAAGCTACAGGTGAGGAGGTCATTTAGGGACAGACAACCGTCCAAGAGGTACTCGCTGCATGAGTACGTTATGCTCACTGATGGAGGAGAGCTAGAAGATTATTCTAAGGCCCTAGCCAACGAACACAAGGGGTAGTGGTTGAAAGCTGTGCAAGACGTGATGAAATTCTTCCATAAGAATCACACCTATGATATGATGAAATTGCCTAAGAGCAAGAAAGTTCTGAGCAACAAGTGGGTGTTTAGAAAGAAGATTGAGCAGAGGAATTCACAAACGAGGTTCAAGGCCAAACTTGTAGTGAAAGGGTTCGGTCAGAGGAAATGTATAGACTTCGAGGAGATATTCTCACCAGTGGTGAAGATGACATCCATACGGGTGTTGCTTGGATTGACGGCTAGCATGGATCTGGAGATAGAGCAGTTAGATGTTAAAACTGCCTTTCTCCATGGTGACTTGGAAGAAGAGATCTACATGCACCAACCAGAGGGGTTCAAAGTCAAGGGCAAAGAGCATATGGTGTGTAGGCTGAGGAAGAGCTTGTATGGGCTGAAACAAGCTCCAAGGCAATAGTACAAGAAGTTCGACCCATTCATGTTAAAGCATGGGTATGACGGAACGGAGTCGGACCACTGTGTGTTCACGCGCAAGTTCTCAGATGGTGATTTCTTAGTTCTGCTATTATATGTTGATGACATGCTCATCATGGACATCAAGAAGATTGATAGGCTGAAACAGGAGTTGGACAAGTCGTTCGCGATGAAAGACTTGTGCCCAGCTAAGCATATCCTAGGAATAAAGATAACCCGTGATAGAAGCAGCAAGAAGCTTTGGGTGTCACAAGAGCGGTATATTGAGAAAGTTCTACAGCAGTTCAATATGAATGCAGCGAAGTCGGTCATTACTCAACTGGATGATCACTTTAGATTGAGCGACAGGCAGTGTCCCAAGGGCCAAGACGAAGGCAGAGGTGGATGAGATGCAGAAGATACCCTACGCGTCAGCAGTAGGAAATTTGATGTGTGTTATGATGTGTACGCGCCCAGACATAGCATATGCGGTTGGCGTTGTCAGCCGGTATCTTGCCAATTCCGGCAAAGAACATTGGGCATCGGTGAAATGGATACTGCGGTATTTAAGAGGCTCATCCGGGTTGAGCCTATTCTATGGTGACAGAAAACCTATGTTAGAGGCCTGCACAGATGCAGATATGGCAGGCGACATAGACTCTAGGAAGTCTACATCGGGGTTCATGTTCACGTTTGCAGGGGGAGCGGAATCTTGGCAGAGCAAGCTACAGAAGGTCGTAGCATTGTCGACGACAGAGGCCAAGTACATTGCGGTCATAGAGGCATGTAAAGAGATGCTTTGGATGAAGAGGTTCTTATAGGAACTTAGCTTGAAGCAGGAATAGCACGTGGTCTATTGCGATAGCCAAAGTGCTATACACTTGAGTAAAAATCTAAGTCAGCACTCCAAGTCGAAGCACATAGAGATTCGGTATCATTGGATCAGGAATACTTTGGAACAGAAGGTGTTACAGCTTGAGAAGGTCCATATGGACGATAATGGGTCAGACATGATGACCAAGACATTGCTCAAGGGCAAGTTTGAGGTTTGTAGAAACCGGGCTGGCTTGAAGAAGGTGGATTCCTCCTAAGTCGAAAAGTCGACCAATTGAGTGGGGCTCGACTTAAAGTCCAGCGACCAATTGAATTAAATCCTCTGTGCTGCTCAACCGGTCGAGGCTCCGCTCGACCAGTCGAGGTTACGCAGATTCATGTCCGGATTTTGTGCGGACTGCGTAAATTTGAGGCGGTTTTCGCCATGGTGCGGAAGGGAGTTGCCTAAACTATAAATAGGGGTTCTTAGGGCTTTTCTAGGTAATGCAAGGGAGTTTTCTAAAGCTTTACAAGGGTTTGCTAAAGGGTTTAGGGCTATCAAAGGTGTGAGAGAGAGAGAGAGAGAGCTTGTGGAAGGGAGGTTATGCTCATAGAGGTAATCTATTGTGCACTCGATATCTCAACGCTTCTACGTTCCTCGTAATCGGTTAGATCTCTCCTTTTTTCTTTATTCTCTTATTGTTTATCCACTCCTGCGTGAGTGAAGAAGGTTTGATTCAAGCGGTGTGTGCTTGTGATCGGTTGTAACGTTCTACTTCATAGTGGATTGTTGATCTGGACGAGGTCCCGTGGTTTTTACCTCTTTGAGGGTTTTCCACGTAAAAATCTCGTGTTGTGTGGTTTATGCTTTGATTTATTTTATTGCTTTATTATCTCATAATTCTGGTGTTTTTGGGAGGCTAGATCCTAAGGTTTTGTGCAACGGCCCCCAACAATATAGGGTGGCTCAGCTGTGCGAGGCAGATTGGGGAGGATATGATTCCTGTTCGTTTCTTTTTAGTTTTTTAACATTTCGGAAATTTCAGGTGTGAATCCCTAACTTGTCTCTAGTTAAACACCTCTTCTGATCAATTGCACACACGAATCTGGTATATGAGAAACAAAATATTGACTGCTGGAATATCTATTTGGGTTGGTGGAATGGATTTTTTTCTTTGTACTTTCTGGAAAGTACTAGTGGTTGGAATGCCATTCCTAATTGTTGGGGAATCATATATAAGTGCTGGAAATTAACTGTAGGTGTAGGAACTTTGTATTGACTGATGGGTTTTGTCTTCAAGCCTGACAAATAGTAATATTTTTGGGGAAGTTCTCCATTATTCTCTAAGCAGATCTATTGGGGATTACAACTGATTAGGCCTGTATCAACTGTTTCACATGCTATTCTACCTACCCGCCAAAAAAGAAAAAAAGAAGCCCCAAGGGGGCTGGAATTGTAATACCCCCAAAATTTTCGCGCTTGTGTATGTACATGAGTACTTATCCCCGTGTACGTCCCAATTTGAATATGGGCATTTAGGAGAATAACACTTGAACTTACGTGCACATACACACACCTAGACCCACATATACCTTGTCACGACCTTCGAGACCCAACATATCATCATATACTCAATTAGTTCTCGAACCAACCGTTGAAATAGTCATACATCACTTGAGGAAGACATTCGACCGCCCACGTCACTTCTGGACTGCCTGATCATGGTAAACCAACTTCAGGATCATCATATCTGTTCATATGCACATCCAGCCTATCTAACCATGGAGATTGTTATCTAACAACCCCGTTTACAACTACATATATACATCCGCCCATCTACACATCCCGAGTCTTCATATCATCATACACTTGATCTATTATCAGTTTAAACTGTTGATAATACTCACCATGGACCTATTAAACTATCCAACTGTTCTATTCCAATTTGGGCCATTGCATCATCATGAAACTGACATAGATATAATTTGAACCCTCTACATCTTGACCATCCAAACCCTTCATGATCTTGATTCCTCAATGAACATTCGACACCGTTAAAGTCTCGATCCGACCGTTCAATCTAAAGATTAACCGTTCATCTACACCTTGTCATCACAAGGGACCCATGTGGACTGCTCATTAACTGTTAGTTTCGAGATCAAATCTTCGCAGCCACCCATTTAATCAAATCACTCCAAATTCACTTCCTTTCACTAATCCAGACCATCCATCAAACTAACCATTCATCCACCCACCCCGGACCTGTTATCACAACCATTCATCACAACGGTTTTCCAAGGAGTTTTGACATAAGGCTTTTCTTCTCCACGGTTTCTTGTTGCGGAGCCCACCTAAATTGCTAATCTACCTTGTCTTTTGACCCATGCTCCATTTCGATATGTTAAACCAGATGAATGGATTTGATTCTCCAACTTTACCTCGACGCTGTTTTCTTCGAATGATGTTACATATTCATCAGATGCTATTATAGTGACAACTCTTGATCTTCAATCTAAACCATGAACTAAATTCAATCCAGGCTATCCAATAAGCATTTGAATGACCCTCGAATCCCATTCGCAATCCAAGAAGCACCGTATTACTGGTTTTCATGCAATAGCTAGCGTAATCGGCCAAAACCTTTCAACCATCGAACTTACTGGACCTTCGGAAATCTGATTCCCCCATCATCATATGGTCCATCTGGACTGTCCAGAACAATCAGAAAGAAGAAAAACTCAATGGACATTATTCCGCCATTAACGACCCTATTTTCTCCCTCAAAGAGCACCATCGCAGACCCCTAAGTTGTTTCGATTTAAACACCTAACTGGACATTGTGTGGGCCCCATGATCTAACGGAAATCATCATCCTATTGAATTCGCTATTTTGTGAACTTAAGAAAGTCAATTTACTTATGTGATTTATTAATTTATTACTTGTATTGATTCCTATTCATTATGTTGGCTTGTGTTTTGGTACTAATGTGGAGATTCCAAATTGGGCATGAAGTGATCCCATTGGGCTGTTGTGCTCTCCCTGTTAAATTTAACCATTTCTGGTACCAAGTTGAAGTTCTTTGAGCATGCAAATCTTTTTTGCTTGCACTTGGATGCATTAGACTTAATTTACATTTTCAATTACCAAGGTAATGGAAAAAGTTGTATTAATGTATCTAGTGTAACCAAATAGTTGATTTCTGGTTATTGTTGTATTTAGAAATCGTGGACATTGGTTGTAATTAAATTTTCTTTTATTTGTGGTGATCATATCCAGTCAAGGATGATTGGGAATATTTTATTTAAAAACCCAAGTAAATATAGTTCATGGCCCTGAGATTCAGGTTTCGAGTAGCCTACTCAGGTACCTGGATTTCAGGGCGTGACAGGAATTATTGTTCTTTTTAGCTAACAAGGATTGGCAAGGGATCCATGTTAGCATCCATCAAGCTAGTTTATGTAAATAAGGTCATTTAATGTATTTTGTTTGGGTGTCCTATAAAAAAGAAATTCATTGCAATTGCTAAGCTCATTTGCGTGAATGACAGTAGGGATGTTGGTGTGTAGCCACCGTCAGTACCCATCGGCGACAAAAGACTATTACAATCCTTTTTAGCATTCTTCATACATATGTGCCCTTAATGCAGTTTGTAAAAGGTTGGTTAGGATCATAGATCGGGGATTCGGGTGATTATGTCCAAAAGATATCATCATCATCATCCTTTAAGACTGAACCCGACTAATTTGGTTGGCATATCTAAAAGAAATGGCTTTTTAAAATTGCATACATGGTTTCAGCCAATATCTTTTGCTGTGGGATGTATATTTAGATCTAGTTTTTTGGGATTGAGGTTTGGACATTGAAACCTATGTTTATGAACTTTATCTACCTTGGGTTGAATGAGTGAGTTGGATGTGTTGGGAACCGGGATCAATGTTTTAAATATCGCTAATATCGGCCGATATCCCACGATATATCTTGTGTCCCACCTGTGTGATACGAAATGCACATGTAGTGCCGATATATCCCACATGTTTGATCTGGTGAGAATTTTCAATTTCCGATCTTCGTCCCTCCCCCCACCCCCTTTTTTGTTGTTGTTGTTGTTGAAATTATGTTAAATCAGTGTCAAATGATTACAAATCCATTGGTTCTTGATGTTTTGCATGAAAAATCATGGAGTTGGAGCTTTGATTTCGATATCCATTCGTTCTTCCTGTTCTGCATGTTTTTTTTAGAAAATTTCCTTCAACCAACTATCAATTGAGACTAATTTCGAAGTATTTAGGAGTATTTGATGAGATGATTATCACATACTCTCTAATTTTGAAATTTGAGTGTAGGTGGTCCGATTTGTGGAAAATTGGAAAAAATTCGAAATTTCCCTAATTTCTCCCAAATTGCTTGCAATGTTGCACTCCCAAACATGAAATCAGATCTACTGATTTCTCAAGTCCTTGTCAATTTTTGGAAAATAAAAATCGTTTTTTAAATTAAAAATTAATAAAAAAATTATCTTGTTTCGAAATTTCCCTTCTACCAGCTATCAATTGGGACTAATTTTGAAGTATTTAGTAGTGTTTGATGAAATGATCATCACATACACTCTAATTGTTATGCATATAAATTGAATATAGTTGCCATAATTTAGTCAAACAACGCATAGCTTAGGACCCTATACAAAGGAAACCTATTATGTGCACTTCTTTTTTTGAGATGTTATGATTTAAAAGTGTGTATTAAGATCTTTTTTAACAATCCCTGAAGTTTCATTGAAAATTCAACCATTTCCCCAATGTTTCCCCATGTTTCCTAATAAGTGTGATAAATTACCCGATACAAACAATATATCTTGTGTGATAACCGATACTTATCCGTATCCCAAGGATGCACTACGTAACCCGATACCGATATTTCAAACATTGACCGGGATTGATTGGATGGATAGGAGGGATGAAATTAGGGTTTAACATGAATAGGATAAGTGATAACATGGAGAAAATGAAAAAAAAAAGAAAAGAAAATAGTGAGAAAAGGATAAGATAAGCAAGGTATTCCATAACAATTACAGGTCGTAAATGCCGTTATGGCCTTTAAAAAAAACCCGTTTCTTCCCCATAACGGATCATTACGGGGCGCCTTTTTTTAAAAAAAAAAAAAAAAAAAAATTTTAAGGGCCATAACGGGTCCGACCCCATAATGCGTAACGGTTGCCACCATTACCATTACATAACTATTTTTGAATGCTTTGAAGAGAAGATAATTGGTAAGAACTTTGGAGATCTGTATTTTTTTACACACCTTTTGTGGTCAAAAGCAATGTTGTCAAAATCCTAGGATTTACGATTTACGATTTTAGTTGAATCTTAAGCAAAACGATGTGAATCCCACCTTGAATCCCTTTTGAAATGAATCCTATGATTCTATGTTTTGAATCATATGAATTAAGATTCAAATCCCGATTTACAATTCAAATTGTACTTTTTCTCATTTGTTTTAAGCTTTACTTGGCTTTCATTTTATGTTTTTAAATTGGTGGGGGACTTTAAGAATCGTTTAGAAAAGGTCAATTATTATTAATTTATTATGTTTGTTCTTGACAAGTGATTACATGATGGATATTCTCTTCAACGTTAAACTGTTTTGCATTTTCTTATGATTTCTTACTTCTTAATTGCTCGAAATACCAGATTAATGTATGGCTTATCTGGGATGTTTTTATAGATGGTTGTGATCATGTTGATCTATATATACTGTGGTAATAATGGTTAAAAATCAAAGTACCTTTTTTCGCCGGTCTACATAACCGAATGCCACTTTTCCAATGTGATTCTACGCTGAAGAGAGGTAAAAAGAACATAAATTATTGAAGGATTCTTGTATATTGTTTAAGGTAAATTTCTTGAATGACAAAAATTAAAAGAAAAACAAAATCATCTAACACAATCATGATATGGAGGTATAATGGTGCATATGGATGGGAAATGGATGGCTGATGAGTTTATATATATATATATATATATATATATCTTGCAGATTTTCTCTAATTTTGAAGAAAAACATTAAAAAAAAAAATCTTATGATTGATGATACGGTTTACGATTCGATATGATCCAACCCTTACTACGATTTATGATACGATAACGACTTTGACAACATTGGTCAGGAGGCACACAATCGGATGCTAGATCTCTGATACATTGAAAAAAAAGAGGCAATGAATATCTTTTGTATTCCAGCTTTTGTGTGTGAAATCTGGGTAGCTAGACTGAGTAGGCTGCTACAATACTATAATTCTATCATGACAGAAATAGCCTTACACCTTAATTCTTTTAGGGCTGTATTTTTTCGCCTTGGCTATTGTAAAGGCTGTTTATTAATAAAGATCCAGTTATCCTTAAAAAGAAAAAGAAAAAGAAATGGCCTTACAAAATTATAAAATGTCATGAGTAAATCGTCCTATCATATAGAAATTTCTTCAATGCACGATCCATTAAGATTATCCTGCTTTGATTGTTCAAGAAAGTTTATTATGAGTTGCATCAACTTCATTTCACATCTACTCTTTTCTGTTTTCAGATGAACATAAACTTGATTCCCAGTAATTTCTTTCTTGCTTTTTTATTTTTTATTTTTTGGAGCAAATAACTGAGCTTATTATTATCTAAGAAAAGGATAGAGACAAAAAATGCAAGAGAAAGCTCTCGGAACTACAACGAAAACAGAAAAAAAAGAAAGAAAAAAAACAGAAGGATAGCGAAACCAGGTTGAACGAAGTGTTTATCTCAGCTGCTTCACTAATTCAATTCCCACAGATTAACCCATTCGTTTCCAATCTCTGACACTGATAAAGTCACAAAACAACAATGAGCTGATGTCTATTGGACGGCGACCCTTTCATCTTGTCCAACAGAGCTTGTAACAATATTTGCTGGCCCTTGAAAATTCTGGCATTCCTCTCTTTCCAAATCTCCCAACAAATAGCAAAAAGAACCAGGCCCTAGAGAACATTTCCTTTCCCAGAGATTGGATTGCTGGTCCAACTGAGGAAATGTCTCCCCAGTGAAGATTGGGGAGACCGGGCAACATTGAATTTGGCTAGGAAGAAGTTCCAAGCTTGCATAGCATAGGTTTTTTGTTTTTTCATGGGGCATCTGTTTTCATGCATGGGACTGAAAAGCTTCTTACTCTGCGTATTTAGAGGGGTTGTTTTGTTCGGAGTCTTGTGGGAATGTTCACTGCATGGGCTGACTAATAATATTGGGTATCATGATCCCTCTTTGCAATGGGTGTATACATGCATAATAAATACTTCTAAATATTTCCTGTATCCATTTTCAATTTGTTGTGAATAGTGGAACTTTCCCTTGTCCGTTCTGATTTCCTTTCTAGTGGTATTAGTGCTTAGTTTGGTTATATTTTGCCTGCATTATCTTGGGTCAACAATTGTCATTAGTTCTGAGTACTTGTATATATATTTTTCTCAATCAGATATACAAAAGCTTTGGAGGTCATAAAAAAGCTTCACAAGGATCAGGCTCAGGAGATAAAGACATATAAGCTGAAGTTGGAGAATCTTCAAACTTTGAAAGATGCAGCATATAAGGTTTTCTACCACCATATCTGACCTTATGAACATAATTAACCCTAAGTCACACTACTTCACGTGAATATTTTCCCCAATCCTTTAATCTGTGTGTATCTTGTTGCCGGGTTTCTAAGACGAGTGTTGGGCGATCTGCACTATGGGGGGCTTTGTTTTTTTTTTTTTTTTTGAGTTGTGTGTCATTAGTTCTGAGTACTTGTTTTCCCCATACCTCCTTACATTTATAAATTAAATGAATAGACTTTAAATATACTTGCATTAGTTCAGTCAGACAGTGCATAAATTAGGACCCCATACAAAGGAAACCTATTATGTGCAGTTGTTTTTTGTAATGTTTTGGTTTTTAAGTGTGTATTGATGTCTTTTTTTAATAATCCCCGAATCTTCATTGAAATTTTTTGACCAATTTCTCAACGTTTCCTCATGTTTCCCAACAACAGTGATACATTATGCGATACAACCAATATATCCCATGTGCTAATCGGTATGTATCCATATCCCAAGAGTGCGATACATTATGTGATAACGATACGGAAAACATTGGCTTGAATAACCTTCCATAGCATGATTTTACATGGGGGGATTTGGAAATGACGAATCATGCTTTATTGGGATAATGGTTGTGGAGATTTGGGGTCAAAGTAGAATCTTTGTGGAGCAAGGTTATCGCAAGTATGGATGCCAAGATGGAGGGTGGTGGGTTAGGAATTCATCTTTATACTTGGCGTCATGCATATGGAAGTCAAACTTGAGCTTGAAGGGCAAGTTTATGAGGCGGACATGCCATGCTATTGGCAATGGGGGAGAAGATCCGGTTTTGGGAGGATGTGGTTGGGGGAGGAGTTGCTCTAGGTCACGTGTGAATTTTTTGCAGGAAAGAAAAGTCCTCATTTCCCGGTGTTTCTCCATCATTGGTGGCATTCTCACTTGGGCTCCTCCATGTTGTAGGAATGTGCTTGACAAGGAAATAGAGGATTTTGTGAAGCTATATGGGCTCCTTCAAAATTGTATCCCAATGCTGGGGGAGAGGCATGGAATGGTGTGGAAGGCGGATGAGTCGGGGTGCTCCTTGGTTCAATCCTTCTACAAGATGCTTAGGACTTCGGCAATGGGAGAGAGTTGAGTCTTTAGGCCGTATGTTTGCTCGTTCGGGGCTCCCTCAAAGGTAGCAAAGTAGCCTTCCGTTGGCTAGTTGGGAGAAAGAGGGTGTTGATGATCGACAACCTCTAGAAAAGGTCTTTGGTAATTCCCAGTGCATGCACGATGTGTTTGGCAGATGTAGAATCAATTGACCACCTCTTCTTACATTGGCCTTTTGCTCAGGGAACTTAGAGAAACTTCTTTTGTCTTTTTAGCATTTCTTGGGTAATGCTAACTTCAATTGGGGAATTCCTCTTGGTGTGGCACATATTCTAGCTTAGGAAGGATAAAGAGGTGTGTTGGAGATTGGCTTTGTTGGTAGGTCTGGGGCCATGTGGGGAGAAAGGAATGGTAGATGTTTGTGGAATTCAAGGTTATTGATGAAAGAGGTGGCTAACAAGGCAAAGATTCTTGTAGTTGAGTGGGCATCTTCTATGAATTCGTTGGAGGGTTTTAATTTCTTTTCTTCTCGGGATGTAATATTCTTTTGTAGCTTCTTCCTTTTTTGTTTTTTTGGTGCTATCTCAGCGCTCTTTTGATTAAATTGCCATTACCTTTCAAAAAAAGGAAAAAAGAAGTAAAAAAAAAAAAATCAATTTCCAACACCCGGAATGTGGTAGCTTCCATCTCAGTTTTTTAATCTTCTTACGTCCCTTTCTCGCAATTAATTTCGAATCCTCTAGTAAATCCGATGCTAGATCCCCTTGGTATTCTTGCCTAATGCGAGCTGATTTGATGATGTAACCTTTAATGCCTAATATAAGCATATTCCAATGAGCCACAACATTATAAAAAATTCAAATATTCCTCTCCTTCTTACGTCCCCAAAAGATAGCAAAATGGAAGCATCCCTTGAGAACTTTGGCCACGTCTGGATGACATTGGCCCAACTTCTCTTGCATCACCATTGAAATCTAGAACAAATCAAAGAAGCAACTCCAAAATTTCCATGTGATTTCTCCGTGGGTGAAAAGATAATCCAGTGATTTGCCACTCACATATAAAACAAATGTTAGGAAGTCCGTTCTGTTACGCAAGCGTTGCTACCTGTCATGTGGGGAAACTGCTGAAACATCTATGGAATATGGTAATAGAATGTGGTGCTTGTTTGGATGGAAGCGTTGGTACCTGTCATGTGGGGAAAATATCATTCTCATCAAATAAAGTCATCAAAATGCCGATGTACTATATTTCTCTTCTCCAATGCCATTCAAGCACGGTTCAAAGGTTGGAAAGAATTCAGTGGTAGGGTAGGGAAGGGAAGCACAAATTTCATTTGGTTAAGTGGGGGGAGGTTTGTTAGCCAAGGGTTCTTGGAATTAATCTCTAAAATCTATGAACATAGCTTTAATTGGTAGGTTGTTTTGGAGATGTGGGGTTGAAAACACATTTGGAAGCAAGTTGTTGACGTATAAATACGTATGGATGCCATCTGAGTCATAATGTGAGAGGTGCTTCTCGATGATGTTTGGGTGGCACCTGGGTTGCAATCTTGGTGTGTTGATGTGGTGGTGTGGAGTTGATACCAACGGAGATGGTGCCCTCAAAATTGTTGACTAGGCCTTTTGTTCGCATGAGTAATCAGTTATTATGTGATATTCTCACCAAGGCATCTAGTCTTTCTCATCTTCCTTGGTTATTTGGGCAAGCTCTGCATGTGTGATATCTATGCTCCAGCATGAGGGGGAGTGTAGAGAATACAATAGTTATAGTATTTCATTTAATTTTATTGCATATAATTGCGGTAAACCATTCTAAGGGCATCTTTATCATTTTCTTAGTGTCATTCCTAAGACTGTTGACGATCTTCTATGTGGCTGGCATGTTTATTTGGGAGGAGTGGTTGGTAAAAGGAAGTGGAGAATCCTTTTCCTGGCTGTCCTTGATGGGGACATCATGCGCACACGTGCACGCATGCCACCCCCCTACGCACGTACGTACGAAGGAGGGCCCCACCGTCGATCTGGCTCGATGACGACGTCCAAGGAGGGCCTCCTAGTTAGAAGACGAAGTTTTGATTCAAAAGAGTTGGCTGATAGTCAAGAAAAGCCCATCATGGGATCTCATGATCATGACCTACTAGTCGGATTAAGTTCATACTTTAGGTTTTGCTTATTTATATTAATTAGAACATCATGAACGCTTTAGATTTCTTTGATTGGTTTTTATTTTAGTTTACTTCATCGCCAAGTAATAGGTTGCACACATTGCACGAGTTTTGGGGTATAGGGTTTTTCTTATAAATAGGTACCCCTTGTAGTTCTTTTGATTCATTGAATTTTAATAAAAATTCCTGCAAGTTTTTTCTACTTTCTGAGTTTCTGAGTTGTGGAAAAATTCAAGTGGGTGCGAAACCCTCCCTTTTAGAAGGGCTAACTACCATGGTGCGAAGCCACATCTATCCCCATCCTCCTCTACCTTCATTCATCCATATCTCTCACCTTCTACAACCATCTTTGCTTTAAATTCATCAGTTTTTGCAACAGATCTTCTCCCTACAGCCAGTTTCCACAATCTAGCGCTGCAGGAGGGCTGAAACTCCGGCGGAGCACCACGCCCAGGCCATTCGTCGGATCGACGTGAGATTTTGGGGTTTTGAAGCCCAGGTTTGGCCGACCGGACCCAAGAGAGCCCTTTTTGGGTTTGTGGGCCCCACACACGGGCGGCCAACCATCAGCGCACGTGCGTCAGGCCCCTCCCCTTGCTGTCCACGCACGCGAGTTGGTTCCAGGTTCTTTTCTCCTCTCTTTCACTCCTCTCTCATCTGAATTCCCTAACCCTAACCCTAGATTGTTCTAAATCCCCAATTTCTACCCCCTCTCACCCTAGTGTTCCTTGATTTGAAATTGGTGAATTCCTTGGATCAGGGATTGATTGTCATGCATGTGTGGATGATTTCTATTTCCCTTTGAGTATTGTTTGGTTTATAATTTTTATTGATCCAGCCTTAAAATGTGTAGGCCTGGACCTGCATGGATTCCCCTTAATTAAATGTTTGGACTTTCATGTGGGATATGAAATCTGTGTAATTGTTTTTGAACTAACGTGATCTTAAGCCTGAAATCTTGCACATCATATTTGAATTTCATGTCCCACATTAAATTTGGTACCAGAGACTAGGGTTCTTATAGGGGAATACATTACTTGTTTAAAGGTTAGTTTGTTGAGTCCTTCATGCATCCAGTCCATCACATGTAGCTTTTAGGAGTCCGTAGTCTCTTATTTTGTTAACTATATTGCTGGATTTTAGTAACACTGCATGGTTCCCTCATATAGAGTCTCATAGGATCATTTAGTCCTATTTAGTTATATATAGTCGTCCTAGAAAGTCCTTGGGTGGAGTTAGCAAGTGTATGCCCACACGTACGAGTCGCGGTTTCGGTTTGCACCCTACGCTAAACATGGAGCAACTGCAAGAAACGGTGGCCAAGTTAACCTAGCAGGTTGATTCCCTGAGTAAGCGCTTGGAACAACGCATAGATCAGCGCCTTAACCAAATAGAGGTCTCTCTCGGGACAAACCTTACCATTAAGGAAGATGTCCAATCTTAGGCAGTTGGTCAGGAGGTTGGATCAAGGAATGGGGGCGGCCAAGGAGTTGGTAATGGGTGCGCACCTGAGCACCCACCTCGTGAAGGACATTATGATCAATATGATCCAGATGCACAACTCCTCAAGGGAGTTAGAGTAGATGCCCCTACATTTGATGACCACTTGAACCCTAAAGCCTTTCTAGGTTGGTTGACGGATATGGACCATTATTTTGAGTGGTATGACATGTCGGATGCTCGACGAGTCTGATTCACCAAGATGAAGCTTGTGGGCCAAGCAAAGAGGTTTTGGGCGACGGTTGAGCGAAAGAAAGAAAGAGCGAGGGAACTCCCAATAGTCTATTGGGGAGAAATGAAAGAAACACTTGAAGAGAAGCACCTCCCTTTTTCTTATCGCTTACGGTTGATTGAGGAGTGACAGTCTCTTTGACAGGGTTCCATGAGTGTTGCGGACTATATAGAGAAATTCGAGGAGTACTCGACCCACTGTGAAGTTGATGAGGACCCCGTACTCACCCTTGCTCGTTTTAAAATGGGTCTCCGTCTAGACATTAGGAGAGAATTGCTCACCAAAGACATAGACACTATTGAACAATTGTACCAAGTAGTGTTGGACGTCGAGCAATACCTTAAAGTATCTGTGGGAAGGCGGTTTGACTTTCGCGAGTCTGGTGCGAAGGCTAACCCCTCTGGGGCTAAACCTAACACGAGATTCCAAAACAAACCTTCCAATAATGTTTAGCCTAGACCCAAGGACGATAAGGGTAAAGAGATTGCCGGGTCTAGTTCATGTGGCAGTGGGGTCACTAGGTGTTTCAGGTGTCAGGGGTTTGGTCATTTTGCTCACCAGTGCAGCACGAGAGAGGGCACCAAAATATTCTTCATTGATGGGCAAGTAGAAGTAGTGCCCCCAGAGAGTGACGGCGAAGAGGAAGAATATGAGCCGTAGAGACCCCTAGTGATGAGGAAGAGGGAGCGCAAGAGTCTGCGACCATCGCAATTGTGTGTCGCGCTTTAGCTCAAGCCAAGAGCACTGATGATTGGTGCCGCAACACGATCTTCTATACTTATGCAAAATGTGGGGAAACGAGTTGCAAGTTGATCGTGAATAGTGGTAGTTGTGCCAATGTGGCATCGACTAGCACTGTGAGCCATTTGTGCTTAAAGCTGGAAGCCCATCTAGAGTCTCTAGGGTTGACAAAACTTTCATTCCAGTCTCGCATCGATGTCTTATTCTTATTTAGTTTGGATCATATAAAGATACATTGTGGTGCGATGTTGTTCCCATGGATGTTGGCCATATCATTTTGGGCAGACCATGGCTCTATGACAGAGATGTCACCATATTTGGTCGTTCAAATGTGTGTACATTCTAGTTTGAGGGCAAGAAGGTCAAGTTAAATCCTATGCCACCCAAGAATACGACTGGAAAGGAGTCCACCACACAGAGTAGTGTGACTGACTCAAAAGAATTAAAGGAGTCGAAGTCCAAGTCCAAACTGCTCCATATTCTGAATGGCAAAGACTTTGAGCGAGAAATGGAGTTGGACTCGATGGTATACGCCCTTGTGACTAGGGAGAGTGTACCAGAGACTAGCGTAGAGTTACCCACCGAGGCCATTCAGGTAGTGCATGAGTTTCGTGATGTCTTCCCTGATGATCTACCGAATGAGCTTCCCCCTATGAGGGATATACAACATGCCATTGATTTAATCCCTGGGCAACTCTACCAAACCTCCTGCATTACAAAATGAACCCAAAGGAGCACGATGAGTTGAAGAGGCAAATTGACGAGCTCCTAGAGAAAGGTTTCATTTGAGAGAGTATAAGCTCGTGTGTCGTGCCCGCCCTTCTTACACCTAAGAAGGATGGCACATGGAGGATGTGTGTTGATAGTAGAGCCATCAATAAAATCACAGTCAAGTATCGGTTTCCCATACCGCGTCTTGATGACATGTTGGATATGATGGCAAATGCTATTATCTTCTAAAAAATTGACCTTAAAAGTGGTTATCACCAAATCTGTGTACGCCCTGGTGATGAGTGGAAGACGGCGTTCAAAACAAAGGATGGGCTATACGAGTGACTAGTTATGCCTTTTGGGTTAACTAACGCCCCAAACACTTTCATGCGTGTAATGACCCAAGTGTTGAGGCCCTTCATGGGAAAGTTCTTGGTCATATACTTTGATGATATCTTGATTTATAGCATGACCAATGAGCAACACCTCGACCATTTGAGGTAGGTTTGTGGGATCCTTAGGGTCGAGAAGTTGTACGCCAACCTAAAGAAGTGCAAGTTTTTGTCTAGTAGTGTGATCTTCTTAGGTTTTATTGTGTCAGCTGAGTGCGCATCGGCGGATCCCGAGAAGGTCAAGGCCATTGTCAATTGGCCTGAACCTCGCAATATTCATGAGGTGAGCGACTTTCACGGCTTAACCATCTTTTATATGCGGTTCATTCGAGGTGTCAGTTCCATTATGGCTCCCATCACGGATTGCATTAAAAAAAGGAGAGTTTCAATGGACAAAGGCAGCCTCGAAGGCCTTCAAGGAGATAAAGGTCAAGATGATCGAAGCTTCAGTCACGCGACTTCCAGATTTTTCAAAAGCTTTTGAAGTCGCATGTGACGCGTTAGGAGTTGACATAGGAGGAGTACTTAGCCAGGAAGGGCACCTTGTCGCCTTTTTTAGTGAGAAACTGAATGAGGCGAAACAAAGATATTCCACCAATGACATGGAATTTTACGCGGTAGTGCAATCAATACGCCATTGGCGACATTACCTGTTACCGCAAGAATTCGTCTTGTTCTCAGATCACGAGGCCTTGAGATACTTGAACTCTCAGAAGAAATTAAGCCCCAGGCGCACCAAGTGGATTCAATTCCTTCAAGAGTACACTTTTGTGCTTAAGCACAAGGCCGGTATAGAGAATAAGCCTACCGACGCGTTGAGTCGTCGTGTCGCATTACTCAACTCCATGAGCGTTGAAGTAACGGGCCTTGAGGGTATCAAAGAAGAGTATTCTGAGTGTCCAGATTTTGGGGTTGTGTATGCGTCTTTATTAGAGAGTCCATCAGGAGCAAACAATGAATATTTGATTTTGGACAGATATTTGTTAGGAGTGACCGCTTGTGCATACCACGCACCTCCTTTCGTGATTTTCTTGTTTGGGAGTTACATTCAGGAGGGGTCGTGGGTCATTTCGGTCGAGACAAGACTATTGCCCTAGTGGAGGATAGGTTTCATTGGCTAAGCCTCAAGCGAGATGTGGCCAAAATTATAGGGCAATGTTGTATTTGTCAACTGGCAAAGCAAAAGAAGCAAAATATAGGATTATATACTCCTTTGCCAGTTCCATTCATCCCTTGGCAAGACATCAGTATGGACTTCGTATTTGGACTTCCCAAGACTATCCGTAAACATGATTCCATATTTGTTGTCGTGGACCGTTTCTCTAAGATGACCCACTTCATTCTTTGTTCTAAGACCTCCGACGCATCTCATGTTACCAAGTTGTTCTTTAGTGAGGTCGTCAAACTGCATGGGTTATCAAAAACCATAGTGTCTGACCGCGACGTGCGATTCATGAGTTACTTTTGGAAGACACTATGACACATGATGAATACTAGGCTCCAATTTTCTTCTGCCTACCATCCTCAGACCGATGGTTAGACTGAGGTGGTTAATTGGAGCCTAGGGAGTTTACTTCGACGTTTTGTAGGGGAGCATACCAGGACATGGGACACCGTACTACCCATTGCCAAGTTTGCATTCAATAGGTCTGTCAATAGGTCTGCAGGTCTAAGTCCTTTTGAAGTCGTTACTGGTTACAAGCCTAGGAAGCCCATTGATCTTGTCCTCATGTCATTGTCACATAGGCCATCAGAGTTTGCAGAGTGTTTTGCGCATCACATACATTCATTGCATCAAGAAATCAGGCGAAAGATCACTACTAGTAATGAACGTTACAAATTTTCTGCAGACCAACATAGATGTTTCAAAGAATTTAATATTGGGGACTCTGTGATAGTCCGCATCAGGCCCGAGCGGTACTCTCCAGGGGCCGTTCGTAAGTTACACGCGCGTAGCGCTGGACTCTTCAAAATTATAAAACGAAACGGTCTCAATGCGTATGGGGTAGATCTTCCACCTTCCATGGGGATTAGTTCCACATTCAACGTGGAGGATCTAGTGACTTTTTAGGGGACCACTGATCTTTGTCTGGCCCTTCGCCCCACCCATCCTGATTCCTCAGATTTATCGCTTGATCCATGACCTCTTCCTGACCTTTCTTCCTAGCCTTTATCTCCCATACCTACCCTTCGCACACCTAGAGAGGAAATAGAGGATATCTTGGACTATTAGATAGTTTCAACGTCGGACAACTGGTTTCAGAAGTACTTGGTAAAATGGAAATCACGCCCAGCTTTCGACAGCACGTGGCTCACTGAGGAGGAGCTTTAGAGACTTGATCCTGACATCTTGGAGCGGTTCAGGAGTTTTATTTCGCCAGTGGCGAAATCTTCGCAGCCGGGGAGAGTTGATGGGGACATCATTCGCACACGATCACGTATGTTACCCCCCGTATGCACGTACGTACGAAGGAGGGTCCCACCGTCGATCTGACTCGATGACGATGTCCAGGGAGGGCCTCCTAATTAGAAGACGAAGTTTTGATTCAAAAGTGTGGGCCGATAGTCAAGAAAAGCCCATCATGGGATCTCATGATCATGGCCCACTAGTCGGATTAAGTTCATACTTTAGGCTTTGCTTATTTATATTATTTAGAACATCATGAACACTTTAGATTTCTTTGATTGGTTTTTATTTTAGTTTACTTCATCGTCAAGTAATAGGTTGCACACATTGCGCGAGTTTTGGGGTATAGGGTTTTCCCTATAAATAGGCACCCCTTGTAGTTCTTTTGATTCATTGAAGTTTAATAAAAATTCCTGCAAGTTTTTTTTTCTACTCTCTGAGTTTCTGAGTTGTGGAAAAATTCAAGTGGGTGCGAAACCCTCCCTTTTAGAAGGGCTAACTACCGTGGTGCGAAGCCACATCTATCCCCATCTGCCTCTACCTTCATCCATCCATATCTCTCATCTTCTACAACCATCTTTGCTTCAAATTCATCAATTTTTGCAGCAGATCTTTTCTCTGCAGCCAGTTTCCAGAATCTGGCCCTGCAGGAGGGCTGAAACTTCGGCGGAGCACCACGCCCAGGCCGTTCGTCGGATCGACGTGAGATTTTGGGGTTTTGAAGCTTAGGTCTGGCCGACCAGACCCAAGAGAGCCCTTTTTGGGTTCGTGGGCCCCATGCACGTGCGGCCAACCATCAGCACACGTGCGTCAAGCCCCTCCCCTTGCTGTCCACGCACGCGAGTTAATTCCAGGTTCTTCTATCCGCTCTTTCACTCTCTCATCTGATTTCCCTAACCCTAACCCTGGATTGTTCTAAATCCCCAATTTCTACCCCCTCTCTCACCTTAGGGTTCCTTGATTTGAAATTGGTGAATTCCTTGGATTAAGGATTGATTATCATGCATGTGTGGATGATTTCTATTTCCCTTTGAGTATTGTTTGGTTTATAATTTTTATTGATCCAGTCCTAACATGTGTAGGCCTGGACCCGCATGGATTCCCCTTAATTGAATGTTTGGACTTTCATGTGGGATATGAAATCTGTGTAATTGTTTCTAAACTAACGTGATCTTAAGCCTGAAATCTCGTACATCATATTTGAATTTCATGTCCTGCATTAGTCTTGTGGGCGGTTTGGGCTGAAAGGAACAATAAAAATTTCTAGTGTTTCCTCGGCAAGGGTGTTTTCTTGAGTTCTAGTCCTTTTCAGGGACTGGGCTCCTTGGGGTCTTATTGCGCTTTCTTGGGGTAGCGCTTCCATACCCACTCTCTTTGCGCTTCCACCCTCCTTGAGTTCTAGTCCTCTTCCATACCCATTCTCTTTTTGCCTACATCCATCATGTATTTGAACATGAGCAAATTTTCTCTCCCTGCTGGGGGTTCGTTGACCAAAGACTTGTCTCAGTTTAGGGCACCAAATTTGTCGAGAGCAGTGGGGAGGGTGGAAGAAACTGTCTGCTAAGGTATCACTGATGCAGTCGGGTATGGATCTTGATTGGGATCTGGGAAAGATGTTTTGTGTGACGAAAGATCTCTTGATCAAATGTTTCCTTACATATTGTAGGTAGTGCCAGATGAAAAGGTAAGACACCCCAACATTTCGAGCTTGTGGTTCACAAGGTGGTGTGGAAACCTATCTTCCACAGGAACCTTAATGACATGGAAATCGAGGAATTAATCTCTCTAATGAAGAGGCTTAACCTGCACTTCAGGGAGTGGAAGTGCGGGTTTGATAAGCATGGTATGGTTTTTGGCCATACCCTTGTACTTTGTGATGCCCTGATCACTCACATCTGGTGTTATCTGGCCCCCTTAGGGTGGTTGCATTTGATTGGCCTGTGGGAAAGTATAAAGTACTCACAATCAATAATCTGCAGAGGAGAAATATGCCCATTACAAATATATGTATTGCCTGCTTTCACAATGAAGAAACTGTAATTCCTGCGTTGCGGTTATCGCTGGGAGTAGATTCTTTTCCTTAGTTGGGATAGACTGGGTGATTGCAGGAACGATTCAGGCATTCTTTCAGGCATGTCATTGGCTTAGGAAGCATGGGGTAGAAAAGGAGAATATCTCTTTGGTGTTGGGTACTCCTCCCAGGCCTGTGGTCAATACGGAAGGAGAGAAATAATAGGACTTTTTGCAATGTAGAAGAAGCGGCTGACTTGTCTATTCAAAAAGCTAGAGGGAGAATGCTTAGTTGGGCAGGGATCTCCCATATTTTCAATGTTTGCTCAGGATCAAATCCAGGAAGTTTGGGGAAGTTGATTTGTAGGCTTCCGAGGGCGACAATCTCTCATCGTCCTTCTTCTTTTGTTGTATCTGTTCTTTTCTTTTAATAATATAAATAATGCTCAATTTTGTGGCTGTCGTTCACTCTTATTTGTAAACATAAAAATATGCATTTTCCATTTTTTTTCTCTATCTATATGATATTTCTTTTCATTTTTTTCCCCTTGCTTGTTTGTTTGTTTGTTTTTTTTTTTCCATATGAATTCACACCAGGTTCTGCCCAGACAGGCAGTCTGTCACCAATATGTCCAATTCACACTAATTTGTATATCTTTTGGGGCAACTGATGTGGCTTGCTATACTGATATTCTAAACCTTGGATATACCTTCTTTGATCTTTTTGTTCCTGTCTGCAATTATTCATTTCATAGACATGTGCATGTTGGCTGCACCTCAGCTATGCAGTAAGCGATCCATGTTGCTGCAATTTCTTTGGTTGGTATAAATCTTCATGGTTGTTCCTGTTAGCTTCTAGAAATGGAACACATAATACACATTTTTGTAATATCAACGTAGCTATCTTTAAAGAATACTTTTTCACTTGTTCCGGATTGTCTTTTCTTACAGCTCCGTGAAAGCATTACTCAGGATCAAGAGAAAACTGAGTCTCTAAAAGCTCAGATACAGGAGCTGGAAGGAAACATTCAAAGTGTGGAGAATAAGATCCGGCATGCAGAAACAACTCTAAAGGATTTGCGGAAACTACAGGACCAGATATCGACCAACAATACTGCAAGGAGCACTTTATTTAAACTTCAGCAGACACAGTATGCTGCTCTTGCTGAGGAAAATGAAGGTTGGTCAAACTATGGCTTGAAATGCATGCCATTTGTTTTCACATGTATTTTCATGGTTTCTGCTGTAACTTCGTAGTGCTTACCTTGTCCAGGCCCAGGTTTGGTCCACCTCAGTAGCTAAGGTCTCGGCCCTTGCTTGCCTAGCCTGGTAGCTAAGGACTGGCCCGACTGTGCTTAAATTAGTTGGTCCAGCCTGGGTGTTATATGGACACATGCCTGGGCCCAGCCCAAGTAATTATTGTGCCTGAAGACTCAGGTCCGACCTGTGGACCTATAGACTCAGTCCAAGGTCAACTCAAAGCTGGGCTGGCCTGGGGTAGCCAAGTCCACTTGCAATCATATCTGTGGTTGGGTGAAAGCCTGGATGCGAGCCTGCTGCATATGTGTGTGCATATACTTGCAGCAGCCAGTGTAACCCTGGGCTGGCCTAGGCCACTCGCAATCATATCTACGGTTGGGGAAAAGTGCCTGCTGTGTGCATGTGTGTACACATGCAGTGTAAACCTTGGCTGGCCCAGTCCACCTGCAATTACATCTGTGGTTGGGGGGAAAGTTTGGATGTGTCTGCTGCATGCATGTGTGCATACAGTAGTGTATTATGTGTCTGTCCTTCCACTCCACATGGTCACTTTTTCTGACTTCTTTGGTCATTATTCTCACTATTCTTTCATTCAGACACCGATGAGGAGTTAAAGGAATGGCAAACCAAATTTGAAGAAAGGATTGCACTGTTAGAATCTAAAATTGGCAAGCTGGAGAGGGAGATGAATGATACAGAGACAAAGACTTCGTTTCTTAGGCAGACAATTAATGAATCTGTCCGGGAGATCGGCAAGCTACAGGCTGAAGCTGATGTAATATGAACATGTTTATACACATTGTCTTTCCAATTTTTACTCATTTGGCAGAAAGAACTCATGGTTTTTTTTTTTTTTCCTTTCTATAACTCAGGCTCATATGTCCTTGAGGGTTGAGCGGGATTCAACCATCCAAAGACTTTTTACAAAGCATAATTTGGGGTCTCTTCCAAGTATCCCTTTCAGCAATGAAGTGGCTGTTAACCTTACTAACCGAGTAAAAACAAGGTTAATGGATCTTGAGAAAGATTTGCAGGATAAAAAGGTGGAATGCAATCTCTAGTAAATACCATGTGTACTCATGTTGTGTTCATTTGGAGATTCACGGCTGATGAATTTACATAAAAGCTTTGCCCATGTGTGCTGTGCTGCATTTGACAAGTTTATAATTCCAGAAATCAAATGAATTGGAACTCAAGGCTTTATGGGATCGCTATGTGGCAGCAAATGGTAAATGCAGTGAGATTGAAGGTCAGAAGCAGGCTAAGATAGAGACAAAGGTCTGTCTAATTACAGATAATTGTCATTTGTAAATGCATTCTCTTGCCAATATCAGTTCCTATATGTTTTGCGCAAGATTTTGTCACTTGTGATTGCATTTCAGATCGGTGTTTCTAAGCGAATGAAAGAGAAAGAGAACGAGCGGGATCTAGCAGAACTTGAACTATCGAACCTTAACCTGACACACATAGATGAACGGGAAAAGAACCTGGTGATTACCTGCTTTGTAATATTGCATAAGTTGGCCAATCTTATTTTCTCACAAAGTACAATTAAATACATCCACCTTTCTGAACTTTTTTGTAGCAAATGGAAGTTGAGAGGAAAACCGTCCAACTTGGGGAAAGAGATTTTGAAGCAAACATAGCTCAGAAGCGGACTGACATGTTTAGCTTGGATCAAAAAATTAAAGCTCTTTACCGAGAGAAAGATGTCATGGCTAGTGATTCTGAGGATAGAGTGAAACTGGATCTGAAGAAGGAGGAACTGGAAAGCTACAAGAGAAAACATAAAAAGATGCAAGTCATTTTGCCGATTGTTTTTTCTGCCATACATGAGAATGACTTGATATTTAGAAGTTCGTATCTTTGGTTTTGATTTTGCAGAATGGATGAATCCAAGGATAAAATCAGAGGTGTTCTGAAAGGAAGGCTTCCTTCTGACAAGGATATGAAGAAGGAGATGACTCATGCCGTAGGGTTGTGCCAGATCTTTCTTCTAATCTCTCTCTCTCTCTCTCTCTCTCTCTCTCTCTCTCTCTCTCTGTCTCTGTGTTTTTTTTTTCCCTTAAAATAATATTATGTTCATTTCAAGCAGTACCTGAAATAAATAACATATGATTGTGAGGGTGGAAAAGCAAAGCTCATATCCCTGTCATCTGGGTTCCTTTTTCTTTTTTTGTACCACCCAAATGATTGGTTTCATAACAGAGCCACCTGATTGATGAATTCAACCAAAAGTCTATCTGGGGGTACTCGCAAAAGTGCTACTTAAGGGAGTAATCGTAATATGCTGCTCCAGATGACACAGTCGTAATTTTATGACTTAGAATGACAGTGTCATACTTTCATTCTATTCATTTGCTTTAGCCTTTCAGAAGTTCATCACTTTCTTCTTGGTTAAAAAGATTTCTTTTCAATGCTTTCATTCTTTTCATATCAACTCTGATACTTTTTTACAAAACGAGTCATGGGATGTTGAGCAGTCAAAAATATCCTCCCCAATAGTGCACAACAGAAGGCTTGTGAATTTAATTGTTAAAATACTCTCTATGACAATCAGAAATGCCTTCAATTTCTTGAAACAGAGAAACATATATATGGCCCTCGGAAATGCTATTTCTGAATCCTGCTCCAGAGATGTTCTTCGAAACTACCTTTGATGTTCATTCTACTGATATCTTTGTAATTTCACTCATCGTCTTTTCTTAATCAGTTCACTTTCCATGCAACTGTACGTGTAGTTGTTGGGATATGCATACGAAGAACGGTCCTTAGTAACCATAAAAAGATACTGGGCTGTTCCTTCTTTCTTCCTTTTGAGGATTGTTTCCTTTGGAATTTTCACGAAATAGTGATGTGAATGTCTAGTTCATTTGCACTGCACTGTGAGACATTCTGGGCTATTGCACGAAGTCATCTACCGATTTTAATCATCTATTACTTTCCTTTTTCTTGAGAAAAGGGAGAAATAACACTTCTTCAACTCAATTTTAATTACATGTCCTCTGAAATTGACGTGGGTGATGAGTAATTCCTGCATCTCATTCTCATTGTTGAGAAAGATTATCCTAGTAGATGTGGCTCTCTGCCATTTACAGATTCCACATCTGGTGTTACCGTTCACTGAATTACTTTCCAAGTTTTGTCTCCTTTAGCTTCAGATTTCCTTGATAAATCTCGCCCTAACCCACATAAAGGTCTCTAGTTGCTTCTCTATTCCTCCTCACAGGCCAGGGTCTTCAGTAAATCACGTTTATTTCTGCATGTAAATGTTGGTCAAGCTTACCAAGATCACTTTGTTCTTCCAATTCATTTCTTCATCCTATGTTATATCATCCTCACATTAGTGTTTAAAATGCAGGGCTCTTAGAAAAGAGTACGACGATTTGAACTCCAAATCTCTTGAAGCAGAAAAGGAGGTGAAATTGGTCGAGATGAAAATACAAGATGTAAAGAATAACCTGTCCAAGTATCAGAAAGATATGGATGGTGAGTATTCTGTCCCTTTCATGTTGTTCTGGAGTTTTGCTAGCCCATATGCACCCCTTTGACACACAACTTTACATGCAGCACATCTGCCAACCTGCAAGTGTCTAGGACATCTTATTGGTACTAACATGGTCCCATCTGTTGATATAACCACAAACAATAATCAGGTTAGCCACCACACATTCATTGGAATGTGGATTATTGGCAAGCTTTATTGGACTGTCCTTTCTTTATTTATAGGGGTGGACCCACCTGTTGGACTGGTCTGATTTTTGTGTATGGTCATCTACATAGGGGAGGCCATTTTGTGTGTCACTCAATGTCCTAGACACTTACCAGGTTGAATGTGTGCTTCATGTAAAGGTGTATATGGAGGGTGTTTTTGGAGCTAGCACACTTCCGTATATGATCAGTGTTCGAAGTATCGATATCGCTAGAAGTTGCACTGGCTGGGGATACGGAAACAATATTGATATCCGTCGATACTCGGAAATGTGGGGAAACATAGGGAAAATGGTGGAATTTTTCAGTGAAACTTCAGGAGATGCGAAAATACACATATTTGCATATTTAGGAATAAAAAAATTGCAAAAAAGAATGCATATGTAATAAGCTTCCATTTAATGGGGGCCTAAAAGCAAGTGTTGTCGTAAGAAATCAATCCAATAGCAACCAAAATGAGCTTAAATAATACAAATGCAGGTACCATACAATAACTAAAATATGTAAACGTAAATGAACGAAAAAACATACCTATTTAGCGATCCATCCAACCATCCAACCATATAATATATATACATCCATCCATCCATACACATGCACACATACAAACATGCATTTCATCATACAACCATGTATCCATAAAAAAATTGAAATGGTTTTTTTTTTTTTTTTTCAAATAACAGATTTTTGGCGTTATTAACTATATATCGCAAATACACTAGCGACAAGTGTGACACATGGAATTTACACAATATAAAATATTGGCGAAATTGATGCATTTGCGATGTAAGCAACACCTGGAATTTACAGTCGAAATTATTGGTGATATCGACACATTAACGATACTTGGCAATATATCGTCGATACTT
The DNA here is from genome assembly GCF_029962835.1 of Magnolia sinica. Classification (NCBI taxonomy): domain Eukaryota; kingdom Viridiplantae; phylum Streptophyta; class Magnoliopsida; order Magnoliales; family Magnoliaceae; genus Magnolia; species Magnolia sinica. Next base: position 15,543,531 of record NC_080575.1, on the reverse strand, counting down.
GAAGTTTTTGATACTACCAGTGTTATTGGTATTGCCGAGCTGGAGATACGGATAATATCAGGCATACTTTGAACAATGTATATGACAATGCCTAGTTACATGTCATATACTTAGCAATGGCTTACCTAGGGATGGATTTTGGATATTTCTTCTGAAGAACATGTAGTGAGACATTATCTATTTGTGACAGCGTTGGCTAACTACATCCTCTAGTCGATGAAAATCTGTGGGCAGAGTGGTTTCAATTTGTCCATTGAACCTTTCTGTTTGAATTTGGCATAAGTTGATAAGTGCTGATGGTTATTGATGCAGGACAATTAACCATTTGCTCTAAAAGCTCGAACTGTCTAGGCCCCACATCCCATGGGTTAGGACCTTGGCCAAACCCCCCCTCGTGGGCCCCACGTCAAATGGGTACCGCCTCACACGAGCCACTCGCCTCACACGGGTGGGGCCCGCCTCACTCGGGCCACCCACCTCGAGTGTGCCCCTGCATCCTACAGGCCACCCCACTCGAGTCCGGTGTGAAAATGCCCCTGCATTAATCACCCCCGGTGAGGAGTCTCGAACACGAGACCTCCCGCTTTGATACCACTTTGATGCAGGACAATTAACCATTTGCTCTAAAAGCTCGAACTGGTAGAGCATGACGAATTAATCCCTTTATCTCATAGCCCAGGCCCTACATCCCATGGGTTAGGGCCTTGGCCGAACCCCCCTCGTGGGCCCCACATCGCATGGGTACTGCCTCACACGGGTGGGGCCTGCCTCACTCGGGCCACCCACCTCGAGTGTGCCCCTGCATCCCGCAGGCCACCTCACTCAAGCCTGGTGTGAAAATGCCCTTGCATTAGTTATGCTCCTTCAACTAGTATTATGATGTTGATGCTATTGTTTCTGTAAATCTTTATTGTTTCATCAAAGATTGAGCAATGCAATTGGTTGTAATTTTAAGAACAGGTGGAAATTGGACCCAATATGGAACCTGATTGGAACTATAGTTATGATGTGCCCTGGTTTTTATTGTGCAGAAGCAACGATGATATCAAATTAGCTTTGTCCGTAGCATTCATTTCTCTATTGGCAATTTGGCTTCTTACTCATCCATGTTTCTGATTCTTGTGATTTCAGTCATGGGCTCTTTCCTTTTTGTTAAAAAAACTTGAACGACTTAATATGGTTGTAGAGGACTGCTAAGATTACTGTTGTTAATTGATATTGGGATGAGATACTTCGAATAACATGCTTCAGCTTCTTCTGTTTAAAGTTCAACACTAAGGGCACCTGGTTCACTTCTGTCGCCAATGAAGGTGCTTTCTCCTTTATTTTTCTTCTGTTGACATCCCATGGTTTAGGTATAGTAAAAAAAAAGCCATGATTTTGCAGGTTCGGTGAAACAACCATCTCTTTGGTCCTTCCTGGTGAAGGGCATCTTGGACCACTAGTTATGGAAAATTGGAAATTTTCTCAGTTCTTTGCATCCACTGGGCTGCATTTATTCCAAAGTATTGATGCATTTGGTATTGCATGTTTCGAACCATTTGTAGACTAGTTCATCAAAGAAATCATGCATATTATTTGGAGCTTATTTAAGAGCTACGTTAGTCACATTGTGTAAAGGATGTGATGTGGAGAAGTATTTAATGCTTGTAAATGGTCCCCTTTAATGATAAAAAAATGATTGCTTAATGAATAATTAGAGGTTCCTTTATGCTTGGGAGAGATTCTTTGGCCTGTGGAGTGATTCATCTGCTCTTAGATATGATGCTGAAGCAGATCAGTGCAATTCTAATCTACTTCAAGATTCTTTAGCTGTTTGGTTCCATTTTATCGTTGCATTAGGGTGTCTTGTGAGGTTGAAATTGAGGACAGGGAGCTGCAGTCAGTGCATTGCGTGTTGTTGAGCTTATGCCTTTTTTTTCTTTTTTAAATTTTTTAATTTTTAAATCTGTAAGTTTGGTGCTTGCACTCTGGCATAAAAATATTAGTGGTTGGGACGGGTTCTGATGGTTAGATGTAGTCTCTTTGTGTGTGTGTGTGTGTGTGTGTGTGTGTGTGTGTGTGCAGATGTAGACTGTCTCTCTCTCTCTCTCTATTCATGTATAGAGCTATAATAGAGGCAATAGGCCTGTTTCTGTCTCTGAGGAATTGGGTCGAATTGGGTAGATGCACGAAGGGTTCAACATAATCTGACTTTACACTAGTCATTCACTTAAGTAAACAATACTCTCAATTTGGCTTGATTCTATCTGGAGTGCTGATGAATAGTTTTATCTGATATTTGATTTAATTTTTTGTCCTTGCATTAGACGCTATCATAATTTTAGTTAAATCATGTTGTCTCCTCATTTTTTGTACTTTATGTCGTTCATAGTTCTGTCAATATCATCAGTTTTAGAAAATTATGTATTCTTGTGTGTGCACTTGTGCATGTGCATCTGTGTGTCTGTTTCTGCATCTGCATGTGGGTGTGCTTGTATATATTTTGCAAAAGCAATACCTTTCTAGTTTTAATTCACATCTGGAACTCCTTGACGCCTTTGGTACTGGTATTGGCATTAGCACCTTCAACAGTACCCTCTCCTGCTTCCGTTAAATATGGGATTGTCTTTGTATCTAGTACCGTGGCATGAAGCACCAACTGGCAACAGTGAACAATGAAATGGTCTAATGCATTCCTTGTGGTTATATTTAATAAAGACCAAATCTTCCATACTTTTTTTACCGGCAATTTGCCGTGGAGTTAATAGTCTATCTAATCCATTGGCTTCAGTTTTCTTCTCCGTCATGACTATCGTTTGATATATTGCAGCAAAAAGGAGATTTATTGACTCGAAACTCCAAGCGTTGGTTCAGTTGTCTTTTGATATTGACTCTTTCCCTCACGTTTTGGGTGAGGCTATGGAGAAAAGAGATGTACAAAAAAGGTTTCTCATGCCACGTGCATTTCATATTTATCATTGGATCCTCTTCAGTTTTTGCATTTGGATTTGCTAATACTTGCACTCATCTACCACACATCCAATGCAGCAAATACAACATTGCGGATGGCATGCGGCAAATGTTTGATCCTTTTGAAAGGGTTGCTCGAGCACATCATATCTGTCCCTGCTGTGAGCGTCCATTCTCTCCTGAAGAGGAGGATGAGTTTGTTAAAAAGGTATTTATTTTTTGTTTTCACCTCTTAGAAGGAGATGTGATGGTTTCATATGTTGAACAGATTCGTCTAAACCGGTGAAGCACTCATGTTGGACATCTTCGGATTCCTATACAATACTTCTGGCTTCCTTTCCCACTTTTATCTAAACACTACATAATTTCAGTTTGCGTTTAGTGTACTATACATTATGCCATTGTAGGAAACAAAGATATTGTGCTTATTTGAAATGATTGTATGAACACTGTGTGTACTAAAGAGCCAATGAACACATATCCCACAATCCAAAGATGGTTGGCACATATCCAACATTTATTTCAAAATGGAAATTGAATTTTGTGATACACTGACTCTCAGTATACACTCTGCACCGAACTCAACCTTTGCATTATCATGAACCATTAAAGCTCCTATTATAGAAGACACTAAAACCCAAGTATTATATAAACAAATGAACTAATGCCACAGCAATTTGAGGGTTGCCTTTTATTGTTATCTTTTCACTGGTTGAGATGTTTTTGTGCATTACAGCAAAGAGTGAAAAGTGCAAGTTCTGCAGAGCACATGAAGGTCTTAGCTGTGGATTCTTCAAATGCTGAGACACATTTCCAACAGTTGGACAAGCTTCGTATGGTTTATGAGGAATGTGTTAAACTTAAAAAGGAAATTATTCCTTTAGCCGAGAAAAATTTGAACGAACTGACAGAAGATTTGAATCAGAAGTCTCAGGCATTTGATGATGTACGTTTCCTTTCTGGCTTCATCATCTCCAGTCTTCCATGTGTACAATTGACTTATTTAACTGTTGGCTGTTTTCACCATAATTTTGAAGGTATTTGTAACTATGTACAGTTCTGATTTGGAAGTTGCTTTTCTGTTTATTACATGTTTGTTTTAAGCAGTGTTTTAAAAAGCGGTAGCGTGTTGCGTAGTGTTCAACCCTCTGTATCGTGTAGCATAAGCTACATGGTACTTCTATTTTTAATTTAAAAATAGAAAAAATATGATAAATAGTAAGAAAAAACAATTTTTTTTTTTAAAAAAAAAAAATGCCTAAAAGTTGATTAGTTTTTTCAAGCATAAGCATATTCAAACAAGTTATTAATCATCATTTATTATTAATGTCTAATACATAATGTCTAATTGAAACCACACACATAAACCAAATCGAATACATAAACCAAATCAAATTATTATCACATTAACGACTTTTTAAGCAAACTATAATTAATAACATCTAACTGAAATCACAAGTACAAAAAGAAATTAAAATCTCACAGGTTGAGAGTAATAAGTACAACATACAAAATATAATTACCTTAAAAAATGCAAAATATAATTACCATTTATTTAAAAAAGGCATAGCGTACACTGCATACTCTGTGCCCGCTACATATGCTATGCACGCTATGACGCAATGCATACGCTACAACCCCTGTAGCACACACTACAGGGATTTACGCTATTTGCAAAAAGCTACGTAGCGTCGTAGCTATGCTACAGGTGCCACCGCTATGCTATGGGCACTATTCAAAACACTGGTTTTATGCTTAAATTTGTCAATCGAAAACTCTCTATCATTTCTCGGGTTTTTACTTCTCAGTAAACTTAAGCAGATGTACTACATGCTGCACTAGATGGCTATCTGCTGAAGCAACTTTTTGTGGGACTCATATCTTAGTTAGTCATGATTACAGGTTTAAGTTACCATTTATACAATGTGCTTGCCTACAGCTTGTAGGTGTTTTAGCCCATGTTAAGGCTGAGAAGGATTCAGTGGAGGCCTTACTCCAACCAGTTGAAACCGCTGACAGACTTTTGCTTGAGATGCGGAATTTGAAAGAGCAAGTTGAGGATTTGGAGTATAAGCTTGATGCTCGTGGGCAAGGTGTCAAGTCCGTCGAGGAAATCCAGTCCCAGCTAAATGTGCTGCAGAACCAAAAGTACATCTTCTGTGCTTCTTATAGAGTTGACTTAAATGTTTGTCTTGTATTCCCTTATCTGGACAGAAATGGATCAACATAGAAACCTTAGTATTCCTATCCTTTGTAACTCTACTCTTTTGGCAGTAATTCAGGAGTCCAGACTCCAGAGAGCTACGTAGCTGAATCTGTTCCATTTTGCAGTCTGTTTCTGATATATCTGCTTGTTCCAATTCTTTTCTTGCCAACCAGGGATAGCTTGACCATGGAATTGGATACGCTAAGGGAAGACCAAAGCTACATGAATAATGATTTATCAAATATACAGATGCGGTGGCATACTCTGAGGGAGGAGAAATTGAAAGCATCTGCCATATTACATAAAGTCAGAAAGGCAGAAGAGGAGTTAGATCGTCTGGCAGAGGAAATAGCTCAAGCTGAACTAGATGAAAAGGTAGTGATTTGGTTCTTTGAGTTTTATCGTTTTCTCTCTGTTTTGTTTTATCTATGTGGAAGTTATTATGAGGTCGTGTTTTAGATGCTCATGGTGTAAATTGGTGGACGTTGGCCCTTGTTCTTTGTTGAAGGGTAGGTAGTTATTGGTCCATGCTTTCATGAGTGGAGGTTTTTTTTTTTTTGGTTGGGGGGGGGGGGGGGGGAAGGTGGATTCTTGTACTAACAAGAGAATGAAAGCAAGGATTCTTTTACTAACAAGAGAATGAAAGCAAGACATCAAAAGGAAAACTTCAACAAAAGAAAAAAGAAGAAAAAAAAAGAGTTTCTCCTCGGCAACAATCCTTAACTGCTGAAGTGCTGTGAGCCCAATCCATGGGTTTCTCCCACGCTGCGTTTCACGTTTCCTCCGTTTTAGATTCTGCATTGTGAAATACTATTGTTTCACTCGTCCCAAATCAACCATAACCCTCCAAGCATCGTGAGGCAACACAAAGCCTGCTTGTTTCTCCCCTTACCAACTCCCTCCCAAGCTTCAAAATAAGAAACTATAGATTCTGGCATGACCCATGAACTGATGGTTCATGGACTCAGCCTCCTTAAGACATAAGGGCAGCTGTTAGTTATCGCCATCCATGTTTTACTCAGGTGTTATGGTTAGGTCATTGTCCTTCCCACTGTCCATGCAAAAGCCATCACCTTTTAGGGTCCTTGATAGGGCCACACATGAGCTATGGGGGCCTTCATCTACCCGAAATTCCTTCCCTGACAACAAAGTCATAGAACAACCTCATTGAAAAAGAGTTGTGGTGGCCTTCATCTGTCGTGGCTTTGTGTAGAGAGATTTTTGTAGTCATGCTGTAAGATTTGTCCATTTTTTCTTATTCTGTTTGTAGTCATGTGGGTACCATAATGGTCTCTTTTTATTAGCATCATTAGTGTGCTTGTCTATTAACAATACACAACTTTTTCCTGTTTCTCTCTCTTCCTCTCGTCCGTCTCGCATTCTTCTCTCCCTTCTCCTAGATCTTTTTTGTTTTAGCCTAGAGAGGTATTAGAGAGGGATTGAAGTACTGATCACAACATAGGATTGTGGGACCCACTGCTAATGTCATCGGGCTGTACAAATGACACAAGTGTCACACAAGTATATCGTGGGATATATCGGTCGATATCGTCGATATTTAAAACATTGCTTGTAGCGATACCCGTTAACACTGGTAGTTTTAGAAATTCTAGGTATCGACAATGTATTGCTAAGTATTGCCAATGTATCGCCAATATTTTGTGTGTGTAAATTCCAGGTGTTGCTTGTATTGTCAATGTATCGATATCGCCAATGTATCACCAATATTTTCGACTGTGTAAATTCCAGGTGTTGCTTGTATTGCCAGTGTATCGACGATATTCGATAATATCACCAATTTATCGATATTCACCAAAAATCTGTTCATTAAAAAAATTTCTATATATATATATTTTTTTCGCATGATTGTATGCAATGTTCAATTTGTCAGCAATAATATCAATAATATTGTGATATTATCATTAACGCAGCATTGGTGATATCGAGACCACAATCTTTCATTTCCTTTCTAGTTGCCTATGATTTCTCAGTGAAATATTGTGTGTTGTCTATATTCTAAAATATGAATGGATGTTTGGATGGATAGATGAGGTGGATGGGATGGTTGGATTGATTTCTTACGACAGTACTTGCTTTCACCAATTTATCGATATTCACCAAAAATCTGTTCATTAAAAAAATTTCTATTTTTTTTCGCGGGCGCATGATTGTATGCAATGTTCAATTTGTCGACAATAATATCAATAATATTGTGATATTATCATTAACGCAGCATGGGTGATATCGAGACCACAATCTTTCATTTCCTTTCCAGTTGCCTATGATTTCTCAGTGAAATGTTGTGTGTTGTCTATATTCTAAAATATGAATGGATGTTTGGATGGATAGATGAGGTGGATGGGATGGTTGGACTGATTTCTTACGACAGTACTTGCTTTTAGGCCCCCATTAAATGGAAACTTATTATGTATACATTATTATTATTATTATTTAAATTCCTAAATATGCAAATTTGTATATTTTAGCATCTCCTGAGGTTTCACTGAAAATTCCTCAGTTCTCCTCATGTTTCCCCAATGTTTCCCTGCATTTCCGGTTATCAGTGATATCGATATTGTTTCTGTATCCTCAGCCAGCGAAACTTGTAGTGATACCAATACTTTGAACATTGGTTTTAAGTTTTTCTCTTCTTTTTCTTCTTCTTCTGTATTTTTTCCCTTTCATTGCCTAATGCATAATATTTGCATTATTGCACCTGAATACCACTTTATTTCACTTTACTAAAGGATAACTGAAATGGATACTCCCACTAGCTTCCTCCTTTGTTTTGTCCTTTTTTTTTTTAAAAAAAAAGAAAATGGTATTTTCTGCACTTTTGGTACTTCCCACTTATCGAATAGCATCTATGTCTTACCTTTCCAGAAAAGAAAAAAAGAAACAACGTATCTGTTTCATTGTAATTTGTATCATGCTTGTCCTAGTATTTATTAACATGGAGAGAGTGTACCATTTCATCAAATGTAAGGAATTCTTTGGAATATTTGTTATAAATTCCTGTCACTTTGTTCACAGCATTTGGCAGATGCTCTTGTCCCATTGTCCAAGGAGAAAGAGAAGTTACTACATGACCACAAGGATTTGAAATCAAAACTTGAGCGGGAGTATGAAGAGCAGTCTGAAATTAAAAGAAGTTATCAACAGGAGGTTGAGATGCTTTTAACACTTACTTCTAGGATTAAAGAGTATGTTTCTTGAACCGAGAGCCTTTCTATTTTCTTTTTGTAGCCATCGACTTTGACCACGGGTAGTGTTTTTGGAACCTCTTGCTAGTTATCTTGATTCAAAGAAAGGAGAAAGGCTTATGGAACTACAAGAAAAGCAATCTTTGTTTGAGTCTCAGCTGCAGACATCCGAGACCAGGAAACAAGAAATTTCAGCGGAGTTGAATAGAAGTAAAGAGTTGTTGCGAAATCAAGATCAATTAAAGAGAAATATAGATGATAATTTGAATTACAGGAAAACTAAGGCTGAAGTAGATGAGCTTACTCGTGAAATAGAAACACTGGAAGAGAAAATATTGAAGATTGGTGGAGTATCTGCCTTTGAAGCTGATCTTAAAAAACATTTGCAAGAAAAAGAAAGACTTCTTTCTGAGGTAATTATGAATCATCAACATGTGCTCTTTCTTCTTAACAAATTGCTTTAATTTAAATCACAGCAAATTGTTCTAGTTCTTGTGTTTTATTCATAGCGTTAAGTCTTAATTGATATTTTATTCTGTTTATGTTCATATAAAATAAAATACATTGAGCTAATAGGGTTGTGGCAATCTCTATCATTTCAAGCATATGTTTCTCTGCAACTTTGTCTTTATCTTATTCTTAGTTTTCATCAAAAGAATGTCAATTCCGGTGCTAACTTTGCCCTTTTGACATGTTTTTGAACTTTTCCTTCTCTTGATAGATGCTATTTTACACTGCCATACTTGTAATATTGTCAGATACAAAACATGGAACTCTCCTCAGCTTGTTTTTGAACTAACTCAATAAAACACTTGGTCAGATTCCACCACTTTCTTGAGGGAAAATTATAGTTTTAATACTTCCTTGTGGAAATTAGGAGAGGCCGCAGTAAACAGGGTAGAGATGTTTGTACCATTTTCTAAGTTGGCAATAATTTCTGAGGAAGAATTCTTTACTTCATCTCTTACTTTTTACCTTCTCTTTCATTGTCACCTTGATAGATCACCTGTAAAAACTCGTTCTTGCTTCATCATGCCAAATTCTCGATTCTGGTTATTGGATAATCAAATTCATCTATGCTAATCAGAAGCCTGAGAATATGCATTCTTCAAAGAGTCCTTTGTCTGCATGGAAGATGGAAATTGATTTCTGTTTTCATATTTACAGCTCAACAGGTGTCATGGCACATTGTCAGTTTATCAGAGCAATATTTCGAAGCATAAACTTGACCTTAAACAGGCACAATACAATGATATTGACAAGCGGTACTTTAATCAGCTGATCCAGCTAAAGGTTTTCATTTCTAGTTCTCAAATGCTTTCAGCTTTTTGTTTATCATACCATCTTATGTTCTTTAACAAAGTACTTTGTTACAGACGACTGAAATGGCAAATAAGGATCTGGACAGATATTACAATGCACTTGACAAGTGAGCACCCTTTAACTCAAGAGCCAGTATTTTTATGAGAAAATTAGAGCCATAAATTTGGAGTCCAGAACTACACTTGTGCACCTATAATTAACCTAAATCACATTTGCGCATCAATAGTTAACCTGATAACACTCGTGCATTTGATTTTAAAATTTAAATTCAATTTGTCTGGTAAAAAGTCACAAGAATATGAAGAGATCAAAATACAGGCAGCCATTTTTGGTATTGGCTTCTTACTTGAACATCTATCCTCATGGGGCTAGATTATGGTGATAGTTCACTGCCGTTTTTAATTTGATGATGACTCATCCACTGTACACATTGCATGCATGTGCAGCATTCCTAACCATGCAAATGAGGCGGCCATTGTAGATGGAGCATAGGCCAAACATCATACTGATATATTGATCTGAACCAACTGATTTCCCCATTGAATTGAATGTCTACCCATTTTATTTGTAACCATCCATTTGATACCCGACCAAGTGGATGGTCATGATCGTTTGATCAGTGCAATCTTTTATAGATGAAAAGATTTTATTTGAAACAAAACAAGGGAAATGCTACAGCTGAGGGGACCACAACAACCACAATCTAAATAGGAAGGGAACCCAATCTATTCCACACAAATATCTCGTCCCCCTGCCCCAGCAAAATCCTCAAGAGCCAATGCCCATGGATCACTCTTTCTTTTCTTTTCTTTTCCGTTCACCCTATCAATTACCTGGTTAACATTAGAAGAATATTCTGAAAATATTCAATGCTTCTTCTCCTTTCAAATTGACAAATAACTGCTAAGAGCGACAATATCCACATAATCCTCTTTTTCCCCCACTTATTGCATGGTCCCAAGCCTTCATTTCCATCGATTCAGGCATCACGGATCCAAGCTGAACTGTTTGATGCACCACCCCTAATTGCAGCTATAAATGGACAGTGGATGAGAAGTTGATCTACTGTTTCAACATTCCGTTACATGAAGGATAGCACCACCACCATCATTGCCTTGTCCCAGCTATTTGGGGTCGGCTATTCTCATGATTGCTTTGCGAAAGTTCTACAACTAACATCCTTCCTGACATCAACTCTCCTTAACCCGGATTGGGACTGGTTGGCGCATTGCTATCGGGCATGATATATGATGTCTTCTCCTTAGGTGATCGACCATCTAAATCTTGCCTCAAGCTGCCACCTAACTAAAAGCAACCACCCTTGCAGGATGTTTAGGCGACCAAATGCATACTGACGTCTTATTCTCCTTTCTCCCGCCTTCAGTTGATCATAGCATGAGTTAATTGAAAAGAAACCTGACTGATATCCTTTCCAGACCCTCTTATCCCTTTTCAATCCATGGGAAGCCTCATTTTGAAGATATCCATTAGCAAGATGCGGTCCTCAATCCTGCTGCCCCCCAGCGTTCTTCTAAAGATTGGCATGCAAACCCTCTGCTCCCATTCCCAATTAATGCATTTATTAATTCTTGTACCTTTAGTTAGAACAAGGTTGTACAAACTTTCAAACTCCATATGCTGCAGCCTTTCAGTACACTACTCATCTTCCCAAAATCTTGTTCTCAAAATGTCTCTGGCTTCGAATTTGATTCCTGTTGTGAACTCATGCTCGACATTGATGGTCACTTTCGACACCCAACCCTTTGTACTTTCAGTGACATGTGAGTGGACCACTCATTTTCCATCACTCCATATTTACATTCAATCACCTTCCACAACCCCCTCTCTTCATTCACAAATCTCCACAACCGTTTAGCTAGGACCTGATTGATGGATTTTAGTAACTTGATGCATGCTCCCTTTCTTAATCGATTTGCACACTTCCACTCTACTTTTGCCTCTCTTCCATTCCTCGCCACAAAAATGCATTATTTCCAAATTGTAAACACGCTGTGGTGCATGCAATGAAAAAGCAACATGAAGTACATTGCACACTCAACATCACCGCTTTAGTAAGCATGATTCTTCCTGTGAGTGATAGGTACTTAACCCTTCCAAGAATACAATCTCCTTTGGACTCTTTCAAGCATGGGTTTCCAACCCTTAAGATGATTTGCCTATAAACAAAGGGAGTCTGCTTGCAAGTGTCTGTACTTTACATCCCACAACCTTCTTCAATTCCTTCTGTCTTCCAATCTTGATGGGAACATCTCGCGCACACGCATGGCCCCCCTACGTACGTACGCAAGGAGGAGGGCCCCCCCTTCGATCTGGATCGATGACAACGTCCACGGAGGGCCTCCTAGTTAGAGGACTGTGTTTTGGTTCCTTAGGGTGGACTCGATCATCATGTGGATCCCACCATTGGATCTTATGATCGTGGCCCACTACCATAGATGATCTAGGACTTTGAGTTTTGCTTATTATCATTATTAGGAACATCATGAATGGTTTAGATTGCTTTGATTAGTTATTATTTTTGGTTACTTCGTCTCTAAGCAATTGTGTGCGCACATGGCGGGGCTTTTGGGGTATAGGGTTTCCTTATAAATAGGCAAATCCTTGTAGGTTTTTTTCATTGAAGATTATTAATAAAATTTTGCGTTTTCCTGCTTCTCTAATTCTCTAAGTTGTAGAAATCTAATTGGGTACGAAACCCTCCCTTCTTCGAAGGGCCAACTACCGTGGTGCGAAGCCACATCCATCCCAAATCGCCCCCATTTCTTACCCTCTATATTAATCATCTCCCACAGCCATCCACTCTTCAAATCTACATTTATTTTGCAGCCAATCCTTCTTTACAGAAGATTTTCAGAATCAAGCCCTGCAGGAGGGCGGAAACTTTGGTAGAGCACCGTGCTCAAACCAGTCATTCAATTGCGCTGAAACTTGGTGTGTGGGTGGCCCATCCCTGGCCGACCAATCCCTAGTTGGCCCTTTTTGGGTTTGTGGGCCCCACACGTGCGGGCAGCAATCCACGCACGTGCGTCAGGCCAACTTGCTGTCCACACGTGTGGACTGATTACAAGTTCTCTCTCCTCTTTTTCACTCCTCTCTCACCTTATTTCCGTAACTCTAACCCTAGATAATCCTAATTCCCAAGTCCTATTCTACTTTTGCAAACCTTAGGTTTTTCCGATTTGAAACATGTGAATCGCTTGGATTGGGAAGTAATCCTTTGCATGTGTGGATGAATCTATTCTCCTTTGAGCATTGTTTGGTCTATAATTTTAATTGATTCAGCCCTAACATGTGTAGGCTTGGACCCTCGTAGATTCTCCTTGTTGAATGCTTGACTTTATGTGGGATGTGGAATTTTTGTGATGGTTCTAAAATTAGTGTGATCTAAAGCCTGAAATCTTGTATATCATACTTAATTTTCATGTCCTACATCAAATCTGCCTCCAGGGATCTCACTGTTGGAAAGATTCAATTTTTGCTCCCGCACCGTTCAAAGCATCTTAAGATCATCATCCCCCCCCCCAAAAAAAAATAAAAAATAAAATCCTTACAACCTGATGAGGACATCGTGCACTCGCACGCCGCCTACATGTGCACACACACCACCACCCCTACGCACGTTCATACGCAGAAGGAGGACCCAACCATCGATCTTGCTCGATGACGGCATTCAGGGAGGGCCTCCTAGCTAGAAGACAAGTTTTGGTTCAAAAAAAGTGGGCCCGATAGTCAAGAAAAGCCCATCATGGGATCTCATGATCGTGGCTCACTCATCGAATTGATTTCATATTTTAGGTTTTGCTTATTGTTATTATTTAGAACATCGTGAACGCTTTAGATTTCTTTGTTTGATTTTTATTTTAGTTTACTTTATCGCCAAGTAATAGGTTGCGCACATGGTCCGAGTTTTTGGGGTATAGGGTTTTCCTTATAAATAGGCACCCCTTGTAGTTCTTTTCATTCATTCAAGTTTAATAAAAATTCCTACTTTATTTTTCTGCTCTCTTCGTGAGCTGTGGAAGAATTCAAAAGTGGGTGCGAAGCCCTCCCTTCTTTGAAGGGCTAATTACCGTGGTGCGAAGCCACATCTGTCCCCATCCGCCCCTACCCTCTTCCATCCATATCTCTCATCTGTTATCATCATTATTGTTTTGAATTTCTAAGCTTTTGTAGCTATTCACCCCCCTATACCCAGTTTTCAAAATCTGAACCCGTAGGAGGGCTGAAACTTCGGCGGAGCAATACACCTCGACCTTACGTCGGATCGTTGTCAAACTTGGAGGGATTGGAGGTCTCCCCTGGCCAACCAATGCGTAGGTGTCACTTTGGGGAATCGGGCTTCCATCGCACTTGCGGCCAGCCCACCCGCGCACGTGCGTCAGCCCTGGGTCACCATTTGCACGCAGGAGCTTTCTCCGAGTTTGGTTTTCCTCTTTTCATTCATATTTCCTAAACCCTAGCCTTAGTTTGCATTAGCCCTAATTTATTTGCCCTTTTTTCACCCAAGGGTTTCTTGAATTGAAATTGGGGAATCTCTTGAATTAGGAACTGATTTTTATGCATGTGTGGTTGATTTCTATTTCCCTTTGACATCATTTGTTTTATAATTTTTATTGGTCCAATCCTAGCCTGTGTCGGCCTGGACCCGCATAGATTCTCCTTTTTAATTGAATGATTTGGATTATCATGTGGGATGTGGAATTTGTGTAACTGTTTCTGAATTGGTATGATTTAAGCCTAAATTCTTGCATCTCATACTTAAATTTCATGTCCTGCATCAAATTTGGTATCAGAGCCTAGGGTTCTTGTAGGGGAATTCACCACATATTTAGGGTTTAGTTTGTTTGAGTCCTTCATGCATTCAATCCATCATATGTAGCTGAATTTTAGTAACGGTGTGTAGTCTCCTTCATATAGAGTCTCGTAGGGTCATTTAATTTTTAGACGCATGTAGTTGCCATAGCAGGTCCTTAGGTTGAGCAAGTCAGTGTATGCCCACACGTACAGGTCATGGTTTCGGTTTGCACCCCACACTAAACATGGAGTAACTGTAAGAAACAGTGGCCAAGTTAGCCCAATAGGTTGAGTCCTTGAATAAGCACTTGGAACAACTCATAGATAAACGCCTTGAAGAAATAGAGGCCTCCTTCAGGGCAAACCCCACCACTGGGGAGGATGCCCAATCTCAGGCAGTTGGTCAAGAGGTTAGACCAAGGAATGGAGGCGGCTAAGGAGCTAGTCATGGGCGCATACCTGTGCACCCACCCCGTGAGGGACATCATGATCAATATGACCCAGATGCACAACTCCTCAAGGGAGTTATAGTAGATGCCCCTACATTTGATGGCCACTTGGACCCTAAAGCCTTTCTAGATTGGCTGGCGGATATGGACCACTATTTTGAGTGGTATGATATGTCGGATGCTCGACAAGTCCGATTTGCCAAGATGAAGCTTGTGGGTCAAGCAAAGAGGTTTTGTGCTACGGTTGAGCGAAAGAAAGAAAGAGCGAGGGAACTCCCAATAATCCATTGGGTAGATATGAAAGAAACGCTTAAAGAAAAGTACCTTCCTTTCTCTTCTCGCTTACGATTGATTGAGGAGTGACAGTCTCTTTGACAGGGTTCCATGAGTGTTGCGGATTGTATCGAGAAGTTTGAAGAATACTCGACCTGTTGTGAGGTTGATGAGGACCCAGTACTTACCCTTGCTTGTTTCAAAACGGGCCTCTGTCCTAACATCAGGAGAGAATTGCTCGCCAAAGAGACAGACACTATTGAACAATTGTACCAAGTAGTGTTAGATGTCGAGCAATACCTTAAAGCATCTGTAGGAAGGTGGTTTGACTTTCGCGACCCCTCTGGGGCTAGAATTAACACGGGATTCCAAAACAAACCTTCCCTTAATGTTTAGCCCAGACCTAAGGATGATAAGTGTAAAGAGATTGTCAGGTCTAGTTCACGTGGAAGTGAGGCCACTAGGTGTTTTAGGTGTCAGGGGTTTGGTCATTTTGCTCACCAGTGCGACACGAGAGAGGGCACTAAAGTACTCCTTATTGATGGGCAAGTAGAAGTAATGCCCCCGGAGAGTGATAGTGAGGAGGAGGAATATGAGCCAGTCGAAACCCCTAGTGATGAGGAAGAGGGAGCACAAGAGTCTGTGACCCTCGCAATTGTGCGTTGCGCCCTGGCTCAAGCCAAGAACACTGATGACTGGCGCCGCAACAGGATTTTATACACTTATGCAAAATGTGGGGAAAAGAGCTGTAAGATGATCGTGGATAGTGGTAGTTGTGCCAACGTGGCATCGACTAGCACTGTGAGTCGCTTGGGCTTGAAGCTGGAAGCCCATCCTCAGCCCTATAGAGTCTCCTGGGTTGATGAAACATCCATTCCAGTCTCGCACCGCTGTCTTGTCCCTATTCAGTTCGGATCATATAAAGACACAATTTGGTGTGATGTTGTTCTTATGGATGTAGGCCATATCATTTTGGGTAGGCCGTGACTCTATGACAGGGATGTTACCATATTTGGTCGTTCAAATTTGTTTACATTCTAGTTTGAGGGCAAGAAGGTCAAGCTAAATCCTCTGCCACCCAAGAATACAACTGGAAAAGAGTTCACCACACAGAGTGGTGTGAGCAGCCCAAAAGAAGTGAAGGAGTTGAAGTCCAAGTCCAAATCGCTCCATATTTTGAATGCTAAAGACTTTGAGCGAGAGACAGAGGCGGACTCGATGATATACGCCCTTGTGGTAAGGGAGAGTGTACCAGAGACTAGCGTAGAGTTACCCACTGAGACCATTCAGGTAGTACATGAGTTTCGTGATGTCTTTCCTGATGATCTACCGAATGAGCTTCCCCCTATGAGGGATATACAACATGCCATTGATTTAATCCCTGGGGCGACTCTACCAAACCTCCCGCATTACAGAATGAACCCAAAGGAGCACGCTTAGTTGAAGAGGCAGATTGATGAACTCCTAGAGAAGGGTTTCATTCGAAAGAGAATGAGTCCGTGTGTCGTGCCCGCCCTTCTTACACCCAGTGTTCGAAATATCGATACTATCGGCCGATATATCGGCCGATATTATCGTTATTGCACCCCTGCGAGACGAAACCCTTGTGATAACCCTGGAAGATACCAAAAAACCCAAAATCCAGATATCGGCCGATAAATAGTCGATATCGCACGATATATTGGTGATATCGCGCGAAAAAAAATTGAATCAGAAAAAAAAGAGGAGAAATCGAAGAGTACCTGTAGGCTGCAGCGAAGATCAGTGATCAGAGGTGGGCCATTCGACAGGTAAGTACACTTTCCCTCTTTTTCTCGCAATTCTCTTCCATTTCCCTTCTTCGCTGATTAGAGAGTGTCCGTGGGAAGTTTTCCGAGATTCCGGTGAGAAATCAAGTCGGATTGAGGAAACCTCGCCGCAAATGTTGCTCCAGAATGCATGCCTTCGTGAAGGAGAGGGAATGTGAAGGAGAGGGGTGCGGATGGGTGAAAATGGGTCGTGCTGATGAGTTAATGAAATCGGGACGCGTACTGAGTTTCTCATATCATACACTCTCATCGTACTGAGTAAACTCTGTTGGGCCCACTGTGAATTCATGTGGTTTATCCACACCATCCATACGTTTTTCCAGATCATTTTAAGGGTTGAGCCCAAAACTGAAGTATATCAAAAGCTCAAGTAGACCATACCAAAGGAAACAGGGGAAGTATTGATTTCCACCGTTGAAACATTTCTAAGGCCCCGGTGATGTTTATTTGTCATCCAAACTGTTCATAAGATCATGCAGACATGGATGAATGGAAAACAGAAATATCATCTTGATCTAAAACTTCTGTGGGCCCCGAGAACTTTTCAATGGTAGACTTCAATTCACACTATTTCAGGTGGTGTGGTCCACTTAAACTTTGGATATGATTAAATTTTGGTTTAAAGCCCTAAAATTATATGATAAAGCTTATGTACGGAGTTAATACAGTGCATGAATGACGGTGGGCCCCACAAAGTTTACTTAGTACGCTGAGTTACTCAGTACGCAATCCGCTTCCGTGAAAATGCAATCAGTGCGTTACTTAGTACGCTCTTATGGTACTGAATAAACTCGCTTGGGCCCACATTTAATGTATGTGGTCCATCCACGCCGTCCATCCTGTTTTAATGATCATTTTAAGTGTTGAGCCCAAAATTAAACCGTATCCACAACTCAAGTGGACCACATTACAGGAAACAGTGTTGAATGAGCGTTGACCATTAAAAACGTTTTGGGAGCCTTAAAAGCTTTGGGTCAACCTGATATTTATTTCTTCCCTTCATCTGGGTCTTTAGGACCCAATCGACACATTGGATGTCAAATAAACAGTACAGTGGGCCTTAGGAGGATTTTAATGGTGGATATCCAATCATTATTGTTTTCCTGTGGTGTGGTCCACCTACGATTTATATCCCTATAATTTTTTGTATCAATCCCTAAAATGATTCGTAAAAACGGATGAACGGAATGGATGAAACAAATACATTATGGTGGGGCCCACAGCACTGACCACTAGCATTAAAGCAATTGACATTTAATGCTTTGTGCATTTTAATGCAATTGAGCTTATTATTTGGTGTGGTCCACTTGAATGTTGGATCTGCCTCATTTTTGTGCTCATGCCTTAAAATAATCTAAGAAAAGGGATTGACGACTTGGATGTACAGATACATCACGGTGGGCCCGCCCACAGAACTGCCCGTTCGAATCTAAGGACGGGTGGGGGTAGTACGCAATCCGCGTCCAGACGCGGAAGATACTGACAAGTTGCGTAGCCAGACTAGCTACTGAAGTGACGCACCGAGTTCTGTGGGGCCCACCATGATGTATGCGGTGTATCTACACCATCCATACATTTGGCTATATCATTTTAAGGCATGAGACAAAAAATGAGTCAGATCCAAATTTGGAGTGGACCCCACCACAGAAAACAGTGGGGAGAGGGACGCCCACTGTTGAAACCTTCATAAGGTCCACTATGATGTTTATCTGAGGTCCAACCTGTTTATAAGTTAAGACAAACATGAAAGAAGGGAAAAAACAAATTTCAGCTTGATCGAAAACTTTTGCGGCCCTTGGAAATTTTTAATGGTGGGTGTCACTCTCCACTGTTTTTTGTGGTGGGGTTCACTTGAGCTTTAGATCTGACTCATTCTTTTTCTCATGGCCTAAAATGATATCTCCAAATGGTTGTGTTTTCATACATGACTATGATATATTTATAAATATCATGCATCCAATTTAAATATAGTTGCATTAGTTCAGTTAAACATCGCATAGCTTAGTACCCTATACAAAGGAAACTTATTATGTGCATATTTTTTTTGAGATGTTATGATTTAAAATTGTGTATTAATGGCTTTTTTAACAATCCTCAAAGTTTCATTAAAAATTTCAACCATTTCCTTAATGTTTCCCCATGTTTCCCAAAAAGTGCGATAAATTATGCGATACAAACGACATATTCCGTGCGATAACCGATACGTATCTGTATCTCAAGGGTGCGATACATAGTGCGATACTGATATTTCGAACACTGCTTACACCTAAGAAGGATGGCATATGAAGGATGTGTGTTGATAGTAGGGCCATCAACAAAATCACAGTCAAGTATCGGTTTTCCATACCGCGTCTTGATGACATGCTCGATATGATGGCCAATGCTACTATCTTCTCAAAAATTGACCTCAATAGTGGGTATCACCAAATCCGTATACGCCCTACTGATGAGTGGAAGACGACCTTCAAGACGAATGATGGACTATATGAGTGGCTAGTTATGTCTTTTGGGTTAACTAATGCCCCAAGCACTTTCATGCGTGTGATGACAAGTGTTGAGACCCTTTATGGGGAAGTTTCTGGTCGTATACTTTGATGATATCTTGATTTATAGCATGACTAAGGAGCAACACCTCAACCATTTGAGGTAGGTTTATGGGATCCTTAGGGCCGAGAAGTTGTACGCCAACTTAAAGAAGTGCGCGTTCTTGTCTAGTAGTGTGATCTTCTTAGGTTTTACTGTGTCAGCTGAGGGCGTATCAGCGGATCCTGAGAAGGTCAAGGCCATCGTTAATTGGCTTGAACCTCGCAATATTCATGAGGTGCGCAACTTTCATGGCTTAGCCACTTTTTATAGCGGTTCATTCGAGGCTTTAGTTCTATTGTGGCTCCCATCATGGGCTGCATAAAAAAAAGGAGAGTTTCAATGGACAAAGGCCGCCTCAAAGGCCTTCAAGGAGATAAAGGTCAAGATGATCGAAGCTTCAATCACGTGACTTTCAGATTTTTCAAAAGCTTTTGAAGTCGCATGTGACGCGTCAGGAGTCGGCATAAGAGGAGTACTTAGCCAGGAAGGGCATCCTGTTGCCTTTTTTAGTGAGAAACTGAATGAGGCGAAACAAAGATATTTCACCTATGACAAGGAATTCTACGCGGTAGTGCAATCACTACGCCATTGGCAACATTATCTATTACCGCAAGAATTCATCTTGTTCTCAGATCACGAGGCCTTGAAATACTTGAACTGTCAGAAGAAATTAAGGTAGTGCAATCACTACGCCATTGGCAACATTATCTATTACCGCAAGAATTCATCTTGTTCTCAGATCACGAGGCCTTGAAATACTACTGTCAGAAGAAATTAAGCCCCAAGCATGCCAAGTGGGTTTAATTCCTTCAAGAGTACACTTTTGTGCTTAAGCACAAGGCCGGTGTAGAGAATAAGCTTGCCGACGCGTTAAGTCGTCAAGTTGCATTACTCAACTCCATGAGCGTTGAAGTAACGGGCCTTGAGCGTATCAAAGAAGAGTATTCTGAGTGTCCAGATTTTGGAGTTGTGTATGCGTCTTTATTAGAGAGTCCGTCAGGAGCAAACAGTGAATATTTGATTTTGGACGGATATTTGTTAGGAGTGACCGCTTGTGCATACCACGCACCTCCCTTCGTGATTTTCTTGTTTGGGAATTACATTCAGGAGGGGTCGTGGGTCATTTCGGTCGTGACAAGACCATTGTCCTAGTGGAGGATAAATTTCATTGGCCAAGCCTCAAGCGGGACGTGGCCAGAATTATAGGGCAATGTCGTACTTGTCAACTGGCAAAACAAAAGAAACAGAATACAGGATTATATACACTTTTGCCAGTCTCATTCATCCATTGGCAGGACATCAGTATGGACTTCGTGCTTTGACTTCCCAAGACTATTCGGAAGCATGACTCCATATTTGTTGTCGTGGACCGTTTCTCTAAAATGGCCCGCTTCATTCCTTGTTCTAAGACCTCCGACGCATCTCATGTTGCCAAGTTATTCTTTAGTGAGGTTGTCAAACTGCATGGGTTACCAAAAACAATAGTGTCTGATCGTGACGTGAGATTCATGAGTTACTTTTGGAAGACACTACGACACATGATGAATACTAGGCTCCAATTTTCTTCTGCCTACTACCCTCAGACCGATGGCCAAATTGAGGTGGTTAATAGGAGCCTAGGGAGTTTACTTCGATGTTTAATGGGGGAGCATACCAGGACATGGGACGCCGTACTACCCATAGCCGAGTTTGCATACAATAGTCCTGTCAATAGGTCCACAGGTCTAAGTCCTTTTGAAGTCGTTATTGGTTACAAACCTAGGAAGCCTATTGATCTTATCCCCATATCATTGTCCCATAAGCCATTAGAGTCTGCAGAGTCTTTTGCATATCACATACATTCATTGCATCAAGAAATCAGGCGAAAGATCACTACTAGTAATGAACATTACAAATTTTCTGCAGACCAACATAGACGTTTCAAAGAGTTCAATCTTGGGGACTCTATGATGGTCCGCATCAGGCCCGAGCGATACCCTCCAGGGGCCGTTCGTAAGTTACACGCGCGTAGCACTGGGCCCTTCAAAATTATAAAGCGAAACGGTCTTAATGCGTATGAGGTAGATCTTCCACTTTCCATGGGATTTAGTTCCACATTCAATGTGGAGAATCTAGTTGCTTTTCAGGGACCCACTGATACTTTGTTCGGCCTTTCGCCCACCCATCCTGATTCCCTAGATTTACCCTTTGATCCATGGCCTCTTCCCGACCTTTCATCCCAGCCTCTGCCTCCCATACCTAGCCTTCACACACCCAGAGAGGAAATAGAGGATATCCTGGACCATGAGATAGTTTCCACGTCGGATGGCGAGTTTCAGAAGTATATAGTTAAATGGAAGTCACGCCCAACTTCAGACAGCACGTGGCTCACTGAGGAGGAGCTTGAGAGACTTGATCCTGACATCTTAGAGCGGTTCAGGAGTTTTATTTCGCCAGTGGCGAAATCTTCGCAGCCGGGGAGAGTTGATGAGGACATCATGCACACGCACCCCCGCACGCCGCCTACACGCACACGCACACCACCACCCCTATGCACGTACGTACGCAGAAGGACCCCACCATCGATCTGGCTCAATGACGAAGTCCAGGGAGGGCCTCCTAGTTAGAAGACAAGTTTTGGTTCAAAAAAGTGGGCCCGATAGTCAAGAAAAGTCCATCATGGGATCTCATGATCGTGGCCCACTGGTCAGATTAATTTCATATTTTAGGTTTTGCTTATTGTTATTATTTAGAACATCGTGAACGCTTTAGATTTCTTTGTTTAGTTTTTATTTTAGTTTACTTCATCGCTAAGTAATAAGTTGCGCACATGGTGTGAGTTTTTGGGGTATAGGGTTTTCTCTATAAATAGGCACCCCTTGTAGTTCTTTTCATTCATTTAAGTTTAATAAAAATTCCTGTTTTATTTTTCTGTTCTCTTCGTGAGTTGTGGAAGAATTCGAAAGTAAGTGCGAAGCGGCTAACTACCGAGTTGTGAAGCCATATTTATCCCCATCCGCCCCTACCCTCTTCCATCCATCTCTCATATTCTATCATCATTGTTGCTTCGAATTTCCCAGCTTTTGTAGCTATTCATCCCCTTATAGCCAGTTTCCAAAATCTAGACTTGTAGGAGGGCTAAAACTTCGGCGGAGAACTACGCCTCGACCTTACGTAGGATCGTCGTCAAACTTGGAGGGATTGGAGGTCTCCCCTTGCCAATCAAGGCTTAGGTCTCACTTTGGGGAGGCGGGCTTCCATCACACGTGCGGCTAGCCCACCCCCGCACGTGCGTCGGCCCCGAGTCACCATCTGCACGCAGAAGCTGTCTCCGAGTTAGGTTTTTTTTTGGTTTTCCTCTTTTTATCTATATTTTCTAAACCCTAGCCTCAGTTTGCATTAGCCCTAATTTATTTGGCCCCCCCCCATTTTTTTTACCTTAGGGTTCCTTGAATTGAAATTGGGGAATCCCTTGGATTATGGACTGCTTTTTATGCATGTGTGGTTGATTTCTATTTCCCTTTGACATCGTTTGGTTTATAATTTTTATTGGTCCAGTCCTAGCCTGTGTCGGCCTGGACGCGCATAGATTCCCCTTTTTAATTGAATGATTTGGATTGTCATGTGGTATGTGGAATTTGTGTAACTGTTTCTGAATTGGTATGATCTAAGCCTGAATTCTTGCATCTCATACTTAAATTTCATGTCCTGCATCACAACCCCCTTGGGCCACTAAAAAGATCTTTATGAGAGCCGCTAAGGAGAATGGAAATGCACTCTTTCATCCAACTTCTCCACCTTCCACCTAACCATATCCCTCTCTAACATATGAATGATGGAATAACTTGATAAGGAAATCTAACTAGAAGTTAATATTCGAATAGATGCTGCTAATTTCTATCTTTGGTGTTCTGCCCAGGTTTCCTATTCCAGTAATTCATAATAATTTGAAACAAAAAAAGATAATGTATTGGCAGTTTAGAAGCATTTTGTAATTTTCGTCGTTCTTTCTAGATTACAAGGTGTATAGACCAGTAGCTGGATGTTGTTTTTGTAATTATGCTTCTCATCTCTTTAGCTCTACATTTGGTGTACTGTTCACTGGTGCTCCTTATTGTGAACTCCCACAAGGATATGAGGTGTGTCGCCCCAGTCCATGGTTCAGACCATTCATCGAATGGATTCTGCTGTGGATCTACCATGTTATGAAACTCGTAATGATGGTGATGATCTTAGCCATCCACTCAGTAACCTACAAGTGGATGGTGGAAAAGAACATTTACAATGGTCAGATTTCAATGGGAATACGCCCCCAATCAGACGGGAGAATCGCCCAATCTGTGTGAGTTGCATACGGTGGGTTCTCCACAGTGGGACCCATCTAATGAATGGTCTTGATCATGGACATTTGTGCCACTTCTCAAATTTGAGTGCCAACCTAACAAATGGTATGGGTAATGGACTACCGGGCATGTCCAACCCTAGTACAGTGCCACCAGTTAAAGAAATCGGTGTGCCACATTTAAGATAGATTTATGCTTTTATGGGGATCAGATCCATTTTGTTCAGGCAAACATTTCATCCACCCAGGTTTTGCTGTACATTTGGCATGTACATATAACGATCCAAACTGCCCATTCATCATGAAGCTCCATTTCTTTTCCATAAACCAACATCACATTGACCAGACAATCACCTTTCAAAAAAGAAAATCACATTGACCAGACAATCCTAACCATGTAAACAATGATGTGCAAAAATCACTCACCAGATGATTTTTTTTGGTTGCACACAAACTTTTAGATGGTTAGGACTGTTCAATCACTACAATGTTTGGTCCGTGACCCATTTGTGGTTGTCCTCAATGAACGAATAATTTGGATCATCATACATGCATGCCACTTAGAACTTGGGGGTGGACTGGATTCACTATCATGCTTGCTTGGCTTTATTCGAGTAAGAATAATTATACGTATATATTTGTAGAGCACTCATGCGTTTCCACACGATGAAGATGGAGGAAATAAACAAGATTATAAGGGAACTGTGGCAACAAACATACAGGGGGCAGGATATAGATTACATAAGCATTCATTCTGATTCCGAAGGAGCTGGTACTCGATCCTATAGCTACCGGGTAAGTGAGAGAAATCCCTCTATGCATATGTTCCGGGCATATCTTGATGTATTCCTCATGCAATTTCCTTTTACAGGTTCACATGCAGACTGGTGATGCAGAGCTGGAAATGCGAGGACGGTGTAGTGCTGGTCAGAAGGTAAGGCTGCAACTTTGGGTGCAGCTCAATCAGGTTGACCTAACCCATCTTTGGGTTGGGTTGTTAAGGTTCTTGGGTTTGGTTTGGGTTGGAAACACCAACCTGATTTGAATTCGGGTTAGCTTCTAGTTGAGCAAATTCGGTTCAGTTTAGGTCGAGTTGGGAATCATTACATGTCTTTGGGTCGGGTTAGCTTGTGTTGGGTCAAGTGTTGAGGAATTTGGGTTGGGTGGGGTGGTGGGTTGGATCCTCTTGAGGTTGCATTGCGCTCGCTTTGACTCTCAACTCAACCCAACTTGCCCAAGTTGCACCCCTATCATAAGGTGAGCCAGTATTAGTGCCCTTTAAGGTGTGTCGTAATGATAACGGTGGCCACAATGACCACCACAATTTCCGTTACGATATGGGCTGTAATGGCAGTTATGGTCTCTTAAAATAAAAAAACCTGTATCGGACCATTACGAGGGCCATAATGGGACTTTTTTCCATAACGGTCGTTATGCCTATTATGACCCCGTAACGCGTAACAGTTGGCACTGTTACAGTTACGTAACAGTCGGCACTGTTACAGTTACGTAACAGTCGGCACTGTTACAGTTACGTAACAGTTGATACGGCCCCATAACGGCCACTATGGCATGGTCCCTTAGATATTAACCGCGTACATAAGCAAAAAAAGGAAAGGAAAACAACGAAAATGCAAAAAGGGAAGAAAGGTAAAGGTGTCTTCTTAGGTAGACTTTTGGAGGAGACCTTTGAATGGTGAGCCATATTTGCAGGGTAACATGGAAATAAACAAAAAGTGCATTCCTGCTGTAGAGTAATGTAAAAGTGAAAGGAAATATAAGGGAAGAAAAGAGATGGGGGAAAACAAGAATGGAGATACCAAACTAGGGATGTGTGTCCCTACTCTCTCCCATTTTATATTAATTTTTTTTAAAAAATGCCAAAAATACCCTCACGTACTAACAATATGACATGTGTATATTAAGAACACATAATAAACTAAATAAAGGGATACATGGCTAAGACTAAAGATTGGGTGGGCCATACAACCATACAACCCTTTATTACAATCATCCAGGTGGGTCGTACAATTGTACAACCCACGTACACTGTCATTAACGCTCCACCATATGCTGGAGAGTAGATGTTGACGTATTGTTGATGCGTAGCTTGGAATAAATGTGTAACTGTAAATTGATTGTGGCCAACAGCTTTGGTGAACACATTAGTAAGTTGATCCTGAGACCAGAGGCATAAAAATGTCACCACTAGAAACCTTCTCACGTATGAAATGACAATCGATCTCAATATGCTTGCTTTCTCATAATAAAATGGATTATTTGCAATATGGGAGGCTATTTGATTATTGCAAAAATAACTACATTGGTAGGTTCATTGCAAATCCTATTTCCTGTAATAGTTTCTCAATCCCTATGAACTCACAAGCAGTATGAGCCATTGCCCTATATTCTGCTTCAACACTTGATTGGGCTACAATATTATGCTTTTTACTCTTCCACGTGACCAAATTCCTTCCACAAATGTGCAGTACCCAGTAGTATACCATCTATCAGTTAGGGAACCTACCCAATTTGTATTAAACTTCTCCGTAACTTAAAGATGATTGTTCCTTTTGTATGAAATTCCTTGGCCTGATGCTCCTTTAAAATATCACAGAATCCGAATTAGTGCATTCATGTGAAGCACCCTAAGAGAACTCATAAACCAGCTTATCGCACACATTATGTAGAAACACAACATTCACAGTAATAGATGTTTCCATATCCTTCTACAACCATGTCATGATCTGAGCATTTTCCCGAATCCACTAACCGTATGTGCTATCAGCCTATCACTTTCATGTAGTTTCTCCATGGTCGGATATTTTAATTTGCCTTTGGTTGTTTAAAAAAAGAAAAAACACTTCAATAGATTTAGACAACTGGAGATAATTTGCCCCATTTAGTTTTATAGAGTTATTTGAACCTCTAGAAAATCAGATGGGTTTAGAAACCTGGATATTTGATTACCTTTCATTTCCATTAAAAGAAGAAATTAAAGAGAGAATAATATAGTAGATCACACCATTCACGCTCTGACACGCAGACCATTACAAAGGCCCATCACATACAAAAGAAGAAGAAGAAAGAAGGAAAGAAACTAGTTTTTTAGAGAACTTTCTGCACAAGGGAGATAAAAAGCAAAGAGGAAAAGAAAAAGAAGAATTTATGAGATAGTAGAGAAGAAAGCAATGTAAACCAGAATGAAACCTACTCCAATACCATTTAGAGTTGTGTGAAAGTGAAATGAAAAAGAAAAGAGATGGAAGGAAAAAAAAAAGAATGGAGAGAGAAAACTAAGGTTGTACGTCCCTACTCTCAATATTAAGTCAAAGAAAGCAAAAATGCTGAACATAAAAATAAATAAATAAATAAAGGGACACATGGAAAAAACTAGGACTAGGTGTATTACAGTCATCCAGGTGGGGCATATGAATTTTTGGCCGACGTCCATAGTCATTAACACCCGCAAAGCACAAATGTTGAGATGATTTGAGTTTAGTCTTCTCAGGAGCGGAAACGCAAGTAGTTATGGGGAGACGTGAGTGCAAACACAGAAATATTTAAGGTTGCAAGTGGGCCAGACTCGACTGGACTGATGCAAGGCCAAGCCCAATCCTAGCACAGCCTGTGAGCTTGCTGGGCTTGGACTGGTCTGAGCCATGAGACACAGGCCTGGCAATATTAAGTCAACAGGCCTAACAGACTTAACACACCATTGGAAATATTAATTATTGGGCATGGCCCAACCATGGGCCTCTAGGCCTAAGCCCAAACCCATATCGAAGTGGACTGGCCTTTGGCCTGGCCCTGGCAAGCCCCACTCAGTTGCAACCATGGAAGTTTGATATGGACAATAAGAAAACATAGTATGACTGCATATGGATGTGTACGTTTCCCCACAAGTTGCCTAGCGTTTCTCATCCCTCTTTCCTTGGCTTTAGAGCTGTCAAAGGGCAGGGCGTTGACTAGGCTGGGCCCAGATTTTGAACAGGTTTGGCTGGCCTGTCAGGGTAGGTTTATTCAGAAAAAAAAAAAGAAAAAAGAAGCCCTGCCTGGGCTCCGGTCAATTGACAGCCCTATTTTCCTTGCTTCATTTTTGGGGTCTTAGTTTATGGAATTTGCTTGGCACTTTCACTTTTCAATCCAGAACTGAGAAAACCTGAAAAATCTCAAATCACATCCACCATTCAATTTTAGGTCTGTGGTCGTAACGACAAAACTGTTGAAAGTTGTGTAATCTAGTACATAAATGAGAAATTCATGGTTGGACTGATATGTCATAATATACAACTCTTACACGACTTGAAATTATCATCAGGTACTTGCTTCACTTATAATACGATTGGCGTTAGCAGAGACTTTTTGCCTCAATTGTGGAATACTGGCACTGGATGAACCTACCACAAACTTGGACGGTCCAAATGCTGAAAGCCTTGCAACAGCCCTCCTAAGGTACACTTTCCATTTGCAGTTTCTTTCTCTCTCTTCTTCTTCTTCTTTTTATAAGGTCAGCTGGCCTCTGCTCGTCATTGAGCTAAGGGAACCCCAGTTTGTTGCAAATTTATGATTATAATGTTGTAATTTGCCCATAAAAAATGTTGTAGTGTGGATATGATCAATGAGGTTGTTCTGAGACGCTTGGCCCAAACCAATGACATTTTGCAGATGAGGCTCACCTTCCAGCTATCCAGTTGGTTCATCTAGTGGGCTCCATGTGGACAGGCAATTGATCTAAAAATTAACAATGCCAACGATCCTGGTTGGTGGGCCTTTTCACTATTGGATATGGACTGTTAGCCTTATTGTGTTTAACCATCTGTATGTAAGGCCTAGTACCAGATGGCTTAGGATTTTTCGGAGGTTTCTGTTTTTTCCAGCATTAACATCCATTTGTATTTTCTTCTTATTTGTTGCAACCAGTGTTCGAAATATCGGCATCGCGTTATGTATCGCATCCTTGGGATACAGATACTTATCAGTTATCGCATGGGATATATCGTTTGTAGTGGATAATTTATCGCACTTTTTGGGAAACATTGGGAAAATAGTTGAATTTTTCAATAAAACTTTGAGGATTGTTAAAAATGACCTTAATATACACTTTTAAATCATCACATCTCAAAAAAGAAGTCCACACAATATGTTTCCTTTGTGTAGGGTCCTAAGCTATGTATTGTTTGACTCAACTAATGCAACTATATTAAAATTGAATGAATAACATTAAGAGTGTATGTGATGATCATTTCATCAAACACTCCAAAATATTTTGAAATTAGTTTCAATTGACAGCTGGTTGAAAGAAATTTTTGAAAAAAATATATATTTTAATAATTTTTAATAAAAAATTGATTTTTATTTTCCAAAAATTGACAAGGACTGAATAAATCAATAGATCAACCCTCGTACATACCTGATTTCATGTTTGGAGTGCAACATTGCAAGCAATTTGGGAGAAACTGAGGAAATCTTGATTTTTCCCCAATGTTCCCCAAATCGGAGCACTTACACTCAAATTTTGAAATTAGAGTGTGTGATGATCATTTCATCAAATACTTTGAAATTAGTCTTAATTGACGGCTGGTTGAAGGAAAATTTTGAAAAAAAATGGAGAACATGAAGAACCAATGGATATCGAAATGAAAGCTCCAACTCCATGATTTTTCATGCAAAACATGAAGAACCAATGGATTTGTAAAAACTTGACATTGATTTAACATGAATTCAAAAAAAAAAAAAAAAGGATTGGAAATTGAAAATGCTCATAAGATCGAACATGTGGAATATATCGACACTATGTATTGCACAAGTGGGATACAAGATATATCGTGGGATATCTCGGCTGATATCGTCGATATTTAAAACATTGGTTGCACTTATCCCCTTCCATCAGCATCATCACATGGTAGCCTTCTCAGTTCTCACAAGTAATAGGGATAGGCTTTATGACTTATCCCTTCTCATTTTATTGCAGAATAATGGAGGATAGAAAAGGACAGGAAAATTTTCAATTGATAGTCATTACTCATGATGAGCGGTTTGCTCAGCTGATCGGTCAACGTCAGCATGCTGAGAAATATTATCGCGTCACAAAGGATGAACAGTAAGCTCCATTGATTTTCTTTTCTTTCTTTCATGTTTTGCTTCAGTATAATGCTAATCGTACATGAGTTCCCATGGGAACATGTAGTTAATGTGTACAAGATCTGGGACTACTTGTCTGACTGCCCCACTGTGGATGGATCATGACATGAAAATCAGACCGATCAAACAATCCTAACCACCCAACACAACAGGGCCAAAACTGGGCAGTTCTCATGTTTCTCCTCAAATCAAGCAATCAGGATCATCTGACAGGCCTGAGTTTTTAACCATGGCCAGTTCATGGTGGGTTCCCATCACCCTGGATAAGCAGTACCTTACCTCCCTATGGGAACATGTGCTTAACAAGGTTTGGAGAGTACCCTAACTACCCATGTGCCGAAGTTTGGAGAACACCCATTCCTCAGGATCCAAGCTTTTGTGTGGATAGCCATTGCCAATAAAATTCTTACAGTGGACAATCTAGAAAAGCAGAAGTGGCGGGAATCTGTGGACCCTCTGTTTTTGCACTGCCAGGTAGCAAGAAATATCTGGGAGCACTTCTTCAAGCAATTCAGAGTAGGGGTGCAACTTGGGCAGGTTGGGCCATCAACACGCACCCAGCGCAACCTCAACAGGACACAACCTGAATCAACTGAATTCCAATCCAAAATCCCTCTATACACGAACCAACCCAACCCCAACCCAAATAGATGTGATTATTCCCAACCGACCCAAATTTGCTCAACCTGAACCAAATCCCAATTCAAATCAGGTTGGCGTTTCTCAACCTGAACCCAACCCCAAGGACCTTGGCAACCCAACTGAACTTGTGTTGGGTTGGTCAAACTGAACCTAAGTTGCAGCCCTGAGAGCTAATTAGGTGCTGGATAGATCTTCTTTGAGGTTATTGCAAGCTGGACATCTGACCCATTTTTAAACTGTAGTGGGCGAAATGGGTAACTTTCCTGTATGCTATCATACGGGGGATTTGGAAGGAAGGAAATAATAGAATACTTGAGGACAAAGCAGTCTCAAATATGGCTCTCTCCTCCGTTGATAAGCAATTTCTATACTAGAGTGATGATGGGGACACCTTCCATTGCTGCTTCTAGTTTATAATGGAACTGTAACCTTCTCCAAAAAAAAAAAAAAAAAAATACAGGAAAAAGAAGAAGAATGAAAGAAGGGCATATAATTGCTGCATTTTGTTACAATGAACTGACTCAAGACTTTATTTTTTCAGCCAACACAGCATAATTGAAGCCCAAGAGATATTTGATTGATGCTATCCTGGCAAAAGAGTGCTTTGTTGAGAAGGATCCAGGTCCCACAGATGAGAGAGCTGAGAGGGCATGGGATGATACATCTTTGCAAGGCCCTTGATCCGGTATTCAAGCAACCAAATCATGATTGTCAACCAAACAGGGACAACCGGAAGACCAGAAAGGACTGTATAGATATGTGCATTGTCATGGTTGAGCCAGGGTCCTCAGTTGCCACATGACTCTCAGGCCAACTGCATAGATCTTGTACATGTGTGCATGAAAGGAGGGTATGTATTGCAAGTGGGTGCATGTTGTGAGGACTTCTGGTTGTAATGTATGTCATCTTGAACTATTGTTTGCAGGCATCACTACTGCATTTTGAGGCACCTAGGGTGCAGTTTGGGGAAAGCAATGCATTGAAATGGAAATTGGATTCATGAGCAATGCATGTGGTGCTGTAGATTCTACGAGTGGGAAAAAAAAAAAGGTTTATGGGCGCCAGCCAGGTTTAGCAGCTTGGCAATGTGGTTGGATGGATGTCACATGTGGGGTCCACCAATCAAAAGGGTTGGGATTTTGGGTGAAGCTTATTGTCATTCCCCATCCGTGTTGGAGCCTATTAATGTTCTAGATAACCGAAACATGAGCCCCACTTGTACTAATTGTAGATCCAGGTTTGAGGATTGTATGTGTGCCTTTTGTGTTCCAATATCATATTCTAAATGATGGTGACTCATCCACCATACATGTGCCGTATCTGTCTAAGTTGTGGTCCCTGTTGTGGATGGAACACATTAAAAAGTCACTGATGATCCTAGCCATCCAAGTTCTCCCCTTGAATTTGGGGAACTAACCATCAGAAGTTTCAAACCACTCATCGCTAATTGAGTGTTTAGGATTGTTCAATCAGGTTAGTTTCAAGCTATGTGAAATGAACATGTCAGCGAGCCGTATGGTCCTCGTGGTTAGTAGCTCACATGTACAATAATTTCAAGAGTAAAAGGGATGTTGTCTGCGGGCCGGTCAGGAAAGTAAAAGCTGGGTCTTGATGGGCCAAAACAAACATACCTGTGCTCTGCCTGTGATGATTATGCATTGTCTAAGCCAGAGCCTGATTATGCACCTTTTTGTAAAGTTCTGGTCTGTCCATCAGGCGAGCTCAATATTCATTATGGGTTACAGGAATGCTCTTGGAACCCTAAACAAGCCGAACCGGGCTCGTAGCAAAGCACAAGCCAGTCCAATTAATAAACCGGGTTTTAATTTTTGGTCGCGTGTGGCCCACAGGCCAGAAGGAGAGATTTAAAAAAAATATTATATATATATATATATATATATATATATATATATATATATATATATATATATATATAAACCTCTATACCTACCAATATGAAATGTTCATCAGGTGGGTCGCTCAGTGAAGGTGTCTGAACCAAAAGATCAGGCCAATGCTCAATAGGTGGGCCCACAAGCATCCATGGTTCACAAATCAGATTTTGTGCAGCGAAATTAATGGATGGATTCAGACTCATGCTTGGGTTTGGATCCAAATTCATGCCCACACTAAAAACCTGCCTTGTAATTATTATTTTTAAAATGAATCGAAAATTTCCAGTGATCTTAGTTGCATTGGGACCCATGGAGTCCAAATCTATTGATCTAGACCGTTCATTGGGTCCAACGCAATTCTCATGGGTTGCCATACAAACATCACATTGATCTGAAAAGTTAACCATCTAATCAATGGCCTTTTAATATTGATGGTCAAGATTGTCTACATAAATATACGTTAAATAAACATTTTGATCCATCTAATCATGGATTGTTATGATTCTAAAGAATCACATTTATTAGGCAATCCTAACCATGGATTGGAAAAGGGATGGCTACGAAAAGTAAGGCCAAATCACTGATGGATCGGATCATCTGACCCTATCGAACGGTTCAGCAATCCCATCAGCTGTGTCAAATCCGGAGACACGGAGGGACCAGCCCGTTTTATAGGCTGTCCTGGAACAAACCGATCCAACCGTATCTGGGCCACTCAACCTGATTGGCTCGGCCTGAGTCGAGTAGCAACTCGGCCAATCTACCCAGTTCAGCTGTTCAGGTCTGACTGAGTCCGAGTCGACTCAGACGAGTTGCGTCAGAGTCGTCCGAGTCTTAAAACCAAGCTACAAGTGCTGAAGCGAAAATGAGATATGGAAGAAGAGAGGCAGAACCGTATACCCCTGTTTTAGGGGCCCAACATGTTGTAAATTTAAAATCCACTCCGTCTATCAGGTGGTGAGAAACCTCAAATTCACCGTACATACAAAATATCAGCCCAATAAAAGACTCATATGGGACACCAACAATATAAAGATATGGCCCACCTGAGTTTTAGAAAAGGTTGATTTTTGTATCTTCCCTTCAATCCTTCTAGGCTATACCAAATGAACAGTTTTGATGAAAAATAAACACCATGGCGGCCCCACATTAAAGTATGGTTAGCATCCATATCAATTATTTCCTATGGTGTGGCCTACCTGAGTTGTGGATCTGGCTGATTTCTGTCTCAAGGGCCTACCATTGAAGAGATAACCTGATGGACGGTGTGGATTGACAGATAAACATGGTAATCCCCACAGAACCTAGATACAGGTGTTGTATAGGAAGAAAACAAGAAGACAGATTATGAATCTTTTTGTATAGAAATAGAAGAACATACATTTCTCAAAAACAAATAAAGACATTTCAAGAAAAAAAAAAAAAAAAAACTTCCTCACCTAAAAGATTTTGCTTTCCCCCTCACAAACATTCCCATCCCTTTGAAGGCCTTGGAAATCTTCACCAAACTAGGCCGCCTCATTCCCAAATTCATCTTACCCGTTGAAAACCTCAATGCTTGTAAGCAGCACAATTGCCCATCGTCCATGTCTTCATCTTCCTCCTCTTCATATCGCTCTGATTCAGCCTTCTTTAACTTCTTCTCCTTCTTAGCGATCGCCTTCGCCTTCGCCTTACCAGAATCAGCCTCATAAGCCTCCCAAAGTGAATCCATCCCTTCAATCCCGTCGACCGTCATTCGCTCTTCATAAAGCTTGCAAGCGAGCGTCCTCCTCCATTCCTTCTCTCTTCTCATCGACCCAAATCCACCAGGACTCGAACACATTGAATCGGGGCTCGTTTGCCCTCTCAAGGCCATCTCATAACAATTTCCACTAATGGGGTTGTCTCCCACCTTATAAATTTGTGCCTGAGACGCCGGACTAGCCGTTTCGAATCCGCTTCCAAAGCTTCCGTGACTCGAAGACATGACATCTTGACTTTCATATGCTTCTGGGTCATT
The DNA here is from genome assembly GCF_029962835.1 of Magnolia sinica. Classification (NCBI taxonomy): domain Eukaryota; kingdom Viridiplantae; phylum Streptophyta; class Magnoliopsida; order Magnoliales; family Magnoliaceae; genus Magnolia; species Magnolia sinica. Next base: position 15,508,912 of record NC_080575.1, on the reverse strand, counting down.
TCCTAAAGCGTCTTCGACGGGTTTTTCTCCCACCTCATAAGGTAGTGCCTGAGACACTAGACTAGCCGTTTCGAGCCTGCTACCAAGACTTCCACAACTCGAAGACATGACATCTTGACTTTCATATGTTTTTGGGTCATTTCCTAGAGGGACTCCGACGGGGTTTTCTCCTACCCTATAAGGTAGTGCTTGAGACACTGGACTAGCTGTTTCGAACCCAGTCGCAAAACTTCCGTGACTCAAAGACGTGACATCTTGACTTTCATATGCTTCTGGGCCATTCCCTAGAGGGACTTCGACGGAATTTTCTCCTACCTCATAAGGTAGTGCTTGAAACACCATACTAGTAGTTTCAAGCCCGCCCCCAAAATTTCCAAGGCCCAAAGACCCAAACTCTTCTGGGTCATTTCCAAGAGCAACTTCCACATGATTTTCTCCTACCTTATAAGATAGTGCTTGGGACACCGAACTAGCTGTTTCCAAATCGAACCCAAAGCTTTCAGAACTCGAAGACGTGACATCTTGACTTTCATATGCTTCTGGGTCATTTCCTAGAGGAACTTCGGCGAGGTTTTCTCCCACTTTATATGGTAGCGCTTGAGACACCATACTAGTAGTTTCAAATCCACACCCAAAATTTCCATGGCCCACTTCTGGGTCATATTCTAGAGTGAATTTTGCGACGCTCTCTCCTACCTTATAAGTTAGTGTTTGGGATTTGGTGCTAGCTGTTTCGAGATCAAACCCAAACCTTTCAGAACTCAAAGACGTGACATCTTGACTTTTATATGTTTTTGTGTCATTTCCTAAAGGGACTTCGGCGGGGTTTTCTCCTAACTTATAAGGTAGTGCTTGAGACACCATACTGATAGTTTCTAGCCCGCACCCATCTCTACTCTTATACGCTTCTGGGCCATTTTCAAGAGCGGCTTCCTCGTGGATTTCTCCAACCATGTGAGTTAGTGATTGGGAATCACTACGAGAACTCGAAGGCGAAACATCTTGGCTCTCATATGCTTCTGGGTCATTTCCTAGCGCGGCTTCGACTTCCACAAGGTTTTCTCCAACCTCGTAATTTAGTGCTTGAGATGTCGAACTAGCTTCTCTTGGACTTGAACATGCGATTTCCCGACTCTCATATTCTTCGATGTTATTTTCTTGAGATACTTGGACTGTGTTTGCTTCTTCCTTATAAATTAATGCCTCAGACGTGGAGCTTTTCTGCTCAATTTCCCACCCAAAGCCTCCACGACTTGAATTTTCTACCGTTTGAAGAGCGAATTCAACGAGGTTTCCTCCTACATTGAAATGTAGTTCTTGGGAGCCCATGCTTGCTTCGAACTCTTCGACGAACAATGCCAACGGGTCGAGGAGGCCAAGCTTTGGATCGCCATCGAGGCTTGTCTGTAAAGCGTCTAGGATGTTTTGGAAAGCGATTATAAAGAAGCCACATTGGGAATTTTGGGTGAAGAGAAGGGAGGGATATGTGCGGGGAGAGATGGTGAGGAGGGTGAGGAGGAGGAGAGAGGTGGAGAAGAGGAGAGGAGAGAGAAAGGAAAGGAATTTAAGAAGGTAAGGAAAGAAGAAGATGAAGTAAGCAAAGTAGAGAGGTTGAGAAAGTATGAAGGAGAAGAAAGAGAAGAGATCATAGAGGAGGAGAGTAGTGATGGAGAAGTAGCATTTAGCCATTTCTCCTTTCATTTTTTTTCTTGGGTTTCTCAATCCAGTTTTTGAGATTGAAGTGAAGTTGGTTTCTTTAGTGTTGGTTGAGAAGGAAAGATAAAAGCATGAGAGAGAGAGAGAGAGAGAGAGAGAGAGAGAGAGAGGTGAAAATGGTGTGAAACAAAGGACTGAAGAAACATGGCTCATGACACCTTTAGAAACAAAAGGGTCCTTATTGTGTCCCAAGGCATCATGAAGTATCCTTTTCTTTACCCTCTCTTTTCAGGGAAATGACCATAAAACCCTTGAAGCTGATTGGTCATGTGGGGCCCACAGTCGGCAATTGTCATCATCCATTTGGTGGGCTTACTGGGATGGTTGGGGCAGTGATTGTTTGATAAATGGTCTTAAAAATGGTAGCAGAATAGCTGTTACCGGATAACAACTTAGAGGTTGTTGCCTAACTAACCCTGTGGAGCCCACTTGATGTATTTATTGTATATCAACACTGTCCATCTGTTTTTCCATCTCATTTTAGTAAGAGATCCAAAAAATCAAGCAGATACAAATCTCACGTGTATCACACCACAGAAAATAGTTACGAATGACCATTAAAAGCTTTTTATGGCCAGAAAAGTTTTTGATCAAGCTGTTTTTGGTATTTTCCCTCCATCCAGGTCTACTTGACATTATCAACAGGTTGGATGGAAAATAAACATTACGAAAGCCATACGATTGGCCCTTTGAAAATTTTAATGGTGATGCACTGGATCACCACTTTTTTCTGTGGTGTGGTCCACCTGAGATTTGGATCTATTTTATTTTTGGAAGAAAGATCTAAAATTGGCTGTAAAAAAGTTTGGACGGAGTGGATATACAGCACATCATCAATGTGGGTCCCACGGTAAGGGTAACACCCACTAAGGTGTTACCCGCGTAACACCTAATCCACTCCCTAAAAATAGATGGCTAACATAACACCAAAAGGAGTGCTATGTAGGGATAGCTTTACGAAGATTTGAGGTACACATGATTTATTTGGAACATCCAACCCGTCCATCAGATGAGTGACACCATCTTACACCTATTTCCTGAAAATTAGATAGACCCAAAACTCAGGTGGGCCATGGCACAGTGAACAAGTTGGGAAGGAATGTCTACCCTTGATTTTCACTGCAATTCATCTGATTTCAAACTGACGTGAATCTTTGTTTGCCCCTTCTTCCATTATAGATGAAAGGTCTGAGTGGCATGGATTCAAACAACACGGTGGGACCCCAAGTAAATCAAGGACGAGAGTCTATTCTGAAATTGTTCACTGTGGCGTGTCACATCTGACTAATGAATCAAACTGAAAATTGAGAACTGGAGGTAACATGCCCTGTCGCGTGTGATAGACGGATTAGATGTCATGCTTGAATCAGGTGGGCCCACATCAACCGTACACCACTGGAGCACGCCCCATAACAAAAAGGGTAAAAGGAACCTCCCATTCCTAGGTAGGAAACAAAGGTAAAGATGATATAGGTACAGGATTTTCCTTTTTCAGCGGCCAATGGGAGGCGTCGTCACAGAAACACATGTACCGGATCCTGGTCACTCATCTATGGTCCACTACATTCGATGGGACGCGGTTTCCCTGCGAAAGCCTTTCCCATGAACTTTGTGCGACGGAAAGCTACGTGGGGTCCACCGTGATGTTTGTGGGAAATCCAACCCGTACATCCGCTTTTCCATATCACGTTAGGACATGGGCCCAAAATTACTCAAGTGGGATGTACGACAGAGGATTAAACGTCCACCGTTGAAACATTGGTGGGGCTACAGAAATTTTCGATCAGGATCTTTTTTGTGCTTTCAGTTCATCCCCAGTAGGGATGACCTTCTGAACAGTATGAATGGTATATAAACATCACGGTGGACCCAAGAAAGTTTCAATGGTAGGCATTTATCTACCCACATTTTCCTATCATGCGGCCCATTTGAGTTTTGGATTTGCATCATTTTTAAGCCTATGCAATAACATGATCCGTCAAAATGGATGGACGGGGTGGATTTCCAACAATCATCATGATGGGGCCCACTTAGTTTCCTTCTCAGGAAGTTGTGAATCCGCGTCCCATTCAATCGGCCAATTGTAAAATAAATAAATAATAATAATAATAATAATAACATTGGATGATCCTAATCATCCATTGAAGAATCTTCGCCGATCCAATGGTCCAGATCTCGAGAAGTGTACGGATATCAAATGCTTTATAACCAGCATAGCATTGGGGTCAGCTCCACTTCATAGACAATGGCCCACCAGATTATTTTTGGGCCCCACCCATTTGGTTTATGTTCGCTAAACCAACCAACAACTAATTGATTTTTTGGCCCACCCTGTTTAAAGACGAGCAATACGACGGAGCTGCAGCAGGATGTTGTATACATCTGGTATACTCATATGGAAGGGGACTGCCTGCTTGAGTAAACTCTGTGGGGCCCACCCTATATTCATGTGTCTTATCCACGCCGTTTATCCATCTTTCTAGCTCCCTTTAGGCCCTGATCCAAAATTTGAAGTATATCCAAAACTCCAGTGGACCACACCACAGGAATCAGTGGGGGCAATTACGTTCACCCTTGAAACATTCCTCGGGCCCACAGTTATGTTTTTTTTTGTCATCTAACCTTATCATAAGATCACACAGACATGTTAGAAAGAGAAAACATAAGTATCAGCTTAATTCACAATTTGTGTGGCCCCAAAGGAGTTTTCAACCGTAGGGATTTAATTAAATACTGTTTCCTCTGGTGTGGCCCACTTGAGTTTTGGATATGCTTCAAATTTAGGCTCATGCCCTGAAATGAATTGGTAAAACTGATCTACGCTGTGGATAATACACATACATCATGGTGGGCCCCACAGAGTTTACTCAGTGCCTAATCAGCTTCCTGCTCACATGTGAGTCATGCTTTAAAACTGAAATAATCCTGTCCATTGATTTTTATACAGTTTCTCTCACTAATGCTTTACTTTATAACTGTTTTTATTTTGCACCGTTAGTTCAGTGGCCACAGATGAGATGCACAAGATTATTTAACAGGAGCACATAAACCATCCATGTGGGCCTTTACGTGGGTACCTGATTTGCACGTCCGCCTGCCACGTGTCTCTGGAGAGAGAGCTCCACTATATATATTTTTAAAAATATTAATACTAGGTAGTATGAAGGACAGTAGTATGTTATAGCAATATAATATTGATTAAATATGTTTATTTTGCATAATTAATTTAAGCATATATTGATAGGCGGATGAAGTCAACGGCCATGGCTACCGTTATCTAATATATTTTTTGGACCCACTTCAAGGGTGGTCCAAGCCCTAAAATGAGTTTAATTTTCACGGCGAACGAGTTACAATCTGTGGCTCCTGATCGTTAGAGACGGACCGTTTATCCGGCCATCACTTTTGCATATGATTTTTTGCTCGAGTCCGAGAGTGTATACCCCTGCCTAGATGGCAATCATATAATTTCATATAAAATTTTATATAAACCCTAATTTATTTAATGTAATATATATCATGTCATGAGAGAGCTATAATTGAGAAATGTTTTTTCATTTTTCCTTAAAAATATAGTGAATTGGTGTGAATTCGTGTACATATCAAAAGAAATTATGTTTCTCTGCTTTTGTATTTTTAATTTCAATATGGCTGTGTGCGGTCAAAATAAGACCTTTCTCTTAACTGAACTCAATTTTTTTAAGACTTGATTTGGTACTTGTATTTGAAATGCATTGGATTCCAAATCAGAAATTAGGTGATTCTAATCTTAAGATGTGTTCTTGTAATTAGAAAGCAATGGATGTCAAAAGTAGCCATTGATTGAAATTCATAATATATTCATGGGAATTTAAATTTGATTACTAAACTTTAGTATACCTAATTAGTACACATTTGTGATGTTTGAACGGAGGATTGTAATAAGCCTGTTGAAATATATACTTGAACTAAAAAAGACGAAATTCTAACGTTTTGGTGGGCTATAAGCTTAGGATCACAAACTAGCGACTTGCCAACATTCTGTTGGGATGCGGATTCCGTACCGAGTAAACAATGTGAATTAACCGTTGGAAAATTTCTCGGGGGCCACATAAATGTTGGATCAAGCATATAATTTTATTTCCCTTTCATCCATGTTTATGTGATCTTATTAAGGTGTTGGATGACAAATAAACATCACTTTGGGGCTTGGAACGTTTCAGCGGTAGAAATCATTATTCCCACTGCTTCCCATGGTATAGCCCACTTGAGCTTTGGATGTACTTCGATTTTGGGCTCAACTCTTAAAATGAGCCAGAAAATTGGATGTATGGATAAACTACATATATTTACGATGGGCCCAACAGACTTTACTTAGTTCAATAAGAGCGTACTGAGTGTGCAACCCAAATTCATTCCATTGATATAATTGCAGCGATGTAATTGATATTTTGAGTGTTTTAAGGTATCAAAAGCATGCCATATGTGAAATGGATTAGTAACTTAATGAAACTTTTGTTGCAGTGTAATAGATTAGTAGTCTATTGACACATTTGTTACAATTCAACTCTCCTACTTTAAAAAAAAAAAAAAATAGTCAAAAAGATAATTGTGTCTAAATCACAATAAAAAAATGAATGATTTTTGAAACATAGCTTTGGTCGGGAAACAGATTAGGTTTAGCCTCAGCCTCACCCATGACAGTGCAGCCCTCCCTATGGAGCCCACCGTGATGTATGATTGGATACCATGCAGAATCCGAGGGAGATGCAATAGACATGTTAGCCACTTGATGAGTTAGTGCTTCATGTTGATAGGAGGGATGAAACTTGTGAGAGCACTGAAGAGCCGAGTGTCCACGTTTGCCACATACTTGGCAAGTAACAGAGGATCGATTATCACGGTTGTCAGGAGGTGAGAATGCTTCCTGGTGCCGCTGATTGAGTGGCCTGTGGTCTGTGGATTTGAGTGAGAGTGAAATGATTATTACCACGGCTTATCTATGTCGTTCATATGTTTTGCTAGCTCATTATATTGAATGAGCTCAAAAATGAAGCTAATTCAAATCTTAGGTGGATCAGAAACATAGGAAATAGTAGTGATGGAACGTCGTTGTAACACCCGAGTCAAATTGCTATTGCATCCTAGGGCGTCCACTAGTGGAACTGCCTCGGGACCGCGTTAGCCAGCCCATATGGGACACGTGTGCGGAGCCCTAGAAACTAGAAATAAATGACGTCAAGTGCCACCGTCACCAACCTATGAAAGGATGATGTCACGAATGTAGCTTAATCTAAGTATGATTGGAACCGAAAATGGGCCGCGGGGCCGGCCCTCCCCCCCCAAAAAAAAACCACCCTAATAGACTAAAATAAGTTGGGCTGCTAGTCAAAGTTCTACTAAGTACAAAATTATAGGAAATTATCGGCCTCACTGGGCTTGAGGTCCATCACGGATGGCAAACCCAGAAGGTGTCCTGAATTGCACAACTTAGGTCGAGAACGTAGTGCTTGGAACGCGCGATTCTTCTAGACACGAATCTGAAACTTAAGTGAAGTAAGCCCCCACTCATTCTCGAAATTGTGACTTTCTGACCGTCAAATCGCGACTAAACTCGAGCCATGGGTCAAAGATATCTCCTTACTCATATCTGTATAACTGTGGCGCCGATCGAGCACTGATAGCCGTCAATCGTAGGTAGGGTCCCCACGGTCGATCGAGGCATCCGATCTCCACTCGATTTGAACCAATCATGAATCTTATGATGGGGCACCTGTCACATGGCACGGATGAGCCACCGGGCCCTTGAATGAGCCCTGTGGGCCAAAATGCAGCCCACTAAGGGCATGCATGTTTAAAAAAAAGGGCCCCCTAAAATTTAGACTATATAAAGCCCAAAATATTCACTTCCTCACTCCCATACAAAATTTCAATTGTAAGGGAGAGAGAGAGTTGGGAGAAGTGAGAGAAGGAGCTCTTTGGGGGATTTTCCTGCTGTCGCTACCTATGTCAGAGCCCTTACCCATGCCTCACCGTAGGGTATGGCCCGACGACAATAGAAAGGTAACCCTCTAGCCCCCTTAAAAATTTTGAGCCTCATGGGCTATTGCATGCACCTTTACGAGCTAACCTATTTGACGAAGTGCGTCGAATCTTCAAATACTCGGCCGGTATCCTATGAGCGGCGTTAGGGAATCGTCAGACCACTCCTAAGACCATTATCTTTAGGTTGCCAATTATCGAACATATGTCTCAAATAATGATTGTGTAATGAAATTATCGTCGCATGCAAATCAGCGAAACCCCTTAGATTGATTGTCTTCCAAAAATTCTAAATCATGCTAGTGTAGCTGACCATTTGAATAAATGTTAGAATAGACTGGATTTATTGAAAATTCCTGCACATATGCTTTACATTTTCCCTTAATACATACACGTATTTACCTTACTGTTGTAAATTTTGCGATGATTGAATAACGCAGTTACATGTCTATTTGATTGTCCATATGTAACACCCGGCCCACTTAGAACAGTGTCCTGAGGCGTCCACGTGAGAACTGCAGCAGGACCGCTCGATTAAACCGCTCGTGTGAGGGATGCCACCAACAAATTAACCCGGGTTATCCCATTAATACGGTCGAGTTTGATTATGTTTGGACCGAGTGCGGGCCTGAAAGCTGATTAACCGAATTGTACTTGGCAACTACCTGTGTGGGACGTGCAACGGTCAAGGAAGGGCAGAAAAATCTAAAACTCGAGGAGGTCGTGGACCTTGTTGGGCTTGTGGTCTGACATGAACTACGGACCTAAAGGGCAACCAAAAATGAAATATCCGTACTACCCAATCGGTACTTGCCAAGCGCGACTCACCCCAGCCTTGGCCTAAGGATTAAAATTTTAAATCAATGACCCTCTGTTTGAAACGGAGAAATGAGGCATTTTAGCCGTCGGATCTCTTCTAAATTTACATCGAAGACTGAAAACATTTCTCTATGCCCATCCACAAAATTTGAACCTTGAACGTAGAACGGTGATCGTTGATTGCAAATCGGCCCCTTGCGATAAAACTTCGCATCCGTTTGCTTTTAAACTTTGCACGACCCTTCAACGGGCCATAGGGCACCTATCTTACAAATTTCATGGCCAGGGGGCCATCAGGGCAGCCCTAACAACCAGAAATGGACCCCATGGGGCCATTTGAAGGTCGGACCCGTACGATAAAACCCCGCATCCGTTTACCTTCAAATTTTGCACGACCCTTCATCAGGCCATGGGGCACCTACCCTACAAATTTGATGACCAGGAGGGTATTAGGGCAGCCCCAACAACCAAAAAGGGGTCCCACAGGGCCATTTGAAGGGAAATAATAGAACTCAGGGCCATTTGGCCCAAAATCCAGGATATAATATCCTTACGCTCCCTCTCTCACTCACTCCCACAACTACTCTAGTAGTAAAAGAGAGATAAGAGAGAGAAGAGAGAAAGAAGAGGGAAAGAAGAGAGAGTAAGAGAGTGTAGAACGAGGTGGGGCCCAAGGGACTTGGAGCCTTGAAGAATCTCCTTGCTCTCCCCCAAAGGATCTCACATCCACATCCACAAAAGCAAATTCCAACTGATTTAGAGATAATCACCCATCTTTCTCAAAAAATTCATTTTATTAAGCTAGGTCCTTGCATGTATCCTAACATGTGGATGCATTTAACTTAGGACCTCAACAAATCGACCTGCGAGTTCGGCACGCCTAGGACGATTTCGCAAACTCTCAGTGATCTATAGGTGCCGACCATTATCCTTAGGTGGCCAAGTACCAATTTTAGGATAAATTTAATGATTGTGGATGTTAAATTGATGCTCACGCGTAATTTAGAGAAAAACTAGATAGAAACCTACATGATATGTCTACCTAACATGCATGCGATGATAAAATGATGTTTGATTGGTCTTCAAATCGTTTGGGCATGAAATTTATTCTGCATGTTCATTCTTGCATCTGATTTTTACATATTCTTCCCTATTGCATGCATGATTGTATTTTCCATGTGTGGTCTTTTGTTTCTTAGGTAATCCGGCACCACATGCACACACGTCTAAATTATGCTGTTAAGAGTGTTGCATTCATTTCTATATCCTGAAATTTTATGCTTGATGCGCTGTATTCTAAATTTCATCTGTACTTGAAGATGAACTCTTAGCTGCTTAGAAGTGTTATTAAATATAGCCTATTATCTAGGTTGGTCAGGAATTTAAGATTAGTGAGGGTGGTCCCATTAGTTGGGCCGTCCTGTTATTAAATTCCTCACGTGCTTGCAATCGGGGGTGAGAAATCCGATGAGATCAAGGATCGCGGGGCCCTAGCCTCACACGCTAAGGGATCATGGCCTCGCAAGAAGGATGAGGGCATTGATATCGTCGGGGCATACCATTTTTCCTAACTTGCTCGATGAACGGACTTAACTAAGAAAAACTCGGCTAACATATTCACGATCACATTGCATTAGTTAGTTTGGCGACTCGGCAGTTGAGGTCGCAATGAGGGAGTGTTGGTCATGTGCGATCGTTAAACGAAGTCGCTCGAGGGAGTGTTGTTGTGAGGTCATGCATCATACCATAATTTATGCATATGCATTAACAAGATTAGTTAGAGATGTGTGAATGTATGCTTTTCATTAAATTCATCATATAATTGATATTTGATGTAACTTATGGCTAATGACACCCATTGAGTTGATCACTCACTCCCACTCTGGGATAGTGTTTTAAAATACCAACTAAACACTTCATTAGAGGGAGGTGATGCAGAGCTTGACGAGCTGTGTGGGGTGAGTATAGATGAGGAAGAGGAGCTTTCCTGCTTCCAGCTTATGGGTGGGTCACCATAGACTGAGTGGGCTGACTATGGGCTATTGAGTAGGGGATTTAACACACTATTTTTTTGGACATTTCATATATGTATTTTGTCGGGCGACGCCTTGTGCGACCTATTGATATTTTTTTGTAGACTCGCATACCTTAGCCGCATTCATTTCAGTAGATTAGTTGTGGTTGTAGTTTATGTTACAGTCGATTCCATTTCTACTCATTTAAATTGAATTATATGCAAATCACTAAAATTAGGTTATAAGTGACACCCGGAAACTTGGAGGTCGAGTGTTTGCACGACCCCCAAATTTCAGGGCGTTACAGGTTGGTATCAGAGCAATGGTTTGAAATCAATTGGGTCATGGGCCATAAACTCACTATAACGCATCCGTTGACGTAGGAGGGAGTGCAATAGTGATACTAAAACAATAGGGCCCACCCCCGCGTACTCCGAATCATTAAATCTTACATGGAAGATCTAACTTCCGGAGGATTTAGACTGAGGAAAGAGAGAGAGAGAGAGAGAGAGAGAGAGAGAGAGAGAGAGAGAGAGGACAATATTAGAATTCGATCTGGGAGCCTTACAACACGTTTCAGCCTATTCTTGGGCAAGAGCTCGGGAACTTGATGACAAAACCCGATTTGACCAACTAGGTAATTTAAGTAGCTCATTCCACCCAATCCCTAAGTCTCAACTCCTCCTTTTAACCCATCCCCCTTAGAAATCTCACCTTTCACCACCTTATTCTTTTAATTTTTCTAATACTTTTCATGTTAAACACAACTTCTGAAACTCAGGGGATGAAGAGCTATAATTAAACTAAAATTTACTATAAATAGTAAAAATATAAATAAAATAGATTTTTGACCATTAACTTGATGGAATCTTGCGAAATAAGCAGGTTATTTGGATAGAGTAGCTTCTCCTACCCCAAATTCATATATGACATGTCGAATAACTCATTCTGGTTTGCGAGATACGCGTGTCGAAAGGTCTCGACAGTCCGGGAGGCCAAAGGCCCGTGTGGCCCCCGCCCGGGGCACGTGACCCCCACCCGGGGGGCCAGAGGCCCGCATGACCCCCCGCCTGAGGAGCCAGTGCTCCGCGTTCCCCCCCCCCGATTGGTGGCTCTTTTTAAAGTTCAAATGCAAGTGGGGCCCATTTTCTTTGCTATTTTAAAACCTTATAACCCCTTTTCCCCTCTTTCATTACACTTCATTCCTCCCAAACCCATAGAAATCATCTTCCTCTCCAAACCCTTGAACCCTTTCCTCAAACCCATTTCTCCTTCTTCACATCGACTCTCTCCTAAACCTCCACCTTCAACAACCCACCTCTTCTTCCTCACATCCAACCCATCCTACAACATTCAACATCAAACCCATCCTCCAACATTCAATCCCCAAAACCACCTTCCAACAATCAATCATCTCCTTCCTCTTATTTACATTACCCCATCCCAAATACCTCCACACCACCACTCCACTCCTTATCTCTAGCCTCTAAGAAACCCATCTCTAGCCGAAGAAGATGGCTTTCCTTGTAACCATCATCTCCATTTTTTCAACTTCGGTGGTTCTCTTTTTCATGGGAAAGAAAAGGCCGACCCCCGTGGAAGCGAGATCGAGCCGTGAGAGGCGGAGCAAGAAGAAGGCCAACCCACGTGAAGGGCCGACCCAAGAAAGGCGAAGCAAGCGTGATGCCGATCCAAGAGGGAGATTAAACCCCGAGGTCCGACCCAAGAGAAGAAATGATCCCCAAAGGGAGCTGGCGATACGAGCAGCCCAACCACCCATTAAAGACTTGTAAAACTTCCGCGAGTGCAAGGTCGCCTTTGAGGCCTTCGTGGAGGAGCAATTGTTCAGTATGTATGACTTACTCAACCGGCTTATGAAAAAAGGATGGGGTCCCATGTTTTATGGAAACTCACGGACCAATGTGGGGCAAGCTATGACATTCTATACTCAAATTAGAAACCCCCAATACACACCTTTAGGTTTTGATATCATAGTGGGTGGCCAGAACATCCACATTGGAGTGGAGACTTTTTCCCAAATACTTGGAGTACCACTAGGGGAAGAACAGATTGACAAAAAGAATTTGGGGACCATGGCCCACAACATGGGTATGCAACCACCGGAGCAGCCCACCATGGCCACTGCTGCGGCCACCACAGGAAATTTATTTGAGCGGTTCCAGAGATTTAGGCCGCCTACCTTCGCTGGCACCCACCGCCCAGAGGAAGCTGAGTATTGGCTGAATCGAGTCACTAAGTTGCTTAGACCTCTCCATTGCTCTGAAGCCGAGAGTGTCGAGCTGATCTCCTACCTTTTCAAGAAAGATGTTGATTTATGGTGGGAGAGCGTACTTAGGACCACCCCTGTAGACAACATATGGACATGGGAAGCATTTGAGACCGCTTCCACCAAAAATACTTCCCGCAGACGTACCGTAATGAGAGGGAGAATGAGTTCATTCGCCTCCAACAAGGAGGGATGTCCATGGCGCAGTATGAGAATCGTTTTACTGAATTGTCACACTACACTCCACGGATAGTAGCAGATGAGACCAAGAAACGACTCTTTACTGAGGGCCTTAGGAGCAACATCTGCTCCAAGATGTACTGCACAAATATCAGGTCATACGCCGAGCTCGTAGAGATGTCTCTCCGGTTAGAACAAGAGGAAGAGCGAGTTTCACGGACTCATTTATAGCTGAGCTCGCGAAATAGGACTGAAGGGCAGTCCTCATCCTTCGCCGGGAAAAGGCCGCGCCCAAACTCTCCTCCTAGGCTTGCAGTCCCTCTAACTCCTTTTTCACAGCTTAGCCAAGTATGTAACTACTGCAAGAGGGTAGGCCACTCCAAGCTATTTTGTTTTTCAAGAATGAGGGACCACGGTTTTATGCCCCCTCAACATATCAATAAACCCCCATAGCAAGCCATGCAGATTCCTCCTCTGAGGACGATAGGACCAGACCAGCAATTTCTTCGCCCTCCTACACCTCAAGTTGGGCCGCCGCAACGGCCTATGAAGTGACCCAATCTTTCGCAACAAGCTCGAGTTCACGCATTGGCGACTGAGGGCTAAGACGCAGTCACACCCACTCTTACGGCCTTTGAGGTGACAACCCATGTACAAGGTACTCCCATATTCCTCTTGGTGGACACTGGGTCCACTACCTCCCTTATATCACATGTAACCGTCAAGCGTTTAGAGCTATGCCCCACCCCCATCGTAGGAGTGAAGATCATTGCCACTGTCGGGACCTTCTCAGAAGCAACAAGGATATGTCGTGACTGCCCCATAGACTTGGGAAGCAAGGTGGTACTCGTGGACCTGACAGTGACAAAGATTTTCCATTATAACGTTATCTTGGGCATGGATTGGTCGACTGTAATGAAGGTGGAAATCGATTGTGACACTCTATTGGTGAAATATGCAAGGATAAAGGTGCCTCCTTCACATTCCCAGTCCAGGTCAGCCACGGATATAGGATTTTGTGTTATGCTTCATTGGAAGAGGGTTACGATGGTCCCTCGCTAACATCCACCCCCATGGTCCAAGATTTCGTAGATGTGTAAACCCAGACCTGGGCTTCCTCCTCGACGGGAAATAGACTTTACAACGATCTGACTCTGGACGCCACACCTATCTCGTTGCCGACTTACTGCATGCCCCCATGTGAGATGGAAGAGCTTAGAACTCAAATTGACAACTTGTTAGAGTCGAGCTTTATCCGACCCAGCGTCTCGCCATGGGGAGCCCCGGTCCTGTTTGTAAAGAAGAAGGACGACACCTTACGATTGTGCATAAACTACAGGAGGTCAAATCAGGTGACGGTCTGGAATAAATACCCGTTGCCTAGAATTGACGACTCGTTTGACCAGCTGAGGTGTAACGTCCTGGATTTTCACTGTTTTGGATTTCTAAAAAATCCTTAATTTTTTTTTGTAATTAACTTATAATATCCCTTACTAACCATTAGCACTCAATATTAGTTTATACACGAGTGGTACCACTAAAGAACCGCACAAGTCTGATTAATCAATCATAGGAAGCCAACGAATCCGCCCGATCACTTGAACATCAAGTTTAGCCCCATGATTTACTCACATAGGACCTAAATCTAATCGACACATCGCTAACTAATCAAGACAATCGTAACTAAATTAAAAGATCTATTCGAAGCCGAGTTAGATAAGGCTCGGATCTTGACTAATGGACCCAATCAACCCCGTTACTCTTTTAGCCTAAAACTGACGGTTTAGAGTAATCATGACCAAATCTCCACTTTCACTAACTATAAATAGGCCACACTATGAACATAGTTAATCCGAACCATAATCATTGCCCATGAGAAATCTCAATACCTAATTCATTCCATAAATGTCCCAATTTTCTGAACAAGCTTTAGACCGCTTGTTAGTGGGCCACTAGTTCCAAAACTATAGAATAATGTCCGTCTTACTAGGCTCGACGTCCATCGCGGGAGTCAGACTTAGGTAGTGTCCAGAACCGCTTAACTTGAGCTAGAGGACAAGTGCATGAGAAGTGTAAATACCCTATAGGAAGAAGTTGAAACTTAAGTGAATTATGTCGTCCACTCTTATGCAAAGTTGAGAATTCCAGACCGTCGGTTTACAACCAAACTTCACACATAGAGTAAGGATATTTTCCTACTCATATCTGTATAGCCGCGGCCCCGATCGACTATCTGTGTCCGTTGAACAGACTTCTAATCATATCCGTCGATCGGCGCATCAAATGGCGGGCCAATCATGTCTATACGTAGATCATCGTTAGGGCTAACTATCCTACGGTGTATATTAATATGTACACCCTATAGTGGGCCCTAGAGGTTAGAAAGAACCTCCCATAGGGCTAGTATAGTAAAAACCTAGCCCTTGGGGCCATTTACACCAAATCTGGCCCTATATAAGGGCTTCATTTGGGCACCCCTCTCCCCATACGAATTTACCCTAGAAGAAAGAAAGAGAGGAAGAGAGGAAGAGGAGAAAGAGAGGAGAAAGAGAGAGGGAGAGCTTGGAAGTATAATGATATGTGTACCTTCACCCTCACATCCCCCTCTATAACCACATTGCTACTCATGGATCCTTTGTGGAGTTCTCTCGGCAGTAATTAGAGGTAAGAAATAGATTATACTTTCTAATCTAGTATTTTGGGTTAGGTTTTCTAATCCTTACAATGGTTCGTATGATTATTTAGGCTTTAGTGAATTTTTCTTATAACCATAATCGTAAGAGTGCTTTGAGTCAGGCGAATCATTACAAAGGTGCGGACTATTATCCTTAGGTGACAAATTACCAATTATAGGATGAACTTAATGGATGCTAAATTAATATGCATGTGTAGATTTTAGAAGATTCTATCTAGGAACCTGTTTGATGTGTATGCCTAACATGCATGCAAAGATAAATTGATATTTGATCAATTCGAAATGGTATTTAGGCCTCGGAATTTTGCTGCATGTTCACCCTTGCATTTAATTTTTAACATGATTTTCTATACTTTTGTACGTTTGTATTTCCTACATTGTGAACGACATATGAAATTTTTATCTCTTAGAAAAAAAATCCAATTTCATGTACATACATGTCTAATTTTTTCTTCTAGGGGTAGTTTGCATTCATTTAGATATTCTAAAATTTATGTCATGATTGCTTGTGTGTTATATTCTATAAATATTTGATGAGAAAACATGACTATCTTAATATGTAAAGAATTGAAGCCCTTTTGTCTGGGTTGGTCGAGAACCATAAATTATGAGGGCAACCTCGTCGGTTGGGCCATCCCGAGACTAGACTAACCAATTTGGGCGAAATCATATGTATGATAATAGTGAGACTACATGGGTTGCTTTCACCCGATGTCATGCGATACATGCGCGCCTAAGTTTGGACGGTTGGGTCCACCAACTGACCAACTGTGTTTGTTAACCATGTTTGTTCATGCCTGTTTGAAAACTGGAACACTCCTCGCCCACTGACGTCCACTGACAACATCTAGAAATTGATCCACAGTCTCGTGAGCTGGGCATGGTGGAATGTGACATTATATCTGAGCTGTCGGCCTACGTTAGGTCACGAGCCTCCCCGTAGTGACCGCGAGCGATTCCGCTTCCCAGCACTCCCCACGTGCATGCAATCGGGGGTGGAGACTCCGATGGGATCAAGGATCGTGGGGTCTTGGTCTCGCACGTTGAGGGGTCTTGGCCTCGCAAATGTATGAGGGCATTGATATCGTCAGGGTGTACTAGTTTTCCCAACCTGCTGGATGAATGAAATTAACTAAATACTCGGCTAATATTATCCATGCATCGCATTAGCTAGGATTTGACAACTCGACAGTTGAGGTCGCAATGAGGGAGTATTGGTCATGCACGACCGTGAGACGAAGTCTCTTGAGGGAGTGTTGTGGGTGATGTAACGCCCTGGAAATTGGGGGTCATGCATACGCTCGACTCTCGAGTTCCCGGGGTCACTTATGACCGATTTTCATTAATATGCATTTAATCCGTTTTAGTTGCGCAGCCTGGAATTTCCTGGAACATGAACCATAATCACACAAGTCTACTGAAATGAAAGAGATCTATGATATATACAGGTCCAAAAATATAAATGGGTCGCATAGGGTGTTGCCCAACAGAAACAACAAAAGAATACTATATCCCAAAAATGATAAGGCTGAGCCCACTACTCAGCAATCCCGATCCTACCCATCAAGCCGATGGAGAGTCGTCCATCAACTGGAAATAAGATGACTCATCCTCCTCGTCATAGGCTCCTCCAGTCCTGAGTCACCTGCATCTATGAACGGGTCTGGTTGGTGTTTTAAAACACCGTCCCAGAGTGGGAGTGAGTGATCAACTCAGTGGGTGCTATTAGTCTCAAGTTATCACAGGCATCAATTATAATATGATCTTAATGAAAAGCAGTCAATCATAAACATCTATCTAGTCTTGTTAATGCGCATGCATGCAGGATGATATGATGTATGCCCTCGCCACAACGCTCCCTCGAGCGACTCCATCTAACGATCGCGTATGACAACACTCCCTTAGTGCGACCTCGACTGCCGAGTCGCCAACCTAGTTAATGCCATGCAATGATGATGTTAACCCGGTTCTTAGTTAAGTCCATTCATCCAGCATATTTGGGAATCTGATACACCCCACATATTAAATGCCTTGAACTAGTTACGAGGCCAAGGCCCCCCAATGTGTGAGGCCGAGACCCCGCGATCCTTGACCCCGTCGGGTTTCTCCCATCCCCGACTTCAAGCACATGGGTGGTGCTGAATGTGGGATTGCTCGCGGTCACTACGGGGAGACGCGTCACCCCAGCGTAGGCTGACAGCTCGGCCACAGTGTCACATTCCACTATGCCAGGCTCACGAGACTGTGGATCAATATTCCATTCGGTATCAATGGGCTACAACGGTGGTAGGGTGTTCCAGTTTCCATACATATGTGAGCAAACAAGGTTAACAAACTAGGTGGGTCAGCCAGTGGACTAAACCGCATGAGCCCAGGCAAGTATGTGGTGGAACGACATCGGGTACAAGCGACCCATGTAGTCTAACTACTGCCGCCCACACGTACTCGCCCAAACCCATGGGTTTAGCCTCAAGGTGGTCCTACCAACGGAACCACCTTCGCTCTCCTCATGTTCCTGACCAACCCAAGGGTAGAAATAGTGACTCATAGCATGCCAACTACTAATGTAATATCAAGCATATTCAATACCATGTTCTCATGTTACTCAACATACAATTCAAATTTCTCTAGCAAGCAAACTATTAATATCATGAATAAGGTGTATGTGTGTGGTGTGGGATGGTGAGGAAGTTAAGCACTTCCTACACCTCAAGGAATCAAATACATAAGAGCAAATGAATCATACACAATATGAAGCAACACATATGAGAAAAGAAATCAACCAAACATGAGCATGTGATCGTCCATACACTAGATCATGAGAGAGGCAAGATTAACATCAAGGAGAAATAAACATACAATTCATCAATTCCAACAACATGTTATCCCTAGGTTTCCTCTAGATTTTTCAATACATCATACCTAACAAACAAAATCATTAAACTCCTATTATAATCGGTGCTAGGCCACCTAAGGATAATAGTCCGCACCTATGGATTGTTAAAGTCTCGAAAAATGACCTAGAAACGCCGAACCCGGTGTTGATCGGCCGGAATCCTAAGACAATGCACTTACATGTTAGGATTTCATACAAATCCTACCTCAACACAAAATATTACAAAAAGGATGGGTGCTTACCTCCCCAATCGGATGAAAATCACTTGTATTTGTGGATGTGGGATTTCTTGAGCAAAGGGAAGAGGGGTTTTTAGATCTCACCTCCCTTGGGCCCACCTTTCTCTCCCTTCTTCCTTCTCTCCTTCTCTCTTTCTCCTCTTTTCTCCTCTTTCTCTCTTTCTTTTCTTTAGGGCAAATTCGTATGGGGAGAGGGGTGCCCCAAATGAGGCCCTTTTATAATGCCAGATTTGGTGACAATAGCCCCAAGTGTTGGGTTTTTACTATACTAGACCTATGAGAGGGTCTTTCTAGCCTCTAGGGCCCACTATGGGGTATACAAGTCAATATACACCGTAGGATAACTAGCCCTAATGATGATCTACGTATGGATATGATCGGCCCGCCATTTGGATGCGCCGATCGACAGATATGATAAGAAGTCTGTTCAACGGTCACCGATAGTCGATCAGGGCCGCGGCTATATGGATATGAGCAGGGAAATATTCTTACTCCATGGGTAAAGTTTGGTCACAAACCGATAGTCTGAAATCCTCAACTTTGCATAAGAGTGGACGACTCAATTCACTTAAGTTCCAACTCCTTCCTTTAGAGTATTTGCACTTCTCATGCACTCGTCCTTCAGCTCAAGTTGACCGGTTCTGGACCGTACCCAGGTCCGATTCCCGCGATGGACGTTAAGCCCAATGAGACGGACATTATTCTATAGTTTTGAAACTAGTGGTCCACCAACGAGCGGTCTAGAGCTTGTTTGGATAACCGGGGCAGTTCTGGTGGCCCTCTGACCATGAAACTTATAGGATAGGTGCTTCATGGCCCGATGAAGGGCCATGCAAAATTTGGGGATGATCAGATATGGGGTTTGGTCGCACGGGTCTAATTCGCGATCAACGGTCACCGTGCCACGATCGGGACCCAGATTTTGTGGGCGGGCATAGAAAAATACATTAGACCTTTACCGTAAATTTGAAAGAAATTCGATGGCTGAAATGCCTGAAATCTCAGTTTTATTTACCAGTGCCAGATTCCAATTCTGGCATTGGTGGGTTGCATTTGGCAAGTGTCGTTGGGACGGCCTGAATAGTTTATTTCTGGGTGTCCACTGGGTCCGTGATCCGTGATGGTCCCCAAGCCCAGTGAGATCTATGCTTCCTTGAATTTTTATAATTTTCTGACCTTCTCGTGTCGCGGTATAGCCCGCACAGACTGTCGCTAAGTTTAAACGGCCATCTGGCTTGGAGGCCCGCACCAGGTTCTATCAAGGCTCGTCTAGTCTATTCAATTGGGTTAATCTTGATCTAATTTATTTGTGATACCTCACTATGAGTGGCTTAAATGAACATTCCTTTGGCAAATCCTACGTGGACGCCCCAGGACACTGTTTTGGTTGGGTGGGACGTTACACTACACCTGATGTTCAAGTGATTGGGTGGATTCATTGGCTTTCTACAGCTGATTAATTGTACTAGTGCGGTTCTTTACTAGTACACCCTTGTATAAACTAACATTGAGTGTTAATGGTCATTAAGTGATATTATAAGTTAATTAATAAAAAAATTTCAAGAATTTTTGGAAATCTAAAACAGTGAAAATCTAGGATGTTACAGGTGAGGTCATGCATCATACCATAATTCAAGCATACGCATTTAACAAGATTAGTTAGAAATGTGTGAATTTATGTTTTTCATTAAATTCATCATGAAATTGTTATTTGATGTAACTTATGACTAATGACACCCATTTAGCTACTCACTCCCGCTCTGGGACGGTGTTTTAAAACACCAACTAGACTTTTTATTAAATGTAAGTGAGGTGGAGCTCGATGAGCCGAGCAAGGTGAGCATGGATAAGGAAGATGAGCTTCCCTACTTCCACACTTTCGGCCGATCCTTTTACCCTGAGTTCGGGCTACCGTGGGGTATGGGTCAGGGCTCTACTCACTTTGGGTCATGTATGGGTGGGATTAGTTCCCTATTTAGATGATTTGGGATTTGTAGTTTGGATATTTTTATATTTAGTAGGACTTGATACTGCTTTATGACTTACTTATACTTCATGCCTTACTAAACTCTCTATTGTTTATAAGATCACCCAAATGTAATTAAACTTTGAAGCCCATTAGGGCACCTGTGGCACCTGAGAATTTGGGAGCCGAGTTCCTATATAGCCCCTGAAAATCCAGGGTGTTACATGAGAGATGCTCAATACCTCTCAAAGATCGATTTACAATTGGGGTACCACCAGTTGTGAGTCAGGAAGGAGGATGTGTAGAAAACGGCCTTTAGAACCTGTTTCGGGTACTACGAGTTCCTAGTCATGCCGATTGGACTCACTAATGCTCTAGCAGTATTCATGGATCTCGTGAATAGAGTCTTCAGGCCTTTTTTGTACAGGTTTGTCATTGTATTTATCGATGACATGCTGGAATACTCGAAGAGTCGCGAAGAGCACGGGGAACGCTTGCGAGCGGTCCTCGAAACGCTTAAGCAGAATCAATTGTGTGCGCAATTTTGAAAATGCAACTTCTGGAAGGAAGAAGTAAAATTTCTGGGTCATGTGGTGTCTAGAGAAGGCATTTCCTTGGACCTTGCCAAGGTGGCAACCGTACAATATTGGAAGCAACCGGGCTCAGTTACAGAAGTAAGAATTTTTCTTAGTCTTACAGGCTACTATCGAAGGTTCATTAAGGATTTTTCAAAAATAGCCCAACCGTTATCCCAGCTTATGCAAAAGGACATTAAGTTCACTTGGAATGAGAAGGAAGAGGCAGCTTTCCAAGAGTTGAAGGATAAACTGACATCGGTACCAATATTCGTGTTACCTGAGTAAGGAGTCAAATACACCATTTATACTGACGCCTCCCGAGTGGGCTTGGTTTGCGTGCTCATGAAGAAGGACAAGGCAATTGCATACACCTCCCGACAATTAAGGAAGCATGAGGAGAATTATCCTACCCATGACCTCGAATTAGCAGCGGTTGTCTTTGCCTTGAAGATATGGAGACACTATCTCTATGTGGAGGAATTTGAGCTCTTCTATGATCATAAGAGCCTCAAGTACATCTTCACCCCAAAGGATCTGAACATGAGACAACGTCACTGGATGGAGACATTGAAAGACTTTAAGTTTGAGGTCTCCTGCCACCCAGGCAAGGCCAACTTGGTGGTGGACGCCTTGAGCCATAAGAAATCGCTTGAGTTTGCAGCCCCATTGATAGTGAAGGAATGGAACATGGTGGAATTTGTACGGGACTTCGACATGAAGATAACAATGGAAGAACCATACGAGACTATAACTCACATTCAAGTTCAATCGCTAGTTGATAGTAAAATCATCGAAGCCCAGGAAAGCGATGAGTTACTATAAAGGATAAAGGTAGAGTGAGGAATGATGCAGAATCCTAGTGGAGAGTCGGATCTAATGGAGGGTTGCGGTATCGAGGTCGTCTTTGTGTCTCAAATCTTCATGGACTACGGGAAGAAGTCCTAAATGCCGCCCCAACTCCAAACTGGCAATGCACCCGAGTAGCACCAAAGTGTATTGTGAACTAAAGCGAAACTATTGGTGGGACAACATGAAAGGGGAAATAACGGATTATGTGTCCCGGTGTCTCATTTATCAACAAGTCAAGGTCGAGCATCGTCGACCGCTAGGCCTCTTGCAGCGTATGCCTTTGGTTAAATGGAAATGAGATTTCATATCCATGGACTTTATCTCCGAATTGCCCAAGATAAGGAAGGGACATGACTCAATATAGGTGATTGTGGACCGGTTAACGAAATCAGCCCATTTCCTTCCAATGCGGGCCTCTAGCTCCGCCGATGACTTGGCCAAGTTGTACATCAAGGAGATAATACGACTTCATGGCGTCCCGTTAGAAATTGTGTCAGACTGAGACACCCGATTCACATTGATATTCTGGAAAAGCATCCAAGAAGCCATGAGAGTGAAGCTAAAATTTAGTACTGCATTCCACTCATAGACAGATAGAAAAATCAAACGGGTAAACCAAATATTAGAGGATATGTTGCGGGCCTGCGTGCTGGATTTTCAGGAGAGCTGGGATGATTGCCTCCCATACGCAGAATTTATATATAATAATAGCTTCTAGGTCAGCATCGGCATGACGCCTTATAAAGCCTTGTATGGGCGCCCGTGTTGGGCTCCACATTGCTATGTAGAAATTGACGAGAAAAGCTTGCTAGGGCTGGACCTAGAATGAATGACTACCGAGAAGATTGAAATCATCCGGCGCCACCTCTTAGCGGCCCAAAGCAAACAGAAAAGCTATGCTGACACGAGGCGTAAAGACTTGAAATTTGAGGCAAGGGACCACGCATTTCTCAAGATTTCACCAATGAAGGGAGTTATGCATTTCGGTAAGAAGGGGAAGCTTACAGCACGATACATTGGGCCTTTTCAAATCCTAAACCGTGTGGGCCCAATTGCTTATTGCCTGGCCCTACCCACACCATTCGCTGGACTGCACAACGTTTTTCATGTTTTAATGTTGAAGAAGTACGTCTCCGACCCTACGCATGTCATCAAGTGGGAACATGTGGAGCTCAAGAAAAATGCCACATATATCCTCCGACCCACTCGAATACTAGATAGGAAGGAACAAGTGCTCCGCAACAAAGTCATCCCATTAGTTGAGGTGTTATGGACGCACCACGATGAAGAGGAGGCCACTTGGGAGACGGAAGGAGAAGTCCGCAAGCATTACCCAAACCTGCTCTAGCAATATGAACAGGTACAAATTTCGAGGATGAAATTTATTTATAAGGGGGTAGATTGTAACACCCGGCCCAACCAGAACAGTGTCATGAGGCATCCACATGGGAACTAATGTAGGACCGCTCGATTAAACCACTCGTGTGAGGGATACCACCAACAAATTAACCCGAGTTATCCAATTAATGCGGTCGAGTTTAATTATGTTTGAACTGAGTGCGGGTCGTAAAGCTGGTTCGCTTGATTGTACCTGGCAACTGCTTGTGTGGGTTGTGCAATGGTCAAGGAAGGGCAGAAAAATCTAAAACTCAGGGAGGTCGTGAACCTCGCTGGGCTTGTGTTCCGACATGAATTACCGACCCAGAGGGCATCTCGAAATGAAATATCTGTACTACCCAGTCGGCACTTGCCAAGCGCGACTTACCCAAGCCTTGGCCTAAGAATTAAAATTTTAAATTAATGTCCCTATTGTTTGAAACAGAGAAATAAGGCATTTCGGCCATCGGATCTCTTCTAAATTTACACCGAAGACTGAAAATATTTCTCTGCGCCCATTCACAAAATCTGAACCCTGATCGTGGAACGGTGACCGTTGATCGTAAATCGGCCCCTTGCGATAAAACCCCGCATCTGTTTGCCTTCAAACTTTGCACGGCTCTTCATCAGGTCATGGGGCACCTATGTTACAAATTTCATGGCCAAGGGACCATCAGGGCAGCCCTCAACAACCAGAAATGGACCCCACGGGGCCATTTGAAGGTTGGACCCGTACGATAAAATCCCGCATCTGTTTGCCTTCAAACTTTGCACGGCCCTTCACCAGGCCATGGGGCACCTACCCTACAAATTTGATGGCTAGGGGGTATCAGGGTAGCCCTAGCAGCCAAAAAGGGGTCCCACAGGGCCATTTGAAGGGAAATAATAGAACTTAGGGCCATTTGGCTCAAAATCCAGGATATAAGATCCTTAAGCTCCCTCTCTCACTCACTCCCACAACTACTCTCCCATCACTCCTCTCCCATCGTCTCTATCTCTCTCATTCTCTCTCTCATTTTTCCTCCCAAGTAACCCACATCCAAGCTCCCCATGAGAGAGCTAGTGTGGCCCACCTTCCTACATCCCATCTCCACCATTCAAAGTTCATCTCAACCGTCGGAATCGTTTCCTTGGAGCTCTAGAGACTATAAGCAGAAGAAGGAAGAGAAGATCAAATGTGGGTTATTTTAGTATTTGATTTTGTGATTTGAGGGCCCACATATGTGGGACCCATCTTGATGTATGTAGGGAGGGCCCATAGTGGCGAGGTCCCTCCCCTCCTCACCGTCTCTCTCTCTCTCTGATGTCGTGTGGCCCACCTGATGCGTGTGATATATCCATGCCATCCATCACGTTGGGCCCACTTTGATGTGTGTGGTGTGTCCACTCCATCCAGCAAGTTGGATGGTGAGACCCACCGCGGCGAATGTGTATCATCCACACCGTCCATCTGTTTGGAGTGTGTGGCCCACCTGACACATGTGCCATACATCCATGCCGTCCAGCCACATGAACGTGGCCCCACATGATGTATTTGTTTTATCCATGCTGTCTGTCCAGCGGGCAGGATCCTCCTGCCTGTCCGTTGGACAGGCCTGGATGGAGAAAACAGAGATATCAGGTTGATCTAAACTGGTGGGCCATATCACGTGGCACCACCCTGATGTATGTGTTTCATCCACCGTCCATCAGGGACGATGGGACTCCACAGTGATGATGTGTTGCATCCAGTCGTCCGTCCATTTGTTGGACGCTGGACGCTGGATGCTGTTTGGATTAAAAAAAAATGAAGAAAGAAATAAAAAATAAATAAATATATATATATATATATATATACACGTGGGACCCACCACAATGACAAGCTGATTGGCTGGGGTGTTTGCACATCAGCAAATATGGTGGGCCCCATTAATCCAGACCATCCATCCCGTGCTGGGGTATAATCATGAGGTACGTGTTAAACCCCAACCGTCCATCTGTTTCATCCAGCTGGGTCGTGGATGGATGGTGTACGTAACTTCTATGTATATATATATAAAATATATTATATAATATTATATAATATAAATATGAGAGAGAGGGCTGTAGTGGGTGGCCCACCACGTGGGACCCACACTTATGTGTTGTATCCACACCGTCCAGATGGCTGGATGGCGGGACCCATGGCTAATGAGGGTGTTCTATCCAAACCGTCCATACATTCGGCAAGCTGGTCTTAGGTGGGCCACGTAAGTGGACCCCCACCTTGATGTATATGAAACATCCAAACCGTCCATCCATTTGATCAGCTCGTCCTAGGGCTTGGGATGAAAAATAAAGTAGATCTAGTTATCAAGTGGACCACATGCCAAAAACAGTGGAGATTAGATGTCTACCATTGAAACCCCTTTTGGGTCACAGAAGTTTTGGACCAATATGATATTTGCTTCTCAGGTTGGTCCAGGTCCTTGTGACTTATGAACAAACTGGATGGAAAATACATGTTATGATGGCCCCTGTGATATTTTGTACAGTGGAAATCACTGTCTCCACTGCTATTTGTGATGTGGTCCAACTAACCTTTTGATCACTATCACCACTGTTATTTGTGATATGGTCCAGATGATCTTTTGATATGATTTATTGTTTGGATAATGATCTAAAATGATTTCTATAGATGGATGAATGGTGTAGTTGTTGTGGTCCATTCAATATGGCCTATTTGATGCATTTGGGGCCCATTTGGAAGGGCCCGATGTGATGTACTTGGGGCCCATTTGATAAGGCTCGATGTGATATATAAGACCCTTGTTGAGGCCCATTGTGATGTATTCGTGGCCTATAAGCAAGGCCCATTGTGATATGTATTAGGCCCATGATGCATGGCCCTTTTTATATATTCGAGGCCCAGATATGTAGCCCATTTGATGCATATGAGACCCATGTGCAGGGCCCACCTGTTATGTATTTAAGCCCGTGCGATAAGGCCCATTGTGATGTATTCTCGACCCATAAGATGCGGCCCAATGTGATGTATATAGGCCCAGGTATGTGGCCCGTTGTAATGTATTTATGGCCCATTTGGCGAGGCTCGATGTAGTGTATATGTGGCCCTTAAGTGAGGCTCATTGCGATGTATATTAGGCTTTTGTGTGAGGCCATGGGCCCACTATATGTTTAGCCCTATGAGGACCACTCATTGGGAGCAATGTTGGTTAAATGGCCACATTGATGGGCAATGATGGTTTAACGTTCATGTTGTGACCTTCCCTTAGGCCTTGTTCAACCCATTCTCATTGAGGCCAATTATAGATTCTGATTCTGATTATTGATTGATTCCGATTGTTGTGGTCGATTGCCGATTCTGATTATCATGGTCGATTGACTGATTAGCGATCGAGGCCGATTAACAATCGATTCCGATTGTCGTGGCTGATTGCCGATTCTAATTGTCGTGTCCGATTGACCGATTAGCGATCGAGGCTGATTATCGTGACTGATTGTCGATTCCGATTATCGAGGCCGATTATTGATTGATTCCGATTGTCATGGCCGATTACCGATTTTGATTGTCGTGGTCGATTGACCGATTAGCGATCGAGGCCGATTATCGCAACCGACTGTCGATTCTGATTATCGAGGCTGATTATCGATTGATTCTGATTGTCGTGGCTGATTAACGATTCTGATTGTCGTGACCGATTGATCAATTAGCGATCAAGGCTGATTATCATGACCAATTACCGATTCCAAGTATTGAGGCCGATTATCGATTGATTTCGATTGTCGTGGCCGATTGACCGATTAGCGATCGAGGCCGATTATCGTGAACGATTGCCAATTCCGAGTATTGAAACTAATTATCGATTGATTCTGATTGTCGTGGTCGATTGCTGATTCTGATTGTCGTGGTCGATTGACCAATTAGTGATCAAGGCCGATTATCGTGACCGATTGCCGATTTCTAGTATTGAGGCCGATTATCGATCGATTCCTATAGTCGTGGCCGATTGGCCGATTAGTGATCAAGGCCGATTATCGTGACCGATTGTCGATTCCGAGTATTGAGACCGATTATCATGGTCGATTGCCGATTCTGATTGTCTTGGCTGATTGACCGATTAGCGATCAAGGCCAATTATCGTGACCGATTGCCGATTCCGAGTATTAAGGCCGATTATCGATTGATTCCGATTGTTGTAGCCGATTGACCGATTAGCGATCGAGGCCAATTATTGTGACCGATTGCCGATTCCGAGTATTGAGGCCGATTCTTGATCGATTCCAATTGTCATGGCCGATTGCCAATTCTGATTGTCGTGGCCAATTGACCTATTAGCGATCGAGGCTGATTATCGTGACCGATTGTCGATTCCGAGTATTGAGGCCGATTATCGATCGATTTCGATTGTCGTGGCCGATTGTCGATTCTAATTGTCGTGATCGATTCTGATTATTGAGGCCGACTTCAATTGTCGAGGCCGATTGCCGAGGCCCATTGTGATGTATATGCGGCCCATATTTGAGGCCCATTCTGATGAGCATTCGGCCTCAGCTTGATGCATTTGAGGCATATGTAATGTATGTGAGGCCTATGTGATGAGGCCCATTGTGGTGCATTTAAGGGCCAGGCGATGGAACCCGTTATGTTGTATATTAAGCCCATGTGAGAGGCCTATCGTGATGTATATTAAACTCTTAAGTGAGGCCCATGGTGTTGTATATTAGGCCCATGTGAGAGACCCATCGTGATGTATATTAAACTATTAAGTGAGGCTCATGATGCTGTATATTAGGCCCTTGTGTGAGGTCATGGGTCCACTATATGTTAAGCTCTATGCGGGCCATTCCTTAGAGGTAATGTTGGTTAAATGTCCACATTATCGAGGCTGATTGTCGATGCCGATTATTAATACCGATTATGAGTATGTGACAGCATAGCATCATGATACATGCCCATACGCATCATCTGCATGTTTGTTATGAGATGTGGTTGACCATTGCATATGTCATTGGGCAGGTTGTTATGAGACTCTCTGATAGGCGGAGATTGTCTCATATGAGCGCACGGTATGCGCAAGATTGATGCATGACTGGATTGTATGATTCATGCATCTGGAATTGTATGTTGTGATTATTGTACGCCCTAGCGACATCAGGGATGTAGCCTCCACAGGCATATCGTGGATGGTCAGATGGGACATCGAAAATCTGTTATTAGCATCTGGCTACCATAGATGGCTCTGGGTGAAAATTTATAAACCCTCTTAGTACCAGAGGACACCCTAACGTTTAGACCAAGTGGATATATATGAGCGCATGAGGGCCGTATACCAGTAGGCCGCGTATCCCACTGTGTCGTGATCGGTTGGAGGGGGTGTGGCCTTACCCGCCTGAGGGAGTAGACATAGCTAGGCTGAGTCTGACCAGCTCCTAAATGGGTTCGCTATCGACGAGCCGGGTAAGCCTTGGTATACTGTTGGCAGGCGGGTAGTGAGGTCTTTTCCACTCGCTGGGTAGCCAGTTTGGACTGTACTAGACCCCGATGATGATCCCAGAGAGGAACTGTACTGATATATGGACTTATTGAGCAAGAGTTGCATACTCATTCATTCATTCATTCACTATCCACTCGGGCTAGTGGTGCGCAACTATTTGTTACGTGTACTTTCGCAATGGCCAGGATTTCGATTGGGGCGTGCGACTAACCTAAGATCAGAGTTAACTACATTGAATCTGACTATCCAAATATAGGTATGGGACTGGTTTGGATAGAAGTCCCTTGTGATGGACCCCATATCCTGCGATACTACGTACTATTATCCCGACTTCACACTTCAGCATGGTCATTCTATTCGCACTGCATATCGCATTACATCCGCAACATATGGTATTTGGGGTTACTATGTTTATGCATTTATACGGCCTAGATACGACTGACGGTATTCATGAACTCATCAGGATTTGCATATTGCATTACATTATCGGCATCTGATATTTGGCTTGCTGTATCTGCATTACATAGCTGATCTACATTGCTTCATCAGTATATGATATTGTTTTTATTATATTTCTGCATCGCATAGCCTGGATAAGGCTGATGGTATTTATGGGCCTATTAGTATGTTTTCGCATTACTCTGATATCGTATAATTCATGATCTTACCAGTATTTTCGATATTGAATATTATGACATTATATTGAATACTTGGAGCTTACATTATACACACACTTACACCGCTCTCTAAGCTTTCTATAAGCTTATGCACGATAGATGTGTGCAGGTGACATTAGGTTGCAACAGTGTCGAGCTTGGAGTGTGCAGCTGACTTCTTGTAACGCCCTGAAAATTGGGGATCATGCACACACTCGACTCCCAAGTTCTCAGGTATCACTTATAACCAATTTTTATTAATTTACGCTTAATCAGTTTTAAATGTGCAGCATGAAATTACTTGGAACATGAAGCACAATCACAACCAGTTTACTGAAATGAAAAGGGCAAATATATACAAGTCCAAAAGAATATAAGCGGGTCGCACAAGGCGTTGCCAAACAAAATTACCAAAAAAAATTACATGTCCAAAAAGAATAATATGTTGAGACTAACACCCAGTAATCCAAAAATCTATCTGCTAGGCCAATGAAGAACCGCCCATCAACTGGAAGTAGGACAGCTTGTCTTCCTCGTCAAGACTCGTGCCGTCAGGCTCCTCGTGATCTGCATCTACGGGAGAGTTTGGTTGATGTTTTAAAACACCGTCCCAGAGTGGGAGTGAGTGATCAACTCAACGGGTGCTATTAATCTTAAGTTGTAACAAGCATCAGTTATATTATGAATTTAATGAAAAACAATCATTCATAAGTAACTAACTAATCTTATTAATGCGCACGCATGACAGATGATATGATGCATGCCCTTGCCACAACACTCCCTCGAGTGACTCCATCTAACGATTGCGTATAATTAACTCCCTCATAGCGACCTCGACTGCCGAATCACCACCCTAACTAGTGCGATGCAATGTGATCGTATTAGCCGAGTTCTTAGTTAAGTCCATTCATCCAACAGGTTGGGGAATCTGATACACTCCACATATCAATGCCTTAACTAGTTGCAATGCCAAGGCCCCTCAATGCGCGAGGCCAGGGCACCGCGATCCTTGATCCCATCGAGTTCCCCATCCCCGACTTTAAGCACATGGGGAGTGCTGAGAACTAAGATCGTTCGCGGTCACTACGGGAAGGTTCGTCACCCTAGCGTAGGACGACAGCTTGAACACAGTGTCTCATTCCACCATGCCCGGCCCATGAGACAGTGGATCGGCTTCATGTGGTTATCGATGGGCTACAACAGTGGTAGGGTGTGCCAGGTTCCATACATGTATGAGCAAACATGGTTAAACAAATAAGGTTGGTCAGCCAGTATACTAGATCACATGAGTTCAGGCAAGTACATAGCGGAACGACATGGGGTACGAACGACCCATGTAGTCTAACTACTGTCGCCCACATGCACTCACCCAAATCCATGGGTTTAGCCTCGAGATAGTCCTACCAACGGGGCCGCCTTCGCTCTCCTTGTATTCCTAACCAACCCAAGGGTTTGGGTGGTGATTCATAACATGCCAACTAACAGGGTTATCAACTAGCATAAACAACATCATGTTCTCATACTCTTCAACATACAATTTAGAATCTCCTAGCAAGAGAGGCTAACAATATCATGAATAAAGGTGCATGTGTGTTGTGTGGGTTGGTGATGAAGTTGAGCACTTCCAACATCTCATAGAGTCAATTTGTACAAGGATTAATAAGGCATACATGCTATAGGGCAACATCATGTGAAGAAAACCAAACAAGACATAAACATGAGATCATCAATTCGTACCAAATCATGTGAGAGGCAAAAACAACATCATATGAAAAAATCAACATGACATACAATTCCATATAATTCCAAACAACCCAACAATTCCTAATCTTTTTCCTAGATTCTCCAAATGCATCATCCAAACAAACAAAACCATTAGACTCATACTACAATTGGTGTTAGGCCATCTAAGGTTAATAGTCTGCACCTATAGATCGTTGGAGGCTTGAAAAACGACCTAAGAGCGCTAAACTCAGAGTCGATCGGCCGGAATCCTAAGACAATGTACTTGCATGTTAAAATCTCATGCAATCCACCCACAACACAAAGGATTACAAAAAGATGGGCGCTTACCTCACCAATCAGCTGGAAATCGAGCTTGGAGTGTGGATGTAGGAGAAAGGAAGGAGATTGCCAAAGTTTCAAGTTTCCTTGGGCTCCTCCACTGACAACACCCTTCTTCACTCTCTTCTTTCTCACTTCTTTCTCCTCTTTCTCTTCTACCTTTTTCCCTTTTCCTCTTAAGGCAAATTCGTATGGGGAGAGGGGTGCCCCAAAGAAGCCCCTTTTATAATGCCAGATTTGGTGCAAATGGCCCCAACTGTTGGGTTTTTACTATACTAGCCCTATGGGAGAGTTTTTCTAGCCTTTAGGGCCCACTATAGGGGTATATATATTGATATACACCGTAGGATAGTTAGCCCCCATGATGATCTGCGTATGGACATGTTCGACCCGCCATTTGGATGCGTCGATCGACAAATATGATTAGAAGTCTGTTCAACGGTCACCGATAGTCGATCGGGGCCGCAGCTATACGGATATGAGTAGGGAAATATCTTTACTCCACAGGTAAAGTTTGGTCATAAACCGACGGTCTGAAATCCTCAACTTTACATAAGAGTGGATGACCCAATTCACTTAAGTTCTAGCTCATTTCTTTAGGGTATATGCACTTCTCATGTACTCGTCCTTCGGCTCAAGTTGAGCGGTTCTGGGCAGTACCCAGGTCTAACTCCCACGATGGATGTCAAGCCCAGTAAGACGGACATTATTCTATAGTTTTGGAACTAGTAGCCCGCCAACAAGCGGTGTAGAGCTTGTTCGGAGAATCAGGGCATTTCTGGAATGAATTTGGTAGTAAGATTTCTCATAGGCAATGATTAGGGTTTGGATTAATTATGTTTATAGTGTAGCCTATTTATAACTAGTGAAAGTGGAAATTAGGTCATGATTACTCTGAACCGTCGGTTGTGGGATAAAGGAGTAACGAGGTTGATTTGGTCTATCAGTCAAGATCCGGGCGGATTCGTTGGCTTCCTACGATTGATTAATCGGACTTGTGTGGTTCTTTACAGGTACTACCCTTGTATAAACTAGCATTGAGTGTTAATGATCATTAAATGATATTATAAGTTAATTAATAGAAAAAATTTCAAAGATTTTTGGAAATCCGAAACAATGAAAATCTAGGATGTTACAATCTACACCCCTTAAAAATAATTTCTTCCCCAAAATTGCCTAAGGGTAATAAGTAAAGGTTTCATTATTTCATTTGCCTAGGTTTTGTTGATTTCAAGTTTAGATGCGGTGTAGGGTGTATACTATCTATGCTAGTCTGGCTCCTTTTAGTCTACCCCCTTAAAAATAATTTCACCCAGATAGTTTACTACAATTTATTTATTTATCTATTTATTTTTCAAAGATTTGGATTCATCATGATGATTTCCCTCTATCTAGAGTAAAAATATTTGTTTTCAATGTTCGACCCACACGGAGAGGCGGTTGTAGTAGGCTTGAACCTGATACATCGATCATCTACTTGACCAGGATAGAAGGCTCATTGTATCCCTTCTTTGTCCCGGTGGATCCTGATCTTCTACTCGGTCAAAGCAGTGAGTCCATTGGTAGTCGCCCAGGATTGAGAATTGGGTCAAGCCGCGAATACTTCACAAGTGTATGCTTTCATAATTCCATAGTCCGATCAATCTAAATGTTTAGGTAATGACCATCATTGTAAAGTTTAAATATCCTATATATAAGGTGGTCATTTGGGTCTTGATCTAAGAGAGTCCTCATTTCGATTTATGTCCAAATTGGGGGTTTAATAAATCTCTCAATATGCCCATGGTCAAAAATCACCCTAAAAATTTTCTATAGGCACAAAATTTTATATGAATTACCATTGTATGTAATGAAATTTTCTCTAGCCTACCTACTCTGTCCAGATATTTCTTTATAGTAACCCAATTATAGATGTTAATTTCTGTCCTTCCCTTTCCCGTAGACCATAGAATAAGTTGCTCATGCAATTCGATTATTAAATCATCAATGATTGAAAACCAAAGAGGAAGGGAATTGGGAATCGTAATTGGAAGGAAAGGGTTGGGCACTTCTAAGCAAATGATGGCATAGGTTCAACGAATAGAAGAAAACTCCTCATCAGCTAATGTTGGAAATATGTCTAAGCAGATAGGGATTGGTTTTTGTAAATGACTTCTCAAGGTAGAGGGTTTATCATTTGGATATAAGCAAGTTAGGTTCCTCATTATGGGATTTTGAAAGGGTGGAAGTACTAATGAGTGGGGGTATCCATATCTTGTCACCATTTTGGAATAATATTTGGGCTAAAGATGATCTCATTTCGTGAGAGGAGGTGCCCACACCATGTACTCATCACGGGAATTGTGGTTTGAAAACATTACATGTTGTTGTAACCAAAGGCACCGCATGATAAGTAGCCTTGGGAATCTAATGAGCATCCTGAATGGGGTTGATGGGGAAATCTTTGAGCTCCATTGGAAGCTATGGATATAGTTCACTATTTAATCAAAAGTACTCTTCCCTTCTTAAATTTGAGGAAAAGATTCTGGAATATGACAGGCTTCTTGAATGGAGTTGAGGTGGATGTTTATGAGTCTGCCTAGTAGAAGTGTGGATACTTGTCTCAGCCTAGGTTAGTTAGTGCCTTAATGTGAAGTGCCATACAAAAAGAAATATTGTCTATGACTAATTTTGAGAAAAGTCACCTTTCTTCTCTTACGTGTGCTTACTGGGTGTTAACTGCAGCAAACATAGTATATGGAATGCAATTTTGATGACAATAGGAGTGGAAATGAGAAATTTGTTAAGATTGATGGACAACTACCCCATAGCAACTATCTGATATGTTGGCTTATAATTAATGACAACCAGAGATTGAGAAGGATGTTGTTCATTGTAACATCTCGTCCAATCGGGGCGTTGTCCTGAGGCGTCCACGTAGGATTTTTCCGCAGGACCGAATGTTTGAAACATCCGTGGCAGGGATGCCACAAGCTAATTAATCTAGGACTAGCCCATTTGCCTATACCGGACAGGCCATGGCAAGACCAAGTGCGGGCCGCCAAGCCGGATGACCATTTACAATGAGCTACAGTCCGTCCGGGCTATATCGCGATGCTGGAAGGTCAGAAAAGTCTAGGAATTTAGGGGATCATAGGACTCACTGGGCTTGTCGTCCATCACGGACCGCGGACCCGGCAGACACCTAGAAGCGGGATCTGGCACTGACTTAATGCACCGTAACCATGCCAGGACCAATCTGGCGCTTGCAAATGGAACTAAGATTCCAGGTTATCCGACCATTGGATCTCTTCCATATTTACCGTGGAGGCCTAATGGATTTTCCTACGCCTGTCCACTAACTCTGGGACCCGATCGTGGGCCGGTCACCGTCGATCACAAATCGGACCCGTGCGGTCAAACCCCGGGTCCGATCGTCCCCAAATTTTGCGTGGCCCTTCATCGGGCCATGGATCACCCATCCTAAAAACTTCATAACCTGAGGACCACCAGAATTACTCAAATCACTAAAATGGACCCCATAGGGCCGTTTAAAGATCAAAGCCTTTGACTCAAATCCCATTTTCGTCTATCCGTTTATTTCCAAATTTTACGTGGACCCTAGACGGGCCATGAGGCACCTACCCACCAAATTTGGTGGCCAAAAGAGTGTCAGGGCCGCTCCAACTTAAAAAAGGGAGACCTTGTAGGCTATTTTGGGAATATGAGGGAACTTAAGGCCAAAGGGCCCAAGTCTAGGGAATAAACCCTATCCCTCATAACTCCCTCTTCCATTTGCTACAACTACCAAGAGAGAAAGAGAGTAAAGGAGAGTAAAGAGGAAGAGAGAGAGGAGGAGGAGATCCAAGGTGGACCCTAGATCAAGGTGGGCCCCAAGAAAGCCAACCCTTCCAACTCTTTACCACTCTTGCAAGGAGAAAACTCCTTTCCTTAGCCTCAACAACCATCCGTGGGTTGCCTAGGTGAGTTTTTCCCCCATCCTTCTTGAAGTTCAAGTAGTAATGTGGAATTGGGTTGAAAAATCTAACATACAATAGTTTGATTTAGGGATTCCGATCGATCTACCCGAAAGCCCTCTTTCCTAGGGCGTTTTTCGAGTCTCCATCGAGCCATAGGTGCGGACTATTACTCCTAGGTGGCCTAGCACTAATCTCAATATGATTTTAATGATTTTGATTGTTTGGTTGATGCAATTAGAGAGTGTAGAGAAAACCTAGAAAATCATGCCTATCTTAAGTGTATGGAATTGTATGTTCTATTTGCTTCTCTTCACATAACTTGTTGAATCTTGATTGTCGCTTGTTAGATGACTTGTGGATTGCTCACATGTTGTGCCTTGTCAATTCCCATGTTGATGTTTCTATGAAATGTAGGAAGTGAGCAACTTCCCCACCAACACCCACTACACTTGCATTATTACTAATGATTTGTGAGAACTTGCTTATTTGATGAGTATGATTTGCATGATTGAGGTGAGTGAACATGATTACGATCTTCCCTGCTAATACCCCTGTCCGTTGATATGTTGGACCCCCATTAAAACCCTACGGTTGGCCATGGAAACGAGGAAAGTTAAGGCGGTCTCGTTGGTAGGACCGCCTTGAGGCTAAACCCATGGATTTGGGGCAAGTGTGTGTGTGGGCGACTGTAGTTAGACTACGTGGGTTGCTTGCACCCGATGTCGTTCCTCCATGCGCTCGCCTAGACTCGTGCGGTCCAGCCTACTGTCTGGCTAACCACGATTGTTAACCCTGTTTGCTCGGACTTGTATGGAAACTGGGACACCCTACAACCATCGCAACCCAACAACAACCCACTTGAAATCGGTCCACAGCCTCGTGAGCCGGGCATGGTGGAATGGGACACTGTGTCCGAGCTGTCGGCCTATGCTAGGGTACCGTGCCTCCCCGTAGTGACCGCGAGCGATCTCTTTTCTCTTGGCACTCCTCATGTGCTTGAAGTCGGGGATGAGGAACCCGACGGGATCACGGACCGCGGGGCCTCGCCCTCACGCATTGGGGGGTTTAGGCCTCGCACCCAGATTAGGGCATTGATAGATGGGGTGTACCAGATTCCCCAATCTGCTGGATGAATGAACCTAACTAATGACTTGGCTAACACGACCGCATCACATCACATTAGTTAGGTTGGCGACTCGGCAGTCGAGGTCCCACTGAGGGAGTTTGGCATTGGCGATCGTTAGATGGCGTCGCACGAGGGAGTGTTAGGGCGAGGGCATCCATCATATCATCCTGCATGCATGCGCATTAACAAGACTAGATAGATGCTTATGATTGATTGCTTTTCATTAAATCCCTATTGCAATTAATGCTTGTTACAACTTATGGCTAATAGCACCTACTGAGTTGATCACTCACTCCCACTCTGGGACGGTGTTTTAAAACACCAACCAGACCCTTTCATAGATGCAGGTGACTCAGGACTAGAGGAGCCTAGCGAGACGAGCCTGGACGAAGAGTTGAAGCTGTCATACTTTCAGCTGATGGAGGGATCGCCGCCCGCTTGAGGAGCGGTATTGGATGGCTGGGTTATGGGCTCAGCCCCTTTCTTTTGGACATCATATTTTTTGTTGATTTGATGGGCAACGCCATGCGCGACCCATTTGTATTTTTGGACTTGTATACGTTTATGTGAGACCTCTTCATTTCAACAGACTTTTGCGTTCATGTTTCATGTCCAGGGGACGTCAGGCTGCGCAACTCAAACAGATTAAATGCGCATTAATGAATATCCGAAAATGGTGACTCTCGGGAACTCAGGAGTCGAGCGGATGCGCGACCCCCGATTTCCAGGGTGTTACATTCATTGAATTTGAGTTCGGTAGTTATAGTGGAGATGTGCATCTAGAGTTTTCATGTGATTGGCTATAAGACCAGCTACGCTTTATAGATAGAATGTTAGGCAGTTAAGAAGTAATATATTCATAGGATGTGTAGCGAAAATGAGGATGTTGAAGTGGACGAGTGGCAACTAAGGAAGGACAGATTTAGAAATGAATGCTTAATGTATAGTATATTCGGCAATCAAGAAACAACACATTAATAGAATGAGTGTAGCTATGGATGTGGAAGTGGATGAGTGGCAAGATGAGGTAGGGTATAATTCGGAATGAATGAATTTTTTAAACTTATGAGTAGCACCAATAGGTAGGAAGATGAGGGAAAGTCATCACGATTACCAAAAAATTATTAAAATTCTAGAAGTGACAGTTGTCTAAACTAATGATTCATCATTAAGTTTAAAAGTGTATATATTTATTGTAACGCTTCTTATACTTTTAATGCTTGAATTATTTTAAAGTTTTTTATGATAATTTATCATTAAGTTTCAAGTTATCTCACAAAATTTCATATCATTTGGATTTGTAGATAAATTATTAAAATTCTAATAGCAACAGCTGTCTGAAATTAATATTTTTTAGATAGTTGGTAAAATATCTTAATTTTAATCATATTATAATTTTTATTTTTATTTTATTATTTTTATATAAAACTATCTCATCAAGCTTCAATCTGGCTTTTGAATCACCTAAATCGGAGTTGTAACGAAGGAGATATGATTTTTCAAAGTTTAGACAAGACCTGTCCAAATCCTGGCAGGGGCTACGCCGGTCGGGCAGGGTCCCGCCGACCCTCTGAATGTCCGGGCAGGGGCCCTGCCGGCTGGGGGAGGTCCCCCCGAGTCGCTGGAGCCTGGGCGGGGTCAGGCGGTCGTGCGGGTGGGGTCCTGCCGGCTCACTATTTTTCGGGCGGGGTCGCCTTGCAACAGGCATATCTCGCAAACCGAAATGAGTTATTCGACATGCCATATATGAATTTGGGATAGGAGAAGCCAATTTACGCAATGGATATAGTTATTTCATGATATTACTCTTAGTTATTAGTTAAAAATCTATTTTATCTACATTTTCACTATTTCCGGTAAATTTTCATTTATCCTTAAGTCTTTATCCTAGAATGGGTTGGAACTAACAAATTTGACCCAGAACTAGATCATTCGGACTTGAATGTTGGCTTCGACCGTTAAATCTTTCGATTTTTGGCTCGTTCCTAACAATGTGCTAGGGAAGTTTAAGAATAAAGTGATGACAGGTTAATATCTTAAGGAGATATATTGGAAAGAGGAATTTCGATTTAGGCCTGTTTGGCTAGTGGCATTAAACTATACTAAATGGGATTGCAATGCTAACCCCAACCTAAGATTTGGGAATGGCATGTCTGGAATGAGCGCGGGATGAAATTTAGAATTTATTTCATAGGCTTTGCAAAATAAGTCTTGTGTTGGAAGGTGTGATATGAGACATCCAAATCCCATGATAATGAATTTCCAAGGGTAATTTGAAAGAAAATCCCGGAATTCACCCTTAATGGAATACATTCTAAACAGGGTATTGTAAAACATGAGATACACTCGTTCCAGGGACAATACCTTACACATGCAATTATCGTTACTCTCACAATTCCCTTCACCCTAATCTCACTTATTTTAGTTGGCCCAATAGTCTCTTAGGAATTAGGTGGACTGGAATAGCTAACTTTCCTAGTTAGTCGAATCGAGTCTTACCTTCAAGTTCTCAAATTCTTGTCTGGGAACAAGCCGAGGCACTGTAAGACTCTCGGATGCCCTTCTCTAGTGTTACTACTCCCTCTCGCTACCGAACCCTAACACCTTGGAAGTTTCACCTTATGTCTAGGATTGGCGGTTCAAGGACTGGGGTGGTTCATAGAATTTCGTGGTTCCTATTGCGTTCCCTCTCAAGTCAGCGGACACATTAGTGAGTTCATGACCCATAGCCCAGTTGATTCCAAACTATTGTTTTGATACCATCTCGTAACGCCCTGAAAATTGGGGGTCATGCACACACTCAACTCCCAAGTTCCCGGGTATCACTTATAACCGATTTTTATTAATTTACGCTTAATCAGTTTTAAATGCGCAGCATGGAATTACTTGGAACATGAAATACAATCACAACCAGTCTACTGAAATGAAAAGGGCAAATATATACAAGTCCAAAAGAATATAAGCGGGTCGCACAAGGCGTTGCCTAACAAAATCACCAAAAAGAATCACATGTCCAAAAAGAATAATATGCTGAGACCAACACCTAGCAATCTAAAAATTCGTCTGCTAGGCCGATGAAGAACTGCCCATCAACTAGAAGTAAGACAGCTCGTACTCATCGTCAAGACTCGCGCCATCAAGCTCCTCATGATCTGCATCACCTGTATTTACGGGAGAGTCTGGTTGGTGTTTTAAAACATCGTCCCAGAGTGGGAGTGAGTGATCAACTCAGTGGGTATTATTAGTCTTAAGTTATAACAAGCATCAATTATATTATGAATTTAATGAAAAATAATCATTCATAAACAACTAACTAATCTTATTAATGCGCATGCATAACGGATGATATGATGCATACCCTCGTCACAACACTCCCTCGAGCGACTCCATTTAACGATTGCGTATGACCAACACTCCCTCAGAGCGACCTCGACTGCCGAGTCACCACCCTAACTAGTGTGATGCAATGTGATCGTGTTAGCCGAGTTCTTAGTTAAGTCCATTCATCCAGCATGTTGGGAAATCTGATACACCCCACATATCAATGCCTCAACTAGTTGCGATGCCAAGGCCCCTCAATGCGCGAGGCCATGGTACATCCTTGATCCCATCGTGTTTTTCATCCCCGACTTCAAGCACATGGGGAGTGCTGAGAACTGGGATTGCTCGCGGTCACTACGGGGAGGTTCATCACCCCAGCATAGGCTGACAGCTCGAACACAGTGTCCCATTCCACCATGCCCGGCCCATGAGACGGTGGATTGGCTTCATGTGGTTATTGATGGGCTACAACGGTGGTAGGGTGTGTTAGGTTCTATACATGTATGAGTAAACATGGTTAAACAAATAAGGTTGGTCAGCCAGTAGACTAGACCGCATGAGTTCAGGCAAGTACGTGGCGAAACGACATCAGGTACAAGCGACCCATGTAGTCTAACTACTATTGCCCACACGCACTCGCCCAAATCCAAGGGTTTAGCCTCAAGACGGTCCTACCAATGGGGCCGCCTTCGCTCTCCTCGTATTCCTAACCAACCCAAGAGTTTGGGTGGTGATTCATAACATGCCAACTAACAGGGTTATCAATTGGCATAAACAACATCATGTTCTCATACTCCTCAACATACAATTTAGAATCTCCTAGCAAGAGAGGCTAACAATATCATGAATAAAGGTGCATGTGTGTTGTGTGGGTTGGTGATGAAGTTGAGCACTTCCAACATCTCATAGAGTCAATTTGCACAAGGATTAATAAGGCATACATGCTATAGGGCAACATCATGTGAAGAAAACCAAACAAGACATAAACATGAGATCATCAATTCGTACCAAATCATGTGAGAGGCAAAAACAACATCATATGAGAAAATCAACATGACATACAATTCCATACAATTCCAAACAACCCAACAATTCCTAGTCTTTTTCCTAGATTCTCCAAATGCATCATCCAAACAAACAAAACCATTAGACTCATACTACAATTGGTGTTAGGCCATCTAAGGTTAATAGTCTGCACCTATGGATCGTTGGAGGCTTGAAAAACGACCTAAGAGCGCCGAACTCGGAGTCGATCGGCCGGAATCCTAAGACAATATACTTGCATGTTAGAATCTCATGCAATCCACCCACAACACAAAGGATTACAAAAAGATGGGCGCTTACCTCCCCAATCGGTTGGGAATCGAGCTTGGAGTGTGGATGTGGGAGAAAGGAAGGAGATTGCCAAAGTTTCAAGTTTCCTTGGGCTCCTCCACTAACAACACCCTTCTTCACTCTCTTTTTTCTCACTTCTTTCTCCTCTTTCTCTTCTACCTTTTTCCCTTTTCCTCTTAGGGCAAATTCGTATGGGGAGAGGGGTGCCCGAAACAAGCCCCTTTTATAATGCCAGATTTGGTGCAAATGGCCCCAACTGTTGGGTTTTTACTATACTAGCCCTATGGGAGAGTTTTTTTAACCTCTAGGATCCACTATAGGGTATACATATTGATACACACTATAGGATAGTTAGCCCTAATGATGATCTGCATATGGACATGTTCGACCCGCCATTTGGATGCGCCGATCGACAGATATGATTAGAAGTCTGTTCAACGGTCACCGATAGTCGATCGGGGCAGCGGCTATACGGATATGAGCAGAAAAATATCATTACTCCACGGGTAAAGTTTAGTCATAAACCGACGGTCCGAAATCCTCAACTTTGCATAAAAGTGGACGATCCAATTCACTTAAGTTCTAGCTCCTTTCTTTAGGATATATGCACTTCTCATGCACTCGTCCTTCGGCTTAAGTTGAGCAGTTTTGGGCAGTACCCAGGTCCGACTCCCATGATGGACGTCAAGCCCAGTAAGACGGACATTATTCTATAGTTTTTGAACTAGTAGCCTGCCAACGAGCGGTCTAGAGCTTGTTCGGAGAATCGGGGCATTTCTGGAATGAATTTGGTAGTAAGATTTCTCATGGGCAATGATTAGGGTTTGGATTAACTATGTTCATAGTGTGGCTTATTTATAACTAGTGAAAGTGGAGATTAGGTCATGATTGCTCTGAACCGTTGATTGTGGCCTAAAGGAGTAACGGGGTTGATTTGGTCTATTAGTCAAGATCTGGACGGATTCGTTGGCTTCCTACGGTTGATTAATTGGACTTGTGTGGTTCTTTACTAGTACTACCCCTGTATAAACTAGCATTGAGTGTTAATGGTCATTAAGTGATATTATAAGTTAATTAATAGAAAAATTTTTAAAGATTTTTGGAAATCCAAAACAGTGAAAATTCAGGATGTTACACTTCTGGAGCTTTGATTTTCGATATATGTATTTCCCTTTCAGTATTGTATTCAAATGTTTATATTAGTGGATATGTGATGATGATGTTGCCTTTGTGATTTGGGTAAACTTGTGGTTATGCTTCTTATGAGACAAATGTACGTTGGAAAACCCTCCTTATAGGATCTCAGGATTGAAATTTGGCGTATACGCCCTAGGAGCCGAGAATAGGGTACTTTGGAGGCTGTCGGTACCGGATTCAGC
Source organism: Magnolia sinica (assembly GCF_029962835.1). Lineage (NCBI taxonomy): Eukaryota > Viridiplantae > Streptophyta > Magnoliopsida > Magnoliales > Magnoliaceae > Magnolia > Magnolia sinica. Next base: position 15,465,957 of record NC_080575.1, on the reverse strand, counting down.
GATCGAGAATTTGTGAGCCCGATTTTCGAGTTTAGAGCGTGACAGCCGTCCTGTGACTCGACTGACTGATTTGGGCGGACGCGAATGGGCGACGGTAGTAGGACTACTTGGGTTGCTTGCACCTGATGTCCTACATTACGAGCTCACCTGAATTTGGGCAGGTCTAGTCCACCGACTGACCAACCATGCTTGTTAACCACATTTGTTCACACCTGTTTGGAACCTGGAACACCCCTCGCCCACTGACGCCCGCTGATAATAGCTAAATATTAATCCACAATCTCATGAACCGGGCATGGTGAAATGAGACACTATGTCCGAGCTGTCAGCCTACGCTGGGGTGATGAGCCTCCCCGTAGTGATCCGCGAGCAATCCCGCTTTCCAGCACTCCTCACGTGCTTGCAATCGGGGATGAGGAACCTGATGGGATCAAGGATCGCAGGGCCCTAGCCTCACACGTTGAGGAGTCATGGCCTCGCAAAAAGGATAATGGCATTGATTTTGTTAGGGCGTACCAGTTTTCCCAACCTTCTGGATGAATGGACTTAACTAAAAGAACTCGGCTAACATATTCACAATCGCATTGCATTAGTTAGTTTGGCAACTCGGCAATTGAGGTCGCAATGAGGGAGTGTTGGTCATGCGCGATCGTTAGACGAAGTCGCTTGAGGGAGTGTTATTGTGAGGTCATGCATCATACCATAATTCATGCATATGCATTAACAAGATTAGTTAAAAATGTGTGAATGTATGTTTTTCATTAAATTCATCATAGAATTGATATTTGATGTAACTTATGGCTGATGGCACCCACTAGGTTGACCACTCACTCCCACTCTGAGAGGGTATTTTAAAACACCAACCAGAGACTTCATTAAATGCAGGTGATGTAGAGCTCGACGAACCGAGCAGGGTGAGTATAGACGAGGAAGAGGAGCTTTCCTACTTCTAGCTTATGGGCGGGTCACCGTAGATTGAGCGGGCTGACTATGGGATGTTGAGCAGGGGATTTAGCGCACTATTCTTTTGGACATTTCATATATGTATTTTGTCGGGCGATGCCTTATGCGACCTGTTGATATTTTTTATAGACTCGTATACCTTAGCTGCTTTCATTTCAGTAGATTAGTTTTGGTTGTGGTTTATGTTCCAGTCGATTCCATTTCTTCTCATTTAAATTGGATTATATGCAAATCACTAAAATTAAGTTATAGGTGACACTTGGGAACTTGGAGGTTGAGTGTTTGCATGACCCCCAAATTTCAGGGCATTACACCATATTAACTGGAATGTCCTGAATTACTGATGAGTATGTATGTCTATTCCTGAAATAGAATTGTTTGTAGCATGGTATAAAATTTTAGCCTATTGGTCAATTGGGTTGGCCAGCAAATCGGAAAACCTCACAAGAGCAGCCCTATAGGATCGAATGCCCTGGGCCAATCCAACCGATTTAGGCTGAAGACGGACAATCGATAGTAGTTGGACTACACGAGATACCCGCACCCAATGCCTGTTACGCCTTAGTTCGTGTAAGTCAACCAAATTAGTCTCATAGCCAGCCAACCATGTATGATCACGCCTGTCTGAACCTAAGACACCCCATGCCCCTGGAACGCCCACTTACAATCGCTAGTGATACAGTCCAAAAGTCTCGAGAGCCGGGCATGGTGGTATGGGACATTGTGTTCGAGTTGTCGGCCTACACTACGGTGACGAGCCTCCCTATATTGACCACGAGCAATTTAGCTTAAAATCCAGACTTTCGTATGAGCTTAGTTGGGAGTGATGAACCCAGACCGATTAAGGGTCGCAGGCGTGGGGCCACCCTAGAGCTCACGATTGGATTAGGGCATTTGATTTTGTGGGAGTGCCTTAGTTTACCGAACCTTGCTGGACAAACGAACTTAACTAAACACTCGGCTAACATGACCATTGACGCATTGTATTAGATAGGTGTGGCGACTCGGCAGTTGAGGTCACATGATGGAGTGTTAGTCATTTATGAATGTGAATATGGAGTCACTATAAGAGAGTGTTGGTGTAAGACCCGTATTCTAGTCCGTACTGTTCCATCGACTCCCGCGATCCTTCCTGTCGAATTTCGGCAACCTGCAATGTATAATCGACATTTGCACGCGAGTCTAAGTCGTATCCTGTAGATTTGAGTTGGCTTAATCAAAGACTTGTATCATTGCGACCGCACCGTCGCCGCGGTTCCAACGCCATGTCTTGCATACCGATCCGATACCCTGGCAGGAGATGTGGGCCGGTGTTTATTTCAAAGAAAACGCCACGCATTTGCAATCCTAAGAGAATCTCTACGACATGTCCCATCAATCAATCACTCAAATCAATCAATGCTTTCTTTCTCCTCAAGTCAAGCAACCCCAAAGTCAACTCTTTCTCACCCTCTCTCTTACACACCCATGCTAGTCAAGTACACCATCACCTCACATCCATCAACCATCACTTTTCTTACAACAACCCTCTCTCTCTCATTTCTCCAACACATTTTTCAAGCCATTCCAAGAGCAAAAAAGTGAACGTCCAAGCTCTTTCCCAAGTGAGATGTGTGTGGCCCACTTTTCATCCCAAGATCTCTCATCTTAGCCATTCAACTCTCATCACCCTCCATCAAAGTGAAGTATAAAGAGATCGGCGTTCCATCGGACCAAGAAGATCGAACGGTGGGTGCTTATTAGGCTAGAATTTTCATGTTTTGATGATGGGCCAAGTGAGGCCTACCGATTGATGGTATGGATCTCACTTTTGACCCTAGGTGTGGCCGATGGCCCACCTTGATCCATATGATTATTCCATGATGGGGCCAATCTCCATGGACCCCATCATGATGTTTATTTTCTTTGCATGGCTAGAGGTCATCTAGACCTTCCATTTTGGTGGAGAAGGAATCTTCACTGTTGATCTTTAATTTGATAGGCCCACGTGTTATGGGACCCACTTGATGTACGATTGAATATAAAAGAGGGCTCATAGTAGCGGAGCCCTCCATCACATGTGTCCCTCTCTCTTTCTATCTCTCTTTCCCTCTCTTTTTCATAATTCTTTTTTGTGTTATGATGTGGCCGTGTGGCCCACTTGGATAGACCCCACCATGAGGCATATATTTTATCTAAGTTATCTATTGGTGGGGCCCACTTTATGAGTATTGTATCCACACCACCCATCATTTGGTGGCCCACGTGGGCAGCCCACTTGAAAGGCACAACCGTCCAGCGTCCCTGGACGCTGGACATTGAATGAAAAACACAAATATTAGCCTTGGCTCAAGGCTATTTAGGTGAGCCACTTGTATAGGCCCCACACAGATGTATGCACCCAATCCACACCGTCCATCCCTTTCCCTGGACCATTTTAAGCGTTGAACCGAAAAATGGGGCCAATCCGACTTTTTGTTGGGCCATAGCATAGAAAACAGTGTTTGTCACCGTTAAAAATACACATGATGTTTCCACACCCCAAAATATATTAAATATTGGGCTTGTTTAGCTTGTTATGAACTGTAGAAACTAGTGGGCGAGATGGATTCTTCCAATGCGGGCCCCACGCATGAAAAACCTCAGAAAAACCTAATTTTTAAAAATAAAAAAAATAGGCAGCACCTGCTGCCGCTGATGTCAGCAGCAGGCGCTGCTGCGCTATGGACAGACGGGCAGGGACCACGAGTCCCAGCCGTGGGCCCCACTGTGATGTGTGGCAGCATCCTCACCATGCATTTGTTAGGCCCCTTTGGGGCAGTGGGCCACCCCAAATATCAACCGTATACGTGACCCAGGTGGCCCACAACATAGGAAATAGTGGGATTGATCATCTACCATTGAAACCCTTTTGGGCGTGCAGAAGTTCTGGATCATTTTAAAATTTGTTTTTCCTCTTCACCAGGGTCCGTGGGGCTCATTCACGTCACCCATCCATTGGATGGGCCACACCTTAACGCATGTGATGGCGGGACCCACCCCATGTGTGGGGATACCCCCCTGACGGGTGTGACTGTCCAGGCCGTCCAGGGCCTGGACGTCAGATATATTATAAATATAATATATTATATTATATATTATATATTATATACTATATGATATGTACATGGTGGTGGGTCTTACGTGGGACCCGCCTTTGCCTTCCTAGTGCAACCAGTTGCATGAACAGCAGCTATATGGCTGCTCCTCTTAACTAGGGGTGCACATTTAACCGATAGAACCGTGGAACTGGACCGGAACCGACCAAACGGTCCAGTTTGGTCTGGTTCTAGAGTGCACCAGTTCCGGTTCCAAAAATCAAAGAACCGGTGACATTGGTTCGATTCTCGGTTTGGGGGTATGTAGAACCGAACCGAACCGTGAACCGATCCGTAGAACCAAACCGTGAATCCGATCCGTGGAACTGAACCGATGTATTTTTGCACACCTTATAATTATTTTCTCTAGAATAATTATTTTCATAAATGTATTTTTGCACACCTTATACAATATCTAAACCATTCATCAAATGGACCACAACATGGATCTTACAATTGGGTTGGATTATAAAAAGCCCAGAACCGTGGAACCGATCCGGAACCGAATCGGTTTTAATGGTTCGGTTCCGGTTCGGTTCTAGTGTACCAGCGGTCCGGTTCCGGTTCCGAATTTCCTAGAACCGTTAGGAACGGTTTGGTTCCGGTTTCACCCCAAAACCGGACTAAACCGAACCATGTGCACTCCTACTCTTAACAGTAGCAAGCCCACAGGCCCCACGTGATGTATGTGTCTTGTTTACACCGTCCATTGCTTTGATGGTGGGGCCCACCATGATGCATGTGTTGTATCCATGACGTCCAACCATTTGTGAGATATTTTACATCATGGGAAAATAGTGGTGAGCCCGATCTAAAGTTCTAGTGGACCCCACCATTTAAAACAGTGAATAGTGACCTCCACCATTCAAACTTCTTAGGGGCCACAATATCTTCCAATTAAGTTGATATTTTATTTTCACTTCATCTAGCTCTATGTTAACTTATGAATTGGTTGGATCTCAAACACATCACGGCAGGCCACTTCGTGATATGATCATCTATGAGGCCCACTTTGATGTATTTTGTGGCCCATCTGTGAGGTCCAGCTTGATGTATTTTGTGGCCCATTCGAGAGGCCCACTTGGATATACTTGTGGCCTATCATGATGTATCTTTGCCCCATGAGTAGGGCCCACCTGTTGCTTGTTTTGAGGCCCAGGTGCAGGGCCCACCTGTTATGTATTTGAGGCCCGTGTAATGAGGCCCATTGTGATGTATTCAAGGCCCATGGGATTGAGGCCCATTGTGATGTATTAGGGTCCGTGGGTAGAGGCCCATTGTGATATATTTAAGGCTCATGAGACGTGGCCGATTATGATATATTCCTGGCCCATACTATAAGGCCCATTGTGATGTATTCAAGGCCCATAGTTGAGGCCCAGTGCGATGTATATATGACCCGTTAAGTTGTGTATGAATCCCTTGTATGAGCCACTCCTTGGGAGCAATGTTGGTTTAATGGCCACATTGTTGGGCAATGATGGTTTAATGTCCACATTGTGACCTTCCCTTAGGCCCTATTCAGCCGATTCCGATTGTCGAGGCCGATTATTAATGCTGGTCATTGATACTGATTATGAGTATGTGACAGCATAGCATCATGATACCTACACCTTGGAGCCCACCTTGTGTATATATTGGGCCCATAGGAAAGTCCAGTTTATTACACGATAGAGAGGGTAAGGAAGCCCACTTATTGCACTTAGACTTGGATCTGCCCTTGGTGGGGGATATTGTGACGCTCCATCACTGTGATCACATGTGGGCGGGCGCACGTGGGCGGACACTAATGTGGGCGGGGCCTGAGGAGCCTGAGCGAGCTACCAGTGATTGGCAGGCTACTGTGCACACAGTGAAGGCAGAACTTTGTCCCACATCGGTTGCATCGTCGGATGTTGTGGTGGCTATAAGTTGGATTCTTTCCTTAACTATCATGACGCGTTTTAAATCAGTGAGCTTATCTTGATATTTGGACTAGATCCGTCATCCTTCTGTGGACCCCCATCATTCGTATGCATGTTGTGATGGATGATTAATTAAAGCAGATGTCATTGGGCTAAGATGATTATGGGACTCCTTGTGAGACGGAGTTATCCCCACATGATCGCGCGATACGCGCAGGTTTGATGTATGACCTAGATGAGGTTGATGGTATTCATGGCTCTTCAGAATTTGCATATTGCATTTGCATCATCGGCATCTGATATTTAGTTCTCTATGATTCCGCATTTGTATAGCCGATCCGCATTGCATATTCTGATATTATATGACTCATGGACTTACCAATATATTTCCGCTTACTCTGATTACTTTGATATTGCATACTTAGCACTTATCTTATGCACACACTTTCACCACCCTCTAAGCTTTTATAAGCATATGCACGATAGATGTGTGCAGGTGGCGTTAGGTTGCAGCGGCGTTGAGCTTGGAGCGTGAAGCTGTCCTCTGGAGCTTTGATTTCGATATATGTATTTCCCTTTCAGCATTGTATTTAAATGATTATATTAGTGGATATGTGATGATGATGTTGCCTTTATGATTTGGGTATACGTGTGGTTATGCTTCTTATGAGACAAATATATGTTGAAAAATCCTCCTTGTAGGATCCCAGGATCAGAACGAGGCCGAGAATGGGATACTACGGAGGTTGTCAGCACCAGGTTCGGCGATCGGGATTCCTATAAATTCGATTTCCAGGTTTGGGGCGTGACAGTTGGATGGCGAGGGCATGCATCATATCATATTAACATGCACATGCATTAACAAAAGTATCTAGGGATTGTATGTTTAAGTTGTTTTTCATTAATTATGCATGTGGATTTGATAATTTGTGTAACTTGTTGTTAATGAAATCACTTAATTGATCACTCACTCTCACTCTGGGATGGTGTTTTAAAATACCAACCAAACCCTATCTTATATGCAGGTATCATAGAGTCCGACGTGCTGGACGAGGCATCCATAAACTCGGAGGAGGAGTTCTTATATTTCCAACTCCTGGGCAGGTCGTTATAGTTTGACCTATGGCCAGCGATGGGACCGTAGGGTGTGGACATTTTGTATATTTTGGATTATATGTATTTTTGCCAAGACGTGATCCCATGAGTTGACTGAATACACATCACTTTGCTAGTCGAATTGTATCACCTTAGGTTTTCAGGGACCGTGTAGGAACTCGGCTCCCGAATTTCCAGGTGTCATGGGTGCTCTACATTTGGATGATCTCATAAACAATGAAGAGTTTAACAAGGCATGAAGCATAAGTAAGCCATAAACCAGTATCAAGTGTCACTAAATATAAAAATATCCAAACCACAAATCCAAAATTATCTAAATAGGAAACTATTCCCCACCCATACATGACCCAATGTGACTAGAGCCCTGGCCCATACCCCGCAGTAGCTCGAACTCAGACTAGAAGGATCCGCCGAAAGTCTGTAAGCAGGGAAGCTCTTCTTCTTTATCCATGCTCACCTCCCTCGGCTCGTCGAGCTCCACCACCTAAATCTAGTAGAGAGTCTGGTTGGCGTTTTAAAACACCGTCCTAGAGTGGGAGTGAGTAACTAACTCAGTGAGTGTCATTAACCATAAGTTACATCAAATAACAATTTCATGATGAATTTAATGAAAAGCATAAATTCATAAATCACTAACTAGTCTTTATTAATGTGTATGCATGACCTCCCCCACAACACTCCCTCAAGCGACTTCGTCTCATGGTCGCGCATGATCAACACTCCCTCATTGCGACCTCAACTACCAAGTCGTCAAATTCTACCTAATGTGATGCATGAATAATGTTAACCGAGTATTTAGTTAATTCCGTTCATCCAGCAGGTTGGGGAAACTGGTACACCCCGACGATATCAATGCCCTCATCCATTTGCGAGGCCCGGACCCCTCAACGCGTGAAGCCAGGACCCCGCGATCCTTGATCCCATCGGGGTCCTCACCCCCGATTGCAAGCACGTGGGAAGTGCTGGAAAGCGGGATCGCTCGCAGTCACTACAGGGAGGCTCGTCACCCCAGTGTAGGTCGACAGCTCGGACACAGTGTCCCATTCCACCATGCCCGGCTCACGAGACTGTGGATCAGTTTGCAGCTGTTGTCAGTGGGCGTTAGTGGGCAAGGGGTGTTCCGGGTTCCAAACAGGCGTGAGCAAACATTGTTAACAAGCATGATTGGTTAGTTGGTGGATTAGACTGCTCAAGTTCAGGCGAGCACGTAACGCACAACATCGGATGCAAGCAACCCATGTAGTCTCACTACTGTCGCCCATTCGTGTCCGCCCAAATCAGTCAGTCTGGTCACAGGGCGGTCCGACCAACAGTCCACCCTCACAATTCTCAGTTCCTGACCAACCCAGAGAATGAGTTGTATTTAATATCACTTCAACAATTAAGAGTTCATCTTCTAGTACAAGTGAAATCATGTGCACAATACATCGAGCATGAAGTTTCAGGTTGTTAATATAAATGCAATTACTCTTAATATCATGAGTTAGACGTGTGTGCGTGTGGTGCTGGATTTTCGAAGAGACTAAGGACAACACACTACTCATGGTACAAGAATACAACAAGAAATAGTACAATCATACATGTTATAAGGAAAATCATGCAAGAATTAAATATGAGATGATCATGCAACACCAATTTCATGCTCAAACATGTTGAAAACCAAACAAATAGTTATTTATCGATGTATGGATGTTGGTGGACCTAATATGTAAGTTTCTAGCTAGGTTTTTCCCAAATCACTCATGCACATCACTCTAACATCCACAAGCATTAAATTTATCGTAAAATTGGTATTTGGTCACCTAGGGATAATGGTCCGCACTTTTTGATGAACCGCTTGATTCACGGCACCCATAGGGTTAAGGTGCTAGGAAATCATTGTTGAAATGCCTAAATAAGCATACAAGCTTGTAAGAATTGGAATGAATTAAACACAAGACCTAAACCTACAAACATAACTCAATACTTATCTTCAATCGTCGCCGAATCGACACCAATGAATGACGATGTTGCTATAGAGGAGATGAGAGGGTGAAGGTGCACAAACCCTCATGCTTTCAAACTCTCCCTTTCTCTTTCTCCTCTTTTCTCCTCTTTCTCCTCTCCCTTTCTCCCCTTTTTTTCTTGTTGAAATTCATATGGGAGGAGGGGGTGCCTAAAAGAAGCTCTTATATAGTGCCAGATTTGGTGTAAATGGCCTCAAGGGCTAGGTTTTTACTATACTAGCCTTATGTGTAGATCTTTCTAACCTCTATGGCCTACTATGGGACGTACATATTGATATACACCTTAGGATAGTTAGCCCTAACGATGATCAACGTATGGATATGACGGCCCGTTATTTGGATGCGCCGATCGACAGATATGATTAGAAGTATGTTCAACGGTCATCAATGGTCGATCGGGGTCACGGCTATACGAATATGAGCAGGGAAATATCCTTGCTTTACGTGTGAAGTTTGGTAGTAAACCGACGGTCCGAAATCCTCAACTTTACATAAGAGTGGACGACCCAATTTACTTAAGTTTCAGCTTCTTCTTTAGGGTATTTACATTTCTCATGCACTCGTCCTTTGGCTCAAGTTAAACAGTTCTGGACAGTACCCAGGTCCGACTCCCGCGATGGACGTCGAGCCCAGTAAGACGGACATTATTCTATAGTTTTGGAACTAGTGGCCCACCAACGAGCAGTTTAGAGCTTATTCAGAAAATCGGAGCATTTCTAAAATGAATTAGGTATTGAGATTTCTCGTGGGCAATGATCAGGGTCTTGATTAACTATGTTCATAGTGTGGCCTATTTATAGCTAGTAAAAGTGGAGATTTGGTCATGATTACACCAAACCGTCAGTTTTAGGCTAAAAGAGTAACGAGGTTGATTTGGTCTATTAATCAAGATCTGGACCTTATCCGACTCGGCTTCTTTTAAATCTTTAATTTAGTTATGATTGTCTTAATTAGTTAGCGATGGGTCGGGGTCCTATGTGAGTAAATCATGGGGTTAAACTTGATATTTAAGTTATTAGGCGGATTCGTTAGCTTTCTACGGTTGATTAATCGGACTTGTGCGGTTCTTTACTGGTACCACTCGTGTATAAACTAACTGTAACATCCTCGATTTTCACTGTTTTGGATTTCCAAAAATCCATCAATTTTTATTTTTTTTTAATTTTATTTAATTAACCTAAATATTACTTAATAACCATTAGCTCTCAATGTCAGTGTATACAGGGATGGTACCGATAAAGAGCCGCACCAGTCTGATTAATCAGCCGTAGGAAGCCAATGAATCCACCCGATCACTTGAACATCAGGTGTAGCATAATGTCCCGCCCAACCAGAACAGCGTCCTGGGGCGTCCACTTAAGATTTGCCACATGACCGTTTATTTAAGTCACTCGTAGTGAGGTATCACAAATAAATTAGACTAAGATTAGCCCAATTGAATAGACCAGACGAGCCTTGATAGAACCTGGTGCGAGCCTCTAAGCCAGATGGCCGTTTACACTTAGCGACAGCCCGTGCGGGTTATACCGCGACATGGGAAGGTCAGAAAATTATAAAAATTCAAGGGAGCATAGGTCTCACTGGGCTTGGGGACCATCACGGACTACGGACCCAGTGGACACCCAGAAGTAGAATCTGGCACTTGCCAGACGAGAATCTGGCACTTGCCAGACGCGCCCCACCAATGCCAGAATTGGAATCTAACACGGGTAAATAAAACTGAGATTTCAAGCATTTCAGCCGTCGTATTTCTTCCAAATTTATGGCATAGGTCTAATGTATTTTTCTATGCCTGCCCACAAGATCTGGGTCCCGATCATGAAACGGTGACCGTTGATCACAAATCGGACCGTTGCGGTAAAACCCCGCATCTGTTTGTCCCTAAATTTTGCATGGCCCTTCATCGGGCCATGGAGCACCCATCCTATAAGTTTTATGGCCAGAGGGCCACCAGAACTGCTCCGATTCTCCAAACAAGCTCTATACCGCTCGTTGGTGGACCACTAGTTCCAAAACTATAGAATAATGTCTGTCCCATTGGGCTTGACGTCCATCGCGGGAACTGGACCTGAGTACGGTCCAGAACCGGTCAACTTGAGCTAAAGGACGAGTGCATGAGAAGTGCAAATACCCTAAAGGAAGGGGTTGAAACTTAAGTGAATTGAGTCGTCCACTCTTATGCAAAGTTGAGGATTTCGGACCGTCGGTTTGCGACCAAACTTTACCCATGGAGTAACGATATTTCCCTACTCATATCCGTATTGCCGCGGCCCTGATCGACTATCGGTGACCGTTGAACAGACTTCTTATCATATCTGTCAATCGGCGCATCCAAATGGCGGGCCGATCATATCCATACGTAGATCATCATTAGGGCTAGCTATCCTACGGTGTATATTGACATGTACACCCCATAGTGGGCCCTAGAGGCTAGAAAGACCCTCTCATAGGTCTAGTATAGTGAAAACCTATCCCTTAGGGCCATTTACACCAAACCTGAGACTATATAAAGGCCTCATTTGGGGCAACCCTCTCCCCATACGAATTTGCCCTAGAGAAAGGAAAGAGAGAAGAGAGAAAAGAGAGAAAGGGAGAAGAGAAAGAGGAGAAAGGAGGAGAAAGAGAGAGGAAGAAGAAAGGAAAAGAGTATGTGGTAGGAGGTGGGGCCTAAGGAAGCTTAACTTGCAAACTCTCTACCCATTCTCCAAGGAAACCTCCACCAAACCCACCCATGCCAAGAAGAGGAGGTAAGAATGGTATATTTCCCTTCAATAGAGTAACTTAGTGTAGATTTATAAGCATTAATGTTGTCTTCTTGATTTTGATTTAGAAAATGGTGGTTTTACCCAAATCCCCAAACCCTAAGATCTCAAAGAATGGAAATCTCCTCTTAAGGTGCGGACTATTATCCTTAGGTGGCCTAGCACCAACTATAGTTCGAGATTAATGATTTTAATTGCTTAGATGTTATTTTTGAAGGCCTAGAAAATCCTAGGAATTGTATGTTGGTTGAAATGGTATGGATTTATATGTTTGACTCTCTCTCATGATGTCGTTTATGTTTCTCACATGATTTGATGTATGGATGATTATATGCTCATGCCGTGTTGATTTTTATATGTTGTTGCTTCATATTTCGTATGATTTCATTACTCTTGTGTATATGATTTCTCAACATGGAGGAAGTGTTAACTTCCTCAATAACCCACACCACACACATACACTTTATTTATAATATTAATGATTTGCTTGTAGGAAAATTTGAATTCTATGTTGAGCAACATGAGAACATAGTGTTGAATATGTTTGATGTTACAGTGGTAGTTGGCATGTTATGAGTCACTATTCCTACTCTTGGGTTGGTCAGGAACATGAGGAGAGCAAAGGTGGTTCCGTTGGTAGGACCACCCTGAGGCTAAACCCATGGGTTTGGATGAGTATGTGTGGGCGGCAGTAGTCAGGTTACATGGGTCGCTTGTACCCGATGTCGTTCCGCCACATACTTGCCTGGGCTCGTGCGGTTTAGTCCACTGGCTGACCCACCTGGTTGTTAACCTTGTTTGCTCACATATGTATGGAAACTGGAACACTCTACCACCGTTGTAGCTCATCGATACCGGATAGAATATTGATCCATAGTCTCGTGAGCCGGGCATGGTGGAATGGGACACGGTGTCCGAGCTGTCGGCCTACGCTGGGGTGACGCGCCTCCCCGTAGTGACCGCGAGCGACCCCACATTCAGCACCCCCCATGTGCTTGAAGTCGGGGATGGGGAAAACTCGACGGGGTCAAGGATCGCGGGGTCTCGGCCTCACACATTGGGAGGCCTTGGCCTCGCAACTAGTTAAGGGCATTTGATACGTGGGGTGTATCAGATTCCCAAATCTGCTGGATGAATGGACTTAACTAAGAACCCGGTTAACATCATCATTGCATGGCATTAGCTAGGTTGGCGACTCGGCAGTCGAGGTCGCACTGAGGGAGTGTTGGCATTGGCGATCGTTAGATGTTGTCGCACGAGGGAGCGTTGTGGTGAGGGCATACATCATATCATCCTGCATGCATGCACATTAACAAGACTAGATAGATGTTTATGATTGATTGCTTTTCATTAAATTCTTATTATAATTGATGCTTGTTGCAACTTAAGGTTAATAGCACCCACTGAGTTGATCACTCACTCCCACTCTGGGACGGTGTTTTAAAACACCAACCAGACCCGTTCATAGATGCAGGTGATGCAGATTTCGTGGAGCCTGGTGATGCGAGCCTCGAGGAGGAGGACAAGTTCTCTTACTTTCAGCTGATGGATGGTTCCCCGTCGGCCTAGTAGACAGGATTTGGATTGCTGAGTAGTGGGCTCAGCCTTATCATTTTTGGGATATAGTATTCTTTTGTTGTTTCTGTTGGGCAACGCCTGATGCGACCCTTTTTATATCCTTTGGGACCTGTATATAATGATCTATTTTCATTTCAGCAGACTAGTTGTGATCGTGCTTCATGTTTCAAGTAACTTCAGGCTGCGCATTTAAACCCAATTAAATGCATATTAATGAAAACCGAATATAAGTGACCCCGGGAACTCGGGAGTCGAGCGTATGCACGACCCCCTATTTTCAGGGTGTCACAAGATGGTATCAGAGCAATAGTTTGGAATCCCTTGGGCCATGGGTCATGAACTCACTAACGCGTCCGCTGACTTGAGAGGATACGTATTAGAAAATGCAACATGGACTTAGAATGCTAGGAAGCATCCCAGACCCTGAACCAACAATTGTAGATGGAGGGTAGGACTTCTAAGGAGTTAGGAATGGGTAGCGAGAAAGGGAATAGTAATGCTAGAGAGGGGGATCTGAGAGACTTACATTGCCACAGCCTATTCCCGGGCAAGAAATTGGAAGCTTGATGGTAAGACTCGATATGATTGAGTAGGAGATTTATCTAGTTTAGTCCATTAAATTCCTAGGGCCCATGGGGCCAACAGAAATAAGTGGGATCAGGGTGGAATGAATTTTAGATAAATGCAGGTAAGGTATTGTCCCTAGGATGAGTGCATCCCATGTTCTATAATGCTCCGTCAGGATGCATTCAATTAAGGATAAATCTCGGATCTTCCCTCCCAATCACGCTTAGAAATTCGTCATCCTGGGATTTGAAAATCCTACATTACACCTTCCAAAGCAAGGCTCACTTAGCAAAGCCTGTGAAGTGAATTTGAGTCCATCCCACACTCGTTCCAGATGTGTCATTCCCAATCTTGAGCTGGGATTGGCATTGTAATCCCATTCAATACAGTTTAATATCGCTGACCAAACAAACCTAAGTCCAAATTCCTCTCCCCAACCTATCCCCTTAAAATCTTCACCTATCATCACTCTGTCCTTTAGTTTTTCCGAGACATTGATAGAAATGAGCCGGAGACTAAACGATTTGACGGTCAAAGCCATCATCCTACACCAAACGAGTGAATATCGGGCAAAATTTGATAGTTTCGACCCATTTGGGAGTAAAGAGTTAGGGATAAATGAAAATTCACCGAAAATAGTGAAACTGAAGAAAAATAAGATTTTGTCCCCTAATCGGAAGAAATTTTATAAAATAGATAGGCTCATTGTGTAGATCAGATCCTCCTACCCCAAATTCATATATGGCACGTCGCGTAACTCATTCCGGTTTGCGAGATATGGCCGTGGCAAGTTGCCCCCGCCGACTATCCAGCGGACCGCGTGGCCCCCGCCGATTCCGCGTGGCCCCCGCCGCAGCCCCCGCCAACAGTCCAGGGGACCGCGTGGCCCCCGCCGAATCCGCGTTGCCCCCGCCGCAGTTTCTACAATTTTAGGTCAACTTCAAAAAAACATATCTCCTTCGTCACAACTCTGATTTAGGTGATTCAAAATCCATATTGAAGCTTGATGAGTCTAGTTTTATATAAAAATAATAAAATAATAAAATAAAAATTATAATATAGTTAAAATTAAGATGTTTTACAAACTATCTAAAAAAAATATTAATTTCGGACAGCTGTTGGTCCTAGAATTTTAATAATTTATTTACAACTCCAAATGATGTGAAATTTTGTAGGATGGTTTTAAACTTAATGATAAATTATTATAAAAATTTTAAAAATAATTTAGGTACTAAAAGTATGAGAAGCGTTTCAAAAATTAGGGATGTGTAGAGCCTATTTCCCTTTTCTCTCACTCCATCATCCTCACTCTCCCATCCTCAAAGCCATTTCTTCAAAAAAAAAAAAAATATCTTCTCCTCCTACAAACTCCTCATCTCCTCTTCCTCATATCCAAACCACCTTCCTAAACCGTTTCTTAACCATTTTTTTTTCTTTTCTTTTTTTCTCAATCCCGTTCTTAAGTCCATCCACAAAATCCCATTCACAAAATCCAACACCATTCACCCACACTCTCTTTCACTCTCAAAACCCACAAAATACCCATCTCAAAACCCACTCACTAAAAATCTCACTTCATTCATTCATTTACTTTTAAACCTATTCAAAACTCATTCACTCAATCACTCCAAACTCCATCCCCAAATTCCCTTTCTTCAAACCCACTCTCGAATCCCTTTTCCTCCAACAAACACCCATCTCTTCTTTCTCACATCCAACCCAAATTAATCTTACCCAACATCACCTCCAACCCATTTCCAAATTTCATTTTCCAAAACCCATCTCCAACTATGGCACCTCTATTTAATATGATCTTCAATGAGTCTTGTCATACAATTTTAACTGAAGATGTGCATTGTACTTGGTACTATTTGTGTACCAACTATTTTGTCAATATTCTTTTACTAGATGAGAATCATAATGCCCTGTTTGGTTATGTGTCGAAGTGTTTGTTTATTAATATCATTATATATATATATATATATATATATATATATATATATATATATATATATATATATATATTGGGAAGAAATGTATTATGGATTCAATTTTCTTTTCAACCATGTTTGGAGAATAGCTTACTATAAATCACGCAACCTCCAAAGAGCTCCGGTAAAATAGGTAGGATTCAAACTGTCAAAAATTTCAAGGCAATGGTGCCACTACCTCACTTCACCTGATCGGCTAATCATGGCTTGTATATTAGTACCTATAGTCTGTTTGGATTCATTTGGTTTTTCAAGAATCTTCAGGAAAATCATCAATCAGTTTATAACATCTTTTCATAATAGATCTTTCACAATAACCCCGTCATGAGTAAACCACTTGGTGACACTCTTGTGAACTGGACTAGCCTTCTAGCATAAATTGGTTACGGATCAGCACCGGCAACAGAGGGTGTATACATGTCAGAGAACCTTGGCAGCTTAGAAGAGACTACCAGCCTAGTACTGTTGAAGGATCCTGAGAGAAGGTAAGTAAAAAGGGAGGCATTAGTCTTTTCCTTTATATAAATTCTGAAAATACACATGACAACAGTGAGCTCACGTAAATTAATCATTGGAGAAACGTGAGCACAACCAAAACTGGCTATGAAATGAGAAATGATTATTTCTAAAATACTAGAGGGGCTGTTTGGATTGGTGGAAAGGTGTTGCAAGTGACTACATATATCTCTTAAATAGAGAATGTGATTGTGATTACATACCAAAAGCACACGGTCTAAAGAGTATAGCTAACTGAGTATAAGAGTATGTCGATGCTTGGAGAGTTATCCACCTAAAGATTACAAACAGAATAAGTGCACCAGGGTGTCATGTACTTCTTCCAGATATATATTGAAGAAGATTCAATAAGAGTGATTGCAAGAAAGTAATACCTACCAATGTCTAGTGGATCTGGTTCTAGGTATTGGTTTACTTAAGTGAATGGAGTGAGTGCGACTTCAACAACTCATGTTTAACATATTTCATCAGTAGCAACATGAGCCACCAATTCGTCTTCATCCCCATGCAAATCAATACGGGTTAACAATTTGTAAATTTGATCTTATATACTTGGGCCCAGATTGATCATTAGATTGTTGCAATTGAAATTTTTATATGAGGTTTGATAATAATCAAGAAACAATATTTTACTGTCCATTTTCAACTTTATTTTAGCCTAAATATTAATCTTTTCCATTCCCTTCCTTTCATAGGCCAAGTGGTGCTGTTGCCACCAAACGACCATACCCTTTAAGTTTTGTGGCCACAAACCTTAATTTCTTTCCATTCTCCAAAGCTTTCCAGATAAAGGAAGTTGCTAAGGATGCTATGTAGTCCACATAACCAATGAGGATCCAAAACATCGACCTAGATGGTGCGATCTGACCTTTCAATAGCTTGCGCTAGGTGTTCCAACTGATAAGTTGCCTTTGTTGACCTGTTGGAGCTGTAGTAGAAGTTGAGTCTTGATTGACTCCATTAGCTCTCTCCAAATTACCCTCATCACTTTCCAAACCTTGATTTGCCGCGGCATAGGGGAAGAGGTACCCCCACCCTCATCCAACCCAGAAGAATAGAAGCTTAACACACGGATAATTAGTAGTTTGTTTGGAGTCAGTTAGGACTATTTTTATGTATTGAAGGATAATTAGAACCTTTCCTTGACTAGGTTGTATTTCCCTTACGTTTGGAATATCTATGTTGAAATTCATACTGTAGGATGTAACTAGCCATACTAATGGCACTTTGAATCCAATATGTATGTATGGATTGCCTTGAAATTTTCTTGTTGCCTTGTGAATGCTTGTATGTATGATTGCCTTACTGCGTCCTTACTAACATTATTAGCACTTCAAACCACCAGAATGCTTTAAAAATTTTGACTATTCCTTCATTCTTGAAATTTATGAAACCAAAGTGCAGTCTGCTTTTAACCCACTAGACATGAGAGCGAAGTGGTGATATACATATAAGATTTTATACTACTAGAAACCTTTTTAAGATAATCATTTGACCATAAGCACCGTGGGAAATTTAAATCACTGAATTAAACAAGAATTAAAATGAGAACTCTCTCGGACCAAGACCCAAAAGACAACCTTATAAATAGGAGATTTAAACATTCCAATAATGGCCGTTTCCTAAACATTTAGATTGATCGGACTACGGAATTACGGAAGTATACACCTGCGAAGCATTCGCGGCTTGACTCAATTCTCAATCCTGGACGACTCCCAATGGACTCACTGCTTTGGCCGAGCAGAAGACCAGGATCCACCAGGATGAAGAAGGGATACGATGAGCCTTCTACCCTGATCAGGTAGATGATCGACGTATCGGGTTCAAGCCTACTACAACCGTCTCTCTGTATTAGTCTACCATTGAAAATAAATATTTTTACTCTAGATAGAGGAAAATCGTCGCCATGAATCTAAATCTTTATAAATAAATTTTAGTAAACTATCAGGGTAAAAAAGTTTTAAGGGGGTAGACTAAAATGAGCCAGCCTAGCATAGATAGTATACACCCTATCATGCATAAACACTTGAAATCAATAAACCTGGGCAAATGAAATAATGAAACCTTTACTTACTACCCTTAGGGAATTTCAGGGACGAAATTATTTTTAAGGGGGGTAGATTGTAACATCCTCGATTTTCACTGTTTTGGATTTCCAAAAATCCATCAATTTTTTTTTTTTTTAAATTTTATTTAATTAACCTAAATATTACTTAATAACCATTAGCTCTCAATGTCAGTGTATATAGGGATGGTACCGGTAAAGAGCCGCACCAGTCTGATTAATCAGCCGTAGGAAGCCAATGAATCCACCCGATCACTTGAACATCAGGTGTAGCATAATGTCCCGCCCAACTATAACAGCGTCCTGGGGCGTCCACGTAAGATTTGCCACATGACCATTTATTTAAGTCACTCGTAGTGAGGTATCACAAATAAATTAGACTAAGATTAGCCCAATTGAATAGACCAGACGAGCCTTGATAGAACCTGGTGCGGGCCTCCAAGTCAGATGGCCGTTTACACTTAGCGACAGCCCGTGCGGGCTATACCGAGACATGGGAAGGTCAGAAAATTATAAAAATTCAAGGGAGCATAGGTCTCACTAGGCTTGAGGACCATCGCGAACCACGGACCCAGTGGACACCCAGAAGTAGAATCTGGCACTTGCCAGATGCGCCCCACCAATGCCAGAATTGGAATCTGACACGGGTAAATAAAACTGAGATTTCAGGCATTTCAGCCGTCGTATTTCTTCCAAATTTATGGTAAAGGTCTAATATATTTTTCTACGCCTGCCCACAAGATCTGGGTCCCAATCATGAAACGGTGACCGTTGATCACAAATCGGACCGTTGCGGTAAAACCCCGCATCCATTTGCCCCTAAATTTTGCATGGCCCTTCATCGGGCCATGGAGCACCCATCCTATAAGTTTTATGGCCAGAGGGCCACCAGAACTGCTCCGATTCTCCAAACAAGCTCTAGACCGCTCGTTGGTGGACCACTAATTCCAAAACTATAGAATAATGTCTTTCCCATTGGGCTTGACGTCCATCGCGGGAATCGGACCTAGGTACGGTCCAGAACCGGTCAACTTGAGCTGAAGGACGAGTGCATGAAAAGTGCAAATACCCTAAAGGAAGGGGTTGGAACTTAAGTGAATTGAGTCGTCCACTCTTATGCAAAGTTGAGGATTTCGGACCGTCGGTTTGCGACCAAACTTTACCCATGGAGTAAGGATATTTCCCTACTCATATCCGTATAGCCGCGGCCCTGATCGACTATCGGTGACCGTTGAACAGACTTCTTATCATATCTGTCAATCGGCGCATCCAAATGGCGGGCCGATCATATCCATACGTAGATCATCATTAGGGCTAGCTATCCTACGGTGTATATTGACTTGTACACCCCATAGTGGGCCCTAGAGGCTAGAAAGACCCTCTCATAGGTCTAGTATAGTGAAAACCCATCCCTTAGGGCCATTTACACCAAACCTGAGACTATATAAAGGCCTCATTTGGGGCACCCCTCTCCCCATACGAATTTGCCCTAGAGAAAGGAAAGAGAGAAGAGAGAAAAGAGAGAAATGGAGAAGAGGAAGAGGAGAAAGGAGGAGAAAGAGAGAGGAAGAAGAAAGGAAAAGAGTATGTGGTAGGAGGTGGGGCCCAAAGAAGCTTAAACTTGCAAACTCTCTACCTATTCTCCAAGGAAACCTCCACCAAACCCACCCATGCTAAGAAGAGGAGGTAAGAATGGTATATTTCCCTTCAATAGAGCAACTTAGTGTAGATTTATAGGCATTAATGTTGTCTTCTTGATTTTGATTTAGGAAATGGTGGTTTTACCCAAATCCCCAAACCCTAAGATCTCAAAGAATGGAAATCTCCTCTTAAGGTGCGGACTATTATCCTTAGGTGGCCTAGCACCAACTATAGTTCGAGATTAATGATTTTGATTGCTTAGATATTATTTTTGAAGGCCTAGGAAATCCTAGGAATGTATGTTGGTTGAAATGGTATGGATTTATATGTTTGACTCTCTCTCTCATGATGTCGTTTATATTTCTCACATGATTTGATGTATGGATGATTATATGCTCATGCCGTGTTTATTTTTATATGTTGTTGCTTCATATTTCGTATGATTTCATTACTCTTGTGTATATGATTTCTCAACATGGAGGAAGTGTTAACTTCCTCAATAACCCACACCACACACATACACTTTATTTATAATATTAATGATTTGCTTGTAGGAAAATTTGAATTGTATGTTGAGCAACATGAGAACATAGTGTTGAATATGTTTGATGTTACAGTAGTAGTTGGCATGTTATGAGTCACTATTCCTACCATTGGGTTGGTCAGGAACATGAGGAGAGCGAAGGTGGTTCCGTTGGTAGGACCACCCTGAGGCTAAACCCATGGGTTTGGACGAGTATGTGTGGGAGGCAGTAGTCATGCTACATGGGTCGCTTGTACCCGATATCGTTCCGCCACATACTTGTCTGGGCTCGTGCGGTTTAGTCCACTGGCTGACCCACCTGGTTGTTAACCTTGTTTGCTCACATATGTATGGAAACTGGAACACCCTACCACCGTTGTAGCCCATCGATACCGGATGGAATATTGATCCACAGTCTCGTGAGCCGGGCATGGTGGAATGGGACACGGTGTCCGAGCTGTCGGCCTACGCTGGGATGACGCGCCTCCCCGTAGTGACCGCGAGCGACCCCACATTCAGCACCCCCCATGTGCTTGAAGTCGGGGATGGGGGAAACGCGACGGGGTCAAGGATCGCGGGGTCTCGGCCTCACACATTGGGGGGCCTTGGCCTCGCAACTAGTTAAGGGCATTTGATACGTGGGGTGTATCAGATTCCTAAATCTGCTGGATGAATGGACTTAACTAAGAACCCGGTTAACATCATCATTGCATGGCATTAGCTAGGTTGGCGACTCGGCAGTCGAGGTCGCACTGAGGGAGTGTTGGCATTGGCGATCGTTAGATGTTGTCGCACGAGGGAGCGTTGTGGTGAGGGCATACATCATATCATCCTGCATGCATGCACATTAACAAGACTAGATAGATGTTTATGATTGATTGTTTTTCATTAAATTCTTATTATAATTGATGCTTGTTACGACTTAAGACTAATAGCACCCACTGAGTTGATCACTCACTCCTACTCTGGGACGGTGTTTTAAAACACCAACCAGACTCGTTCATAGATGCAGGTGATGTAGATTTCGTGGAGCTTGGTGATGCGAGCCTCGAGGAGGAGGATGAGTTCTCTTACTTTCAGCTGATGGATGGTTCCCCGTCGGCCTAGTAGACAAGATTTGGATTGCTGAGTAGTGGGCTCAGCCTTATCATTTTTGGGATATAGTATTCTTTTGTTGTTTCTGTTGGGCAATGCCTGATGCGACCCTTTTTATATCCTTTGGGACCTGTATATAATGATCTATTTTCATTTCAGCAGACTAGTTGTGATCGTGCTTCATGTTTCAAGTAACTTCAGGCTGCGCATTTAAACCCAATTAAATGTATATTAATGAAAATCGAATATAAGTGACCCCGGAAACTCGGGAGTCGAGTGTATGCACGACCCCCGATTTTCAGGGTGTCACACTAACATTGAGTCCTAATGGTCAGTAAGTGATATTATAAGTTAATTAAAAAAAATTTCAAGAATTTTTGAAAATCTAAAATAGTAAAAATCCAGGACATTACACGAATCATAAGGTTAAGTCATGTTTACTTCAGCATACTTGCACGATCCATTTAATTCCTTGAATGTTCATACACCAACTAGATAAATCCAAATCATTCACTTTCGCAAAGCATAAGTGATAACCGAAAACTCGGGAGTCGGGTCTTACGCAACCTGTTACAGTTGTACCATTAAAAACTTATCAGGTCCCACTGATGAGGTAGCGTGAAAAAACAAATATCTACTTGATTTGTGGGCCATTAATGGTCCATCATTACTGTTTATATGGTACAAATTTGATAGAGTGAAAAAACAAATATCGACTTGATTTGTGGGCCATTAATGGTCCATCATTACTGTTTATATGGTATAGTCCACCGGAGACTTGGATCTCGTTCATTTTTTAGCCCATGCCCTAAGTTGATCTGCCAGAACGGATGGACAGTATGGATATAAACTACACACATTAAGGTGGGCCCCACGGTAATGGCCGCACCGCCTTGAGTGAGGCCAGGGCCGCACCTAATCCACTCCCGTTGGTTGAACCATACCAAACCATGGAACTTTCCTCGAGGACGTAAGTGGTTGCTGCATTTTTTTTCTCTCTTTTAGTGCCATTCTGATGAACGGTTTCAATCTAGTCCACGTAAGCCATGCAGGAATGATATGGAAGCACAGTACGTCCATTGCTACCGAATTGGAAGCGACTTTACTCTTGACGGGCCCTGTGAATCCATCGTGATTTTGGCCGCGGATTGCGTCCTACCCCCGCCCGGACGGGCGGGCAGGGCTCTGTGGGGCCCATTGTGATGTAAGTGTTTTATCCACGCCGTTCATCGCTTTTCCTCAGGTCATTTTAAGGTACGTTCCTAAAACTGAAGTACGTCCACATCTTCATGGACCACACCAAAGGAAGCTGCAGTGATAATGACACCCACAGTTGAAACCTTTCTAAGGGCCACCGTGATGTATTTTTACCATCATGTAGACGTGGATGAAGTGAAAAAACAAATATCAGCTTGATCTGAAACTTCTCCAGATCCTAAGAAGTTTTTAATGGTGAACGTTCAATCCCTACTTTGTGGTCCACTTGAGCTCTTTATCTGCATCTTTTTTTTGGCTCATACATTAAAATGATCTGAAAAAAAGTGATGAACGGCGTGGATACAACACTTACATCACGGTGGGCCCAACAGAGCCCTGCCCGGACGGATTACCGTCCGGGCGGGGGTAGGACGCAATCCGCGTCCCATGATTTTTGCGTTACATTCACTCCGTCATTGCAGGACATGAACCAATCATGATCCAAAACTGAAGTGGACCACACCAAAGGAAACCTTCCTAGGATAATCCAACCCTTTCATAAGGTGATTCCCACCTGGATGAAGGGAAAGGGAAAATATAGACTATTCAAAACTTCAGTGGCCCCTAAAAAGGTTTCAATGGTGGGCCCAATCCTAGTGTTTCTTTTGGTGTGGCCCACTTGAGTCTTGAATCTCTCTCATGTTAAATATCATATCTAAAAATGATCTGGAGAAAAGGATGGACGGTGTGGATATAACACAAACATCACGGTGGGCCCCGCAGTGCGAGGGATTATAGGGGATTATGTAACCCTTCAGGCAAATCGCGTCCCACTGGATCAGAATCTGTATAGGAAGGAATCAGATCGACTTCACGTACCATGCGCCTCACATGAGTGTACTTATCTGACCGTTCATTCGCCATGCGGCTTCTTAATTGAACAGTGATAATCATGCAAGAAATGGTGAACCAACGGGTAGCATCTCAGTGATCTTTAAACCGAATTATAAACGGTTAGGATTGTCCGATCAGAACTTTCAGCATATGAGCTACACATGGTGTCTCCGATGAATGAACGGCTTGGATCATCGTACACGTATGCCACGTGAACATGATATAAAGTCGATGCATGAAACTTCTGTGCTCCTGGAGAGCAGTGGATTTCAACCCATAAAAGCACGGGCTACACCACGTGTATGGTAACAGCTTTACAATAAATCAACCCAGATACGCATTTCTGACCGTTTGATCAACCTAGCACCAATTTCATGGAGTGTATGTACTGACATGGGTGTGTACCAACAAGCTAAAAATAAAAAATTAAAATTAAAATTAAAAAAATTCAGTGATATGGCCCACCCAAAAGTTTCATGATCTACGGTCTAAACTATTCGTAGGTTTGAGCCAACTCATCCACTCTTCCAGTAGCGTACATGCACACGAATCCCGACCGTCAAATGATGCGATCAATAGCGGTTGAATTCGGACGGAGGCATTATCTTTTTTAACCGTCAATTGTATGTCCTCCAACTGACGGTTGTGGTCCTCCCATCGGTATCATTCTCAGCTCATGCTTCATCCGCAGCAATGACCATGATTTCAACGGTCTTTATTTTATAAGGGGAAGCGGATTCCCTGGGGCTGTATGTGTTTTAATCCACGCCTTGCATCTGTTTTTACAGCTCATTTCAAAGCATGATCCCAAAAAATGAAGCAGTTCCAAGGCTCAAATGGACCACACCATTAGATTTCATTTTTAGTTTAACAGTGAAAAACGGATAGACGGCGTGGATAAAACGTGTACTGGCCCCACAGCGACTGCCGACAAAGATATTCCTGGTCACCGCGCAATCAGCGCGGGAGCGGATTAGGTGTTACCGTTGCAACACGTCAATGGGTGTTACCCTAACCGTGGGGCCATTGTTCTATGTGTTGTATATCCACGCCGTCCATCAGTTTTTTCATCTAATTTTAGGGCATAGTCCTGAAAATGAAGCATATTCAAACCTCAAGTGGACCACATATTAGGGATTGAATTTCTACCATTGAAAACTTCCTGAGGACAGAAAGCTGGTGTTTGTGTTTTCCATTCATCCATTTTGTGTGACCTTATCAACCGGTTGGACGGAAAATAAACATTATTGTGGGTCCCAGTAATTTTTTTAAGTGCAGCCATTCATTGACCATACATTTTCATGATGTGGTCCACTTGAATTTGGATCTACTTCATTTTTAGAGCCATATAGCCTAAAATGAGCCGTTAAAACTGATGAACGGTGTGGGCCCACAGCTAGGGTAACGCCCTAATCGGCTCTCCTTCAACGGCATCCATGTTTGCCACGTGTACCGTTAAGATAGGGGCACTATCGTAATTTTGTAAAGAACGTAACCTCCGGTTGGTAGGCAGGCTGCTATGGGTTAAAAAAGGCAAGAAAGGATGCTGTTTTCACATGGCTGAGACTCAATGCCTACTTGAGTGCGCTGCAGCGCGCACTGCGCCACGCGCTCTCTCGTGTATAAGCTCTCCGGAGGTGGGTCCCACCCATGTGCATGTGTCTCTTTGAGAAAAATTTCGATACTCTGGCTGAGTGTAATTCATGATACTCAGGCGCTTAGAAATTACTAAAATCTGCACAAGTGGCATACAAGTAACTCAATGAAACCTCCCAAATTGTGGGTCCACATGTCTTGTGACCTAAAAATTTAAGATCATTTGATTATCAGACTATGGATTGGTGGGACATCTGTTGGAGGCTGAGAATTAAAAATATCCTATGATCTTATGTTAACAAGTGTCCACGAATCAAAGGATAGGATTGATCAAGTAAACTGATTTTTGGAGTGAGAGTTAGTAGCAGTGGGTCCCACGTCACGTGTACAATTACAGGGTGCTGCGTATCAAGCGCCAGACGCTGCCAGAGTATCAAATAAATAACTGCGCGTGTCTCTTTTGTGGGCTGTTTCCTTTCTTTCCTTTCCTGATTTGACCTTAACTAACGCCTCCAACTCCGGAGAAGATTAATTATATAATCCAATAACTGCATATATGTACGGTGCATTCGGGTCATTAGTTTGGGTTCCGGGTTCGGTGCTTCTTGGACTGTGGGGCCCACTATGATGTATATGTTTTATATCAAAACCGTACATCTGTTTTGAAATATCATTTTGAGACATGAGCCCAAAACTTAAGTAGATCCAAATCTCAAGTGGACTACACCGTAGTAAATAATAGTGATTGAACATCTACTGTTAAAACCTTTTCGAGGGTCACAGAAGTTTTGGATCAAGCTGATATTAGTTTTTTCCCTTCATCCAGCTCTTTGTGACCTTTACAACAGGTTGGATGGAAAATAAACATTATAAAGGGCCTTAGGAAGGTTTCAACGGTGAGTGCTATTATCCCCACTGTTTCCTGTGGTGTGGCCCACTTCAGATTTGGATATGCTTATTTTTTTGGGTCATGCCATAAAATGAGATGGAAAAACGGATGGACAGCGTGGATATAAAATAAATGCATTACAGTGGGCCCCACAGTCCTGGAAACACCGAGCTGGGGAACCACCTGACGGCTTCCCTTTAGTTAATGCGAGTGGGGCCCAGTGTTCGGTGATAGAGATTGTTGGTCTGCTGGCCCTTCGGTCTCCTTCATTATCGGCCCACAAATAGACGGACAGGAATAAAAGCAAGTGTCCACATCCGAACGGAAAAAAGAAAAGGCTTGAGATAGGTGCCTGACACCTTCCAATCAGGAATGCTGTGGGAAATCTCACCTCATTCTGGGGTAATGCCCTAAAACGATACGGAGAAGCACATGGACGGTGTAGGTAAAATACATACATCACGGTGGGCCCCACAGAGTATCCACACGCGTGGTGAGATCCTCACCACACAATCCCCACTCCCAATGTGAGGCCACCAAAGCAGTCTGGATCACTAGATCGTGTGCCCCACTTGCCCAGGCTGAAAATCCAAATACATTGGTGGCTATGATCTTCAACTGGCGAGATTTTGGACGTGGATTGCCTGCACCACGGGCGCACGAGGTTCGTACAGAAGCTAGGTGGGACCCACCATGATGTTTGTAAGAAATCCACCCCGTCCATCTGTTTTTACAGCTCATGTTAGGACATATGCCCAAAAACAAGACTGACCCAAAACTCAAGTGGGCCATATGACAAGGAAAAGCTGGGGAGGGAAATGCCTACCGTTGAAAACTTTCCAGGGTTGACCGTGATGTTTTATGCCATCTAAACCGTTCATAAGCTCATTCCCATTGTGAAGAACTGAAAACAGAAAAATATTATCTTGATCCAAAATTTCTATGGCCCCATGAAATTTTCAACTCGGGCCTTCAATCCCCACTGTTTCCTGTTGTGTGCCCCATTTGAGTTTTGTATCTACCTCATTTTTTAAAATCACATCTTAACGTGAGCTATAAAAGCGGATGTACGGTGTAGATTTCTCACAAACATCACGGTGGACCCCATCTGGGGTCCAGGGCAATCCGCGTCCCATTATTTATTTTTGGTACCCATGTAACTTTTTCTGACATTGTAGCCCACCTGTTGAACGGAACAAAATTATTTTGGGGAAAGAACAAACGTACGGTCATAACCACACCTGATGGACGGCTTGGGTACTGCACCTGTCGGCCATGCTGGTACATGTAATAGAGTGTACATCTCTGCCCTGTACACGCGTGTGTGCATAGCAAAGCTCTAATCTAACCGTCCATTTTCCAGGGACCTGTTGAAGGGTTAGGATTTTCCCCTTTTGGGGATATTTATTTTTGGGTGCATGACAACTTGTAGAAACCAAAGCCAAGGGTCCCACTTATTCTAGAGTAAAACACAGACGTAACCACCACCACTTATTAAAAGAGGCCCAGTTTATGAGCAGACATGACACCAATAGCAAGTGGGCCCCACTGCATTCCTTTAAGAGCCCAGGCCGTGGACTCATTACCTATAGTGGAGGGTAGCCGTGCGTGTACCAAAATAGCAGAATCTTCCACTTGAAGACGACTTATTACCCATAGGCAATAGCACACATGCCATTGCTGTAGGGAATCGGCAACACGTATCTGGTGGGCCCCACCTTGAAGATTATGCTTCTATAAAATCATGGTGATCCGTCGACTAGGTGGAAAATACACTTGTATGTTGATTTTGACAGTCGGCACTGATACCAGTGGTGTGGTCCACTTGATGAGAAATCCAGGATGATTTTTGTGCCAGATGATATTCATGGTGGGACCTACCCTTATCATGGTACGGATGCCCTACACGAGTGTCATGCGAGTGGTAAAGATGGTAATGTACCATAAATGGTACCTTGCCTGTAGGGCTGTCGGTAGGCCAGGCGGGCCTGGGCCCAGCAAAATGCAGTGTCGGATAATCATCTCTCCACAGGCCAAAGATAATCTAGGCACTACTTATCTGCCTAGGAGTTATATGATACGCGGGCTTTGCGACGCTTGATACTCACGTACTCGGCAATTGTATACTTGGCATATATCTACTCAAATAAGACCGACTTGATTATGCAGCCCACCGTCACCATGTCACTATCCGAAGATGATATCGGTTGAACGATCTGATGCATGGACACTTGTTCTTCAAACGAGGACCGTTGGATATCCTTCGTTCTTAACCGTCCAATAATGTCCACCAATCCGATAGTCAGATAATCAAACAAGCTTAATTTTTTGTTCAGAATACAAGTGCACTGGGTTTAGGTTGATTTGACTAATTGTATGCCATGTATGCAAATTCTAAGTAATTACTGAAGGCCTGAGTATCATCCATCACACTCTGCCAGATTATCATATAACTCCTGTACATTCTCCCTAGTAGGGCTGCCAATGGGCCGGGCCTGAGTAAGTCTCGGCAAGTTATTTCGGGCCAGGCATTTTGGAAGGGTTTATTCAAAATTAATTCCAGGCCTGAGCCAGGCCCATTAACACCCTATGGATTAGGGGTGTACATCGAGTCGAACCGAGTCGAGCTGGCCTCTAGCCTCAGCTCGACTTAGCTCGGTCAGCAGGCACACCCAGTTCAAAGTCGGTTCAGCTCAGTGATCGAGTCATCATCTCTGGTTCGACTCGGCTCGGTTAGCAGATCGGACCAGTTCGAGCCGAGTTCGAGCTCCAGCTTTTGAGCCAAGTTTGAGCTCGACTTTTCGAGGAGAGTCGTTGCTACAAGCAGCGGGACGAGCAGAGAGAAAGAGACAGGTAGAGTTGTTGGCTCACTGCTGGTCGAGCGGGACGGGCAGAGAAAGGGAGGAAGTGTAACATCCTGAATTTTCACTGTTTTGGATTTCCAAAATTCCTTTAATTTTTCTTTTAATTAATTAACTTATAATATTACTTATTAACCATTAACACTCAATGTTAGTGTATACAGGGGTGGTATCAGTAAAGAACCGCACCAGTCCAATTAATCAGCCATAGGAAGCCAATAAATCCGCCCGATCACTTGAACATCAGGTGTAGTGTAACGTCCCGCCCAACCAGAACAGTGTCCTGGGGCGTCCACGTAGGATTTGCTACAAGACCATTCGTTTAAGCTACTCGTAGTGAGGTATCACAAATAAATTAGACCAAGATTTGCCCAATTAATTAGGCCAGACGGGTCCTGATAGAACCTAGTGCGGGCCTCCAAGCCAGATGGCCGTTTACACCTAGCGACAGCCCGTGCAGGTTGTACAGTGACGCGGGAAGGTCAAAAAAATCTAAAAATTTAGGGAACCATAGAGCTCACCGGGTTTGTGGACCATCGCGGACCATGGACCCAATGGACACCCAGAAGTGAGATCTGGCACTGACTAAATGCACCCTACTTATGCCAGGACCAAAATCTGGCGCTCGCAAATGAAGTTGAGATACAAGGCTATCCAGCCGTCGGATCTCTTCTATATTTTCAGGGGAGGTCTAATGAATTTTCCTACACTCGTCCATAAACTCTCGGACCCGAACATGGAACGATAACCGTTGATCGCAAATCGGGCCCGTGCGACCAAACTCCAGATCCGATCGTCCCCAAATTTTATGTGGCCCTTCATCGGGCCATGAAGCAACTATACTATGAATTTCATAGCCAGAGGGCCGCCAAAACCACTCCAATCACCAAAATGGACCCCACAGGGCCATTTGAAGATCGAAACCGTTTACTCAAACCCCATAACCGTTCATCCGTTTGTTCCCAAATTTTATATGGCCCCTCATTGGGCCATAAGGCACCTACACACCAAATTTGGTGGCCAAGGGGGTGTTGGGTCCGCCCCAAAGCCAATGAGGAATCCTAGAGGGCCATTGTGGGAATTCATTGAAATTAAAGGCCAGAGGGCCCAAATCTAACCGACCCTTCGCTAACTAATCAAGGCTAGCATGACTAAATTAAAGATCTAACTGGGACAGAGTCAGATAAGGCCTGGATCTTGAATAATAGACCAAATCAACCCCATTACTCTTTTAATCCAAAACCGACTGTTTAGAGTGATCATGACCAAATATCCACTTCCACTAGTTATAAATAAGTCACCCTATAAATATAGTTAATCCAAACCCTGATCATTGTCCACGAGAAATCTCAATACCCAATTCATTTCAGAAACGCCCCGATTTTCTGAACAAGCTCTAGACCGCTCGTTGGTGGGCCATTAGTTCCAAAATTATAGAGTAATGTTCATCTTACTGGGCTCGACGTCCATCGCGGGAGTTGGACCTGAGTAGTGTCTAGAACCGCTCAACTTGAGCCGAAGGACGAGTGCATGAGAAGCGCAAATACCCTAAAGAAATGATCTGGAACTTAAGTGAATTGAGTCATCCACTCTTATGCAAAGTTGAGGATTTTGGACCGTCGGTTTGCGACCAAATTTCACACGTGGAGTAAGAATATTTCCCTGCTCATATCCGTATAGCCGCGGCCCCGATCGACTATCGGTGACCGTTGAACAGACTTCTAATCATATTTATTGATCGGCGCATCCAAATGGCGGGCCGATCATGTCCATACGTAGATCATCATTAGGGCTAACTATCCTATGGTGTAAATCAATGTGTACACCTCATAGTGGGCCCTAGAACTTAGAAAGACCCTCATATAGGTCTAGTATAGTGAAAACCCAACACTTGGGGCCATTTCTACCAAATCTGGCATTATAAAAGGGCCTAATTTGGGCTCTCTCTCTCCCCATACGATTTTGCCCTAGAGAAGGAAAGAGAGAAGAGAGAAAAAGGAGAAGAGAAAGAGGAGAAAGGAGGAGAAAGAGAGTGAAGGAGGGTGTTGTTGATGGTGGGGCCCAAAGGAGCTCAACCTTGCAACTCTCCACCTCTTCTCCAAGAAAACCCTCCACCACAACCACACAATCGCTCCGTTGATCGTCTAGGTAAAATCCCTCACCCCTTTTTCTTGAAATCCATGTATTGAGAAGAGATTAGCATGGATTCTAACATACAAATGCTTGCTTTAAGGATTCCGGCCGTTCAACCCCAAAAATCCCCGCTCCTAGGTCGTTCCTAAGCCTCCAACAAATTCGAAGGTGCGGACTATTGTTCTTAGGTGGCCTAGCACCAATTTTAATACGAGATTAATGATTTTGATTGTTTGGATGTTATATTTGAAAGCCGAGGGAAATCGTAGGAATTGTATGTTGGTTGGAATGGTATGGATTTATATGTTTGGCTCTCTCTCATGATGTCGTTTATGTTTCTCACATGATTTGATGTATGGATGATCATATGTTCATGCCGTGTTGATTTTTATACGTTGTTTGCTTCATATTACGTATGATTTCATTACTCTTGTGTACATGATTTCTCAATATGGAGGAAGTGTTAACTTCCTCACCAACCCACACCACACACATACACTTTATTCATAATGTTAATAGTTTGCTTGTTAGAGAAATTTGAATTGTATGTTGAGCAACATGAGAACATGGTGTTGAATATGCTTGATGTTACTTTGGTAGTTGGCATGCTATGAGTCTCTATTCCTATCCTTGGGTTGGTCAGGAATTTGAGAAGTGACGGTAGCCCCATGGTTGGACTATGCTATGGCTAGGCTCATGCGTTTGGGCGGGTGTGTGCGGGTGGCTGTAGTTTGACTACATGGGTCGTTTGTGCCCGATGTCACTCGCCTCATGCTCGCCCGACTCAGGTAGTCTAGCCTACTGTCTGACCAACCTTGATTGTTAACCCTACTTGTTAACACTTGTATGGAACCTGGAACACCCTACAACCGTTGTAGCTCATCAATAACCCATTTGAAATTTAGTCCACAGCCTCGTCAGCCGGGCATGGTGGAATGGGACACTGTATCCGAGCTGTCGGCCTATGCTGGGGTACCGCGCCTCCCCGTAGTGACCGCGAGCGATCCCTTTCTCATGACACTCCTCATGTGCTTGAAGTCGGGGATGAGGAACCCGACGGGATCACAGACCACGGGGTCTCGGCCTCACGCATTGGGGGGCCTTGGCCTCGCAACCCGTTTAGGGCATTGATACGTGGGGTGTACCAGATTCCCAAATCTGCTGGATGAATGGACCTAACTAATCACACGGCTAATACGATCATTGCATCGCACTAGTTAGGGTGGCGACTCGGCAGTCGAGGTCGCACTGAGGGAGTATTGGCATTGGCAATCGTTAGATGGTGTCGCACGAGGGAGTGTTGTGGTGAGGGCATGCATCATGTCATGCTGCATACATGCGCATTAACAAGATTACTTAGACGTATGTGATTGTCTGTTTTTCATTAAGATCATATTATAATTGATGCCTGTGATAACTTAAGACTAATAGCACCCACTGAGTTGATCACTCACTCCCACTTGGGACGGTGTTTTAAAACACCAACCAGACCCGTTCATAGATGCAGGTGACTCAAGGCTTGAGGAGCCTGGTGAGGCGAGCTTCGAGGAGGAGGACGAGCTGTCCTACTTCCAGTTGATGGACGGTTCTCCGCCAGCTTGAGAGGCGGAATTGGATCGCTGAGCAGGGGGGCTCAGTTTTATTCCTTTTTGGACTTACTATTCTTTTGCGATTTTGTTGGGTAGCATCTTATGCGACCCATGTATTCTTTTGGTCATGTGTGTGTGTGTGTGTGTGTGTGTATATATATATATATTTGTATTCAGTCTCTTTCATTTCAGTGGACTTGTGTGGATGTACTTCATGTTCCAGGAGATTCCAGGCTACGCATTTAGATTGGATCGCATATTAATGAAAATTGGCTATAAGTGACCTCGGGAACTCGGAAGTCGAGTATATGCACGACCCCCGATTTTCAAGGTGTTACAGGAAGAGTCGATGTTGGTCGGGCAAGAGTCCGAGACGAGCAAAGAGGAGAGAGAGGTAGAGAGCTAGGGTTAGACGTCAGGCCAGTTTTTCAAACAAAAAGGAAAGGGGGTAGATATAGGTTTTTTTATTTTATTTTTCTTTTTATACCATTTGACCAAGTCGAGCCAAATTGAGCCATATATCGAACTGAGTTGAGTCAAGCTCGAGTCAGCTCAAATTCAGCTCAAACACAATTTCAAGCTCTAAGAACCAATTCGATACGGATCGAACTTAGCTTCAAACCAAGCCGAATCAAGCATTTTTGAGCTGAGTCAAGCGAATTGACTGAGCTGGCTTAGTTCGTGTACACCCCCACTTTGGATAGACCTTTTTTTTTCAGTTTTTTGAAATTTCAATATTTTCTTAGAAATTTAATGATTTTCTTTTGTACATTTTTGTACAAAAGTGATTTTGTACATGAGTTGTCCTTTGGCAGCATGGATTTTGGACAGTTAGGATTTTCAATCTGGATTTTCCATCTAAGTCATACTTGACACCTTGGATTCGTGAATTTTATATACAGGATTTATCAACTAGTGTTTCAAGCCTACTTTTTTGGTCATTTCAGCACTTACTTACTAAGTGGATGGTGCAGCAAGGACTTTAAAAGTGCATTCAAAAGCAGTGCCCTTTGTTGATTCACAGCGAGAATTATGCCTCAAATCCTTCTTTGAAGGGGGTCCTTACTCTTGATCCGGTGGTAGACACTAAGGAGTTTCAACACCTGGTTAAGGGTTCGAGTACCCATAGGTGGTGAAATCCCACTACCGCGTGTGTGGTTGTCTGTGTGAGTGTCTTAAATAATAATAATAATAATAATACTAATAATAAAAAATCCTTCTTCGAAGGGTGCATCCACACAGGCCCTTAGGATCGAAAATCCTCATAAGGGACCCATCTTCTATTCTCATTTAAAAGGTTGGTTGTAAAATTTAAGGACTTTCAATTCTCTCTAACTATCATAATAGCTCTTAACTTCTTTTTCTATGAAATGACTTTTTAAAATTTTTAGGTCATGTTGTAAATATAATTTCTAAATTTTATAAGATTGAAAATTCAGGTTACCAAACATAAACATACGTGGTAAAAAAGAAAATCTTAAGCATTGAAAATTTGGAATTGAATTATTCAATTAAAATCATATCCAACGTGCTAAACCACCACCAAAATTTTAGTCATTTTTAAAAAAAATAAATTATTAGTAAGATTTTATTTTAGCCATTTGGCATTGATATTTCCTCATTTTTGCAGTAATGATTCATACCATCTAATCTAAAATATCATAATGATAATGACTAGAATGAGTAGTTTTTTCCACTCATTCATTCATAACTTGAAAGTTTTTCTTAGGCTTTTATTTGGCATCAAATATTGTCATTTTCCAAATTAATCCTTTAATTGTTGCTTGGTATTGAATGTTAAAGTATTGGACGTGGATTGCCTGGTGGCAGAAATTTGTTGTCGCTTTGTGAGCCCCACCATGATTAATTTATTTTATCCATGCTGTCCATCCATTTTTACAGATCACTTTAGGGTGTGATCTCAAAAATGAGGCAGATTCAAACCTCGTATGGACCACACCATAGGAATCAGTGGTGATTGAATGCCCACCATTAAAAATTTATTGGGGGCCACCAAAGTTTTGGCTGAAGCTGATATTTGTGTTTTCCCTTCATCTACGTCTGTGTGACTTAATCAACAGGTTGGATGGAAAATAAACATTATAGTGGGCCCTTGAAAGTTTTTAATGGCGGGTGTTCAATCACCATTGTTTTGTTGTAGTGTAGTCTACTTAAGATTTAGAGTTGTCTCATTTTTAGGCTCATGCCCTGAAATGATATGAAAAAAAGTAGATGGACAGCACGAATAAAACACAAACATCATGGTAGGACTTATATAGCACTATCACTAGCCACCTCGCTACTAGCAACGTCATTAGACAATCCATCAAAAGTACAAACCTCATGTTAAGATTTATTAATAACTAGAGTTTCTGATAAATAAATAGTAAATCACAAGAAATATGTGATTGCTTATTGCTAAAGTTTAATGTGACTTTCTTGACTGTCAAAATAAAATAAATCACATTTCTAATTTGTTTCATCAAATTATTCTTTATTTCTTTGATTTTTGTTAATGTCTTTTAAGGATTATTTAGATTCATGGTAAAACAAGAGGAAATAGTTTCCGTTAGGAAACAACACTTTTAGGAATTTGTGAGAAAGGAAGAGTAGTTTTCCTTTATTGTTTTCACCAAGAATTTCTTTTTAAAAAAAATATATATATTTCATTTTCAAATTTTTACTCGAAAATTTCAGTAAAAAATTATTTGAAGAGAGAATGTGGCACATGTGGTGTTGAAAGTGCATTGTGGCATGTCGCATCATCGCATATGATACATTGACACATGTCGCACAATAGCATATGTCTTGTTGTCACTTGACACCTTTACACACGTGAGCAACTTGAAGATGGACGGTTACACATGTGAGATGCTTGAAAATGGATGGTAAGAGATGGAGCACATTAGCACAAGTGAGCTACTCAAAGATGAATGGTGAATTATATGGGATGCTTTGATGGATGACAATCCCTGCATATGGATATGGCATACATGGAGCACTCGAAGATGAAAAGTAGTGCATGTTGGACACGTGGGGTATGTAAAGAAGGGTGGTGGTACATGTCGGACATGGGAGGACATGAAGATGATGGTCAAACATTGGGACAGGTGGCACATTGACATATGAGGCCTTCAAAGATGAGTGGTGGGCCTGAATAGCACATCTTGGACATGGGTACTTGAAGATGGTGGACAAACATTGGCACTTTTACACGTTGGCCACTCAAAGATGGGTGGTGGGCGTGGTGGCACATGTACGGGTCTTTAAGGGCTGTTTAGATACCACCAAATAAGTTATTTTTTAATTTGTATTAAGTAATTAAGTTTTTTTTTATTTAAGTTAGTTTGGTAAGTATCATTCTAAAAGTAACTTTTGTATTAAAATTACTCATTAACTTTTTTTTTAGCTTTTCAATTTACTACATTTCTACTTCTTTCTCTTAAAATGAGGCTCTCTCTCATGGTCCATGTTAACGGAGGCCCACATGATAGATTGTCCACATTGAAGGGGGGCTCACATGATGGATGGTCCACATCAAAGGTGGGTCACACATGATGGATGACCCTCTATTAATGTGAGCTCATATAATGGATGGTCTGAATCAAAAGTTGGCCCATAATGATAAATAGCCCACATTCAAAGCGAGATGGTATGATGGACAACCCACTTCAAAAGTGGGGCCTATACGATGGATGGTCCAAATCAAAGGTGGGCTCCACATGATGGCAATGGATGTTGAAGTTGTTCCCCATATGATGGATGCTTCATATTGAGGTGGTCCCACATGATAGACATGAAAAGTTGGCCCCTAATGATGAATGACTCACATCCAAGGCGAGCCCGGCATGATAGGCAACTCACATTGAAGGTTGGGTCCACATGATGCATAATCCAAATCAAAGGTGGGCTTTACATGATGGGCAATTAATAATGGTGGGCCCCACATGATGGATGATCCACATCAAGTTGAGGAACATATGATGGAAGGTCCACATCATAGGTCAGCCCTAATGATGAGTGGTTCATATCCAAGGTGGCCCCTGCATGGACAGTCCACATCAAAGGTGGGGCCTACATGATGGATGGTCCACATCAAAGGTGGGGGCTTACAAGATGGGTGGTTGATCCAAACGCCCCCTAAGATTGTAGCACATGGCATATCGGCACATGTACATGCTTTGAGATGGCCTTTATTTAAAAAAGATGTGGGACATGTGTGGGACATTAGCAAACGAGATGGACGGCTATATATACCGGGCACTTAAAGATGGCTAGTGTTAGTAATACGTGGCTGCCATGTGGGACAGAGATACTCATGGATCCAATACAAGAAGAAGAAAATGTTTTCACTTGATTCAAGATGTGACATGTTTGGATGTCAACGAAAACCATAAGAGTTGAGAAGGCAAGATTACAATCCTCATCAGGATTAAAATTGCCACTTGCCAAACGAATGTAAACCTTGAAAATGGAATCCATTTTTTGCATAGACGATAGAAATTATCATTTATATAAATTACTAATTTTTCCAAACCATAGATACTGTACAAGACCATATATATTCTTTCAATAAAAAGATTTGCAATTACATAGAAAAGATGAGCGAGCTGCTGAATGGGAATATCTAAATTAGTTATATAGCAATCTCGTATTTTGATATATGAGACAAGTGAATGTGACTCTACATCTGGTACAGATGTATGGGACCCGAACCAATGAACTAATGGACCACACTATGGGTATTCCAAGGTGATGTGATGGATCCAACCTGCTCTATGCAAGGCATCAGTTCCCTCCTCCAGTTACAGGGGTGAAAGGAAACCAACATTGAAGTATGGCAGTTTGATGATCCATACTCGGTAGCATACACATCCAACCCAAATCAAACTATTCAATTTGTATGCCAGACTACACAGGTCTTTGACATAACCAAACATTACACACAGCGAGGCGGATTCCCAGCCAAAAGGCTTTGGCAGGAACATCTGGCGACGGGAAGCTAGATGGGGCCCACCATCATGCTTGTTGAAACATTCGTGGGCCTTTTGTATTTTCATTTTCATACCATCAGGAATGACCTTTTGAACAGTTTGGATGGCATATAAACATCAACCATCAGTGGAT
This sequence comes from Magnolia sinica, assembly GCF_029962835.1. Lineage (NCBI taxonomy): Eukaryota > Viridiplantae > Streptophyta > Magnoliopsida > Magnoliales > Magnoliaceae > Magnolia > Magnolia sinica. The sequence goes on along the minus strand of NC_080575.1, from coordinate 15,427,828 downwards.
CACGGTGGAACGCAGTGCAGTTTCCAATCATGCGGCCAACTTAAGTTTTGGATCTGTCTCATTTTTGAGCCCATATCCCATCGCAGGAAGTTCCTACAAAAGGCTCTCGCAAATAATCAACGTCCAAATGGATGTCTCTGTTGGAGGAACAACATGTTTATAGAATAGAATGTTGGAGCAAGTTGAAGGCTCTAAAAAGAGAAGGGTAAGGCCCAAAGGGATGGTGGAGTTGGTAAGAAAATACTTGAATTTATAGCCCTTGATAGAGTAAAAATGGCGGAACGAGATTGGTGTAGCCAACACCAGTTGATTGGGATAAGCCTTAGATGATCATGACATGTATCCCTCACATCATGTAGTAGTTAGCCATGAACCTCTCCCAAGTCCCAACCATGCGCATGGCCATAGATCAGCACCAAGAGAGAAAAAAAAAAAGCTAATGCTGATTGGCATAAAGAAAAAAATAAAAATAAAAAATAAAAAAGCACAAGCTAATGCCGATTGGCATTGCATGGTAGGGCCCGCCAATGGATCTCCTGTAGCATATCCCACTGCATCATTTCATGCAACTATGAAAAGCATAATTGTAACACCATAATCATGACAGATCACATTAGCAGATCGAAAGCAGCAAAGCTGATTAAAAACTAAAAATCCTGTTTATGTTGCTGAAATTCAAGACTGGGATGGCTGCACACCCTCCACTTGAAAACAAGTACTACATCAAGGTTCGATATCACTCAAGCTCCCACTGCTCATCATATGCTGAAAACACCATCACCTACCCATATTTTTCCATCTTTTATTCTGTCATCACGGGCTTGTTCTCGCTGGCCTTCGGCCTCTGCTCCTTGGGCTTCTGCTCTTCCGATTTCCTGGTGCACCGGACAACAAACACATCCAATGCTCAAATACAACTATACAACGCATTTCATTTTATTTTTATTTTTTTTTTCGGTTTGGATTGAAAAGTATGACTTTATTTGTAAAACTAAATACAAATACAAACACAATGACGGATAGGAACTTCAAAGAATAAAATTAATCAAAGGGGCAGTGAGCGCCAAATTCACACACAGACTGTCAGTAAAACCCCCCTGTCAACCAACGTCATTAGCTTCCCAAATTACATGTGACTGCTATGCATCAAGAACATTATAAATATTGATCATTTCATTGATAGTTAGTCTCAAAAACAATTTCCAGCAATTAAACACACTATTTAAAACAACCATCTTTACTTTCCAGTGGATGAAAAGTAATTTCTAGCAACAAGAAATTGTTCCTCCAGCAGCTAAAGTGATTTTCAACACTTCTAGCCCAAAATCCAGCAATTTACAAACTTCCAGCAACTGGAATACAAATAAAAAAAATACCAGATTCATGCACATTGGATGATGAAGAAAAAGATCTTCCGACTAGATATTAAAAATGTGGCTTCATTACCCTAGAATCCCAAAAAAGGTCCAACACTGTTTGTTCTGAAATGGTTTTTTCTTTTCTTTTCTTGTTTCTTTTTTTTTTAAAAAAAAAAAAAAGAAAATATTGCAGTTAGTATCCAAAAGCCGTCTCTCTATGGCCTGCTATGCAGAACTTGTACATCTCTAGTAAACCCTAAATCCAAACATAATCTCAGTCTATGGTGACATTTAATCTCAACCATTATAACTGCCCAGAGTGTGACCCTTGGGTTGGGTTAAAAGATGTAATCTCGACTATTAAACTCCACTAAAACTCCTACTGAAATATATATATATATATATATATATATATATATATATATATATATATATAAACTAATAAACTCTACCTAAAACGCATGGGTCCATGTATGAATCAATGGAAAGTCGAAAGCCTTCTAAAGTTCACAATTGGAGTTGTTAATCTTTAAGCAAGGGGATGATAAAGCATTATGTCATCTTCCAAACCTGTTGCATATTCAATGTACTATCAGTCTTAGGTTTTTATTTTTTAAATGATGATGGCACCTACTCCTTGAACCCTTGACTACTATCAGTCTTCGGTTGCTTCAAAACTTGAATTCTTAATATAACCCTTCGGAACCCTTTTGCTAGAATTTTTGGGCCACCTGATGGGTCCCGCTTTGGGAATAATTTCGAGCCAATCTGACAGATGAGGCTTCATCAGCCTCCAACGAAGATGACGTTAACCGATACAAAGGCATCTATGGCGACGGACATGTATGGAAATCCAAACTCAAGAAATCCTGACCAGCGTGGATCAATGCAAATTGGGATTGACAAAAGGCTACATATGATGGACCAAACATAAAATACATCAGAAAGGCATCAATTTGACAATCATGATTATCAAGGTGTGAAGGTCAATCTTACTCAAATTCAATGGCTCAACTCACTCAGAGCAGTTCCTAGGTTGGATGGCAAATGTGGATCAGTTTTTCAAGTGTACCTGGTCGTAAGAAAGTAAAGCTTGTCTACAGTGACAGGGGGGGTGTTCACAATGAGGGCATGACTTCAGCGATTTAGAGAAAATAAAGGAAGAGGAAGATCGACAATTGTTGGAATAAAAGATCCACTCTTCATATTTCAAGCCTTAGCCCAAAGTAATCAAAGCATGCAGAACTACACGATAGAATTCTACAAGGCTTATGAAACAGAGTCTGGGAAGTACAATGGTGAGATGCACATCCAGGGTTCAAATGAAGATTCTTGGTCAAGTCTCTTGCATGCGACCCAGTAATTTAGACAAGGCCCACCATTACACAGAAATGGTGGATGAGAAGATCAAGAGCAGATTGTCGAGATCCAAAGGAGCATTGAGTGGTCAAGAAAAACTTCCAATTAATCTAACAAACCCTCGCCAAGGAAGAAATTGTGGTAATTGATCTGGAAGATAAAAAGGGCTCAAATGTTGCAAGTGTAACCAATTTGGGCAACATTCACATGAAATGAGGAAGATAATCTAGATGTAAAGCAGAACCAAAAGAGGATGTGCTGGAATGCATCAAAGACAAAAGACCATTATGATTCAAAGAAGTCAATCTATCCAACACACACACACACACACACACTGTACAGTGGAGAGGGAAAATCCAATTTAAGTCTGTACGGGCAATTTTCCAAATTAATTGATCATACTGAAATTTATCAAGGAGATAACAAGAGAGATTACAGTGTCTCTATATATACTCGATTGTACACCAAATGACCACCTCCCGAGCTCCCTAAGGCTTGCCCTAGACCCACATAACCACACCAGGAGGATAAAACCCCTGATCTTGAGTTTCTAGACCCTAACATAGGCGCTTGTCCACTTCTCAAGTTCAAATCCTTCTTTGTACAACTTTCTCTTGGAAAGGTGGGTATCTTAACTCTAGAAACCCACCCTCAAAGTGGGTAACCTTGATTTTAAAAGCCTATTGTCACTACCAAGGGGTCTTCCCCATGGATATCTACGCGATTTGGAATTGACTATGATATTTCCCAGTTACAAATACATGGTTGAATCAAAACATGATATTTGTTTGATGTACCAAAGTAGCGACACCCAACCTCATCCTCCTATACACAAAGGTGGGTATGTAATGGCATGAGAGTAACCTACAAGACCATTCAGTTGCACAGACTAGATCGAATCAACCATCCATTAGTAAAGGGGTCCAAGAGAGGATTAACTCAATGCTTTGCACGTGGTTGCTCTCGTCCACGCCTCAAGGTAGACAATACCAAGCACACATTGGGTCTATAGTACATAGATCTTGTCCAAAATGTCAAGCACTTAGTTCAGTAACTCCTAACCTAGATCCACTAGGACTGTGATTTCATTAAGAGACAAGTCTTGTATATAACACATCAAGTACTGATTCATCCTAACAGCTCCTCACCTCACTACCACTATGAATGTAACACAAACTCCTGGAGTTCATCCCCAATCAACCCGAGCTAAGCTTTGTAAAACTACAGCAGTCTGTTGGAACTTGCGTGTGCAAACCTCATCCTGAACATGCTTCAGAATTACATGCTAAGGATGGCTAGTTTCACTCCCTCAATCCTCTGCTCATTTTCAGCATGGCCCTAATCAATTAAATTGGATTTTTTTTCCTCCCAACCTTAAAAGATCGAGTTGGAGATATTGCAACAAAAAGTTGTTGCACACCGACTACCCCTTAATAGTGCCCATGGGGATGTGGGTGATCACATGGATCCACACCTACCCCCACTAACCCCGTGCTCACTCATCTCTACACAGGCCCGCTTAGCCCGACCCATTCCCTCTCCACCTCTCTCTCTTTATCACTCTTACACAACATGAACACAAAGCAATAGAAAAATAAAGATGAGAAGTGACAAAAGTAGGGAAGGAGAGGAAGTGGGAAGCCATTGTCATTGGTTGCTCGAGACCATACACGTCGGTGAACCATATTTGCCATCAAATCAATAGAGTGAAAAGGTTAGGGTTGATTCTAGCGGATCGCAAGAATTCCGTGTTTTGGATCTCCAATTAAGTTTGTAGTGTAGTTTCCATTGCACGATCCTCAAAATTGTAATCCGGCCATCTAACTGTATTAACCCATGGCCAAACAACAAGCAAACAAAGGCTAATAAAAATTTAGGATAATGTAACATTACCATACAATGGAATGAGAATTGAGAATTTACTTCCTTTTTTTTTCTGAAGACACAGGGTGTCCCCACCTCTTTTTTGAATGAGAATTTACTTTTATTTTTATTTTCTTGAAAGACAAAGGGGAATTTATTACAAAGGCACAAAGATAGAGATGGCACCCAAAAGCTTACAACCCTATCTAGCAAAAAGCAGAGAACTATCTTTTAATAGCAGAAGCCCACTTGGCCACTAGAGATTTCACCTTATGGATGACAAAATCAACATCATTTTCAAAATCATTGAAGCATCTCCCATTCCACCCTCCCCAAATATACCAAAAGTACGCTAAGATTGCCAAACGTCATTCCGCTCAAGCTAGCTTCGGAAGACAAACCCCATGAGATTTACATTATAAGCAAGGTATTCCATAATGATAATGGTGGCCATAACAACCACCACCGTTAACATTATGACACAGGCTATAACGTCCATTACAGCACTTATTTTACTATTATTTCATTTTTATTTTTTGAAAAAATTTGTTTTGGCCCCGTTACAACCATTATAGGGCCTTTTTTTTTCTGTAACAGCCATTACGGCCGTTTCAACCCAATAACGCATATTGTTTACCACCATTACCGTTACATAATGGTCATTGCTTAACCATTTAGGCATAACATGATTCCAAGTCATTTAACTACCTATGAATGCGAGTGACACAGTGGACATGATCCTCATCAAAGAAAACACAAGCATCTACATATAAAATACAGGCAATTTGTAAATAACTAAATATTTCATTCAAACCCATCAACTTGAACTATCGGAACAACCCTTATATGAAAAACTTAGCTTATAAAGCAAATGCAAGTGAAATCTCCAACTTTAACTTTGACAAAACCAACTTTGATGGGTCCTCCAAAGAGAATTCTCAAGTACATCTTTGGATTTTGTGTCTTGACCATGATCAATGGCAGCCAAGGCAGACTCTTTAACACCCCTTGAGGGTCCGAGCAAGGGACTTCTTTTCATTAACCATGGAACCAAAGATATTAGCAACACTACAAAGATCGCGACATTGAATTATGACATCTTGAGGCAGGATTCTGGTTGGCAACAGCGATAAGTTCCTCCCAGCTACGATATATGGATGATACAACAATCCTCACCGAGATCAGGTGGGAGCAAGCGAACCATCGTTCACATTCTTTGTAATTGAGGCCCCCAACCGATTAATAACATGAAAAGGCTTTCCTTTGTGGCATCAAGGCAAAGGAGGATACAACTCAAATGGTCAGGTCACCTCATTTCACGTGAGAAAGGATATTGCCCTTAAAATACCTTGATCTTCGTTTGAAGTTAGGAGCGCTCCCAAAAACAAATTGAGAGATTTGAGCATGCTGTATATTTCATAGTGTTTGCAAATTAATCTAAAAACACTTGTTTCTCACTTGCGCCATTTTTTTGCTATATATTCAATGTCAAAGAGTGGTGGACTAGGTAGGGCTTCACTAGTTCACGTTTCTTCACAAACGTTTCCATAGATTTTTGGGTGTTTACATGACCATATAAATAAAAACATTAAAGAAACTCTCTTTCTCTATAACCTAAATAAGAGGCAGCCTACCTGAATAAGAACATGACATGGGACATGGTTTTCTAAGTTAGAAGGTGGGATACATGTGCTGACGCGAAGTGGGAAATGACAATGCAAGAGAAGGAGCCTAGCTAAATAAGAACATGACATTTGACACTTTTTTATGTCGGGAAGTGAGGCCCAACTTGTGAATGTTTCGAATGTCATACCCATGTTGTGACAAGTAAAGCTAAATCACAAGTGAAGCTGTATTTAGACATTTAAGGGAAGACAGTTGTGTGCCTTGAACACATGATGACAAAAGCCAAAGAAGCAAGATCATTCAAAGATTGCATGTGAAGATGCAGAGTGGGAGATGGGGATGCAAGAGAAGATGTCCGCCTTAAAGAAAAACAAGATGAGGGACCCAATTTTTGAGCCAGTGGTGGGCCTAACTTAGCATGGTTTAGGCATACCAGAATGCGATGCTGGCACATGAAGCTCAGTCGCATGTGAAGTTGTATCTAATTATCTAATAATTCCACATGCAGATAATGCATGCACATAACCTGGAGAGAACAAGATGGAAAATGGACTCAGCATGATTGAGCCTCTCTTCATAGTTGCGCGAGGTTGATGGAGCCAAAGAAATAAGAATGAGATACTCGTGTAGCTTTTGCTTATGTCATGTTGATCTTGTATAAGTTTCATGAATTTACGTTTTGGTACTTCCTAATTTAGTTAGGACTTTCTTAGTAGGGCTTACAAAATTAGAGGGAAGATGTGGTTTTGCATCTCAAAGGCATGATATCAAAGAATGGAGATTTTGTAAGATGGCATATGGAGATGTAAAGAGAAAGATGGCAATACAAAATGAGATCTACCCAGAAGAACAATGGGATATGGACATGGTTTTTAAGCTGGTAAGCAGGGCCCACCTTATGCACATTCTAGATGCCCTATCCAGATAAAGCCAGCAGAATGGAGCTAAGTTGCGTGTGAAGTTGGATCAAATCAATCCTCATATAGATATTAAAGAGAAGAAATTTCTGTCTCTGAAATGAATTACATCGAAGATCTAAGATCATTTGAAGATCCACATGGAGATGCAAAGTAGGAGACAGGTGATATGAGAGGAGATATCTGCCACAAGACCTCGAACCCAATTCTCGCGTGCAGGTGAGGCCAACTCATACACAATTTAGATGTCCTACCACAACACACTGGCACATGGAGCTCAATCACATCAAGTTGTGTCCAATGGCTCCTCCTATAGAAATATTCATGCATGTAATCTTGGAAGAGTTTTACATTGAAATGGGCATGCACACATGATCTAATCCTGAGATGATTATCAACGTCACTTCTATGAAATACATGTGTTCCGTGAAAATATTAAACAGGAAGCAAATGTTTTAGGACCTGTTTGGCAGACATCTAAAAGGGGTTCATATCATTTTGATTAATCATAATTATCCATAGGAGATCATATTCTCTAATACACAATTACGATTAACTAAAATGAGATTAGCTCATTTTCAGGCATCTACCAAACAGGCCCATAGGACCAGCCTTGGCTGTCAGACCCAATTGGATCAGAACCGATCACCAAAATGGTCCAGGACACCCTGGAAAACAACTGCTATGGGGACAATCGTTCTGTAAAAAAATTAAAAAACTGCAACTGCTTCTGTGAAAACTCAAACCCACAACTTCTGCTTCAAAAGCACCCAAACCTCTAAATTAACAGCAAATCAGCTGTTAACTCTCTGTTTTTAATTATTCTGATTGAAGCAGAATTCAAGGCCAAAATGAGGCAAATGGGTCTGATTGGTTCAAGCCGTAGTAGGACCAAACAGCCCACGAAAAAAGGGGTCAAAGTTTGGTCTGGGTTTCAAAACATGAGCTCTGCTAACCCCATAGGCATATATTCAAGTCAGCTAATGCACACACCACCACATATGCCTGCATTGAGGACAGTTGCAATATCTAAGCCATCCATCAGAAGGCTGCCACTATGTAGGTTGACAAGTCAGGCAGACCACAATTAACTGAACAACCATACACTTGTGAAAAAATCAGCCGAAGTTTTATAAACCATGAACTTATTTCTAGTATCACGGCACACCTAACAAATGGACCGCCTTTATCTTTCAGCAGTAATATCTAAATGGTGCGGTCCACCCAATGGATGGCTAGGATATTTCACATTTCTGCCATGCTGGCATGTGTAGCTGCGTGGGCATTAGCTGACTTGCTTAGCAAAGCTATTAAAACATTGTTTCCATCACAAAGAACACAAACTACCATATTTTGTGAAAATGGCTTCTACACTACATATAACTCATGAATATTGCATCTACACCCAAAGATCGCAGTTTAAATAAAACCCAAGAAAGATCAAAGAATTACAACATAACTAATAACAGAAAACGGAGGAATCAAGAGAAGTGAATGGCAGGAATGGTTAGGAAGAGAGAGGAAGAGATGAGAATATATGAGAAGGGAAGGGGGGAAATCAATACCTCTTGTCAGAGGAAGCCCCGCCTTTCTGGCTGAGGAATGATCGGAAGAGCGGGGAATTGACGTCGTAGATCATCTTGATGTGACGACGACAGATGTATGGACGGACGGATAGTCTCTGATGTTGGGATTTTTTTGAAGGTCGGTGGGGATGAGATTCTTCGGAGATGGTTTCCAAACCCTAGATATTTCGTTTTGCCCGGGCTTCGCATCGGGAGCTCGTATATAAAAGCCTGGAAGGGGTTGGGGCGTGAGAGCCCACGTAACCAGAACATGGTAGAGTCATCTTCGCACCGTACACGTGGCGACTGATTTATCATTTGGGACCGTTCGTTTAGGATCTTTCACGTTTGATGGAAAGTTCTTTGAAATAAAAATGGATCGGATGATCCTATCCATCCGATGGATGTAAAGGAAAACAACGGGAGAAAAGCCACGTGGTTAATGGTCCAGGTTAAGCCGCGGAAAGTTTAAAAAAAAAGACCGATATCACTGTTCAATAATTCCACGTCTTGATACAAAAGCAATCCATGATGTGTCCCACAGGATGGACGGTTCAGATTGATGAGTGTCTCCCATGATGTGTCCCACAGGATGGACGGTTCAGATTGATGAGCACGTGGGACGTTGGTACAGCTCCAACGGTTCAAGCTACTCCACCTGGTAATTGATGGACACGACGCGGATTAGATACCGAAAGATTGAGTAGCCAGACACGTCACAAGTTATGTGGGACTCACAATGATGTATGCATATCCACCCCATCCATCCATCCCGAGAGATCATTGTAAGGCATGAGACAAAGAATGAGTTAAATCCAAATCTGGAGTGGACCCCACCACATAAAACAAGGGGAAGAGTGACGCCTACCGTTGAAACCTTCCTGTGGTCCACTATGATGTTTATCTAAGATCCAACGTGCTCATAAGTTAAGGCAGACATGAAAGAAGGGAAAACACAAATTTAAGAACTTCTGTGGCCCTTATAAAATTTTAACCGTGGGCGTCATTCTCTTGATCGACAGCACTTGTTGTCGGAAGCGCGTGCAAGACGGAAGCGGATTGGATGGTGTACCTCACATCTCTGAGTTGTACGAACGGTTCAAAGGAGATCAAAGTTACATGGCCCCACAGTGATGTATTTATTATATCTACACCGTTCATCTATTTTTAGAGATAATTTTAGAGCATTATTCAAAAAATATTTATATCCAAAAATTATATAGACCACACCACAAATAAAAGCGGAGATAATGATTTTCACAGTTAAAAACTTCATAGGGCCCACCATAATGTTTATTTTCCATCCAATCTGTTCATTAGGTCACAAAGAGATGAATGAAGAGGAAATTTTTTTTACATATTTATTCAAAACTTCTGTGACCCAAAAAGGTTCTCAATGGTAGACGTTCAATCTCCCACTGCCTTTTTCACTATGGTCCACTTGATAGTTAGACCTGTCTTATTTTTCGTCTAAAGCCTTAAGATGAGCTAGCCAAATGGATGGACAGTGTGGATATAAGACATACCTCGTGATCAGGCCCGCATAACTTGCTCACTATATAGCTGGTGCACTATATAGCTGGTGTGAGGTACACCAGCCAATCCACTTCCGTGCAAGACCCTAACTTTAAGGGGGCCACCGTGATGCGTACGCCACAGCCACTCCCTCCATCAGTCACAATACCTCATATTAACCATTCGTAATAAAAATCGTCCGGATCCAAAACTCAGATGGGCCACACCACTGGGACCATGTAAAACCTGGCCAACATGGTTTCTAGGTCAGGCATATTTTTCGGATATCTCTTTATCGTGAAGGGACTCACTTAATTAACGGTTTGGATTGCGTATAAACACCACGAAGGCCCCAAAAAAGGTTCTATGGTTGGCATTCCCATCCCCACTTCTTCCATTTAATGTGGCCACTGAGTTTTGGATCGGTCTGGTTTTTGAGCTTTGATCCCAACATCAATTGCACAACTGGTTAACCGAGCGGATGTCACACACGGACCACGGTAGGCCCACGAAGCTTGGGTGTTGCGCATTCCTGTAACCAAAATCGGATTGCTGAGTATAGAGTTGGGCAAAACAGACCCGATCTAGTGGATCCGACCCGATCAGAACCGAACCGACGGTCTAGATTGGTGCGGATCGAGTAGCCTCATCCAAATCCAAAATCTTTTCGGGTCAAGTTCGGATTGGCCCTGATCCGACCCGATGTAACGTCCTGGATTTTCACTGTTTTGGATTTCCAAAAATCCTTTAAAATTTTTTTTAATGTAATTAACTTATATTATCACTTACTAACCATTAGCACTCAATGTTAGTTTATACACGGGTGGTACCAATAAAGAACCGCACAAGTCCGATTAATCAACGGTAGGAAGCCAACGAATCCGACCGATCACTTGAATATTAAGTTTAGCCCCATGATTTACTCACATAGGGTCCAAATCTGACCGACTCATCGCTAACTAATCAAGACAATTATAACTAAATTAAATATCTAACCGAAGCCGAGCCAAATAAGGCCTGGATCTTGACTAATAGACCAAATCAACCCTATTACTCTTTTAGCTTAAAATCAACGGTTTAGAGTAATCATGACCAAATCTCTACTTTCACTAATTATAAATAGGTCACATTATGAACATAGTTAATCCAAACCCTAATCATTGCCCATGAAAATTATCAATACCTAATTCATTCTAGAAATGCCCTGATTTTCCGAACAAGCTCTAGACCGCTCGTTGGTGGGCCACTAATTCCAAAACTATAGAATAATGTCCGTCTTATTGGGCTTAACGTCCATCGTAGGAGTCGGACTTAGGTATTGTCCAGAACCGCTCAACTTGAGCCAAAGGACGAGTGCATGAGAAGTGCAAATACCCTAAAGAAAAAAAGCTGAAACTTAAGTAAATTAAGTCGTCCACTCTTATGCAATGTTGAGGATTTCGGACCATCGGTTTACGACCAAACTTTACACGTAGAGTAAAGATATTTCCTTGCTCATATCCGTATAGCCGCGGCCCCGATCGACCATCGATGACCGTTGAATAGATTTCTAATCATATCTGTCGATCGGCACATCCAAATGGTGGGCCGAATATGTCCATACGTAGATCATCATTAGGGCTAACTATTCTACGGTGTATATCAATATGTACACCCAGTAATGGGCCTTAAAGACTAGAAAAACCCTCTCATAGGGCTAGTATAGTAAAAACCCAACTATTGGGGCCATTTACACCAAATCCGGCATTATAAAAGGGCCTCATTTGGGTACCCCCTCTCTACATACGAATTTGCCCTAAAAGAAAGAAAGGGAGAAAGAGAGAAAGAGAAAAAGAGGAGAAAAAGAGAGGGAGAGCTTAGAAGCATGAGGGTTTGTGCACCTTCACCCTCTCATCTCCTCTATAGTAACATCATCCTTCATTGATGTTGATTCGGCGACGATTGAAGGTAAGTATGGAGTTATGTTGTAGATTTAAGTCTTGGGTTAAATTCCTTCCAATTCTTACAAGCTTGTATGCTTATTTAGGCATTTCAACAATAATTTCCTAACACGATAATTCTATGGGCGTCGTAGATCGAGCGGTTCGTCACAAGGTGCAGACTATTATCTTTAGGTAGCCTGCACTAATATTATTATGAGTTTAATGATTATGAGTGTTAGGATAATGTGCTTGAGTAATCTAGAGAGAACCTAGCCAAGACCCTACATGATAGGTCCCCCTAAATTCCATAAAATGAATAAGCGTTGCTTATTTGTTCTTTAACATGATTGGGTTTGATTTTGGTGTGGCATGTTATCCCATATATGATATTACTAAATTCCATGACATGATTAATTGTTGTTTATTTGCTCTTTAACATGATTATGCTTGATTTGGTATGGTATGTTCATCTCATATGCGATCCTAGTATAACATTTCTTGTGGCATGCATGATTGCATAAATCCTTGTTGTATATTTATTTTATGAATGATGTATAAGTTCTTAGTCTCTTCGGTAACCCCATTCAACACACACACACATTAATGTTGTCTTTTATTAGTAGTTGTATTGTAAAAAAATCTGAATCTTGATGTTAGATGTATGAGTGCATGACTTTACTTGCGTTAGAAGACGAATCCGAAATTGTTGGAATATTATTGAATGTCATCAAACCCCTAGGTTGGTCAGGAAACTGAGGTGGGAGAAGGTGATCCCGTTGGTAAGACCATCATGTGGCTAAACCAGCGGATTTGGGCGGATGCGAATGGGCGACAATAGTTGGAATACATGAGTCGCTTGTACTCGATATCGTCCGTCACGTACTCACCTGAAGTCGCACGGTCTAGTCCACTAACTGACCAACCATGTTTGTTAACCATGTCTGCTCACGCTTGTATGGAACCTGGAACACCCTTCGACCACTGAAACCTATTGATAACTATTTGAAACCGAGCTACTGACTCGAGAGTCGGGCATGGTGGAATGGGACACTGTGTCCGAGCTGTCGGCCTACGCTGGAGTGCCTCCTCGTAATGACCGCGAGCGATCCCTCTTCTCAGTACTTCCCATATGTTTAAAATCAGGGATGGGAAACTCGATGGGATCAAGGATCGCGGGGTCCTGGCTTCTCACGTAGAGGGGCCTTGACCTTGCAACCAGTTGAAGGTAATGATACGTGGAGTGTATTAGTTTCCTCAGGCTGTTGGATGAACGGAGTTAACTAAATACTTGGGTAACATTATTCACGCATCGCATTAGCTAAGATTTGGCAACTCGGCAGTTGAGGTCGCAATGAGGGAGTGTTAGTCATGCACGATCATTAGACGAAGTCGCTTTAGGGAGTGTTGTTGCGAGGTCATGCATCATATCATAATACATGCATATGCATTAACAAGACTATTTAGGAATCTGTGAATGTATACCTTTCATTAATTTTATCATATAATTGTTGTTTGTTGTAACTTAAGGTTAATAGTAACCATTGAGTTAGCTACTCACTCCCACTCTGGGACGGTGTTTTAAAACACCAACTAGACTCTTTACTAGATGCAAGTGAGGTGTAGCTTGACGAGCTATGCGGGGTGAGCATAGATAAGGAAGAGGAGCTTCCCTACTTATAGACTTTCGGCGGATCCTTTTAGTTTGAGTTCAGGCTACCGCAGGGTATGGGTTAGGGCCCTAGTCGCTTTGGGTCATGTATAGGTGGGACTAGTTCCCTATTTAGATGATTTGAGATTTGTAGTTTAGATATTTTTTATATTTAGTGACACTTAATACTGCTTTATGACTTACTTATGCTTCATGCCTTGCTAAACTCTCCATTGTTTGTGAGATCATCCAAATGTAATTAAAATTTGAAGCCCATTAGGGCACCCATGGCACCTGAGAATTTGGGAGCCGAGTTCCTACACGGCCCTTGAAAACTCGGGGTGTTACACCCAACCCGACCTAAAAATCCAATCCGAATGGGTCCGGACCGACTCGATCCTACACGATCCGGAGTAGTTCTTATTGATACTCTTACAGTCTTACTTTTTCCTATGGTATGGTCCACTTAAGCTTTAAATATGTATAAACTTTGTGTTCAGCCACTAAAATGATCTGAAAAAACGAATGGACGGCGTGGATAAACCACATGCATTCATGGTGGACCCCAACAGAGTTTACTGAGTACCATAAGAATAGGATTTGTTGGTGTACCACACATAGCTATATAGGTGTTGTACGCTATAGCTGTAGGTAACGTGTCGTGAGAAGATGAGCACTGACGCTCCTCGAGCTTCGAGTTGTACGAATGATTCAAAGGAGATCAAAGTTATATGGGCCCCACAGTGATGTATTTATTATATCTTCACCATTCATATATTTTTAGAGATCATTATAGAGTATTATAAAAAAAAATGAATAATATCTAAAGATCATCTGAACCACACCAATAGCAGTAGAGATAATGATTTTCACCGTTAAAAAATTCGTGTGGTCCACTTGATAGTTATATCAGTCTTAGTTTTTGTCTCAAGCCTTAAGACGAGCTCGCCAAATAGATGAACGGTTTAGATATAACACATACCCCATGATTAGACGCCTTTTACGGGTGTAGATCAAAGACCCTTCCTTTTATGATCTCTCTCGCCCTTGTTCGTATGACGTATGTGTTATTTGATACTCTTACGGTACAACCATCCACATGCATCTTTCGTACACTTGTGATGCTTGTAACTCAATTCAGTTATGGGCACCACTGTATATGGGCCATGGACCTAAATCTTACTTATTTTCTAATCCTAACTTTTTAATTAACATATGCATGTTTTTTTAAATTTTGACCGTTGGCTAATTTTCCTATGACCGTTCATTTTCTGGACTTAGACGAGACATTTCAAAGCACCATCTGCTGAGAAGTCTCTAAATAGGAGCTATCTACAATAGGACCAGAAATTGGACGGTTTGGATTGAGGCACATATATGGCAAGTGTAAAATGGTTGCGGTGCATGTTTGCGAGTCCCGTGCTCTGCAGTTGCACCGAGTAATCCCTCCTTGTTGAATTTCACAGCACCTCACTACACTTTCATGCACGGCACGTTAGCTGTGCGCCTCGAGCTCCGAGTTGTACGAACGGCTCTAATGGGATTAAAATTAGATGGGCCCCACAATGATATATTTATTATATCCATACTGTTTATCCATTTTTCGTGATCATTTTAGAGCATTTGAAAAAAAATAAAATTAAATCATATCTAGCACTCAAATGGACCACGCCGAAAATAGCAGCGAGGATGATGATTTTCGCTGTTAAAAAATTCGATCCGAATTGTATTCAACCCGATCCGACTCGGTTTCCCTGACCGAGTCGGACTCGGTTCGGGTCAAGCCAATCGTACATCAGATCGGTTCAAGTCAGATGTCCCGGACTCGGTCACGAATAACATGTTTAGAAGGAGTGTGAGATTGAGATGGGATTTCCTACTTTAAATTTCGAAATAACATGTTTGGAAGGAGTGTGAGATTGAGATGGGATTACTAATCCCACGGATAATGGATTTTTGTTTTTTCCAAGTTCAATCCAAATGCAATTAGAAAGTAAATCCTGGGATTCATTTTTTAATGCTTACATTTCAAACATAATATTAGAAAACATTGGATACACCTAATCCAGTGGTAATACACACATGCATTTATTATAACTTTTAAAATTCCATCTACCTTTTTTTTTACACACACATAAATATCCAAGGCTCAACTGAACCACAACAGAAAACAATATGAATTGTACATATACGGTGCACACACGATGGGCCCTAGCGAGTTTACTCTTTGCACTTAGGGCTTGTTTGGTGCATGGCATTACAAGGGATTAGATGGGATAGACTTTATAATCCCACGATTTAATCCTGTTTGGTTAGGTCTATGGATCGAGGAATGAAGATGAATATGACGTGTACATTCTAGATTTAAAATATCTATCGTGGCATCCAGTAACATATGTATATGGAGGACGTATTAGGTGGTGTGCCACCATGATGATTGTGTTGTATCCGCACTGTTTTTTCATTTTATGAGATCATTTCAAGATATGGATCGAAAAAGAGACAAATCTGATGCAAGTGGACCACACCTCAAAAGGCAATGAGAATTGAATCGTTTACCATTGAAAACATCCAGAGCCCACGGAAGGTTTGGACCAATATGATATTTGTTTTTTTCCCTTCATCCAGGCCTATGTGACCCCGTGAAGAGGTTGGGTGACAAATAAACAATACGGTAGTTCCTGTTATGGTTTCAACTGTAGGAATCATTGTTCCCAATGCTTTTTGTACTGTGATCTACTTGAGCTCTGGGTCTGACTCATTTTTTCGCTCAAAACATAAATTAAGTTCGCCAAATGAATGGTCAATATAGATATAACACATACATCATGGTGAGGCTCACAGAACATAGTGACGTAAACATACCATGCATGCAGTGGGTGGAGTGAGACAATCCACGCAATCTAATTTCCAAAAGTCCCTTTAACACCTAATGTAAAGGTGTATCCCTGATATATCTGTATCACAGTATTGGAGCCAAACATTTCAAACGCAAAAACTAAATTTGGTGTATTAGGACGATTTTTACACTCTCAAATTATTACTTTCATTGCAATTCCATCCCACATAAATTCATGCACCAATTCACATTGTTTTCCTATTGTGTGGTCCATTTGGGTTTTGGATATGCTTCATTTTTTTTTTTTATCAAGCCCTATAAGTATCTGTTAAAAAGGATGGACGGAGTGGATAAAATACAAAATCACGATGGCCCATACTCAATACACTTACCGAACTGAGTTACTCAGTATGCAATCCGCTTCCCCGTAACCGTTCATTTTAGAGGATTCTCATACTGCATTCATGGCTGTCCCATGCATGGGGCTCTGGGCCGTCGCCTATCCAACTGTTTTAATGGATGGCTCTGATCAATGATCACATCTGCCCGGGGGAGAGTGAGTCATTCACTTGGGGAGGGCAACTATAATGACCATCGCGAATTGCTAACGTCAATCAAGATCGATAGGATTGAAGCTCCGGCATCTAGGACATGTATTTCTATTACTATTAAATTAATAAATTAATTAATGGTGGGGTTACTATTATCCTTTTTGTACTGACAAATAGTTCATATGTGTTCCTAAGAACAAGATTTTGTCCGAGCTAAACAAAAGGGAACTCGATGATCTCCTAGAAAAGAAGCTCATTCGTCCAAGCTGTAGCCCTTGGGCCTGCCACTTGCCAGGTGTAAAGTTTTACGTCAACAACCGTAATGAACGAGAAAGAGGAATGCCACGTCTGGTCCTCAACTACAAACCTCTTAAGACCCAACACCTAAGCCCACATGGCCCTAGCACAACAGGCCCAAGCTTGAGCCCAAATAGAATTGGCTGGACAAAGGCCCAACCTAACCATATCAGCCAAAATTTGATAGTCCCCATTCCCCACTTGGAACGTTCCTAATTTATTCACTGATCAAGTGGGCCACACATGTACAAAAAATAGATAATTGGGAAGAATAAAACCAACGATCTGCATTAAAATGGATGGGTTGCCTACTGGAGGATTGAATGATATATTTTCGAATATAACATATGTATGTAAAAAGTCAGGTTGGACTAGACAAGGTCAGCTATAATAACTTAAACCCAAGCCAGGTCCAGAAATTAATTGAGCCATGCATGCATGGCCTAAGCCTGGTCCACAGGCCTATCTAGTAGGTCAAAGCCGGCCCAAAGACAGATTAGGCTGGTGAGGTCGAGCAGGCTACCCGGACCATTGCCAACCTTGTTCACATGTGCATGTTAACATAATAGTCCGATAAAACATGACTCTCATCTAGCATGATCAGGCCGTTGATGGCCAGTCCATGGGCCCCACCTTGGATAGACTCAAGCCAATGTGAATGATCTTTGTATCGGTTTAAGGCCTCATTTGGCACCGTGGATTTGGAATACCTTGATTGGAAATCCCTTGGATTTGGAATAAGCTTGATTTGAAATTCTCTGATTGTATTTGGCACCTTGGATTTGAAATCTCTGTAATCCAAAAGTAGCCATGTACTTAAATTATGTAGTTTATTTACAAGAGTTTGAATTTAATTACTAAATTAACTTTAATATGTATGTAATGTTTAACACAATGATTATATTAAGTCTACCAAAACATATATATTGGCTAAAAATGATGAAATTTCAAGCTTTAGATGGGCCGCACGCATAGTATCACAACCAAGGGACTAACTAACAAACTTTGATGGTTGATTTACATGGGCAATGTTTGGACTACTCAAATCATTCTATTAAAGTAATTTTAGTGAGGCAGTTGATAATGTAATCGTTTTGAGATGTTAGCCAATGTTTGGACTGCTCAGATCATTCCATTGAAGTAATTTTAGTGAGGCAGTTGATAATCTAATCATTTTGGGATGTCATCAGTGAGCCACGTGCATAATAGATTAGTAGTTTAGTGACAGATATGTTATGTGCGACCCTTCTACATTTAAAAATGAGAAAAAAAAAATGAAAATCCAAATAAAAGGAAGGAATTACAAAACTCACCAAAAGTGAGGATTTGAAATCCTTTTGACCGGAATGCGCTCTAATCCAACCTGTAAAGCAACCAATGGATTTGAAATCCCCTCTAATCCAACCTGCAAAGCAACCAATGGATTTGGAATCCCCTCAAATTTGTGGTGCCAAATGTCTTCAAATCTTAATGACTAAAAATTGAAGAATGGTTGGATATATTATTTTATCGATGACGATGAGAATATATGCAAGAGACTGGAGATTTGTAGGAGATCTCAATTGACATGTATCTATGCATTACCTATTTATAATACTTCAACTATACATACATTGTCCTTTAATAATTTCAACTGTTTATGGGCCCACTTTACCGAGTTGAATGTAGGCCATTGCTCTTTCAGTCTTCAACCAGCTCTTTGTAAACCGTAACATCAATCAGATGGTTATGATTGCTTGATGTATGTGACTTTTTAAGTGGGCCATCTAGTGTGGGGCTCTTTTGATTTGTGGTTCCGATCAATGACTGCATACCTCCTATGTGATATTGTACCTCAAAATAATTAGACCGACGCACTCTTGGTTCGATCCATACCATTTAATTGGCATGCTTCAAGACAAGTAGTGCATTGAAAAGCCACAATAATTACCTCATCCATATCCATGAGATGTTTTGTGCCATATTTATAATTTTCATTAGTTGACTATTTTGTATTATTATCCATGGCCTACTTTGCTTGTTAATTGTCAATATTGATTAATGTTGGGGTGCAAATGGGTTAGGTTAACCCTACCAATCATTAGATGCGACTCGATAATGACCACTTTGTATTTTGAAATTAGGTTAGATGTGTGTCTCCAACAGTGCTTTGATTTTAAAATAATTAAGCCTAGAACATGGTTTTTTGACTCAACGATTTGAATTGACTCACATGGTTCCCAGCCGAGCTAGGACCCAGACAAGTTAGGGGTGACTCATAGGAGTTCGGCCAAGTTGCGGGTACCATGAGGGTGGTCCATTATTTAGAATTTGTTGTAACGTCCTGGATTTTCACTGTTTTGGATTTCTAAAAATCCTTAATTTTTAAAAAATGTAATTAACTTATATTATCACTTACTGACCATTAGCACTCAATGTTATTTTATACACGGGTGGTATCAATAAAGAACCGCACCAGTCCGATTAATCAATCGTAGGAAGCCAACGAATCCGCTTGATCACTTAAACACCGAATTTAGCCACATTATTTGCTCACACAGATCTTAAATCTAACTGACCTACCACTGATTAATCAAGACAATTGTAACTAAATTAAAAGATCTACTCGAAGCCGAGTTAGATAAGGCCCGGATCTTGACTAATAGATCAAACCAACCCCGTTACTCTTTTAGCCTAAAACCGACGGTTTAGAGTAATCATGACCAAATCTCCACTTTTACTAGTTATAAATAGGTCACACTATGAACATAGTTAATCCAAACCATAATAATTGCCCACGAGAAATCTCAATACCTAATTCATTCCATAAATGCTCCGATTTTCCAAACAAGTTTTAGACTACTCATTAGTGGGCTATTAGTTCCAAAACTATATAATAATGTCCGTCTTACTGGGCTTGACGTCCATCGCGGGAGTCGGACTTAGGTAGTGTCCAGAATCACTCAACTTGAGCCAAAGGACGAGTGCATGAGAAGTGCAAATACCCTAAAGGAAGAAGTTGAAACTTAAGTGAATTTAGTCATCTACTCTTATGCAAAGTTGAGGATTTTGGACCGTCGGTTTACGACCAAACTTCACACGTGGAGTAAGGATATTTCCCTACTCATATCCGTATAGCCGCGGCCCCGATCGACCATCGATGACCGTTGAACAGACTTCTAATCATATCTGTCCATCGGCGTATCCAAATGGCGTGTCGATCATGTCCATACGTAGATCATCGTTAGGGCTATTTATCCTATGATGTATATCAATATGTATGCCCATAGTGGGCCCTAGAGGTTAGAAAGACCCTCCCATAGGGCTAGTATAGTAAAAACCTAGCCCTTGGGGCCATTTACACCAAATCTGACACTATATAAGAGTTTCATTTGGGCACCCCCTCCTCCCATACGAATTTTAATAAGAGAAAAGGAGAGAAAGAGGAGAAGAGAGGAGAAAGAGAGAGGGAGAGCTTGAGAGTATGAGGGTTTGTGCACCTTCACCCTCTCACCTCCTCTATAGCAACGTTGTCTTTCATTGGTGCCGATTCGGCGACGACTGAAGGTAAGTATTGAGTTATGTTTGTAGGTTTAAGTCATGTATTTAATTCCTTACAATTCTTACAAGCTTGTGTGCTTATTTAGGCATTTCAACGATGATTTCCTAACACCCTAACCCTACGGGCGCCGTGAATCGAGCGGTTCGTCACAAGGTGCGGACCATTATCCCTAGGTGGCTAAGTACCAATTTTAAATTTAATGATTTTGGATGCTAGATTGATGTGCATACATAATTTAGAGTAAAACCCAGATAGGAATCTATATGATAAGTATACCCACTATGCATGAAATCCTAAATTGATGTTTGATTACTTTTCAAATTGTTTGGGCATGAGAATTGTATTGCATGTACATTCTTGCATCTAACTTTTACATATTCTTCATTGTTGTATGCATGATTAAATTTTCCTACACTATGTATGATGTGTGATCTTTTGATTTTTGGTAGTTCGGCACCACACGCATACATGTCTGATTTATGTTGATTAGGAGTAGTGGCATTCATTTTAATATTTTGAAATCTCATTCTTTGATGTATTGTACGTTTTATTCTATCTGTACTTGAAGACGAACTCTTAGTTACGTAGAATATCATTAAACAGCCCATCCCCTGGGTTGGTCAGGAATCTGAGATTAGTAAGGGTGGTTCCGTTGGTTGGGCCGCCCTGTGACTAGATCGACTGATTCGGGTGGAGGCGAATGGGCGACAGTAGTAGGACTACATGTGTTGCTTGCACCCGATGTCGTGCGTTTCATGCTCGGCTAACTTTGGGCGACCTAGTCCACCGACTGACCGACCACATTTGTTAACCATGTTTGCTCACGCCTGTTGAAACCTGGAGCACCCATCGCCCACTGACGCCCATTGATAACAGTTAGTAAAGTGATCCACAGCCTCGTGAGCTGAGCATGTTGGAATGGGACACTATATCCGTGTTATCAGCCTACGCTGGGGTGACGAGCCTCCCCGTAGTGATCCGCGAGCGATCCCGTTTCCCAGCACTCCCCACGTGCTTGCAAATTGGGGGTGAGGAACCCGATGGAATCAAGGATCGTGGGGCCTTGGCCTCGCGTGTTGAGGGGTCATGGCCTCACAAACGGATGAGGGCATTGATATCGTCAGGTGTACTAGTTTTCCTAACCTGCTGGATGAATGGACTTAAATAAAAACTCGGCTAACACTGTAACATCCCGTCCAACCAATACAGAGTCGTGGGGCATCCACGTAGGACTTTCCGTAGGACCGTTCATTAAACCTTTCGTGGTGGGGTACCACAAGCTAATCAACCTAGGATTAGCCCATTAGAATAAACCAGACGGGTCATGACAGGACCCGGTGCGGGCCGTCAAACCAGATGGCTCGTTTGCACTTAGCAACAGCCCGTACGGGCTACACCACGACGCAGGAAGGTCAGAAAAATCTAAAAATTTAGGGAACCATAGAGCTCACTGGGCTTGTGGACCATCGCGGACCACAGACCCAGTGGACACCCAGAAGTGGGATCTGACACTGACTAAATGCATCTCACCAATGCCATGATCAAAATCTGGCACTTGTAAATGAAACCGAGATACCAGGCTATCCAGCCGTCGGATCTCTTCTACATTTACGTTGAAGGTCTAATGGATTTTCCTACACCCGTCCACAAACTCTGGTACCCGATCGAGGAACGGTGACCGTCGATCACAAATCGGGCCCGTATGACCAAATCCCATATCCGATCGTTCCCAAATTTTGCATGGGCCTTCATCGGGCCATAGAACACCTATTCTATAAGTTTCATGGCTATAAGGCCACCAGAACCACTCCAATCACCAGAACGGACCCCACAGGGCCATTTAAAGATCGGAACCGTTGACTCAAACCCCATAACCGTTCATCCGTTTATTCCCAAATTTTATATAGCCCCTCATTAGGCTATAGGGCACCTACCCACTAAATTTGGTGGCTAAAGGAGTGTTAGGGCCACTCCAACACTAATAGTGAGTCCTAGTAGGCTATTTTATATAGCCCCTCATTAGGCTATAGGGCACCTACCCACTAAATTTGGTGGCTAAAGGAGTGTTAGGGCCACTCCAACACTAATAGTGAGTCCTAGTAGGCTATTTTAGGAATTTAAGGAAACATAAGGCCAAATGGCCCAAGTCTAGGAAATAAATCCCTAACCCTTATCTCATAACTCCCACCACAACTACCATTGCTAAGGGAGTTAAGGGAGAGAAAGGAGGAAAAAGGGAGAGTGGAAGAGAATAAGGCGGACCCTAAATCAAGGTGGGGCCCAACGAAATCAACTCCATAAACCCCCTATGTCTTCTCCAACAAGAACCCATCATCTTCGGCCACCCTTTTCACTTTATTAATCCTCTAGGTAAGATCTATCACCCAATTTCAATGAAACCCATGAGATTGAGAAGGGATTTGCTTGGATTCTAACGTACAAATGGGTTGTAGGGATTCCGGCCGATCAACCCCTGAAATCCACCCTCCTAGGTCGATCCCACGCCTTCAACAAATCCGAAGGTGCGGACTATTATTCTTAGGTGGTTTAACACCAATTTTAGTACGAGCTTATTGATTTTGATTGCATGGATGTTGTATTTGAAATTCTAGAGAAAACCCTAGGAATTTTACGTTCGTTGGAATTGTATAGATGTGCATGCTTAGCTCTCAAATTGGTGTTGATCTTGTCTCGCACATGATATGATGTATGGATGATAGTATGCCCATGTTTTCTTGATTCTTTTCCTCACATGTGGTGTTTCATTGTGTGTATGATTTATTACCCTTGTGCACATGATTTCTTAAGGAGGAAGTGTGTAACTTCCTCACAAACCCACACACTCACATGCACCTTGTTTATTGACAATATTTGCTTGCTTGCAGGAATATCTGTTTTTGTATGGTTGAGATGCATGAAAATATGATATTATTATGCCTGTTGATAACTTGGATAGTTGACATGCTATGGATCTCCTCACCCTCCTGGGTTGGTCAGGAACTTGAGAAGAGATGGTAGTCCCATCGGTAGGACTATGCTATGGCTAGACCCATGGGTTTGGGCGGGTGCGCTCGGGTGGCTGTAATTCAACTACATGGGTCCATTGTGCCCGATGTCACTCGTCTCATGCTCGCCTGACTCATGCGGTCTTGCCTACTGTCTGACCAATCTTGTTCATTAACCCTATTTGCTCACACATGTTTGGAACCTGGAACACCCTACAACCGTTGTAGCCCATCAATAACCCACTTGAAATTGGTTCACAGTTTCGTGAGCCGGGCATGGTGGAATGAGACACTTTGTCCAAGCTGTCGGCCTACGCTGGGGTACCACGCCTCCCCGTAGTGACCGCGAGCGATCCCATTCTCTCGGCACTCCTCATGTGCTTGAAGTTGGGGATGAGGAACCCGGCGGGATCACGGACCGCACGGTCTCGGCCTCATACATTAGGGGGTCTTGGCCTCGCAACCAGATTAGGGCATTGATACGTGCGGTGTATCAAAATCCCCAACCTGCTGGATGAATGGACTTAATTAATAACTCGGCTAACATGATCGCATTACATCACATTAGTTAGGGTGGCGACTTGGCGGTCGAGGTCGCTCTGAGGGAGTGTTGTCATATGCGATCGTTAGATAGAATCGCTCGAGGGAGCATTGCGGCAAGGGCATGCATCATATCATCCAGCATGCATGCGCATTAATAAGATTAGTTAGATGTTGATGATTAACTGCTTTTTATTAAGATCATATTATAATTGATGCATGTGATAACTTAAGATTAATAATACCCACTGAGTTGATCACTCACTCCCACTCTGGGACGGTGTTTTAAAACACCAACCAGACCCGTTCATAGATGCAGGTGATTCAGGGCTGGAGGAGCCTGGCGAGGCGAGCTTCGACGAGGAGGACGAGTTATCCTATTTCCAGTTGATGGATGGCTCCCTGTCGGCTTGATGGGCAGGATTGGTATGGCTGGGCAGTGGGCTCAACCTTATTATTTTTGGACATAGTATTCTTTTGTTGTTTGTGCAACGCCTTGTGCGACCCATTTATATTTTTGGACCTGTATATATGATATATCTTTTTCATTTCAGTAGACTTGTGTGATTATGTTTCATATTCCAGGAAATTTCAGGCTGCACAATTAAAACGGATTGAATGCATATTAATGAAAATCTGTTAAAAGTGACTCTTGGGAACTCGGGAGTTGAGCGTATGCGCTCAACTTGTTATGATACCCACGTTAGTGAGCTCATGACCCATGACCCGATTTTCAGGGCATTACAAGTTGGTATCATAACATGGTTTGGAATTAATTGGGCCATGGGTCATGAGCTCACTAACGTGTCCACTGACATGAGAGGATACGTGTTAGGAGACGCAACAGGGGCTCAGGACGCTAGGAATCATCCCAGACCCCGAACCAACAACATTAGACGGAAGAAAGGACGTGCAAGGGGTTAGGAATGGGTAGCGGAGAGGGGGATCCGAGGGTCCTAACTTGATGGCAAGATTCGATTCGATTGACTAGGATGTTAGCTAGTTTGGTCCGCCAAATTCCTAAGGCCCGTGGGGCCAACTGAAATAGGTGGGATTAGGGTGAAATGAATTTCAGAGTAACAACAAATGTAGGTGTAAGGTAGTGTCCCTGAGATGAGCGCATCCCATGTTCCATGATACCCTGTTGGAATGCATCCCATTTAAAGGTAAATTCCAGGCTTCCTTCCAAGGTATACTTGGGAAGTTCATCATCAAGGAATTTGGAAATCCCACAACACATCTCTCAACCCCGGGCCCATCCAGCAAAGCCTAGGAAGTTAATTTTAAATCCCATCCCACACTCATTCCAGACGTGTCCTTCCCAATCGTGAGTTGGGATTAACATTGTAACCTCATCTCACACAACTTAATGCTAACCAGCCAAGCAGGCTTAAGTCTATATTCCTTTGCCCAACCTACCTCCTTAAAAATCTTCATCTACCTGCGCTATGTCCTTTATTCCTCCTGGGACGTTGAGAGAACCGAGCTGGGGATTGGATGATTGGGCGGTCAAGGCCACCGCCCAAACCCAAGGGAGTGAATCCTGGACCAAACGTATTATCTCCGACCCATTCGGGGGTAATTAGGTATGGACGAATGAAATTTTGTGGGAAATAGAGAGGACGGGGAAATTTTGAATTTTCGTCCGTAACCAGGAAGAATCACACAAAACCAATACGCCCATTGCGTAGATTGGCTCCTCTTACCCCAAAATCATATATGGCACCTCTCGAGGGGCCTCACCAGCACCCCGGAAAGGGGGTTCAAAGAGGAACCCGCCGAACCGGCGTGCCCACCCCGCCAATCGTCCAGCGGGGCTCGTGGCCCCCGCCGAACCGGCGTGGTCACTCCGTCGGGCCATTTTTTTTGCCTTACTTACAAAATTTTCAAATTTTGGGTGGGTCCCACTACCTTGAGCACTTAAGGGATCTCTCTCTCTCTCTCTCTCTCTCTCTCTCTCTCATACCCCTCAAACCCTCAAATCTCTAAACTCCCTTCCCATTTCCCTTTCTTCAACAACTCAACCCTCTTCTAAAGAAAACCTATCACCAACAACCTCTAACTTCTACACCCCCTCTCAACACTCTTTCAATCTCTTCATTTCTTCTATCCCCCAACCTCAAACCCTTCTTGAAAACTCATTCCCTCAACTCATTACCTCCTCAATCCCATCACCACATTCCATCTCTCTAACCCATCTTCTTCCACTTCACCAACCTCCACTCTAATCTCTCATTCACTCATTTACTTTAAACCCCATTTCTCAACTCCCATCCTCAACACCATCTCAAATTCCATTCTCAATATACAACCTCAAAACCCCATCCTCAACCCCATTTATTCAAGTTCATTTCTCCTTCAAATTCATACCCAACCCACATTCTTCTATCCATTCACAAATCCATCCTCAAAACCCAAGCTACAACCTATTCTAAAAACCCATTCCCCTTTCTCCTAGAGTGATGGCATTCTTTGCCACCATTGTCTCATTCTTCACTATTCCGATGATCATTTCCCTCATGGGAAAGAAAAGGGCGGCTCCTGAGGGAGCGGGGCCGAGCCAAGAGCGACGAAGTAAGGCGAAGGCCGATCCGAAGGGAAAGGCAAGCTCAGAGGTCCAATCCAAGAGGCGGAATGATTCCCAAAAAGATGAAGCGCTCGTTGCAGATTTGAAAAATTTTCGTGTGCGCCAAGTCGCCTTTGAGGCCTCCGTGGAGGAACATTTGCTAGGTAACCACCCCTTACTCAACAGGCTTATGAAGAAGGATTGGGGCCTTATGTTTTATGGAAGCGAGAAGGCCGATGTAGGGCAGGCCAGGGCATTCTACACTCGAATTAGAAACCCCAAATTCGAGCCCCTGGGATTTGACATATTAGTACGTGGCGAAAACATCCACTTGGGGGTTGAAGAATTTGCTGAATTCATGGGAGTGCCATTGGGGGAGGTGCAAATCGATGAGAAGGAATTGGAATCGGGTCAAGCCCGTGATGTGCGGACTCGCCTCTTGTGTGGCCAAGCTGCCCAATGGACGCGGGATGTCCGCCTGTATGCAACATCCCTGGCCCCCGAATTTCGGGTACTCCACCGCATTGCGACCCACAATATATACCCGAGGTTGAAGAACCGCAGTGAATGTTCCCGTTACATGGTGGAGTTCTTGTATCAGGTGGGCCTGGGAGCGAATGTGTGCGCTCCTAGCACCGTGCTCTACCAAATTGTGAAGGCCGCAAGCTCAGTACGGAAGGACGTAGCTCTCCCATTTGGCCGACTGGCCTGCTACATAGCCAGACAGTATGGGATAGGCGGATCAGACGGGGACCCCGTGCCAAAGGAAATCATGGGGGACAAGCTGCTAAACTCTATGAGAGTGGGACCCAAACAAAAACAGGCCCACATAGACCGATATGAGGATCCTGTCGAAGGAGAAGAGGATAGCGACGGAAGTGATGAGAATGAGAGCGAGGATGAAGCCGAAGAGGCGGTAAGAGCTGACGAGATCGACGGAGTTGGCAGGGAGCCACTTACCATCCCAGGTATACGCGAGCGCTTGGATGCGCTCCAGGCCGATGTAGCAGAAATCAAGGAGAGCCAAGCGAGGATCGTGGAAAACCAAGCGAAGCAGGAGAAATGGAACAAGAAGATGTATCGGGCCATAAGGGCCCTAATCTGCTGCAGCAAGGGAGAAGAAGCACCACCACTGTTGCCCGATTCAGACGAGTAGCTGCGTGACCTTCTACTGACTAGTAGTTTGCTTTAAGTCGGTTAGGTTTAAATTCCATGTACTGAGAATGCTTAAGACTTTTGCTTAAGTAGCTTGTACGTCTTTCCGTTTAGCATATCTAGTAAGGCTTATAATCCATGCTGTAACATGTACTGGCCATGCTAATGACATTTTGAAATCAATGTGAATGTATGGATTAACTTGAAGTTCTCTTTGCCTGTGTGGTGATTATAGTCATGAATTAAAAGCTATAAGTCTTGTATGCCTGGTGTACGTGATGCTCTAGTGACTAACGCTCTAAGGGATTTCCTTCCAGGAAATGCCTCCACAACCAGAGGGTCGATATATCCGCCTATCCCATGGCGACTTGGTCGATAGGGACCAGCTTCCCGATGAACAACAAGGCACACTAGGGGCTAGCGGTTCTCAAAATATGGGTAGTACTACTCAAAAGGCGCCTCGGAATGCACTGCCACCGCAAGCCGCGACACCCATACCTCCTCCACCACAGGCCATGGATCAAATGGATCAGATGTTGCTTCTCATGCAACAACAACAGCAAATGATGGCCTCAAATATGCAACAGCAACAATAGATGATGGCCACGGTGATGGAGCCTTGGCCCAGAATTTAGGCATACCACAATCGGGAGCACCCGGCTTAGCCGCACCCACGATTAACATAAACACCTTGTTTGAGCGGTTCCAGCGGTATAGGCCGCCTACATTCGCCGGCACCCACCGCCCTGAGGAAGCGGAATATTGGCTCAATCGAGTCACCAAGCTGTTGCGGCCTCTCCACTGCTCTGAAGCGGAGAGCGTTGAGCTCCTCTCATACCTCTTTGAGAAAGAGGCGGATTTGTGGTGGGAGAGTGTTCTCCGGTCTGTGCCCGAAGATTATGCATGGACGTGGGCGGCATTTGAAAGCCGTTTCAACGAGAAATACCTCCCTCAGTCATACCAACATGAGAGGGAGAACGAGTTCCTCTGCCTCTAGTAAGGGGGAATGACTGTGGCGCAATATGAGAACCAGTTTACGGAGTTATCGCGCTATGCATCCGAGATGATCGCCAACGAGGCGATTAAGATGAGGCGGTTCACGGCGGGGTTGAGGAGCGGTATTCGCTCCAAGATGTGTTGTGCCAGCATCAGGACATATGCCGAGCTTGTCGAGATGTCCATACGGGCGGAGTAGGATGAGGAGCGAGTCGCCCGAAACCGTTCACAGTTAGGGCCACGAAACAGGATGGAGGGACCGTCCTCTTCTTTTGCAGGGAAAAGGGCGCGCCTTAACTCACCACCCCGACTAGCCGCCACACCGGCCCCTTCTGCACGACTGGCCCAGATATGTACTTACTGTAGGAAAGCAGGACACTCTGAACCCTACTATTTTACGAGGCAGAAAAGTTATGCCGACACAAGGTGGAGGGACTTGTAATTTGAAGCTGGGGACCACGTATTTCTCAAGATCTCCCCAATGAAAGGCGTTTTACACTTTAGTAAGAAGGGAAAGCTCGCGCCACAGTTCATCGGGTCATTCCAGATTTTGGACCAAGTTGGTGCGGTTGCCTATCGCTTGGTCCTACCTACGCCCCTCGGCGAAGTGCATAACGTCTTCCATGTATCAATGTTGAAGAAGTACGTCCCCGATCCTTCGCATATCATCAAGTGGGAGCATGTAGAACTCAAGGAAGATGCCACATACATTCTTCAACCCACTCGAATACTTGATAGGAAGGAGCAGGTCTTACGCAACAAGGTCATCCCATTAGTCAAAGTACTATGGACCCATCATGATGAAGAAGAGGCCACTTGGGAGATGAAAGCAGAAGTCGACAAGCATTACCCAACCCTACTTCAGTAATACGAACAGGTACAAATTTCGAGGATAAAATTTATTTGTAAGGAGGGTAGATTGTAACATCCCGTCTAACTAGTACAGAGTCCTGGGGCGTCCACGTACGACTTTTCATAGGACCGTTCATTAAACCATTCGTGGTGGGATACCACAAGCTAATCAACCTAGGATTAGTCCATTAGAATAAACTAGACGGGTCATGACAGGACCCGGTGCGGGCCGTCAAGCTAGATAGCTCGTTTGCACTTAGCAATAGACCATATGGGCTACACCGCGACGCAAGAAGGTCAGAAAAATCTAAAAATTTAGGGAACCATAGAGCTCACTGGGATTGTGGATCATCGCGGACCACGGACCTAGTGGACACCAAGAAGTGGGATCTGGCACTAACTAAATGCACCCTACCAATGCTAGGATCAGAATCTGGCACTTGTAAATGAAACCGAGATACCATACTATCCAGCCGTCGGATATCTTCTACATTTACGATGAAGGTCTAATGGATTTTTCTACACCCGTCTACAAACTCTAGTACCCGATCGAGGAACGGTGACCGTTGATCGTAAATCGGGCCCGTACGACCAAACCTCATATCCGATCGTTCCCAAATTTTGCATGGGCCTTCATCGGGCCATGGAACACCTATCCTATAAGTTTCATGGTCAGGGGGCTACCAGAACCACTCCAATCACCAGAACGGGCCCTACAGGGCCATTTAAAGATCGGAATCGTTGACTCAAACCCCATAACCATTCATCCATTTGTTCCCAAATTTTATATGGCCCCTCATTGGGCCATAGAGCACTTACCCACCAAATTTGGTGGCCAAAGGAGTGTTAGGGTCACTCCAACACTAATAGTGAGTCCTAATAGGCTATTTTGAGAATTTGAGGAAACTTAAGGCCAAAGGGCCCAAGTTTAGGAAAAAAATCCCTGACCCTTATCTCATAACTCCCACTACAACTACCATTACCAAGGGAGTTAAGGGAGAGAAAGGAGGAGAAAGGGAGAGTGGAAGAGAACAAGGTGGACCCTAAATCAAGGTGGGGCCCAATGAAATCAACCCCACAAATCCCCCCTACGTCTTCTCCAATAAGAACCCATCATCCTCGGCCGCCCTTTTCACTCCGTTAATCCTCTAGGTAGATCTATCACCCAATTTCATTGAAAACCATGAGATTGAGAAGGAATTTGCTTGGATTCTAACGTACAAATGAGTTGTAGGGATTCCGGCCGATCAACCCCCGAAATCCACCCTCCTAGGTCGATCACACGCCTTCAACAAATTCGAAGGTGCGGACTATTGTTCTTAGGTGGCCTAGCACTAATTTTAGTATGATCTTAATGATTTTGATTACTTGGATGTTGTATTTGAAATTCTAGAGAAAACCCTAGGAATTTTATGCTCGTTAGAATTGTATGGATGTGCATGCTTAGCTCTCAAATTGGTGTTGATCTTATCTCTCACATGATATGATGTATAGATGATAGTATGCCCATGTTTGCTTGATTTCTTTCCTCACATGTGGTGTTTCATTATGTGTATGATTTATTACCCTTGTGCACATGATTTCTTAAGATGAAGGAAGTGCGTAACTTTTAACAGATTTTCATTAATATGCATTCAATCCGTTTTAATTACACAACCTGAAATTTCCTGGAACATGAAACATAATCACACAAGTCTACTGAAATGAAAGAGATCTATCATATATACAGGTCCAAAAATATAAATGGGTCGCATAAGGGTTTGCCCAACCAAAACAACAAAAGAATACTATGTCCAAAAAGAATAAGATTGAGCCCACTGCCCAACCATCTCAATTTTGCCCATCAAGCCAATGGGGAGCCGTCCATCAACTGGAAATAGGATAGCTCGCCCTCCTCGTCGAAGTTCGCCTCGCCAGGCTCCTCCAGCCCTGAATCACTTGCATCTATGAACAGGTCTGGTTGGTGTTTTAAAACACCGTTCCAGAGTGGGAGTGAGTGATCAACTCAGTGGGTACTATTAATCTTAAGTTATCACAGGCATCAATTATAATATGATCTTAATGAAAAGCAGTTAATCATCAACATCTAACTAATCTTATTAATGCGCATGCATGCTGGATGATATGATGCATGCCCTCACCGCAATGCTCCCTCGAGCGACTCCATCTAACGATCGCGTATGACAACACTCCTTCAGAGCGACCTCGACTGCCGAGTCGCCATCCTAACTAATGCGATGTAATGCGATTGTGTTAGCCGAGTTATTAATTAAGTCCATTCATCTAGCAGGTTGAGGATTCTGATACACCGCACGTATCAATGCCCTAATCTGGTTGCGAGGCCAAGACCCCCCAATGCGTCAGGCCGAGACCCAGCGGTCCGTGATCTCGCCGAGTTCCTCATCCCCGACTTCAAACAAATGAGGAGTGTCAAGAGAATGGGATCGCTCGCGATCACTACGGGAAGGCGCGGTACCCCAGGGTAGGCCGATAGCTAGGACACAGTGTCCCATTCCACCATGCCCGGCTCACGAGACTGTGGACCAATTTCAAGTGGGTTATTGATGAGCTATAACGGTTGTAGGGTGTTCTAGGTTCCAAACATGTGTGAGCAAACAGGGTTAATGAATAAGGTTGGTCAGACAGTAGGCAAGAGCGCACGAGTCAGGCGAGCGTGAGACGAGTGACATCAGGCACAATGGACCCATGTAGTCGAACTACAGCCATCCGAGTGCACCCGTCCAAACCCACGAGTCTAGCCATAACATAGTCCTGCCGATGGGACTACCGTCTCTTCTCAAGTTCCTGACCAACCCAAGAGGGTGAGGGGATCCATAGCATGTCAACTATCCAAGTTATCAATAGGCATAATAATATCATATTTTCATGCGTCTCAACCATACAAAAATAGATATTCCTGCAAGCAAGCAAACATTGTCAATAAACAAGGTGCGTGTGAGTGTGTGGGTTTATGAGGAAGTTACACACTTCCTCCATCTTAAGAAATCATGTGCACAAGGGTAATAAATCATACACACAATGAAACACCACATGTGAGGAAAGGAATCAAGCAAACATGGGCATACTATCATCCATACATCATATCATGTGAGAGACAAGATCAACACCAATTTGAGAGCTAAGCATGCTCATCCATACAATTCCAACGAACATAAAATTCCTAGGATTTTTTATAGAATTTCAAATACAATATCCAAGCAATCAAAATCATTAAGCTCGTACTAAAATTGGTGTTAAGCCACCTACGAACAATAGTCCGCACCTTTGAATTTGTTGAAGGTGTGGGATCGACCTAAGATGGTGGATTTCGGGGGTTGATCGGCCAGAATCCCTACAACCCATTTGTACGTTAGAATCCAAGCAAATCCCTTCTCAATCTCATGGGTTTCAATGAAATTGGGTGATAGATCTTACCTAGAGGATTAACGGAGTGAAAAGGGCAACCGAGGATGATGGGTTCTTGTTGGAGAAGACGTAGGGGGGTTTGTAGGGTTGATTTCGTTGGGCCCCACCTTGATTTAGGGTCCACCTTGTTCTCTTCCACTCTCCCTTTCTCCTCCTTTCTCTCCCTTAACTCCCTTAGCAATGGTAGTTGTGGTGGGAGTTATGAGATAAGGGTTAGGGATTTATTTCCTAGACTTGGGCCCTTAGGCCTTAAGTTTCCTCAAAATTTCAAAATAGCCTACTAGGAGTCACTATTAGTGTTGGAGTGGCCCTAACACTCCTTTGGCCACCAAATTTGGTGGGTAGGTACCTTATGGCCCAATGAGGGGCCATATAAAATTTGAGAACAAACAGATGAATGGTTATGGGGTTTGAGTCAACGGTTCCGATCTTTAAATGGCCATGTGGGGTTCGTTCTGGTGATTGGAGTGGTTCTGGTGGCCTCCTGACCATGAAACTTATAGGATAGGTGTTTCATGGCCCGATGAAGGCCCATACAAAATTTAGGAACGATCGAATATAGAGTTTGGTCGTACGGGCCCGATTTGCAATCGATGGTCACTGTTCCTCGATCGGGTACTAGAGTTTGTGGACAAGTGTAGAAAAATCCATTAGACCTTCATCGTAAATGTAGGAGAGATTTGACGGCTGGATAGCCTGGCATCTCAGTTTTATTTACAAGTGCCAGATTCTGATCCTGACATTGGTGGGGTACATTTAGTCAGTGTCAGATCCCACTTCTGGGTGTCCACTGGGTCTGTGGTCCACGATGGTCTACAAGCCTAGTGAGCTATATGGTTTCCTAAATTTTTAGATTTTTTTGACTTCCTGCGTCGCGGTGTAGCCCATACGGGCTGTTGCTAAGTACAAATGAGTCATCTGGCTTGACGGCCTGCACCGGGTCCTATTATAACCCATCTGGTTTATTTTAATGGGCTAATCCTAGGTTGATTAGCTTGTGGTACCCCACCACGAATGGTTTGACGAACGGTCCTGCGGAAAGTCTTACGTGGACGCCCCAGGACTCTGTACTGGTTGGACGGGATGTTACAAACACATTCATGATCGTATTGCATTAGTTAGGTTAGTGACTCGGTAGTTGAGGTCGCAATGAGGGAGTGTTGGTCATGCGCGATCGTAAGACGAAGTCGCTCAAGGGAGTGTTGTTGCAAGGACATGCATCATACCATAATCCATGCATATGCATTAATAAGTTTAGTCAGAGCTGTGTGAATGTATGCTTTTCATTAAATTCATCATAGAATTAATATTAGGGTAACTTACGGTTAATGACTCCCACTAAGTTGATCACTCACTCCCACTCTGGGACGGTATTTTAAAACACCAACCAGACTCTTCGGTAGTTGCAAGTGATGCTGAGTTCGATGAGCCGTGCGGCGCAAGCATTGACGAGGAGGATGAGCTGTCCTACTTTCACCTGATGGGCGGTTCACCAAAGATTTAGCAGACGAATTTTGGATCACTTAGTAGTGGACTCAGCGCACTATTCTTTTGGACTCATATGTTTTTTTTTGTATTTTGTTGAGCGACGCCTTGTGCGACCCGTTTGATATTCTTATAGACTTGTAGTTTTTAGTCACATTTATTTCAGTAAATTAGTTGTGGTTGTGGTTTATGTTTTAGCCGATTCATTTATTGCTCATTTAAACTGATTTATGTACAAATCATCATAATTAGGATATAAGCGACACCTGAAAATTTGGAGGCCGGGTTCCTACAAGGCCCCTGAAAACGTGGGGTGTTACAGATGGTATCAGAGCAATGGTTTGGATTAAATTGGGCTGTGGATTATGAACTCGCCATAACGCATTCGCTGACGTAGGAGGGAGCGATCGAACTTAGCGACACTTATAGGACCTTAGAACTAAGCCATCCGGCTAATCTGAATACTGAAGTCTTAGCCTAAGGTTCAGGTATAGAAAGGACCTAGGTCATAAGCAATGATCTAAATCACTTATAGTTGGGAATTCAAAGATTGGAGGCAATGTGACCCAATGATAAGGAGTTAAGCAGCTGAAGTAGCATGCATTGCCCCAGACATGTGCATTGCACGTCTGATAATCCGATCCGAGGTAGGACATACTCGCATTTCGGTTTTAGCAGGCCAAGTCATCTCTGCCTTGAGCTTGAGAGACTTCTGACCTACTTAGACCACCAAGTGAACGGTTGCTTAAATCCAAAGAGGGCTGGCTTCAATGTGACGTCAACTCTCTTCCAAATCCATTCTTTTTCCACAAGAAGTCCCCTCTCTAAGCTAGTCTTTCAAATTTCTTTTCCTCCCGGGCCCATTAATCTTTAGAATCTCCCTTTTCAACCTATCTTCTTCAAAAATCTCACCTTTCACCTCTTTATTCTTCTAATTTTTCTATGTACCTTCATTTTAGACACAAATCCTAAAGTTCAAGGATAAAGAACTATAATTAAACAAAAATTTACTATAAACAGTAAAAATATAAGTAAAATAGACTTTTGACCATTAACCTGATGAAATCTTATGAAATAACTATGTTATTTGGATAGATTAGATTCTCCTACCCCAAATTCATATATGGCATGTCGAATAACTCATTTTGATTTACGAGATACGCGCATCGAAAGATCGACAGCCCAGGGAGCCAGTTTTAGCAGGCCCCCACCCGGCCCACATGGACCCGCCAGGGAGCCAGTTTCGGCGTTGCCACACCAGAATTTCTTACAATTTTAGGTCAACTTCAAAAATTCATTTCTCCTTCGTTGCAACTCTGATTTAGGTGATTCAAAAGCCAGATTGAAGCTTGATAAGTATAGTTATATATATATATATATATATATATATATATATAATATAATATATATAAAATATATATAATATAGTTAAACTTAAGATTTTTTACCAACTGTCCAAAAATTATTAATTTCAGACAGCTGTTACTCCTATAATTTTAATAGTTTATATACAATTCCAAATAAGATGAAATTTTATAAGATGCCTTTAAAATTAATGATAAATTATTATAAAAATTTAAAAAATAATTAAGTTACTAAAACTATAAGAAACGTTGCAAGAATTAGAGACATTTTAGTATCTTACAGAAAACGTTAGTTTCGAATAATTTATGCTTTTAAAATTTTTATAATTTTTATGAAATTTAAAATAGATTGAAATTTTGTATGAAAAAGGTCAACTTAATGATGAATTACCATAAAAATTATAAAAAAATATCCAGTAATTAAAAGTGATAAATATATTATGAATAAAGGATGTATTGAAACCGAAAGTTTCTACAGCTAAAAGTTGCCAATGAACCAAGTGTATTTTTTTTTCATAGTGGAGTTTTAGTATTATTTTTTTTTTTAGAAATTACTTCTAACCATGATAGAAATCGTCTTGTATGATTAAATTAGATTATTTTTAGTATATTTGTCTACTTTAAATAGTTTCAGTATGGTTGAACTACGAATCTTGAATATGGTTGAGTTTGATTGTTTAATACTTTCTAAGTTCATATTCGATGCAGTCTTCACTAAATATTGTAAGTTTTCTTATTTTATTATGAAATCAAGATTCATACCACATCGAGGAGATGATGTTCTTCCTCTTTCCATTCTCGCGACCTTTTTAGGGTCACCATCCCTTCAAACCTCTGAAACATCCTAGAACTTTTGGTTCTTTATTCTCTCTCGAAATTAACGAAACCCAAACACGGTTTGCTCATAACCCACTAGCTATAGGATCGAGACGATAACATAAAGATACAATCTTAGTTCATTGGAAACCTTTTTAGGATAATTGTTTGACCATAGGCATAGTGAAAGATTTATTAATCATTAATTTGGACATTGATTAAGATGAGAAATCTCTTTGTACAAGACCTAAATGACAACTTTATGAATGGGAGATTTTAATTTTTTTAATGATGTGTGATTTTCCTAAGCATTTAGGTTGATCGGACTATGAAATTACGGGACTATACACTTGCGAAGTATTTGCGGCTTGACCCAATTCTCAATCCTGAGCGACTACCAACGGACTCACTGCTTTGACCGAGCAAAAGACCAGGATCCATCAGGATTAAGAAGGGATACAACGAGTTGTCTGCTCTGGTCAGGCGGACAATCGACGTATCGGATTTGAGCCTACCATAACCATTTTTCCGTATTAGCTTGATCATAAAGAGCATAATATACCTTAGGTAAACTTAATTGTCAAACACATAGTACGATAATAATGATTTTGACATCATTTTTTAAACCTCATGGGTAGAAACTTTTAAGGGGGGCAGACTACAATAAGACACGCCATTAGAGTAATATATATACCTTAACACGTGTATGAAAGTTAAATAAATAAAACTTAGGCAAAAGAAATAATGAAACTTTTACTTATTACCTGTAACGCCCTAAAAATTGGGGGTCGTGCATACATTCGTCTCCCAATTTCTCGGGTATCACTTATAACCGATTTTACTAATTTGCATTTAATCAGGTTTAGATGCGCAATATGGAATTACTTGAAACATGAAGCACAACCACAACTAGTCTACTGAAATGAAAGAGGCTAAATATATACAAGTCCAAAATAATATGAATGGGTCGCACGAGACGTTGCCCAACAAAATCACAAAATATGTCCAAAAAGAATGATGAGCTGAGTCCAACACCCAACGATTCAAATCCGTTTATTAGGTCGGTGGAGAACCGCCCATCAGCTGGAAGTAGGATAGCTCATCCTCCTGATCAAGACTCGCACTGTCAGGCTCCTCGTACGCTACGTCACCTATAACTATGGGAGAGTCTGGTTTGTGTTTTAACACACCGCCCCAGAGTGGGAGTGAGTGATCAACTTAGTGGGTGCTATTAGTCTTAAGTTATAACAAACATCAATTTCATTATGAATTTAATGAAATGCAAGCATCCATAAACACCTAACTAATCTTGTTAATGCAGGTGCATGACAAATGATATGATGCATGACCTTGCCACAACACTCCCTTAAGCGATTCCATCTAACGATCGCGTATGACCAACACTTCCTCATCGCGACCTTAACTGCCGAGTCACCAACCTAACTAGTGCGATGTGATTATGATAATGTTAGCCAAGTCCTTATTTAATTCCATTCATCCAGCAGGTTGGAAAAACTGATACACCCTATATATCAATGCTCTCAACTAGTTGCGAGGCCAAGGCCCCTCAACGTGCGAGGCCAAGACCCCGCGATCCTTGATCCTGTTGGGTTCCCCATCCCCAACTTCAAGCACATGGGGAGTGTTGAGAAAAGGGATCGCTCGCAGTCACTATGGGGAGGCTCGTCACCCCATCGTAGGCCGACAGCTCGGACATAGTGTCCCATTCCACCATGCCCGGCTTACGAGTCGGTGGATCGGTTTCAATTGGTTATCGATTGGCTTCAACAGTTGAAGGGTGTTCCAGGTTTCATACAGGCGTGAGCAAATAGGGTTAACAAACATAGTTAGTCAGTATGTGGAATAGACCGGGTGAGTTTAGGCGAGCACGTGACGGACGACATCGGGTACAAACGACCCATGTAGTCTAACTACTGTCGCTTATTCGCATCCGTCCAAATCTGCCGGTCTAACCTCATGAAAGTCCTACCAACGAGACCACCTACTCTCACCTAAGTTTCCTGACTAAACTAGGGATTTGAGGGTAATCAATGACACTTCAACAATTTCGAATTCAACATCCAACACAAGTGATGTCATGCATTCATACTTCAAAATATGAAAGTTCAAATTTTTCTATAATTTCGAATGCTAATAATATTATAAGATAAATGTGCATGTGTGTGGTGTGGGTTAGCGAGGAGATCAAGAGCTATAAACCATTCATAACACAAACATGCAACAAGGGCTAATGCTAGTATATCATACATTGAAGACTTAAGCAAGCACATATATACAACAATGATTAATGTAATATACAAACTATAAGGGATCATCACACAAGAATCAAGCAATAATGAACATGCATTCACCAAACCCATGCCTAATCATGTTGAGGAACAACAATCATGCCATAATCAATCCATGTTAATTGAGAGGATCTAAAATGTAAGGTCTAGCTTAGGTTTTCTTTAGATTCTTCAAATACATCATCCAAGCAATCATAATCATTATATTCATACTAAAATTGGTGCTAGGCCACCTAAGAATAATAGTCCGCACCTATGGATCATTGAGATCTCAGGAACGACCTAGGAGTGTGGATTTTGGGGTCGATTGGCCGGAATCCCTGAGGCAAAGCACTTGCATGTTAGAACTCCATGCAAATCCCCTCTCCACACAAGGGTTTCAAGAAAAAGCGATAAGAGATTTACCTATAAAATCAGCAGGAGCGGTTCTTACGGTTGTGGTGGAGGATTTTCTTGAAGAAGAGGTAGGGGTTTGCTAAATGGAACTCCATTGGGCCCCACTTCAATCTATGGTCCACCTTCACTCTCACCTTGTAAGACTCGTGTCCTAGTCCATATCGCTCCGTTAGCTTCCGCGGTTCTTCTAGTCAAATTTCGGCAACCTTCACATCATATCCGATGTTTGCGCGCGATCCTAAGCCAGGTCCTGTACACCGACGTCGACTCGATCCGAAACTTGTATCATAGCGACCGCGTCTTCGCC
This sequence comes from Magnolia sinica, assembly GCF_029962835.1. Classification (NCBI taxonomy): domain Eukaryota; kingdom Viridiplantae; phylum Streptophyta; class Magnoliopsida; order Magnoliales; family Magnoliaceae; genus Magnolia; species Magnolia sinica. The sequence continues at coordinate 15,387,610 of NC_080575.1, read as the reverse complement.
GCGGTTCCAACGCCGTGACTCGCGCACCGAACCGATACCCAAGCTAGAAGATGTCGGTCTGCGTTTATTTCGAAGAAACGCCGCGCGTTGCTAATGTCGAGAGAATCTCTACAACAAGTCTCATCAATCAACCATAAATGCATCCCTTACCCAAGTACAACCACCCCACTCCTCCTTTTCCCATAAGTCAAACTTCTCTCTCCCTCACCATCCCTCTTTCACCCATTTTTCAAACCAACCCATACCTCATTTATTACACCCACTACTCCATCCATCACTTTTAATATTCTCTCTCTCTCATTTCTCAAATCTCCCAAAACAATAAAAATTTCACACGTCCAACCCCTCTCTCCCAAAAACCATAAGTGTGGCCCACCCTCTCATCTCTCATCCACACTATCAATCTCCCATCAACCTCCATTAAAAGGGAAGCTAAGGAGCATTGGAGTCTAAGGGACCAAGAAGAAGGAAGATAAGGTGGGTGATCTACCGTTGTTTTCAATTTTAAGGGCCACTTGTTGTGGGACCCACTTGATGTATGAGTTGTATCAATGGAGGGCCCATAGTGGCGGGGTCCCTCCTCTCTATCACCGTATATCTCTCTCTCTCCCTCTCTCTCTCTTTCTTTCCCCTCCCTAGAATGAAGTGGGCCCCACCAAATCATGTTAAATCCACTCCATTCATCAATGGTGAGGCCCACCACATTTTAGGCAAAATCCATCATCCGGTGGGAATATATATATATATATATATGATATATTATACTTATATTATGCTAATACATATAAATATACATATATATAGTTGGTGGGCCACATCCATGTGGGACCCACCACAATGCATGTGTTCATCCATGCCGTCCAGCGTCACTGGACGCTGGACGGGCAAGGCTAAAGTGGAGTGTGTATGTACTGACATGGGTGTGTACTAATAAAAAAAGGGGTTGCTTTTGGAATAGCCTACCCATGTAGGCTCCATCTTGATGTATGGGGCCGATCCACGCCGTCCATTCCATTCTTCAGCTCATTTTAGGCGTTGAACCGAAAAATGAAGCTGATCCCATTTTCTGGCGGGCCATACCATAGGAACTAGCGGTGTTACCATTAAAATCCACCCTGACCCTTCTATTCGCCAAAAACGGGCCGCATATTGGACTCTTTTAGTCGGTCTTGGACCAAGGAATCCAATGGCTGGAATGGATCTTACTGATGTGGGCCCCATCTACTAAAACCATAGAAAAATATAAAAATAAAAAAAAATAGGCATGCGCTCAAGCATCGCAAAGCGCTGCGGCACTGGTGGAGGACGAATGAGGTAGGCCTCACGGCCCCAGCCATGGGCCCCACCTTGATGCGTTTCGGCCATCAACACCATGCATTTGATGGGTCCCCTCAGACCACGTGTCCACCCTAAAAATCAGCTTTATACGGAACTCAGGTGGGCCACACCATTTAAAATTATGTGAAGACGTGCTAAAACATATAAAATCACTTGGTGGGGCCTACTTGAGTTTTGAATGTTGCTGAAATTTGGTCTGGACCGTTAGTCCAGTGGGACACACATAATGGGTGGGCTGGATCTGTGGACCACATCACTGTGGGCCCCCTAACCGTGACCCTATGAACGGTTTAGGTGGCAAATAAACATTCTAGTGGGACCTAGGAAGGACCGGACCAGGTCCGGATGCAAATAAACATTATGGTGGGCCCTACCCCCTGGTCCACGTGACCTTATGACCTTATGACGAGTTGGATGGCAAATAAACGGTGCAGTGGGCCCAAGGTTTTTCCTCTGCCTCTGGTCCACGTGACCTTATGAATAGATTGGATGATAAATAAATATTACAGTGGGCCCTACCCTGGTCCACATGACCTTATGAACAGTTGGTTGGAAAATAAACATTATGTTGGGCCCTAGGTTGCTTGGAAAATAAACATTACTGTGGGCCCCGGTCTGAATGACCTTATCAATGGGTTGGATGGAAAATAAACATTATGGTAGGCCCCACATGGGACCCACTTATGTATGTATTGTAATCCACACCCTCCATTAGTGTGGGCCCCACCATGATGCGTGTGTTTCATCCAAATCATCCAAACATTTTGAAAATTATTTTAAGGCCCATTGTCGAGGCCCACCTTAAATTGTATAAGCCCATTGTGATGTATGCAAGGCCCATGTGACTAGGCCCATGTTGATGCATTTGTGGCCCGTCATTGAGGCCCACCTTGATATGTATATACGAGACCCATGTATGAGGCCCATTTGATGTACTGGAGGCCCATGGGTCAAGGCCCTATAGGACGTACATAAGGCCCATTGTAGTATGATTCCACCATGGTATATGTGTTGATTTTATAGCGGGCTACACCTTGGGAGCAATGATGGTTTGATGTCCACATTGTAAGGATGATGTTGGTTAAATGTCCGCATTGTCACTCTCTTCCTAGGGGTCATTGATAGGCCCATACTTGCAGTGTGTAGGCCGTCTAGGCCCATCTTCGTTTTGATCAGAGCCCATCACCACATAACATGTATAGTATAGATCCATGATTCATGATCATACGCATCATATGTATGCCTGATATGAGAAGTGACTGATCATAGCATATGCCTTCGGGCAGATCATTTATGGGCTTCTTGATAGGCAGAGTCGCCCACATGAGCGCTCGGTACGCGCAGGATTGTTGCATGTCTGATAGTATGATTCATACACTTGCATTTGTGTGATTGTGATTATTGTATGCCCTAGCGACATCAGGGCCATAACCTCCACAGACACATCGTGGGTGGCTGGACTGGATACCGAAAATATTGTTACTAAGCATCGAGGCGTCATAGATGTCCCTGGGTGAAAATTTCTAAACCCGATGGTACCAAAGGATGACTCCAATGTTGAGACCGAGTGGATATATGAGCGCATGAGGGCCAAATACCAGGAGGTCGTGTCTCCCACTATGTCGTGGTCGGTTGGAAAGGGGTGTGGCCTTACTCGCTCGAGGGTAGGGGGCAATACTAGGCTGAGTTTGACCAGCTCACGAATGGATCCGCTATCGACGTGCCGGATAGGTATTGGCAGACTATTGGCCAGGCGGATAATGAGGTTTCTTACACTCACTTGGACTGTGCGTCTTGGAGAGCGACAGTGCCTCTTGGAGTGTACTAAACCCCAATGATTATTCAGAATGAGAACTGTATTGATACATGATGAGGATTGGCATGCTTGAGTTGCATCTCGGATCACATGATCGTGTTATGGCCGATAACATTCAAATCTTGCACCGCATAACCTTGGTACGACTGATTGTATTCATGTACTCATCATCATGATTCCGCATTACTTTGACCTTGCATTCTGAGCACGCTTATATTGTTCACACACTTACACCACTCTCTAAGCTTTCTATAAGCTTATGCACGATTGATGCGTGCAGGTGACGCCAGGACCCAGTCGCAGCCATAGTCTCGTCGTAGTTGGAGCGTGCAGTTGAGCTTCTAGAGTTTTGTTGCTTTCGTTATATTGTATTTCCCTTTCATACGCACTGTACTCAAAAGTTTTTTTGTCATAGTGGATTTTGTGATGGTGTTCTTGTGGTTATTGTTCGTGGGTTATGCTTTTGGTTATGCTCATTATGAATCAGACTGATGATTATAAATCCTCCTTATAGTATCCCAGGATCGGAACCTGGTGAATGGGTACCGGGAGCCAAGAATGGGGTTCTACGGAGGCTGTCGGCGCCGGATTCGGCGATCGAAAATTTTGTGAGCCCGGTTTCCGAGGTTGGGGCGTGACACACCTTCACTCTCCTTCTTCTCTCTTTACTCTATTTGCTCTCTCTTTACTCTCTTTGGTTGATGGAGTAATGGTGGGAGTTATGAGGAAAAGAGCCTTAGGGCTTTATTTCTTAGACTTGGGCCTATTGGCCTTAAGTTTAACAATTTCCCTCCGTGGTCCTCTAGGACTCCCTTTTTGGCTTTGGGGCGGCCCTATCACCCCCTAGGCCACCAAATTTTATGTGTAGGTGTCTCATGGACCGATGAGGGGACATGCAAATTTTGAAGACGATCGAACGCGGGGTTTCATCATACAACTTCGATCTTTAAATGGCCCTACGAGGTCCATTCTGGTTGTTGGGGCGGTTCTGATGGCCCCCTAGCTATAAAACTTTAGGATACGTGCTCCATGGCTCGATGAAGGGCCGTGCAAAATTTGAAGGCAAATGGACGCGGGGTTTTATCATATGGGTTCGATTTGCGATCAACGGTCATCATCACACGATCGGGTTCCCAATTTTGTAGACGAGTGTAAAAAAATACTTTAGGCCCTCACCATAAATTTAGAAGAAATTCGACAGCTGAAATGTCTTATATCTCAATTTCATTTAAGAATGCCAGATTTAGAGTCTAGTAGGCTGGGGTGAGTTGCACTTGGCAAGTGCCGTTGGGACGGCTTGGATAATTAATTTCCGGGTGTCTACTGAGTCCGTGGTCCGCCATGGACCACAAGCCCAGTGAGATCTGTGGTTCCCCAAATTTTTAGATTTTTCTGACCTTCCTTGGCCGCTGCATGGCCCGCATGTGCCGTTGCTAAGTGCAAATGGGCTATCTGGATTGAAGGCCCGCACTTAATCTGATCATAACCAAACTGGCCCACCTTAATGGGCTAATCTTGGGTTAATGTATTTGTGGTACCCCACCTACAAGTGGTTTAAGCGAATGGTCCTGTGGTAAATCCTATGTGGACACCCCAGAACACTGTTCTGGTTGGATGTGACGTTACAATACCCTTAGGCAATTTCAGGGACGAAATTGTTTTTAAGGGGGGTAGATTGTAACATCCTGGATTTTCACTGTTTTAGATTTTCAAAAATCCTTAAATTTTTTAAAAATGTAATTAACTTATATTATCACTTACTGACCATTAGCACTCAATGTTAGTTTATACATGGGTAGTATCAGTAAAGAACCGCACCAGTCTGATTAATCAACCGTAAGAAGCCAACGAATCCACCCGATCACTTAAACACCAAATTTAGCCACATTATTTGCTTACACAGAGCTTAAATCTAACTGACCTACTATTGATTAATCAAGATAATCATAACTAAATTAAAAGCTCTACTCGAAGCCGAGTTAGATCAGGCCCGGATCTTGACTAATAGACCAAATCAACCCCGTTACTCTTTTAGCCTAAAACCGACAGTTTAGAGTAATCTTGACCAAATCTTCACTTTCACTAGTTATAAATAGGTCACACTATGAACATAGTTAATCCAAACCCTAATCATTGCCCACGAGAAATCTCAATACCTAATTCACTCCAGAAATGCTTAGATTTTTTGAACAAGCTCTAGACCGCTTGTCCGTCTTACTGGGCTCGACGTCCATCGCAGGAGTTGGACCTAGGTAGTGTTTAGAACCACTCAACTTGAGCCAAAGGATAAGTGCATGAGAAGTGTAAATACCCTAAAGGAATAAGCTGAAACTTAAGTGAATGAGGTCGTCTACTCTTACGCAAAGTTGAGGATTTTGGACCGTCGGTTTATGACCAAACTTCACACATGGAGTAAGGATATTTCCCTACTCATATCTGTATAGCCGTGGCCCCGATCGATCATCGGTGACCGTTGAATAAACTTCTAATCATATCTGTTGATCGGCGCATCCAAATGGCGGGCTGATTATATCAATATGTAAATCATCGTTAGGGCTAACTATCCTACGGTGTATATCAATATGTATGTCCCATAGTGGGCTCTAGAGGTTAAAAAGACCCTCCCATAGGGCTAGTATAGTAAAAACCTAGCCCTTGGGGCCATTTACATCAAATCTGGCACATATAAGGGTTCATTTCGGCACCCCCTCCTCCCACACGAATTTCAATAAGAGAAAGGGGGAGAAAGAGGAGAAGAGAGGAGAAAGAGAGAGGGAGAGCTTGAGAGTATGAGGGTTTGTGCACCTTCACCCTCTCACCTCCTCTATAGCAACGTTGTCTTTCATTGGTGCCGATTCGGCGACGATTAAAGGTAAGTATTGAATTATGTTTGTAGGTTTAGGTCTTGTGTTTAATTTCTTCCAATTCTTACAAGCTTGTGTGCTTATTTAGCCATTGCAACGATGATTCCCTAACACCCTAACCCTACGGGCGCTGTGAATCAAGCGGTTTGTCACAAGGTACGGACCATTATCCCTAGGTGGCTAAGTACCAATTTTAGGATAAATTTAATGATTTTGGATGCTAGATTGATGTGCATGCATAATTTAGAGTAAAACCTAGATAGGAATCTATATGATAAGTATACCCATTATGCATGAAATCGTAAATTGATGTTTGATTGCTTTTCAAATTGTTTGGGCATGAGAATGTGTTGCATGTACATTCTTGCATCTAACTTTTACATATTCTTCCTTGTTGTATGCATGATTGAATTTTCCTACACTATGTATGATGTGTGATCTTTTGATTTTTGGTAGTCCGGCACCACACGCATACATGTCTGATTTATGTTGATTAGGAGTAGTGGCATTCATTTTAATATTTTGAAATCTCATGCTTTGATGTATTGTACGTTTTATTCTATTTGTACTTGAAGACGAACTCTTAGCTGCATAAAATACCATTAAACATAGCCCATCCCCTGGGTTGGTCAAGAATCTGAGATTAGTAAGGGCGGTCCTGTTGGTTGGGCCGTCCTGTGACTAGATCGGGTAGAGGCGAATGGGGGACAGTAGTAGAACTACATGGGTTGCTTGTACCCGATGTCGTGCGTTTCGTGCTTGGCTAAATTTGGGCGACCTAGTCCACCGACTGACTGACCACATTTGTTAACCATATTTGCTCACGCCTGTTGGAACCTGGAGCACCCCTCGCCCATTGACGCCCATTGATAACGGTTAGTAAACTGATCCATTGCCTTGTCAGCAGGGCATGGCGGAATGTGACACTATGTCCGTGCTGTTAGCCTATGCTGGGGTGACGAGCCTCCTTGTAGTGATCCGCGAGTGATCCCGTTTCCCAGCACTCCTCACGTGCTTGCAAATCGAGGGTGAGGAACTCGAGGCCGTGGCCTCGCGCGTTGAGGGGTCATGGCCTCACAAGCGGATGAGGGCATTGATATCGTCAGGAGTACTAGTTTCCCCAACCTGCTGGATGAACGAACTTAACTAAAAACACGGCTAATACATTCATGATCGCATTACATTAGTTAGGTTGGCGACTTAGCAGTTGAGGTCGCAATGAGGGAGTGTTGGTCATGCGCGATCATAAGACGAAGTCACTAGGGAGTGTTGTTGTAAGGACATGCATCATACCATAATCTATGCATATGCATTACTAAGTTTAGTCAGAGTTGTGTGAATGTATGCTTTTCATAAAATTCATCATAGAATTGATATTGAGGTTACTTACGGCTAATGACTCCCACTGAGTTGATCACTCACTCCCACTCTGGGACGGTGTTTTAAAACACCAATTAAACTCTTCGGTAGTTGCAAGTGATGCTGAGTTCGATGAGCCGTGCGGCGCAAGCATTGATGAGAAAGATGAGTTGTCCTATTTCCACCTAATGGGCGGTTCACCATAGATTTAGCGGACGAATTTTGGATCACTGAGTAGTGGACTCAGCGTGCTATTCTTTTGGACTCATATGTTTTTTTTTTTTGTATTTTGTCAGGCGACGCCTTGTGCGACCCGTTTGATATTCTTATAAACTTGTAGCTCTTAGTCGCATTTATTTCAGTAGATTAGTTGTGGTTGTAGTTTATGTTCCAGTCGATTCCTCTATTGCTCATTTAAACTGATTTATATACAAATCACCATAATTAGGATATAAACGACACCCGAGAATTTGGAGGCCGAGTTCCTACAAGGCCCCTGAAAACATAGGGTGTTACATTTGTGGAGCTTGATCATTTGAGATATATTCTTTATCAAGCTAGTATGCACTATCGTATATATTTTATGTAAACCCTAGTTCATTTGGAGTAATATATATTATGTGGTATGAGAAAAGATACAATACAGGTCCATATGATAAATGACTTGGATATTCACGTATTTGCCACGTTGGTGTATGTGTTGGCATGCGCATTACTCATTAGGCAACTTATATAGCAAGGGGGTGTTTGGCACGGGGTATTAGATGGGATTAGGGGAGATAGAGTTGCATTTCATCCTTGCAATTCCATGCCGCATTTGGAGAGGATGGGAAAGGTTATGATTAGGTGGGATGAAATTGCATTTTGTCCCATGGAATTGCATTTGGTCTGATTAAGGATTTCCATAGATTTTAAAATCTACTAGACATGTGGGCCCCATTTTGATGCATAAGTTTATCCATGCCGTATATCATATATATATACTATTTACACGTGACATTATGGTTATCTATGTGTACAAGTGAATGACATCCGTCTTCAATTTGGTCCGTTGATTACAATTCCACGGTTCACTAAACATGATTTTGCTTAATCCATTTTGCTTAATCCGGTGTTTTTTGGTAGCAAAAATTTAATCCCAAACATGAGATTGGATGGCTACAATACCATGGTATTTCTAGACATGCAATCATTTTACAATAATGATGTTAATCTCATTTAATACAATTCAGTACCATTCAATTCTTTGGACCAAACACGCCCCACAGCTCCTAATATACTAAATATCGAGGCGAGTCAGACTCATCCGAGCCTTTGAGTCAACTCACCCTTACTAAGTAGAGTTCAGTCCGAATTTTGGAGTCCTTGAACTGTATGAGCATGCCATATTCCACCAAGACCGTTGGTGTTTCTCAATTTCAGTAATCTCACTGCCAAAAAAAAAAAGAGTCACTAAAACAGATGCCAAATCCACTTATCCAATCCAGAATGCAGTGCACCGCAAAAGATCATGATCTGATGGTTGTGATGATAAGATGGCCCCCACCACTTGCAAAGGACATGAGGGGTACATTAAAGGATCGTGATACTCGTAGGTGATGGCCCACCTACCACATGATCATTGTCAAATCATAAGCTATCTATTTCGTCTGGACTGTATAATCCCTATAAATCAACGGTTAAAACTTCAATTCATTCGTACCACATCTTTCTATTTTTAAAACACGTCAACCACTAATTGACGTGGAAAAACACACCCAGAGATCGAAGTGGCCCACCAAAAAGTAAAAGTGGGTAAAAACAAGGAGAACCACTCAAGGAAAGGAACCCATGTGAATCCTTTTTTGTCCTTGTACAGATCTACCTGGTGGCCCTGTACAAAATCCAGACCGTCCTCCCTGTAGGCCATGGGGAATCGATTCACATAAAGTTAGGACGTGTGGTAAGTAAGTTCAAGTTGTGTGGGGCCCACCTTTGATGTGCATGTAGAATCCAAACCGTTAATCTCGTGTGACTCCTCATTTTCGTCGTACATTCCAACTACCATCCTCATAATAATAATAAAAAAAAAACTCAGGTGGTACACGACACGGGAGAAACGTAAAGTCACGCCTAAAAGTCTATACGTTCAAGTGGTGTGTGTGACCTGCATGAGTTTTTTAATGGATCGAGGAGCTCACGGGTCTTTGCCGTGATCTGAAGACTCTATGGGGCCCACCGTGAAGTATGTGTTTTATCTGCTCCGTCCATCAGTTATTTCGGCTTATTTTAGAGCATGAGACCAAAATTGAAGTAGATCCACAGGAAACAATGGGACTTAAATGCCTACCGTTGTAAACTTCTTCGGGCCACAAAAGCTTTGGATCAAGATGATATTTGTTTTTTTCCTTTCATCCAGGTCTTTGTGACCTTATGAACGGGTTGGATGGAAAATAAACATTTCTGTGGACCCTAAAAAGATTCCAACGGTGGACGCCATTATCCCCACTGTTTTCTGTTTTTTGGTCCACTTTAGCTATGGATATACTTCAATTCTGGGATCTTGTCATCAAATGAGCTGGAAAAACGGATGGACGGCGTGGATAAAGCATATACAACGAGGTGGGCCCTACAGAGTCTTTACACCACGGTAGAGGGTGGGTCACTACACAAGCCGTGTCCGATGGTGTATAAACAACCCGGTGGACCCCACATCCGACCCGGTAGTTTCCACGGTGAGTGAAACCCTCCCATTGTATTTGGTGTGTGGCCCACCTGAGATATGGATTAGGATGATCAGGATGGATTCTGAGGTGCCTAACATTGGCTCGTATCTAATGGACCGTTGGATGTCGCTCACACTTCATGGTGGACCCCACATACCTCTTGAATGTAGGTGATCATTCTCTGATTAAATTATGATTGATCCATCCATCTGAACGGAGTACGCTGTGTAATAACGGTCCATTTCCAAGGCCATTGATCGTAGGGCCAGGATGAATGCGTCCAAGTGACTCTTGAAAGAAATAGGCAACCCAGTAGATCCAGTGAATGAATCATCTGGTTTGATCAATTGACCCTTTTGTAATAATCCATCAGGACCATCCATTTTGCAAGTCAGTGACGGAGCGGTGGGATAGGGATAGTCAAGGGTAGTTGTTCTGTGGGACCCATGAAAGGTGTGGTTTTGACTGAATGGACCGTCCAGATTGACCATTGGACTGTCACCTTACCTGGGATTGTTCCCTTTCATAAAAGAAAGAGAAAAGGTGAAACATGACCCCATGGGTGGAAAGGCGAGGAAAGCTAGTGCGTCTTGTACACGCGGGTTCCATTGTGTGGTGATCTAAGCCGTTGATCTCATCCACATCTTTGGATGGGGAATGCCCTAGAAATTTCTGAGGTTGGAAGATTCTAACCCCATGACACTTGCGCGGATTTTCATTGAAACGGATGGCGTTGGTGTTTTTTTTTTTTTTTTTTTTTTTTGTTCTTTTATTCTAAGCCGTCGGTTTGTAGGCCTCTGATTAAAGATTAGTACTGCGAATTTGGAAGAGCTTTATTTATTATGATTATTTTTTTATGGTCTGTCATTAATGAAGGAGTTTTCAGACGAACGGCTTGGATTAAAAAATCAGGGTCCCAGTTACTAAATCCTGCCTACATTTGCTTCCTATCGTGATAGGAATTATATGGAAAATTTACCAAGTACATGCACGCAATTCAATCTGTACAGATTGAGCCATCGATCCGTCCAGACCGTCGTTCTGTTGGCTCCCATCAACGGTGCTCCGGAAATGTCCTGGTTCAAACAATCCCTAGCTGCATAACATTGCAAGTGTCCACATTCCGCCAAGGCCGAATTTTTGTGGCTGTTTAGTGCGTGTTTGGATGCAACAAAAAAGCGTTTTAATTCTACCAACGGTTGGAATTAAATATAAGATTGTGACCCACTACTCTACCAACGCCTGAAATTTCAACCGTTTGCTTTTTCGATGAAGGTGAGTCTGATGAAGTGTTTGGATTTTCGATAACATGCATACACAGCTTTCCCAGCATTCATATGTCAATTGCATGCGTGTTGAAAAATGAAAAGGTAGCGTAATGAGAAAACTCTGTGGGGCCCACCTTAATTTGTATGTTTTATCCACTCCGTCCATCCGTTTTACCAGATAATTTTAGAATTACGTTCCAGGGATGTAGCATATCCAAAGCTCAAGTGAACCACACCACAGGAAACAGTGTGAATTAAATATCTACCATTGAAAAATTCTTGGGGGCCACAGAAGCTTTTGATCAATCTTATATTTCTGTTTTCCCTTCATCCATGTCTGTGTGATCTTATGAACAGGTTGGATGAAAAATAAACGTCAAGGTGGGCCTTAAAACGTTTTCAACGGTGGAAATCATTATTCCCACTGTTTCCTTTGGTATATGCCACTTGAGCTTTGGATACGCTTCAATTTTGGGTTCAGCCTCTAAAATGTGCTGGAAAAACGGATGAACGGCGTGGATAAGCTTTATAAATTCACAGTGGGCCCAACAGAGTTTACTATGTACAATATCTGATATATATGAATGAAAATGGAAGCGGATTGCGTACAGTAAATCATACCGAGTAAAGTCTGTGGGCCCACCTTAATTTATATATTTTATCCACTCCGTCCATCCATTTTAAAAATAATTTTAGGACTCGGACCTCAGAAGTGGGTGGCATCCAAACATCCCCTCATATCTTCCAACATTCTATATTCTTGTGGCATCCTCCATCCACTGAGTAACATAACAGACCAACGGTCTAGATCCGGGTACCACTGGTTCCACTGATACAAATTGAAAACCCTAGTACGCCGTACATATCCTCGGATCCAGTACCATCGTAGGTTGTCGTTGGACCCGACTTGCTTTAGTTGGGTGTTTGTGGGGCCCAACGTCACGTTTCTGGTATATCCACTCCGTCCATCTGTTTCACCAGCTCATTTCAGTTAGTGAGCTAAAAAAATGAAAGAAATTCAAAACTCAAGTGGGCCACACCACTAGAAACAGTAAGGATTCAACGTTCACCGTTGAAAAATTTCTGGACCCACAGAGACGTTTCTCGTGGTGTGGCCCACCTGAGTTTAGGATCTCTCATCATATCCTAAAATGATCCGCAGAAACAGATGAACGCAGTGGATATAACACAAACATCAAGGTGGGTCCCACAGGGATATCGGCAAATCGCATCCTTACTCGTGTGGGTAAAAAGAGAGGCTCTGGGGTTAGGTGCGTAGTCAACTCCCAACTTACACTTTTCTTGCTGCCCTTTATTGCTTTTTTCAAGCGCAGAACAAGGTTTTTGCCTTCTGTATGGTCTATTTTGCGCCAGGGGTGTTAGTTTAAGAGGACGTTATCCGCACGCTTATGGCAGTAGGCCGGTCCAATCACAGCAAGCCCGTCCATCCGTCGGTGGTTGCTGCGTTGGCTGCCAATCGCCTGCCAGTCCCTCAACAACCCAACCCTTTTAAATGGCCCACCTCCATGCGGATTTCCAAAACTGCCCTTCACATACTATGCAAATCCGTCCATGCCTCTCTCTCTCTCTCCTGTGCATGGACGGCCAGCAAGTTGCACGTGTGTGATCGAGTTCATTAATGGTAGTGGGCCATGCCCATAAGGTAGATTGGACGTGCACCAGGAACCGTGTGGACGATCCTGACCATCTGATTCGGCGGTATTAAATGCGGATGAGTTGCGGTTGATGGGTGGGATCATTTAAGATGAGGGTTGTGGGTGGGCCCATCTTACTGTGAGGGCGTCACCGGATGGTGGGTCCCACGTGTAAGTACTCATGTTGGGTTGGACTACTCACTGAAGAGGGGTAACTCATTCCCGATGCATGGAAGCATGCCAGTCCAGACCGTTTACATTGTGGGCCTCAATGAGTAGGTGATCTTAACCGTAGAATCTCATCATTTGAATATGTATTGTGCATCATTTCGTTTAGATTATTCTTTTGCTGGTCCTTTTGATTTTTTTTTTCTCCTACGGTCATGATCTAATGGCGACCTAAGCTTATGCTTATGGAGCCCCTTTCCTTTGATTTCTCGTGCTGCGGCCCATCCACGGATGGGCCTAACGGATGGATGGTTCAGATCATAGAGAATTGCGAGCGTATTTTGGTAATTTCAACGTACCAAAAAATGAGCGAATTTGGATGGGAGGATGTTGTGGCAAATCAAGACTGTCCATCTACAGGGTATTTACACGGAAGGTCCGTATTTAAACCTCAAACCAAGCAGATATTTCTATCCACACAGTCCGTCGACCGACGCCTCCCGACTAACCATCAAGGTGAAAACAAAAAGGAGGAATGATTACGTAGGTTTTAGTGCATGCTAATCATCATAACTTCCAGCCGGGTGGGGCCCAACGTGATGTATGAGTCCCATCCAACCGGTCCATCAGACGCGTCCCCCATATTAGGCCTAGATTCCAAAAGACAGCTGATCCATCATTACTCAGGTGGGCCACGCGAAGGAGGGATGTTTCCCACCGTGATTAATGGAAAACCGGAAATCAAGCCATTAAAATCTTTAAGTGGGCCACAGAAAGTCATGATTGTACGCTGATCCTCATGGTGCGTCCCACCGAGTTTCTGATAGGGATGAATCTCGAACGTACGGTGCTGCGAGGATTTGCTCCAGATCACAATTTGGATTCCACGTAAACATTACGGGTGGGCCCACACAATTCGGAGCCTATGGTAATTTGCCATTACGTCAACCGTACGCACAAAAGATTAGCCCAATAAAAAAAATCTAATGGGCCATATGAATGGCAACCACGTAAAACTACTAATAACCTCTAATTTCACAAGGTGTGGCCCACCTGATATTTATATCAGAGTGATTTTATATTTTTCATTTCACTCCAGTGAGTCACTCCCAATTAACGGCTCTGATGAAAGATAAACACAATGGTGGACGCCATACAAACCTATGATTAGCATCCTATCTCTCTATGTTGTGGCCCACCTGAGTTCTGGGTCTGGCTAATTTTTTGTCCCAGACCCTAGAATCTAGGATAGAACTTGATGGATGGAGTGGATTTTACATATAAACACGGTGGGCCCAACAGGCCCGGTTATAGAGGATTAAGGGCAGGTGAAAAAACAGGACTAGTTGGATGAGAACGGACGGCCTGGAGGCACCGGGTGACGGACTTCTATTTAGGATCCATCGCGACAGATCAGAACCGGCCTACTTACTGTTTTGGATAAAGGGCCCTGCTGGAATTTACATAAGAGCAGGGGTAGTTTGGACATTTTAACCAAAGCTAGGAAACATAAAACATACGTTCCCCACCCTCTTCAGCCCCTCCAACACAAGAGACAGAAGGAGAGAGAGAGAGAGAGAGGAAAAGAAAGGTGGTGGGTAGATGCAATTCTCCCTTTCACAGCCCTCACCATCTTCTCCTCGTGACTTAAATACCCCTCCACCTCTACCATATTTCCTACAATAACCCTGATTCCCTCCTCTTTTCACGCTCCGGCCGGCCGCCATCTTCTCCGTTGCCAGGTACGAACAGTCTACCTTCTTCCTCCCATCCCTTTCATGGGTTGTTTCTGAATGCTTGTTAAGCTTATACACGTGAAGTTTGGTGGATTATCTCTCTGTTATCTTCCTTCCATGGAAGCAGGGCTTAGCACTGTACGGCGGCGGTTGGTATTTTTGAAGGTTTTGCCGAGTTCCGCTTTCTGGGTGTGTTTCGATTACCGTGTTTTTGGTGTCCTTGGGCTGTTTGATGTTTTGTCGCTTCGATGGGGGTGGTCTCGGTTGGTGGGTTGACTTGAAGAACTTAGAATTCCATATATAAACCGGGTTTGGGCGTGTACATATGGCGGGGTTTTTTGGTTGGTTAGGAGACAGGCGCTGTTTTGGGTCGTGGGTTGGCTTTGTATTTGAAGGAGAGATTGAGAATTTGATTTTTGTGGGATTTGGGCATGTGCGACTGATTTTGGTTGTTGGGTTGACTTGGTGTTGGAGAGTAGACTGGAGAATTCTGTTTGTGATGGCTTTGGGTGTGTGTGCGTGAGCGTGCGGTGGCTTCCGGTCGCCTTAATGTTGCTATTTCTGGTAGCAAGGCTGCAGCCACCTTAAGGGAGCTTTATCCTCTTTCTGTCACTTCCCATCTCTACCGTACATGCGGCACTTGTTGAGGGTGATCAGGACTGTTGATCTAATAGCTACCTCTATAGATGGGTTATAGTTGAAAATTCTTGGCAATTGGACCTAGTCATTGCATCAGCCGTTCGAAAATGGACTAGAAGGTGGCGTTTAGAAAAGTTGATGAAGAAAGATAGATGGTAAAAGTCCAACTTAAATGGGCAAAACTGTGCATGGACCAGAGAGCTATGAGTTAGGATTGTCCAATCATAGTGAATTTTCGCCCGTGGCATAAATCTATGGTGGCCCATCGGATTGACAGTCTTGATCACCCTAGAAAAGTGCCTTGTTCATGCATTTTTTTTTTTTTTTTGCACGAGACATGCCTTTTGATCTTGTTAATACATTATTGGAAGTTAGGGAATTGCAGATTGATAATGTGGAAAGAGGCTAGTACAGACACCTTTTGGGTGAACTGCCAAACTATGGTTGGAGGGGCTTGCCAAGCATATTAGCACTCTTGGCATTTAGTGAGATGTGTTTTTCTTGAATATTAAGAAGGAATATATGTTTTGATCGTACCACATCCTATTGACCTTGGGAATTATTTCACATTCGAGAGGAAATTTGCAAAATAGAAATGATCATTGTCATCTAAGCCTTATCCCAACTAATTGGGGTCAGCTATATGAATCCTATTATGCCATTCCACTCTATCAAATTGGAAAAATAGAAATGTAGGTTCTAAATTGCTAATAACCATCAGAAAAATATACCATCTATTTTTCTTTACATAAAATACCTACTTCCCCGTGGGATTGAAGGATATTGTAGGGATAAGCTCATGGGTTTTTAGATTGAGTTCTAGCCTCTTTGATATTGGATGATCTCTCATAAGTCATATCCCTTTTGTAATGGCCGGGCTTTCTGCTTTTTTTGTCTGTCTTTTAATAAAATTATTGTAATCGTTAAGAAAAACCTCCCATGTCTACTGCGGGGAGATTGGACTACTTGTCATTCTCCTTGTTCACTTTTTTTTACCCTTTCTTTTTGTTTTTACACAAGAAAGCCTAAAAATAAAATGATCATGAAAGAAAAACCAATCTGCACATCGGGACTACACTAGTAGGCCAACAAGAGAACCTCCTCAGGAAGAGCACAAAATACAGAAGATTGAAAACCAGTCACCTCTTCACCAACTTTTTATTTTTGAAGTCAGTCAGTACGGCACCTTTTTTAAAGGTCAAGGAGTATGTCACTTTTAGATGGTAGATTCTCTTCTGAGGCCCTACCATTCTAGAAACTCCAAAACTTTTGTGGTCAATCACTTTCGTATCTTCGATGAACTTCTGTATAGAACATGTGTCCACCTTTATTTACCACCCGTGGATGGTTAAACTCCCTATATTCATGTTTTGAGGAATTTTCAGATCTTGAACCTCATTAACTGAACGGTTTGCTGGTGCTTTCAGTTCCATGCATTTGGGACCCATGATTTGGTGATCCATAATAGACCCTATCTTGGGTGGGTTCTGTGATTGGATATATAGCTTAAAAAAGGAAAGAAAAATCAGCTAAGGTCTACATTTATGAAAAGAAAGCAAAAGGATGGAGGGCTAGGATCTTCCACTGTATAGATTTTTGAGGGACACCCCATCTACAGCGTGGTCCATTTGGTCCACAGTCTGGTTAACCAAACCATGGGCACCACATGTACTGAATTGAGAGCATCGGCAAACTGTACAATCACTGAGGTTTGGGCTGTATAGTTACTTTTCACGTTTAGAATCTCTGGTTCTCTATGTGTTTATCTGTCTACTTCTGTCCTGAATTTTGATGTGTGCCAAACTGTATTTGCCACTGTAGTCGCCTATGCATCAGGGAAGCAAGTTATCATCATTGCCATCATCTTCATAGCCTTGTCTTAGCTATTTGACTTTAGTTCTATGAATCCTATTTCAGAGTAAATTCCTACCTAAGGCCATATCGTTTGTTAGTGAAAAGCCTTCTCATCCCTTCTCATGTGCTCTTAACCTCCTTTCATCCTAATCAAAGTCCCCTTCCTTATCCTTACTAGGACCAGCTCCTCTTTTCTGGCAACATAGTAGGTTATATATCTATGCAATTAGAATATCATTTGGTTTATGAAACATAATCCTTGTATGCAATGATTTGCTTTTTAGCACATGCTATGGCATATGATAGTCCTTGTGAAATCTTATTTTTTCTGGACAATGTGCATGTAACAATGGCATGAAAAAGCTGATGTGCACAAGTCTCAAGTTGAGTTTACGCTTCTCTGTTGGTTGTGAGCACCCTCCTAAGATTTCTCTTCAAATGTCTCGGCTAACCTGATCTCACTATTATTACGTTAATTGTAACTTCACAAAGTTTTGTGGAAAGATCCTGATTGCAATAGCGGCTGGGCTAGCCCTTTTTATTCCATCTCGTATAGTCGTCAGATGATCGTGATCTGCAATGGCAGCCGTCATTGCTTGTGAATAAACTAATGGTCATTGGTGCTTCCACAAAGGCTTATAGCATGTCCCAATGCTCTGGAATCATTGCAATGTGGATGAAGCTGCATGGGAGAGTTGGTTTTGGTTGTGTGGATGCTTATGAGTTATGATAACTTTGGTCAAGGAAGCTTATGACATTTATTGTTGTTACACAACCAAATTATTTTTAATGTTCTGTGTTGTTTAGTACCTGTTTTTGCTCTCTCTCTCTCTCTCTTTGTTATTATTATCACATGCTGGGTCTTGAGATAGTGTTTCTTGTAATAAACTAATGTTCTTCTTTCAAAATTTCACAACCATTATATGTATAATACTTATTAGTTACTATTTGTTTTTGAAGACCAAGGCCATTTTTTACAGTTAAAAAATTGAGCAATTTTTCCACTTCCAATGTGCATGTGTCACCCACCCACCTGATGTTTGTGCCCGGCACATACACAGTGAGGCCCATCCGGTGAACAGCTTAGATCCCAAGCTCACGTGCTACATTGGCAAGCACTGGGTGAGAAGGATTCAGGGTCCTACCACTATGAATAGCCATAGCTGGGTCGAGGCGTGCACCATTTTATTCTTTGTTCTTTGTAGATGACTCTTGCCCAGAACTTGTTGGATTTTGCATGCTTATCTGGGTTCATTCATCTAGATTACGCTGCCCTTTTGATTCAAATATCACCAGTCGTTGATGCTTGAGCTTGTCCACTAAGGTAATCTATGTGCTTATTAGGAAGTGCGAATCAGCCATGGTCAGCCTACGGAGGCGCAAACTTCTGGGACTTTGCTCTGGTATACTCATCCTTGATCAAGAATTTAATTTTTGCGTGTTTGAATGTTCCCCAAAATTGCAAGCGGTTTGAATATTCTGGCAGAGAAGATGGTTGTCCACTGTACTTTTGTTTTTGGGCAGCATGGAATTGGAAACGTCGTAAGGTGGGTTGTTGTTTCCCTGCTTTTCCACCAAATTCAGTACCAGAAATGGGGTTGATTTTGAATTGGGGCATAAGAGGAAGAGAGAAGGCATCTCTCCTAATGTACTTCTGATTTTTCACTGTCACAACTGCACTGAAATATTCAAACCACTTCTAATTTGGGGAAAGCCAAACACACTCCCAAAAAAATTGCATACTGTGATGTGCGACATCATCATTTCTGCAGCCTTTTCTGTTTTGCATGTTTACTTTTGGCTTGTACATTGTTATGTTTGACATCTTCCCTTGTTTCATGACCTATTGTTCTTGAAAGCAGGAGTTACTCTTCATATTTTTGCTAAATTCTGTTCTCAGCTTCATAATCATTAAGGCATGAAACTTCCGCTTTTCTATGTATTTATGATTAGAAGAAAACATGATCCATTAAAGAAGAACAGAAGGAGCAAAAGCGAGGGAGTGCCTCTGACCCAAATGGGAGGGTCCTAATAGGATCTACTATTAGACCTCTCTTATTGATTTCTGTGTTTCACTGCCTCCATGTCACTGTTTTCTCTTTCAAACTTGTATTGCATTTTGTTTTCTTATGAATTAACAAGAAGTTCATATGGTTCATATTGTGTTTGGTTGTAAATCTATTCAACTCATAATGAAGTTTGAAAATAAAATTTAACTTGATAAAAGTTCTTTTTTTTTTTTTGGGGGGGGGGGGTGGGTTTCTTGACACACTCCTCGCTATGGGAGTCTTAGGCGTAATTGCCTTTTGTCCAGGACACTTTCCCTTTGTTGTAATATCTCTTTCTTCTGTGAATAATTGTTTTCTAGAAATATTGTTCTTTTCATCCAAACTCTTGAACTTTAGATAGAGCCATCTTTTGCTTGGAATGTGGAGACCTCTACATAGTATTGTGGAAATTATTACTATTACTATCATCATCATATTTTGAATGTGAAAGGAGAAACTAACAGTTCTGTTTGTGTTTGTGAGAGAGGAAAGACGGAAAAAAAAAACTGATTGAGGTTCATTTAAAGTCTGACTGGAAATGATCAGTTTGCCTGTTTTGTGGTTGAAATGAGTTCTGTAATGCACTGTTGAACTATCCATTTGCAAAATGTAACTAAACATTATTACGCGAGTTTAAAAAATAAAATGTCATGACACTTCCCCTAAATATGGCACAAAATATGCTCTTAGTGACAGTTATCTGCAATAAAAACCGTTTTTTTTGGGGTAACATCATGTTAAGGTAACTCTTAGAGAAAAAAGAAGGAAAAACATCATGATAAGGCGGAGGACCTATTTGAGATGATCTCTCAATTTATTGTGATATTTTTTTTTGCAATAATATCATGATAAAGTAGTGTCCTCCACTCATCGGGAAAAAAAGACGATAAAGTAGTGTCAAAATATCTTTTAGGGTCTGTTTGGCATGAAAAAAAATCCTAATTAAAAATTTGTATGGTAGAAAAATAACATAATTCTTGATCTGAAAAAAAATTGTCCCCCTCCCCATGTTTTTTAATGTTTCATTGACTGTTTGGCCAGCCCACCTTAAATCACCATTTTATTAAGGGGTCTCTTCACTTGGCTCAGTGGTAGACACTGTGTCTCATATTTGAGGTCAAGGGTTCGAGAACCCATGCGTGCGTGGGGTGGTAGTGTAGCATTGTCAATATTTGGGATAATAAAAATTTGCAATTCAGCATTGCTTTGGAAGCAAAGCCAATCAAATGTGGGGCCATCATGATGGACAATTCAAATCAATGATTGGGTCTATTCCATTAATTGGAACGTCTGTTTTCCTTGAACTTGATTGGATACTTGGGATCTCCAACCAAATTGATTGTTGAGAATCATGGGCAACCAGTGGTTGGGTGCGCATAACCAACAATTTGATATGCGAACCATCCAACCAATGGTTTGGAAATGGATGGTTCATAATTGTTATACTAGAAAGGTTTGACCAGTGATATGGACAGTCCATCATGTGGGGCCTGCTTTGATTTCCTACCCATCTTAAGGAACTTTGATTAGATGATCCTAACCAACCAAGATACCAATAATGGCTAAGAACATGGACGCACTATATTGATTATGCTAGAGAAACTCCAGTCATTGACTTGTACCTTCCATCATGCAACACCGATCCACGATTGTCCACCCTCCCAAAAGTCGCGCAGATACATGTTATGCCAAAACGGTTATGTAACGGTTGTAATTGTTACAACTAACGCGTTACCAGGCCGAAATAGGCGTTATAGTAAAAATGGTCTTCATCAACTTTTTTATGGTCCGTGATGCGTCTGAAATGGATTTTTTTTTCTTCAAAAGAATAAAAATAAAAAAGGCCGTAATGGCTGTTATGGCCTGCATCACAATGGTAATGATGGTGGCTGTTATGGCCACCATTACTGATTTACTGTTATGGAATACCTTGCTCAGATACGATGATCCTAACCATGATCTCATGGATAGGAAGTGCATGGTTCCTATTTATTATACTAGAAAGGGTTTGATCACTGATCTAAATCCGCCATCTGGTGAGGTGGGGCCTTTGCTAGTCACTCTTAAATGTCACTTCTATTTTACTATAAATGGTCCAATTGGGGATCTTTGATGTATGTTCATCTAAAAAATCACTTTGATTGGACGATCAAACCATCCAAAATGGCTAGAAAAATGGACGGTTTGCATTGATTATAATAAAGAAGGCAATCATCGATTTGGACCGCCTATCATGTGGGGCACACTTTGATCACTCACCCCTAATAAATGCCGCATTGATTGAATGATCCAATCTATGGCTTGGAAATGGATTGCTCATATTGATTCTAATAGAGAAAGTCAGATAATTTATTTGGATTGTCCATCATGTGGGGCCTAGCTTTCATTGCCTGTCTCATCATAGAATCACTTTGATTAGATGATCCGAGCTATCTGATCAATGGTTAGGAAAATGGGCGGTCTATATTGATCATAATAGAGGTATGATCATTGATTTGGACCATCCATCATGTGTGCCCCACTTTTGGTTGCATGACCATCCCAAATCACTTTGAAAGGGTTTCTAACTATCCGATCAATGGCTAGGAAAATGCATGATCCATATTGATTATAATAGAGAAGGTCCAGTCATTAATTTGGATTGTCTGTCATGTGGGGTCCACCTTTGATTTCCCTCTCTTAAAATTTATTTGGATGTCCTAGCCATCCGATCAATGGCTAGGGCAAAGACGGTCTATGTTGATTATAACAGCAGTTTTGACCATTGATTTGGACCATCCATAATGTGGGGCACACCATAATTGACCGTCACTCCCGAAGGATCACATTAATTGAATCATCCTAGCAATCTGATTGATGATTTGTATGGGCTATTCATGTTAATTATAATCAAGAAGATCCAATGATTGATATTGATTGTCCAGCTTGTGGGGCCTTCCTTTGATTGCCCATACCTCGTAAAATTCACTTTGATCGGATGATCCTCACATGAAAATGGATGGTCCATATTGATTATAATAGAGAAGGTCTATTTGGACAATCAATTGGGTCTCACCTTTCATTGCCAATCCCTTCCAAAAGATCACTTTGATCAGATGGTGTGGAATAGAGGGACATAATTAAGGTTCTGTAAATCATAAATGTGGATAAGTTTACGTTTTTCTGAAATTCAGTTCTTGGTTTCGGGAAGGATTTGCAATCTTGCAAAATTTTGCCGTGAAGACCAAACACCCCATGTTTAACATGATTTTACAGAAAATATCTATTTTAGAACATACTTGTTAGATTGTAATGTTCATGTTACCAAAACACACCCTTGGTTTATTACGAAAAATTGGTTGGCACTTCTAATTGTGACAAGTCAGTTATTGTTTACTATTCAAATTTTACAAATCTGAAAAGTGAGTTAAAGGTTAAGTAAAATTAGTTAGAAATTTCCCAACTGAAATTAAAATTTAGTTACAACAGATCATAACCTGGTCAAACATGGAATTCTATTTGGAAAATTTAAGAGCCTGAGTAAAAAAAAATTGAGAAAAAACAATGGAATGTTTTTCTTTCATTAAAAATGATAAAATAATCAATAAGAAGGGCATGTGATTGTTTCTTAAATAAGAAAATATTCTTTGCTTCATTAGACTGGTACATGTGGCAACATGGTTGTTTTTAAATTCAAGACAGCTAGTTGTGTGATTATGCTTATATCTATATATATATATATATATATATATATATATATATATATATATATATATATAGATAGATAGATAGATAGATAGATAGATTCTGCCATGTTATGACATCCTTTGTATATTTATATATGTATTCATCATCATTATAGGATTCTCCCAGTCATTTGGGGTCTGCTTTATAAATCCTACTATGCCATTTGGCCATTTGTTTGAATGGCAGCAATAAATTTTATTCAAGCCACCCAAAAGGGAGTGAAACTAAACGAAGATACAAGGATGATTAGGCATCATCTCAAAGCGAAAAGACGAGCTTGCGGCCCGATTAGCCCTTAAGTCCACCCTATTTTGTCAATCATCGAGATTTTAAATAGGAATTTTCATGGTTGCATGGCAAAAGTTTGACATCCAACAATGGGTGCAGCCCGTAGCTCAATGGTAGAAAGGGTTTGTTTCAACATTGAAGTCTTGGGTTTGTGCCCAGCTACCTATCAAAAAAATAAAAGTCTGGCATCCGCCCGCCTAACACCAATCCCCTTCATCCGGGCTGGGGACCTGTTTGCACATCTCTACCAAGCGAGTTTCCACTAGTCTTTAGGATCACAATTCGATAATAATTAATACTCTAAAGAGTATGTTAAAAATAGTAAATCCAGTAAAAGTGAGGAAAATGGAGAAAAAACTAGGAAACCCCCTCTAGAAAAAAAGTGATTGTTTAAAAATACTTTTGTCGGAAAATAAGGACAAGGCTTTGTCAACTCTTGGTGAGTTGATTGCAACCAACCAAGTTGATTGAGTCTTGATAGAGTTAGAACCAAACAGAATACATATTTGAGTCCGATCGGCTTTTGAGTCAAGTTTTTCAAATCTTTGACTGCATATGAAACTAATGACCATGACGTTCTAAAATTAAAGGTCCAAAGGAAACTCTTTTCACAAGTCAAGACCATCCAAATACTCCATATTGGTTCTGCTAATTTTTACCTATAGTACTTATCCTAGAGTGTTGCTGTTAATTTGTCTATAACAAGTCAAAAAGATAAGGGCAGTCTCATGACTCTCATCACATGACCTTTGCACATGTCTTTAATGTTGATGATATATCCTTCCAGATCCCTTTCCTCTTCATCAGCTACCATACAACCTCCTTATGCACTATTGTATTCTTTTTCCTCATCTATGAAAACCATGTTTAGATTCTTCCTCTGATCTCCGTACTTTCCCATTAACTGTCAAGTAGGAAAATGGCTTCAGTTGTTGATCTCCCTGACATGAACCAGATTGATTTGGGGAAGAGGACTGAAACATGACACTGAAAGACTCATGGTGTGATCCACTGACAATTGGTGTAACTTAAATGGGAATTATGATGCTCCTCATCTACTCAAGCATTTTCTTTCAGAAAAATTCTATTAAAAAACATTTGTTGACTAAACTAATCTGATTTTGTTCAGTATCTTCCACACTTCTATGAATACATTATATGCCCGTGAAACATTTCTCTTCCTCATCCTTGTTTGGGCTGCCTTTACTTCCCCTAGAAGTTTATGATAATACCCATTTGCTCCCAAGTCCCAAAACCATAGGATTGGAGACCCCTCCTAGATCTACCCCCATTCTTTCCTATTCGTTCAATAGCCTCCGTAATCTCTCATATCTCAAGATCTTTCTCTGAGACCTTACGATCGTCACCCTTGATGCATCTAATGTGTGTATGCAAGGGAGAGTTAAGGTAGACCTTAACTCTTCCTTGCTTTTACTAGTTTGTAGATCTCTCTCTCTCTCTCTCTCTCATACAATGCATCATCAACTTCATACTTGGCTTTACTGACTGCTTTCTTTTCTTCCCTTTTATTACTTTTTCTATAGGTTTGCGGTTTTCCATATTTTTAACATATTATAATTTTGTTATTTCAATTCAAGCTTTATGCATTTTTGTATTTATTGCAGGATACTATTGTATACTTGTATGGGATAATTTGTGTAGGCTAACAATTTCCAATAATTTCATGATAACTTCTCCAATTTTTTCAATGTCCCTGATAATTCATATAAATTTTCTCATAGATAATATCAATGTTTTAAATATCGACGATATCAGCCGATATATCCCACGATATATCTCGTATCCCACCTGTGCGATACGAAATGCATAGGTAGTGCCGATATATCCCACCTATTCGATCCAATGAGCATTTTTGATTTTCGATCTATGTTTTTGCTGTAAATCATGTTAAACCATTGTTGAATGTTTACAAATCTATGATTCTTCATGTTTTCCATGAAAAATCATGCATTTGGAACTTCGATTTTGAGATTTGGGGGAGATGGGTCATGTTGCGGAAAATTGAGAAAAATCGAAATTTCTCAATTTCTCGCAAATCAGTTGCAATCTTTGTATCTAAACACAAAATTAAACATGTATGTAACCTGATTTATGATTCTTCTTTTGCTTTTGAATGTATTGCTTGTGTTTCCATACATATCTTCTTACGTTTATAAATTATATTATTACTTTGAATATACTTGCATCAGTTTAGTTGGAAAGCGCATATATTATGACTCCGTACAAAGGAAACCCCTATTATGTGCATTTTTATTTTTATTTTTGTAATGTTTTGATTTCTAAGTGTGTATTGATGTCTTTTTCAACAATCCCTGAAGTTTCATTCAAAAATTCGACCAATTTCCCAATGTTCTCATGTTTTCCAACAACAACGATACATTATGCGATACAACCGATATATCTCATGCGATAACCGATATGTATCCGTATCCCAAGGGTGCAATACATTACACGATAAAGATATTTAAAACATTGGATAATATCAGGATAACTTCAATTTTTATGAAGATTTACGTTATATTTTACATATGTTATTTTTGGAATCAACACAATAGTTTTTAGAACTTATGATGTGTATTTGCAGGGAGAAGTTCTTTCTTGGTCCAGCTTCCTAGGTTCAATGAGAATGGAAGTGTTTCGGAAAATCCCATTCAGAATACTAAATGGTCCAAATCAGTCAGTGTGCATCCTATGCCTTCTGCTGATATCAGTCAGCGAAAGCAGGTAGTGTGGGTTTACCTTTTGTTCTACTTCTTTTTCCCCATCGATTCCCACTATTAACAGATTCTTTCTTGCAGATTTGCTCATTTACATTTAAATCAAAATGCACTGAAGTATTATATTGCTGAATGATCTTTTCCCTAAACTGTTTCAAAGTCCCTTCGATATGCTTGTATGGTAAAAAAAAACTTTATTTTGCTTTAAATTACTGGTAAATCTACATTTTAAGTAAATATGGGATTTTTTAAACATATTTTTCATTGTAATGCTTTAGAAGGAAAACAAAAGTTAAAGAACAAAACCAGCTCAGTAGACAAGCTGGGTAATGCACGTGCTCTCCTGGGGTATGACTTGGGATTGAGTCTTGCCACGGGTGTTTGGCGAGGGAGTAACGGCCAAACTAATACCTTTTTAGTTCGCCCCCTTCTCCTTTGTGATTTTTTAGTTTCTACCAATTAGGCCAACCCACCATGGTATGCCAAAATGGTTACGTAACGGTAACAGTTGTAACTGTTACATATTAATGGGGATGAAATAACCATAACGGCTGTTCCAGAAAAAATGGCTATAATGGGTCTGAAACAGTTTTTTTTTTTTTTCAAAAAAAAAAAGAGAGAAGAAGGCCATAACATAACAGTAACAGCTATGGCCATCGTTGCCGTTATGGAATACCTTGCAACTGCAGTGCACTGGTCAGCAAACTATTTCCTAGGTTGATATGGATTCTACAATATGGGGATGTATTTATTTATTTATGTTTTTGTAAATTAAAGTTAATAACTTGCACGAGACTGAACATTGGCTTTATTTATTGGGGAAACTGTCTTACACAAAAGTGGGGCTACATGTGTGTCCTCCTCGTCTACCCCATGAAATGTGAATATAGTTTCTTATGGAGTTATTTGTTTGCTAGTGCTATCTACTGTGAGGTTCTGAAAGTTGGCCTTTATCTGTTGAATATTGGCCATTGTAGCATTAACAGTGAGTGCTGTAATTGAACTAAAGAAGAGGTGCTAGTCCTTGTGACCATCTTCAACACTGAGGTCTTGGTATCGATTCCCTAGTGGGGGTGGCTAACAGTGATGTGTGAACTGACAGTGGGGTGTACTAACAAGCTAACAAAAAAAAAGTCCTTGTGATCATCAAGGCCATTATGTTCTGTTGTAAGAGCTGTGGCCTATTGAGCAATCAAGTCGAGAATTTACTGTACATATATAATTAATAAGGAAAGATTGTGTAATAATATACAGCTTGCAATTAGATTTGGTAAACACGCGGCTCTAACTTCAATATAGATGGTGGGAATCCTATGACACAAATTAGAATGAGATTTCAGATCCCATTTTGAAATGTGTGCTGGATTTCTGCCCACTGTCTTGGGACAGTGGTAGATATGCGTGGACTTACTCACTGAAGTTGGTGCATGATTAAGTTTTTTAAAGACTGGGTTTAGTTGCATGCACTGGTCATGTATGAGTTAATTAGGCATTTATAAGAGGAGGTTCTATGGTGTATTTTTGCAGATGATATAATTTTGATTGACGAGAAAAGGGAGGGGGTAACCCAAAGCTAGAATTATGGAGTGATGCTTTTGAATCTAAAGGTTTTAAATTACTGGAAAAAAAAAAGAGTATATGAAATGCAAATTTAGTAAGTGTTGGTTATTCATGAGAACAAAGAGAGTGAGAACCATGTTGCTCTTCGAGTTAGTGCTGGGTGGATGAAGCGGGGATGCACCTATCGAGTTTTATTTGAATGCTGCATACCAAATTGAAGGGGAGATTTTATAAGACATAAGACCAACCATGCTTTACGGCTGGAATGTTGGGCAGTCAAAGAATAATACGTTCACGGAATAATAAATGAGGCGGTTGAGATGGATGAGTGGCAAGACGAGGGAGGATTGAATTAGAAATGAATTCATTCGAGGGGAACTTAGAAGTAGCCCCAGTAGGTAATGAGATGAGGGAAAGTAAGCTTAGATGGTTTGGCCATATGTATTTGAGACCAAGAACTGCACTGGTGAGTAGGAGTGAGTAGGTTCAAGTTGAAGGCATGGCAGGGAGAGCCTAAAAGGACATGGGTGGAGGTAGTAAGAAAAGATTTGATGACCTATGACTTTTCCAAGGATATCTTGGACAGATTGGAGTAGTGGAATGGGATTCATGTAGCCGATCTCAATTAGTTGGGATGAGCTTTGATGATGATGATGGTTGGGTTTAGTTGCATGTAATGGGAGTAGACAAGGTGAACTGGATTCAGGAGTTGTAGATTGGGGCCCAAAATTTGGTTGAATGTAGTGGGTTTAATCTTGTGGTATGTGGAGCCCGAAATTTAAAATATGTTTACCTTTACCAAAACTAAGAAAAATTAATATGTCCATGTTGTTACGATAATTGAAGACTTTTAACAATAATCATAATCATCTTAGCCTTCTTCAACCCTTAGCAATATAATATTGGTGGAAGTAAAGGTGGACTCGGAGTCATGGTAGTGTCAACTAGTGTTGGACTTGGAAGGGGTCTTGAAGGAGGATTGGCATTCTTGTTGGAGTCTTGCTATAAATGATGGGGGTTCAGTTATGAATCTTATGATACCACACCATCTCCATTAGTTGTCAACTATTTTGAGCGATCGACTGATAAATATAGGTTGTTTCTTTCTGGAATTGTTATCTGCATTCTTTGACTGATAAATACACGCTTCCTTTCCTTTGTTATACAACAGTACGATTTTTTTTAAAGATAACTGCAAAATTTTTCGAATAAGAAGAAAATCACATCAAATGGAATTTGAATTCTGCCACGAGTGGGAAGGATTGATCCTCCTCTAGGTAGACAATCTGCTAGAAAATTCGCCTCTCTGCCAACGTGGGTAAGTGAAATGTATACAACAGTATATATTTGTACTATTGAATGAGAAAAACTAGAAAAGATGGGCTTTATCAGCTAGGTGGGAAGAAATAAAGTGGCTCCCTTCTTTGTCAGTGTTTCTTCATCAACAAAACAAAAGATGTTTATCGCATGTGGATAATAATTCCACTATAAAGTTGCATGCTGTTGTGCCCAGATGCGTCAAAATAGGTAATGGATCTTTATCTTATCACGCTCATTATTTTAATTTCATGTGTAAAACCCATCTCATGCATATCCATGTTGCATCCATGATGTATATGCCTTATCTGGCCACCATGCCTTTCATCCATGTTTAAGAGGTCCTAGAGTTCCTCTAAAAATTGGCAGTTCTTCCTTACCTAGTGATGTGGAGGCATGGCCTGCATTGAGGTCGAGAAAGATTTTCCAAAACTTGTTCAGAATCGAAGTGGTTGGGAGGACCTAGTTTGCCGTTGAACTATGTTTAACTCCAAATCCTGATGAGGTAACTGACTCTAAGCAGGATAGTTATTGATGTATGCCATATTCGTTGGCTGGAAATACTAAATACTTGTGATAACAAAGGTGAGTAGTATATAAATACATGCAGCATTATAATTGGGGTAGGGAAATGTCATTCTGTGTGTGTTTTCTTTTTTCAGAAGCTCTATCCTATAGTAATACTTAAATATCTTTTATGGATTTGGAGTGGCTGGACTGATAGTATAAAGAATAAGAGGAATGATCTGGGTTATGTTCTGGAGTAAACAAGTGCTCCAATTGCCCTCGCTTGATTCCAAGAGTAGGGCTCACACTAACAAAATATTGTGTGGAAGGAGGGAGGGAGAGATTCTTTCTTTGGCCCTTTGCAGATACCCTTTGTAAGGAGATCATAGGTCTTCTTTGTATAATGGGCAATCACTACCACTATCTTGTACTTTCCCACTCAGCTTTAATAGAATTGCTATGTGTAAAAAAGTAAATTAGACAGGGAACCTGCTTGTGTTGCTAAATAATTGCATTCTTGACCATCATTCATTCACTCTGTATTAGTTCGTCGTATACTTGGACTTGAAATTTATGGTACTCAATCTGGTTCAACAGATGAATATCACTGAAGCACATCCTGGATCTGCTAATGTATCTAGCTTTAGCTCATTAAAGGAGGAGCAGAATGAACAATTTTCAGGTATGTCTACCTACTGAAAAGTAAATGTGTTCAATCAGGTTTTTAACTTAGAACCAACTCTTGTTAATTATTCATGATGCACTTAGTGGTTGATGGCACCACTTTGTTTAATGAGTGGAATTTAGTGTCGTGTGGGTGCTTTTGGGCAATCCCGATGTATCATCTAAGAGGCTGCATGGATGCAAGCAAGTTGTGTCCAGACGTATTGTTTGGGCCATACTATCTTGGATGCCTATCTAGGTCATGCTGTTTTTGGACTAGTGATTCTGTTTGTTGTTTGTCAAACACATTGGAACAGGGAGTAAAAATTGATTGTGTTACATTTGCGCTTGTGGGGAAGACTTAAGATGGGTGGTGACTCATGTAGCACTAATGGAGCATGTGCACATTGGCACATGTGCGGCACTTGTGGGTTGATGGTGGCACCCATGGCAAATGTGGGGTGCTTGAATGTAGACAGTTGCACATGTGACTCATGTGGACAAACATTGTGTTCCAGCATGCGCTAAACAAGTTTTCTCTTTTTTATTTGACATTTTTCAAGAGTTATGCTATCCTTACTTTATTCCAACTCATGGGGATAGATTGTCCCTGATTTACACAGTTCCCATACATAAATAAGTTAGACAAACCATGGAAACTTGTTTGCCATGGACAGCCTGTTCAGACACAACTTTTCTTGCATCCAAATGGCCCGTGAGATTTCCTTCCCGAAGTTGATAGATGATCTGCATATGTTGAAAATTTAAAAATAGTTTGATTGTGCCAATACAGCTTGCAACTCTCAGCTTGTTTGGCATCACATGCCTTTGACCTTAACTGTTTACAAAGTCCCCCGTTTCGGCTATGCACAACTTAGGATAATGTGCAGTGTTCTGCATGATTTTGTTGGCACGTTGGCAAAGTTTGGTAAACATGTATTCATTCGGCTCTCTATGATTCTTTGCTACCGACTGTATGTGCTTGTAATCCACGAATCCCTTGATGACAAAAGGTTGCAACAGTGTTCTTGTCTTTTTTCCTTATGTTTTGTTGTCATATTTTACTTGGCTTGAGTTTATAGCAAGCTTAGTTGTTTGCTTTTGTAGGGCAAGAAATCAAACGCAGGAAGCGGCATCGTAGGAAGCATTTTGAAGATCAAGAACCATGTGCAATGAGAGGTGTCTACTTCAAAAATATGAAATGGCAGGCAGCAATAAAAGTTGACAAGAAACAAATCCACTTGGGAACTGTTGGGTCACAAGAAGAAGCAGCTCGCTTATATGACAGGTATTTACCTCCATCCTTTTCATCCATAAGCAGGCAAAAGATGATATCATTTGTAATAAACAAGTTGATTTCCAGCTTTTTTCCTTGAAGCAATAAGGAAAGATGTGTAATCTTTTACTCCAATTCACCTTCCCAATAAACCATAAAAGTAGGAATCACTTTCTTGTGAGCTAAATATTTGTATTCTGGGCCCCATGTTGGATGGCAGATATCCCAAACATGGCCCCATCAGATGATCCTTACTGTCGCTAGGCACCTGTTAAATGTGGAACATTGCTATAGCTTTTTTTTCTAATAAGGGAGATATTGGAGCATGGCCAATCTCATATGGATCCTATCAGATGAAACGGCTTAAGGGCCCCTTTGGACGCAACTTCTGCAAAAGAGGGTTTCCTGCTTTTCAGCGCTTATTCTGTTGAACCGGGGATTGGACGATGGTTTGTAGAGGTGCATCCAAACACACAAAAATGAGGTTTTGGCTTAAAATGGCGATTTGGCGTCAAATGACCCTTTGAGGTACATCCAAATGGGCCCTAAGTTACTGAAAGTTTGGACTTGTGTGTATGATTTTGTTACTGATGAAATCTGCTTAAGTCATTCATGTAAAAGGCTCTAAGGGTAAGAGATTGTGGTTAGAGGGGTCAGTTGGTTCTTCTTGAGTAATATCACAAGAAAACATATAAATGGTAGGCTATAATGATTCATGGCAGTTACTCATGTTACATAACATCTGGAAACTAGGATGAAAGAACTTTTAGGGGTCTTTTGGATGTATCTAATTCTTCACTTAATACAAAGGATTCCATGGATGCTAAAGGCGTCCACAGTTCAAATAATGAGAATTGTTTCTCTGAGGTGGAATCGTCAACCTCTAATACCTTCCCAAACTGAAATGCAATTTCAATGACTGAATCACTCCAGGCGTGGACTTGAATTCAAAACAAACGGATCCATATCCCCCGACTGGTAACCATGTTGTAAGGAGCCCATGGTTCCACCATAGATAGGGATATGAATCTATGAGTTCGTGAATCCTGGGAAAATGCTACATCTTCCTTCCCAGAAGGAAAAAGAGAATAGGAAGCTATCTGTCAATAAACGACAAATGACGATACTTGGAGAAAGGTAAGACAAGAATTCCTTTGATCTCTTTAATAGAGATAGACTTTCACTGCCGTTTTCCTTTCAACTCCACTGCTTTAGCATACTGCCTCATGGGCTTTCGGGCACAGAGTATGTCACGGAATGAATCCTCCCTGTGCCATGGTCTGCTGTCCTGATTTCCAGACCCCAAGTCTCTCGCCCTCCTTCAGAGATGAGCTAGGGTTGGTTTCTGTTTTTCTTCTGCTTCTTTTGACTCACATGGATTTCTCTTCCATCTAGCATTTTGCTGTCCATCACCAGAATTGCCTTCTGAGCCTTGTCGAGATATCGGAATCTAGCAAAAGCAAAACCCCTACTTCTAACCATATCTGTCTTGAGGAATATGTTCATCAGTTATGTTTCCAAAAATTCCAAGCACCTTGGCCAGCTCCTCGGGTGATGATTGGAATCAAATATTACATGTGAAGATGCTAAAAGGGCTCTTACTGCTTCGATTCCTGTCAGGATCTGCCATGAATCAGTTCCAAGTCTGACTGTTAAAACACGAGGACCATTGGGATCTGCCATGCTGCACCATTTGACCCCATGCTTTTTTTTTTTTTTTCAAAAATCATCCTTTTGACCCCATGCTTTCCGCTCCTTTACTTAAAGGGCACCAAGAATCTTCTATGTGAATGGGGATTAGAAACCCTGAAGGTGCCTTTGCAGGCCACCTTCTATGGTAGAGGGGATTAGACCACCAAAATCTAACAGGTTTTGCAATGAGTTTCTGATCAAATTCATCATTACATTTCCTCTCAATTCAATCCACTTGTGCAACAATATGCTTCTTTTCAGAAGTTCTCCAAAAATCAGCAAATTGGATGTGCTCTGCCCATATTGCAAGTGGGTTCAGTACGGATTCTGAATGTGGTTGGAAGCAATTCGGAGGCAGGAAAAGTGAAAGAATC
Source organism: Magnolia sinica (assembly GCF_029962835.1). NCBI lineage: Eukaryota > Viridiplantae > Streptophyta > Magnoliopsida > Magnoliales > Magnoliaceae > Magnolia > Magnolia sinica. The sequence continues at coordinate 15,354,019 of NC_080575.1, read as the reverse complement.
CCAATTTGGAGAGACTTCCAAGTGGGCTGTAAAGCTTGCCTGGATAAGCTGCTACGGTGGATTCATGCCTATAGGGGCTGATGGAATGATTCTTGTTGCAGCATGTGTAAGAGATACCAGAGTGCTTTTAAATGTTGTCCAATATGATTCAGTATCATGCAAGTCATATTGGTTTCAGTCAATGAAACGTACATGGGGCTGAAGCCAAACACGTATGGGTCCGAAACAGGTGAATCATACTGGTTTTGGTCCCCAGGCGAGACACACTCCGAAACCACTCTTTAAATGGCTATTGATTGGGTTTGGTCCATTACTTAAGATACTCGATTTCACCAGATCTTCAGCTGGAAAGGAAGAATCAATGGAAAAGCTTGTCACTGGTTGCAATAACTAAATATATGTTTAGTTGCTGCATTCTTGCAAAATGAATAGCTTTTAGTATTTCTCTGGCAAGAATAGTTGGTTTAATTAGTCTCTTGTGGCAATTCTTACTCAATTTGAATGTTGGAATAAAATATCCATGCAGGGCAGCTTTTATGTGCGGAAGAGAACCAAACTTCGAGCTCTCAGAAGAGGAGAAACAAGAGCTACGGCGATTCAAGTGGGATGAATTCCTGACAATGACGCGCAACGCAATTACTAATAAAAGTAAGCTCATTTTTTCATTACAATTACCACAGATTTTCCTGGTGTTTATGCATTGGACTTGCACATACACAAATAAAGCTATATTACAATGTTACTCCGCCACAACTCACTTGTGGCACTACATACGCTGTATGTTTGTTGCCTGCCGATCCGGGCCGTCTAAATCATGCCCATCATGCATGGAGCATAGCCCAGGAATCACATTGATTACATGATCCTAACCATCTGTTTCACATGTTGGAACTTGGACTACTGACCAAGTGAGAATTTTCTTTTTAACCCTGGTCTTGATGGCCACTAATCAGAAAAAAAGAAGCTGGTTTTCATGCTATTAAACTCCATTGAGATTGAGCTCAACAATTTGAACAGCCCGGATTGGTGTGTGCGTGCATGCCACATTGATGAGTAGCCACAACTCGGTGAGTTGTGGCAAACACATGGTATTCTAGGCCGTGTAAATACAGCTCTATGCAAATTAATGTCTGCAGTTTTGGAATACAAACAAACAAAACTATTCTAACTTGGCCATTCTCTTTTTCACTCTTCAAATCTCGTCTTCCAGAAAATTCCCCCATTTTTTACTAATTTTTAAACTGATTTCTACCATTGAATTTCCTTAGTGCCACCAACTATTAATGGAAATCAATCTACCATACCCTTCTCTCACTCCACCGAAGTGGCAAGTAAGAGTTTGAATCCAAAGTGTTGCAATTGGAATTTTTGGGATCTTGATGCATCAGGATAGGACATGTACTGATACTCAAAAAAGTTGTCCAATTGGGCCAATAGTTTGGTGATCCAAACCGTTGATCTTATGGGCCTCACTGTGGATGGGGCATGCCCAATAATCTTCAAGATTGAGAGTTCCCATCCCATTTAAACTTTGGCATTCTCTCCAGAATCTTTGTATTCTTTTTCTTGGCCGTCTATTGGCAGGCCACTGATTGAAGGGTTAGGATGATAGTTACAAACAAATACATTCTCATTGCAAATTCCTGTTATCTCCACTTTTCATAATTACTACAACGAATGTTGTAAAATGATACATTTCTTGAATCCATTTCTCAAGCTATCTCCTTGCATCTGTTTCACTCTCTGGTGACCATGGTAAGAGTCGCCCAACCTGGCAGATCCTTGGCATATCCCCCCTTCACGGGACGCATCTGATCAACAATCTAGGCCACTGAACCATGGGCCTTGCACTTAAATACTAGTAATTTAGTTCTGATGCATCAGGACCCTCTTAATTCCTTACATTGCAAAGTCACCTTAAAACACATCTGGCATTAGATTGAGAATTTTGGAATGAAATTTTTTAGGGGTTGTTTGGTTGCACTGAAAGGGGCACTTATGGAGTACCGTTTCTTGTTCTTGTGTTTGGTTGATTCGCATGGAATCAGCGGGACAGGGATTCTTGTTGGAAATCCTTTTCATCCAACCTGGCCATACATTGTTTCTTTTCTTCCATATCAGTCCCTTTCCCTTCTTCTTCTCCTCTCACATTTTCAAACTTAAAAAAGCCTTTCTCCCATATCCCTTTCTTTCCCCCTTGATTCAAACACAAACTCGTGGTTCCATGATGCTCTTTCCTATCACTCAAACATTATAAAAAGATTCTGGATTGTCTTTCAATGCTGCTGGTCATCAGTCTGATCAATTTCAATTATCAGAACACCAGAGGAGGCTCGGGGCGGGTGCCCGAAAGAAGGTTGGAACCCTCTTGCAGAGCAGCGAGTCCGGAGGGGATCGAGCTGTTTCCGACTACTCGGCTTCGGAAGAAGTAGACGCAGATGCATCGAATTCTTGATTGCTCTGCAGCTTAGGAAGGCCAGGTCTAACCCCGTTATTTATTAGTAATCGGGGTTTTAGTTTACATGGCCGCCTCATTATTTTAATTGTGTATAAAGGCCCCTATTAGGGCAGATCACGGTCGACAATGTCGAAATCTCTAAGTAAATCCTCATGTGCACGTAGTCTAATAATAGCCAGTTTATTTTGTTATATGTCCAAAAATAGTCAGGTTAGTTTGCTACATTCTCCATTCAGACATGTCCCTGCACGTGCATGCCGAGCGTATTTGTGTTAATGTTCTTTTTTGCATGCATGGGCTTGTGTCATTAACTAAGAGGGGCTTGGTGCCTAATGACATCTCCTCATTTGCTTTGTGAGTGATAGTGGGTGTAATTAAGAAGAAATTCAAAGGCATTTTGAGGGATCTTAATGCAAGGAGAGGGCTGCTCTTAATAAACAAGGGACCTAGGAGTCAGTGAACTAACTAGAGTGAAAACATGTTGTTGGAAGCAGATTATGCATTAAAGAAATAACTCTGATAGTTCTATTGCTTGGCATAAGGCTACCTTAGTGGCAAAGGGGTTTAGTCAGTAGTATGGAGTAGGCTATCAAGAGACTTTTTGCACCTGTTGCTAAGCTGAACTCAGTGCGTGTTCTCCTCTCTGTTGGAGCCTTCCTGCTCATTGCTATTGGCCTCTTCAACAATTGCATGTCAAGAATGTATTCCTTCACGATAACCTTCGGGAACAAATATACTTGTCTCCTGCAAAATTTTCATCCTTGGGCGTGGTTTGAACAGTTTAGCAATGCAATATCTCAAATTGGCTTTCATCGTGATGATCATTCTATGTTTGTAAGGAGTTAGGCTCTTCCATGACGGAATGATGGTCGAAAATGCCAAACTTCCAACCCTGCTTTCAGCAGGACAATTGGAAATACCAAACCTCCAAACGTGTTTTTTCTCATAACTGAATGGCTTTCTAAGCCTATGAAGGAGAGGCTATGGGCGGTGTTAAAGTGGTGTCATAGAGAGGAGACAGAGGTCAGTGAGGAAGAGGAAGATGACTTTTTCTTCACCCTCAGCAAGCAGTCCGGTTGAAGAGAGGGATGAGGATAGTCTTATTGTGGATTTTTCTCATGTATCTTTGCATGTGGGCGAATCTACAACTCCGCTAGATAGGTCTAAATCTCCAGATTTAGCCACATGAGTAACTTTTAATGGAGATTTCTCTGCATCTGTGGTTTGGAAAATTTTCTCCTCTTCAATTAATTCCATTAGATGATCCAAAGCAAGCTGGGTCTTTTTTTTTTTTTTTTCCTTAGAGGAAGATATTAATAATACAGTTGATCCACTGCAGTTGTGTTTAAAAATTTTCAAGGCCATCAGTTGACATTTTCAGGAACTGTCCTTTAATTCTGAAGAAGTCGTGGAACTGCTAGATAATAGGAACCTTTTACTTTTATTTGCCAAAGAGGACTGAGAATGTTTGGTCTAAAAATCAGGCATGGTGAGGGGAAGAGCATTCAAGATTCTTAAAATGGATTCCGGACTTTCATCCTTAGCTTTTCACTAGTATGGTTATCTTTTATTCTCCCTTTCAATTTCTTTAATGAGTCTTATGTATATGCAATAATGGGGTGATTTGGAAGAGTTCTTCAAATTGATAATCCAATTAGTACTAATACGACACCCAAGTTTGGCTTTGGTTTGTATTGAACACAATATCATGAAAGAGAGAGATGAGACATGATTTGAATTGGACATGGATTTAAAGGAAAATAGCAACGGGTAAAAATGTTCCCAAGTGTTACTATTGGGGAACCAGGGAAGCACACAGAGTTGAATCAAGAAAAGTACATGCAATCGCACAACCAAGTCCAAACACAAATAATTTGAATTTTTATGTGGAAAAACCCTTACGGAAAAAAACCCACGGCACAAAGCGACAAGTAATGCACTATGAAAGCAAAAATTAAAAGAGATAGGAAGTTACCGATTCGAACAAGCCTCAAATCTCCTTCACAAGCCTTAGCTATGCCCTTGAACCCTTAAGAACGAATTAGAAAGTCCTAGAACACCCTCTCTTGCTCTCATATCCCGATTACACCCGTTATGTAAAGTATCACAACCGGAATAAGAAACAAATCCTTAACTTACCCAACTTTGTATGCATGCTCGATGGGATTTTGATGGCATAGACAAACCCATCGAAGAACTCTATGGAATTGAACTTACACCGATGACATCAAGTAGCAACACTGAAACGTTCCAGCAATCAACAAGGATTTTCTGAATTTTTCTGATGTAATTCAGCACTTGTTGATGGCATCGATCCCGCTCGATGACATCTTCGATGGGACTTTGATTGCATCAATAGACCCTATTGTTTACAGATTTAAAACATCAACAATTACATGGCATGTCATTGTTTCGTAGTATCGCGCTGATGATTGTGAGGATGAAAATATTCTGATGAAAATCTGAGTCCAAACATGATGATTCCTACGTTCTTAATGTGCATCAAAAGGATTAGATGACAAGTGGTCACAGATTACAAAACAAATGGATGTCTAGAAAATATGAATTGAGTGTCCATTTGTTTTATGCACTGTTGGCTATAACAGGAGCGGTCTGCCTATTTTTCGCTCCAGATGATCAATGCAATGTGGCCCATCTTGTGGTAGGTTCCGATCTTGCTCACATGTGCCTTAGTGGCACTTGTGCTGGTTTGTAATTGAGGAGATTGTGGATGGGATGCTTGTAAGGTAATCCGGTGGATGGGATTTCCAAATTATCACATTGATGATCTAACTATGTGCTTGTATGTTAGTTTTGCACAATTTAGAAATGGTGGCAAAATCATCCTCCCCACACGTCGCACTGGTGTACAGACAGCTATCCAGACCATCCAAATTGTGAGTTGCATTGTGTGGAGGAGCAGATAACACTAATGAAGCAATCCTGACCATCCAATTAACTGCTATTAAATGGATGGTTAAAAGTAAATGGTCCAAATTTGAAGGGGACAATCAGATAAGTTAATACTATCTTCTCAGTGCAATATTTAAGTCTAGAAAGGTTTCAACGGTGGGTATCATTAACCCCACTGTTTCCGGTGGTGCGATCAACTTTGAGCTTCTGATCTACTTCATTTTTGGGTTTATTTTCTAAAACGAGCTGTAAAAACAGATGGATGGTGTGGATATAAAATAAATACATCACGTTGGGCCCCACAGTGCCCAACACATCAACACATACCACATAATCGTCGTCCACCATATGTACTCTTCTTGTACGGCAGATATGATATTTTTATCGAGTATTGGAAACGAAGGGTGTGTGTCCATGCATTAAAGATTAAAGTGAACTGATGTGGTAGGGCCGGAAACATGCTGACTTGTTGTAACGGTCGGCCCCCACCATGAAGATAGCATGGCACAAAATTAGGCTGGTCTGCTCATCACTAGGTCCTGCCTGTGTGTTTCGTTAGGCTCACTTGGTGATCACATCGGCCTGATTTTTTTTTATAAATTCTTATTCTTGGTGGGGCCTAGTATGTCAATGGTACGGATTTCAATAATTTGCTTTGCACAGTCATAGTATGTGTAAAGAATTGTAATAGTCTAGTATTCTCAATAGGATTCACATGTTCCAAAAGCAAAAATAAAAAATAAAAAATTGCATATCTCACAATGTTTACACGTTACGGACTCTCGCACTATTTTCCATAGTCGTCAATACCCGATCCATCCTTGGACCGTAGATATCTCACAATGTTTACACGTTACATACTGTCGCAATATTTTCCATTGTCTTCAACACTCGATCCATCCTTGCATGGTAGTCTTGCATAATTTTCTAACCAGTTCTATCTTTGGACTGTAGTCTCTGTGCTCGAAGCACTGAGAAGCAACTTTCATTAATGATTCTTCAATTTCACAAGAATTGTTACCCGTTTTCTGCAATTCATCTTTCACCCATTCATCTAACCTCTGTTTCGTGGTTTCATCAAAGGGTGGACTGGTTAATAATTCCAGCAGCAGCAATCTATAGTCCCATATATCCGAATCCATACCCCAGAAGTGCGATAACATAAACCAAGCGTAGCGAACCATTGCATAACCAAAATATCAAGATCCTAGTCCACTTAGCTAGGGACCTTAAGTACAAAACCATCATAGTTAAACTGGAAAAGAAATAACTACTAGTTGAGCCCGTAGTACTCTGCCGCTTCTTGGAGCAGCTCCTTGTAATAGTCCTCCTCCAATCCTGCCGAAACGGCATTGGGACCTGTACCATAGCCATCCTCATATAAACCTGCATCCTCTGTACGGTTGAATATACGATGAATGAGTGACCAATTCAGTGTGAATTTCCCTCAAGATTGCACACCGCCGCCTTAGTCAAGTATAGTTAAAAAAAAAAAATAGCAAAGCATACAAAACAATACATAATGCAGTCTTATTTAATGCATGGATGCATGAGTGCACATCAACTGGGGATGCTCATCTAGTTGGCTTTTGGGTGAAACCCATGCATGTTGCCGGTCACCAGGGAAAGTTCGTCTTGTCTCACCAAAAGTGGGCCGATAGTCAGTGGTCTGGGAGCTAGCAAAACGATGCCACAACTAAGGTCTAAGAGTACATGCTACAACATCCAGAATTAGCCACCCATCATCTCCCGCATGCCATGAATGCATGATTAGCCCAACTGTTATTATTCTAATTACAAACAACCAATTTAATAATGCTCAAAGGTCACTACGGGGGGCTCATCACCTGGCATATGCCAATAGCCCGGGCATAGTGTCCCATACCACCATCCCTGGCTCATGAGACTCTCACATTAGGATGTTTAATGGAAGCCCATCGACTAGTGGCCAATGATGATTCAATATGTGAGACTTACCACTGCATGGTTATATGAGAATGAACCGTTGAACTCACATAGGGCAAATATCAAATCGTAGGACAAATACCAAATCGAAGCGATAAAAAGTTCGCACGAGGTAAATACTAAATTGAAGCGACAAAGAGGTTAGGTAGGGTGATATTAAATCAGGACGGGAAAGGGGTTATCCCCAAAGCCACGTAGGCACAACAACTTATGGATGGTAAACCCATGTTATTCCACTACCTAAGGTAACCTCCAAGTCGAGGACCCATTTCTAACACATTCCGTCCGTTACATCCTAAGTGTGAGCTCACATACATAAGTGGAGTTTCCCACTTGTAGATATAGTGAATTGAATTCCATAAGTGACTTACAAGCAATTCATTAGTATGAGAAAGTGTATGGATACAATATGCAAGATATGTGTTGCTTCATAACTACCACAAGTGATTATAAATCAAAGGCATAACCTATCAATTGGAATTTAAATGGAAGCTAACATGTAAGATTTAATGACTATTGCATGTGAACATGGTTTACAAGCTATTAGTTGTAGTTCAAATGTAAGTTATTCCTTAAGATTTGATAACTAGTGTAAGTGATCATAAGTTATAAGATAATAATTGTAATTCAAATGAATACTATTCCTTAGACTAATTTGGAAATGGAAAGCTTAAGAGGAAGAAGTCATCACCTTCGGGCTTTGTTTGCTTGCTAGTGTTGCCGCAAGGGGTGCACACTCCCAGGATTGAGTCTTTCCCTAAAGTTTTCAATCATAGAGTTAGGTTTAAGTCTTGTTTTGCATCTGGCTAAGGTTACACTCCCGAGTTGGGTTTGGGCTCTAGTTTCTATTGTACAACTTATGTAAATTGCATTTAAAATCCTTACCAAGAATGGGGAGATGGTTTACCTTCTTTCCTGTGGAGTGGTTGGGTCTAATCGGCCTAAGTGAAATGTCAACCCAAATTAGAGTTGTCCTAATAAGGGTATGTTGCTGCCCCACTGACAGTTCAACCTGAAATAGATAGGGACTCGGTGAGTTATTGAGTTAACAAGAGTGCTGGAAATGAGTGGACTTATTCAAGCCACTCGTCCAACTCTGTAGCATGAAGTGGATAGTCCTAAACGGACGTCAACTGACCAGAGATTTGTTCGCTTGGTCTATTGAGTCGGCCCAACCCGAGTTGACTCGATTTGAGTCATCAAACCTATGGCCATTTTCTTAATGGCTGAGTGGCAGAACGAGTCAACTTGGGTTGGTGTGGACCCGAATTCTGGTTGAATTATTTGCAGTATCATGGCCCACTAAGTTAATCCTGGAGTCGAGTTGTCCTCCAATTTGACTCGGACCATGAACCGGGGAAGGTGGCACTCCAGCTGGTGGGTCAGACTTAGGAGCTAAGTTCAGTCCCGACTCAGCCCAGAACTTGTTGGGTGACCAAGTTTGGCCTTGCGTCTGATAAAATGGGTTTTTCAAACTCGTTTGCACTAGCTGGATTAACCTTGTTATACCACGATGGGTTGGACTGGCATGAGCTGGATCCTAGCCATGTTTCAAGGACGACCTTGGGCCGCACTTGCTGCCACGGCCTAATGGCTTGGAGAGCTTGCTTGGCAAATGGCTTCACCCGTTGCTGTTGACTATCCCAAGCTTAATTCGTTGGGCGAATCCAAACAAGTGAACCCATTTACTCAACCCAGAGATAGGTGTTCGAGCATTACTTAAATAGGGCTCGGTTGCCCTGACCAAAGTCAAGTGAGTCGCTGTCGTGGCCTGAATCGGACTGTTTGTAGTCAACCCAGCTAACATCCTTCCTCGAATGCCTTCTCTCTCTCTCTCTCTCTCTCTCTCTCTCTCTCCTTCTTCCTCTCTCTTTTCTCTCATTTTTTCTCTCCTTCTTTCTCTCCTTTCTTCCTCTCTTTCTATCTCTTTCTCCCTCCTGTATTTTCTAGAGCTCAGAGTTGTTGAGCTTGCCCCGACTTGGCTCGAGTCGAGCTAACCTAGAAAGCTTGGTGCAGTCCGGCATCGGCATCGAAGCTGATGCTGATTTTCTCTTCCTTTTTTATATCCTATTTTCTCTCCTATTCTCCAAGCTCTTGGTGGGAATCCCGAGACAACAGGGCCCCATTTATAGGCTTAGGGCTCGCTCGCACCTGTCCTTAGCCATTACAACAAATGACCAAGATGGGGTGGCCACACTCTTGCTTTCATCTTTGTTTCCTGCATGCATGAGGTCAATCCGCTATGAGGGATGGATTTCCATTACTGTGGCCCACCGTATCTTTGATCTGCAAATGGCGTCCACACCATCATGGTGGGTTTTTCAGTTTAACGGAGAAGATGATGTAGCTGCTAATGGCAGATTTCTATCTATAGCCTAACAGGGTGATCTGGGCTATTTGAGGGAGTCGGATGGGGTCATTGATCATTATGGGGACCACTAATCCCACCAACCGTCGCCGTTTCCCCACTACTCACGAAATTTTCCATTGCTCACCGTCTTCTCATGATATGAGAAGCTCTTTTCGGATAGAGCTATTGCTGCCCTAGTCAGAACGGCTGAGATTAGTCTACGGAGTTCGGCGGGAGGTCTGTATTGCGCCAACACGATTTTCCCAAAGTGGAAAGGCTTCCCACGCCTTTTTTGTCTCGTAGTCGGGTGCCTACCATTTTTTGGCATCGAAAGAAGCACTAAGACACGCCTCTAATGAGCGGTCGAGATTGAAGGCAGGCCGCTGCCTCAAATTACCAGGCCAACAATCAAAATCAGGCATAGTTTCTCTGTTTCGATAGGCAACGTATGTGGCTTGATTGTGACACTATTTGCGCACATGCATGCATGCATGGAAGCTTGTGAACCACGCGGTTTTGGTAAGATCAATCACCCGACCATGATGGACGGATTAGATCACTATGGTGGGCCTCAGTTCTAGTGAATGGATGTCGTCCGTTTGAATCTCGCTGTTGGAGGGAAAGTCAAGCGAAAGAGGAGTCTCTCCTTTTTCATGAGTTCTCAGGTCAGTTGTTGTTTGACCGAGTTAGCGGTCCAGTGCACTACAAGTGTACTGATCGTAGTGCATATGCACAATAGTGCGGAACCCGTTACGATGAAATTGTGAAATTCACACTGTTCATCCTCTTAGAAGGTCCCAATTGAGGTCTTGAACCAACGTTCAGGCTGACCAAAGGTTCGGGTGGGCCCCACGGATGGAATTGAGTTCTATTTGCCGATTCTTGTCAACTTGACGGTCGGATCACTATTAGACTTGAACTACAAGTCTCCTAGGAGTCCCCAGTCGAGTTTTAATAAGAATCACTGGTAGATTTGATGCCTAAATGTCCCAATCGGGATGGTTAAGTGGCGTGTCGTCTAATGGGGTTAAATAAGTCTACTTAGTTGATGGATTCATTGATCCTAGTCTTAGAATCTAAGATGGATGATTTTGACCTATTCACTAAGGTGACTGACATCCCAAGCTGGTTAACTCAACTGTCATGAAGAATCATCAAATGGTTGTAGGCCAAGGTAAGTGGGTGTTTGCATTAATTCGATTTAGTTGGTGCTTGGCTAGGTTTTCATAGGAACACCCGAGTATTGGAAAATATAGGGTGTTACAGGTGACCTCAACTGGTTTTGATTCACCTAGAGCTTGCAAGTTTTAGAATGCATCGTATCTATTCCTTCCCTTCAACATAAAAGAGGCCTGCTTGGGGATGGGCATAATGACTGTTTTGTCGTGGCAATCCATTACGACCCGTACTCGTTAAAGCCAGTCTATCCCGAGGATGACATCAAATTGCCTAATGGGCATTACGATCAGGTCCATAGTTATCTCGTGACTCCTGAGGGTTAAAAGGCATGCTTTACATTCTTTATTTCTTTCAATAAATTTTTTCATGGGAGATGCTATCACTAGGGGGCATGTAGTCGAGTTGTATTTAATTCTAACTTTATCGACATGGAAGAGTTTATGAAAGATAATGTTGCACCATAATGAAATAAAATGATCACGGGGGTACCGTTAATATGAGCCGTACCGTGTATTGCATGGGGTGTATTTTCCTCAACTTTGGATGTGGAGATCGCATACATGCAAGCTAGAGGATTCCTATTTTGCGTTAGGGATTCTGCCCTGGGCGGTTGAAGTGTCGGCACTGGCCTAGCGGCCGCTTGAAATGGCGGGGGACGGTTTACTTGTGGTGGGGGTAGAATGCCCTCGTCCCCTGTCCTTTTATAGCAATAACGAGCGAGGTGACCATCTCTTTTATAGTATTCACAGCCTTAATTGGGGGTATAGATGGGGTGCATGTAGGTATAATCCTGAACCTCTTTTTTAGTACTTGCAGAGCGGGGGGTGCCTGACTTAATTTGTTTGTAAGGTCCTTAGCCAGGAGATGCGTCCTTGTCTACCATCTTGGTGAAGTTTACGAAGTCCCAAGTGCATAAGTGTTACTGGATCCCCGGTCGAAGACCTTCCTTAAATTTTTGCAACCTATACTCTGAGTCTTCTAAGGCCTTAGGCACAAAGTGTGACAGGTTATCAAATTGCGCCTTATATTGAGCGACAATCATGTCACCCTGCTCCAACTTCAGGAACTGAGCTATCTTCTCATTTTAGCATGATCGGGGGAAGTACTTCTCAAGAAACCTCTTCTTGAACCCTTCCCAAGTCCATGAGTGTTCGAGTGGGACGCTCCTCTGTACATTATGCCACCAATTATCTGTCTCCCCTTCCAGAACGTACATTGGTAGGTTAACCCTCTGGATATCTAAGCATCCAGTGGTTTCATCTTTTTTGTTATCCTGGTCAGCTAGTATTTTGCCTGCATTGGGTCAGGCATTCCTGCAAACGTAGGTGGCCTAAGTAGCTGGAGTCTCTCAAAGACATCCGCGTCCCAGATGTTCCGAGCACGAGTCATCATCCCACGAGTGTTGTCCTGAAAAGCCTCCATCATAGCAGTAAATGTGGCCTGTTGTTGTTGCATGAATGCGACTTGCTGCTATTGTATAATTGTTGCCATCTACCCGAAAGCTGCAAATGTTATCGCTTCTGCCTAGGTGCCAAGACGAGCCTCATTTATCGGCGCCCTAGACTGAGAGAGGGTACATTACAAGCACGTTTAATCAAGTTACATCCTAAGCCTGGATATTCATACATAAGTGGGGCTTCCCACTAATAAATGGAGCAATTCAAATTTCACAAGCGACCCATAAGTAATCCATAAGCATGAGAAGATGTACACTATCCCATAAGATTCAATAACTAGCGCAAGTGATAATGAATTATAAGCATAAGCTATCAGTTGTGATTTAAATGGAAACTATCCCTTACACTAATTTGAAAGTGGAAAGCTCAAAGGGAAAGAAATCATCACCATATGAGTGGAGTTTCTCGGTTTTGTGTAGAGGAAAACCCAATCCGTGGACATACAATCTGATATGCTATATGCTAGATACCATTCGAGCTGCACATGTTGATTCGAGGGAATATAATAGCCTAGATTAGTATGGTAGCTATAAGATTACTAGAGTCGAGTCGATTAGGTTAATTTAAACCTAGTTGTGAGCGTTATGTAGTCAGCTATGACCGAGTAAGGGGTGAATCTTGCTCGAGGTTAGCTAAGTGATGCTTGGATGGTGAGAGTGCAACCTTGATAGTCCAAAATGTCATGGAACCTGCATTCATAAGTTCAGCTAGTTAGAGTTATTGCTGTATTTACTGAGTTACACCATACATCTTTCCACAGAGTCTGCTATGTCCCTTTTCATATTATTCCACCAATACTGCTTCTTTACATCATTATACATCTTGGTACTGCCCGACTGTATGGCCAATTTGGAATGATGTGCTTCCACCATCATTGCCCTCTTCAGGTCTGCATTGTCGGGTACACATACTCGTCCTTGATATCGGAGACCGCCGTCTCCCCCAATCCTCCAATCAGGCATTTTTTCGCCTTTACACTTCTCTTTATTTTCGCTATAAGTCATTTGTCCAAGTCTTGTGCAGAGACAACCTGGAGGACTAAGGTCGGCTCAGCAGTTAAAAGGGCCACATAAGCATCTGGCTCATCGAGCATAAGCTGGATATCGAAGTCCTGAACGAAATCCATCATCTCCCACTCATTGATCATCAAGGTGGCTATCAGTTCATGCTTCTTCTTTCGACTTAGAGCGTCGGCCACTGAATTCGCTTTACCCAGATGGTAAGATATTTCGAAGTGGAAGTCCTTAAGTGTCTCCATCCACCGACATTGACGCGTATTCAGGTCCTTGTGTGGGAATATATACTTCAAGCTCTTGTGATAACAGAATAGCTGGAATTCCTCCCCATAGAGGTAGTGTCTCCATATCTTTAGGGCGAAGACCACTGCTACCAATTCTAGGTCATGCAACGGGTAATTCTTTTCATGCTTCTTCAACTGTCTTGAAGCATAGGCGATTACCATGTCGTTCTGCATCAGTATACATCCTAGCCCCATTTTCGATGTGTCACTGCATACTACGAATTTTTCTCCTTCTTCCGGGAGAGTGAGTACTGGCGCAGATGTTAGCTTCATTTTTAGTTCCTGGAAGGCTGCTTCAATGTTCTCATCCCACGTGAATCAGGCGTTCTTCTTGGTCAGTTGAGTGAGCGGTCATGCAATTCTTGAGAACTCCTTGATGAAGCGCCTGTAGTACCCTGCCATCCCTAGGAAACTCCGAACCTCGGTAATGGTAGTGGGCTGTTCCCATTTAAAAAGTGTTTCTACCTTAGCGGGGTTAACAACTATGCTTCAGCTTTTACTACGTGCCCCAGAAATTTAACTTCCTCTTCATAGAACTTGCATTTGATCAGCTTAAAGTACAACTGATTCTCCTTCAGAGTACCTAGAACTGTGCATAGATGTTGCTCGTGCTCCTCTCTGCTTTTAGAATAAACCAAGATATCGTCAATAAACACGATCATGAACCGATCTAGATAAGGCATGAATATTCGATTCATCAAGTCCATAAATACTGCCAGGGCATTGGTGAGACCAAATGACATGATCAGGAATTCATAGTGCCCATAACGGGTTCTGAACGCCTCTTAAGGATCCTTATCCCTGATTCTCAACTAATGGTACCTTGACCTAAATCGATCTTAGAGAGGTATCTGACACCCTTGAGCTGATCAAATAAATTCTCGATGTGCCGTAGAGGGTATCTATTCTTCACTATTACCTCGTTCAGTCTTCTGCAATCTATAAAGAGACACATCGACCCATCCTCCTTTACGAAGAGGAGTGGTGCTCCCCATGGGGAGATGCTCGGGCGAATGAACCCTTGAGTTAATAGCTCATCAATCTAACTTCTTAGCTCTTCCATCTCACAAGGGGGCATGCAAAATGGAGGCAAGGATATATGAGCGGTTCCTAATTTGAAGTCTATGCAGAAATCTACTGCCCATTTAGGGGGCAGCCCTGGTATTTCTTGAAAAATTTTGGAAAAATCCCGCACTACTGGTATCGGGCCGATGGTGGCCTCAACTGACTCTGGTTTTCCTAGAGCTTGCAAGCTCTCGAATGCATCATACCCTTTTCTTCCCTTCAATGTAAAGGAGGCCTGTCCGGGGATGGATAGTGACTGTTTTGCCGCAATAGTCCATGATTGCCCGAACTTGCGAAAGTCAATCCATCCTGAGGATGATGTCAAATTGTCTGATGGGCATAACAATCAGGTCGACAGCTACTTCGTGACTTGCGAGGGTTAGAAGACATGCTCTATATACTTTATTTTTTTCAATGAATTTGCCTATGGAGGATGCTATTACTAGGGGGCATGCAATGGAGATGTATTCAATTCTAACTTTATCGCAATAGCAGAGTCAATGAAAGATAACGTTGCGCAAGAATTGAATAAGATGAGCACAGGGGTACCGTTGATGTGAACTATACCGCATATTGCCTGGAGTGGATCCTCTTCAGCTTCAATAGTAGCGACCATGTACACGCGAGCAGGGGAATTCCTCTATTGTGCTGGAGGTCCCGTCCTAGGCGGTTAAGGCCTTGGTGCTGGCTTGACTTCTGCTTGAATTGGCTGGGGGTGGTTTGCCTGTCGCGGGACATCCTCATCTCTCATCCTCTTGTAACAATTACGAGCGATGTGGACATCCTTGTTGTAGTAATCACAGCACTTGTTCGAGGGCACTGACGGAACGCCTGTAGGTATGATCTTGAGCCTTCTCTCTGGTATTTGCTAGGCTGGAGGTGCCTGCCTGAGGGGTCCCTAGCTGGGGGGCACGTTCTTATGGTGCGTTCGAAATCCTTTTCAACTTGCATGGCTTTGTCTACCATTTAAGCAAAGTCCTCAAAGTCGCATGCACACAGCCGCTATTGGATCCCCAGTCGGAGACCTTCTTTAAACTTTTGTAGCTTATATTCTGTGTCCTCTAGGGCCTTGGGTACAAAGTGTGACAACTAGTTGAATCGGGCTTCATACTGGGTGACAGTCATTCTGCCCTGCTCTAGCTTCAAGAACCGGGCTATCTTCTCATTCCTGCACAATCGGGGAAAGTACTTTTCCAGGAACTTTTTCCTGAACCCCTCTTAGGTCCACGAGTATATGGGTGGGACGCCCCTTTGCATGCTCTACCACTAGTTCTTAGCTTCTCTTTAAAGGAGGTACGTAGCCAAGCTAACCATCTGGGCGTTTGAACATTCCAGTGGTTTCATCATCTTTGTGACCCTAGCTAGCCAATGTTCGGCCTGTACCAGGTTAGGTGCCCCTTCAAATGTAGGTGGTCTGAGCCTTTGGAACCTTTCAAATATATTTGCGCCCCGGACATCTTCATCTCGTGATGTCACCCTACGGTTCCTATCTCGGAGGGTCTCCATCATAACAGCATGTGTAGCCTGCTGGTACTGCATGAATGCAGCCTGCTGTTATTGTATGATCATCGCCATCTGTCTAAAGGTTGTGAATGTCGCTATTCTGGGCTATGTGCCCGTGAAAGCTTCATCTGAAGGCTCCCTTGACCGAAAAAGGCATGAGGGTGTGCCTGACGGGTCAACCCCAGGAGGTAGAGAATCACCTCTGGCCTTAAATTCCATATCCGGGTTCATGATTCTAGGGGGAAGTCCTGGCGTGTACATGGGGCTCCTCTCGCGCTGACGCTCTATTGGTGGAAGGGCTGGCACATCAATTGTATGCGCTCGCTGCGATCGTAGTATAGGAGGCATATCTTCGTGTGAGACCAGAATTTCATAGTTTAGACCTTCACTAAGAACTCCTTCCAAGATAATGGGAAATGTTATATGATTTTAACAATGGAAGGAGTGGTTCAATGATGCAAAAGTAAGAAATTCATTATCAACCTCCTCCCTTTGTAACTAAGATAGCACTCCTACGCCATGTGGCGCCTTATTTCCTTGTTCTAGGATGCCTAGGTTGAGTCACTAAGTTTAGTAGTTATTCCTACGAATTCTCAGTGGCCCTAAGTATATCATTTCTATATTCGTTTAACCTAACTATCCTTAGGGGATTTTCTCCTATACCTAAGTTTCAATTCTATTTGAGTCTTAACATGTTGATTCCTTATGAGTTTTGTACTAGATATTAATCCCACAGTTTGGCTATCTTAGACTCCGCTCTGATAGCAACCTGTAACAACCCCGTTTAAAAAAATCAAGTATACAACTGTTTCCAAAAACCAGAGTGTTAGCTAAACAAATTATCATAATCAGAGTGCAATAAGATAAACCCAAGCGTAGCGAATATCGTATAACCAAAATATCAAAATCCTGGTCCACTCAGCTAGGGACCTTAAGTATAATACTCATAAGTTTTCAAATGTATCAAACATATACTAGTAAGGGAAATAACTATAGCTAGTGATTAAGCCCTTAGTACTCTGTTGCCTCTTGACGTGGCTCTTCTTCGTAGTATTCATCCTCCAGTCCCACCACAATGGCATTGGGACCTACACCATAGCTGTCCTCGCCTAGACCTGCATTCTTTGTATGGTTGAATATTCGATAAATGAGTGGCCAATTCAGTATGAATTTTCCTTAAGATTACACACCATTGCCTTAGCTATGCATAATTAAAAAACAATAAGGCATTCAAACTAATACATGATGCAGTCTTGTTTAAATGCATGGATGCGTGAATGTACATCGACCTGGGGATGCTCATCTAGTCGGACTTGGGCTCGTCACCCATGCATATGATTAGTCACCAACGTAGCAGATCACGTACAACATAATGACCAAACCATCGTACATCACGTATGTGGGTCGATAGTCTGGGAGCTAGTGAAATGATACCAAACTAAGGCCAAAGGGCACGTGCTATAACATCCAAAATTAGCCACCCATCATCGCCCATATGCTATGAATGCATGATTAGTCAAACTATTATTATTCCAATTACAACCAACCAATTTAAGTAAACTCATAGGTCACTACGGGGGGCTTGTCACCCAGCGTAGGCCGATAGCTCGGGCAAAATATCCCATTCCATATCTCTAGCCCATGAGATTTCCACCTTAGGATGTTTAATAGAAGCCCATCGATTAGTGGCCAATCAAAATTTAATATGTGGGACTTACCATCACATGGTTATATGTGAATGAACCATCGAAGCCACGCATGACAAATATCAAATCATGGGACAAATACTAAATTGAAGCGGTAAAAGGTTGCACGAAGTAAATATTAAATCGAAATGGTAAAAGATTATGTAGGGCAGTGTTAAATCAGAGCAGTAAAGAAGTCATTCCCAAAGCCACGAAGGCAAGACGACCTATGGATGGTAAACCCACGTTAGTATTCTACACCCTAGATAACCTCCAAGTCAAGGGTCCATCTCTAACACAAGTGGAGTTTTTCACTAGTAGATGTAGTGAATTTAGATCCATAAACGACTTAAAACAATTTATTGACGTGTGAAAGTGTATGGATACAACATGCGAGATATATGTTAAGCATTAAGTTCATAATTATCGTAATAGATCATGATTCAAATATATAAGCTATCAATTGAAATTTAAATGGAAGCTATCATGCAAGTAACTATTGCATGCAATCATAATTCACAACTATCAACTGTAATTCAAATGTAAGCCATGCCTTAAGAGTTGACAACTAATGTAAGAGACAACATGTTATAAGATAATATTTGTGATTCTAATGAAAACTATTCCTTAAACTAATTTGGAAATGGAAAGCTTAAGGGGAAGAAGTCATCACCTTGTGAGTCGATTATCCCTTATCTTTTCTTCGCTAACTAAGAACCATGTAATGCTTATTCGTTTGTCTTAGCGAGTTTACCTGGTGCGATTAGGTGCAATGGTTCAATCCTAACAAAGATAAGTTAGATTTCTTAGAGAATGACTGACCCAGCTGATTATAGGCAATACTAAGGTCTCCCCTTGTCTGGAAATAACTAGGTAAGAAGGGAATCGACTCACCGAGTCGACTCAGTCGGTTCGAACTCGGTTGGGAGAGTTACTTGAAGAGTGGTGTTTGTGTTAGGATTTAGCCTGAGAAAGTCGATAGTCGGGGCTGATCTACTAGCTGTGGACGACCCTGTAACAACGGTATTTGAGTTAGCTCCTCGTGACTCAAGGCGAGTTGACTCAGTTGAGACTTGTAAGCGAGGCTAAGTTCCAGCCATCACACCACAGCCTGGTCCTAAAGGGTCCATGGCTATTGCTGGTTCAAGGGTTGGCTTATCGAAATAGAAGCTAGGAGGCTACTGAGTTAACTCCTTCAGGAGGAAACATGTCGACTCAACTCCTAGAAACAGCCCCAGCATGGTGGAGAGCTAGGCATCATTGCATATTACTTGAAGTTCGCAATACATACCTGCCCCACACTAGAAGGGATGAGAGATCTCAATGTCGTCTATACCAACTGCAATTAGGTCCACTCGAGCCTCGAGTCAGTAGACGAATTAGACTCATGTTTGGTTAATGGCAGCAAGAGGCAGTGCTAGGTTCCGTAGTTCGATCCATATAAC
The DNA here is from genome assembly GCF_029962835.1 of Magnolia sinica. Lineage (NCBI taxonomy): Eukaryota > Viridiplantae > Streptophyta > Magnoliopsida > Magnoliales > Magnoliaceae > Magnolia > Magnolia sinica. The sequence continues at coordinate 15,334,699 of NC_080575.1, read as the reverse complement.
ACCATGTAAGCTAGCCTTCATGGGAGGATGGCTGAGCCAACTCTGCAGATCCCACTTGCACGGACGGTGAACCCTGACCCAACTCGATTCGAGTCGTCAGGGTTGGCTCTGTGCAGTGTTTGACAGGGCCTCTCCTCTCTCACATTTTCCCTTATTTATTTCCCTCTTTCTCTCTTCTGGGGTTCCCAGCTGCACTCCAGCTCAATCCAAGTTGGTGTCGTGGTGAGGCAGTGAGTGCAACCACACCCGATTTCCCGCTCTCCCTTACTCTCACTTGAACTCACTCTCTTCCTCTATCCTCTCCTATTTTCTCTCTCTCCCTCTCCGATTTCCCTCTCTTCTTCTCCCTTGCAGTGGTGATTCTGGTCTGCACTGACCCAACTCGATCCGAACTGACCGGGTCAGCTTGGTGTAGTGCGGCACTGAGTTCACTATGCTTGCACTCACTCGCCCTTTCCCTTCCTTCTTTCTATCTTATTTCCTCTCCCTCACTCCCTGATTTCTTAGTGGGAATCCTGAGACGAACGTCGTCCTTTTATAGTCGTGAAGCACGCTCGAACCGTTCCATCGAACGGTCGAGATTAGGTGGCCGAACTCATGCGTTCTCCTCTGATTCTTGGATGCATGGGGTCCATCCATCATTAGGGATGGATTTCTACTACTGTGGCACATCGAAAAAGCATCTTTTTATCTGCAATGGGGCCCAACCCATCATAGTGGGTATTTCGATCTAACGGAGATGATGACGTGGCTGCTGTAAAGACCCCATCAATTCTGTACCATTTTCCATGCATATGTGCATGATGATCGATGCCCTTAGCTAGACCTGGGTTGGCCGTTCAAAGTACATACCCGACTGACCGGAACCCCAAGACCTCGAAACCTATCTCATATTGACCGCCCCGTCACCGTGATATTGAAGGTACCACCCGTGCGTCGGTATGATACTCCGTTAGTGAGATGCGCCGTAAAGAATAATAAGTGTATCATGTGCACATGGCACCATGTATTTCATTCCACACATGTGCACAACACATCATGCACATATTTACATGCCACACATGGGTGAGAGAATCTCTACCCATGTGTGTGATGTCACACACCCAAACCTCTTCTCTCTCATGTGCATGAAAAGTCAGCTCTCTTCCATGCCACACCTCATGTATGACATCATCAGACCATGCCATCTCATGTCCCTTTAATCCACCATTAATTACAAAGCATATATTAATTACCATGATCTTAGCCTGAGCTAACTTAACCAAAAATTTATCCATTTCTTTATAAATACCCCTCTATCCCTTAGCATTTCACCATTTTCCATGGAGAGAGAGAGAGAGAGAGAGAGAGAGAGAGAGAGAGAGAGAGAGGAGTGATTTTGGTGGGCCATCAACACCATTAATTCCATCCCTTCCATCCATCTCAACAATCCATGTAATTCATCGAGGTGAGTACACCCCCTCCACTCTTATGGTTTGTTCCCTTTTCATTTTTTTTGATGATTAATAGTGGTTATGATTTGATGATAATGATGTGATCAACAGTGTGGATGTGTAGGTGAATACATATAAAAAGATGATTTAACAGTTGTGATGATATGATGATAATAATGTAATTAATGGTGTGGATGCATAGAAGAAAAAAAAAAAAATATATATATATATATATATATATGTATATATCAAATAAAATTATTCTAGAATTCTTGTGGAGCCATTGATAGTGGGCCTCACCAAAATATTTGTATGTCATCCAAACTATGTAAGAATAACCCTTTTGGGTTGGTTAAACTCTTACACACTCACACCCTGCACACATGTGCACACCACACCACAAAAAAATATAATAAATGATAATAATAATATAAATAAATAAATGAAATGAAATGAAATGGGGAGTGGACGCTGCTGCCAACGTTGAGACGACGCTGTAGCAAGCAGCGTCATTCTGCTCAAGTGTAAAGGGGTTGGGACTGTGGGCCCACAACAGGCCCCACTCATGATGTACATGTTTAATCCACGCCGTCCATTCAATTTTTCAGATCATTTTAGGCGTTGAGCTGAAAAATCAGAGTAATCCAAATCTCTGGTAGGCCACACCATAAAAAAGGATTATTTTTAATAATGATAGACTGTTAGGGCCCACTATGATATTTTTGTGTGTCAAAACATATTGAATATAGGCTTATTCGACCCATCATGAGCCAGGGAACCCGACAGACGGAATGGATGGTCTTGATGTGGGCCGCACCTACAAAAAAAAACAACAAACAAACAAACAGCCTTGACGCTGTTGTTGTCAGCGTCTGACGCTGCAGTAAGCAGCGTCTGCTGCTGATGCTGGAAGAAAGTGGGCCCCACCACAGGCCCCACCTTGATGTATGTCGAACATAAGCACCGTGCATTTGATAGGTCCCCTTTAAAAATGGGCCACCCCCAAATTTTAGCCATACATGGAACTCAGGTGGCCCATACCATCAAAAATCATGTAAAGACATGCTAAGACATATAGAAGTACTTTCTGGGGCCCACTTGAAACTTTGATGCATCTGAAACTTGGACTGACCCCTCCACCAAGTGGGACACACACAATGGATGGACTGGATCTCTCAAGTGACTACCTTGATGAGAAAATATACAAATAATAATAATAATATATCAAAATAAAATAACGGTGTGAGGAAGTGACGTCCTCACTGGACGTCCACATTTGGGGTAAAATTTTGTGGGCCAATCATGGCCACACCATGATGTATGTGCTAAATCCACACCATTCATCCATCTTACTAGCACCATTTACTGTATGGTCCCAAAAATCAGGTCGATTAGAAGTTCATGTAGGCCATGCCACTTGGACAGTGGAAATTGTACACAAAATACTTAGATTTTTCTGGGGCCCACCTTGGTTATGAAAGGTATATCTGGGCCATTCATTCACTCCTTCAGACCATTTTAAGTCATGAGTAAAGGAATGAGGTAGATCCACAACTTAGGTAGACCACACTATAAGAAACAGTGGGAATAAAATTCCCTACTGTTAATTCATTTGAGTTCTACTGTGATGTGTGACTGCCACCAAAGTTGGGTCAGCCATTAGATCATGGAGCCAACTCGTTACATGTATTTTACATCCCAGTCGTCCATCATTTAGACCATCCATGTGTTATAAGTCCCACTCGACGTATATACCTTATATCCATGTCATTCATCTAGTGGGTGATATCAGCTATGATGTTGCTTGTTATATGAATTGTTCATGGGGTGAACCCCACCATGTTAATGGGACCCACAATTATACAAAATATAATAATAATAATAATAAGGAAAGGGAATTGCATGCGTACCAATGAAAGCTTCCCTAGACATAATGCGATGCATGTGAAGCCCACCTAGGTGCATTTGTTGTATACTCACACTGCCTATATATTTTCCAGTCACTTGGGAAGTGAGCCCACCTCTTGCTCGTGGACACAAGATGAAGTAGAACTCAATTTTAGGTGGGTCAGGCCATGCTACAAGTAGAAACAGTGTAATAACCATTGGAAATTCTTAGGTTCTAGTGTGCCCTTATATGCTGATATGCTTCCTTGACCATGGACTCCACTTGTAGTATGATGTAGATCTATGCCTTTCATTAGTTTATTCTCATCATTTTAGGGTATGGTTCCATAGACTAGTCAGATCCAAATCTCATGCCATGGGAGTAATATTGATCACTTGTCCACCGTTAAATATTTCCTAGAGTTGCAGTAATGTTTGTGAGAAATCTATCCATTTATTCCTTTTAATCGATCATGGACCATCTAATATACATGTTTTACCAACCATTCATCTATTTTGATTAGATTATTTTAAAGTGTGGGGCTTCCTATATATTTACTACAATCTAAGTTATTTTAGATTATTTCAGGGCATCACCCAAAGAATGAGGCAGATAAAAACATGTAGTGGACCTCACCACAGAAAACAGTGGAGAGGGTGATTCCCACCATTGAAACTATCCTAAGGCCCACCATAATTTTTATTTGAAATCCAACCTGTTCTAAAGTTAAAAACATGAAATAAGGTAAAACACAAATATCAACTTGATCTAAAACTTTCGTGGCCTTTAGAAGTTTTTGATGGTGGGTGTCACTGCCCCCACTATTTTTTATGTTGGGGTCCATTGGAGCTTTGGATTTAACTTTGGATATTGCCCTAAAATGATCTCTCCAAATGGATGGAAGGTGTGGATATAAAACATACATCATGGTGGGGCCCAAAAATGAGAGGTATATAAATATCAGGTGGACCACACAACATGAAAACAATAGTGTTGGATATCCATCATTAAAATCCTCATAAGGCCCACTGTACTATTTATTTGGCATCCAATCTGTTTATTAGGTCATACAGGCCTAGATGAAGAGGAAAAACAAAATTCATCTCGATCCTAAGCTTTTATGGCCCCCAGAATGTTTTAAATGGTTGATGCCCATTCAACACTATTTCCTGTAATGTGGTCCATTTCAGATTATGATATGCCTCATTTTTGGTCTCATGCCATAAGATGATCTTTAAAAATAGATGGGACGACATAGATTAAACACATACATCATGGTAGGGCCTACACAGCACCAACCACCAGCCAATTGATGGTGTAGGGGGAGTAGCCAATATGTTCCCCTTATTTGTGGTGTGGTCCATTTAATCTTTGGATATGATTCATTTTTTGGAAAATTCTATAAAATGAGCTCAAAAAATGGATGGACGGTGTGGGTTGATCCCAAATTTTCGATAAATCCAAAACTCAAGTGGACAATGCCACACAAAACAGTGTGGAATAATGATTTCCACCGTTGATACCTTCATTGGGCCGACAGTAATGTTTACTTGTCATCCAACATGTTCATAATATCAAAAAGATATGAATGAAGGGAAAACATAAACATCAGCTTGATCCAAAACTTCTGTGAATGTTATTTTTAATGGTGGATGTTCAATCCCCACTTTGTAGTCCACTTAAGCCTTGGACCCGCCCCATTTTTTAGTTAATATCTTGAAATGATCCAAGAAAAGCGTTGAATGGTATAAAGAATGTCAATCCGTGACTTGGGTGGGCCACACCACATAATATAGCGGAGAAGGGTTTCCTTAAAACTTTCATAATCATATATTGGGCCTGCCTAAATGTGATTCACATATCTAACCCACTCATTATGTGTGTCCCACTTGGATGATGGGTTAGACCCAGTTTCATCTGCATTCAAAACTCATGTGGGCCCCACCAAGTGCTTTGATATTTTTTTAGATGTCTTCACATAGTTTTAGATGGTATGGCCCACTTGAGTTTCGTATACGGATGATTTTTGAGATATCTCCTAAGCTAAAGGGGACACATCAAATGCACGGTGTTGATGTTCGACACACATCATGATGGGCCCCACAAAACTTACTAACATTAATTCTTAGGTTCTCAGGGTGTCAATAAGTTGGGTCACAATTTTGATCAGAATATTTGACCCATTTTACATGTCTGGTCCATTCACTCTATTTTACTGATCATTACCCTCAATTTGACTAGTCACTCGCCCCGTTCATGTTACATATGAGAAAGATATTAGGCAAACAAGATTGATCAACAATTTGAGTGAATTTTGATTTAAACATCTGAAGTTATTTACTCTTCAATCTGGACTGATCAAATTATCCAAAAATGGTTAAAGGTTGTTCATAATATCAAAAATATATGAATGAATAGAAAACACAAACATCAGCTTGATCCAAAACTTCTATGGGCTCCAAGAAATTTTAAATGGTAGAGGTTCAATCACGTTATTTCCTGTGGTGTGGTCCACTTGAGCTTTTGATATGGTTCCTTTTTGTTCTTTAGATCTCAAATTATCTGTAAACATGGATGAATGGATTGGATAAAATAAATAAATAACAGTGGACCCCACAGAGTTTACTCTGGTAAGGGTAACGAGTAACTCACCTAAATGTAGTGGAGAAGGGTTTCCTTAAAACATTCATAATCATATATTGGGCCTACCTAAATGTGATTCACATATCCAACCCACTCATTATGTGTGTCCCACTTGGATGAGGGGTCAGACCAAGTTTCAACCGCATCCAAAACTCATGTGGACCCCACCAAATGCTTTTATATTTTTTAGGATGTCTTCACATAGTTTTAGATGGTTGGCCCACTTGAGTTTCATATACAGATGATTTTTGAGATATCTCATAACCTAAAGGGGACACATCAAATCCACAGTGTTGATGTTTAAGACACATCATGATGGGGCCCACAAAACTTACTAACATCAATTCTTAGGTTCTCACGAGGTCAGTAAGTTGGGTCACAATTTTGACCAGAATATTTGGCCCATTTTACATGTCTGGTTCATTCACTCTATTTTACTGATCAATACTCTCAATTTGACTAGTTACTCGCCTCAATCAGGCTACATATGAGAAAGATATTAGGCATACAAGATTGATCAACAATTTCAGTGAAATTTGATTTAAACATCTGAAGTTATTTACTCTTCAATCTGAACTGATTAGATTGTCCAAAAACAATTAAAGGTTCAATTAGTGGATGTGCCTAATAATTTAGTATTTTTATTTTTCACAAATAAATTTCAATTTCCTTTTAAAAATAACATTTTTTTTTTCAAAATGTATATTTTTTTTACTCTTTTAACTAAATATCATTTTTATTATAAAATATTTCAAAAATATTTAAAATACAAATTTTGAATTTTTATTTTCAAAATCTCAAAAAATTTCTTATATTTTAATTTTTTCTCAAAAATTTCAAAATGCCGATTTTTTTTCTTCAAAAGCATTATTTTGTTCTCAAAATTTTTCTTAAACATAGTTAAAATTTCTAAACTTTTCAATATTCTTTTTCATGTGATATTACAAATCATTTAAATATTACCTTTTAATTATATATATAAAAAAATTTCCATTCATATGATATAAAAACTATATATATATATATATATATACACACACACACACACACATTTTTACCAACAAAAATTTTTTAAAATTAAAACGTTTTTACATTATTACCGGCAGTTTTCAACTGTTGGGAAAAAGATTTAGGAAAAACACTTTTACCGACGAACATTTTCGTCGGTAAAAGTCTTACCACGAACATTTCCAAGACAGCGCGAAATTTTATTGTTAAAATTCAAAACACCCTTTAGCGACGAAACTTTTCGTCGCTACAGGTGGTTTTTAGCTACGAAATTAATTTCGTCGCTAAAAGGAAACTTCTCAACTTTTTTATATATTCAAAAATTCAAAACACCCTTTAGCAACGAAACTTTTTGTCGCTAAAAGCCACCTTTAGCTACGAAATTAATTTCGTCACTAAAAGGAAACTTCTTGACTTTTTTATTTTTTTGAAAAATTCCAAACCATCATTAGCTACGAAACTAATTTCGTCGCTAAAAGGAAACTTCTCTACTCTTTTGTTTTTTTGAAAAATTCCAAACACCCTTTAGTGACGAAAATTTTCATCGCTAAAGGTGGCTTTTAGCTACGAAATTAACTTCGTCGCTAAATGGAAGCTTCTCGACTTTTTTATATTTTCAAAAATTCAAAACACCCTTTAGTGACAAAAATTTTCGTCGCTAAAAGCCACCTTTAGCTACAAAATTAATTTCATCGCTAAAAGGAAACTTCTCGACTTTTTTATCTTTTCAAAAATTCAAAACACCTTTTAGCGATGAAAATTTCCATCGCTAAAAGCCACCTTTAGCTACGAAATTAATTTCGTCGCTAAAAGGAAAATTCTTGACTTTTTTGTTTTTTTGAAAAATTCGAAACACCCTCGCTAAAAGCCACCTTTAGCTACAAAATTAATTTCGTCGCTAAAAGAAAACTTCTCAACTTTTTATTTTTTCAAAAATTCAAAACACCCTTTAGCGACGAAAATTTTCGTCGCTAAAGGTTACTTTTAGCACCGAAAAAAAATTTGTCGACGAAAAAAAATTTGGTCGCTAAAAGTGACTTTCAGCTACGAAGAAAAAAATTCGTCGCTAAAAGTTTCGTCGGTAAAAACCTTCTTTTTTGTAGTGAATCTTCCTACCCAATTCATTCAAAAAATGCCTCGATTACTCGAATCGCTCGTTAGTGGCCCACTGGTTCCAAAATTATAGAATAATGTCCGTCTCACTGGGCTTAACGTCCATCGTGGGTGGCGAACCAAGAAAGTGCCCATAATTATTCAACTTGGGCTAGAAACCAAGTGCTTAAAACACGCGAATCCCTTAGGCTGAAATCTAAAAACTTAAGTGAAATAGACCTTCAACTCTTTGGCGAAGTTGTGACATTCTAACCGTTGAATTGTAATCAAACTTGGGCCATTGGCTAGGGATATTTCCCTACTCATCCGTATAACCGAGACCTTGATCGAACATCGGTGACTGTTGATCTCAAATCGGGCCCCTGTGATCAATTGACTCATCCGTTTACCACCAAACTTGGGACAACCCTTCATCTAACTATAGGACACTTATTCCATAGCGCAGATGGCCTAGGGAGCCACTAGGATGGCCCTAGGGATCAGAAATCTACCCACTATGGGTATATATGTTAAAACAAGAGTTCCTAGGGCCATTTAGACAAATTTTCAGACTATATAAGTCCCAAAATCTCTCTCCTTCACTCTCATACGAATTTTGCTGCAAGGAGAGAGAGAGAGAGAGAGGGAGCTCTAAGAAGCTGAAATTTGGAGAATTTTCCTCTCCTACCACAATCCCGCGTCAAAGCTCACAACTACGCCACCGTAGAAGCGGCCCACCGGCGATAGAAAGGAAACCCTCCAGCCCTCTCCAAATTTCAACAACATAGAACCTTGTGCATGCGCCCTTACAAGCTAATTTCGTCGTCGTAGGGCCTCGATACGCCAATCCGCGGGACCAGAACCGTATGAGCGGCATTCTGAACCATTAAACCATTTTTAGGTGCGGACCATTAGTCTTAGGTGACAAATTATCGAACCTAAGCTGAAGTTAATGATTGTGGGTGTGAAATTCACTTTGCATGTTGATTAGTGAGAAATTCATTGATAGTTATTTCTCTTTAAATTTGCCGATCCATGTCCAGAATAATAAATTGCTTGATTTCATGCTAGATTAGGCCAAGATATTGAATTGCGACCCTTCCTCACTTTAAATTCTGATTATATGAAATTGATTTTTAATTGATCCCCAAATCTGCAACGATTTGGAAAAAATGTGCCTGCATGTCATTATACGCTTTGATTATGTTGAATGCCTATACTTATAGATATGCATGCCTAAATTTTTTTAAGACTAAGAGTGATTGTGATTTCCCATTATATGCTAGATGATTAATTCGTTTTCTGGGTTGGCTAGCAAAATTTTAAGACCCACATGAGCAGCCCCATCAGTTGGGCCGCCCAGCGACCAATCTGACTGATTTAGGTCGAACATGGGTAGTCGGCATGTAACATCCCGTCTGACTAGCACAATGTCCTGGGGCGTCTACGTAGGAATTGCCGCAGGACCCTTCATTTAAACCACTTGTGTTAGGGTATGACACGAAAAATTTATCAAGGATTAGCCAAATTGAGTGGACCAGACGGGTCATGGCAAGACCAAGTGCAGGCCGCCAAGCCGGATGGCCGTTTACACTTAGCAACAGCCCGTGCAGGCTATACCACGACGCGGGAAGGTCAAAAAAATCTAAAAATCTAGGAAACCATAGAGCTCACTGGGCTTGTAGACCATCGCGGACTATGGACCCAGTGGACACTCAGAAGTGGGATCTGGCACTAACTAAATGCACCCTACCAATGCCAGGACCGGAATTTGGCGCTCGCAAATGAAACCGAGATACCAAGTTATCCAACCGTCAGATCTCTTCTACATTTTCGATGGAGCCTAATAAATTTTCCTATACCCATCTATGAACTCTGGGACCCGATCGAGGAACGGTGGCCGTTGATCACAAATCGGACCCGTATGACTAAACTCCATATCCGATCGTCTCTAAATTTTGCATGGCCCTTCATCGGGCCATGGAGTATCTATTTTATAAGTCTCATGGCTAGAGGGCCACCAGAATCTCTCCAATCACCAAAATGGACCCCACAGGGCCATTTAAAGGTCGGGATCGCTTACTCAAACCCTATATCCATTCATCCGTTTGTCCCCAAATTTTACACAGGCCCTTATCGGGCCATAAGACACCTACCCACCAAATTTGGTGGCCAAAGGAGCGTTAGGGCCACTCCAACACCAATAGTGAGTCTTAGTAGGCTATTTTGGGAATTTAAGGAAACTTAAGGCCAAAGGGCCCAAGTCTAGGAAATAAATCCTTAACCCTCATCACATAACTCCCACCACAACTACCATTACCAAGGGAGTTAAGGGAGAGCAAAGAGGAGAAAGGGAGAATGGAAGAGAGCTAAGGTGGACCCTAGATCAAGGTGGGGCCCAAGGGAATCAACCCTTTCAACTCTCTATCCCTTCTCCAAGGGGAACTCACTACCACAACTTCAGCAATCATCCGTGGGACATCTAGGTAAGATTCTTCACCCTCTTTTCCTTGAAATCCATATATTGAGAAAGGATTTGCATGTATTTCTCACATGCAAGAACTTCTTCTAGGGATTCCGGCCGTTCGACCCGAAGCCCTCATTCCTAGGTCGCTCTCCAAGTCTCCAACGACCCATAGGTGTGGATTATTGTTCTTAGGTGTCTGACACCAATTTTAGTACGAGCTTAATGATTTTGATTGTTTAGATGCAATATTTAAAATTCTAAAGAAAACCCTAGGAAGCGTATGTTTGATGAAATTGTATGAATTTGTATGTTCGTCTCTCTCTTGATGTCATTCTTGCCTCTCACATGATTTGTGTATGCATGATTACATGATTATGCCTTACTTTATTTCTCCATGTATTGTGCCTCATAATATGTATGATGTTATTTCTCTTGTGCATACGATTTCGTAATATGGAGGAAGTGCTTAACTTCCTCATTGACCCACACAACTCACATGCACATGTTTCACGATAGCAATAACTTGCTTGTTAAAAACATTTGATTCATATTCTTGAGATGCATGAGAACATGATGTTGATATGCTAGGTGGTAACTTTGATAGTGGTATGTTAGGGATCACCAATGCACTATCGGGTTAGTCAAGAACAGGATGAGAGACGGTAGTCCCATCGGTAGGACTATGCTATGGCTAGACCCGCGGGTTTGGGCGGGTGTGTTCGAGTGGCTGTAGTTCGACTACATAGGTCCCTTATGCCCGATGTCACTCGTCTCACGCTTGCCTGACTCGTGTGGTCTAGCCTACTGCCTGACCAACCTTGTTTGTTAACCCTGCTTGCTCATACATGTATGGAACCTGGAACACTCTACAACCGTAAGCGGCCCACCAATAACCAATTACCACTGGTCCACAGCCTCGTGAGCCGGACATGGTGGAATGGGACACTGTGTCCGAGCTGTCGGCCTACGCTGGGGTACCGCGCCTCCTCATAGTGACTGCGAGCGATCCCTTTCTCTTGGCACTCCTTATGTGCTTGAAGTCGGGGATGAGGAACTCGACGGGATCAAGGACCGCGGGGTCTAGACCTCACACGTTGGGGGGTCTTGGCCTCGCAACCAACTATGGGCATTGATACATGGGATGTTTCAGAGTCTCCAACCTGCTAGATGAACGGACTTAACTAAGAACTCGGCTAATATCATCGCATTGCATCGCACTAGCTAGGGTGGAGACTCGGCAGTCAAGGTCGCTCTGAGGGAATGTTTTCATACGCGATCGTTAGATGGAGTCGCTCGAGGGAGTATTGTGGAGAGGGCACACATCATATCATTTATCATGCATGCGCATTAACAAGATTAGCTAAGTGTTATGATTGACTGCTTTTCATTAAGTTCCTATTAAAATTGATGCCTGTTATAACTTGAGGTTAATAGCCCCCACTGAGTTGATCACTCACTCCCACTCTGAGACGATGTTTTAAAATACCAACCAGACTCTTCCTTAGTCGTAGGTGACAAGGAGCACGAGGAGTCTGGCGGTGTGAGTCTCGATGAGGAGGACGAGTTCTCCTATTTTCAGCTGATGAGCGGGACCTCGTCGGATCAGTAGATGGGCCGATGGATCGCTGAGTAGTGGGCTCAGCTCTATTCTTTTTGACATATTATTCTTTTGCGATTTTGTTGGGTGACCCCATGTGTGACCCCCTTTATTCTTTTGGACATGTATATATATGTATATTTGACCCCCCTCCTTTCATTTCAGTATACTTGTGTGCTTGTGCTTATGTTCCAGGAAATTTCAGAATGCGTATTTAGACAAAATTAACCGCATATCAATGAAAACTGGTCATAATTGACCATGGGAACTCGGGAGTTGAGTATATACCCGACCCCCGATTTTTAGGGCGTTACACGGCAGTAGTTTGACTACGTGGGTTGCTCGCACCCAATGCCGGATGTCCCGTAATTCGGCTGAATCGGACAAATTGGCCCACTAACTGACCAACTATATTTGTTAACCATGTATGATCACGCCTGTTGAACCTGAGACACCCTACGCTTATGTAGCGCTCGCTAATAATAATTATGATGTGATCCACAAGTCTCATGAGTCGAGCATGGTGGAATGGGACACTATGCTCGAGCTGTCAACCTACACTGAGGTGACGAGCCTCTCTGTAGTGACTGCGAGTAATCCAAGTTACAAACCCACCTCGTGAACCGGGAATAGTGGAATGGGATACTATGCTCGAGCTGTTGGCCTATGCTGGGGTGACAAGCCTCCCCGTAGTGACCGTGAGTGATTTAGCTTACAATCCGCCTACGTATGTGTTATCTGAGAGTGATGAACCCAAAATGATCAAGGATCGCGGGCATAAGGCCGCCACGGCCGCATAGGCCCCGCGATCGGGATAAAGCATTGACTTTGTTAGGGTGTCCTAGTTTCCCCAAACTACTGGATGAATGAACGTAACTAAATACTTGGCTAACATATTTATATCACATCGCATTAGTTAGGTTGGCGACTCGGCAATCAAGGCCGCACTAAGGGAGTGTTGGGCATTGTGAACGTTAGATGGTGTCACTTGAGGGAGTGTTGGATGGCGAGGGCATGCATCATATCATAATGACATGCATATGCATTAAAAAGAGTAGTTAGAAACTTTGTGTTTATATGCTTTTCATTAATTGCTCATATGAAATTGATAACTTGTGTAACTTATTGCTAATGGAACCCACTGAGTTGATCACTCCCTCCCACTCTGGGATGGTATTTTAAAACACCAACCAAACACTTTCATAGATGCAGGTACTAGGAATCAGATGTGCTGGACAAGGCGTTCATAGACTCAGAGGAGGAGCTCTCCTATTGCCAGTCTCAAATCCCTAAACCTAATGTAAGACCCGTGTCCTAATCCGTACCATTTCATTAGCTTCCGCGGTCCTTCCGGTCAAATTCCGGCAACCTTCGCACCGTATTCGGTATTTGCGCACGATCTTAAGCCGAGCCGCACCGACGTCGGCTTGATCCGAAAGTTGTATCATAAGCGACCGCGTCGCCGCCGCGTTCCAACGCCGTGACTTGCGCGCCGAACCGATACCCGTAAGAAGATGCGATCGGCGTTTATTCCAAAGAAACACCGCGTTGCGGATTTCGAGGAATCTCTACACAATTAGTCCCACTAATTACCCATAAATGCAACCATACCTCAAAGTACTTCACCCATTCCCTCTTTTTCCAAAAGTCCACCATCTTTCCACCTCACCATTCCTCTTTTTCTCATTTTCAACCTCAACCATCCCTCTTCTCCACCAATTTCAAACTAAACCATACCCCTCATCACTTCTTTCTTACAACCATCACTCCACCCATCCCTCCACCCATTATTTCTATCTCTCCCTCTCATTCTCTAGCAAATTTTCCAAATCCCATGAGAAATTTCACTCATCCAACACTCCTCTCTCAACTTCAAGTGTGGCCCACCCTCTCATCTCCAATCTCAACCATTCATCCTTCATCAATCTCCATTAAAAGTGAAGGTAAGGAGCTAAGGAGTCCAAGGGAGCTAGGAGAAGGAAGATAAGGTGGGTGATTTATTTTCTTGATTTGTGATTTAAGGGCCCACATATGTGGGACCCATTTTGATGTATTTGTTGTATCAAGAGGGACCCATAGTGGCGGGGTTCCTCCGCCACTCCGATTTCCATCTCTCTCTCTTTTTCCCTTTCTCTTCTCCTCTCCTTCTCTATTTTTTTTTGATGATGTGTGACCCACCTGATGTACATATCAGACCCGGACCGTCCATTAAGAAGGACCGTCCAACAGCTTTCTTGGCTGCCTGTTTGGACAGGCCTGGTTGAAAGGAAAGCACAAATACCAGCTTGATTTTGGGGTGGCCCACTCATGGGGACCCCACCTGTAAGCATAGGCCAGCAAGGCCATCCATCGTTGGACGCAGGGCCCACTGTGATGCATTGTATCCACGTTGTCCAGCAGCCGTGGGACCCTTCTCATGTGCGTGTGGTGTCGACCCACCTGATGTATATGTTTTACAACCTCGCCGTTCATCTGTTGGGCCTGCAACTGTAGCTGATGTGCAGCGTCAGCATGACTGTGGGCCCGGACGTGAGGTATGTGTGTTATACACACCATCCATCTGCTGCATTGACGTCAGCAGAGGGGCTGACAAATGAGATTGTATTATCTCTTACACCGTCCATCTTGCTTGACCAATCAAGGGCCCACCCGATCCTGACTGTCCAGATTTTGGACGTCCAGCAGTAGCAGCTGCTGCTGGACCGATGAAGGGCGAAAACAAACATCAGCTAGATCTACTGAGGTGGGCCACCACGTGGGAACAATCAAACCGTCCAAACGGTGGGAAATCACCTTGAATGTATGCATGTCACCCACGTCCAAGGGCAAGAAGTGTAGGGCCTACCTTCACACGTATGGACCCCACCCACAGTGTATGTGTTTTAACTACGTTGTCCATCCATCAAAGACACCTTGAGGATTCGTTCCATCCAGGCCGTCCACTTGCTGGACGTCCAGTAGCCTGGATGGATGAAGAAATCACACATATTAGCTTTACGGTGGGTTCCACACGTGTGAACCCACCTTTGGTTTATGGTGTACACATTTCCTCCCTGCAGTCCACCGTCCACACGTGGACAGTGTGACCCATGTGATGTATGTAGTTCATATCCAGGCCGTCCATCCACCGTTGGGACGTGAGGCCACCTTCTGATGTGTTGAGGGATTCCATGATGCGTGTGTTACATCTCAACCGTCTATTTGTTTAGCATCAGTAGATTATGTGCATCCCACCTTGTTTGCATGTATTTCATATTCAACCGTCCATCCATTTTGATTTGGTGCCCCACCATGATGTATATTTTGTATCCACATCGTCCATTTGGTGGGCCATTATTTGATATGGACCCCCCTCAAAAATCAGGCCAATCCAGCGCTCGGGCGGCCCACATCACAAGAAACAGTGTGAATTGAACTCTACCATTGAAACCCTTTATGGTCCACAGAAGTTTTCAGATCAAGCTGAAAATTTTGTTGTTCCCCTCCTCCCTTGCCCGTGTGACCTTATGAATAAGTTGGATTTCAAATGAACATTTCAGTGGGCCTTACCCAAGGTCCAAGTGACCTTATGAATAGGTTGGATTTCAAATAAATATTATGGTGGGCCCTGGCCCATGTGGTGGAGCCATATTGATGTATTTCTGGCCGTTGGGGAGGCCCACCTTGATATATATAAGGCCCATGAGGTTAGGCCCATTCGACGTATTGGTGGCCCGATGTCGAGGCCCACTCTGATATATATAAGGGCCATGTTACGAGACCCATTGTGATGTTTTCAAAGGCTCATGGGTTATGGCCCATTGCAATGTACATAAGGCCCACTAATGCGGCCCACTTGACTTATATAAGGCCCATATGAGATGGCCCATTTGATGTATCTGAGCATTATGGGTCGAGGCCCAATGAGATGTATATTAGTCCATTGCAATGTGTGATTTCCTATGGTTTGTATAATGGTACTTTATGGCGGGCTATGCCTTGGGAACAATGTTGGTTTGACGTCCACATTGTAAGGACAATGTTGGTTAAATGTCCGCATTGTCACACTCCTTAAGGCCACTGATAGGTTCATACTTATACTCTGCAGGCCGTCTAGGCCCATTTCTGTGATACGCAGAGCCCATCCCTATATGCATGTTTAGTATAGATCCATGGTTCATGATCATTCGCATCATATGTATGCCTGACGTGAGGAGTGACCGATCATAGCATATGCCTTTGGGCAGACTGTTTATGGGCTCCCTGATAGGCGGAGTTGCCCCATATAAGTGCATGGTACATACAGACTGTTGCATGACTGATGATGTGACTCATGCACTTGCATTTGTGTGATTATAGTTACTATATACCCTAGCGACATCAGGGCCATAGCCTCCACAGATACATCGTGGATGGCAGGATTGGAGACCGGAAATATTTGATTCTAGCATACGGGCACCATAGATCTCCCTGTGTGAAAATCCCTAAACCCGATGGTACTAGAGGATGACTCCAACGTCGAGACCGAGTGGATATACGAGCGCATGAGGGCCAAATACCAGGAGGCCGCGTCTCCCACTGTGTCGTGGTCGGTTGGAAAGGAGTGTGGCCTTACTCGCCCGAGGGTAGGGGCAATACTAGGTTGAGTTTGACCAGCTCGCGAATGGGTCCGCTATCGACGTGCCGGATAGGTATTGGCAGACTATTGGTCAGGCGGATAGTGAGGTTTCTTACGCTCATTTGGACTGTGCGGCTAGGAGAGCGACAGTGCCATTTGGAGTGTATTGAACCCCGGTGATTATCCAGAATGAAAACTGTACTGATACATGTTGAGAATTGGCATGCTTGAGTTGCACCTTGCATCGCATGGCTGTGTATGGCCGATAGCATTCATATCGTGCACCGCATAGCCTTGGTACGGCTGACTGCATTCATGTGCTCATCACCATGATTCCGCATCACTCTGACCTTGCATTTTGAGCACGTTTATATTGCGCACACACTTACACCACCCTCTAAGCTTTCCATAAGCTTATGCACGATTGATGCGTGCAGGTGACGCCAGACGCAGTCGCAGCCATAGTCTCGCCGTAGTTGGACCGTGCAGGCGAGCTTCTGGAGTTTTGTTTCTTTTATCTCACATTGTATTTTCATTTTCTAGCGCATTGTACTCAAAAGTTTTTGATCTTAGTGGATTTTGTGGTGGTGTTCTTGTGGTTATTGTTTGTGGGTTATGCTTTTGTTATGCTCATTTTAAATCAGACTGATGACTTAAAATCCTCCTTGTAGTATCCCAGGATCGGAACCTGGTGAATGGGTGCTGGGATCCGAAAATGGGGTTCTACGGAGGCTGTCGGCGCCGGATTCGGCGATCAGATGTGCTGGACAAGGCGTTCATAGACTCAGAGGAGGAGCTCTCCTATTGCCAGCAATGGGGCCATAGGGTAGGGTTATTTTTGTATATTTTTGCACATTTTAGAACTGTAAACTTTCCTTAGTTGTAGTCCTGTACTCTAAATAGACATATTACACTTGTCAACTAATTTACTTGCATTAAAATTTATGTTTATTACAGGGTGCATCGCATAGTCTATTTTAATTCTACGAACTACTCAAATGTTAGGCGAAACGAATTATAAAATCCTGCTTCCACAAAGCATAAGTGGCACCCAGGATGTCGGGAGTCGAGTATTTACTTAGCCCCCCAAAATCTGGGGCGTTATATCAGTCCTCTTTAATGGTGTTAACTATGTACCTTGGTTAATGGCTGTAACCTTATCTCTTGGTGGCAAGAAAAACTTGGGTTTCATCAATGGAACGAAAGTTTGTCCTACATCTACTGATACAAGATATGAAGATTGGATCTCCCGTGATTAGATCTTGGATTCTTAATTCGATGAAACCCCACATTGCTAAAATTTTTACATTCTCTGAATATGCAAAGGAGTTGTGGGATTCAATAGCAGATTTATATGGTAGTCAAAATAAGGTTGCTCGCATTTTTGAACTTAAACTTGAGATTACTACAACACAACAAGGTGAAAAAATGTTTAGTGAACATCTTGGGATATGAAAAAGATGTGGGACGAATTGAACATGTATCGCCCACATACTACTGACGTGAAAAATCTTTTGAAAAGAGATGAAGAAGATAAAATTTTCTCATTACTTAGTAGCCCGAAGCCTGAATATGAAAATATCAGGAGTAATATTCTTATTGTTGCTACGCTTCCTTCTTTTTCTAGTGTTTGTGCTATTATTCAACATGAAGAAACTCGAAAGAAGACTATGAATTCTAAGCAAAAATCTTCATCTGAGAAAGTTGAATCGAATGCTCTTTTGGAGGAGAAATATGATAGAAGAAAACCTTCTGGTACTGAAAAATGAAAAAAAAATATATACTTATCAAAATAAGGGCAGAAAAGAGCCTTACTATTGTGATCATTGTGGTAAAAATGGGCACACCAAGGATCGATGCTGGGAATTTTATCCTTACCTCAAATTGAACCTTGACAAGAATAAGAAAGATCAGGTCGCAAAAGGTGATACATCGATCTCAATGAATCGGTTAAGTCATCTTCTTTAACAAATTAGTAATTCCATGTCTTCTGAACAAGGTCATTCTGCCTCTACCCATGCTTCAGGTAATTTGCAAGCTTACCTCACTTCATCTTCCAAAATTAATTCTTAGATTATTGATTCTGGAGCTACTGATCATATAGCCAATAGTCCTTCTTCTATGCATAATTTTATTCCTAAGTCTGATAGGCATGATGTTTCTATTGTTAATGGGATTACAGTTCCTGTACTAGAGAGTGACAAAATTGACTTATTTCCAAACAGTCCCACTTCTGATGCCCTTGTTGTTCCATCTTTTCCAGTTTAGCTCCTTTCCGTTGGAAAATTTACTAATTCTTTGAACTATGACCCTATTTTCCCTCCTACTTCTGTCATCTTTCAAGATCGAGAGTCGAAGAAGATGATTGGTGAAGTAACTAATTCACATGGATTGTACTTGCTAAATCTCACTGAAAAGGTATGTTATACCAGCGGCCTGGTGGAAAGTCATGTCTTACATAAATGGCTTGGACATCCTTCTAATCATGTCTTGGCAAAACTTTTTCCTTCCATTTCGGTTGAATCTAGTGTGTGTGATGTCTATCAATTTTCTAAACAAACTTGTTTACCATTTGTTAGTTCTTTGTCTACGTCTATTGAGTCTTTTCAACTGATTAATTCTGATTTATGAGGTCCTACTCCAATTGATTCATATGATGGATATAAATACTTTGTATTATTTATCGATGATCGATCTTATGCTACATGGTTATACTTGTTGAGATAAAAAACTGAGGTGTTATCTGTTTTCATAGATTTTTCATATTATGGTGATTACTCAATTCAATGCCAAAGTTAAGGTTTTCAAGTCTGACAATGGTACAAAATATACCAAAGGACCTTTCTCTGAATATATTCGCAGCTAAGGTATTATTCACCAAACTATTTATGTGGAAACACAATAACAAAATGGGGTGGCAGAGACAAAAAACCGACACATTTTAGAAACCACAAGAGCTCTCATATTTCAAATGAATGTTCCAAAAAGATATTGGTCCCATGGAGTTTTGACTGCAACATATTTGATTAATCGACTTCCTAGTCAAGTAATCAATTTTAAGTTACCATTGGAAGTTTTGAAGAATCGGAAGCCTGGCATATCTCATTTGCGGGTGTTTGGCTGTGTCCGTTATGTGCACCAACAAGCAATCCATCGTGATATGTTGGATGCTTGATCGAATCGTTATGTACTTTTTGGTATTCTTCCACAAAGAAAGGGTACATATGTTACGACTTGGCATCTTAAAAGATTGTTACTTCTCGTGATGTACGATTTGTTGAATCTGAATCTTATTTCCAAGCAAAAAGTGATTACGGGAATTGGTCCCAGGGGGAGTACTTGTATGATTAGGTATTGCTTCCAATAGTAATTGATGATGTCATTGCCTGAGCTATACCTCCAGAAAATGAAGCAACTCCTACAGTTGAAACAACAGTACCTCAAATAGCAACACCTCCAACTCAAATGAGATCAAGTAGAGAGACTCATCCTCCAGAAAGAATGAAAGATTTTTTTACTTACCATGTTATCTCTTATCCTATGCAGGCTTATTTGACATATGATAATGTTACTCAGTCTCATTCTGCATTCTTGAGTGCAGTATCTAGTGATCAAGAACCAAAGACTTTTCGAAAAGCTAATTCCAATCTAATTTGGAAAAATGCTATGAAAGAAGAATTGCAGGCACTTGATGAGAAAAAAAACATGGGACATTGTTAGATTGTCTCCAGGAAAGAAAACAATTGGGTGTCTTTGGATATATAAAATAAAATATAAGAGTGATGAAACCGTGGAACAACATAAGGCAAGACTGGTTGCTAGAGGATTTACTCAAACTTATGGAGAAGATTATAAAGAGACATTTGCACCCGTTGTGAAGATGAACACGTTTCGAGTTCTTATATCCCTGACAGTAAATCAAGATTGGAAATTATTCCAAATGGATGTAAAAAAAAATGTGTTTCTGCATAGTGACATAGAAGAAGTTTATATGAGTGTACCACTTGGTCATCCACAAGAATCCAAACTTGGTTTGCTGTGTAAACTGAAAAAGGCTATATAGGGCTTAAACAGTCACCACAAGCTTGGTATGCTAAGATCAATTCTGTCCTCGTGATTAATGGCCTACAAAGGAGTGCTATAGATCCTTCTCTATTTGTTAAGAAATGTATTTTAGGTACCATTATTGTTTTGGTGTATGTTGATGATATAATGATTACAGGCGATAATCAAGATGAAATATCAAAGCTCAAGACTCTTTTACACAAGCAATTTGCTATAAAAAACTTAGGAGTTTTCAAGTATTTCCTTGGATTAGAATTTGCCTACTCAAAAAAGGATATATTTCTTAATCAATGAAAATATATGTTGGACCTGTTACAGGAAACTGGAAAATTGGGAGTACGATCGTCAGACACTCCTACTGACAGTGGGGGTAAGCTTGGCGATGATGGTGAATTATTTTTTGATATTGTTCAATTTCAAAGATTAGTTGGTAGACTAATTTATTTAACTATTACTCGGCCAGATATCTCACATGCAGTTAGTTTGGTCAGTAGATTTATGCATGCACCAAGAGTTAATCACATGAATGTTGTCAACATAATTTTGCAGTATTTGAAGGGTTCTCTAGGAAGAGGTATATGGATGCGTAAAAATGGACACAATTCCATTACTGCTTATACTGATGTTGATTGGGTTGAGTGTCCAATTAATTGAAGATCTACAACAGGGTATTGTACATTTGTTGGAGGTAACTTGGTAACATGAAAGAGTAAGAAACAAAATGTTGTTGCACGATCAAGTGCAGAAGCAGAATATCGAGCAATGGCTTCAACTACTAGTGAAGTTATTTAGCTCTAGGCCATGTTGCAGGATTTGGATTTTCATTCATCTCAACCAACAAAAATGTTCTATGACAATCAGTTGTAATGCACATTGCTTCAAATCTAGTTTATCACAAGTGGACTAAACATATTAAGGTGGATTGTCACTTCATTCGAGAAAATGTACAAGTCAATGTTATTTGTACTCTTTTTGTTTGTAACGACCAATAGTCAATGAATATTTTCATTAAGGGACTACCTGCTGCCAAGTTTCAAGAGATATTGTCCAAGTTGGGCTCTAACGATATTTTCACACCAACTGGAGGGGGAGTGTTGGTGGTGGAGAAGAGAGATTTATGGTGGATTTGTTTCTATTTATGGATTGATTTGATTCTCCGCAGTTATAGTTTTTCCTTCTTTGGGACCTTCCTGACCAGTGGGTGCTAAAATAGGTTGCTTCATTATTAGCATCCTATATTCATTGTAATTATATATCGATGTTGTAATCTCCATTGTGACCATGAACAATAATATCTCCCATCCTCTTCTCATGTGCATGTAGGATTGCTACACTGGAAGCCAAAGCACATAAATTTGTATGTATTTTCTTCTTTGCTATATTTTTTCTTCTTTGCAATATGTGTTTTAGTATTGCTCCATTTTTTTTTGTTGTTGTTTTCTTGGTTGTATTTCATCTTTTTTCTTGGGCTTGCACACATCTGAGTGCACATGCATGCATGTGTGATTGTGTGTGACTACATGTGGGTAGGTGGGTGTGCATGTGGGGTCATGTGTGGGTGGTGATGGATTGTGCATGTGGGGTCATGTGTGGGTAGTGATGGTTAGTGGCAGTGCCAAGGAATGCTCACTTGCACACGAATTCTCACGGGAACTCATGAGAACTTTTTCAGAACTATCTCCCGAGCGTAAAATCTAAACTATCAACATGATGAAGTACACCATGAAACCCCTATAGCCCAACTGTCACCCTAATCCAAAATTTTGGTGGGCCATGGCCCAACTTTCACCTTGAATTGTCGCTCTCTTTTGCCATGGCCCACCAAAGTTTTGGATCAGGGTGAAAGTTGAGCCCTATGGGTTTCATGGGGTGATGCATCACGTGCATGGTTTAGATTTTATGCTCATATCATAGGAGATGAGTTCTGGAACTTGTGAGAACAGGAGCACAGGTGAGCATCCCTCGTGGGTGCGTATGTGGAGAGATGCTCCTAAGTGAACCAATACATGGGGGAGTATGTCCAAACGGGGGCAAATCGCGGTATCCCTCCATAATTATTTTATTTACATCCACTCTGAACATTAGATGTGCCATATCATGTTAGGTCTAAATCTCAAAAATCAGACTGCTTTATTATTCAGGCAAGACATACCAAGGAAAAGAGTCAGATTGGAACTTCCACCCTTGAATTCATTAGGGCCCACCTGATGTGTCAAATGAGCTATTTTTTACATGCCCCTTAATCCAAGGAAGATGAAAAGGTTGAATGGTTCAAATTCTTCATGCACAACATGATAGACCCTTCCAATTGTTTCCCTTAGTGTGTCCCACTTAATACATGGGGGAGTATGTCCAAACGGGGGCAAATCGCGGTATCCCTCCATAATTATTTTATTTACATCCACTCTGAACATTAGATGTGCCATATCATGTTAGGTCTAAATCTCAAAAATCAGACTGCTTTATTATTCAGGCAAGACATACCAAGGAAAAGAGTCAGATTGGAACTTCCACCCTTGAATTCATTAGGGCCCACCTGATGTGTCAAATGAGCTATTTTTTACATGCCCCTTAATCCAAGGAAGATGAAAAGGTTGAATGGTTCAAATTCTTCATGCACAACATGATAGACCCTTCCAATTGTTTCCCTTAGTGTGTCCCACTTAAATCATGGATTGGCTTCATTTTTGGGACTTCGGCTTAAGTGGATGGGAAACATCTAATACTCATGTTAAATGTCAGCAACTCATCAAGGTGGGGTACTGATGAGTTGATCCAATCTGGGCTGACATTTAATCTGATTCCAAAATTGGATTTTGGTCCAGTCTGGTTGATTTTTAATAGGCTCTATTAAATGACTTGGTGAATCGGATCAACTCATTCAGTCTTGAGTCCAGTTGTGACTAGTCTAACTCAAGGTGAATCAGCCCATCTAATCTGAGTTAAGGAAAATTGACCGTACTCGCTCGAAGTTTGGGCAAATTACATAGAAAGCTACATTATTCCATATATCCTTAGAAGGGCCTTCTGACATCTTTTGGAGATTGTCTTTGACGAAAATGCCCCTGACCTTGGTTTAGTAGTTGCATGGTTTTCTAGGGACTAAGAAGTTACGTCGTATTTAATGCCAATAAAGTGATGTGTAAGGTACCCTTTTTGCGCATGGGCAAGGACTAAACTCATGGGGTCCATATTGATGTATGTATATAATCCATGTCGTCCATCCTTTTTACCGTGTCATTTTAGGGTTAGGGCCTAAATATCAGCCTGATCCAGAGCTCCTGTGGGTCACATAATAGAAAATAATGGTGACAATGGAAGCCGCTATTGAAACTTTCTAGGCTCACTGTGATATTTGTTGGAAGTGGACATTGCTCAAGTTAGGACTTTTTAGGCCCACGCCGAGCTGGCCGACAAGGTGCACGGAACGGATCTCCCCAATGTTGGCCTCAGGCTATTGTACCAATGGCTATCCTTTCATTTGGTAGTAAAGGAAGTGAACATGTAACAACCGCGACATGGGAAAATTACGACCCATGACAACCACGACCCATATAACATGAGAACTACGACCCTTACTACATTACAATCACAACCATTACCACATTACAACCACGACCCAGGTATGGGTCGTGGTTGCCATGTTATATGGGCCGTGGTTTTCATGAGGAACGGGTCATGGTTGTCATGAGGTAAGAGTATGGTTGTCATGCTATGCCGGTTGTAGTCTTCATTTTATAAGCCTTAATAAGGACCAACTAGTGGGGCCTACATTGATGTATGTGAATAATCTATGCCACCCATCCTTTTTGTCATGTCAACCACGACCCTTACCTCATGACAACCACGACCCATATATAATGTCAGCCACGACCCATGGAAATGACGACCCATTACAACCACGACCCATATCACATGAGAACCACGACCCCATATTACATGACAACTACGATCCATGACAGCCACGACCCATGGGATTTCCCATTGATGACTAGGGGCATACCATTTTTGTCATTGAGCTACAAAGTTGATTGGGTTGTGTATCACAGGATATCTCTGGCTCTCATGTTATATGGGTCATGGTTCTCGTGTTATATGGGTCTTGGTTCTCATGTTAAATGGGTCGTGGTTTCGTGTGATATGGATTGTGGTTCTCATTTCCTATTCTTAAATTGCATGACAACCTCGACCCATACCTCCTGACAACCATGACCCATATAACATGACAGCCATGACCCATATAATATGACAATCATGACTCATATAACATGACAACCTCAACTCATACAACATGACAACTACGACCCACCACCATGTATGTGTTTCATCCATGCCACCCATCCTTCTTGCCATGTCATTTTAGGACTAGGGCCCAAATATAAGTTCGATCTAGTGCTCATGTGGCCCACATAATAAAAAATAATGGTGATTGTTGAAAGTTTCTAGGCTCACTGTGATGTTTGTTAGAAGTGGGCATTGCCCAAGTTAGGACTTTTTGGGCCCACGTCGAGCTATCCGACAAGGTGGATGGATTGGATCACCACATTGTAAACCTTAAGCTATGATACCAATGGTTTGATAGAAAAGAAATTGAACACAAAATACGATCCATACAACATGACAACCATGACCCATATAACATGGCAACTATGACCCATGCAAACCACGACCCAAATGGGCCGCAGTTGTATGGATCGTAGTTTTCATGTTATATAGGTCTTAGTTGTCCTGTTATATGGGTCTCAGTTGTATGGATTACAGTTGTCCTGTTATATGGGTCGCAGTTATCCTATTATATGGGTTGCGGTCGCAGTTGTCCTGTTATTTGGGTCGCAGTTGTCCTGTTATATGGTTCGCAGTTGTATGGATCGCAGTTGTCCTATTACATGGGTTGCGGTCGCAATTGTCCTGTTATTTGGGTCGCAGTTATCCTGTTATATGGGTCGCAGTTATATGGATTGCAATGTCATGTTATATGGGTCGCAGTTATATGGATCGCAGTTGTCATGTTATATGGGTCGCAGTTATCCCGTTATATGGGTCGTGGTCATAATTGTCCTGTTATTTGGGTCGCAATTGTCCTATTATATGGGTCGCAGTTCTATGGATCGTAGTTGTCATGCTCTAGGGGTCGCAGTTATCCTGTTATATGGGTCTCGGTCGTAGTTGTCCTATTAATCGGGTCGCAGTTGTCCTGTTATATGGGTCGCAGTTGTATGGATCGCAGTTGTCATGATATATAGGTAGTAGTTGTCCTGTTATATGGGTCGTGGTTGTCATGGGTAGTGGTTATCCAATCACCATTGTTTTCCTGTGGTGTGGTCCACTTGAGATTTATATCCCTCTCATTTTTGGTATAAAGCTCTAAAATAATCTACAAAAATGGATGAACGGAATGGATGTAACACATACATCATAGTGGGCCTACAAAGCACAAACAACAACAACAGGAGTAGCCAATCCATTTCCATCCCGGATACGGACACGGATCAGAGGAAGCGGATTGGCTAGTGTACCTCACACCAGCTATATGGCTGTTGTATTGAAGTCAGTAAGTTATGTGTCTGATCATGAGGTATATGTTATATCCAAACCATCCATCCATTTAGCGAGTTCGTCTTAAGGCTTGATATGAAAAATAAGACAAATATAACTATCAAGTGGACCACACTGCAAAAAGCAGTGGGAGATTGAACATCTACCATCCAAACCCTTTTTGGGGTCACATAAGTTTTGGATCAATATGAATTTTGTTTTTCCTCTTCATTCAGGTTTTTGTGACCTTATGAACAGATTTGATGGAAAATAAACGTTATGGTGGGCCCTATGAATTGTTTAACGGTGAAAATCATTATATCTGATGCTATTTGTGGTGTGGTCCACTGATCTTTGGATATGATTCATTTTTTGGATAATGGTCTAAAATGATCTCTAAAAATAAATGAACGGTGTAGATATAATAAATACATCCATGTGGGGCCATGTAACTATGATCTACTTTGAACCGTTCGTGGAACTCGAAGCTGGAGCGTCAGTCCTCGCACGACACGTACCTTTAGCAGTCCTCGCACGACACCTACCTACAGCAACTGGTGTGTAGTATGCGGATTGTGCTGGGAACTCAGGTGGGGCCCACTGTAATATTTGTAAGAAATCCTATCCGTCCATCCAGTTTGTGAGTTCATTTTAGGACATGATGACAAAAATGAACCGTTTCTAGAGATCGAGTGGGCCGAAAACGTGATAATTGAGCGTCCACAATTGAAATATTCGTGGGCCACAGAAGTTTTGAATCATGCTAATATTTGTGATTTCAGTTCATCCCAGTAGGAATGAAGTTATTAACGGTATGGATGACATGTAAACATCACTGTCCAACCCAGGTAGATTTCAACGGTAGGAATTTCCCTAACTACATTTTCCTTTAGTATGCCCCACTTGAGCTTTGGATACGGTTCATTTTTGGCATGATGTCCTGAAATGAACTCACAAAACGGATGGAAGGGGATGATTTCTCACAAACATCACAGTGGACCCTACTTGGGTTCACAATGCGCGAACTTCCGGCTAAAGGCTTCCGCAGGAAATCCGCGTGCATGGGTTGGGACGGGATTGGGAAGCGGATGGGCTGGTGTATCGACGTCAGCAAGTTCTATGGGTCCCATGACGAATTTGTTATATCCAAACCGTCCATCCATTTTGCGAGCTCGTCGAAGGTTTGAGCTGAAAAATAAGACAGATCTAAAGATAAACTGGACCACACTACAGAAGTGTTGGATCAAGCTTATATATTTTGTTTTCCTTTCATCCATGTCCTCGTGATCATATAAAAAGGCTTCAACCGTGAGAATCATTATTCCAACTATTTCCTATGGTAAGGTCCACTTGATCTTTGAGTATGATTAAATTTTGGATTCAACTGCTAAAATAAGATGGAAAAATAGATGGACAGTGTGGACAGACCTTATACATTCACGGTGGTACACTAGCCAATCCGCTTCAGCTTCTGACGCGGATTAGCGACTTCCGTGTAGCTGTCGGAGTCTTCGAGGAGTCCAAATTCCCAAGACCTCGAGAAGACAATTTTAGTACGTCACGTTACTCGACTTATGCATCCCAATATATGTAGAGATGAATGATCTTATTGGACCCATTATGATTTATATATTTTATCCATGCCATTCATTCATTTTGAACTATCATTTTAAGGAATGAGCCAAAAAATGAGGCATATCAAAGGCTCATGTGGACCACACCATAGAAAGCAGTGACATTGAAAACCTATTGAAAACCTTTTGGGGCATGACAACCACGACCCACGTAACATGACAACCACGACCCATATAACATGATAACTACGACCCGTGACAACCACGACCCATAAAACATGACAACCACGACCCATATAACATGACAACTACAACCCACAATCATGACCCATATAACTTGACAACTACGACCCATATAAATGACAACCACGACCCATATAACTTCTCAACCACGACCCATATAATATGACAACCTCGACCCTTGCTACATGACAACCACGATCCATTCGAAGGGTCATGGTTCACATGCACAATGGATCGTAGTTTTCATCCACAAAGGGTTGTGGTTGATATTTGACCCTAACCCTAAAATGACACAAAAGGATGGGCGGCATGGATTATCCACATACATCAATGTGGGTCCATTTGGGTCGTGGTTTGCATGGGTCGTAGTTGCCATGTTATATGGGTCGTGGTTGCCATGTTGCATGGTTCGTGGTTTGCAACGTGTTCACTTCCTTTTCTACCAAACCATTGGTACCATAGCTTAAGGCCCACAATGGGGTGATCCGATCCATCCACCTTGTCAGCTACCTCGCTGTGGACCCAAAAAGTCTTGACTTGGGCATTATCCACTTCTAACAAACATCACATGAGAACCACGACCCATATAACATGATAACTACAACCCACGACAACCACGACTCATATAACATGACAACCACGACCCATAACAACTACGACTCTTACCACATTACAACCACAACCCATATAACATGACAACCACGACCCATAACAACTACGACTCTTACCACATTACAACCACAACCCATATAACATGACAACCACGACCCATATAATATGATAACCACGACCCATATAACATGATAACTACGACTCGTGACAACCATGACTCGGATGACAACCACGACCCCCTATAATATGACAACTACGACCCATATAACATGACAACAATGACCTATATAACATGATAACCACAACCCATATAACATAATAACTACGACCCGTGACAACCAGGACCTGGATGACAACCACGACCCTTGCTACATGACAACCACGATCCATTTGAAGGGTCGTGGTTCATATGCACAATAGATCGTGGTTTTCATCCACAAAAGGTCGTGGTTAATATTTGACTCTACATCTAAAATGACACAACAAAAATGATCGGTGGTATGGATTATTCACATATATTAATGTGGGCCCATTTGAGTCATGGTTTGCATGGGTCGTAGTTGCCATGTTATATGGGTCGTGGTTGTCATATTGCATGGTTCGTAGTTTGCAACGTGTTCACTTCCTATATAGGTCGAAGTCTTCATTTTGATAGGCCTTAGTAAGGACCATCTAGTGGGGCCTACATTGATGTATGTGAATAATTCATGCCGCTTGAAGCCAACAATGGGAAGATCCGTTCCGTCCACCTTGTCGGCCAGCTCGACGTGGCCCCAAAAAGTCCTAACTTGGCAATGTCCACTTCCAACAAACATCATAGTGAGCCTGGAAACTTTCAACAAAGGGTTCCATTGTCACCATTATTTTCTATTATGTGACCCACACGAGCTCTGGATTAGGCTGATATTTGGGCCCTAGCCCTAAAATGACATGGTAAAAAGGATGGACGGCATGGATTACACACAAACATCAATATGGGCCCCACAAGTTTAGTCCTTGCCCATGCACAAAAAGGGTTCCGTACACATCACTTTATTGGCATTAAATATGACGTAACTTCTTAGTCCCTAGAAGACCATGCAACTACTGAACCAAGGTCGGGGGCATTTTCGTCCAAAACAATCTCCAAAAGATATCAGAGGGCCCTTTTAAGGATATATAGAATGACGTAACTTTCTAGATAATTTGCCCAAACTTGGAGGCAAGTATGGTCAATTTGCCTTGAGCTAATGTGGTTCCTTTTTAGGGCAAGCATGACTGGCCTAATGGTCAACTCAGTGGTTCATTTGATGGGCCCCACTAGCACCTAGCTAGAGATGGATGGTCCTATCAAGGGCTCAGTGGGGTCCACCGTGATGTATCTGTCTTTATCCACTCTATCCATCTATTTTCACAAATCATTTTAGGTGATGAACCCAAAAAAGAGGCAGAAGGAATGCTCAAGTGGGCCACACCACAGGAAAAGTTGGAATTGAATGCCTACCACTGAAAACCTGTTAGGGCGACAGAAGTTTTGGATCAAGCTGATATTTATGTTTTCCCTACATCCAAGTCTATGTTACCTTATCAACAGGTTGGATGGCAAATAAACATCACGGTGGGCCCTAATAAGGTTTCAACATTGTGATCATTCTCACCATTGCTTCCTATGGTGTGGTCCACTCGAGCCTTCGATCTGCCTCCTTTTCGGGTTCGTCCGCTAAAATGAAATTTCAAAATGGATGGACAACTATATATCATGGTGGCCCCAAAGATCCCTGACAGTAAGTCTCTAGCCGGGTCGGGTAGTACCCAATCCGCCCTGTTAATTTGATGAGTTGCACCTGTGGAATTGAAAAGATCTTTGATTATGTTCCTATCAACTCTACGGTGATTTATTGGATGGTTAAGAATGTAAATACCCAATGATCATATTTAGTCCCAAGGGCGGGCCATACTTGATTATTGGACACGTGTTCACTCATAGCTGGTTGGACATTTCAAATTGGGGACTTTTTTTTTGGTAATACTGATCGTTCAACAGGTGTACCAAGAATCCCAAGTCATTGAAATGGTGGCCCCACCTTTCCAATATTTAACTGTCCATGCACTTGGGTTGGTACAGCATAAAGTAACTTTTTCCACCTACAGCAGTAAACACCACCAAATAAGTTAACGTTTTCCATTTACAGCGTTAGATAAGTGACTTATTTCAAATAAGTAAGTTTGGTTTATGATTAATTATAACTTTTTTACTTAAAAGTAATTGTTCACTTCAGTTAAATTTTTTAGCTTTTTTACTTTTCATGAGAGAGAGGCATCAAGAGAAACGAAAGAGAGGAGAAGTTGTTAAGTATGTTGTTTACCAAACATACTTATCTTCTTAATAAGTAAAAACTAAGATAAGTTACTTGTAGCATAAGTACCTTATCTTAAGCAACTTATGAGCCAAACTCCCCCTTGCTATTAAGAGAGTGGGTGTTTGGGAGAATAAAAATCCAAACCCAATAGCAACTAATAAAGCCAAAAAATTTCTGCCATAGTTGGGGCCATAACTGTGTACTGGTTAGTAGTGGACTGCAAGATATTGTTTCTTGCTTTCTACACAAGTATTGAATCATCAAGAAAGATACAAAATCTAGTCGTTATTGGGAACACAACAAGTATTTACACAACTTGCCATTTGCAGAAGCAACCTCAAACAGAATCAAACAATGTAAAACAAAAATTCAAGCAATCATAAAGAAGACATGAATTTTATATATAAAAAATTCTTGCCAGAAAAAATCACCGCATCAAGCGACAAACAATCCATTATAATAAGAAAGTTATAAAAGATGAAATAACTTACAAATTCAAAAATCTTAACTTTCTCCCTCTCAAAATCCTTTGCTTTCAAACTCTCTAGTTATACTCTACCCTAATTATGCAATTAACATGGTATTTATACACCCCATTGATGCAGGACATGAAATTCAAGAATGATATGCAAGATTTCAGGCTTAGATTATACTAATTCAAAAACAATAACATAAAAATTCCACAACCCACACAAAAGTCCAAACATTCAATTAAGGGGAATCTATGCAGGTTCATGCCTACACATGATAGGGCTGGATCAATAAAATTTATGAACCAAACGATGCACAAAGATAAGAAATAATTATCCACACATGCATAGTAATTAGCCCCTAATCCAAGGGATTTACCAATTTCAATTCAGGGAGTCCTAGAGTGAGAATAGGGATAGAATTTGGAGATTTAAGACCATCTACGGTTAGGGTTTATAAAAAACAAATATGAGAGAGTAAAGGCGAGGGAAGACTGAACCAGAAGACAGTTGTCACATGCAGACCACGAGTGGGACCTGACGCACGAGCGTTGGTGATCAGCTGCAAGTGTGTGGGGCACACGTACCCAAAAATCATCTCCTTGGGGTTGGTCGGTCAGGCTTGGGCTTCAAAACTCTCAAATTTCACGTCGATCCGAGCTACGGCCCAGGCATAGTGCTCTGTCGAAGTTTCAACCCTCTTGCAGGACTAGATTCTGCAAATCTATTGGAGAGAGAGAATTTGATGCAATAAGGGACAGATTTGTAGCGCAGATGATTATGGGAAATGAGAAGGATGGATGGTATAAGACAGGTAATAGAGATGGTGATGGATGGAGGTGAATCGGGATAGACGTGGCTTCGCACCACGGTAGTTAACCCTTCGAAGAAGGGAAAGCTTCGCACCCAATTAGGTTTCACAACTTAGAAAGTAGAAAAACGCATAATTTTTATTAATCTTTAGTGAATCAAAAAAAGTATAAGGGGTGCCTATTTATAGGAAAACCCTATACCCCAAAACTCACGTCATGTGCACAATTTATTACTTAACGATGAAGTAAACTAAAATAAAAACCAAACAAAGAAATGTAAAGCGTTCATGATGTTCTAAATAATAACAATAAGCAAAACCTAAAATATGAAATCAATCTGACTAGTGGGCTACGATCATGAGATCCCATGGTGGGCTTTTCTTGATTGTCGGGCATACTCTTTTAAATCAAAACTTCATCTCCTAACTAGGAGGCCCTCCCTGAACGTCGTCATCCATCCAGATCATGTACGCATGAAATTTCTCGAACATAACAAATGATACACACGACAACAACCAAATGAACAAATCCCCGGAGCATCAAGAACTAACTGAAAATGTGAACTAGATGACAAATATCAGGACGAGAAATTTTCAAGACACTCATTCTGGAGTAATCCCTCGCCTTTTGCTGGTATGGGGAAGTCAGTTTAAAATCATAAAGGCTTCCTAAATTTTCTCATTAGATCAAAGTGGGAGGTGGCAATTCAATGCAGCCACCCCTCTCCTCAGGTCTTGGATGGTTGGCACTGCCCGTGGGCTGTTGGTAGTATTTTTTTAGTTCTTGTTTTCTTGGTTGTATTTCATCTCTTTTTTTAATAATAGATCAGCCTCATATGTGGGTGCATGCGGGTGTGTGGGGGTGTTTATGTGGAGAGATATGCTCCCAAAGCGAACCAGCAGACAAGGGAGTCTGGTTCACACAAAATGAGGAAAATGGTGGTGGATCCCTCCATAAATCTTTTCTCTACGTCCACTCCGAACATTAAATGTGTCACATCATGTTAGTTCTAGATCCAAAAAATCAAATTACTTCATTATTCAGGCAAGCCATACCAAGGAAAAGAGTTGGGAGGGAACACCCACCCTTGAATTCACTAGGGCCCACCTGATGTGCCAAATGGCCTGATTTTTTCCATACCCCTTAATCCAAGGCAGATGAAGTGGTTGAATGGTCCAAATTTCACATACATAGCATGGTAGACCTGATATGCAAAAGAAGAGATGGTGCCCCCGTCCATTTGTTTCCCTTGGTGTGGCCCACTTGAATCATGGATTGGCTTTATTTTTGGGCCTTGGCTTAAGTTGATGGGAAACATTTGGATTAGATGTCAACAATACATCAAGGTGGGTCCACTCCTTTTTGTGTGCAGGAGAATTCTCAGGGGAGCATCACTTTATATATCCTCATCTAAGCTTATAACAGTTATGCCACTTTCTATGACGGACCATATCCTCAGTTAAACCACAGATTTACAAAAATCTGATCTACATCACCATTTCTTACCTTCCAGAACTTAGATTGAAAAGTAAAGTTATACATAAGGTGAACCTTGGCTTGGCTCGGCCAGCAGTCAACCCTGGCCAGCAGTGAACCCTAGCTCGAACTTGGCTCAGCTCGGTTCAGTTCCATCAGCAGCGCAGGATGAGTTCAAACACATATCTCAAACACATATATTGCATCTTCAATCTCCCACACTTTAAATACAAAGCAATGAGTGTTTTGCAAGCATTTGATCAAACACTTGAAAAGCAGCATTAAGATCAAGATATGAGGGCAATCCTACAATATAAAGTTTTTTGTGAGGATTTGTTTCTTTAATCTTCTCTCCAGTACCCATTTCGAGAATACCCTGATATGAGGGCAATACAAGAAACAATACTTCGTTGAGGCATTTCATCAAACACTCATCGAGCAACATCAAGATTAAAATGACCGAGTCACCAAGCTGATTTGATCCAAGTCGATTCGAGTCGGGGTTCGAACCGAGTTGAGTCGAGCTCGGCTCGAAATTTTTTCAAGCTCCAAAAACCAACTCGACTTAGTCTGAATTCAATTTCAAGCTGAGGCGAGTCGAGTCAAGCGAGCTGACTGAACTAACTCGACTCGTGTACAACTCTACTGAAAAGCAGAGGAGATGAAGGCTGTTTTGTAATGTTTTTCAATTGATCCTGAAGAGACACGAAGGGATCTGATCCATGTGGGCAATCATGGGAATCTGCAGAGAAATTTGTTTTCCTTTTTTCTTTTTTCTTTCATTTTTTTTACATACACATGCCTACACTAACACCACATGGGCAGTCGATTCCATGATCTCAATGTTGAAACACAGTAGACTCTACCACTGAGCCATGGAGTTGGACCAGAGAAAATTGTCGTTCTATTAGCAAGAAGAGGAGGTTTATAAATACACATTGTACTTGCATACCAGTTGTCAGCCTGTCACTTTTCATGACAATATACAAGGATTTATACAATATCTACATACCATATAAACAAACACCATTTAAATCTAGTTTACCAATAAAAGCTACAGAATTGCAAATGCCATGTTAACAAAGATTTACAATACATATAGAAAACAAAATCATAAAGACTCCAAAACATATAAAAATAGAATAAAAAACAATTCAAACCATATAAAACTAGACAAAATAATGTCACCATCTTGGTCAACTAAAATGTTGATAAACTGAAGTCCTAGAATACTTTAGTAGGTTCTATCCTATAATACTTTAGTAGGTTCTGAAGTATGCAAAAATTCCAATGCTCTTGCTGCTGCAAGTGTTGCAATTTTGAGTCTGCTTTCAAATGTAAGCATCTCTCTATCAGTTGCAAAAATAAAATACTAAATAAGGACAACAACCCACCATATCAAAGAAGCAATAATAATAGCTTTACTTGGAAGAAATTATAAGACTAACTAACCATAGAAATTATCAAATTAACTAACCATTAGGAAGCTGCACACTTTAAATCTTACCAAAACATGATAAATGTATTACATTGGTAGGAGAAAGACAATTAAAGGCTGAGATGAGAAAGGCAATGCTTCATAATTTTCATGACATAAGCCACCAAAGAAACTTGGTTTTAAAGGGAATGCATTTTTTTTCCTCACAACCAGTATAAAAATCCTAGTTCTAAATGGCTTTCTATGTCTAAGAAGGAGAGACAATGGACAATGTTAGAGCAGCAACATAGAGAGAGGAGAGGTCTGCGAGGAAGAGGAAGATGACTTTTTCTTCACCCTCAGCATGTGGTCCAGTTGAAGAGAGGGATGAGGATAGTCTTGTGGATTTTTCTCATGGATCTTTTATGGGGGTGCATCTACAAGACCGGTAGATCAGTCTAAACCTCCAGATTCTACCACATGAGGAACTTTTAATGGAGATTCTTCTGCATCTATGGTTTGGAAAATTTTCTCCTCTTCAATCAATTCCATTAGATGATCCTAAACAAGCTGGATCTTTTAAATAACTTTTTTTTTTTCTTAGAGGAAGATATTCATAACACAGTTGATCCACCAGTTGTGTTTAAAAATTTTCAAGGCCATCAGTTGACATTTTCAGGAACTTCATGAAACGATTTTGGTCCTTCAATTCTGAAGAAGTTGCAGATAATAGAAACCTTTTGCTTCTATTCGCCAATGAGGACTGAGAATGTTTGGTCTAAAAATTCAGGCATGGTAAGAGGAAGAGCATTCAAGATTCTTAAACGGATTCCGGACTTTCATCCTTAATAAGATGTAAGCTTTGCATTGGTATGATTATCTTTCCTTCTTTCCAATTTCTTTAATGAGTCTTACATATATGCAATAGTGGGATGCTTTGGAAGAGTTGTTCAGATTGATAATCTAATTAGTGCTACTACGACACCAAGTTTGGCTCGGATTTGTATTGAACACAATCATACAAACGAGAAATTGAACAGGATTTGGATTGGACCTGGTTCTAAAGGAAGATAACCGAAAGTTTTTCAGCCTTTTGAAGATTGGGTGCTTGCATTCAGGTACTGGATTTTGTTGGGATTGGGATTGGTCAGGTCTGTGATTGTTTGGTGCCAGTTTCTGTTATTATTATTTTTTTGTCAACGTCGTAAGGCAGTTTATACGATAGGCTTGGCCCTTTTTTTGTGGAGCCCACCCGAAAGGATGTTCATGCCTCTCTTTATCAACAAAGTTACAAATAGTGTGCTTCCACCTTTCCAGTAAATAATAATAATAATAAAATATTCCCAAGTGTTACATGGTATGTCATTGTTGGCAGCATTGCACTAATGATTGTCTCATGAATTCAAGTCAGGGTGAAAATATTCTGATGAAAATCTGGGTCGAAATAGAAAGATCGTAATGTTCCTAATGTGTATCAAGAGGATCAGATCACAAGTGGTCAGGAATAGAATTTAGCTAAGTCTGACATGATCAATCTTGTGAAATATTCTGATTTGGAAGTGAATGAAGGAGATGTTCCTGGGAAGAATGTTGCCATTAACGTGGAATATGGTCAGGAATAAAGGTTCCTTGCTCCGGTTCTAATATCTGGAAAAATATGATTAGGCTCCATGATGTATTGGACAATTCATTGTGGATTGTTCACCAAGGGAAGCTAAGCTTCTTGTGTAACATTTGGTGTGGAAATACTCTGCTGGACTTTGTTCCAGATCGACATGTTGTGCTAGATGATATTCCTTTGAATGATGTTCCACACTACAACAAAACTGCCTTTCACTGGCAGTTGACACCTTTTACGGGCGCTTTTACGAGACCCAGGAAATCCCGAAAACACGCCGGCCTCTCGAAGCATCGGTAAAGGCCTCTCAAGTGATGAAAGCTCCTGTTTGGACAGGTTTGGTCTAGCAACAAATACACCTTATGTTGGTACCAAAGGAAACCCAATTCCAAAATAGCTTTTGCTTGGGTTTCTATCATCAAAATCTCCGGAATTATCTTTCTATTTCCTTGGAAATAAAGAAGCAACAGAAACCCAATTCCAAAATAGCTTTTGCTTGTGTTTTTATCATGGACAAATCTACGGAATTATCTTTCTATTTCCTTGGAAATAAAGAAGCAATAGAAACCCAATTCCACAAATAGCTTTTGATTGGGTTTATATCACTGAGTCTGCAGAATTTTCTTCATGTACTCGAGTCCTCGGAAATAAAAGAAAGACTCACACCACTGATTTTCTTCTCTTTCTCTCTCTTTGTTGTGTTTTTTTTTTTTTTTTGGGTCCCTACCAAAATTCTACAAACAACTAAAGAAATACAAATAAAATTAATATTTGGGTAAGGTTTTTGGGAATGACAATGACTATGAACCAAAAAGACTAGCTGAATGAATATTAATAAACACACTTCAATGGCCTCTTGGGTTACACCTCTTCCATTGCTTTTGGACTCAAAAGTCAGCTTTCTCCCCCTTTTTCTCTCCATCTCACCCTTTTCCAACTCCCGCATCAAATTATAGCAAGAAAACACATGCTCCTGTTAATGAAAATAAAAAGAGTTATTATGCAATTTTCAATATAAAAATCTCTTCTTTCTGTTTTGCCAATTATCGTATTGAAATCGAATAAAAAATGAAGGGAGAAGTACTCACATTTTCTAAGCAGCCGCATGATGAGATTACGTCCATCTTAAAATCATCTGGAGTACTCAGTAAGCTCTGATTGGAAGCCACCAGGACGGCCGCCGCAGCTATTGCTGATGGCCTATGATTCACTAAATCCATCACTGAAATTACATGAAAAACAACATCAAATCTAGAAAATTAACAGAAACTAGAAAGACCCATTACAAATCAATATTCATTCCTTCTAATTCACCTTCTCAAAAGCAACGTTTTTGGTCTTGATTTCTCGCTGAGCTTGGAAATGAAGTAATTCAGATAGGCGAACGGAGTAACAGAACTCAACTGCCAGTCCAACGTACTCAAGACCAGAAGCTCCATCCTCTGAATCACCTGATTCTCGAACGCGAAATCTTCCATGCCAGAACTCTGCATTTCTCCATCTTTGCAGCCAGAGACAAACATGCCACTGATAATAACTGAATCGCCCAATATTTCCCGCTCTGCCAACATATGCAAATCAAACCCATCATCGAAAAACACCATTTTTTAAAAAAATTGAAATAAAAAACAGAAATTTTTCGAACCGCTTACATCCATAGCTCCCTTTGAAAGGAATAGATCCAGATAGAAGATAGAAAGATAAGCAGTCTGGAAACTGAAGCCGAAGAATGCTCTCGTCTGATAGGGTAAAAAAAAAAAAAAAACCAACAAATCGCCAATCTCAGGAAAAAAAAATAAACCCAACAACGAAATGTATAAAAAAAAAACATAGAATTTTAAAAATAAATAAAAATAAAAATAAAGAAAAATAAAGAAAACCCACTTCCCGAATCCATCGGACGGCATCCAACCGAGAGCATTTGAGCCAGTTCTCAGGGGAGAAATCATCAGAAGATCCAGAACTTCCACTCCCAAAACTCCTCTCTTTATCGTCAGCAGGGAAAGATGTTGTGCTTCCAAACGTGTGTCCCACTGGGACAGGCATATTGGGTTTGCAGATGGACTCACCCAAGTAGCATTCATGGCGGAGCAATTAATTCTGACAGATCACTTCATTGGAACATCCAAGCAGTGAAAAAAGTGGGCCACGTCATGAAAATCACCTGGAAAAAAAAAAAGAAGAAGAAGAAGAATCGACTCATCAGGTTAACGGCTACATAAATTGAATTAGATCAACGGATGTCCATTGATTTCAACAGCGTGGAGTGCCTGGTAAATGGATCAGTGGCCCACGATCAACATACACATGATGGCACCAGTTGGAAATAGAAATAATTAGGATCGACTAACAATGGCACTACATGGTTAGGATCATCCAGCGATCAGCCCCACATTGAAATACTGGTATGATTGACTAGCAATGGCCCCACCTGATTCAGATTAAGCAACAATGGCCCCCATATGGAAATACAAACAGTTAGGGTTGACTAAAGTGAACCCATGTGGTGAAGATCGTTTGACAATGAGCTCAATATGGAAATTAGGGGTGTGCACGAACTGAGCCAGCTCGGTCAACTTGGCCCAAAAAAGCTTGACTCGAAACTGAGTTCGATCCGAGTCGAGCCGTTTTTTACAGCTCGAAAATGAATTCGAGCCGAGTTCGAGCTCACCCCAGCTCAACTCGACTCGGTGTGTGTTTGTGTGTGTGTGTGCTCAACTCGACTCGGTGTGTGTGTGTGTGTGTGTGTGTGTGTGTGTGTGTGCGCTCAACTCGACTCGGGGTGTGTGTGTGTGTGTGTGTTCGCGCGCGCCCTAAAATGAAAGCCCTTTCCCTCTTTTCAAAATACACAACCGAGTGCCGCCCCTCTCCCTACTCCCTCTCTCCCTGGCTCCTGCTCGTCCTAGACCTACGCCCGACTAGAGCTGGGCATCGGACCGAGTCGGATCGGATTGGGTCCAACTTGACTCGGTCCAGATTCTACATGGGCCAACTCGAACTCGGACCGATCCAGGACCGAGTCCGGATCATCTGACTCGGTTTGACCCAAACCCTTGCTATCTTGAGTCGATCCGAGTCCGACTTTGTCATGAAAACCGAGTCGGATCGGCTTGGGCATAGTTCAGATCGGCCTATTTGCATTCAAAATAAACCAGCAAAGGCCCGCTGCATTCACGATCAGCCTAATTTCACTTTAGGTTCTTTTCAAGTCCAACTTGGAAGTAATGTAATTGTTGTTCGGTGCAAGATTCACAATATGAATGATATAGAAATTGCAATTTCTGTAATTCCACACCATCAGGCTCTAAATTGTAGTTCTATTTGTACATCCAAACGCATCTTTTGACATCATCATCATGAGTAATGAGAAGATGAAGAGAGTGACTCACCAGAACAGGACGTCGCATGTGCCAATGTGTCATGTTTTTGCAAGATCCTGTCTGTTCATTAGCTTAACCCCACTGAGTATGTTGGATTGCCCTAAAATAGGACGAAACAGGTCACCAGGTGGGTCCCAAGAATATGGAAATTTTAGGAACTTTAAATTTAAAAAAAAAAAAGAAAAAAAAAGACCAACAGTCCACATCTGACCTGCATGTGCATCCTACATGAGCCAACATGATTTTCAGGCCATGTCACCTTGTAGACCCACACGCCACGATAGCATTGGTGAGATTGAGATTGTAGCCTTTGTAGGACCCATTGATAGCCCGGAGTATGGGCGTCGAGTGCTGAAGAAGAAGAGGAGACTGGAGAGGAAGAAGATCGGGAAGGGGAGGCTGGAGACTGGAGTGGAGAGGAAGAAGAAGAAGAAGAGGCTCGTTCGTTTCGTAGGGTAAGAAAAGAGGGGAGGGGTGTAAACGAGCTATAGTAAAAAAATTAAAAACAATATTTATACCACCCACTCCGGGTCGAGTCTGGTCGGTTCGGGCCAGATCCTTTCGATTCGGGTATCCAGGTCGGACCGGTCCGGATAGACCTCTATCCAGACCTGACCCAAAAAACGATTAGATCTGTTCGGAACGGGTCAGATCGGATCCACTGGATTGGGTCGGATCGGATCCACCGGATCGGGTCAGAAATGCCCACCTCTACGCCCAACCTTCTCCCTGCTCGTCCTAGAGTCCTGGCCGCCCCTCTCTCCCTGGCCCCTGCTCGTCCCTGACTCTCATCTGACCTCCCCTCTCAACTCTTTAATCTCTATCTCTCTCATCTCCGGTTGCCCCTCTCAGCTCTCTACCGTCCGACCAGCAAGGTCAGCAACTCGACCAGCAGAGGCCCTCTGCCTCTCTCTGCTCGTCTCGCCGCCCGAGCAGCAGAGGCCCTCCACCTCTCTGCTTGTCTAGCCTCCCGACCAGTAGAGGTCGTCCGCCCCTCTCTGCTCATCTCGCCGCCTGACCAGTTGAGGCCCACCGCCAACTCGCCTGCTCACCCTCTGCCCGCTGGTAAGCTCATGGACCCCATCTTTTGTTTTAAGAAAAATGAATGAAATCTATGATTGTGGCCAAATCTGATTGTGGTTAATCATATAATATATATATTAGACTGTAAAGAAAATGGATCTAGAATTAATCTGGACCTTAAGATCATATGTATAAATGTTTGGATTGATGTAGTGGGAACCATTTGAATCAAATCCTGTAAATGGGCCTAACCACATTGTCTCGAGATAAAGATATGATGATTTGTATGATTACACTTATTTGTATATGCTAATGTATTTTTTATAAATGTGGATTTGTATATGCTAAATTGCTATAGTAATTTTTATAAATGTGGATTTGGAATGATATTTAGGGCCTCACCATATATGATGATTTGGAATGATTATACTGTCTCGAGATAAAGATATAATGATTTGTATGAATATGATTACACTTATTTGTATATGCTAATGTATTTTTTTGTAAATGTGTATTTGTATATGCTAAATTGCTATTGTATTTTTTATAAATGTGAATTTGGAATGATATCTAGGGCCTAACCACATATGATGATTTGGAATTATTACACTTTGTTTCAAGATAAATATATGATGATTTGTATTATTACACTTATTTATATATGCTAATGTAGTTTTTGTAAATGTGGATTTGTATATGCTAATGTAGTTTTTGTAAATGTGGATTTGTATATGTTAATGTATTTTTTGTAAATATGGATTTGGAATGATATCTAGGGCCTAACCACATCCACATCTAATGATTTGGAATGATATCTACGAACTATGAATTTGAACTTTAGCCAAACTTTAAATTATGGCTTGTATGCTCGAGTTCCAGCCCAGCTTACCTATCAAAAAAGATATATGGCTAGAATGACAGATCCCATATGCATGATATGTGGAGAGATCTAGTATGTTTTTATCCTTTATTTATAGCTTCCTAGTTTCTTTACTTGTAATATTTCCCTTTGTTTCCATTTGAAAGGGATCAGAACGATATATGTGGACCAACAGCCTGTTTGGTAGAAGAGGTAACACCTCTAGCTGTGCTCTCTGAGCAGTAGTTCCTTTGGAGCCCGCTTTCACGTCGGCCCAAGGGTCCTAGCGTGTAACTACCAGATCTGCCCGTTGAGTCTAAAAGAGAGACGTAATGTTTTTTGCTTTTGTTAGCTAGTCTTAATTTATGCTTATACCTATTGCCTATTGGATTTGTTTTATTATTATTATTCTAGTTGTAGTATAGGATAATCAGTTGCCCATTTGAGGATTTTTATGTTGTCAAAAATAGATTCAGTGTTCTTGGATACATAGAAATTCTCAAATTGTCCCTTTTTGGACAATTTGAGATATCTAAAAAGGGACAATTCGAGAATTTCTATGCATATTGGGTTTGTATAGAAATTTATGCCTATACCTATTGCCTATTCGTTTTTCATAGAAATGTCCAAAAATGGACAATTTGATAACTTCTATGCATCCAAGAACACTCAATCTATGTCTGGCAACATAGAAATCCTCAAATGGGCAACTGATTATCTTATACTACAACTAGAACAATAAAAATAAAAATAAAAAATCCAATAGGCAATAAGTATAAGCATAAATTAAGACTAGCTAACAAAAATAAAAAACATTGCGTCTCTCTTTTAGACTCAATGGGCAAATCTGGTAATTCCACGCCAGGACCCTTGGGCTGACGTGAAAGCGGGCTCCAAAGGAGCTACTACTCAAAGAGCATGGCAAGAGGTATTACCTCTTCTACCAAACGGGCTGTTGGTCCACATATATTATCCTGATCCCTTTTAAATAGACACAAAGGGAAATATTACAAGTAAAGAAACTAGGAAGCTATAAATAAATGATAAAAAAAAAACTATATCTCTCCACATATCATGCATATGGGATTTGTCATACAAACCATATATCTTTTTTA
Organism: Magnolia sinica; assembly: GCF_029962835.1. Taxonomy (NCBI): domain Eukaryota; kingdom Viridiplantae; phylum Streptophyta; class Magnoliopsida; order Magnoliales; family Magnoliaceae; genus Magnolia; species Magnolia sinica. The sequence goes on along the minus strand of NC_080575.1, from coordinate 15,291,436 downwards.
ATAGGTAAGCTGGGCTGGAACTCGAGCATACAAGCCATAATTTGAAGTTTGACTAAATTTCAAATTCATAGTTCGTAGATATCATTCCAAATCATCATATGTGGATGTGGTTAGGCCCTAGATATCATTCCAAATCCACATTTACAAAAAATACAATAGCATATACAAATCAACATTTACAAAACTACATTAGCATGTACAAATGAGTGTAATCATACAAATCATCATATCTTTATCTTGAAACGAAGTGTAATCATTCCAAATCATCATATGTGATAAGGCCCTAGATATCATTCCAAATCTACATTTATAAAAAATACAATAGCAATTTAGCATATACAAATCCACATTTACAAAAAAAATACATTAGCATATACAAATAAGTGTAATCATATTCATACAAATCATCATATCTTTATCTCGAGACAAAGTGTAATCATTCCAAATCATCATATGTGGCTAGGCCCTAGATATCATTCCAAATCATCATACGTGACTAGGCCCTAGATATCATTCCAAATCCACATTTATAAAAAAATACAATAGCAAATCATCATATGTGGCTAGGCCCTAGATATCATTCCAAATCCACATTTATAAAAAATACAATAGCAATTTAGCATATAAAAATCCACATTTATGGCTAGGCCCTAGATATCATTCCAAATCCACATTTATCAATAGCAATTTAGCATATACAAATCCACATTTACAAAAAATACATTAGCATATACAAATAAGTGTAATCATACAAATCATGATATCTTTATCTCGAGACAATGTGATTAGGCCCATTTACAGGATTTGATTCAAATGGTTCCCACTACATCAATCCAAACATTTAAACATATGATCTTAGTCCAGATTAATTCTTGATCCATTTTCTTTACAGTCTAATATACATGATACGATTAACCACAATCAGATTTGGCCACAATCATAGATTTCATTCATTTTTCTTAAAGCAAAAGATGGGGTCCATGTACTTACCAGCAGGCAGAGGGCGAGCAGGCGAGTCGGCAGTGGGCCTCTGCTGGTCAGGCGGCGAGATGAGCAGAGAGAGGCGGACGACCTCTGCTAGTCGGGAGGTGAGACGAGCAGAGAGGCGAAGGGCCTCTGCTGGTTAGGCGATGAGACGAGCAGAGAGAGGCAGACAACCTCTGTTGGTTGGTAGGCGAGACGAGCAGAGAGGTGGAGGGCCTCTACTGGTCGCGAGCAAAGAGGTGGAGGGCCTCTGCTGGTCAAGCGACGAGACGAGCAGAGAGAGGCGAAGGGCCTCTGCTGGTCGGGTTGCTAACCTTGCTGGTCGGGTGGGACGAGAGAGAGAGAGAGAGAGAGAGAGAGAGAGAGAGAGAGAGAGAGCGCTAAGACGGGCGGCTGGAGACGAGAGAGAGAGAGAGATTAAAGAGCTAAGAGGGGCAGCCGGGCGGGAGTATAGGACGAGCAGGGAGAGAGGGTCGGGCGTAGGTCTGGGACAAGCAGGGGCCAGGGAGAGAGGGAGCAGGGAGAGGGGCGGCACTTGGTTGTGTATTTTGAAAATAGGGAAAGGGATTTCATTTTAGGGTTTATATATATATATATAGTTGAGCCATATATCGGTCCGAGTCAAGTCAAGCTGGGGTCAGCTCGAACTCATTTTCGAGCTGTAAAAAACAGCTTGACTCGGATCGAACTCAGTTTCGAGTCGAGTGAGTTGACCGAGCTGGCTCGGTTTGTGTACACCCCTACAGGCACCTATAGGAACCTAATTGTTAACCTGAGAAAGGACAGTTTAAAAATAAATATAACACATCGTTCATATGCAAAAGGAACACATCCACAAAAAGAATCTGTGATTGTTCAATGGATCCTGTTCATTAACCACCACAGGCATACCTGATGAACAATCAGGATCAAGGAATCTGGGGGCCCATCCGTACAGAATGCTAGACTCCCAACGAAACACTCTAAACTCAGGCCATGCATTGTACCTTAGCTCATCTTAAAACAACATATACCTGAACAAGCAACAACAAGCTATCCTTTCCAAAAAATGTAGTCGGATTTCACAGGTAAATACATTAATATGTTCTAGTTATGAATAGCTGCCTGCTAAAGAGCATGCAGATTTCTGACTGAACCAAAGTGAAGTCAATGAAACTGGTAAAGGAGGCTTACCTGTCAATCTTCATAGTCACCAGCATTCTGTAATAAATAGTTCACTGCCAATTCTTCGTTTTTGTCACAGGCTAGGAATGCCTCGATCACAAGAGCTCTGTCAAATCCCATCACTTCAAGCTATAAAACAGCAAAGGAATCAATCAGGGAGAGTTAAAACAGGAACTGAAGAGCACGTGTTTGGAGTAACTGACACATAGACAAGGGTGTCAGATCTTTTGCTAAGACCACACACGTGTATAAAGCAGCTCATATATGCACTATCACATGTGCCAGCATGGCACATAGGTGTGAGATCCAATCCATCTGTCATGGGTCCCACTGTTTGATGCTTTTGCAAAAGAAGCAGGTGGGCCACTGTTCAGGTGGGCACACTAATCAGGTGGGCCACTGTTTATGAAACAAAAATACAGTTTGAAAGGACTTGACCAAAGTTTTCCAGGCCATGCACCTCTAAATGACATCGCAGTCCAATTGATGAGCATGCCAGCCTGGATTTTGCGTCGAGTCTTCACAATTGGACCAACCCGTTGGAAGCTGGGATATTACCTCTCTGCCACTCTACCACATGTGGTGGCATGTACATGGTATGCCTGGTATGCCATCTACAGCATTTGTCTCAGCAAAATTCTGCAGTGTCAAACATGGGGACCTTAAGAACTAAATTAGATAAATTTATAATGATAAATGCTGATTTTTTATGTACAAGTAATGAAAAAATGTGTAAAATTGATAGTTAAAAGGCATAGGTGCACTGGTTGAGAGCATTGCTTAGGGTCTACTGAGTCGAGTTCAAGTCAGGCGAGTTGAAGGCTGAGTCTTATAAAATTTGAGTTTACAGAATAACTCGGTCCAGAACATAGCAGAGTCAAGTCACCCAGTTTCTCACTTTGTTCTGCCATTTCCTGCAACTAATGCTTTTTTATGTCTGGTGCTCTTATACAATGTGTGGTGTTTGGGGCTGTTGGACTGCAGACAAAAGCTGGATTTTTTTTAGTAATATATATCATTTATATTTTTAGATTACCACAATAATTATAACCTTTACAAAGATGACTACTGCATGTTTAACACAGCAAATGACATGTCTGATCATCTTTATATTTGCACAGTACCTTTGAAATGATATCGATAGAATCCTACTTTGATGCCGTTTGAAACACAAGAACGACATAGAATCCATTTCCATTTCTAGGTTAATATGCAAAAAAAAAAGGAAAAATAATGTCTCCTAAATAAGTAAATAAATCAATTTACAACTACTTGAAGTAAACAAGCAGCCATTTTTCTGTGGACTGTTAAGATTTGTACGCGAATCCATGGAAAACTGTACTGCGAACCGAAAAAACATAGATCTTTTGGAAAACATAGTTTTCTATTTCCTACGTATCCCATTTTCGGATCGAACTGACTGGATTTCAAACTGAGTCTGACTCATCCTTGAAATTCAACCTGAGTCGGAGTTCTATAACTCTGCGTAGACCCCAAAAGAACAGAGAATGAATCTTACCCAGGCTAACAATGATCACTGCAGTGTCTAAGTCTGGCATTTCACAACAATCTGATGAGCTCAAGCTGCTTCTTGGCTGTGAAAACAGATGATCTGCTGATAGGAATGTAATGCTGCTTCAATGCATGAACATGTTTTCCTAAATAGATAAGATTGCATTGTCTTGTATCCCTTGTCATGCAGGTTTTATATTTGCTAATAGATGAGATCGAATTGTCTTGTATCCCTTGTCATGCAGGTTTTATATTTTATGAAAACGATGTGCGTTTTTCAAATTCTAGATTCTGCATTGTATATACCTTCAAACTGTGGGGTCCACTTCCGGATGGCGATGCCGGCGGAGAGATGGAGATTATCATATAATGTTGTCTTAAATATGATAATCATATAGTTATATTTTAATAATCATGGGACCCTTTGGCCTCTTTCACAGTGCTTTGAATTCAACGCCATATGACATAGGACATCCAACAGCATCGATAACAGGTCTCAGTTTCCTAATCTCAAAAGATTATTAAAATAAGAAAAAGAAAAATAGACAAATAGAAAATGGTGTTGACCCGAAAGACGACAGGAGGGCTACCTTGTGCTTTGCCATAAAAAAATATTCGTTGTGTGGTTTTCTATTAGTTTTGAGTTGATGGGTTTCACTCAAGGTATTCCAAAATGGCTATGTAACGGTAATGGTGGTAACAGTTACGCACATGGTATACCAAAACAGTCACGTGATGGCTGGTAAATAATGGTTATGGTCATAACTGTTATGTGTTATGGGGCCAAAACGACTGTGACGGCCGTTACAAAAGGAAAAAAAAAAGCCCCATAACGGCTTCAAAACAGTATTGTTTTTTGTTTTTTTTTTTTTTAAAAACAAAAAAGGCTGTAATGGCGTTAGCAGCCCGTATTGTAACAGTAATAGTGGTGGCTGTTATGGCCACCATTACCATTATGGAACACCCTGGTTTCACGTTATAGGTTCGTAACAGCCTCAACGGCCTTTATGGAAAAATTGACCCATAGTGATCTTGTAGCCGTAACAGCCCCGTAACAGTCCATGGTGCCAAAATAGGCTTTTTCAAAAAAAAATAACAATAAGGAGCTTAGTGATAACAGCAGTGGCCATTACAGCCACTGTTACTGTTATGGAATACCTTGGGTTCACTTGCTTCGAAAAATGGTACAAAAGGGATTTGTAGTCAGAGTCGTATCATGATCAAGTGTCATGCAGAATGCCATTCAACCCCCAATGACAAAGTCCCTGTGATGTCCAATCTTCATCTCAATTAATCTCTAGACTTAACTAAAAACCAGATGAGAATTCGTAATCGTAAGTCATAGCTCATGCTATGTTAGAAGGTAAGACTTCATCCAAATCCTGAAATAATCAGTGAGTTTCTTGTCATACTGTACTGACACAAGTGCAAAATAGCCTGATACAAGTCTCAACCTCAGGTTATCATGAATGAGGCTGTCAGAGAGGTCTAAAGCTTGCCTGCAAATAGAAAGAGCCATCAACCCGATCAAATGCTTAATACGGCCATTCACTTTTAATCCAGGATATCTACATGGTGGCTCTCACTTTTTCCCTCCATACTGTTAAGGAATAAAGCGATAAGTAGGCTGTGAAATTCACTGAAAACATTCTGTGTGTAAAAGAATATACGGGCAATACATACCTGAGATTTGGAATGGTTTCAAAATGCTTTGGGACAACACCACTGAAGTGGTTGTTTTGGACGTTACTGACAAATCAAAGCAGTTGAATCAGAACTGGAATAAGATTACAAGATAAAACACCTTTAAAGACTTGCCGGGAACACACTAGAGTTCGAGACATACAGTTCAGACAGTGGAAGCTTAGCCAGGAAGATTACCAGTCCGGTGAATTGGTTGTTCTGTAAATGACTGCCGGAGCAATTATTGGAGTAAGTATTAACAAAGGAGACAAATGTAGAACAATTACATTTATGTTTAGAAGAAGTATAGGCCTATTCTCATGCTTACAGAATGTTAAGATTTGTCAAATTACTGAATGAGACTGGCAAATCTCCACTGAAATTTTTGTAAGATAGATCCCTGAAAAGATATTTAATCAATGAATTTGGGTCAAATTCAATGGGTAGATTCTGATTCTAAGAAAAACGAGTACTAAATATCGAGACCAAACAACAAGAACAACAATAAAAGGATACAACTCACCTTAACGCCCTTCTCCCTCCTCCTTTACCCGGGCTTGGGACTGGCAATGCAAGAAGTTGCATTGGCGGAGTTAAAAAGGGCTTCAGCTCCATTTGGTTTGAGAAAATTTTATATTCATAAAAATTGATGTGATAACCAAATGGAGCCTAAGATTTATAACACTACAAATATGTAGCAAGAGGGACAAATTTGTATAATTGCTTTTAGAATTATAACAAACACTTTGTTTACCATCATAACGGAGAAGGATTCATGTCATGTATTTCAAGCAAGCAGTTGTTTAGATGAAGCCTATACTGTAGAGGCTTACATTCCTCCATGGTCCTGATTTTGATGAAGTTTGAATTTGGTTTCAGACTGTGGATCCATGAAAGAAGGATAAGAATATTATAGTAAATTATGTGAAATGTCTCAGAAAGTAGGTTATCAAAAGCACTGGTAAGGTAATGGAAAAGACATCTGTACCTCTTCAAATTTGTTGAAGTTTTGAGTATCCAATTCATCATTAACTTCTGGAATAAATGCAGCTTCCATCTGATATAGAAATCATCTAAGCGGAAGCCGAGATCATCCACAAATGAAAGTAAGTAAGATGCTGAAAATTAAATTAGAGAATGATTGAAAGATCAGAGCAAAACCAATCTAATGAAAGAGATGATATGACATTCAACCAAAAAAATAAAGTGCTACAAGTGAAATTCAATCTAAGGTTAGCCAAGTAAATCTAACAACTGTACCCAAACTATACGTATGTTTTCAAAATGAAAGCAATTTTTCAGGTAAAAAAAAAAAAAAAGATCCCTCCATTTAGCTCAATCCATCTCTGCTACAACCTACAAAACAAAATAACAAAAAGAAATTAATTAATATTTACAATCTTATATAAGTTCTATTGTGTGTGTGTGTGTATCTTTCCAAACATAAACTAGAGGGCCAAGCAATATTCGTTCCAATTGCATCCCCAATTGTTTTGTATCGTCCATGGGGTCTTATCAAAGCCTCCTGACGTACCATTGCCACTTGAACAGATATTTCCCAATAGCCATATCCAAGTTGGACCCCCCTACTTTTGTAAGTGGATCCTTACTCAAAACAATTCCTTTAGCAACAGTAACCTCAGATTTCACGATACTAGTAAGAAGAACTTTGATCACGTTCTACAAATAAAATTTACTATTTAACACAATACATTGCATCGAATAATACTCATCTGTATACCACATCTAATTAAGAACACAATAATCTCAAAACATAATAAAAGAACTATTCAATTGGTGTGAAAACGTACCCCAGCACTCCTGCAAGTTGTAGTCTTCCCCTTTTTCGCTGAGTGTCCCTACAAATGATAAATCAATGTCAATCATCATATACTGACTAAACTATATATAATATAGGACATAATGCACATGTAGATATATGCATGTACATCATATAATTACCTAGCTTGATGATGAGGCCGGTTGGTTCGGGTTGAGATTAGTTGAATGACCTGATATTGTGGCTTTCGGATTTGTCATGGAGGACATCAGCTGCACCACAGTTTCTTTCAATGATGACATTCCAGCCCCTCTATCAGCATCTCTTGCTTTTAGGGATGCTATCTCAATCTACAGTCCCTCGTATTTTTCATCTATACTCTGAGCAGCGGAGGTCATCCTTCACTGGCTAGGTGTTGTTCCCCACAAATCAGACGGAGAGGGACCTAACTCGTAAGTGCGGACTCGGTCATGTCAATCTTCTTCCATTACTTCAGAGAATACATCATTCCTTGCCGTGCTATTCTGTGAGGTATTGGGCTACTAAGAAATCCATTCATTGAGTTGTTCCTGCAATTAAATTGTTCCCCACAAATCAGACGGAGAGGGACCTAACCCGTAAGTGCGGACTCAGTCATGTCAATCTTCTTCCATTACTTTAGAGAATACATCATTCATTGCCGTGCTATTCTGCGAGGTATTGGGCTACTGAGAAATCCGTTCATTGAGTTGTTCCTGTAATATATATATATATATATATATATATATATTGATTTAGATTGTACAATGATAAAGCAATAAGTTGATCATAGTTAGTTATAAATGAGAGAAAATTTTATTTATAGATATATATAACACAACAATTCGATACATGAACATACCATTGCTATTAATGAAGCTCCATCCACAAGCCTCTCATTCTTGCACGTATGAGTCAATATGAACATATCTGCCCGGCTCGAATCCTCCCCATTGACCTTCTTCTTCCTCTATCATTATGTAAACAAGTTATGTATCAAAAATAGACCAACATGGTTGATCGAGTAATTAATAAAATTTACCTCTTCCTCATGTATCCGCGCAAAGCTCTTTGAGCCTACAGCGTGGCCGATTAGTTATTTTTTCTGATTCTCCATATTTGTCTTAATATGAGCCTATATGTGACACACCTACAGAGTAAATTATAAGATATCAACAAAAGATTGTTGTATAATTCTAGAACGTAAAGCAATCAGTAATTACTCATCACATACCTTCCCCTCTTCAAACTTCCAAAACTGAATGAGGGTCTCCACTGATCCTCTTGGGCCCGCTCATCAAGGTTACGAGCCGCTCCTCGTCAGTCTCATGAAGTAAGTAGTGGAGTTTTTTCAGCTCACTCTTCCAATCCCTCCATTTTTTACCAATTGATTTTAACACCCAAGACTTCGCATCTGCGTCAAACTCAAACTTGGACTGCATCACATGTTAAAACCAAACAATCACAAAAAATAATAATAATAATAATTAATTAATTAATTTAAATAAATAAATAAATAAAAGCAAAAAAGAAAGCATTGTCACCATTACCATGACAAGTCCCCACATGTCATTCTTCCTCTCATCTGACACTGCCCTCTAATCAGTAAACGTAAGGGGGTGCATATTCCCCATTGCGTGTTATTGTCCCCATGAAGTTTGTTAGCTTGCTAACATTGTCCCAATGGGCTGTCTTAAAGTGCTAATAGGAATAGAAATTCGTTGTCCTTCATGCATCTTCCAAACTTCGAGGCATCGTGTGTGGCCTCTCTTTTTTTTTTCACGCACTTTAAATCTATTGGAAAAAAAAACCACAACAATAATATGCATACCTGTATAGTTCCTTAGCATAAAAACACATAAAATAATCGATGCATAACATGCCACTAGAAGTTGACCGGTGCAGATCTTGAGGCTGAGAGGGACACATTGTATTCTGGATCACCTAAGGCTGGCTAGGTCCCGCATCAGTCGTAGGACCTACCAATCGCCTCATGCCCTCCAATCAGTAAACGTAAGGGGGTGCATATTCCCCATTGCCCCCAAGAAGTTTGTTAGCTTGCTAACATAGTCCCAATGGGTTGTCCTGAAGTGCTGATAGGAATAAGAATTCTTTGTCCTTCACGCATCTTCCAAACTTCGAGGCATCATGTGTGGCCTCTCTTTTTTTTCGCACACTTTAAATCTATTGAAAAAAAAAACTACAACAATAATATGCATACCCGTATAGTTCTTTAACATAAAAACACATGAAATAACCAATGCATAATATACCACTAGAAGTTGACCGGTGCAGATCTTGAGGCTGGGAGGGACCCGTTGTATTCTAGATCACCTAAGGCTGGCTAGGTCCCGCATCAGTCATAGGACTTACCAATCACCTAGCCGTGCATTTAGTGCGCCTCATTCTAACACATGTATATGTCTAGCAATATGAAAATATGATAATAGAATATTATTCATCTTTAATTAATGAAAAGACATTTAAATTTTGAAAAACAGTAGTAATAATAACAAAATTGCATGAAAAAAGGCATTTGAATTTCTTTTTCAGATATCAAGACAATATGGTACATAATGTTATCTCCATTGGGATTAGAAAACTCGGTATCATCTGTTTGGTCCTCTACCATCTTTTGGGCAAGTAGTAAAGGTGTGACAATTGTTGTACCATCGACATCTATCCTTTCCCAACTAATAATGTCATCACTTGAGTCCTCCAAACTTTGATCATTGCAAGACGAACTCTCCAAGTAGATGTCAACATCGTCTGCAGACTCTTCCCCAAGCAATTCAAACAAGTCCCTAGGTTTCGTCCTCACTACAACATGCCAATCTTTCTCGACAGAGTCTTGCACATAGAACACCTGCTCAACTTGAGATGCGAACACAAATGGTTCATTAAACAACTGTTGACCAGTATGGCATAGCCGTTTTAAATTCACGAGAGTGAACCCAAACTTATCCTTATTCACACTCCTGCCTTGAGATAAAACATCAATCCAATCACACTTAAATAATACAGCCTTCCGATCACCACAATATTCCAGTTCAATGATGTTTGTTAATACAGCATAGTAAGTTACATCTCCTGCAATAGGGGTTTTGTCATTAACACTCGCAAAGCTTGATGTCGTTGCAATCACCACAAATCCATTATGTTGAGTTTTTCTTTTCTTCTCTCAATTTTTAGTGTGAAACCTGAAGTCATTTACTATAAAACTCTTGTATCTTCTTGCCATATTAGAACCCCGAGCTAGCCATATAAGGTCTTCTGAGACCTGCTCATTCTTTGCCTGGCGCAACTGTTCAACCCATTCGAATATAAAAAATGTTAAAACAGAAGAACATGTCTAGACAATGAAAATAAATGAACATGCATATGTCAATCAATTTATTGCATCGACTACTTACGTGATTGTTAAACCATTAATGAAATGTTTCATTGTGAATGCGTTCTATATCCCTTGGTCGTGCGCGAAGATTCTTCTGCTTAACAACGTCCATGCGTTCTCTACATATGAATTGGTTTCAGTAAGAAAAACAATGGTAAGTTATTTTCCACATATATAAATTAAGTGTTATAGTTGTCTTACTCAAGAAATGGGATGAGTACGCTGCTGTTAAACAGAACATATTAATGTGTTTGTGTAAATGCAACTTTATCTAGTAGACAATCCTCAGGCTTCCCTAATGTACGATATATTCGTGGAAAAATAGATGATTGTTCTGTGACGGTTTTATCATAGTCATCATTCCATATTGGTCGATTGAACCTTGTCTCTACATTATGCAAGTACCTCGAGCAGAAAGTTAAGTATTCTTCCGCCAGGTACCCTTCTGCAATTGAACCCTCAAGCCGACTTCTATTACGTACATATGACTTCAGTGTAAGCAAGTACCTATGGTCACCAATATTAAACAATTTAGAAATATATGGTCGATTAGCGCAACTGGAATAGCACGACAATAAAATTAATTTATAAACATTAACACGCACCTCTCAATAGGGTACATCCATCGGTATTATACCAATCCTGCTATTTTGGCCCCACCCACTAAATGAATGGGCAAATGCATCATAATATCAAAAAAAGCCGGTGGAAAAATCTTTTCTAGATGGCAAAATGTTAGCGTAATTCGAGATTCCAGTCGGACAACTTTAGAACATAATTCCCTAAAGAAACTACTCAATTCAAGCAAGGCTAACCTCACACACTGAGGCAGTGTTGTTTGTATTGTCAACAAAAGTAGTTGTTGCATCATAACATGACAGTCATGGCTCTTGAGTCTTGAAATTTTGCGCTCTTTAAGATGCCCACATCGTGAAAGACCTAACAATTAAACATTTTTGGGTGGTCGTTCATTTTTTCCAAGGTGTGTTCCACCATGTTTTATGCTATCGAACTTTCTCATCAATTGAGCCCAACAATACATTAAAATTCATGCGGAATGTTGTTTGGATTTCTCTATTTTTCAGGGCGTTCTACTTTTATTACTGTGTAACCCTTTTGTATGGCTCCAATGCCTAACAAACATTGTGATGGGCCACATATAAACTTATTTTACAAATATTGAAAAGTATTTGACCTTGATTAGTGATCCATACAATAACCTCAATCCAACCTCTTGAAATGGGTGACCATTAGACACTACAAGAAAAATGACTATTACCGGCGGTCAAAACCGCCCCTAAATGTCTAAAAAACCGCTGGTATATTAATTACCGGCGGTTGGGCACGTGCCACCAAGAGGGCGTCGCTCTAGCTTTCAGCGGCGGTCGTTTCCTTTAGCGGCGTTTTCAACGGCCGCCGCAAACAGACTTTTAGCGGCGCTTCTATGATTGCCGCTAAAAACTCCACGAAGCGCCGCTAAAGTTATACGAACGCTGGTTACGATAAAAACGCCGCGAGAAGTGGTAAAGTGCATGTAAATTTCGTTAGAAACGCCGCTGAAAGCTACTACAAACGCCGGTATATGTAACAAGTGCTACTCAATGATTCGAGAAATGCCGCTAAAAGTGCCCAATAAAAATTCCTACTGATTCTTTACTTATCCTTTCACACAAATTCCTGTTGATTCTAACTAATCCCTTCCTATAATTGCAATCCTACAATCAAATCTCCATCAATCTAACTATCAAATTTCTATCTGCATAATTATCAAAAACCTATGATTGAATAACAAGAATTTGAATCACCCAATAATCTAACATTCATCAAGACAACAGGTAGCACAATATTAACAAAACAATTAATGGTCTATTTAAAGTTTTCAAAACAAACTATGTCTTCCTTTCCTAGCCTTTCACATGAACTATTTCTGTAAGGCCCCCTTCTGGACTAATCATATGTCTTCCTTTCCTAGCCACATCTTCTGGCAAATGTCTACAACACCAACCTCACTGGCCATGGTCACGTGTCCACTATGTGTGATGTAGGCCCTTTTCTTACAATGAGCCTAAATTCCTCCCTGGGAAGTTTCCCTGCAATGGGCTTAGAAGCATAGCTGATTTAGTAAGTGGCACAGCATTGAGATTATACTGCTTGGAGCTGTAGAGTGCTGATCATGTGCTCCTCACGTGTAGACAAGAATAGATAGTTAAGAAAACTTGATTCATAGCACATTTGATGTATACATGTGTTCCACCAGATAGCAGGTCCATTTTACAAATTCTAGGTTGGAATGGAAAACAAGTTATTTTAGACTACTAAAGCTAAAATGGACAATCCTGCAAGTGAAACTATTAGAATTCCTGCTCAATCTTCATGTCCTATATAACAAAATACATAAATGCGGAGAGGCTCCTAATCAACTCTTCAACTCTCCAGGAAAAATGGTCTTTGTGAAAGCTCAGGAGCATTGGACTATTAGATCTCCTTCAGCCTTCTGTGTCCAATGCACCTCACAACTTTCTATAACCAGCTGTGGTCCTTCATTATGGTGTAAAGAACACACAAAATAGTCACTTAAATACATCCAGACAAATCACAGTAGCACTTCTCTAACATTCAAAATTTTCAAAACCGAATTGGGAAAAAGAGAATCAAAGTAAACTAAATCAGATTTGAAAGTTGGTCAAATCATAAATAGGCGGATTATGGACGGAGACATTGTTTTCATTAATAGGCCACCTAGTACTCATAAACATTCATTACAAGCATTTTCTGTCTATGTGCATGACGACCATACTATTAAGATCAATCCTCTTATTTGTGCTCCCCTAGGTGCAGATTTTGATGGGGATTGTGTTCATATATTTTATCCAGTCTCTAGCAGCAAAGGCAGAAGTTTTGGAGCTGTTTAGTGTTGAAAAGCAAATCCGTAGTTCTCATAGTGGTAGTCTGAATTTACAACTAGTGCATGATTCTTTATTGTCACTTAAACTCATGTTTAGGACTTTTTTCTTGAACAAAGCGACTGCGCAACAGTTGGCTATGTGTGTTTCACTAGTTTACTAGAACCTGCTTTGCTTAAGGCTCACCGTACGGGTCCTCTGTGGACTGTTTTGCAAATGGTACAGAGTGCTTTACCTGCATTTTTTGACTGCTTTGGGGAGAGGCATTTGATCAGTAAAAGTGAAATGGTGAGGATTGATTTCAATAGAAATTTACTGCAGTCATCATTCACAGAGATTGTTACTTCTGTTCTTGACAAGAAGGGAACAGAAGAGGCTGTTAAGTTCTTTAATATGTTGCAGCCATTGCTGAAGGAGATTCTCTTTTTAGAAGGATATAGTGTTGGCTTGAATGATTTTGACATTCCCAAGGCTGTTACTGAAGATATAAAGAAGAAGATTCAGGACATATCACCTTTGCTGCTTCACTTGAGATCAAATTACAATGAACTTGTAGAGTTGCTAGTGGAAAGCTACCTGAAAACTGTAAAACTGCCTATCGTGACTCGTATTCTAAAGTTATCTGCTTTGGGTAATTTGATAGATTCTAAAAATGATTCAGCTATCAGTAAGGTTGTTCAACAACTTGGCTTTTTGGGACTTCAACTTTATGACCGAGGGAAGTTTTATTCAAGGCGTTTGGTTGAGGATATGAGTTTCCACTTCCAAAATAAGTATTCTGTTAATGGTGTTGACTCTCCTTCTAAGGCATTTGGGTTAGTTAAGAGCTCCTTTTTTCAAGGTCTGACCCCCTATGAAGAGTTGGTCCATTCCATATCATCCAGGGAAGTGTTGATCCGTTCTTCCAGAGGACTTACTGAACCAGGAACTTTGTTTAAAAATCTAATGGCCACACTTAGAGATGTCGTTATCTGTTATGATGGGACAGTGAGAAACCTCTGCAGCAATTCTATAATTCAATTTGAGTATGGACAGGTGGACAAAAATAGTCCTGGCAAGTCTCTTGTTGGTGAACCGGTTGGTGTATTAGCTGCTACTGCAGTATCAAATCCTGCATATAAAGCAGTTCTTGATTCTTCTCAGAGCAATAACTCTTCATGGGAATCAATGAAGGAAATACTTTTGTGCAAAGTTAACTTCAAGAATGATATTATTGATCGGAGAGTTATTCTATATTTGAATGAGTGCTTCTATGGGAAAATGCATTGCAAGGAGAATGCAGCATATTTAGTTCAGAATTGTTTGAAAAAAGTCACTTTAAAGGATGTTGCTTTTGACTTCTCCATTGAATACCAAAGGCATCGACAAATACCTGAAAGTTCAGAAACGGATACAGGCCTTGTTGGCCACATTCACCTTGATAAGATGCGCTTGAAAGTACTCGAGCAGAGCATGGATGAGATCCTGCACTCTTGTCAAGAGGTTATAAATTGCTTTGGGAGAAAGAAGCACGCTCTTTCACCTTTTTTTAAGAAGATTTATTTGTCTTCCTGCGAATGTTGCACACTTCAGCAATAATGTGATGAGAAGTGGTCTCAGCTGCCATGCCTGCAGTTCTTCTACAAACACCAGGAACATTCATATCAAACAGCACTGAGTAGATTGTCTCTTTCAGTTGTCTTCTAGATGCCTTAGCAGATTCAGTATCTGAAGAAAATGAAAAAATAATAATAATAATAAATTGATGGACTGTCTTCTAGATGCCTTAGCAGATTCAGTTGTCTTCAGTCCATTACTATTGCCCCTATCAAGGAGAGATGATACCATTACCAGTTAAACTTCTGATTCCCACTGGGACACTATGCTAACTACACTTTGGGCATAACTTCCTCAATTGGGTCGGGACCACATTCTCCTTTTTTTTTTTTTTTTGCACATAAATAACTAACTTTGCATATGCATTCCATGTTAGCACCAATGCCATTAAGATCTTTCTCAATCAAGTGCAGATTTGAGAACTTGATTATGCTCTCGTACCGATAGAAGACTTTATTTATGTCAGATCTCTCCAAATTAGTAGCACTCCACACTTGCTTTGAAACAGCATTTATAATTATAGAGATATCCTGTCAGCTGAACGAAGCAAATGGAGCACAACAACAGTAGCAGGAAAAAAAAAAAACAAAAGTCCATGTACCCTGAGAGTATCCAATTCAGGCCCTCCTAAGGCATCATAGTAGTGATCTATTGGTAAAACATCAATTTCAGCAGTCTGTGTACTGTTAACCTCTGGTTCTCATTTTTTTGGAATTGTATAATCATAAAGCAATGGAAATAATGTGAAATTAGATGATATTTTTTTTGGAATTGTACCTTCTGATCACGCATAGGCTGCAGATGAAACACATTCCAGAACTTCTTACCTGCATCAGTTCAAACAACTTAGAAGCACTTTACAGAAGAAATGGTAAAGAAAAAAAAAATCAAAGAAGACCAATGATTTCAATGTCCATCTTATGCATTTGAACCAAAATCCCATTCTTTCAAGCATAGAGAGGGAGAGAAGAAATCTAAAATTGACATCTTATTATATTAGAGCAAACACAAAACATAAGTTCATAATATAATGGATATAGACTAGAAATAGTGCACTAAAATGTTTTTGGGATCAATATCCATAAAGGTCATTGAACAAGAATTTGTTCAACCTAGCAATCATTGGTAAACGCAACAAATTGTCCTGCTGTTCAGCCTACCCTCAATAGAACATTTCACGGATATGGGCACTATCTCATTTTTCACAACAGAGGAATCCTGATCATCAGATATGGGCACTATCTCATTTTTCATTTCAGCATAAGCTACCATGCGATACTTGGAATTTCTCCATCATTACAATTTTCACTGCCCATAAATTTAAGAAGAAAAAAAGAAAAAAAGAAAAAAAGTCATCTGTCAGGTCTTGAGCAAGGGGAGTCAAGTGTTAGTTTTGCACCATTTATAAAATGGTGGTGAGACTTTAGACATACACATGGCATGCTTGTATGGCAATCCAAACCATCCAAATCTATGGATGGAGCACAAGTGCATAACAAAAAATCTTCACTGAGAAGATAACATTAACCATCAGATTTGTCCTTCCAAATTTGGACCATTTACTTTTATTTTTAACCGTCCATCCATATGATATCCATTAATTGGATGGTTAGGATTGCTTGATCAGTGTGATTTAGAAATGTCTGATTTTAGAATGCTCCATCAACAATGAGATCCACAATCTGGATGGTGTGTATAGCTGTAAATCAATCTGATATGTAAGGTGGATGAGTCACTGCCAATTTTTAAATGGTGCCAAAAAAAAAAAAAAAACAAATAGATGCAATAGCTCTATTGAATTTACCATTTTATCCTAGAAAGTGAATTGTCTATCAGTGGAAGGAGAGTAATAAATATGAATTCCCTTTCTATTTTCAAATCAGGTGGAGAAGGAAAATGAAAAAAAAAAAAAAGTTGGGAGAGAAAAGTATAGAAAGAGAAGAGGGGAGTCTAACAACATAGAAAATCTGCTACACAAGAAAGAAATGCATCCACAACAGTCCTTGAAAATTCTGATTCAAGCTAAATTGTTGGATGTAGCTCGATGAGGCTGTTACCTGGCTCTGGTTTCTGAACTCCTCTGTTTCTCGTTGCCTCTCTCACTCTTGTCACTTTGTTCCATTGGCTAGCACTTGCAAACATGTTCGCTAGAAGAACATAATCCCCACTTTGAAAGAAGCGAATCCAACCGTCTGCAGATCAAACTATGTATGAAAAAGTTGGACAAAGCAAAAACTTTCAAGGAAAGAAATCAGAAAAGAAAACAAATAGAAGAGAACTGATGTAGTGTACAAACCTCAACTGTTTGAGAGCTAATGTTGACTTTTCACATCTATATAAAGGGTGGGAAAATTTTCAAGGAAATTGTCGATGATGGTGCTTAGAACTTTCTCATGTAGGTGTTCTATTAGGCGTTAATTGTTTGACTTCTTTGGTTAGTCGGAAAGAACCCAGGCAGGTTCATTGCAACTCTCCACCATACAGTCGATTGCAACCTGTAAGATGATATAAGTTCATATCCACCTCACTACAACAAAAATGGCCTTGTGGCTAGAAATGAACAATCAACCAAACCATATACAAGAATTCCAGGACATGACAGTGTATTCATATATATTTACAGATTTTAATGCATGGATTGTGACATCTTTGGAAGAATAATAGCTGTGAAAAAAAAAAAGAGTAGCAAGCACAACAGTTCTTTGTGAATTGTGACAACGTTGGTACGGCATAGAAAAGAAGCAATGTTGATGGTGGGCTCTGTAACCTGGTAGCTGGTGAAGGAGGAGCAGTTGCAGCTGAGGGAAACGGGTTTCAGGAAGATGGCATTCTCGGTCACAAGAATCCAAGTGCTGGAACTGAGGTTACTGAATCAATTTTAGCTAAAGTTATTGTTATGGATGTTTGTTTGGCAGAAAATGGGCAAAATCAGGGGACTGAAGTCGTGGAGATGCATGTAGAAGCAGATGTCTCTTTGCTCGATGAGAAGCAGAAATCTGTGGGCAATGCTATGGATGCAGGCGCTGCTTTGTCAGAGCAGAAGCAACATACAGGACCAGAATCAGTAGCTGGTGAAGGAGACCAAGTTGTGGCTGAGGAGAATGAAATTCATGAAGATGTTGTTGCATGCCACAAGAATCTGAGTGCTGTAATTGAGGATACAAAATCACAGGGGAGACTTGGTTACATAAAAGATGGAACAAACATTCAAAACTCTAGTATTCACGATCTCATAAGATGGGCCTCATGTACAATTGTTGTCCAAGCAGCTTAATCAAATGTTGCACATTTCCAAACCAAATCACAAAACTCAAGCAATATTAGGCAAGACCCAAAGACAATTACCACTTCATGCATTGCCTGAACAACTCTAATTTCTTGCCAATATTCATTTGGCGACTTTGAAAGTAGAAATTTTAAAAGTTATTAAATAGATAAAAATTATAAACAAAAGGCTACCTGGCTAGGCTCGTTTATCAACACAGGCTGGAATCATCGAGCTAATGCTTTATCCTTTTGAAAATGCATCCTGTATTCATAAATAGAACCTGAAGGTTCCTGCTGTGTATAACTGTGGACCCACCTCTCATAGTTGTTGCATGAGGGGGAAGAACCAGTATATGACTACCAGTTAGAGTAAACACTTACAGGAATCCTCTCTGGATATTTCTCCCAAATTCTAGCAGCCTCAGCACGCCTTTTCTCTGCATACATTCTGCTTTGAAAGGGATGTTTCTAGGGACAATGTGCAGCTTGGTTGCTGCTCCAAGGTAGCTACATCCTGGTGTATCAACATAAAAAACAATAAATACTCCTTAATAAATAGCTTAGCAAATAATTCACCACTAAGAATCCATACCAAAACTATCTGTGAGGGTGCATCCATATCTGGACAAGAGTTTTGGATGCATTCAATCCCCACTGTTTCCTGTGGTGTGGCCCACTTCAGGTTTGGATCTGCTTCATTTTTAGGCTCATGCCTTAAAATAAGCTCCTTGCAGCGATCATATAGGCATGTTTTCTAGGTAAAGGCAAACTAAAGAGTGGATACTGCAAACTGAAGGGGATTATAAAATCAGATGTCAAGGACCTCATTTTACAACTTAAATGTGTACAATAATGGAGAGATATACCAATTCTACCATTCCCAGGAAACATAAAAACCAGGGAATGAATTCCCTGGCAACCAAACAGGCCCCAAGGGGCACTTCTTGCATTGATATTTTTCCATCAATACTAAGAGTGCACAATGCCCTAGGCAAGTGGCAAACATTAACTTTAGGAAAACAAGTCTTAACATGTTGGCAACGGAAAGCAACCCTCTAAATCTCACATGACTATGGCAGGTTATACAAAGAGAAGCTCAGCAACATGTTGATTACCAAGCTTTGGCAAAAAGTAAGGAAAATTAATTCAAGATAGAGAACTCACAGTTTTGAACTTCTCTATGTTCGTCTCAAGAAAACTCTCTAATTCTGACATTTTCCCAGTGCCATAGCTATTCGCCAAGTCAACGTAAGGCTGCCATGAAGAAACATTTTATGAGTGTATTAAACTTAAACTTAATTGAATACTATCACAAAAGACATCAAATGGAAGAAAATGACACAACTCACCTTGATGCCCTTTTCCCTCCTCCTTTACCCGGGCTTGGGACCGGCAATGCAAGAAGTTGCATTGGCGGAGTTAAAAAAGGGCTTAAGCTCCATTTGGTTTGAGAAAAAATTATATTCATAAAGATTGATGTGATGACCAAATGGAGCCTAAGACTTATATGCAAATTTAGTAAAAGGTATGATAGGATCTCTTACCCTACAAATATGATGACTAAGTGACCACATGTAAAACAAAAAAAAAAAGAAACAGAAGAGATTAAATTAAAGACATGCAAATGCAAAATTCAAATCACAAATCATAATCTTATAAAACTAAGATTAAATTAAAGAGATTAGATAAGTTTAGATGTGCCCTCTATAATTAAACTAAGATAAAAATAAACTGTTTAGATGTGTCTAACTCAATCCAAAAGTTTGAAACCACAGATCCCTACTACCCCCACTTACAAAAGATGTTTACAGTTCCAAATACTTAATAAAAACTTCTCTCATGTAGTCATCATCCATTTCTGTCTGCAACCTATAAAAAATAACAAAAATAAATCAATTACTATTCACAATCTCATACAATAAGTTCTATTGCTTAAAAAATAATAATAATAAAATAAAAAATAAAAAATAAAAACTTACCATACATAAAGTAGTGGGCCAAGCAATACTCGTTCCAATTGCATCCCCAATTGTTTTATATCGTCCATGGGTCCTTATCAAATCCTCATCACGTACCATTGCCACTTGAACAGATACTTCCCAGAAACCAACTCCAAGTTTTTGCCCCCCTACTTTGTCAATGGATCCGTGCTCAAAATGGTTCCTTTAGCTACAGTATCCCCATGCCTTACAATACTCTTAAGAAGAACTTGAGTCACATTAGCGCAGCTTGTAGAATTCCCCTTATTCGCCAAGTCTCTCTACAAATGATAAATCAATGTCAATTCTTGTATATAGCTCGAACTATGTATAATTGAAAACATATTACACGTAAAAATATACATGTATATATTATAATTACCTGAGGGGTTGGAACCAAGTGGCTTGATGATGAGGAGGGTTGGTTCAAGTTGGGATTAGCTGAAACACCTAATAATGTAGCTAGATTAATGCTTGGATTCGTTATGGCAGCCATCAATGTTGTCATAGTTTCTCTCAGTGAAGATATTTGAACATCTCTATCAGCCATAGTTTCTCTTAGTGAAGATATTTGAGCATCTCTATCAGCCATAGTTTCTCTTAGGGAAGATATTTCAGCATGCAATTCCTCATATTGTTCATCTATCTTCTGAGCATCGGAGGTCATCCCTTGGGACTGGACACTATGGGATGTTGTGCCCCATATATCAGAAGAAGAGGGACCTAACCCGTAAGTGCGGACACGGCCATGTCGTTCGTCACCCATGACTTCCGAGAATATATCTTTCCTCGCAGTGCTGTTATGTGAAGCCTCTGGCTGCTGCGAAGTTCGTTCATTTAATTGTTCCTACAATTAAAAATCACCAATTTAGATTTGATATTGCTAAAAGATTAAACAAAATAAGAAGATACATATACATACCATTGCTCTTGCTGAGGCCTCATCCACAGGCATCCCATTCTTGCGTCTATGTGTCAATAAGAACATATCTACACGGGTCAAATCCTCCCCATTGGCCCTCTTGTTTCTCTATCATTATTTAAATAAGTTATATATGAGAAATAGATTGACATCAAATTATTAGGTGATTAATAAAAAAAATTACCTCTTCTTCACGTATTCGCGCAAAGCTCTTCGTGCCTGCAGCGTGGCCAATGCGTTGTTTTCTTCGATTTTCCGTATTTATCTTATTACGGGCCTAAAATGTGACACATCAATAGAGTAATTTATGAAATTTCAGCTTACGACAGTTGTGTAATTTCATAACGTGAAGGTTTTAGTAGCTACTCATCACATACCTTTCCCTCTTCAGAGTTCCAAAACTCAATGAGGGCATTCCACTGATCCATATGGACACGCTCATTGAGGTCTGCTAGCCGTGCCTCATCATTATCATGAGGCGAGTAGTGGAATTTCTTCAGTTCGCACTTCCAGTCCCTCCATTTTTTTCCAATCGACATCAACACCCAAGATTTAATCTCTTTGTCAAACTGAAACTTGGACTGCATCACATGAACAAAGTAGACAATCACATATTGAACAAAGAATAAATAATAAAATAATAAAATACATAAAACAAATCACCATTACCATGACAAGTTCGTACATATCATCCTTCTTCTCGTTTGGCACTACCCTCCAATTAGAATATGTAAGGGGTGCGTAATCCCCATTACGTGCTATTGTCCCCAAAAAGTTTGTCAGCTTGCTAACATTTTCATTAACGGGCTGCCCTAGATTGTTGGTGGTAATAAAAATGCGTTGCCCTTCACGCATGTTCCAAACTTGATGGCATCGTGTGGGGCCTCGACTCCTCTTCGTGAACAACAAATCTGTTGAAAAAAAAAATGCACATAAATAATATGCAGACTTGTATAGTTCATTAGCAAAAAATACATTAAATTTTTAAGGATATTAGAACCAATGCATAACATACCACTAGAAGTATCCTCTAATGAATCAATTGTCTGGTGTGGATCCTGAGGCAAACTCTTGGAGAGACCCGCCGTAGGCAGGGGAAGCTGGGGATGAGAAGGACCCGCTGTAGACTCGGGCAACAAAGGCTGGACTGGACCCGATGTAGCCAGGGAAGGCTGATGCTGGGAGGGACCCGCCATAGGCTGGGGCAACTGAGGCTGAGAGGGACCCACATTAGTCTCGGGTAGCTGAGGCTGATTGATGCCACCAGTCATAAGGCTTATCAGTAGCCTAGTCATGCGTTTAGAACGAGCACGTTTCATGTCTTAAGAAGAACCTAAGTCACATTAGTGAACAGATGCATGTTGATAAGACGATTCAATTTTGAATAAATAAATAACATAACCATATGAAAAAAGACATTTTAATTTCTATTTCATACATTAGGAAAACATGGTACTTAAGAAATCAATTATTGTACAAAATGTCATCTCCAATGGGATCAGATAACTCAATATCATCTATTTGTTCTTCTACCATCGACTGGGTGGGTGGTAAATATGTGACAACTGTTGTACCATCAACATCTGCCCTTTCCCAGCTAACAGTGTCATCACTCGGGTCCTCCAAACATTGATCATCGCAGGGTGACATGCCTAAGAATGTATCAACATCATCTGCAGACTCTTGCCCATGCATCTCAAATAAGTCTCTAGGTTTCGTCCTCACTACAACATGCCAATCCTTTTCGATGAGGTCTTGTACGTAAAACACCTGCTCAGCTTGAGATGCAAACACAAATGGTTCATCAGACAAATGTTGACCTGTATGGCATAATCGTTTCAAATTCACAAGCGTGAACCCCAACCCATCCTTCTTAACACCCCTGCCTTGAGATCGAACATCAACC
The DNA here is from genome assembly GCF_029962835.1 of Magnolia sinica. NCBI lineage: Eukaryota > Viridiplantae > Streptophyta > Magnoliopsida > Magnoliales > Magnoliaceae > Magnolia > Magnolia sinica. The sequence continues at coordinate 15,268,328 of NC_080575.1, read as the reverse complement.
CAATCACACCTAAATAATACAACCTTCCGAGTACCACAATATTCCAGTTCTATGATGTCCGTCAATACACCATAGTATGTTACATCCCCTGCAATGGGATTTCTGTCATTGGCACTTGCAAAGCTTGATGTCTTTGCAGTCACAACAACTCCACTATGTTGAGTTTTTCTTTTTTTCTCACGATCTTTGGTGTGAAATCTGAAGCCGTTTACAATAAAACCTTTATATCTTCTTGCCATACTAGGACCCCGAGCTAGCCATCTAAGGTCTTCTGAAACCTGCTCATTCCTTTCATGGCGCAACTGTTCAACCTATTCAGATACCAAAAATATTCATTCAAAAGCACATGTTTGAATAATAAAAAATTAAAAAAAAACATGCACGTCCTTAAACTTATCAAATCGACTACTTACACGATCACTAAACCATTTATAAAATGTATCATTATGAATGCGTTCTATGTCCCTTGGCCGTGCGCGACGATTCATCCACTTAACAACATTCATATGTTCTCTGTAAAAGTCATTAGTTTTAGCAAAAAAAAAAAGAGTAAATTTATCTATGTATAAATTAAGTCCTATAGTTGGCTTACTCAAGAAATGGGCTGAGTTCATAGCAGTTAAACAGGACATATCGATGTGCCTGTGCAGATGTAACGTTATCCAGTACACAATCCTCAGACTTCCCTAATGCACGACCTACTAGTGGGAAAATAGAGGATTGTTCTTCTATAACAGTGTTACCATAGTCATCATTCCGTATTGGCCGGTTGAACCTTGTCTCTGTACCATGCAGGTACCTCGAGCAGAATGTTAAGCATTCTTCTGCCAAGTACCCTTCCGCAATTGATCCCTCGGGCCGACATCTATTACTCACATACGACTTTAATGTGAGTAGATATCTGTAATCACCAATAATAAAAAGTTTAAAAATATATGGTCGATTAGCATGACTAGCATAGCATGACAAATAATTTTAATTTCTAAACATTAACACGTACCTTTCAATGGGGTACATCCATCGATATTGTACCGATCCAGCTATTTTTGCCTCCCCGCTAAATGAATAGTCAAATGCACCATAATATCAAAAAAAGCTGGTGGAAAGATCTTTTCTAAATGGCAAAGTGTTAACACAATTCGAGATTCCAATCGGTCAAACTCTCTTACTCGACCAACCTTGGAACATAATTCTCTAAAAAATCCGCTCAATTCAAGTAAGATTGAGGTTACGTTCTTAGGTAATGTTGTTCGTATCGCAATTGGAAGTAGTTGCTGCATCATAATATGACAGTCGTGGCTCTTGAGTCCTGAAATTTTGCGCTCTTTGAGATGCACACAATGTGAAATATTGGCTGCATAACCATCTGGAACTTTCACCCGCTTTAAGATTTTGCAAAAATCATTCTTCTCACTTGGTGACATAGTAAAGCATGCGGGTGGCAAATATGTCTTGTTAAATGAAAGTTGTTTTGGGTGTAATGTTTGTCTTATACCCATATCTTGTAGGTCAAGACGTGCCTTTACACTATCCTTTGTTTTCCCTGCAATATTCAACAGCGTCGCAAGCACATTGTCACATACGTTCTTTTCAATATGCATCACGTCCAAATTATGACGCAATAGATTATGCTCCCAATACGGCAAATCAAAGAAAATGCTCTTCTTTTTCCAGTTATATCTTTCTTCCTCATTGTCTTCTCGTCTTCTCTTATGCCCATGACTGCCTACAGTCTGCCCAAAGGTGACATTAATTCCTTGCAACTGGGCCAACACATCAGAACCAAATAGTGGAGTTGGCGCCTCGCCAAATTCTTCCGTGCCATCAAAGGATCTGCTATCGGTTCTAAACTTATGATCATGTTCTAAAAATCGACGATGACCCATATAACAAAACTTTCGACCATGTTTTAACCATTTAGACGAAGTGTCCTTATTACAACAAGGACAAGCGAGACGTCCTTTAGTGCTCCATCCAGACAAGTTTGCATATGCAGGGAAGTCATTGATAGTCCACAACAATGCCGCACGTAATCGAAACGTCTCATTGCTTGAGGCATCACAAGTGTCTGCGCCAACCTCCCACAATTCCTTTAACTCATCTATCAAAGGTTGCATATACACGTCAATGTCATTACCAGGTCCATAAGGGCCAGGAATAAGTAAGGACAACATGAGATTAGGTTGCTTCATACACATCCATGGTGGTAAGTTATATGGTATCAGAATAACAGGCCATGTGCTGTGAGCAATACTCATTGTCCTGAATGGATTGAAACCGTCAGCTGCTAACCCAAGTCTAACATTATGACCGTCCGAAGAAAAGCTTGGGTGGTTGTGGTCAAAAGTTTTCCACGCTGGGGAATCAGCAGGATGCCTTAATATTCCATCGTCGGTGCGTCCTACTTCATGCCATTTCATAGAGGAAGCTGTTTTTTATGACATAAACAACCTTTGAAGCCTTGGTTTCAAGGGAAAATGATGCAATATCTTAGCTGGAATTTTTCGATCCTTTGCAGATGAAGAAGATCCCTCATCATCTGACTGATGTTCAGCCATTTTCCATCTAGAAGTACCACATATAGTACATGATTGCTCATTGATGGCCTCCTTCCAGTACAACATACAGTCATTGGGACATGCATCAATTTTGTTATATTTGAGGCCTAACTCCCCAATAATCTTCTTGGTTTCATAGAAAGACTTTGGCAACATTTCACCCTTGGGAAAAGCCTCCTTCAACAATTCAAGTAACATGGTGAATGATTTATCACTCCATCCACCAAGGCACTTTATGTGATATAGTTTCACAACGAAAGAAAGCTTAGTGAATTTCTTACAACCTGGGTACAATTCCTGATCAGCATCTTCTACCAATTTGAAAAATTGTTGTGCTTCAGTATTCTACCCCTGTGTAGGTCCGTATGACGTGTGGCCCGCATCACTCTCTTCACCATTTAGATTTGAAATACCAAACACATCATGTAACAATCCATGCATATCATCATGTGGATCTGGATTATCGCCTACGACATTTGTGGTAGTAGGCATGGAAGAAGACGTAACCTCCCCATGGAAACGCCAATAGGTGTAACTTGTATTAAATCCGTCACACACGATATGATCATATACTACTTCTCGAGACACCCAGAAGTTATTGTTACAGTTCTTACATGTACATCGGATCCTCTCTCTATTACTTGCATTTGCAAATGCAAAATCTATAAATTTCGCAGCTCCATTTAAGTATGCGTCGCTGACCCTAAATCAAACAATGAAATTAGAGGATATGTCAAAAGAACGCATCTTGACCACTAAGCCACAACAACTAAAATGAGAAGTTTCTAAATGGATACCTTGGCAGATGAATCCAACTCTTATCCATAAGTATCTTCCTTAGCCACTCAGACGGGGTAGTGAAAATACACTCTGGGCCTGACAAAGCTTCCTAATATAATTTAAACAAGCCCCATTATCATCCGTTCATTTAGCAAAGGAAGCCAAGTTATAATAATAACATGTCCCCCTAAAAAATAAATCCTCCAGATATATATATATATATATATATATATATGTTGTAAGTTGTTTATTTCTATTCTCAATCGCAAGTATATTCATCATCCAACCAACTATAAATAAAGCAATAAAAATATTATTAAGCAAGATCAATTAACAACTATAAATTATAATTAGATGTTCAACAACTCAGTTGATCTGTTCATGTAAATAAGTCCTACTTCCTCATGAACGTCACAAAGAAATCAATGTTATATAGCAAAATTGCTTCCCTCCTTAAAGAAACTTGTCTGCCTCTTTAAAAATGATACGTACATGCATATATTAGATAGTGGAGAGTGCTACTTACACACACCATGTCTTCTTCGATCAAAAATGATACCTACATGCATATATTAGATAGTGGGGAGTGCTCGTTACACATACCATGTCTTCTTCAATCACCAAATAAGAATGCAACACACGTGCTAAGGTTGAAAATGCTTAAGATCCAGACATTCATAGGGTGGTTTCCTCTCAATGCATATCTTTCTATCATGAAAATCAAACCAGTCCACTCATCAGCTGAGCAACAAATGCATATTTAATATCAACCATTGGATATAACTTTCTAGCTGTCCATATCTAGGTACGCACGTATCCCACCCAAAAATTGAATCATCCATTAAAAATAAAAAATAAAAAATTTAAGTTGAGGATCGTTCACTATAAGGGTCATCTAGAATATGCATGATGGATGATACACAGATGCTACATTGGCACGTGGGTTGCATATACAGTTAGTTCTTGAAGATGGGCCATATGGAAATACCATGCTCGAGGGCAATCACAAGCACCTCCTTAACTGAAGTGAGAGGAGTCATAACAGGGGATGGGTCAAGTATTTATGCATTTAAAAAAAAAACTTTTAAATAATAATAATAATAATAATGTGGGAGCATCGTCACGCGGTTGTTGAGAGTGGCATCCACCACCGCTACTTCATAAAAATATGGATATGTGGGGAAGTGTTGTTTTGTTATTTTGGTGATGATACATGTGATATTTATAAATAAGTACTCAATGTGAAATGCAAAAGAAACCAAATAAAAAGTGGGAGGGACCATATTCAGCTAAGAAGGTGAGGACAGTGACACAAGCATAAGCATGTAATAATTGGTTAGATTGGTGGTATTGGTTGCTGCTGGTTTTCTTATGTCCACTTCAACATACCCCAGTTTCATTTGGCCCATGGAAACTTCCAACTTACAATTTCCATATAAAAAATATATAAATACTAAGTACGCATGTGCATAAATATTAATGGGCACTATTACCAAATTAATATAAAGTATAGAATATTGTCTAGTTGTACATGCATGTTATGTTATGTTATGAGAGAGAGAGAGAGAGATACATGGATGCATGATGTGCGCATGTAAAGAAAATAGCATTCATCAATGAATATTGCATGGTATTTACTGGATGTGAGGTTTGGAGCATATCCTGGAATAGTAATAAAAAGGAAACACAGGCAAGTGAATCTAAAAGACCAACAACAGAGGAGTGTCCTGGATTTAATTCTTGGAATAGAACGGAAGTGCAAAAGAAGCAGCCCGTTCAATCTGATCAATCTACTCCCTGGGGAGGTTGGAAATCAAATGATGCAGGAAAATTTAAAAAAAAATAAAATAAAATTAGACTTTGTTACTAAAAATCCAACAACATACGAATTCAGCCAAACCCATCATAGAAACAGTACTCAAACTTTAAAATTTTAAAAAAAAAATCCCAAATATAAAATCTTTTGAATTTCCAATCAGCTACACCAAAAATCAGTTTCAAACAGTAGTTAAGAAATAGCAGGTGTTTTTCCCTACAGGTTAGAGAAATGCTTTACACAGGTCCAGGTGAAACAATTTGAGAACAGGGCAACAACATCATTATAGGTTCCTAAACACAGTAAATATCCTCGTGAGGCTAAACCTTTGTAACAATACTACAAATGAAGCCAACTACTGCATTCATTAAAACAAAGAAAAATCATATCAAAAATTAAATGATTAAAGATGGACATCAAAAGGATTAATTTGTTGTTACCAATCCTGTTGCATTTTGCAAAACCAAAAACCACTCCCAAGAGGACTCAGACCTTTCCGAACTGTCACTCTCTTTCCAATATGCCAGCTTCTCACAACCACTCAATTCCCACCTCAAGGAAAGAGATGATGAGTTTGCAAAAGCCCTTCCTAATGAGGTGGATCTATGTTGATTGTTCCCCTCCCATATATCAGGTTAGTCCACTCATGGATGGGCCAAAAAAGTATGAAAGAAACAGAGAGATTAAATGTACAACAGTGGTACACGTTATTGGTTGAAGCATTTCTTCAAACAACTAACCAGCAGATGTCAGCGGCCATGGACAACCGCGGATATGGCTGCCGCTGCTTGATAATCGAAAGGGGAAGTGAGAGAGAGAGAGAGAGAGAGAGAGAGAGAGAGAGAGGGAGAGATGAAGGGAGAGAGAGAGAGAGAGAGTACCTTCAATTTTCTCTTCTTTCAAGAGAGGCCGGAGTGGAGGGACGTTGGAGAGAGAGAGACTTTCGGGATTTGGGGATGGGGCGAGGGATTTGGGGATGGGGCGATTTGGGAGAGAAGAGGGAAGAAGGGTTTTTGGGAGAGAAGAGGGAAGAAGGGTTTTTGGGAGAGAAACATTGGCGCGCGCGATTTGGAGATGCGGCGATTTGGGAGAGGAGGGAAAAACGGGTTTTGGAGAGAAGAAGGTGGGCGCGATTTGGGGATGAAATTCGGGAGGCAAAAGACCCTCTTTTTTTTTTGTTTTAATTCCAGCGGCGGTGGCTTATCCGTACACGGGCGGCCACGTAAAAACGCTGCACATTTTGTATCTACATGGGCGTTTCGTTGGGGCCGCCAGTAAGAATCCGCCGCAGATCATGATATTTCTTGTAGTGAGAAGTGTGTGTGTGTGTGTGTGTGTGTCTATGTGTTGGGACATGGTGGGATTATGTATTTTATGGAAAATGCATATTCTTTTTTTTTTTTTGTGAAAGATATGTACATTCATTTTATTTATTTTTTTGGTTTTTTTCTACACTAAGCAACCTAAGGCTAAGGCCCCTACACCTCAGAACCCTGTTCATTAGAACATATTCTCTAACCGTCAAGATATTCTCACCAACAAAATCAGGCGAGCTATGTGGGCTAAAGTTATATTATATGCTACTTCAGACAAAAATTTCAAAACGATAATTTCGTGGAGACCATATCTCCTTTTAACATGATAAATTTAAAAACCTAACGGGTAACCTGATGGGCACCTAAACTGAATTGGATCCGGATCCAGACCTTCAAAACCAGACCCGGCACTAATAGAACCCACTTGAACTAAGCCTAGGTGCGGTACTAAGAACCACACTTGGGCTTTAAGAACCCATCATTAAATGCTTTGCTCTTTCATATCAAATACTTCTAAAAGAATATTTAAGAGGATCATAGCTCATTCAAATCATTCTATAGAGCAAAACAACAACCTTTACATGTGAACTCAACCAAAAATTTATTTCATGTCAGGAACGTGTTTTTTTTTTTTTTTTTTTTTGCATTATTAGTTGTTGGCTTTTTACATAAAAATATTTATGAAAGAGAGGAATTTAAGTTTGTGATCTGATTTGAGGAGTTAGTCCATTCACTAAAGACTTTGAAGCATTAGCTTTCGAAAACAAGTTATTAGCTTTTGAGGAGTTAGTCCATCCACCAATGGCCCAACTTATATGGTTGATACTATTTTGCTAAATGGCTAGCACACACTTTAGTCTTTAGCAAGGAACAATTTACTTTTCTCTTACCAGTTTTGTTTTTAGCTTTTCTTGACCAACCATCCAAAAAAAATTTCAATAACTACTTGTAATATTCCCAATAAAAGCTCTAAAACATGACAGGTTTGAATTGAATACCATTAATTTATATAGTAAATGAAGGAGATGAGCATCATCAAGGAAGGCATGAGCCTCTGCATTCATGAGCTGGTGCTTTGTCTATTTTATCAATGTCCTTGATTCTTTTTGAACTACTTTATGTGTCTCATAACTAGAAAAGTTGTTTCTCTGGGATAAAAATTATGAGGTTATTTTTTTCTTCTTCTTACTATATGAATTAATTCAATAGTGACTTAATGTAATTGCTAGGAACCGTACTTTGAACTTTGGAATTTCCATTACTTGAGTTGAGGTTGGCTCAAATACAAATGTTTTCTACATTGAGCTTAACATACAAATCAATGTACCATATTTCTCAACTATATATATGTATTACTTAGAAACAGTCAATGGAACCTTTAAACCATCTGAACCCATGACAAAAGATTTAAGAGTGATATGGAGACACAACAACAACTTTGGCCCATGATCAGCCAAAATATGATTGTGCATCCTAACTTGGAGTAACAGTGACAATTGAGCTAATCTATTAGATATACTTTCATCATAAACCCTTTTCAAAGACAACGGTGATACAACATAAATGCGGCAAAGCATTGGACATGTATGACAGTTCAAACTCATATACGAGTTCTTTTCCAATCAGGATGAATGATGCAGCCTGATGGTGATCACAATCAAGACGTCCAATCAGTCTTTGGATCCATGAAAACATTTGATCTATCAGTGGGCCCAACTGACCCACATGATGGTTTTCTTTGGACAATGTCATTTACTTATAGTTTAGTAAAGGGAAAAAAAAAGGATTCTTTGGCAACAGTTTATAAATACCCATATTTTCACCACTTGAATTTCCAGACCACATTTTGGGTAGTAAACGATTTCTGAATGTCATAAAATAGGTCCCATTTGATAGTTAGGCACAGTACCATGCAATTTTGATGTGAATTGATGAGTTATGACCTATTGATGAAAGATTATGCATTTGTAATGAGGTTTAGAGAAATTTTATTCGTTATTAATATTATATTAAACTAAATGATTGAGGTTAGATAATAGATGGTCAAGATAAGATCAAGGTTTCTTTGCATTGGAAGAAGTACAAGTGTGTCAGTAGGGAATTTTATTTCATTTATATATCCAAACATTTTGCTTACTAAGAAAATATATATAATTGTATGCCTAATTATAAACAAGATTTAATAATATTTACCTTGGCGCTGAAAATGACGGCGTATGCTTATGACTGAAATTTGTTCAGGGGTATGCATTTGTACCCCACATTCAATAGGCAAGTCATTGAGCTATTAAGGGATTGATTGAACATCTCATTGCTTGGCATGGTAAGGTATAGGGAAAGAAATGAAAAAGGTGTGGCAATTAAGTTTATTAGTGACTTTTTGGGCCTTATGGTGGGAAAGGAATCAGCAATGCTTCAAAAACAAATCAAGAGATCCGGTGCAAGTTTTCAATACGACAATTCTTAATCTGAAGGATTGGGTGGTAGGCTGGTAGCATGGAGGATTCAATCTTGTTTCATGCATTCTAGTGGGTGTTTTGGTCGGGGTTTGTTGTATTTTTGTATATTTGTATGTTTGTATGTTGTGGCTGCGGCCTTTTTTCTTTAATTTATCATCATCGTTCAAAAAAATCTACTTGACTATTTCTTACCTTTTAGAACTAAAAGATTGAAACATAGAGATGAAGGGTTGTTTTGTAATCAGTTTTTGAATTGCTCCTGAAGCAAGGGATCCGATCCATAAGAGCAATCACGAGAATATGTAGAAAGAAAATGTTGTTCTATTAGCAAGATGAGGAGATCTACAAATATACATTGGTACATGCATACTAGTTCTCAGCCTGTCACGACAGTTGCAGTTGTCATCACAACCAACACAAGGATTTACACATATTTAAGTGTGTCTATCAGGCATCATACGTTGTCAAATGGCATCAAATAACTAATCAATCATCAAATATAATTAGAAAATATGTACAAAATACATACCTTTTCCTATACCACCCATTCCAAACATTTACATTCCCAAATAATCCTGCATTAGAGAAATAGAGATATTATTAACCATTTAAAATGAGCATGATCTGAATGCATGGATCAATGCAAGTTGAGCACATTGTCTTTGAACATTTAAAGATTGTTGGCAGAAATCTATAAGCATTTTAGACATTGATTTTGAAATGCCTATTCTGAAATGTATGTTAACATTCATGTCTACTATTATTGGGCAGTGACCGTAATGCATGCTGAGATTCTTAGTGCACTACTAACCATGTATGAATATCATTTTCCTTTGTTTTAACCATGTATTGTGGCCAACTGTAATTTCTTGCAATCCTTTACTTTGAACCTAACAATCAAACAACTCGCCCACTAATCAGTGCCATATATCATTTTACATGTGCCTATATGGTCCAATCTAGCACATGTGTGTGACATCCATAGATTATGTGGCCTTCAAACAATCGAATTTAACAATAAGCAGCTCTACAATTTTTTATGTATCATACCCATGCATCAAGATGTAGAGTGAGACCTTTTAGGTGATGGGCATGATATAATTGAGAATAGTCCAAACAGTCAGTTCACCATAGGTTGTGTGATTTTCAACTATACGACTATCCGTCACACCATATTTGCTTGGATGGCGAGACCTCTACGGAGTGAAAATTTTACCATGCGACTCATTAAAAGGTGGTAATTGATCTTGATTGTGAGATGATGCCATGAAAGGGTTGTTCATGCTGAGTCACAATAAAGGCGGTACAAACTCTTTTCTATAGAGGCATCATAGATTGTGTAAGATTAAACCAGCTCATTTAGTCAAACAAATTGGAATTAAAATGACTTAGTATAATATTTCTGGGTTTGGATGTTTTTGCAAAACCTTTCAACTTTGGAATAGTATAGATGAGGAGCATGGTCCCTTGATCCAAATCATTGTTACCATAGGCCTCTCTTTGGATGGCGAATGCACCAAAAATATTTTAAATGGTAAAAGCCCAACCATTCGATAGGTGACCCGACAAATAGACAATTCAAAACGTAAAAAAAGTAGCATTTCATTCAACAAAATGCCTGCCATTGTAGAGCTTCAATCTTCCAATTTGGGGAATTTTTAGTACATTGCAATTTAGGGTAAGGCCCGTCATATCAACAGGTTAGATCTCTGAACCTTTAATCTCCATGAGGATCATCTATCTTGAAAATTAGGCTGATCCACTCATTACATGGGCCAAACATGTACGCTGAGTCTGAACCTGGACCATCCATTGATTTCAACAGTGCAACCTACTGGATGAAGAGCTTCATGGTGGGGCCCACTATTTACGTGGATCAGATGTCTGAGAAAAATCTCTCCCAACAAAATGGTCATAATAGTCCCTACCAGTGAGCTAGTGAAGGAAAAAAAAAAGTAAAAGTTGACATTTTATTAATTGATCTAAATGGTTAAGATGGATTGTTGGGAGAGGGATTTTGACCCTGGCCCACCACATTGAGAGTCGAGTTCGTTTGGTATCAGTCTCCCATAGCCGTTAGCGACAGTAACCCTCCAAGAAAAAGAAAAAGAAAAATAAAATGTATTTACCTCTTTTCTTTTTCTTTTTCTGTTGCGCCATGCTGCTGTTGTTGTTGTTCTTTTTCTTCTTTTGCTACCGTGACTTCTCAGTTCCATCCCTTTTTCCCTCTTTTTTTTCTGATGTGTTTGTCTTCTCCCTTCTTTCTCTTTTTTCCCTCTCCCTTTTTTCTCTTTTTTTCCCCTCTCCCTTCTTTTCTTTCGAAGCAATCCGCGAATGCGTGAGGCAAGTTCTAAAAATGAGTTCTTTTTAACTCCGATCGCAAATGAGAGAGCGGATCAAGTGAAACCCCGGGTCCACCGAGGTAGGTGTGAGCCTTGATTATAGAGCTGAGGGTGATGTATGTGCCTTAAATCCACACAGTCCAACCATTTCCAAAGCTCATTTTACGGAATGATCCCAAAAATAAAGTATGCCCAAATCTTAAGTGGGTCACACCACAGAAACAGTCTTGATTCAATCCCCACCATTAAAAACTTCATGGAGTTCATCAGAACGTTTATTTCCCCTCCAACTTGTTGATATGGTCACAAAAACCTATACAAAGAGACCACAAAAATGTCACCTTGATGCAAAACTTTTGTGACTCACAAGAAATTTTTAATGGCTAATTACTATTATTTTATGCACTATGGTTATATGAGATTAGAATCTGCTTTATTTTTATTTTTTTTATGCCTTAAAACGAGTTTTCAATAAAGATGACGGCATGAACGTAGTTACGTACGTCAAGCCTCCACATTTAGGGTCCCACGCACCTACATGGATCCATTGAAGCCATGCCCTGCCAATGACGCTGGTGCACTTCCACTAAATCCAAGCAGACTGGTGATCCTCGAGGTAACACGTTTAAGTGCTTTTTCACTTTGATGTGCGTGTAGTAATTGTCCATGAGCTTTTTACCGTATTTTAGGGTATAATACCCAAAATGAAGTAATCTAAATTTCAAGTCAACCACACTACAGGAAAAGGTAGTCATTAAATGCCAACTATTAAAAACTTTTTAGGCCCACTGTACTCTTTATTTGATCTGTTCTGCTGATAGGGTCAAATGGACATGGATGAAGGGAAACACAAATATATGTTATAGTCAAAACTTTTGTGCCCTCAAAAAGTTTTTGATAGTGAGTGTTCAATTCCTACTATGTGGTCCACCTATGATTTGGATGTGCTTCGTTTTTTGGATCACCTTTTAAAATAGCTAAAAGAAAAACTAATGGACAGCATAGATATACAACACTTATCAAGGCAAGGCTCACAGTTAGAGTAATACCCGCTAGTTTAGTGGACTATGAAGCTTAATGCATATAAAATTTGTTCACTTGGCATGTATTAAATTAAACTAAGTCTACTAAAATATGAGAACTTTTGTTGCTAAGTCAAAATTTCAAAATCAATTTGTGTGATGATGTTAACAATTAATTTATGGACACTTGCGTATTAAAATTAAATATTTTTAATTCTTAATTGTCCAATAAAAGCCAAACAATCTAACAATAGGATGATGAAATAAGTATAAGTTGGGATTAATTACATAAGTTAGGACCATTGGATATTTTTTATTCTTCACACTCCAATAAAAGTCCATTAATATAGGGCTAATTACATCAGTGGGATGAGTGCTAATAAAGTGTATAAATTTGAGGCTAATTTGAGGCATTGATTGGTCCTAAAATCGGTCCCAAATCATTGACACTATTTATCCTATTTTAATTTTATTTTTAAAAAAAAATTATTAGGGTAAAATAATTTCAATTTGTTAGGGACACTCATTAGTAAAATGAGTGCTATATCTTGCATGCATTTAGGGCCAATTTAAGAGTACTTGGGTGGCCCTCAAATCGATGACACTATTCGTTCTAATTTAATTTTTTATTTTTTTTCTTATGATTACTTGAGAAGAATGATGTCAAAATACATAATATGTATTAATGGGATGAATGTCATACATTAAATGAATTTCAAGACTATTATTAGCAATTGAATGGCTCCTTAAATCGACAATATTATTCATCTAAATTTAATTTTTTTTAAAAATAATTTCTCTAAGCGAATGATTTTAAATGTTTAGGATTATGCATTAGTGTGATAGGTACCATAACTTGCATGAATTGTGGGCGAATTTGAAATCAAACTAAGCTTGTTAAGTTTTTTTTTTTTTTTTTTTTTTAAATAATCATCAAACAGGCTAGAACAACATTCTCATGAAAAAATAGACAATTATGCAATTGTTAATCGTCTAAGGAAGAAAATAAAATTATATATATATATATATATATATATATATATATTTGGAACAAGAAGAAGAAGGAAGAAAAGAAGGCGAATATACTTAAAACCTATGAGGTTTGATGGAGAAAGAGACATTAAGAGACATGGGACCATGGGGGAGAGCTAGAGTGTTGGGACTAGGGAGAATGAGGGGTTTATATAGCAAGAAGGAGAGAGAAGGTGGAGACAAGTAGGCAAGTGAAGAAGGTGGATATAAGTAATGGTAGGTAAAACTAAGACATTTGATACTCTAGCAAGGTATGATGCTTGCTACACATGCACTTAAAGATTATACACATTTAAAATACTAATTCAAATTAGAAGAACTCAAACGTGCAAACCATAGTCCTTGGTAAGCCGCAATGCAAAAATGGTTTAATCTGTAAATCCTGACCTCTCATTCATCGACACTATATTGGATATTTCCTTTTTTAACCATCTAATAAATGTTAATCAATCTTCTAATCACATAATAATATTTTTAGTGTATTTTTTTTTATGATACATTTAAAATGATATTCATAATTTATTTAAACAGTTTATCTTATGCCATAGGCTGCATTTAGAAATTCTAAGTGACCACATAATATTATCCATCCCATTCTACCAGAGTATCAATATTTTTCTCTAGGTTAGGCTGAGTATGCTGGTTTGAATAATTGAAAAGCTTGTGGTGACTCTTCCATCCTAAATGTGGCAATGATGTAAAGTTATCATGACAATCTAATTGTGGGTCCACTACGGAAGCACTAATGTAAATCCAAGTGCGGGTCCCATAGGAGAAGACATGTCACACTATGTAAAGCTATCATGATCGTTGAATCGTGGGTCCCATTGTGGAAGACGTGCACTGATGTAAACGTTGTCATGACCATCAAATCGTGGGTCCTATTATAGAGACATCTTCACTCTAAAACTACATTAATCAAGCAATACTGATCATCCAATTAATGGCTATCACATGGATGGTTAGAAGTAGATTATTCTTTGGTCCAACATGAAAGAATCGGGCTGGGCCACCTTATCAGGTGGGTCCCCTGTATAAAAAAGAATAGACAGCTTAAATCCCAAAAATACAAGGATAACATGTGTAGCTTTATGGTAAGCAGAGTAGCCTGATTTTGCCAATGGTCATCTGGATACACCTCATGAACGGATGTGGATTTCCTATGAAAAGGAAGTTCTTAGCACTCAAAAGCTAGGTCATCCATCCGTTTTTCCATATCATGTTAAGGATATAAACCCAAAAGTTATGCAGATCCAAAAATCAACCAGGCGGAGAAAAGAAAAGGTGGGTAAGAAAATGCTTGCCACTGAAATCTTCCTAGGTCTAACATGATGTTTATATAACATCCAAACTCCTTGTAAGGTCATTCCTAAAGCGATGAACTGAAAACACAAAAATATTAGCTTGATTCAAAACTTTTGTAGCACCAGTGCGGATGTTGTATAATGCTCATGGGGGCGTTTTTAAGCTTTCTTGTTTAATTGCTTTCTTGTTTAATTGTGACTCAAGATGCTGTATGTTTGACTTAAATTCTTATTCAAATTTTCTCAGTCAACTAGACCCGCAAAAACTTTAAATTAGAGAATCTAAAAATTCCCCACGTTAGAAAAAACTAGACCTCCCGCTTCAATACCAATTTGATGCAGGACAATTAACTACTTGCTCTAAAAGCTTAAACTGTTAAAGCATGACGAATTAATTCATTTATCTCATAGCCCATGTTCCAAATCCATGGGTTAGGTCCTTGGCAGAACCCTCCTCATGGGCTCCAAATCTATGAGTTCCGCCCCCTCATGGGCTCCGCCTCACACAAGTCACCCGCCTCTACGGGCTCCAAATCCATGGGTTATGCGAGCCACCTATCTCGAGTATGCCCCTGCATCCCACAGGCCACCCCACTAGAGTTAGGTGTGAAAATGCCCCCGCATTACACACTGACTAGGCCTGGGGACCATTTGGATGCAACTACCACAAGAGGATGTTTTCATGATAGTGGTTTCCTGCCTACTTTATTGGTTGATTTGCTAAAAACCAAACTGTTTGGTTTTGCGAGTAGGCTTTTTAGTGCGTAATTATCATATGGGCTTTGATGTCTTTGATAGAGATAAGATGGTTATCTGTAACGCCTACTCAACTACTCTCCAATTCCTGTTGTCTCCTAACTCCTTGATACAATGGTTTCATGGACTTTCACTGCCGTTTTCCTTTCAACTCCACTGCTTTAGCATACTGCCTCATGGTCTTCTGTTTTGTGGTGGACGTTAGCAAGGTTTCAGCGGTAGGCGTCACTCTCCCCACTGTTTTGTGGTGGGTCCACTTGAGATTTGGATCTGCCTCATGCTTTGGCTCATGTCTTAAAATGATCTATCCAAATGGATGGACGGTGTGGATATAACATATACATCACGGTGGGCCCCATACAACTTGATTTGTTGGCCACTGTGGGGCCCAACGTGATACACACCGTCCATCCCTTTTAGGGCATCAACCCAAAAAATGAGGTCCAAATCTCAAGTGGACAACACCACAGCAAACAGTGGTGATTGAACACCTACCATTAAAATCTTATAGGGGCAAGGAAGTTGTGTTTTCCTTCATCCGAGTGACCTTATCAACTGGTTGGATAACATTACAGTGGGCCCTAGAAAGGTTTCAACGGTGGGTGTCATTAACTCCACTGTTTCCCTTGGTGCGATCAACTTGAGCTTCTGATCTACTTCATTTTTTGGTTTATTTTCTAAAACAAGCTGGAAAAACAGATGGATGGTGTGGATATAAAATAAATACATCACGTTGGGCCCGACAGTGCTCAACACATCATCACATACCACATAATCGTCGTCTGTAAGAGTATAATGCCATATGTGCTCTTGTACGGCAGAAATTTGTATTGAGTATTGGAAACGAGGGGTGCGTTTTGATGCATTAATGATGTAAGAGAACCGATGTGGTGGGGCCGGAAGCATGCTGACTTGTTGCCACCTCTGTTGGACATCCCTACCGTGCAAACAGTAGGCCCCACCATGAAGATGGCCTGGCACAAAATTAGGCTGGTCTGCTCATTAGTGGGTCCTACCTGTGCTTTTCGTCAGGCCCACCTGGTGATCACATCGGCCTGAATTTTTTTACAAATTTTTATTCATGTTGGGTCCTAGTATGTAATGGTACAGATTTCAGTAATTTGCTTTGCACAGTCACGTCACAGCACATGTTTCAAAAACGAAAAAAAATAATAATAATTCGCATATCTCACAATGTTTGCACATTACAAAAAATTGCAATATTTTCCATCGTATTCAGAACCCGATCCATCCTTGGGCGGTAATCTCTCTGATCGAAGCACCGAAAAACAACTTTCATTAATAATTCTTCAATTTCACGATAATAGCTCCCTCTAAACTTTTTATCATTGAGCTTTGCAATGTTACCGATTTTCTGCAATTCATCTTTCGCCCATTTATCTAACCTCTGCTTTGTGGTTTCATCAAAGGGTGGACAACCGGTTAATAATTCCAGCAGCAGCAATCTATAGTCCCGAATATCTGAATTAATACCATAGAAGTCTATAAAAAAAATAAATATATATTAATGTTAGATATTATGCAATGGAAGATAATCCAGGAAACCAAGGGATTTGATTTATATTCTATTGCAAATTGATGCAGCCATTAAGAATGGTCACGGTCAAGGAACTGTTCAATCAGTTAGTGGACCTCACAAAGATTCTGGCTGACCTGTGAGCCCATATGGTCCATATTAATGGACTACATATATGTGTAGTAGTTTTTTTATATAAAAAAATGAACCTTTAAACAATCTGAACCAATTGAAAAATATCGAGGAGTAATATGGACCACGACAACAACTTTGGCCCATGTTCAGCTAAAATATGATTGTGCACCCTTACTTGAGTAATAGTGACAATTGGGCTAATCTAACAGATATACTTTCATCATAAATCTTCTCCAAAGACAACGGTGATACAAAGTAAATGTGGCAAAGCATTAGACATGTAGGACAGTTCAAATTCATAGACGAGTTCTTTTCCGATCAGGATGAATGATGCGGCCCGATAGTGACCATGATCAAGATGTCCAATCAGTGTTTGGGTCCATGAAAATATCTGATCTATCAGTGGCCCAACTGACCCACATGATGGTTTGCTTTGGACGATGTCATTTACATATTAGTTTAGTAAAGAATGGTAAAAAAGATTATTTAGCAACAGTCTGTAAGTACCAATATTTTCAACACTCAGATTACCGGACCATGTTTTGGGTACTAAACGATGTCTGAATATCATAAAATAGGTCCCATTTGATAGTTAGGCACAATACCATGCAATTTTGACGTAAATTGATGAGTAATGACCTATTTATGAAAGATTATACAGTTGTAATGAGGTTTACAGAAAATTTATTCATTATTAATATTTAATTAAAATACATGATTGAAGTTAGAGAAAGTAGATAGTCAAGATAAGATCTATGTTTCTTTGCATTGGAAAAAGTGCGAGTGTGCCGGTAGGGAATTTTATTTCATTTCTATATCTAAACATTTTTTTCTTACTAAGAAAAAATATACAATTGTATGCCTAATTATAAACAAGATTTAATAATATTCACATTGGTGCTGAAAATGACGGCGTGAGCCTGATTCATATGGAGGGTATGCATTTATACCATCCTGCACCTGTCTGAAGTCTGCGACCTTTGCATTGAATGACTGTAGATGAAATAAGTTTGATGAGTTAGATTATACACTACCTTGGAGCCTACACCAAATATTTTGTTTATTCACATAAAACTGAATAGAATTTCATAATGTATATTACAATATAAGAGATTAATTTATGATACAGTTGGGACCAAGTCCAAGTAAGTGTTGAATTGTAACTTAGAAAAATGGTATCATTTGTATAACAATTATGAGATTGTGTAGAGAAATTCATTGTCTTGTTAGCAAGAAGAGAAGATAAATAAATTGATGTAGAGCGGGTTGCGGACACTTTCATGGCCAAGATGGACCAAAGAAGGCCTGATCGTAGGCGGAAGTGATCAGGACAGTCAGAATCCTAAAGCAGGCGTGTCTCGCAAACCGGAATGAGTTATTCACATAAAATGTTTAGTGGGTTATAGAGATTCCATAATGGAAATCTCTCTTGTTAGTCCATGAGGAAGGAATCAACACAACAACCATCATGGCTAAGGAGTCGGCAGTATCACGACTCTTGAGTACCCCCTAAATTCCATAACCACTCCATCAAATTTGGGCAACCCAGGATCAGTTTTGTGGTTGTCCTGTGTGACAGGGAAACAGCGACGAGTTGGGATGGATTAATCTCCACATCATGCATCTTGTTGCCTACGCTCTTCACCACAAGGGAGTGTGAGTGTTCACTTATTTTATGAGCATCTATGTTGGACTTGATTGGACATTTGCATTGGAGAATCTCCCATCTGAGAGGACCATCATGCTCAAATTGGATTGACTTAATTGTGTGCTAGCTTTGACTTATCCTTGGACCAACGGTTATGGAACAAGGTAAAAAATCAATTACATAGCTCTAGGGGCCACATTTGGAGGAAATTGAAATAAGAGGTAAAAAATCATTCTCTATTGTTGTTGTTGTTCTTCTTCTTCTTCTTCTTTTTTGAAATCAACATCCTTTGTTCTTTCTTACTAGAAATAATCAAACTCAAGATTACAACACACAATTGACCATATCTTGCTAGATTTAAGGTCAATTTGGCATTATTTCTATCATTTTCACTTTTTGTGTGGTGTAATCTCGAGTTTGACCATATCTTGCTAGAAAGGGTGGAGGTTGGAAGCAGGGCACCAACTATTTTGAGAAGAATATCGGATAATCCAACTAGAATGGTAGGAAGAGAGGTAGATCAAATGGCTTCTTTGACAATTGAAGAGGGTAGCAGGTCCTACAAGGATGTTCTTCTCGAAAGTCCTAAATCTCAAGGCAAGAAGGAGTCAGATAGGTTGCAATCGGGAAGAGGGGAAGATGAGGATATCAGAATCTCCAATGTCAAGCGCATCCCAGGGGACAAAGAAATATTGATATGGGTGGAACAGAGGGAGGGGGAACAAGTTGTTTGTTTGAATGAGTTGGTCATTGAAAGATCATGGGATTGGTTACAACTTACAACGATTGGTTTTTCTTTCTACAGGCACGGAGACCACCATCTCGGAGATTAAGTTGTGGTTGGAATAATGTTGTGGTCTGAAGCCTAAGATGTATTTTCTGAAACCTATAGGCCCAAAGGATGTATGGCTATGGCTCGTCCCATAAGTGAACAATGATTGCATCTTCATGGCATGTGCGATCCACAAGAATGGCCCTATTGGTCGGGTTAGGAGATGGGAGGAATTCTCTTTTTTTAGGGTTGAGGACACTTGGTTTCTCATATGGGAGGCGCCGCTAGAGCTCTGGAACTCAAACTTCTTCCCCGTGCTTTCCTCCTATCTTGGGGAAGTTCAGTAGATTGATTCAACGACGGAGTCCAGACAAGAGATGGGGGTGATTAGGGTGCATGTTAGATGAAAGAAGGGAGCCCCCAGACCCTCAGTCTATCTCAATGATGATCGGAGGGGAAAAGCTCTCCCTCTTGGGTGCAAAGGGAGCAGACAGGGGTTCCAATTCCCCCGATGGGGCGACTTCTGGAGAGATCATGAAGGGAAGGCAAGAGATGGAAGCCGTGGAAATCAACAAGATGCAGTTGTGGGAGCACAAGATTATTTCATCGAGGGAGCACAGGAATAAGAGAAATACGTGTTAGGGTTTTATTAGGGTTGGGGGCTGAAGCTACGAGAGCACCAGACTTCTCCAACTCGCCCTCGAACCAAACTCAAATATTAGGGTTGGGGGCTGAAGTAGATCCCCGAAGCAAGAATCAATAATCGATTTCTGACACGTGTTCCATCCCCATGAGCGTAGCTGCGGTAGAGACATCTGGCTTGTCTACTCACGTGAGAGTTCTCGAAGCAAGCAAATGTCCAATGGAGCACGTGGCAGTTACAGATGGTGATCACATGACATCTACTTCTTTCGCACATGACGAGGGTTCTAATAACCCTTCACGACCACTTTATGAAGTCACGTGCGACAAAAGTTTCTCCTCTTGATCTTCAAGAACCTATGCGAGTTTCTTCTCTGCTTGTTATGCTCGAGAGGGAACCCGATACCAGAAAAGGGCTTGAATTGGTAGTAGCTGATGGGGAAGCCGAGAATGAGGTATTCGCGATGGCGAGTAACAACTTCTCAGCAGACCATGATGGAGAAGTGGGGCCAATGGCAACAAATATTAATTCGAGAAGGGGAGAGATGAACACGGTAACGGAACTGGCCAAAGTCCACGCCCTAGAGAATGCTATGATGTAACCCCTCTTCGCGCATAGATATCTTCTTAGGTGAAGATGGAGAACATTATGGTTGGGACCCTAGAAGATTTGCTAGTCCTGAAAAACGCAAATGGTTAGGACCGATATCGGTGGATCAGTTCCTCTGGCGAAGGATGTGCTACTACGAAGCGGTAGTCTGACAGGCCTTTCTTTCGGCTCTAAGGATGAGGATGTTTACAAATTTCTTCAATTCGCTAAGGACAAAGCAGTTCAGAGAAAACAAGAGTAGCTAGAGGTGAAACCAAAGAAGACCCCCCAAAGGCTTAAGGGAACTAACAAACCTCAATTGTTCCATTAATTACGAGCATCAAGGAAAGTCGAGTGGAGGTAAGAGGGTGAGACTGGGAAAAGGGGGTGCTCAATGCTAATCCTTTCGTGGAATGTTTAAGGTCTAAGCAGCGGGGTCAAGAGGGCTCAAGTTAGGAAGGTTTGTAAGAAACTAAAGGCCAACATCATAGCGATCCAAGAATCAACGTTGTATGGATGCAGGTGTCGTCTCTTCTTTGTGGGGGCCTAAGCATTTCGATCGGGTTACTATCGATGCGATAGGAACGTCACGAGGGATTATTGTGGCCTAGAAGTCAGACATATGGAAGAAAGTTGATAATGTTTCTGGGTCCTTTTCTGCCTTTGTCCTCCTCCAAGAAATATCATCTAGATTTCAATGGGCATATTTTCTGTTGTGTACGGTCCTTGTAGGGCTTCCCTTCGCAACACATTCTGGGATGAGCTCAATTCAATTAGAGAGAAGTGGAAGTTGCCTTGGTGCGTTGGAGGTGACTTTAATGTAGTCCAATTCTCCTTCGAGAAGTCTAAGGGGAGGAGAGTAACTAGATGTATGACTTCCTTTTCTGATTGGGTGAATGCTCGGGAGTTGGTGGATATGCCTCTGAAAGGAGCAAAGTATACTTGGTGAAATGGGCAGGTCAATGCAGTTATGTCTTGTTTGGACCATTTATGGTCTCGATGACTGGCTACAGAAATTTCCTCTGGTCCATTAAGAGTAGGCTGCCAAGGGTTAGTTTCTGACCATAGGCCTATTACGTTGGAAGTTTCTGAGACAGATTGGGGATCGAAGCCTTTCAGATTTGAAGCGGCATGGCTACAAGTGTAGGTTTTTGCTCAGAAGATAAGAGGACAGGTGGGCTTCTTTCAAAGTGGAAGGGTATATTGGTTTCAGGCTTTACAAAAAGTTGAAATTGCTAAAGGAGAATCTAAAGAGATGGAGAAAAGAGTTGGTGGGGGCAAAGAGTGGCTGAGTTTGAGAAGCTATGGGAAGAAATCCGAGCCCTTGACGTTTTGAAGAAGGGGTAGGTCTGTCGGCCGTTGACAGGACGAGAAGAGAGCATTTCTCAGATGCTAGAGCAGAAGACCAAGGAAGAGGAGATCAAATGGCACCAAAGGTCCAACCATGTTTGGTTGAAGAATACTACATACAAGGATTGTATATGCGATGCCATAGTTGATTACTTTTAGTCGTTGCTAACTATCGATAGTTGCAGGAAGCCAAGATTGGATAATCTCAATTTCTCTAATTTCTTTGTTAAAGAAGTTGAAGCATTGGACAGACCTATTTCAGAAGATGAAGTGGTGGCAACCCTTTCTTTGATGTGTGGGGAAAAGGCCCTGGGCCGGACGGTTTCCCCATCTTATTTTTTCAAAAACTAGCATGTCATCAAGAAGGATGTCATGGACTGTGGTTGAATTTTTCGAAAGTGGTAAATTACCGGCAGAGATGGGGGCTACTTCTATAGCTCTTATTCCAAAAGTTGAAGGGGTCGTTCGTCTTAAAGACTTTAGGCCAAATAGTCTTATCAGGGGGCCTTATAAAATCTTGGCAAAAGTGTTCGCTGTTAGATTTAGCAATGTGCTTAACAGAGTTATTTTTTAAAACCTATCTACATTTGTGGCAAGATGCCAGATCTTGGATAGTGCATTAGTGGCGCACGAATGCATAGATTATAGCCATAAGGTAAAGAATGGTGGTGTAGTGTGCAAGCAAGATTTTGAGAAGGCCTACGATCACGTCAATTGGGATTTCTTGGACTACATGCTCGGTAGAATAGGATGTGGGGCGAAATGAAGGGGGTGGGTTAGATCGTGCATTTAATCAACTTCCTTTTCTGTCTTGGTAAATCGATCTCCTGAAGGGTATTTTAACGCTTCTCGCGATTGGAGGTAGGGAGACCCCTTGTTGCCTTATTTATTTGTTGTGATAGTAGAGGCCCTTACCAGGATGTTACGTAAAGGAATTGATGGTGGTTTGTTTAGTAGGTTCAAAGTTGCAAGTGAGGGGTCAAAGATATGCCATCTTCAGTACACGAATGATACTTTGCTCTTTTGTGAGGCTACCGAATAGGCAGTGGACAATCTTCGAAAGCTATATGTCTACTTTGAAGCATTCTTAGGTCTCAAGATTAACACCTCAAGGTCAGAACTTCACTTCTAGGGGTCAATGTAGGAGATGTGGAGCTTTGCTGATTAGCAGAGATTTTCGATTATAAAGCAGGCATTTTTCCTTCTACTTATCTCGGTCTTCCATTATGCATTGGGAAGCGACTGAAACATCTGTGGGACAGGGTGATCGAGAGGATAGAGAGAAAGTTATCCTCTTGGAAGTGTCACTACCTGTCTCTGGGGGGCCAGCTTACACTTATATGCCAGCTATGGCCAATATGACAAAGGCAGTGCTCAACAGGCTTGAAAAGATTAGAAGGGAGTTTCTTTGGAAAGGAGCTTGCGAGGGAAAGAAATTCCATTTACTTAGATGGGAGGAGGTTTATAAGTTGTATAAGAATTGTGGCGCTGGCATAAAACCTCTAGCTTCT
Source organism: Magnolia sinica (assembly GCF_029962835.1). NCBI lineage: Eukaryota > Viridiplantae > Streptophyta > Magnoliopsida > Magnoliales > Magnoliaceae > Magnolia > Magnolia sinica. The sequence continues at coordinate 15,244,759 of NC_080575.1, read as the reverse complement.
GTGAATGTTGCTCTGCTAGGGAAATGGATTTGGAGATTCGGGACAGGAGAGGGACAGGTTATGGATGTATAGTCCACTTTTGGGAGGATGTGTGGTGTGGAGTCTGAACGCTAGCAGATCAGTTCACTAGCATTACTCGCATAACTCTCGATCATTCTACTTTAGTGGCAGATTGTTTCTCCTTAGTCAGGGGTTCAATGGTTTGGGTCTCTCCCTGTTGCAGAAGGCTTTCGAAAAGTGAAGAGGATGATTTCTTAGAGCTCCTTTCGAAAGTCAGTTTAGCCGACCAAGAGGAAGACATAATGACTTAGGTTAAGAGCCCCACTGGCCTTTTTTCAGTTAAATCGTCGATCTGCTTGATCAAGGCTTCTGATCCCGACTCGCTGCCACCTTCATACCACCATTGGTCATACGAGACTCCCCCTTGTGTCTTAGCCTTTGTGTGGTTGGTAGGAAGGAAAAGGATTCTCACCATTGATAACTTGCAAAGCAGGGCTTTCATTCTTCCGAACATTTGCCTAATGTGTATGAAAGATAGAGAGACTATTTACTATCTCTTCATCCATTGCTCCATCGTGGTGAAGGTTTGGAGTCATTTTCTCTCCAGTTTTAATGTGGTTTGGGTGATGCTGAGTTGCATGGAGGACTTTCTTTGGACTTGGCATGGGGGTGGAGCTAATGGGGGGATGAAAGGTGGAGATTCACTCTCATGGTAGTGATGTGGTCCATTTTGGGGGCTAGGAAACAACGTTGCTTCCACAACCGTAGCTTCGAGGCAGGGGAGGTGATCGCTGGAATTGAAGCTGTGTTGGGGGATTAGGTTTCACTTGTAAAATCAGCTTAGTTTGTCTTTGTCTGATGGTTTCTCCTTTAGTTTGTTCGCTTGTATTTTTTTTCTCGCTTTTAGCGACTTTCTTAATAAACATCGTCATTCCAAAAAAAAAAAAAAAATAGTTCATAAAATTCAGCAATAATCATTCTCTTTTCTTTTGTTTTGAGAGTGGATGGTTGGAATATATGTAGACTCTTTAGATCTACACATGCATGCATTAGATCAGATTTTCATCTCTTTTTCTACTATTTTGATATTTTTATCTTTGGCTAATTTCTAGAATGAATAATGCCAGTTTGTAAAATTCAACAAAATTCAATTTTCTTTTGTTTTGATATGTTTGGGGCTCCAAAAAACCTATACACACTCTACCATGTTAGGTTAATAAAATCATCAAACTGGACGAGAGACCCGAGACAACATTCTTACCAAAGAGTGGACTGTTACACCATCATAAGTATGTTCAAAACCACAAAAGAATACATATTTGGAATTCTCTCAATATTTCAGATTTTTCAGTATTTTTTAGTATTTTTCTTTTCTTTTTTTTTCTTTTTTTTTTTTTAAATGATCCTCATAAGGCAACGGCCCATAAGGGTAATGTTTTTAGTCAGACTATTACGAACACCATTCCCGTTATGAAATAACTTGCTATGGAAGGATTTCATGGTCCTAATGTAGTGGCCCTTGACACACTTTTTTAGGATACATTAGTGGTGGACATATGGGTGTTGTTAGGTACATGAATTAGGACGAGGTAGAAGCCTTACATGCACCGACATGGATCCATTAGTTCTTCCTGAACTTAGTTGTGGACAAATCTTATCGATTAGACCATCCATCAAGTGTTTTATAGTAGGCTAACATCATTAAAAAATTTCAAATGGTTTCTCCAACATTTTGAATTCTTAGATTTTTTTGATTTCATTGTTAAAGTGTTTTAATTAAATTTGATGGATATCCTTCTACTTCCAAAGACCTCCATCAACCAGCTATTATGATGCAGGACCAATGCATGAACTCAAGTAATGTAAGAGATCAATCAACAAATTTAAATTAATTAATGAAAACTACAATTCTTGCTACCAACATCACAAATATCAAGATCCTAAGAGAAAACATGCATAGTTTCAGCCTAAGTTGCCAAACATCATCCTACAAGACCGTTAAACATGAGAAACTAGGATATAATGTATGTAGAAATATTCAAATAGCATAGGGTTAGGCCTATTGTAAAGGGGAATGTCTAATACTACCTAGGCGTTACTAGATTTTGGTGTAAGTGAAGCTAGGGTTAGGAAGGTTTGGGGGAAAAGGTGAAATTAAGGTTAAAGTGGGGAATTGAATAAAGGAATTAAGGGATTTAGGTATTAAGAGGTTGGAATCATGATTTTGGATGCAAGGAAATTAGGGATTTTAGGTTAATTGAAGGATTTGAAAATCTAGGGTTTGGGAATTTGGAGAAATTGGGAGATTTTGGAATTTAGGGTTAGGATTAGGGTTTTGGACAAGGGAACATGAGGTTTTGGAGGAAGGGTTCAAAGATGCAAAGGGAATAGAGGTGTGGCTGTACGGATCAGCCCATGGCTTGCATGTGTAACCGTATGGCCACATGTGTGGGGTCCGGCCGGCTAGGGTTTGGTCCGTAACCTTGGGGTTTTGAGGGAAAGGATAATGAAGAAGAAAGGAAGGTGTTGGGATAGGTTTTGGATGAAGAACTAAAGATATTTCAACAAAATACCTTGCACGACGAAAAAAACCAAAATATTGATAACTTGAAACCTCACACTCTCGTGATTGAAGATAGGCATCACACCGATCTTCGTTCCAAATCGCATGGAACAAGTCTTCACATCGCATCAAGAAGAAGAAACAATTGAATTTTGTTTTGTTTTGTTTTGTTTAGAGAAATCCACCTTAGAGAGGTGGTCCCCCATGTTTACTAACTTTTAACTAAAATAACTCTAGTCTAATGAAAAACATATAAAACCACCCATAAGGTGTCCAAATCATAAATCAAACATAAATTCTATTAGCAAGACGAGGAGATCTACAAATTCACATTGGTACGTGTATATTGTTTGTTCATGATAGTTGTAGTTGTCACAACAAACAACACAAGAATTTACATGTATTTAAGTGTGTCTATCAGGCGTCATACACTATCAGATGACATCAAATAACTAATCAAACATCAATTATAGTTAGAAAATATATACAAAATACTTACATTTTTCCTATACCACACATTCCAAATATTTACATTCATAAATAATCCTACATTAGAGAAATATAGATATTATTAATCCTTTAAAATGAGCATGATGTGAATGCATGGATCAATGCGAGTTAGGCACATTGTTTGTCTTTGAACATTTAAAGACTGTTGGCAGAAATCTATAAGCATTTTAGCCGTTGATTTTGAAATGCCTATTCTGAAATACATGTTAACATTCTTGTCTATTGGTTGGATAACATTACAATAGACCCTAGAAAGGTTTCAATGGTGGGTGTCATTAACCCTACTGTTTCCTGTGGTGCGGTCAACTTGAGCTTCTGATCTACTTCATGTTTGGGTTTATTTTCTAAAATGAGCTGGAAAAACAGATGGATAGTGTAGATATAAAATACATACATCACATTGGGCCCCACAGTGCCCAACACATCTACACATACCACATAATCGACATCCGTAAGAGTATCATACCATATGTACTCCTCTTGTATGACAGCTAATTTGATTGAGTATACGAGGGGTGCATTTCGATGCATCAATGATTTAAGAGAACTGATGTGTTAGGGCTGGAAGCATGCTGACTTTTTCTCACCTGTATTTGGCACCCCTACCATGCAAACGGTATGCCCCCACCATGAAGATGGTATGGCACAAAATTAGGTTGGTCTGCTCATCAGTGGGTCCTCCTTGTGTGTTTCGTCAGGCCCACCTGGTGATCAAATCAGCCTGATTTTTTTTACGAGTTCTTATTCATGGTGGGGCTTATTATGTCAATGGTACGGATGTTAATAATTTGCTTTGCACATTAATAGGATGCGGATTTGAAACAACGTAACATCCACAATAGGATTCACATGATTCAAAAAAGTTAGCATATCTCACAATGTTTACACGTTACAAACTCTCGCGATGTTTTCCATCGTCTTCAGAACCTGATCCATCCTTGGACAGTAGTCTTTATGATCGATGCACTGAAAAGCTACTTTCACTTATGATTCTTCAGTTTCGTGAGAATAGCTCCCTCTAATCTTTTTATCAATAAGCTTTGCAATGTTACCAGTTTTCTGCAATTCATCTTTCGCCCATTCATCTAACCTCTGTTTTGTGGTTTCATCAAAGGGTGGACGATTGTTTAATAGTTCCAGCAGCAGCAATCCATAATCCATAGTCCCATATATCCAAATTCATACCCCAGAAGTCTAGAAAAAAAATTATTAATGTTAGATACTATGCAATGGAAGATAATCCCAGAAACCAAGGGAACTGATTTATATTATATTGCAAATTGATACAGTCACTAAGAATGGTGACGATCAAAGTATCCAATTAGTGGATTCGGTCCATGGAACTGTTCAATCAGTTACTGGGCCTCATCAATAGCCAACCTATGGGCCCATATGGCACATATTACTGGACTATATATGTGTGTGTGCGCGCGCACGCAGAGGAATGCTCACCTGCCCACTAGTTCTGGCGAGAACTTTTTCATAACTCATCACCTGTGATATGACCCCAAAATCTTAACGGTCCACATGATGTAGCACCCCATGAAACCCCTGTGGCTCAACTTTTACTCTTATCCAGAACTTTGGTGAGCCGTGACAAAAGAGAGAGGCAAATCAAGGGAGGAAATTGTTTCCTTTTGCCATGGCCCCACCAAAGTTTTAGATCGAGGTACAAGTCAGGATCTAAGGGTTTCATGGGGTGCTGCATCACATGGACGGTTTAGATTTTACACTCATATCATGGGAGATGAGATCTAAAAAAGTTTTCACGATAACTCGTGAGAACTGGGGCGCAGGTGAGCATTCCTCTATATTATGTATTAGTTTTACATAATAAAAAAAATTACTTAGAAGCAGCCAATAGAACCTTTAAACTATTTGAACCAATGGAAAATTATCTAGGAATGATATGGACCACGACAACAACTTTGGACCATGATCAGCTAAAATATGATTGTGCACCCCTACTTGGAGTAATAGTGACAATTGGGCTAATCTAAAAGATATAATTTCATCACAAATCTTTTCCAAAGACATAAAATTGGTCCCATTTGATATTTAGGGATAGTACCATGCAATTTTGACGTGAATTGATGAGTTACGACCTATTTATGAAGGATTATGCAGTTGTATTGAGGTTTAGAGAAATTTTATTCATTATTAATATTTTATTAAAATATATGATTGAGGTTAGAGATAGTAGATGGTTAAGATAAGATTTAGGTTTCTTTGCATTGGAAAAAGTGCGAGTTTGCAGTAGGGAATTTTATTTCATTTCTATCTCTAAACATTTTTTTCTTACTAAGAAAAAATATATAATTGTACGCCTAACTATAAACAAGATTTAATAATATTCACCTTGGCGCTAAAAATAACGCCGTATGCTTCTGACGGAACTCGATTCATATGGAGGGTATGCATTTGTACCATCCTGTGTCTGTCCGAAGTCTGCGAACTTTGCATTGAATGACTGCATATGAAATAAGTTTGATAAGTTAGATTATACATTACCTTAGAACCCACACCAAATATTTTGTTTATTCACATAAAACTGAACAAAATTTCACAATGTATATTACAATATAAGAGATGAATTCCTGATACAGTTGGGACCAAGTCCAATTAAGTGTTGAATTGCACCTTAGAAAAATGGTATCATTTGTATAACAACTATAAGAATATGCAGAGAAATTCATTGTCTTATTAGCAAGAAGAGAAGATCAATAAATTTATGTAGAGCGGGTCGCGGACACTTTCATGTGGCTAAGATGGACCAGAGAAGGGCCGATCGAAGGCAAAAGTGATCAGGACCGTCAGAACCCTAAAGCAGGCATGTCTCGCAAACCAGAATGAGTTATTCATTGTACAATATGTTATTTTGGGGTAGGAGAAGCTACTTTAGTCAACCAACCCACTATGCCGAGTTGCCCACGCAGAATTTGCGTGATTCCATCAGATCGACAATCGAAAGTCCATTTTAATTTCATTTTTACTATTTATAGTAAGTTTTAGTTCGATCATAACTCTTGATCCTTTGAGCTTTAGGAGTCATGCCCAACATGAAAAGGACTTAGAAAAATTAGGAGAATAACAAGGTTAGTACAAATTGGATGCTTACTATTTTTGACCGAAAACCATGAAGTCCAGTAGAAATCATGATCGGCTATATATAATAAGTTAACTATTTATAGTAAGTCACATTTTTTAGGAAGTTTGAGTTGGAGTTTGATTCTAAAACTTCTTCCCATGTTTGATATCACTATTCAAAGGATTGTAAATTTGTTTTTATCATCAATCAATTTATTTTCGAATTTATTAGAATTTATTTCAATTTTCCTATTTTCCCTCGTGGATTCAAGGAATCTCTATGAGTGGTGGATTCGGAGTAATTATCCGCTTGAGGAAGAAGGTGATCGATCTTATCACGTCCATCTCTACGTCATAAATAAACTGCAGTACGTGTATAGCTGTCAATACATCATAAACGTCTCTCTCTCTCTAAAATTCAGTACGTATACAGTAGCTTTCACTACAGCATAAGCTTTAGTATGTGTATACTGGCTATCTATTAGCCCTATACAATACCCCTCCCTCGCTCCCTCCCTCATGGGGTATGCTCATGGAACTGAGGATTCTTGTCAATATGGCTATCACAAAATGATAGAGTGCATGTGGGGAGAACAACACCCAAGCAACCAACGAAGCAAAACAATTTATGCAGTAGTTTCAGCCAAAAACTCAGTATTCAGCTTTGGTAGTGGACTGAGCAAGACACCACTAGGGATAAAATTACACCAGCTAAGGATGAGCATGATGGATCTTGTTTATTTATGATCGCTTAATTGAATGGAATATACTTTGTTTCATTATTACATACATGTGGAACTTGTGCATTAAGGGCCTGTTTGGATGTAGCCCAGATTGAATTTTGAGATAATAAGTTAGGATGAGCTAAATGGTATACTCAGGCTAGGTATGACAATTGATATTCGGGCGCTTAGAAATTGTACATGTGGTACATAAGAATTGGAATGAATAAAACTGACTAGATGGTACAGCCCACTATTGCCAAGTAACAAGTCCAAAATCAGATTGGTTGAACAATCCCAACCTTTGATTTGTGGACACTTATTCGTGGAAATAGGACCGTTGGATATTGTTAATTTTTAGCAGTCCAATATATGTGCACCAATCCAATGACGAGATAATCAAATAAGCTTAATTCCGGTTTATGAGACGTCTACACTATGCACCATAATTTGAACAATTTACTTTGACTACCCGATGTGTGCAGTTTCTAAGTGCCTGCGTATCATCCATCACACTCTACTAGAGTATCAAAGTTTTTCTCATCAGATAATAAGTGGGAGTCGCTATCATCACATTCTCATTCAGAAGTGGGCCCACATGGTCAGCACAGGTCCCTCATTTGGTGGATGTTCCAAACAAGTCCTAAATGTTTAGTGGGTTATAGAGATTCCATAATGGAAATCTCTCTTTTTTAGTACATGGGGAAGGAATCGACACAACGACCATCATGGCTAAGGAGTTAGTAGTATCACGACTCTCAAGTACCCCCTAAATTCCATAACCACTCCATCAAATTTGGACAAACCAGGATCAATTTTGTGGTTGTCCTGTGTGACTGGGAAACAACGATGAGTTGGGATGGATTAATCTCCATATCATGCATCTTGTTGCCTACGCCCTTCACCACAAGGGAGCGTGAGTGTTCACTTATTTTACGAGCAGTTGGACTTGATTGGACATTTGCATTGGAGAAGTTGGACTTGCTCGAGTAGGGCTTCCAATCCCGGCTTGCTCGCGCCTTCATACTGTTGAAGTGCTAAAGTCCCTTGATATACATTGATACACCACACTCTGACAGCTTAAGCTTTTGGAGTAAATGGTTGTTTGACATGGTATCAGAGTGGAAGGTCCTATGTTCGAATCTCGAGAGCAGCAAATATGCCTCGCTAATATATTATTCTCCCACAGGGGGTCAGGAAAATCAGGTCCGGCCCAGGGACCGGGAAATTAAGCCCAGCCTATTTATAGTGTGAGTGTCCCTCCACCTTCGTCAATATGTTCCTGTGTGGAGTTCCCACCTCACAGGTGCGGGGGGTGTTGAAGTGATAAAGTCCCTTGATATACATTGATACACCACACTCTGACAGCTTAAGCTTTTGGAGTAAATGGTTGTTTGACACATACCACCATTGGTCGTACGAGATTCCCCCTCATGTCTCAACCTCTTTGTGGTTAGTAGGAAGGAAAAGGATTCTCACCATTGATAACTTGCAAAGAAGGGCTCTCATTCTTCTAAACATTTGGCTAATGTGTGTGAAAGATGGAGAGACTATTGACCATCTCTTCATCCATTGGTCCTTCCCGGTGAAGGTTTGGAGTCATTTTCTCTCCCGTTTCAAGGTTTGGGCTTGGCATGGGGGCAGAGCTGATAAGGGGGGGAAAGCAAGGTGGAGGCTCACTCTCATGGCAGCGATGTGGTCCATTTGGGGGGCTAGGAACCAACGCTGCTTCCACAACTGTAGCTTTGAGGCAAATGAGGTGATCACTAGAATCGAAGTTGTGTTGGGGGATCAGGTTTCACTTGTAAAATCAGCTTAGGCTATCTTTGTCTAATGATTTCACTTGTAAAATCAGCTTGGCATGGGGGCAGAGCTAATAAGGGGGGGAAAGCCAGGTGGGGGGGTCACTCTCATGGCAGCGATGTTGTCCATTTGGGGGGCTAGGAACCAAAGCTGCTTCCACAACTGTAGCTTTGAGCCAGATGAGGTAATCACTAGAATCGAAGCTGTGTTGGGGGATCGGGTTTCACTTGTAAAATCAGCTTAGGCTATCTTTGTCTAATGGTTTCTACTTTAGTTTGCTCGCTTGTATTCTTCTCTCTTTTAGCGAGTTTCTTAACAAACATCGTCATCTCTATAAAAAAAAAGTTCATAAAATTCAGTAATAATCATTTTCTCTTTTCTTTTGTTTTGAGAGTGGATGGTTGGAATATATGTAGACTCTTTAGACGTACACATGCATGCATTAGATCAGATTTTTCATCTCTTTTTCTACTTTTTTGATATTTTTATTTTTGGCTAATTTCTGGAATGAATAGTGTCAGTTCATAAAATTCAAAAAAAAATAAAAATAAAAAATAAAAAAATCAATTTTCTTTTGTTTTGATATGTTTGGGGCTCCAAAAAACCTATACTCACTCTACCCTGTTAGGTTAATAAAATCACCAGACATGACAAGAAACCCAAGACAAGATTCTTACCAAAGAGTGGACCATTACACCATCATAAGCATGTTCAAAACCACAAAAGAATACATATTTGGAATTCTCTCAATATTTCAGATTTTCGGTATTTTTCAGTTTTTTTTTTTTTTTTTAAATGATCATCATAAGGCAACAGCCCATAAGGGTATTGGTTTTCAGTCGGGCTATTACGAACACATTACCATTATGAAATAACTTGTTATGGAAGGATTCCATGGTCCTAGTGTAGTGGCCCTTGACACACTTTTTTAGGATACATTAGTGGTGGACATATGGGTGTTGTTGGGTGCACAAATTAGGATGAGGTAGAAGCCTTACACGCACCAACATGGATCCACTAGTCTTTCTTGAACTTAGTTGTGGACAGATCTTATTGATCAGACCATCCATCAAGTGTTTTATAGTAGGCTAACACTGTTAAAAAATTTCAAATGGTTTCTCCAACATTTTGAATTTCTTAGATCTTTTGATTTCATTGTTGGAGTGTTTTAATTAAACTTGATGGATATTCGATGTTTGGATCTTTTAGTGGTCCACCTCTTGTCCTGCATGAGATTTTGGGCCAAGGATAGCCACCCACAGATAGCGCAAGGATTTGGCCAATTTGGCTACAAGATAGGTATGATCACAAACTTCTGATGATATAGTGCATATATCAGAGTTTTAATGGGGCGAGGACCACTATATGGTGGAACTCCCTAAAAGCCTTAAAGAACTACACATACATCCTACCCCAAGAGGGGATTGCTATGGGGTCATTTGGATGCCTGTAAAGTTTTAAGTTGTAAACACTTTACACCTGATAAGAGTTTTAGGTGTAAATTGTTTACATGCTATGTCATTTAACTTTTAAGTGGTAATCTCTTTACAGGTAAAATAGATTGTGTTTGGCTAACTTTAAAGTGTTTACAATGTATAAAGTATGTATTCACACCATATAGAGATTGGGGCAGAAAATTCCATCATAATCATCAAATCAGGTAAAAATGGCTTGATTTTTCTTGGTGCCCTAGGAGAGCATCAAAGCATGTATGCATTGGACATATTGGATGTCCTCCACCCATTGTACCCATTATAGTGGGCCCCACATGCAATCTAGTAGTTTTAAATGGTGGATGTCCCATCTTTCCCTCCTGTGTGGTCCATCTAATAATCAATCAACCTTTTCTTCTAGAGGGCAGAGAGTGTTAAGGGAGCACATGATGGACAAATTGGATATACTGTAGACATTACAATGGAGCCCACACATCATGTGTGTGTATAAACCATTGTGTTCTATTATGCATATTGGTGACTTTACCTATAATGTAATATGAAGCATGGCTTTTTGTCAGGTTTCGGATTATAGCTAAATGTGTTTACTACTTGTAAAGCCTTTATAGGTAAATGCAAATATATTATCATCCCCTGCAATCCGATTACCTGTAATCCCCTTACAAATTAAGGATTTTAAGGGCATCCAAACAACCCCTAAGGAAGCACTAGATATCCAAAGCCAGTGAAAGAGAGGAATAGAGGAAAAAATGAGAAGAAGAAGAAGAAGAATCCCCTCCCTTCTCTCCCATCCTTCATCTCAACAATGGTTCACCTTGTGAATGTCTCTCATCTTCTCTCACATCAAAGCATCAATTCACGACAAATAGATCAAGGAGAGAGCTTCGAGTTAAAGGACTGACATTGGATTTCTAACGATTAGGGGACAATCTCAACCTTTGGTTTGTATCTTTGGAAATTTTGAATTCATCTAGATGAGAAGTATATCATAATCATCTAAAATTGTTTTTCAAAATTTTTTTATGCTTTCATCTTTCAAAAAACCCTAACACTAACATAGTCCATGCAAGCTATTTTGTTTATCTTATCACTAATCACCAAGGTGTCCCGTATCGGTATCGGTTGGCGTAACGGTGACCTCCAAAACCGATATGGATACGGGGGCGTAATGGTGATACGGGGGCGTAACGGCCCGTAACGGCGCAAAATTTTTTTTTTGCCAAAAAAATATGAAAAAATATGGATTAAATCCAGAATATTCTAAGCATTCCAAATATGCATTCATTTATAAATTGGAACATGTTTATGGTGGTGTAACGGTCCACTCTTTAGTGAGAAGTTGTATCGGACTGTCTGATGAATTTATGAACCAGATAACCTGAATTTGACTACAAATTTCATATATTTAATTTTCTAACTATCTACTATCAATGATAGATATATTAGAATGAATGTAATATGAAAATATCTTACATTTAGGTGTTTGCAATTATTTTTGAGGACCAAAATTCATGCGTAAATAGAAAAAAAATATAAAATGGCACCCCAAATATGTAAAATGCACATTAACATGTTCTACTATGATTAACACATCATATGGCATCATTAAAACAGCAAAAGAATCATTAAAAAATGATTTTTCGAATTTTCGAAAAAAGGGCCGAAATAAATGCGTAAATAGAAAAAAATAAAAATATATATAAAATGGCACCCCAAATATGTAAAATGCACATTAACATATTCTACTATGATTAACACATCATATGGCATCATTAAAACAGCAAAAGAATCATTAAAAATGATTTTTCGAATTTTCAAAAAAAGGGCCGAAATAAATGCGTAAATAGAAAAAATATTAAAAAATATAAAATGGCACCCCAAATCTGTAAAATGCATATTAACATGTTCTACTATGATTAACACATCATATGGCATCATTAAAACAGCAAAAGAATCATTAAAAATGGTTTTTCGAATTTTCAAAAAGAGGGCCAATATAAATGCGTAAATAGAAAAAATTATTAAAAAAATATAAAATGGCACCCCAAATCTGTAAAATGCACATTAACATGTTCTACTATGATTAACACATCATATGACATCATTAAAACAGCAAAAGAATCATTTAAAAATTGTTTTTCGTATTTTCAAAAAAGGGCCAAAATAAATGCGTAAATAGAAAAAAATATTAAAAAAATATAAAATGGCACCCCAAATCTGTAAAATGCACATTAACATGTTCTACTATGATTAATACATCAAATGGCATGATTAAAACAGCAAAACAACCATTAAAAACTGATTTTTCGAATTTTAAAAAAAGGGGCCAAAATTCATGCGTAAATAGAAAAAAATATTAAAAAATTATTAAATGGCACCCCAAATCTGTAAAATGCACATTAACATGTTCTACTATGATTAACACATCATATGACATCATTAAAACAGCAAAATATATTAAAAAAAGTATAAATACCTATTTTTGACGAATTTCTGAAAAATGGCCCACCGAGCTTTGATTCAAAAAAATCTATAATATAATGTGTTTTTCTATCAAATACCTAGCTAAGGTTGGTCGAAATTAGTAGTAGAAGGAGTTAGAAACAGTTTGGAAGCAAGAGGTTTCAAAAAAACAGCAAAAACAGAGCTTAAAAAAAAAAAAAAAAAAGTTACCGTTTCGGGCCCGTTACGGCCCGTTACGCCCCGTAACGGCCCGTTACGCCCGTATCGGTCCCGTATCGGCCGATACGGGTACAAAAAATCGAATCGGCCGTTTCGGCCCCGAAACGGGTAACGGTTCGTACCGTTACCGTTACGTATCGGCCGATACGGCCGATACGTAACCGATTTGGCATACCATGCTAATCACCTCAAGGGAAAAGACCGTCTCCCATTTAGAGCTAGTAATCCCGCCCACAAAACTACCCAAGCAAGCCCACACCTCTCTCTCCAAACATCTGCCCGTCCATCACTACAATGGCATTGCGAGCCTCATCTATACACTAGAATCTCACAAAACTAAATTCTCTTCACTTGACGGAGACCATGTCCTACAAGATGGATCCTTCTACAATCGCTCATTTCCAAAAACCTCAATCAGATCCTCCGATGGTATTAAGTACGGAATGTTTCCCATAAAAGAGAGAAGAGACCTTTAGGTTTCTTGGAATGCAGTTGCTCACAACAACCACGAAGGTGCTCTTACAATTATAGGGTGTTTGCGACCTTAGGTGTTTGCGACCTTAGATCTCTCTCTCTCTCTCTCTCTCTCTCTCTCTCTCTCTCTCTAAGACACAACTTCACCATAGCTCTCTATGATCTCAAACAAGCTCCTTGTGCATGGTTTGAGAAATTTAGTTTTGCGGTTGTTTCAAATGGATTTCGACGGAGTTTTCATGATCCAACCTATAGTGGCACAAAGCATGAAGCGAAGTGGCAACAGATTTGGCTATTCATTTATTTCAAAATATAAACAAGTATAAATTGGTAGGAAGCAGGAGGGGGAGCGAGAGTTTGAAGTGTGATTCGAAGCGGGAGCAACACCTAGTTAGAAGGATCCTTCAAATAAGATCCAACCATGCTGGAATCCATAACACCCATGTCATGCCATTCTTCCATAATACGTGGATGATATGGTTAACTACGGTGATGATGTGGACACCATTCATATGATTAATCAGCAACTTGGTCATCTATTTGAAATGAAAGATTTAGGGTTCTAATGTTTTGTGGGTGTAGAAGTTCCTTACACCTGTTTTTGCTGCTGCGCTCGAAAATTAGCCGACTCCTTCAAGCTTCAAACCCATCGATGAAATGCCATTGAAGCTTCGATTTATGGAGTCCAAAAGCTCTTGTGGGCTGATATGAAGCATCCAGCAGAAGGAGGAAAGCTCCTGTAGGCTCATCACCCAGCGTAGGCCGACAGCTCGGGCATGGTGTCCCATACCACCATCCTCGGCTCATGCGACTCCAACATTGGGATGTTTAATGGAACTTGATCGACTAGTGGCCAATCATAGTTCAAGAAGTGGAATTTACTGTCACATGGTTGTACAGAAATAATATGTCGAACCCACATAGGGCAAATACCAAAACTAAGCCACATAGGACAAATATCAAGTTGGGCAAAAATCAAATCGATGCGATAAAAATATCATCTCAAAAGCCATGTAAGCACAACAATCCATGGATGGTAAGCTCACATCAATATTCACATCATTCAAAGTAACCACTAGGTCGAGGGTCCATTATAATCACGATTAATCAAGTTACATCCCAAGTATGGATGTGCATAGGTATAAGTGAAGTTTTCCACTGATAAATGTACCTATTCAAGTTCCACGAGCGATCCATAAGCATGAGAAAATATACAAGTGCAACATATAAATGTTTATGCGAGATAAATATTGAGCATATAATTTAGAAATTAATTCTGACAACTAGCACAGGTGATTATGAATTAGAAATATCAATTATCAACTGAAATTAAAACAGAAACTATCACTAACTAATAGGAGAGTGGAAAGCTCAAAGGGAAGAAATCATCACCTTATGTGTTGAATCGCCTACCAATGTTGCTAAGGAATGCTTAAATCCTTAGTCGACTCGGTAACTCGACCCAACAGTGTATAAACTGACATTAGACACGAGGTTCTTTTGATTGACTCAGTGACTCGACTAAACAACGACTCCATTGCCCTCTTTCTCCCTAGATAGACCATCAAAAGAATCCAGATCCACCTAGATTTCAATATGCACGACTTAGCGAGTCGACTCAGCCTTAAGTCAACTCGCTCAATGGCTCTCCCTCTCTTTTATAAGGCCCACACGTCTAGTAGAGTTGCTGGACTAATTCAGCCCCAACTCGACATAGCACCCATGCCAGCGGCAACTACTCGGCTCAACTCGCTCTCGACTCACCATCTCCCTCTCTCATTTCTCTCTTCCTCTCCACTCTTTCCTTCCTCTTCTTTCTTCTCTCTTTCCCACTCTCTCCCTGCTAGATCTCTAGCTAGACCTAGACCAACCCCAAGCCCAACTCAACCCAGCTGGACTTGGTGGGTTTCAGCCAAGTTAACTCAGTTCGACTCAACGTGGTGCAACACCACCACACGAACCCTCTCTCTTTCTTCCCCTTCCTGTTCTTTTCTTCTTTCTACCTTCCCTAGGATGGCCTTGAACGAATTAGACCCACCCCAAACCTGACCAAGTCAGCAACCCAGTGGGCGGATCAACATCGTGGTGCAGCCGCACCACCCATACTCTCTCTCTCTCTCTCTATCTTCTTCCTTCCTCCTCTTCTCTCACTCTCCCTGGCCTTTTACAAAGCCTAGATACAAGTCAGACCAATCCGAAGCGAACTGACCACGGCCCCGACTCAGACTCAGAGAATCGAGTCCAGTCGATCCGGCAGCGAGCGCAGTGCGACCATGCTCGCACTCTCTCTCTCTTTCTTCTCTCTTAGTTCCGCTTTTCCCTGTTACAGAGTCCAGCCATCTCTGGACTCAAACATCTCGGCCGAACGTGCCCAGAAACGCACTAGCAACGATGGAGAAGAAGACCACTGTTAATGTCAGTTTATACACTACCAGGTTGAGCTACCGAGTCGACTAAGAATTCAAGCATTCCCTAGTAACATTGGTAGGCGATTTGACAGATAAGGTGATGATATCTTCCCCTTGCGCTTTCCACTCTCCTATTAGTTTAAGTAATAGTTTTTGTTTTAATTTCAGCTGATAATTGATTTCTCTAATTCATAATCACTTGCGCTAGTTGTTGGAATTAATTTCTAAATTATATGCTCAACATTTAGCTTGCATAAACATTTATATGTTGCACTTGTATATCTTCTCATGCTTATGAATTGCTTGTAAAACTTGAATTGTTACATCTATCAGTGGAAAACTCCACTTATGTCTACGTACATTCATACCTGGAATGTAACTTAATTGATCGTGATTAAAATGGACCCTCGAGCTAGTGGTTACTTTGAATGATGTGAATATTAATGTGAGCTTACCATCCATAGATCGTTGTGTTTACTTGGCTTTTCGGATGATATTTTTATGACATCGATTTGATATTTAACTGACTTGATATTTGCCCTATGTGGCTTAGTTTTGGCATTTGCCCTATGTGGGTTCAGCGTATTATTTTTGAACAACCATGCGATAATAAATTCCACTTCTTGAACTATGATTGGCCACTAGTCGATGAGGTTCCATTAAACATCCCAATGTTGGAGTCACATGAGTCGGGGATGGCGGTATGGGACACTATGCCCGAGCTATCGGCCTACACTGGGTGATGAGCCCACAAGAGCTTTCCTCCTTCTGTTGGATGCTTCATATCAGCCCACATGAGCTTTTGGACTCCATAAATCGAAGCTTCAATGGCATTTCATCGGTGGGTTTGAAGCTTGAAGGAGTCGGATAGTTTTCGACCGCAGCAGCAAAAACAAGTGTAATCACTCGTTTGCGCCTACTCCCCCTCATTATATCATGTCCTGGCTCTTCCTAGAGTCGTTGGATTGAACCCAAACGATCGGGATTTGACTCGTTTGAAACCACTTCCAAATACAGTGGGTAGGGCCAAAACCAACAGCAATTTTCCCTCTCGTTGCCATGAGGGAAACCCTAACTCGAAGGTCGAATTAAGGGTTAGGATTCCTTCAATGGATTGATAAGATGAAGGGGAAAGGAGGCACACGGATTACCATCCTAGAAGCAGCGTAACAAAAATTTCCATTTTTGAAAATTCCCGACTGCATGCAACTCCATCGTGTTCGTGGTTGTGCGCATGCACGTGTGCATGAACCTGTACATACAACATGGGTTTGATCAGATGGGGGATCTCTACTAGATGGGCGGTTCAGATCAATGATCTGATCTTAGTTGGTGGGCCACTTGACGTTCGAACGAACATTCGTCCATTCGCTTACAGGAAAACGGAAGTGAGGGGAAGAGCTTTCCTCCTTTAGCTATCAGGTCAAACACCATTTGACCAAGTTCACGATCTGGTGTACCGATGGTGCTCTAGCATTGCGTACACACACTCAAATGTGGGGTCCACAATGATGCTCTTCGAAATATGATCCGTCCATCAGGTTCCTCAGGTCGAAATGAGGTCCTTGGCCAAAGATCACGCATATCCAAGGTTTAGGTGGGCCAAACTAACGGAACTACGGTCCTTTAGTGCCCATTGTGTTGATTCGACAATCGGATTGAATCAATCCGATCATCAATGGTCAAAGGGTCCTACCAGATCATTTGGATGTCTAAGTGCATCATCATATGTTACTATTCAAATAATACTATTAATTTTTAATCACATTATTATAAATTACCAAATCTTCATTTTACATGTGCATGCATTTTTAATCGTGTTGTGGGTCCCACTCCGTAGGTAGCTAAGATTACCCATCTTATGATTTTATACAACTTAAATATTAACTATTATCATTGTTGTTGTTATTTATTTATCTTTTCATTATACCTATATTTAAAATGTGAGACTACTCATTATGTGTCATTTAACTACATACCTTAATATTAGAATTACTTTGCATTAAACTGGGCCACTCCAAGTGAATGTCTAATTCTCAATTCTCGACATCCTACTAGTTCACTTAATTCAACAGTTGGATCGCTTGATTTAAGAATGGAGATTACTTTCGATGGTCGCATTTGAACTAGAATGAAAGTGAATGTATAAATAAACTAGATTTGAATTACTAAGTTAGGTCCATCTAGTAACACCCGAGTATTGAAAAGTACAGGGTGTTACAAATCACCCGGTTGAGTACCTTGTTTGGACACTAGAAATTCCCTTCATAACTTCCCCGCTTTTGAAACAAATCTCCAATGCCACTTGCCAAGAAGAGCAGCATTCATAAGGGTCAAGTTCTTTAGCCTAGCCCCACCATTAATAGGCTTACAAACATCGTTCCAATTGAGTAAATTGAACTTTGTCTTGTTCTTGGTCCCTTCACGAGAATTTGCAACTAATTTACCAAAAGAAAAACTACAAAATTTGCAAATGCCATGTTATCAAAGATTCACAATACGTATAGAAAACAAAATCATAAAGACTTCAAAGCACATAGAAGTAGATTCAAAATTGATTCAAAACATATAAAACTAGACAAAATAATGTCACCTACTCCATCAACTAAAATGTTGGCAGATCGAAGTCCAAGAATGCTACAGTAGGTTCTATAGTATGTAAAAATTCCAATACTCTCGTGGCTCCAAGTGCGATTTTGAGTCTCCTTGCAAATGTAAGCATCTCTCTATCAGCTGCAAAAATAACATAATAAGACTGACAATCCACTTTATCAAAGAAGCAAATAATACCTTTACTTACTAGAAATCATAAGATTAACTAACCATTTGGAAGTTGTAAACTTTAGATCCTACCAAAACATGATACATGTAAGAACTAAAAGATTAACTAACCATTAGGAATTTGCACAATTTAAATCTTAACAAAACATGATAAATGTATTACATTGGTAGGAGAAAGACAATTAAAGGGTGAGGTGAGAAATGCAATGCTTCAATAATGTTCATGCATGTCATAAGCCGCATAAGAAAGTTGGTTTTAAAGGGAATGCATTTTTTCTTATAACTAGTTTAAAAATCTTAGTACTAAATTGTTTTCTATGCCTAAAGAGAGAGGCTACAAACAGTGTTAGAGCAGCCTCATAGAGAGAGGAGAGGCCAGTAGGAAGAGGAAGATGAATTTTTCTTCACCCTCAGCATGTGGTCCAGTTGAAGAGAGGGATGATCATAGTCTTCTTAAGGTTTTTCTCATGGATCTTTGCATGGGAGTGCATCTACAAGACCACTAGATCAGTCTAAACCTCCAGATTCTCCACATGAGGAACTTCTAATAGAGATTTTTCGGCATCTATGGTTTCAAAATTTTCTCCTCTTTGATCAATTCCAATAGATGATCCTAAACAAGCATGTCTTTTCAAGGAGAACTTTTTTTCCCTTAAAGAGGAAGATGTTCAAAATACAGTTGGTCCCCTGCATTTGTGTTTAAAAATTTTCAAGGACATTAGTTGATATTTTCAGGAACTTCATGAAACGATTTTGGTCCTTTAATTCTGAAGAATTCATGGGACTGCTGGATAATAGAAACCTTTTGTTCTATTTGCCAATGAGGTCTGTGAATGTTTCGTCTAAAAATCCAGGCATGGTAAGAACAAAAGCATTCAAGATTCTTAAAGGGATTCCATACTTTAATCCTTAGTAAGATGCAAGCACTGCACTGGTATGGTTATCTTTCCTTTTTCTCCCTTCCAATTTCTTTAACGAGTCTTATCTATATGCAATAATGGGATGCTTTGGAAGAGTTCTTCAGATTGTTTATCCATTTAGTGATAGTATGACACCAAGTTTGGCTAGCATTTGTATTGAACCCAATCTCGCAAAGGAGAGATCGGACAAGAATTGGATTAGACCTGAATCTAAAGGAAGACAACAACAAGTAAAAATGTTCCCAAGTGTTACATGGTATGTCATTGTTCACAACATTGCGCTAATGATTGTCTCATGAATTCAAGTCACGGTGAAAATATTCTGATGAAAATCTGGGTCCGAAAAGAACGATCCTAATGTTCCTAATGTGTACAAAGAGGATAAGATCACAAGTGGTCATGATCAGAATTTGGCTAAGTCTGACATGATCAATCTTGTGAAAGATTCTGATATGGAAGTGAATGGAGGAGATGTTCCAAGGAAGAATGATGAAAATTTATTTATTTTTTTGAGAGAGATAACTGAAATTTATTAGAAGGCCTGCCGAAAGGGGGGGAAAGAATACAAAACAGCACTAAGATCCCAAGAAAGAGTAAACAGAAGCAGCTTTAACTGCATTTACATGAGCCCAGCCCTTTACATGACCTTTAATTGTTCATATCACTCCATCGACTGACGGCACTCCATTTCTGAAGCAACACCTGCTCCTCTCCCTCCAAATAGCCCAAAAAATGGCGAAAATGAGAAGTCTCCAAACAGTTTTCCCATCTTTCCCAAATCTGCCTACATGCCACTTCCAAAGGAGATCCTCCATAGCTAGAGGTCCACCCTTTTATCCCTATCTTCAGCCGATAGTGCTCCAGCCTCCTCCAAGAGGTCGAGGTCATAAATTTCCTTGGCCATATGATCAAATTCTGCCTCTCTAGAACTCAAAACGTCTTTTTTTCCTTCCAGATTTTCATTTTTTATTCTTTGAAAGCTTGAGCTTTATGCATAGTCGAAAGCTTGCATATCCTCTGAATGCTGTGGAAATACTCCGCTGATAGAGCTTCTTCCAGATCAGCATGCTGTGCCAAATGATATTCCTCTGAATGATGATGTAAAGGGGAATGGCTCAGCAGGCGGGAAGAAGATTTACTTCCTGCTGATGCAAAAATAAGAATTATCAAATAGCCTTACTCATCTAATTCTAGAGGAAGATGGGTTGATCTGGAAGCCAACAGAAAATTGTGTTTTCTCTGTTAAAAGTGCAAGGATTTCATTCAAACTGTTTCACTTTTACTTGACTGTAGCTATTTGATATAGCATTCATCAATCCCCATCAAATTTCTATTTTATGTGGAAACTTTGGCTACATTTCCTGCCTACTGATGTTGCAGTTCAGCACAGGGGAGCTTAGTTGGTATCTAAGTGTTTGTGTTCTTTTGACAGTTTTGAATTTGGGCAGAGCGATCACCTGTTTATTTTAAGTTCTTTAACTAGACTGGTTTGGAATTATTTTGGCAACATCTTTGACATCCCTCCGTCTAATAACAATTCCAATCAAAACCGGTGGAGACACGGTTTTCCAAAGCGTCTGATTATAGTTAGTTTTGGCTTCAGCATTCATCACTTGGAGGTTTCATATAAAATGCTCAGCTGGGAATTTGATAAAAAAATGATTATCAGTGGCTTAAGATGTTTCTGAGAGCGGATGTTTCAATAAGGATTGCGCTTTCTTGCAAATGTTATCATTGGAGTGCGTTCAGAGGTATCTTCAGAAGACCAAGATAAATCATATCCTTCCATTCGTTAAGAGAAAACCCCGAAGGTGTACTCAAAATAAATACAGATAGTGTTTTGCAGGTAATCCAGGTATTTTTAGTAGCAGAGGTGTTGTTAGGGATGGGAATGGCAAACTTATTTTTGGTTTTTTGCTTTCACAGATTCACTTCAAACTCCATTGCTGAATTTCAAGCTATTGTGGACCACTTTAGATATTGTCTGATAGCAGAGTGATTCTAAGGTCGCAATTACTATGATCAATTCTGGTCTGCTTCATCTGTGGAAAACGTGGCACTGGTTGACTGAGTTTTTTCATGGTTTTTCTTGAAATGTGTTACAAGGGTAGGGTCTACAAACTGAAAAGTTGAGGGTACAGTAGTTATTCCCAGGTCAACCATTGTATAATACCTCAAAATTGAAGCCTCGACACCAATTTACCTTCACCGATCTTCCAACCTCCTCCAATTTCTGCAATAATAGTTCTGGAGGATTGATAGAATCTTGCCAGAAATATCTTGACGGAGACATCTGAAATATACAAAAGGAATAAAGAGAAGGATTCAGCAGGCACAACATTATAATTTATAACCGTATCATGCAAAATTACAGTAGTGGCACTAGCAATTGATGAAAATTGATGGGAGCTATACCCACAATAGTAGCACGGCATACCCGGATACGAAGAAGTCCTAGCTTGCTTATCGACGACATCGAGGCTAGGAGGTGGAGGAGCGGGTCTGACTTGGCTAACCGAATCTCTAAACGGAGTTCGAGCTTTCATCATCTAGTCTACGTCCTTCTCTACTCTGGTGGCCTTGTCCACCACTTGCGCAAATCGGGAAAAGTCGAAGCAGCACAATTTCGACTTGATTCCCAGCCGTAATCCATCTCCGAATTTCCTCAGTCTGACCCTCTCTTCACTAACGATAGTCGGCACGTACCGAGAGAGTTCAGCAAAGCGGGCCTCATATTGCGCAACCGTCATATTCCCCTGCTCGAGTTTGAAAAACTGTGACACCTCATCACGGAACGACTCTGGGAAATATTTCTCGTTGAACTTGATCTGGAACCTCTCCCAAGTCCATAGATAACTTGCTGCAGCGAGCCTACTCGTGGAATCCCACCATTCATCGGCTTCCCCTTCTAGTGCGAAAGTGGCGAGGGTTACCTTCTGCGTATCTGAACACCCCCATGGCTCCATAAGTTTCAGCATGTGTTTCAGCCAATGCTCGGCTACTATGGGATCGGTAGTCCCAGAAAAAGTCGGAGGTCGCAGCTTCTAGAATCTTTCAAACACATCGGCATCATTCCCTGCAACTGGCCACGATGCTGATACATGCGGCCTATGATATAATGCTTCCACCGCGGCTACCAAGGTGGCCTGTTGTTCCCTCATGAAGGCCTGTTGCTAGCTCAGCAAGGCAACCATTTGTTCCCAAGCGTCTGGTGTTGGGACCCCTAACTGTGCCTCAAATGACGAAGTCCTCTCTACATGAGTTGGGTGAGGCGTCGGGACGGCCCTTGCCCTGGACTCCGAGTCAGGTTCTTCAGATTGCACCGGGAGTGCCGGGGTGTATATAGGACTCACTTCCCTACCCGTTTCTTCTGGGTCCTGTGGCATAATTAGAGGCGCTTGCACTTGTTGGGATCACGTCTTTGGAGGCATCGTATCCTGTAGTTTAGGAACACGATGTCAAGGTGCAGCATTCTATATTTATCGCACCATAAAACAGTTTTGTTATAAGAATTTCACAATCCAAGGGATCCTATGTTTTATATGCTTCTAAGTTAACAGTTTCTTCCTAGTTAAGTGGATTTCCTAGAGGGAACTACATTTCTAGTTCTTGGATCTAGGTTCACGATAGTTAAAATAAGGGCCTAAGTTTTGTTTCTATGTTTAGATAATGACCGTATACAGAGTGGAAGCATGTAATAACTAACAGTGAGCCTAATGTCAGGAGGCTATAATAAAGTGACTGTAGTTTTAACTTCCAATTTCCACATCAAGGTAAAAAAAAAAAAAAAAAAACTTATAGAAATAGTTGAGACACTATCTAGGTTAGGAACACCTATACCATGTGCAATGATGAATGTAAGCAGGGTGAGTCATGGTAGCAGCCAGATAGCATTAAATGAGCATAAGAATGAAAGAAAAAGCAGGAAAATTAAACAAATTTAAAGCCTACTCACGTTTAATAATCAAAGTTTCATAAATTACAGATTACTAACATCTTATAAAATTTTGCAATGCTATCATGAATGGAAATATTCGTTAGTTAGAAAACAGGTAGTTCATAGTTGAGTGCAGTCAAAATAAGGGTATTGACATGAGTAAATGTATATGCCTGAAAACTAATGTAATTATGGAATTCAATACTGGGGACCTAAGTTTGAGTCTCTATGTTCTTGAAATAGCCTAAATCTAGTGGAAATTTTTTTTCCTAAGTTCAGCTTTCTAATTTAAGGGGTCACCTAGGAAATTATAAATGTAAAATGTAGATAGTTTGTACAAACTCCTTCCCAAAGGCAAGGTTTGTCTAAAGTCTCTCTCTGATACCAACTTGTAACACCCTAATTCTCATAACCCGAGGATACTCGCTCGAGTACGAGAACCTGAGGGTTACGTCATGAAATGAAACTAACATTCATCTAATTATCAACACATTTCATATCATCAAGAAACAACTACTACATAAACTAATAAAAAGAGTTCAACATACGTGAATAAAAGTAAAGAAGAAAAGCAAGATCCCACAGCAAGGGATTTTTAATTACAATTCCCAAAGCAAGCAAAACTAAGTTAATGTCTGAAAGCATGAAAAGTAAATGGATCCTATGTCATCAGTTGAGCTCCAACGGCTTAACCGTGTCGACAAACTGTCCTTCCTCTCCATACTCCTCTTCAGCTGCACCAGGGGTATCGTCATAAGCACCATTTCCCTCAATCATCACACTTGTATCTATTTGGTGCAACTGCACGATTGGGTGAGTGAAACCTCAGTGGGAATTTCCCTCATAGATTCAACCATAACACGTCATTCCAAAATAAGTTAACAATTCATATTTAATTCATAGAGCAATACAACTACTAATGCGTTTGCATGAATGTATGAATCTATTTTCAAGTCACAGATCTGGTTATGCACATCCAGCTATCAAAATAAGAGACCGCCCGTGGTAGGTAGACTACCTGGAAAAGGCCATGAAGGTGAGTGCGCCCAAGGATGACCTGACTCCTGGAATAATATACAGGGTACGCCCGAGGAGTGTCTGATCCCGGAATAGCCTCATGTAAAATAAGAGCGCCCAAAGTGGCTCAAATGCACAAACTCTGGCCATTCAACTGATCTATCAATAAATCGAGCAGAGTGTGGCTTAGACTAAGCACTCGGAAAAGCTCACATGTTATGCGTGAATGTCATGCATCATGATACTGTATCACGTACATTCCATAGGATTGACAAGATTATTCTCTCAAACATGATCAAGGTTCAACTGAAGCCCATAAATGTAGGCATATCTTACCAAGTTCTCACGACATCCCACCAAAGGTGGCATTTCACACTTAGGCCTCATTATACAACATTGATAATAGATTGATACACCATGTCATATGTCATTACTTGGTAGAATACAACTCCAAGTTAGACCATTACTAACATGACTTAGAGAGTGTTATACCAAGTTCCAATCACATGTTTGTCACATATAGAAATCAAGTAAATAGGCATTTTCACATTAGCTCATACTCAACATAACCAATTAAGAATGAAAGAAATAGCGTACTACTCCAAGACTTCATATGTATTAAATTCAAATTAGAATGGTTCTAGCATATGAAATGGATTATGGAGTGAACTTACCATTTAAGTGGAGGCAAGATTTACTACTTCTTAACGTACTTACTGAAATGTACATGTAACTAGGCCAAGAGTATGATTTGAATTTCTACAAGATACCTTTGAGCAATGAGATATAAACATTTCACATGATTTATTCAAAGAAAGTAAGACTAACACATGCACAATTACTATCTCTACAATTTCAAGCTTAACTCTATTTTTAGAATTTAATGTAATGAAGAAGCCATGGGGGATATCCCTCACCTAGATCAGAAGTCCCTCTTGTCGTGAAATGTGGATGCAAGGATCCTAAAGTTCAAACAAGTGTAAAATAAATCTTCTAATTCCAACAATCTATTAGCTATATAAACTTAGACCTTTACTTACTTGATTTGAACAGATTGCAGGTACGAGTGCCTTCTAAGGTAAATAATTGCTGATTTGTACCTGGGGGAATTGTCATAAACACTAGTGAGTCGGGATTGAGTTGACTCAGTCGGGATTTTCAATCAGTAATGAGTCGAGTAGTCCCAAGAGTTCCACCAACTACAAGGTGAGATTGAAAACCCACTGAAACCTAGGCTTCTCCAATCTTCAACAGGTGATTGAAGTTAGTTAGACATTGTCATAAAACTGGTCGGATCGGCCCACCACTGAGTACTAAGTTGACTCAGTTGAACATCTCAACCCGCAATTAGTTGAGTTAGTTTATAAGAGTCCTACTAAATGCACGGTTAGGTTAATGATCCTTTGGATTAAATATCACTTGATATCTTGACTGTAGAGTCAGATATGGGGTTGGCTTGACTCAGATGAGAGATTGGCTGAGTCAACTCGCCATTGAGCGTCGATTTGGCTCAACAGAGGAAATTGGTTGGGTTAGCTCTCCATTGGGCGAGCTTGATTGCCCTGACTGGTTTCAACCAGGGCAGAGTTGGGATCTATTCCCTTGTGCTACACTCGGGTCGCTAATTCGGTCGTGACTCAAGTGTAAATGGCATTGCTGTCTACAGATCCTGGCGAGTCAGAACTCGATTCAAGGTACCGGACTTGGCTCCAGTAAAAACCGACCACAGCCATGAAGGTAGATCGGGATTTTTCATGCTGGAGTGGTGTTGAGTCACTCAACTCACGGCCGAGTTGAGATGACAGTGGGCATGGTCAGCCGAGCAGGTAGGTTTCTATAGAACTGAGAGAGGGTCGACGTGGATTACCTGATCAGAGTGTGGTGGGGTCGTTGAAAGTGGTCCAAATGCGTCGGATGTTGGGAATATACCTCCCGGACTCGTTTTCGGTCACTGTTTTGAAGCGAAACGACCTGACATTTCAGCAGATTGGATCAGATTGTTGATGGTTTAGCATGGATTTACGACAGGGATGGGTCTTAGGTATTTTTACCTGAGAGGAGGCTGGAGGTTCTGAGTTTGATGGAGCAAGCTATGGTGTGATGGGTTGAGGCAGAACAATGGCTGAAAGCTCGTTCCAGCCTGCTCTTCTTTCTTTTTTCCACTCTCTTATTCTTTTTCTCTCTTGGTACTTCCTTATACTCTCTCAGTTTTCTCTTACTATCTCTCAGAACTGAACGACTCGGCTGAGTCGAGTTGCTACCGAACAAGCAACCCGCTCAAACAGCGTTCCAAATCTCCCACTCCCTTTCTCTTTCCATTTCTTTCTCCCATTCTCCTTGGGATTCGCCCTAAACTCAGGTTATTTATAGCCCTCCCATTTCTGGATAGTTCCTCAGCTAATCACGGAGATTAGTGCTGAGTTAATGTCTATTAGACGAGAATGGGTTGCTGTTAGGGTCCCCCCATCGGTCGGATCTTGAGTGTGGACCCCAGATTTTGTCTCTAATAGACATTAGAGGGGATGGACTACGAGATGGACGGCTTCGATTTGAGGGTTAGTTACTATTACGGAAAATGGGTCCCACAGTCGGTTTGAGGAAGATGGACGGCTAACAATGGCATCTTCGAGTGGGACAGTTGATCCCTTGATCCGGGATGCTCAGATGGTCCAGATGGTGCCCATCAGGCTTGTGGGTCACTATCAACGGTGATGGAATGCCATGTGGTAAGTGGGATTAGCCGCACGAAGGCGGTTTGCGCCGAATCCCAATCTCGTTAATTTCTCGAAAATTTCTCGTTTAGCTACGAGATTTCAAGCAACCCTAATCTCAACGTCCTGGATTTGTTGGGTCGAACCTCCCAGAGGGCGAGAGATGGTTGAGATCGGTCATTGCCAAGAATGGAAAGGATTCCTTCCGCTTTTTGCTATGTAGGGGGCTAAAACCGGAAATGGTAGGGGTGACGAGGCCGCAGCTGAGTGCGTGGCCATCGTCCGACGCTCTCCAACGGCTGAAATTGCTAGCTCACCAACGGACGTGGAGTTATCTTCCTCGTCAGCGTCTCCCTTATTCCCTCCTTGATCAGTCGCTGACAGAGGTGGTACTGGAGATTTTCAATTGACAATCTCAACATGCCCCGAGTCGGTGGGGCCCACAGATCGTGATGAACGGTTTGGATCACCATTCTTTATTCGAATGGTGGTCATTTACTTAACCGAACGGACAGCCCGGTTTGAACGAGCGCAGGGCGGGAGAACTTTTCGAATTCCCAGCCCATTTGCGAATTTCATCGGGTCAAAGCTGCTTTGACCCGATGCCTTGATCCCGTGCACAACGTGAGAACGCTATTGGTGTGCACGCACGGCTTGGACGCAGGGTCCACATCATGATCAACATGATCTGGACTGTCCATTCATCTTGGCAGCCCTTTTTAAGCCCTCTGGACTGAAGGTCCATCTATCTTTACTCTTACAAAGGTCCTACTTGCGGATTTACTCTTCGTGAGTATTGATCGCTTCAATTTGGGACCGTTAGTTCTACTTTCGATGTGTAAATTAGCAATCCCAAGATGTGTTGGACTAGGATATCACTACTGGTTTTTGGTTAGTTCATAGTGTAGGAAGGTGGGGTGGTTGGTCCATTTCAAGTTGAAATTCATGATGAAAATATGTGAGGGTCATTACAAAAAGCCACACAAATTGAACAATCCAAGCTTTCTAACGGATCGATCTTGTCCTTTGAATGGGGACCACGTTCTGCTTTCACCATTCATTTCCAGCTACAAATTGGCCAGCTATGAATATAAAACATTATATTTTAGTGTTTCAAGGTTACAAAGTCTCGCAATGTTCTCCATTGTCTTCAAAACTTAATCCATTCTTGAACGGTGATATTTATGATCGATGCACTGAAAAGCAACTTTCATTAATGATTCTTCAATTTCACTAGGTAGCTTCCTCTAATCCTTTTATTAATAAGATTCACAATATTTTCATCTATCACATTCATCAACCCTCCATTTTGTGGTTCAATCGAATGGTGGACGACCAGTTAACATTTCTAGCAGCAACAATCGATAGTATCGAACATCTGACTCCATATCCCAAAAGTCTAGAAGAAAAAAAATACATCAATGTTAGATATTATGCAATGGAAGATAATATAGGAAAGCAAGGGAACTGATTTAAATTCTACTGCAAACTGCAGTCACCAAGAGTGGTCATGATCAAGATATGCAATCAGTGGATTCAGTCTATGGAATTGTTCGATCAGTTAGTGGCCCTCACAAATAGTCTGGCCGACCTGTGGGCCCATATGGACCATATTACTGGACTATATATATGTATTCTTAGAAACAGTCAATGGAACCTTTAAACCATCTGAACCAATGACAAAAGATCTAAGAGTGATATGTAGACCACGACAACAAATTTGGCCCATGATCAGCCAAAATATGATTGTGCAACCATACTTGGGCTAATCTATTAGATATACTTTCATCATAAATCTTTTTCAAAGACAGTGGTGAAACAACATGAATGTGGCAAAGCATTGGACATGTATGACAGTTCGAATTCATAGACAAGTTCTTTTCCAATCAGGATGAATGATGCAGCCTGATGGTGACCACAATCAAGATGTCCAATCAGTGTTTGGATCCATGAAAATATTTGATCTATCAGTGGGCCCAACTGATCCACATGATGGTTTGCTTTGTATAATGTCAGTTTAGTAAATAAAAAAATAAAAGGATTCTTTAGCAACAGTTTATAAATACCCATATTTTCACCACTTGAATTTCAAGACCACATTTTGGGTAGTAAATGATGTCTGCATGTCATAAAATAGGTCCCATTTGATAGTTAGGCACAGTACCATGCAATTTTGACGTGAATTGATGAGTTATGACCTATTTATGAAAGATTATACATTTGTAATGAGGTTTAGAGAAATTTTATTCATTATTAATATTTTATTAAAATATATGATTGAGGTTAGATATAATAGATTGTCAAGATAAGATCGAAGTTTTTTGCATTGGAAAATATGCAAGTGTGTCAGTAGAGAATTTTATTTAATTTCTATATGCAAACATTTTTCCTTACTAAGAAAATATATATAACTGTACGCCTAATTATAAACAAGATTTAATAATATTTACCTTGGCATCGTCGTATGCTTATGACTGAACTTGGTTCGTATGAGGGGTATGCATTTGTACCATCCTCCGCCTATCTGAAATCACAAATGAAAAATGAACAAATATTTTCATAAGTTAGATTATATGTTACCTTCAGATTGAATGAGTGCAAATGAAATAAGTTTGATATGTTAGATTATCTATTACCTTAGATCCTACACCAAATATTTTGTGTATTCATATGAAAATGAACAAATTTTCATTGTGTATATTTTAACATATGGTATATTGCTTCATGACACAATTGGGACCAATTCCAACTGAGTGTTGAATTGTACATTAGAAAAACGCTATCATTTGTATAAACAATCGTGAGAATATGCAGAGAAATTCATTGTCTTGTTAGCAAGAAGAGAAAATGCATAAATAAACTTCAGTACGTGTATAGTTGTCACTACAGCATAAACATATCTCTCTGTCTCTAAACTTCAGTACATATACAGTAGCAGTAATTACAACATAAACTTCAGTACGTGTTTACTGGCTACCAATATAGCCCTATACGGTACTCCTCCCTCCCTCATGGGGTACGCTCATGGAACTCGGGATTCTTGGTAATATGGATGGCACTTCTACTATCACAAAATAATGGAGTGCATGTGGGGAGAACAACACCCAAGCGAATGTCAATTGTGTTCTAAAGATTGTGAACTTCTACCTGACCCCACATTCTATAGGGAACTCATTGAGTTATTAGGGGATTGATTGAACTTCTCATTGCTTGGCAATGCGGGGATAGGGAAAGAAAGGAAAAAGGTGTGGCGATTACGTTTATTAGGGACTTTTTGGGCCTTATGGTGGGAAAGGAATGAGCGATGCTTTTGATGATAATATTCCAAAGGGAACCTCCTTCAGACCCTAGCCTCCATATCCACTTGCCTAGGAGGGCCTGATTCATAATCTTTAGGTCTTTAACTCCTGCTTCCCCATCCTGGAAATGTTTACAAACCTCTCTCCACTCTAGGGAGGTGAAATTTCTTCCAATTCTCCTTACCAAACCACAGAAAGTCTCTTCTGAATTTATCGATAGACGCCAAAATGGAGGATGGGCATCTAAACAGAGACATAAAGTACAGAGGGAGGTTGGAAAGCGCCGCCTTTATGAGAGTTAGACGGCCTCCCAAAGAAAGGTAGTGGCATTTCCACCTGGCGAGATATTTCTCAAATCTGTTAGCAATCTTGTCCTAAAGAAGTTTTGGGGGCGGGCCAAAAGAAAGAGGGAGCCCCAGAAAGATAGTTGGGAAGGAAGCTGAGGGAAAACCAAATAGAGCTGTGTAGTTGGATTACTCTTCTTCTTCCAAGTTGATCTCGAATATCTTAGATTTTGCCAAGCTGACTCTCAGCACAGACACGGCCTCAAAACATCGAATCTTTGTGCGCAGATTATCGATCAAGTCCGAGGAACACTTCAGAAAAAATCAGAGTGTCATCAGCGAACTGAATGTGAGAGATTGGAACAGGCATACCTGGCATTGAATTACCCCGCAAGATTCCTTCTTCTTGGCCTTTGTGTAACATTCTAGAAAGAGCCTCCCCCACAATAAGAAAGAGGAAAGGAGATAAGGGATCCCCTTGGCGCAGCCCTCTCGAACACTTGAAGAATCCTTTGGGGGATCCGTTGAGAAGAATTGAGAAGCGGGCCGAGCCAATGCATTCTCTTATCCATCCTCTCCACCTAGCATTAAAACCCACACGAGTTAACATATATTGGAGGAAGCCCCAATCAACATGATTGTAGGCTTTTTCGATGTCCAGCTTGCAGAAGATGCTCTTCGATCTAGATCTATGACTCGAGTGAAGACTGTAAACAAACCAAAAACAATGAAGGCTTTGGGAAGAATAATTCTCATTTTCTTTTCTGTATTTAAGACAATCCTAAAGGGTTGAATATATAGAGTTTTACAACGACTATACAAGGTAAGATGATAAATACAAAATCAAATCTTCTATACAAGGAATGTGGCCTATCTAACATCCCCCCTCAAACTAATGCTTGTCATCAACAAGTAATAGTTTGCTAACTAGAAATGAGTATCGTGCAAAAGTGAGGGACTTCGTAAGAATGTCGGCAATCTGATCATGGGATGCGACATGTGGTAGCGAAATGATCCGAGACTGAAACTTCTCGCGGATGAAGTGACAGTCAACTTCAATATGCTTTGTCCGTTTATGAAAAACCAGATTTAAGGCAATCTGAATGGCACTCAGATTATCTACATGGAGTGGAGTAGGATCTTGTAGATGAACACCCAAGTCAGAAAGAAGTCCACGTAACCAGATAATCTGATCATGGGATGCGACATGTGGTAGCGAAATGATCCGAGACTGAAACTTCTCACGGATGAAGTGACAGTCAACTTCAATATGCTTTGTCCGTTTATGAAAAACCAGATTTAAGGCAATCTGAATGGCACTCAAATTATCTACATGGAGTAGAGTAGGATCTTGTAGATGAATGCCCAAGTCAGAAAGAAGTCCACGTAACCAGATAATCTCACTACAAGCTGTTGACATTGCTCTATACTCGGCTTCCGTGCTTGATTTGGAAACAGTGGCCTGCTTCTTACACTTCTAAGAGATGAGAGAAGTGCCGAGAAAAACACAATAGCCAGTGGTAGATCTGCGTGTGAGAGTACAACCGGCCCAGTCAGCATCTGAATAAGCACAAAAGTCTAGAGGGGTCGTGGATGAGAAGAACAGAGATCGATCCAGAGTTCCACGTAGATACCGTAAGATGCGCAATACTGCAGTCATATGAAGAGTTCGAGGAGCAGAAACAAATTGGCTGACAACTTGGACCGCGTAGGTAATATCAGGACGAGTCATTGTTAAGTAAACCAGACTCCCAACCAAACGGCGGTATAAGGTGGGATCCGCAAGGAGTTCACCATCGTCACGGCCATATTGAACGTTAAGTTCCAAGGGAGTCTGAACTGTCTTCTGATCCGTTAAGGAAGCCAAGGCGAGAAGATCCTTGGTATATTTATGCTGGCTGACCAAGATTCTACGTATAGAACGCGAAAATTCAAGTCCAAGAAAGCATGTCAGATGACCCAGGTCCTTTATCTTGAAGGATGACTTCAGAACTTCCTTTAAAGTCGAGATGCCAGTATCATCGCAACCAGTCAGAAGTAGGTCATCAACATATACGAAAATAATGGCGATTCCATGCTTGGAGGTGTGCAAGAATAATGATGGATCATGACCACTTTGAGTAAAGCCAGCTCCTGTAACAACATCATGAAAACGTTGGAACCATGCCTGAGGGGCTTGTTTGAGACGGTATAGAGCTTTCTTCAGGCGACAAACTTTATTGGCAGGGATTAAAGATCCAGGAGGAGGTTTCAAATAGATTGTTTCTTGGAGGTCTCCATGAAGAAAAGCATTTTTCACGTCCATATGAGTGATTGGCCAAGAGCGAACTGATGATACTGCCAGAAGAGTGCGAACAGTTTTCATCTTGGCCACAGGAGTAAATGTCTCATCATAATCAATTCCGTGTTCCTGTTTGTATCCCTGAGCGACAAGCCGAGCTTTGTATCGATCTAATGATCCGTCAGACTTGAGCTTCATAGAATAAATCCATTTACTGCCAATTAATTGTTGGTCAGTAGGTCGAGTAACAACGTCCCATGTATGGTTATCATCCAGTGCTGCAAGTTCTCTACCATAGCCTTCTTCCAACAATCATGACTGGATGCCTGATGGTATGAAGTAGGAATAGATACAGTATCCAGGGTAGTATTCATGGCAGACAGAGTATATCAAGCGATCAGGCTGTCAATGTACACGAGTGGAACGACGTACCAAGATAGGATCCGGATCGGTTACGGGTACAATAGGGAGAGTAGTAGGTGATGAATCTGTACGTGGTCGTTGTGAATAAACCTGCAATGGACAAGGAGAGGTACTCGAGGCAACCGGAATGTCAAGAAAAATAGTAAGACCAGGAGAGTGGTGTGGGCGAAGGAGGAACAGATGAATGGAAGACAATATGCTCAAGAAAAACAACATGTCGTGAAACCCATACACGACGAGAGACCGGATCATAGTAACGAAAACCCTTCTGAGTTTCTCCAAATCCCAAATACATACATTTGACTGATTTTAGGGAAAGTTTGTTACGTTCACGTGATGCTAGATGAATATAACATACACAACCAAAAACACGAAATGTGGAATATGTAGGAAGAGAACCGGTGAGAACAAAGTAGGGACATTTACTATTCAGGATTGTGGTTGGCAACCGATTAATCAAGTAGACTGAATACATCATAGCTTCCGCCCAAAAGGAATGAGGAACACTTATAGTTGTCATTAAGGAATTGACAGTTTCAACAATATGATGATTTTTTCGTTCAACCACCCCATTCTGTTGTAGAGTATCAAAACAGATGGTCTGATGAGTAATCCCATGACTCTGAAGATACGTACGAAAGGTTGTGGAGAGATACTCTCCCCCTGAGTCAGAGCAGAGAGTTTGAATTTTTACTTGAAATTGTGTCCACTATAGAATAAAATATTTTGAATTTTTCAAACACCTGTGACTTAGTGCAGAAAGTAAATCCAGGTGTAACGGGTGAAATCATCAATGAATATAATATAATATCGTAGTCCAGAGAGAAACATAATTGGGGAAGGGCCCCAGACATCCGTATACACCAGTTCAAACATAGATGATGATTTTGTAGTACTTAGAGAAAAGGGAATACACTTACTTTTTAAAAGGCAACAAGAAGAACAAGAATAATCCAAATCACGTTTATTAAGAGAAATATTCCCTAACATGCCAGAAGAAAAGAGCTGAATCAAACGATCAGAATGTGGATGACCTAAGCGAAAGTGCCAGAGTTTCCACATTTTATTTGCTGAACAAATATTCGAAGAAGAGGGAGAGAAGAAACAACGAGTTAGAGTAACGGATGGGTGAAAGTCCAGTACGTACAAACATCCATGCCGCCTACCCTTCCCAAGTACCTTCCCCGTTGCCAAATCCTGCACAAAACAACAATTTGGAAGAAATATGACTAAGCAGTTATTGGATGTAAGTTGACCAACAGAAATTAAATTTGAGGATAGTTTAGGGACATGAAACACATCACGAAGGGTAAACTGGCGATGGTCAGAAGGAGAGAAAGTTAAGGAACCAACGGACTGAATTGGTAGTTTAGTGCCATCTGCAGTAGAAATAGCCTAATTGTCAGTGTAGGGACGAATATTGCGAAGATGGGATACATCACCAGTCATATGATTTGAAGCACTAGAATCGAAGAACCATGGAGAAGATGTGGTTATACCTGACATACCGGCCGCAGAAAAGGCCTGCACGATCTGCTGGAGCATCGCAGGAGTTAAAGGTGAGGAAAGACCTTCAACAGAACCAGCGGATGCAGTATCACTAACAGAAGGCTCGGAAGAAGTAGTCACAGAAGTAGCAGAAAGATCACGACCACGGCCACGACCTCGACCACCACGTCCATAGCCAAATGAGGATGAGTAGGCACGTGAACGACAGTCCTGAAGACCATGACCAGTCCTTCGACAATACGCGCACCAATCTTTACACTAAGCGACGACATGTCTCACTTTGTTACAACCGCGACAAGTTAAAGGATTGGAACCACGGTTTGGTGCAGAGGTGGATACAGTAAGTGTCAGGTCAGATGGTCCCTAAGATGTCCCCTGAGAGAGGACCTGCAGTCGTTATTCCTCGGCGAATAAATCATTAATAACCTAATTCATTGAAAGAGTTGGGCTACAGTTCAGGAGAGCAGCCCTGCAATGCTCAAATTTCGAACACAGTTTCATAAGAAACTGTCTAACTTGCGCACTCTCGCGCATTGAGTGGAATATTTTAAAGTCATTTGGAAAGTCGGGATCCATCATAATTATCTCTGTCCAAATTGTAACCATTGAAGAGTAGAAAGATTGAATACTTTTATCACCCTGAGTAAGGTGAACCAGATCTTGTTTCAGGTGGTATAACCTAGCCGCATTACTCTGTTGATATATTGTCTGGAGATGCTCCCACATAACCTTAGCAGTGCGATGTGGCATGAGGCCAATAGCTATTGATCAATCGACAGAATCAAGAATCCAAGTAATAATCCGTCCATTGTCCATTTCCCAATCAGCCATTCTATCAGCATCGGTGGAAGCGGGGACAGTAACAGATCTATTAATCAGTCCCCACAAACCACGACCCTTGAGAAAACTTTGAAAGTGGATAGCCCATAGATTGTAGTTGGTGCCATCGAAACTACATCGTGGGGCCTCTGTACGGGAGTCTTTATCCATAGATAGGACGAGATAAAAAAGCGATGCTGAAGAAGAAAGTAAATTGCAGCCGATGATCACAACAGCAACCAGTAAAAGAACAAAAGGGATCAGATGTAGCAAAAGAGCAACAGATCAACAGAGCAGGACGTGCAGCAGTAGGAGTAGCAGTAGATGCTGCAGTAGAGATCGGATGGAGCAAGAGATAATGCAGCAGGGATCGGCTATAGCAGGAGATAATGCAGCAGGATCGGATGCTGCAGTGATCGGATGCAGCAAGGATCGGACGTGCGCAGGGACGTGTGCAGGTGTAGCAGGGATGTGCGGACAGGCTTGGGGAAGATCGGAAGAGCGTGGGGAGGGCTAGATCTGATAGGGCAAGGTCGGATCTGACATGGGAGGAGCCGGATCGAACAGGGGAGGGTCGGATCTAACAAACAGTGGGGCCAGAGATAAAGAGATGCCGGATTAGGATCGGTATTGCTCTAATACCATGTAAACAAACCAAAAACAATGAAGGCTTTAGGGAGAATGATTCTCCTTTTCTTTTCTATATTTGAGACAACCCTAAAGGGTTGAATATATAGAGTTTTACAACGACTATACAAGGTAAGATGATAAATACAAAATCAAATCTTCTATACAAGGAATGTGGCCTGTCTAACAAAGACATCTGTTGGCTATGAGAGCGCAGTCTACAATCTATCTACACTGAATGAATGCATTTTGATCGGCCAAGAAGATCTTCCTCATGACTTTCCTAAATCAAGAGCTTAGGACTTTGGCTAAGATTTTTTACGGACCCCCTATCAAGCTGATTGGTTTGTAATCAGAAATGTTTCTGCTCCCGCGACTTTCGAGATGAGAGCAATAAAGGAGGTGTCGAGAATTTTTGAAAGTCTTCCCCTTCTATGAAATTCATGTATGAAATCCATTACATCCTGGTGAATCACTTCCCAAAATTTTTGGAAGAAAACGATTGGGAAACCGTCGGGACCAGGGGATTTGTCTCCTCCAAGCGAGTCTACAGCCATCTTCACTTCGTCCTCTGAGAATTGAGATTCAAGAGACACAAAATCTACTTCATTAATGTTGTTCATTTAGAGAAGATCGAGTTGCGGTCTGACCCATCCTTCAGACAAGAGGAGAGATTTGAAGTGTTGAATGGCCGAAGCAGCAATCTGGTCTTTGTCTTCAATGCGACCCTCATTTACAATGATGCTGAGGATTTTTTCGGTTCGAGCATGCATATTGGTGATGCTGTGGAAGTAGCTGGTATTCTCGTCTCCCTCTCTGATCCATTTGGCTCCAGATTTAAGTTTCCAAGAGATTTCATCTTCCAAGGCCCTGGCAGAAATAGATTGAATAATATGAATTCCGCGACCCAAATTATCGAGAGACATAGGGGTGGCTTCAGACTCAGCATCAATCTTTTGAAGCTCGTACAACAGAGAATCCATTTCAGATTCTCTTTTACAGAGCTCAGTGATTTTCCACTGTTTCAATTTATCTTTGAGAAGCCTAAGCTTACAAAGAAGCCTATGTCCTGCAAACCCTTCCA
This sequence comes from Magnolia sinica, assembly GCF_029962835.1. Classification (NCBI taxonomy): domain Eukaryota; kingdom Viridiplantae; phylum Streptophyta; class Magnoliopsida; order Magnoliales; family Magnoliaceae; genus Magnolia; species Magnolia sinica. The sequence continues at coordinate 15,207,364 of NC_080575.1, read as the reverse complement.
CTTGGAATTCCGACCACCAATCAGCAATCAATTGGCTGAAACCCTCTATCAAGAGCCAGGAGGAGTCGAACCTAAATGGTTTAGGGCTCCAATTATCTTCTTCCATCGACAGCATAACCAGACAGTGGTCGGAGGTTGTTCTCGGGAGGGCTAATTGGGAGACAGAGGGGAAAGCTTCCAGCCATTCAGGGGAAAGGAGGAATCTGTCCAGCATGGAGAGAATCAGAATCCTTCTCTCATCTGACCAAGTGAATTTGGCACCTAATAAAGGAAGATCAATGAGCTCTTGGTTTTGGATCCATTCAGAGAAAGTCCTCATAGCTGGAGAAACCCTTCTTCTATGGGAATGATCCTCCGCAAATCTGGTAATATTGAAGTCACCAACTACATAGCAAGGACCTGAGAATGACTGTCTATATGAGGTCAGTTCGTCCCAAAAAATGGCCTTTTGGAGTCAAGAATAGGGCCATAAACAACGGAAAGTGGATGAGCGAGTCTTCCTCCTACAGGGCTTCATTCTTATGGAGGGGCATTCTTCGTATGAAAAAGGCAGTCCTAAAGGGCATCGGTTTTGAGCTGGGTAATGGTGCAACCATTAGGTTTTGGGAAGACCTTTGGGTGGGTGACGAGTTGCTAAAAAGTCGATTTCCGAACATCTTACTTCTTACCCCAAACAAAACTATTTTCATTGTTGATTGCTTCTCGGTTGTTGCTGGCAAGATTGTGTGGAACGTGAAATGCAGAAGAAACCTCCAAGATTGGGAGATCAGTGAATATGTGGACCTTCTCAGCTACATCAACAAAATAATGCCCATCCAGTCTTCCTCTGATAGCCTGATATGGATGCTGGATAAATCGAGTAAATTCTCTGTCAGCTCGCTCTATTTACAGCTCCTTCCTAAGTCTGCTTCTCTCGGGCCCGTCTTTCCCTTCATTTGGAAGTTTTTGGCTCCCCCAAAATTCATTTGTTTTGGCTGACTGGTTGGCAAGAAGAGAATCCTTACGGTGGACAATCTCAGAAAGAGGGGGATGCAGATTGTCAACATATGCCTATGCTGCATGCGGGACGAAGAATCGGTGGATCATTTACTCATACATTGTCCGTTTATAGCAAAAATCTGGTCTGAATTCTGCAAACGATTCAAAATCAGTTGGTGCATGGCTGATTTGGTTCATAATCTTCTATCAACGTGGCAAGGGATCAGGTTAGGTAAAAATAAAACGTGTATTTGGAGAATGGCTATTCTAGCTACTTGGTGGTCTGTTTGGGAAGAAAGAAACGGTAGATGCTTCAACAACAAGTCCAATTCTATGGATTCTGTTTCTTCTAGGGCCAAAAGTCTTCTTATTGAATGGGCCGTTAATGTAACTTTTCTGAAGGACTATAACCTTCGTTTTCTTGGTGTTTAGTTGAGTCTGCTTTCTCAGCAGATTCTCCTTTCTTTTTTCCTGTATTTTCTTTCTTTCTACTAACACAAATATCGTTACTTCTATAATAATAATAATAATAAAATGGAATAAACGATGCTTCATAAACAAATCAAGAGATCCGATGCATGTTTTCAATAGGGCAATTCTTAATATGAGGGATTCGGTGGTAGCATAGAGGGTTCAATCTTGTTTCCATGCACTCTAGGGGGTGTTTTGGTTGGGGGTTGTTGTATTTTTGTATATTTGTATGTCGTGGTTGCGGCATTTTTTCTTTAATTTATCATCATCGTTCAAAAAAATCCACTTGACTATTTCTTACCTTCTAGAACTAAAAGATTGAAAAGTAGAGGAGATGAAGGGTTGTTTTGTAATCAATTTTTGAATTGCTCCTGAAGTAGGGGATCTGATCCATAAGAACAATCACGAGAATATGCAGAAAGAAAATGCTGTTCTATTAGCAAGATGGGGAGATCTACAAATACACATTGGTATGTCTATACTAGTTGTCAACATGTCACGACAGTTGCAATTGTCACAGTAGCTAACACAAGGATTTACATGTATTTAAGTGTGCCTATCAGGCGTCATACGTTATCAAATGGCATCAAATAACTAATCAATCATCAATTATAGTTAGAAAATATGTACAAAATACTTGCCTTTTCCAATACCACCCATTCCAAATATTTACGTTCCCGAATAATCCTGCATTAGAGAAATATAGATATTATTAACCCTTTAAAATGAGCATGCTGTGAATGCATGGATCAATGCAAGTTGGCACATTGTCTTTGAACATTTAAAGATTGTTGGCAGAAATCTAGAAGCATTTTAGACATTAATTTTGAAATGCCTATTCAGAAATGCATGCTAACATTCTTGTCTACTATTATTGGGCGGTGACCGTAATGCATGTTGAGATTCTTAGTGCACTGCTAACTATGTATGAATATCGTTTTCCTTTCTTTTAACAATGTATTGTGGCCAACTGTAATTTCTTGCAATCCTTTTCTTTGAACCTGACAATCAAACAACTCGCCCACTAATCAGTGTGGTATATCATTTTACATGTGCCTATATGGTCCAATATGGCACATGTGTGTGAAATCCATAGATTATGTGGCCCTCAAACAATTGAATTTAACAATAAGCAGCTCTATAATTTTTGACGTATCATACCCATACATCAAGATGCAGAGCGAGACCTTCTATGTGATAAGAATGACATAACTGAGGACAGTCCAAACAGTCAGTCCACCATAGGTTGTGTGATTTTCAACTATACGACTATCCGCCACATCATATTTGCTTCGATGGTGAGACCTCTAGGGAGTGAAAATTTTACCATGCGCCTCATTAAAAGGCGGTAATTGGTCTAGATTGTGGGATGATGTCATGAAAGGGTTGTACATTCTAAGTCACAATAGAGGCGGTACAAACTCTTTTCTATAGAAGTATCATAGATTGTGTAAGATTAAACCAGCTCACTTGGTCAAACAAATTGGAAATTAAAAGGCCTAAGTATAATATTTTTGGGTTTGGATGTTTTTGCAAAACCATTCAACAAAAATATTATAAATGATAAAAGTCCAACCATTCGATAGGTGACCCGACAAATGGACAATTCAGAACATAAAAAGAGTAGCAGTTCATTCAACAAAAAGCCTGCCATTGTAGAGTTTCAATCTTCCAATTTGGGGAATTTTTAGTGCATTGCAATATAGGGTGAGGGCCATCATATCAACAGGTTAGATCTCTCAACCTTTTCCATTGTGCAAAGGGTTCGGTTTTATATTTTCAAATGGGCTTCTATTGTTATCCCTCAAAAATATTGTAATGTGCTTTTGTATGGAGCTAACTGACTGGCTATCTCAGCGGGTCGGTTGCTCCCTTGTTTTCCTTTCAATGAAAGTCTCTCTGATCTCTCAAAAAAAAAAAAAAAAAATCTCCATGAGGATCATCCATCTTGAAAATTAGGCTGATCCACTCAATGCATGGGCCAAACATGTACGTTGAGTCTGAACTTGGGCCATCCATTAATTTCAACAGTGCAGCCTACCAGATGAGGAGCTTCATGGGGGGGCCCACTATTTACATGGATCATATGTCCAAGAAAAATCTCTCCCAACAAAATGGTCATAATAGTCCCTACCACTGAGATAATGAAGGAAAAAAATAATAAACTTTATTAATTGATCTAAATGGTTAAATTGGATTGTTGGGAGAGGGATTTTAACCATGCCCCACCATATTGAGAGTCAAGTTGGTTAGTGCCAAGGTGTGCCAAATTGAGTACGTATCGGCCCCAAACCGTTACACAACACAGTCCAAAACTGGGGACAGTGGAAAAACAAGCCGTTACGGTTCAGTATCAGTCTCCCATAGCCATAAGCGACAGTAACCCTAGAAGAAAACAAAAAATAAAATGTATTTACCTCTTTTCTCGTTCTTTTTCTTTTTCTGTTGCGCCATCCTGTTGTTGTTGTTTTTCTTCTTCTTCTTTTGCTACAGTGCCTTCTCAGTTCTATCTCTTTTTTCTGATGTGTTGCTTTCTCCCTTCCTTTCTTTTTTCCCTCTCCCTTCTTTCCTTTCAAAGCAATCTGCGTATGTGTGAGGCAAGCTGTAAAAAGGGGTTTTTTTTTTTTTTTTTTTTTAATAACTCCGATCGCAAATGAGAGAGCGGATAAAGTGAAACCCCGGGTCCACCGAGGTGGGTGTGAGCCTTGATTATGGAGCTCATGGTGATGTATGTGCCTTACATACACAGTCTAACCATTTTCAAAGCTCATTTTAGGGCATGATGGCAAAAATGAAGCATGCCCAAATCTTAGGTGGATCACACCATAGAAACTGTCTTGATTCAATCCCCACCATTAAAAACTTCATGGAGTGCACCAGAAAGTTTATTTGCCACCCAACTTGTTGATATGGTCACAAAAACCTATACGAAGAGACCACACAAATATCATCTTGATCCAAAGCTTTTGTGGCTCACAAGAAGTTTTTTATAATAAATTACTGTTGTTTCATATACTATGGTCATCTGAGATTTGAATCTGCTTCACTTCTTTATCATGCCCTAAAATGAGTATTCGATAAAGATGACGGCATGAATGTAGTCACATACATCAACCTAGGCTCCACATTCAGCGTCCCACACACCTCAATAGACCCAGGGATCCACTGAAGTCACACCCTGTGAATGATGCTGGTGCACTTCCACTAAATCCAAGTAGACCGGTGATCCTCAGGTAACATGTTAGTGTTTTTTTCCCAACGTAGGTCACCTTGATGTGCGTGTTGTATGCGTCCATGAGTTTTTTAGCCCATTTTAGGGCACAGTCCCAAAAATGAAGTAATCTAAATTTCAAGCCAACCACACTACAGGAAAAGGTAGTCATTAAATGCCGACTAGTAAAAAAAATTTTAGGCCCACTAATCTTTATTTGATATGTTCTGCTAATATGGTCAAATAGACTTGGATGAATGGAAAACACAAATATAAGTTAGATTCAAAACTTTTGTGCCCCCAAAAGTTTTTAATAATGAGCGTTCAATCCCTACTATGTGGTCCACCTATGACTTGGATCTACTTCATTTTTTTGGATTGCCTCTAAAATGAGCTTAAAAAACTAATGGACAGCATAGATATACAACACATATCAAGGTGGGGCTCACGGTCAGAGTAATACCCACTAGTCTAGTGGACTATGAAGCTTAATATGTGTAAAATTTGTTCACTTGGCATGTATTAAATTAAACTAAGTCTACTAAAATATGAGAACTTTTGTTGCTAAGTTAAAATCCCAAAATCAATTTGTGTGATGATGTTAACAATTAATTTATGGACACTTGTTTATTGAAATTAAATATTTTTAATTCTTCAATGTCCATTAAAAGTCAAACGATCCGATAGTAGTATGATGAAATAAGTATAAGTTGGGATTAATTACATAAGTTGGGACCATTGTATATTTTTTATTCTTCACACTCCAATAAAAGTACTGATATAGGGCCAATTACATCAGTGGGATGAGTGCTAATAAACTGCATGAATTTAAGGCTAATTTGAGGCATTGATTTGTACTATTTATCCTAATTTAATTTATTTTTTTCTAAAATTTTATTAGGGAAAAATGATTTCAAATGGTTAGAGATATGCATTAGTAAAATGAGTTTCATATCTTGAATGAATTTAGGGCCAATTTAAAAGTATTTGAGTGGCCCCCAAATCGATGACACTATTCATTCAAATTTAATTTTGAATTTTTTTTCTTATAATTACTTGAGAAGAGTGATGTCAAATACATAATAATACGTATTAATGGGATGAATGTCATACATTAAATGAATTTCAAGACTATTATGAATAATCGAATGGCTTCTTAAATCAACGACATTATATAACCGAATTTAATTTATTTTTAATTTCTCTAGGCAGATGATTTTAAATGTTTAGGATTATGCATTAGTGTGATGAGTGCCATAACTAGGATGAATTGTGGGCAAATTTGAAATCAAACTAAGTTTGTCAAGTTTTTTTAAAAATAAAAAATAAAATCATCAAACAGGCTAAAACAATATTCTCACCAAAAAATGGACAATTACACCACTGTAAACATAGTCAAAAGTCAAAACAAAAAATAAATAAATTTTGAAATATTAAGAATATTTGGAACAAAAAGAAGAAGAAGAAAAAGGCCAACATACTTAAAACCTTCTTCTTTCTTTTCTTCTTCTTCGATCTAAGGTTTTCTCAATAGGCTTCTTAGATGTTGCAATGAAGTTTAAGGGAGAAAGAGGCATGAGGAGACATGGGACTATGGGAGAGAGCTAGAATGTTGGAACCTGGGAAAATGAGGGGTTTATATAGCAAGAAGCAGAGGGAAGGTGGAGACAAGTAGGCAAATGAAGAAGGTTGATACAAAGGGTAGGTGAAACTAAGTCATTTGATGCTCTGGCAAGGTATGATGGTTGCTACACATGCACTTAAAGATTATACACATGTTAAATACTAATTCAAATTAGAACAACTCAAATGAGGAAACCGCGGTCCCTGGGAGCCGCAATCCAAAAATGATTTAATCTTTAAATCTTAACCTCTCATTCATGGACACTATATTGGATATTTTCATTTTTAACCATCTAATAAATGTCAATCAATCTTCTAATCACATAATAATATTTTTAGTGTAAATTTTTTTATTATGATACATTTAAAATTATATTTGTAATTTAAACAGTTCAGCTTATGTCATAGGCTGCATTTAGAATTCTTTAGTGCCCACGTATCATCCATCACATTCTACCAGAGTATCAATGTTTTTCTCTGGGTTAGGCTAAGTACGCTTGTTTTGAATCAATGAAAAGCTTGTGGTGACTCTTCCACCCTAAACATGGCAATGATGTAAAGCTATCATGACCACCTAATTGTGGGTCCACTACGGAAGACGTGGCACTAATGTAAATCTAAGTGTGGGCCCCATTGGAGAAGATATGTCACACTATGTAAAGCTATCATGATCATTGAATCGTGGGTCCCATTCTAGAAGACATGCACTGATGTAAAAGTTGTCATGATCATCGAATCGTGGGTCTTGTTGTGGAGAAGAAATCTTCACTCTAAACTAGATTAATCAAGCAATATTGATAGTCCAATTAATGAATGACTATCACATGGATGGTTAGAAATAAATTAATCACTGGTCCAACATGGAAGAATCGGGCCAGTCCACCTTATCAGGTGGGTCCCTTGTATAAAAAGAATGGACAGCTTAAATTTTTAACAGTCCAAGACTCCAAATACAACGATAATATGTGTAGCTTTATGGTAAGCAAAGTAGCCTGATTTTGCCAACGGTCATCTGGATACACCTCATGAACGGATGTGGATTTCCTATGAAAAGGAAGTTCTTGGAACTCAAAAGCTAGGTGAGGCCCACCATGAATGTTTGTGATAAATCCATTACATCCATCCATTTTTCCAGATCATATTAGGATATAAGCCCAAAAATTATGCAGATCTAAAACTCAAGCAGACTGAAGAAAAGGAAAAAGTGGGTAAGGGAATGCTTGCCACCGAAACCTCCCTAGGTCTACCATGATTTTTATATAACATCTAAACCCTTTGTAAGGTCATTCCTAATGGGATGAACTGAAAACACGAAAACATTACCCTGATTCAAAACTTTTGTGGCCCCATTTTGGATATTGGATCATGCTCACAAGGACCTTTTTAAGCTTTCTTGTTTAGTTGTAACTCAAGATGTTGTATGTTTAGCTTAGAGTTGTCACTAACCAGTTACTCAGATTTTTGCAGTCGACTAGACCCAGCAAAAACTTTAACGAGAGAATCTGAAGATTCCCCACCTTAAAATGATTCTTGATCTCCGGCAAAAAATTCATGGCAAGGGACCACGATGACGGAAAGGGAAGGTGTTAGGCACCATTTCTACCCATACAAACGTACGGTCTCTACTTCACAGAACTTGACGAAATATAAAGGATTAGGTTAATTCTTGCATACGGATGATGCAATGTAGTGTATGGTATGTGGTGTGGCAATGCAATGTCTACTTCAAGTGATAAATCGGGAAAGACTTTTTTACCCAAACCCAACTACTTGAAGAAGCAATCGAAATCCTATCTCGGCAAGCCTCAAAGCATACACCTGAATTAACTAGATGAGCAAGGGGGTTGAAAGTGGAGATGATGATGCATAATGCTAGATGCAACAGTGATAGAAGGCTGAAGGAAAGTTTCCCCTCTATTCATCGCCTGGATGTCAACAAGGATTGCACTATCACCAATTTATTCACTCAATCCACTTTCGGGATGGTATGGGATATCAGATGCTACAGAAACCTTGATGATAGGGAGACTTCAGATTTCGCAGCACTTCTCGATCAATTATCTTCGGTCACCCCGATCCAATCTGAGCAGGACAATATTATCTGGACGAGAGACGAATCTTCCAGATCCCCCCCCCCCCCCCCCCCCCAAAAAAAAAAAAAAAACCTTCACCAGCCCTTTTATCTGGAAGTATCCCTCATAAGTACTTATGCTTTGGATGGTTGGCATCAAAAAATCGGATTCTCACTATAGACAATCTCAAGAAGAGAGGGATGCAGTTGGTTAACATCTACCTTTGCTGTATGGAGAGCGAAGAATCTGTGGACCATGTCTTCGTCCATTGTCCCTTTATCACGCAAATTCGTCAAGACTTTTTTTCCCGGTTCAGCGTCAGCGGATGCGTCCCCGCATCCGCCTACTCCATGTTGGCTTACTGGCACGGCTTCAGGTTGGGTAGGGTCAAATCTAAGGTGTGGAAAATAGCGATTCTGGCTATTTGGTGGGCGATTTGGAAAGAAAGGAATGACAGATGCTTCAACAACTCTCATTCTCCCCCTCACGTTGTGGGTTCAAGGGTTAAAAGATTAATTATTGAATGGGCAGCCAATGTTTCTTATCTTAGGGACTTTAATTTTCTTTTTCTAGGCTTGTAATCTTCGCTTCTGCTATCTCAGCAGTTGCCCTCTGTTTTTTCTCATCGTTTTTAATATATTCTCTAGTTACTTTTTTTTTTTAAATGTTTTTAACAAATTATAAATAGAGGAAATTCTATTATCAACTAGTTGAGCCCATAAAATTAAGCCACATTCGGGCTAGGCTCCTCCTTGAAAGATTCCTCCCTAGCTCTGGTGGAGTTAGCATCGGGATTCGCCTCGTAAGCTCCTCCATCCGGAGTTATGCCTGCATCATCCAAACGGTTATATTTTCAAAGAGGGTGAGTGGCCAGCTCAGTGTGAATTCCCCTCAAGATTATATATTACCACATTAGTCAAGTGCAGTTATGCAAGAGAAGACAATTCACGGTGAGGTCTTATTTAAATGCATGGATGAGTGAATGTACTTTAACAAGGGATGCCCATCTAGTTGGCTTCTAGGTGAAACCCACATGCTCACCAGCGAAAGTATGTTACATACATGCGTAGTGACTAGGTCACACAACTTGGACCAATAGCTGGTGTTCTGGGAGCTAGCGAACCATACCACGATAGCGGATACTTGCTACAGCATCCAAAGTTAGCCACTCGTCATTGTCCATATGGCATAAATGCATGATTAATCCAACCGTTATTATTCTAATTACAATCAGACGTATTAAATAAGCTCAAAGGTCACTATAGGGGGCTTATCGCCCAGCATAGGCCGATAGCTTGGGCATAATGTCCCATACCACCATCGTCGGCCCATGAGACTCCAGCATTGGGATGTTCAATGGTCCCATACTCAACTAGTGGCCCACCATAGTTCATCATACAAAACCCACAATCACGGGATCCTTTGTAATTTGCATGTTAAGGCTGCATAGGACAATTATCCAATCGAAGCCACATCAGGCTACCATAATCCCCTATATACAATTTTCTAACCAAGTCTCAACCAATCACTATGCCCAGGGTCACTAGTTTTAGGTTCCATTGACTACATAATCCATCAGGTTACACCCAATGCGGAATGTACATTTGCGAGAGTGGGATTACCATCAAGTAATAAAACGGCATCAAATGTTCCTACGAATATATTCATACACAGCATATAAGAATCTATCCATAATAATTGCCAAGCATATACTAGTTCTAATAGTTAATGCAAGTAAGCATGGAATAGTACTACACAATACTCATGAAATAATAGGAAGAATTATCACTTAGGCTACATGGAAGTGGAAAGCCTAAGAGGAAAGGTCATCATCACCTCGCAAGTGAAGCTTCCCAATTTTGGAAATAATCAATGTGGTGATAGAGGAAAAACCCAATGCCTCAATGGCTACTCTTGCCTTCTAATCACCACGAGGCCTGTTCCTATACCAACAATGAGAGATTGTTCTTGTGAGCTAAGAGTAATCTAGACAAGTCCAAAGATCACATATCTAAGTTGCACCCTAATTTACCTTTAACTAAGGAGTAGGAATATCTACTAACCTTACCCCAAGTCGAGAACGCGCAATCTGATTAAGCTAGCTACCGTATAAGCTGGACATACCAACCCAAGGGAATATAACTGATAGGTTCCAAGCCTGGATTAACATGGCAGTCATAAAATCGTAAAGTCGAGTTGATTTAGCTAATTTAAACTCGGTTGCGGGTATTACCTAGCTAGCTATGACCGCATAAGGGGTGGATCTTGCTCAAGTTTGGCTTGGAGACGGTCGAACAGTGAAAATGCAGTCCCAACAGCCCTAGTTTTTATGAAACTTGCGTGTGCTGATTCAAACGGTTAGAGCCATTGTGGCATCTACTGAATTACTCCAAAATCGAGTCAACTCGACAGGTTTGGATCGATACCTGATGGCAATGAGATCCAACCCTCCGTTCAGCGCCTGGTTTTAGGTTGACGACGATTGCAAGATGATCTGCCGCACCAAGGCTTCGGCGAGTGGCTGATTCGGTTGCTGCCGAGAACGGACTCGAGTTAACTGGGCATCGCAGGCCGACCCTTTCCACTCTCCCAATCTCTGCTCCCGCTGAATACGGCTGGATCTTGAACAGGGCTGAGTCGGGGCTCGACCCTGTGACTCGGAGAGGCTGACTCTAACCTGAGTCGCACCAGGAAAATCCTCCCAGTAGCTAGGGAGTGACTGAGTTCAGGCCCGGAATCCACGAACAATGGCCATCCGACCTGGTTGGAGCTCAGCAGACATTAGCGGCTGTCAAGAAAATCCGGAACTCAGCTCCCCCTCTCTCTCACTCTCTCTTCCCTTCATTCCATCAAGCTTCAGGCCCGAGCAGGCGATTCGGAGAATGCTCTCTAATTCGATTCGGAGAATGCTCTGGTGCAGGACATCCAACTCTCTCTCACTCTCCTTCTTTTTAGGGTTTCTTTCCTAAAAGAGGAGGAGGGCTGCAGCTATATAGCCTTCCCGAGAGATTAGTTCCGACCTTATTCTCTAAACCACGTTAGGGCTGCATGGCTGGTTTTCCTCCCTGTGGATGAGTAAATGACGACATTACCCATCTGATGGACGTAATCGATCTGGGAATGGGGCCCGCCTTGCGACGATGGGTTTCACGGTCGGATGGAGAAGAAGATCAAGTCAATCATGGTGATTTTTGATCTAGTGCCAAATCCGATGATCCGAGGCTTCTGAATGGACCGAATGGGGGCACAGATCATCATAGGCGCACCATTCACCTCTTCATTTCCCTCCCAATGTGCGGTTTCCGATATTTTCGACCGTGGCATTTTCTCTCGTGAAACAGCTCGCCTCAACGGTTGGATCCGCTGCTCGCCCTAAAATGGACGCACGAGATTGCGTCCGAGGGAGTTTCTAGAAGCCATCAAGCGGTTGGGATCATGCCTGTGCGAAAACGGAAAGATTCTTTCCGACCGGCGAAAGCTCGGGCTGGAACTAGCAAAAGGAGTTAGCTCTTAGCTGTTCGAATGAAGGGCGGGGATTTCGTGCCGGATGAGCGGCTTGGATTTCCGCGGGTGCGGATTGCCAGCGTGGCACGATGGCAGCAAATCCGCCACGCATGACCCCATCGCTCGAGGGTTGTGTGCGTGTCAGCGTTTTCGGTGGCCGGAGCCAGGTCTGGCCTGGTAGGAACCTCGAGCGCCTTCGTCTGGACGGCTCGGATCACTCGTGTAGATGGTCCCTGTGGCCCACTCCTCCGATGCATGGATACCGCTGGCGGGAGAGTGGGAGAGGATCCCGTTTCCATCGGGATCGGGGAAACGGATTGGCTACTCCACCGGCCAATGCCTGATGGTCGGTGCTCTGTGGGCCCCACCATGATGTATTTGTTTCATCCATGACGTCCATGTATTTTTATAGATGATTTTATGGTAACAGACCAAAAATGAAGTATATACCAATCTCAAGTGAAACACATTACAGGAAACAGTGTCGAATGAATGTGGACCATTACAAACCTTTTGGGGGCCATATAAGTTTTGAATCAATCTAATCTTTGTTTTTTCCCTTCATCTGGGTCTGAATGACCTAATAAACATATTGGATGTCAAATAAACAGTACGGTGGGCCTTAGGAGGATTTTAATGGTGGATATCCAATCACTATTGTTTTCCTGTCGTGTGATCCACCTGAGATTTATATACCTCTCATTTTTGGGATCAAGAATTAAAATTATCTTTAAAAATGGATTAACGGAATGGATGAAACATATACATCATGGTGGGGCCCACAGAGCACCGACCACCAGAGCCAATCCGTTTCCATCTATCAGGTGGTCTTGGTCAACCCCATTGACTGCTGTCCTGCGATTCTGCGATCCTGTTGTGTGGGATCGGCAGTGATGAACGGTAGGCGCTGGGCCGTTCATCAGTCCTTCCCATGGCAAAGGAGGGCATCAAATGCATATTGTTGATGTTAGACACGCACCATGGTGGGGCCCACGCAGCTCGGAAGTTCCAGTGAGCTGGACGCATTGATGTATTTGCATGCACGCAAAAGGTATTAGGGTAGTCTGGTAGCTCGGTGCTCGATGCGCCTCGAGCCACGAGAGGATGGATTGGGTACTCACCCTGGTGGTCAGTGCTCCATGGACCCCACTGATGTATTTATTTCATCTATGCCGTCCATCTATTTTTCTAAATCATTTTACGGTATTAAACAAAAAATGAGGTATATTTCAATCTCAAGTGAAGAACATTACAAGAAATAATGTTGAATGAACATTGTGCGGATCGGGTCAGATTAGATCGGATCAGATCCATTCGGATCAGATCGGTCTGGATTGACCTTCATCTGAACTCGATCTGAAAAATTGTCAGATCTGAATGGCCCTGCTCGATCTGCACCGATGCAATCTGTCAGTTCGGTTTAAATCAAGTCAGACATGCCCAGCTCTAATTGGGCTAAATCGACACACACACACACACACATTGAGTGGCTAGGTTAAGATGGATTAGACTTGGTTAACTAGCTCGGTTGGGATAAGTAGGATTAAGTTAAATGGCTAAGATAAGCGCTTAAGGAAAAGAATAATGTGGATGAGTTCTCTCATCTCTATGTTTTTGGTATATATATATATATATATATAGAGAGAGAGAGAGAGAGAGAGAGAGAGAGAGAGAGAGAGAGAGAGAGAGAGAGAGAGAGAGAGGGGGGGGGGGATTGCTCTCATACGCACCTATGCACGTGTGCTCCTTTCCACACGTGTCATGGGTGTCGAATGCAAACGGTCCATAAGATGCGGAATCTCATGAAACCTTAAAGGGGTGAATTTTCACCCTTATATAAGATTCTGGTGGGCCATAGTAAAGAGAAATTCAAATCAAGGGAACAAATTGTTTGAATTTTTATGGCCCACCAAAGTTTTGGTTCATAGTAAAAATTAGTACCAGGAGGTTTCATGGGGTTCTAATTCATGTGGACCATTCGAATTTTCGAGAATCATCAGATATGATGAGTTCTCAAAAAAGTTTGTAGGTAGTCCGTACAAACTGATTCGCAAGTGATAGTTCCACTATATATATATATATAATTGAAAGGATAGAAAGAGTATAATTATATGTTAAGTAATAGTTAAAAATAACACATGCAAAGTTTTCATTTAGTAAAAGAGATTTCATGCCACATATTATATTCTCATTTGCTTTGGGTGAAAGTGTAATTAATAAAATATTTAAGGTCATTTTGAGAAGAGAGTTGACTTTTGAATATACTTTTCCTTCCGTGCACCTTTTAAATTTGGCTTGAATTTAGTTTAAATCTAGCTTGAATTTGGTTAAAAACTCTGGCTTAAGGTTGGACTTGGCTTGATTTATGATTTGACTCGAATTAGACTAGGATTTGACTTAATTTCAAGCCTAATTTGAATGTGGAATTATAATTTAGCTCTGGGCTTATTTTCGTCTTAAATTTGGGCTTGGTTTCAGTATAAAATTGAGCTTGATTTGGATTTTTTTTAGGGTGAATGGTTTTGGGATTTCAGAAGTCATCATCAGTTCAGATCTTGTTGTACTTAGTCATCTTGTGCAAGGTTTGGTGTCTGCACCCATGAAATTTTTAATGGCAGACCTTTAATCCTGTACTCACCGTTTCTTACCGTGCAACCCACGTAAGCTTTATATTTGCCTCATTTTTTGATTCCAGTATTATCATTATTTGACAAAAGGGACTAATATGATGGATTTCTCACAAACATCACGGTGTGCCCCACCTAGCTTTTAAGCCTAGGAACTTGGCAAGCAATCCACCTCCAGGACCTCTCAGGTGTCCACCATAGTGTAAAAGACAAGTTTGGAAAGGCCACCATAGCCTTTATGAAATAAATATATAAAATAGACATAAAAAGTAAGCCGGGCAACGGTAGAGCCTTATGGCCGGATTTTTAACTAGTTGGACCGGGCCTATTCAAAACACTGATCTTGTCCGTCTTGGAATTGTGCTACAGTAAGCTTGGCAATGGGTGGGCCTTCACCCAGATTTTAAGCTGATTGAGCCTAGCTTTCCCAGCAGGCCTATTCAAAATATTAATCTTGCTTGCAATGCACTTGGACAATTTCACCATATCACCACAACAACAGCCATTATAAGAAAATCCCACCAACCATAAATCATTGAGAAAGTATCATTGTCTCTATATTGTCTCTATGTTTATTATTAAATTTACAAAATTATAAATGCAAATATTCGCAACTTGAGTTATTGGCTTGTCCAACTCGAGAGCGTTCATGAGTCACTTGATCAACTATTCCTAAACATGATCAAAAAGTGCCCCCACCTGCACTTACTCCCATCCTTTTTCTTTCTTTTAGTCCCACTTCCTAAAAGCTCTTATTTATGTTATCCGTTACTTAGGAGGAAGTTACATCCCGTTCAATCGCAAGCACCTACAATATTATGATTACATTAGTTTACCCTGGTTGAATAGACAGTCACCCTTCTAACAAAAACAACTTGAAATATTGAAACTCTTCTGCCATTTGAATTAGTGAATTTATGGAAGAAATTGGGTTTGAAACTAAAAAATAAAATAAAATGGCATGATTATATAGTTAGAGGGAACAGGCCAAGCCTAAATCATCCCAAGAACATTCATATTGATAAAATGATTTGAACCAATTATTGGAAAATGAATACATTGTCCCTTTTTATTCAATGTTGAATCAACCTTTCTATAAAATAAGAAGAAATTTTGAATTTGAGGAAGAAGAAAACTTCTCAGACAATTTTTTTTTTTTTTTAATGTCGTGCAAAAAAGAGTCCTTTTAATATTATTGCATCTAAGAAACTACTCACCCTGTATCCTTTAGTGACGTGTAACCCACCAAAATGAAAATGGCTTAAAGTGGTACACACCTTTGTGGATGAGAAAGACAAGACTTTATGAGAGTGACACGGTGTCATTGCACAAGTGGCACTTGTGACTGAGCAGCGTGCTCAACAAACTTATAAAGCTCAACCAAGATTGAAAATCTTATGGCACAAGATATGCATGGCAAAACCATCTCACACTATGAAGATTAAGAAATGTGATGAGGAATCTAAGATTGATTGGGATACAATCCCCTAACCTTCACTGTTCTCAGCCTATATAAAAAGCACACGATGACAAGCTTGAGGTACCAATTGAGTCATCACACGACATCTCTCACAATGCAAATCTGTCTACCTTAATTTTAGTTTTAGGTCCAGCGCCATCACTACGGTACACCTAGGAGTAATGTAAATATCCACAACCACCGTCATCAAATCCTGATTAATCGAGTTCATACTTGGAAGATCATATTAATTGCATTTTACTAACCATTTCACCTTGATTGTTTGTTCACACAGATAATCCTAAATAATTATTTTTTATTTTTCTCTAATTATTGTATTTTACCTTCACTGATTATATTAATCTTATATCCAAATCAATAAAATCAACGACCTAGCCTTTATTTTTAATTTTATTTCTCCATTATTACAATAATGTGAAACCTGATAGCTATGATCATGGTTGAAAGGAAAACCCATTAGCTCAAGTCCAAAAAATCACATTCCAAATTACCAATCCTCTTGTTTTAAATCGCTTGGATAATATGCATTGATGGTAGGATAATTAGGCCAACCTTCACATGTTTAATCCTACAGCTGATTTGGCACCTAAGGTCACGGGTATTCAATTAATTGCAAGTTGAATACAACTCTAATACACCATCACTATTCCAAAAGCGCATTTTTTACCAAATACAAATCGTTCGTTCATTAGCACGCATGGCCTCGTGTCCAAACACCCTGGTCGGTGAGATTTTTGCTTTTGAATTTCAGGAGCAATAGACCACGCCACCTTCCATCTAGGGGTGTCAATGGGCTGGCCACGGTCCAACAAAATTAGAATTTTGAATAGAGCCAGCCCGATAGCCCAGCTCGAAATAGTTCAAAATCGTGTTGAAGGCAACCCCAGGCCCGGCCCGTTGACAGCCCTTCTTCTATGGCGAGCAGAATTGGCGGGCTGAGCATCTCTCCCTCACTTAGCTCTTACATCGAGGCCCGCCTAATCTGCCCGTCCCTTGTGACATGATGATCCAGACCTTTCATCTAGAAGGTCGCATCCCATATAAAAGCATCTTGCAAAAGTCCCATTAAGCAAAGATCCAAACCGTCAATCAAAACCTCTGTCAGAAAATGCCTCCCCTGGCCGTTGCTTCCAATGTATCTTAAATGGATCGTTGGACTTCTAACAAACAAGATTTTTTGCCATATAATCCCATCAACGGCCGTACCTTACAGGTGAACGGTCAGGATCATCATGTGGTGGGGCAGAAGGGGCTTCCAAAATGAGTGAGCCTGGCTTGCCTTGGACTCGGATTTAGTAGTGCCCCGTCGGATTCAGCAGTGACTCCTCCAGCACTGACGTATTTGCTGGAAAAGTTCTATGGACCCCACCACGATGTATGTGTTTTATCCACGCCGTCCACCTATGCCCTAAAATGAGGCAGATCCAAAGCTCAAGAGGACCAAACCACTATAAGCAGTGGCGATAATGACTCCCACTAATGCAAAACTTTTGTGGCCCAACGAATGTTTCATATATATATATATATATATATAGATAGAGGTCGAGCTGTGTGGGTCCCACCATGATGCGTGTCGACCATCAACACCGTGCATTTCATGAGTCCCCTCTAAATTATGGGATATTCCAAAAATCAACCGTATACGGAACTCAGGTGGGCCATACCATCTAAAATCATGTGACGACACCGTTAAAACATATAAAAGCACTTGGTGGGGCCCACCTGAGTTTTGAATGCTGCTGAAACTTGGTCTGAACCCTCATCCAAGTGGGATACACATAATGGATGGGATGGATTTGCAAACCACATCTCGGTGGGCCCAAAAAATGATTATGAATGTTTTAATGGTGCACGGTCCCTCCCCACTTCTGTATGTGGTGTGACCCACAAAAGTCACGGATTAACTCATTTTTGAGATCTAGGCCCACGATGGAATGATGCATCTGAATGATGGGGTAGATTTTTGAAACGCATCACGATGGGGCCCACACAGCTCGACCTCATGGGACGGACTCGTGAGGTCGAGCGCATAGTACCTTTTCCCATATATATATATATATATATAGTCCCGGTCTCTTGCGCACAAGGCCGCACTGACCTTAAATGAGAGCTCGGTTATGTGTCGTTAGATCCCCTCATCCGCTGGGATTCAACAGCCATGCGCAAGAAAGTCTCTCGAAGGAGGACTCGCGCGGCACGTTTTTTCGGCAAGAGAGGGGTACCGTCCGACCACACACCTATTCATCAAGGCGTGGCATGTGGCATCAGTTTTGACAGAGAGATAGGGACGCGGTTTGGCTGGTGACGCTCCCATCAGCTGTGGCTAGTGGTCGGTGCTATGTTGACCCCATGATGTATATGTTTTATCCACGCCCTCCATCCATTTTGAAAGATAATTTTATGTTTTTATCTGAAAAATTAGGTAGATCTAAATCACATGTGGACCACACCATGGGAAAACAGTCGTGATTGAATTTCCGCCATTAAAAACCTCCTAGGGCCCACTATAATGGCTATTTGACATCTAACCTGTTGATGAGGTCATACAAACTTGGATGAAGGGAAATAATATATATCAGCTTGATCTAAAACTTTGTGGCCCCCAAGAAGTTTTTAATGGTTAGGAAAACACCCACCACCGTGTTATTCGATCACGGAGGCAATCCATATCGTAGTGACCCAAAGACAATCCAGCTAGCTGGCATCGTTGTGGGGCCACCATGATATATGCATTTTATATCCACCCCATCCATCCATTTAGCCAAAAGCATGTTAGAGCATAATCCCAAAAATAAGCAGAACCCTAGCTCAAATGGACCACACCACTGGAAACAATGGGGATAATGACACGCAATGTTGAAACCTTCCTAGTGCCCACTGTAATGTTTATTTGCCATCCAACCCGTTGATAAGGTCAGATAGACGTAGATGAAAGGTAAATACAAATATCAACTCAATCCAAAACTTTTGTGGCCCAAAAGAAAATTTAATTATGGTCGTTTAATCACGATTGTTTCCTATAGCATGGTCTACTTGAACTTGGGATCTGCTTCATTTTTAGGCTCATGCTCGAAAATGATTTGACAAAGTAGATGGTCTGGATATAAAAAACATACATCACAGTGAGCCCCATAGCCCCCAACTGGGGTTCACCACGAGAGAGACTTTAATACTCGAGCTCAACGAACGATACTCTGGCACTTACAAATCACTTGAAAATTGCATTCATCGCATGGAATTAAGTCATGCATAAGCTATGCGTCCCGATAGAGATGTACCATAGGCCTCTCCGATTGGTGGGTGGACATTTATTGGACGGTTAAAAATGAAAATACCTATGATCATATTTCAACAAATAAGTATCCATGAATTAGAGGCTAGGATTACTCGTCCAATCTGATTTTCAGACTATCTGAACATCGCCAGTTTGAGTTGCTGTAGTTTTACCCATCGTATATTTTTTAAGTGCGTCACCCGCTGCATGAGTATCATACAATTCTCCGAAAACCACTCGTTGAAATCCATCAATCTGACATCTAATCCGTCCATCAGATGTTGCTCCTCAATTTAGACCCAGGTTAAAAATCAGACAAACAGACAACTCAGGTGGGCCACACCACAAGGAACAATGGTATAGTATGGCAAACATCCACCCTAGCGACCAGACTCTGGGCCCCACCATGATGTAAATGTTTCATCCATGCCGTCCATCTGTTTTGTTAGCTTATTTTAAGACATGAGCCAAAAATCGAAGCATATCCAAAGCTCAGGTGGACCACACCACAGAAACCATGGGATAATGATGTCCACCATCGAAACCTTTCTACAGCCCGCCCTGATGTTTATTTGCCATCCAACCAATTCATAAGGCCAAAATCCAGCTCTTTTACAAAGAAGAACCAAGCTTACTTATTAATACCCAAGTGGGTCCCAGTCGGATCCATTTAGGATGTGGTGGGTCCGGTTGATTTCGAGAGGCTCCGTTAAATGACTCGAGGAGCCCATCTATCAAACCAGAAACGGCAACTTTCGTGAGGCCATGACAGTGGGCCCCACCTTGATGTGTTTTGTATATCCACATCGTCCATCCATTTTGCCAGCTACTTTTAGGGCATGTGCCCAAAAAATGAAGCAGATCCAAATCTCAGGACCACACCACAAGAAACAGTGGTGACAATACCCACCATTAAAAACTTCTTATGGGCCACAAAAGTTCTGGATCAAGCTAATGTGTTCAACTTTCATCCAGGTCTGTGTGACCTTATCAACAGGTTGGATGGAAAATAAAAATTATGGTGGGCCCTAGTAAGTTTTTAATGGCTCAGTCATCACTATTTCCTGTGGTGTTCTCCACCTGAGATTTGATCTGCTTCATTTTTTAGCTCATGCCCTAAAACGTGCTGCCAAAAATGATGGACAGCATATGCCACACATATCAAGTTGGGCCCCACATTCACGGCCTGGATTTGAATCTCCCTCTCATTCTCTTTGGGTTAGTTGAGGTTAGGGGGTTATTAGTGGCCTATTAGTCCCCAAATTGTGGATTTAATGTGGTTCCTGTTTTGGGCAAGCATGATTAGTCAACCCAGAAATCCAAACCATTCATTTGATAGGGTCACTTTCGGGACCTTATGGGGCAATCTGGTCCGTTCAAAGGGAAAGCCCAAACCATTAATTTGATGAGTGGCACCTGAGGACTTGGGAAGATCTTTGATTATGTTACTTTCAAATTGGCGGAGATTTATTGGATGGTTGAGAATGTAGATACCCAATGATCCTATTTATTCCAAAGGGTGGGCCATACTTATCAACGACACGGATCTTTGACATGTGTTCACTCACAGCTAGTTGGATATTTCAATTTGGTGACTTTTTGGGTAAATGAGGTCTACTAAAAATCCCAAACTATTGAAATGATGGCCCCACTTTTGGAGTTTTTATGTCCATTTACTTCGGTGGGTACCACATAGATGTTGATATGAGATTTAAATTTCCTTAGGTAGTGATGTGAATCATGAAATATTATGAGAACGTGTATGATCAAGACAATAGTTCAAATGCAGAGAGCCAAATATCGGGTTCGGATGAAGATTTAGATGTAGTGGTTGACTGGTTGGTGAGATTGAAGCATGCAACCTTTGCAAATTTCTAGTAAAGAGTACATACCATTTAAATCATATATATTCAATAAACACCATTTACAATGTATGAAATAGGAGTGCTTGTAACAGAGTTTCATACCAGCAGCACCTGAAAGGAACGAACCTTATGTCAGAAAGTATATAGAAAACTGAAGCCATGGATTTTTACAAGGCATATGTGAAAATATGTGGATTTGGAATTCAAAAAAACCAAAAACGAACACATCCTCAATGGTTTCATATATTTTCGAAGGTTGTCAGGTTCTCAAGAGGGGGAGCGATGGAAGTTCTTAAAGATGGATTCTAAGAGAGCCCATCAACAAAGCACTTGATTGGGTTGTGTTGCAAAAGTTGAAATCACTATTAAAAGAGAAGCCAAAAGGGTAGTGAAAAAGTTCGTTGAGAAACATTGTTGCAAGTGTCCTTCTAGAAATGCTCTAAGAAAGAAATTCAAGACATGGAAATGATACTAATGATGTTTGTCAATGCTTTTTTCCAAGTCAAAAGAAGATTCCCTTTTTCTATTAAATTCAAGTAGATACGAAAATAAGAGTGGCATCCTGTTTTTTTTTTTTAAAATTATTATTAATGGTATTTCAAGTTAGACTATCATGCATTTAGAGATCTGATTTGCTTTGATACCACATACAAGACCAACTAATGTTGTATGTCATTCACTCCTTTCATTGAAGTAAACCACCGCAACCAATCAACTTTATTCAGTGTTTGGGGCCTTTGGGCTATATTATTTGGAAAAAGTATAGCAGATTTCACATGATTATTCCAAACTTGGTTGAAGGTAATGAGTGAAAAGCATCTGAATGCCATAATTACCAATCAAGATTCAACGAACACAACTGTAGTTGCAAATGTATTTCCAAATACAGGGCATAAGTTCTACACATGGCAAAAAGTACCTAAAAAGCTGGAGAATTTACATTGTGGTGGTTATACCAGTGAATGGGATAGATGTATACATAAGATGGAGAATTGAAGAGTTTGAAGAAGCATGAGCAAATATATAGTGAAGCAGTTCGAACTTCAAAATATTGATTGGCTTAATCAGATATAAAATATTCGTCATATGTGGATTCCTACTTTAAGATGATCTTCTTCGTTGGAATGTCAACTACATTCAAAAAAATAAAAATAAATAAAAAACGAAAGTATAAATGCACTATTGATAGATATGTACACTGCATGTCCCTTATTGAATTTGTATTAGCCATGAGAAAGCAATGAAAGGTCATCTTTTAAAGGGAGATTGTCTCACTTATAGGGATCTTATACAAATAACTGCATTTGATATGGATAATAAGTTAGATTTATACGGGATTAATCTTTTGGAAGATTCACAAGGAATTGCTTTGGACGTCTCCAAAATGTGTGAATTTGGTTGAGAAAAGTGGACCCATCGGCACATACAAGGTCTCGAATAAAAAATAGCATGCACATAGTCAAATATGAGAAGAAGCAAAAACAGTAACGTGCGGATGTTATCTCTTTGAATTTGTAGGTTTTGCTTGTCAACATTCTTTGGTAGTTTTTAATGCAAGAAACATTGAAAAGATGCCAGAAAACACATCTAAGAAGGTAGACATGGTGTAAAAAAAGGGCTTTGTTCGATACAGACATACTTGCAACCACTAGTAATTGGGGATAAGTTAGATTTCATACTACTGTGAGATCTCGAACATAGTTGGAAAAAAGTATCATCACTTATAGCAAAGTCTAAAACGAATTATGAAATGCGAATGTGCAGATTGATAAGTTGGATGATGAGTTCAAACAAATGGCAATCGTAGATCAGAATAAAGATGCAATACGTGATGAAATCACGCGATGCATTAACTTTTCTTCAATGTTGAACTTCCACCAGAATCTATTAGGCATCGCTGGGCATCATGTATTTGGTGGCAATTGATGGTAATTGCACCTTTTTTGTGTGTTGGCACCATATAATCAGTGGTATACTTCATGTCTCTCTTCAAATGCCCACCATATAATTGGTGTTATACTTCATGTCTCTCTTCAAATGCCCGAAATTGATTGTCAAGATGCTAGAGAAAATCAGGAGAGATTTCCTATGGAAGGGAGTGGAAGAGAAGCAAAAGTTTCATTTTATGAAGTGGGATGAGGTGTGCAAGCCATGGGACCAGGGGCGTGCCGGATTGAGAAGTTTGGAGATTTTTAATGATGCGTTAATAGGTAAATGAGTCTGGAGGTTAGGGATGGAAGAAGACTCCTTATGGAGGAAGGTAGTGGGAAGGGGTTGATGATGGGCGCTGGTGGACTTGTTCCTCTTCATTACATAGGTCCTCCTTGGTATGGAAAGGGGTGACACGGATTAGGAGTAAGGTGTGGGAAGGAATTCGTCTCTCTTTAGGTAATGGGCTGAGGATCAAGTTTGGGATGATGTTTGGGTGGGGGATCAGGCTTTGAGGGAGGCTTTCCCGCTGGTAGCTAGGTGGGCATTAGGGGTGGGGATTGTGGTGGCAAATTGTTTCTCGATCATAAACGATGAGGTGATCTGGGCTCCTCCGTGTAGAAGGCATTTGGCCGATGTTGAGGCCGAGGAACTTGCAAATTTGTTGTCCCTTCTTGCTCATGCGAGGCCGGAGTTATCCGATCCGGATTCATTGGTGTGGTCAAATGACAAGTCTGGTAAATTCTCAGTGAGATCCTTCTATAAGTTGTTGGAGGGAAGTGATTCTAGTGGTATGAGAAGTCTGACGGCTTTGGTATGGCACTATGGAGCGCCCTCAAAGGTGGCAACATTTGCTTGGCTACTTGGGAGTAGCAAGGTGCTTACAGTTGATAATCTTAGGAAAAGGACGATGATTCTCCCTAATGTCTGCAGGATGTGCTTCCAAGATGAGGACCATCGTTCACTGATTAAACTAGCTTATTTGGTCAAACAAATTGGAAATTAACAAGACTCGGTATAATATTTCTGGGTTCATGGGTTTTTGCAATAACATTCAACTTTGGAATAGTACAGATGAGGACCATGGTTCCCTGAACTAAACCATTGTCATCATAGGCCTCTCTTTGGATAGCAGATGCACCAAAAATGTTATAAACGGAAAAAACCCAACCATTCAATAGGTGACCCAACAAATAGACAATTCAGAATGTAAAATAATAGTAGTTCTATAAGACCTGTAACATCGCGAGACCTTCCGTATACTTCTACTTCGACAATGGTATGTTCTCGGCGGACTAGATTGACGAGTTTTGATCGTGACCCTATTTTAGTACCGCAATACCCTGAGACTTTTACCCTAGCAACCATGCAAGCGCTCTGATACCAACTTCTGTTACGCCCCAAACTCGGGAACCGGGCTCATAAAATTTCCGGTCGCCGATTCTAGTGCCAACAGCCTCCATAGTACCCCCATTCTAGGCTCCCAGCTCTCATACGCCAGGTTTCAATCCTGGGATCCTACAAGGAAGATTTTCAGTGTGCTTTTTATTTTTATTTTTATTTTTATTTTTTATAGGGGCATAACCACATGTTTCCCCAAATCACAAAAAACATCATCACCACATATTCGTACAATTCGTATATAGAAACATCACCGAGGTCTAATACACTCTAACACTGGTTGCCGCCACATATTGCACATGACCAAGTGAGTGGAAGAGACCTCACTATCCGCCATGCCAATGCCCACCTAGCTTGTCGATAGTGGACCTATTTACGAGCTAGTCAAACTTAACCTAGCTTACAGCCCCCTACCCTGGGGCGGATAGGGTTACACACCTTTTCAACCGACCACAACACATTAGGAGACGCAGCCTACTGGTATTTGGCACTCGGGCGCTCATGTTATCCACTCGGTCTCGACATTGAAGCATCCTACTGGTATTACAAGGGTTTAGGGACTTTCACCCACTGACATCCATAGCGCCCTAATGCTAGAACAAATATTTTTGATATCCAAGCCGGTCATCCATGATGTACCTGTGGAGGCCATAACCCTGATGTCGCTAGGGCGTAAAGTGATCGTGACATATAAGATGCGAAATGCATGAGTCATACCATCCAAGTCATGCATCAAACTTGCGCATACTGCGCGATCATATGGGGTAACCTTATCTCATATGGGGTCCCCTAAGTATCTCAAGCCCAAAGGCGTATGCTATGATCAATCATCATCCACAACATGCAAACAAATGATGCATATGGGCATATAACTAGGCATGATATCTTTATACTAGGCATGTCCTATCAAGCCAAGTACACACTAGCATGTTATCAGACATATTAGGCGATAATCGGCCTTAATTGGCACATCACATACAGATAGTGAGAATTGAATGGTAGGCCCCACTAGAAATATAGAAGTCTATGTGGTGTGGCCCATGTTAGACTAATAACGGCTCCTCAGGTAGCCTATAAGGCATGAGTAAAATACATACACTAAGGCGGGATCCACTGGGAGTGACTCGGATGGACACCCACATGTACAACACGTGTGTCACTAGGCTACCAATCCATTTAGGCACATGGCCCACTAATGATGTCCCAAAATAATCAGATTATTAATGGCATCACTATAATTACTTTAGTAGGATGATCTGCACCGTCTGATCATTGCTAACGATTAAAGTTCATTAATTAGTCACTAAGATGTGATCCTATGCTTATGGCCATCTGAGTCATGGGATTTCATCATTTCATACAAGGTATATGCTTAAATGGATTTAATATAACCATAGTGTCAACATTCACACGCCCACTAATTAGGGATTTGAATCCAGAATGTCAAACATAACTAAAAATCCAAGGGATCCTAGATCCAAGGATTCCCAAGTCCAAGGGATCCCTAAGTCCAAGAGGTTTCTACCCCCACATTTCCCTATGGTGCGGCCCACCTGAGATCTGAATCATCTTGAGTTTTGGGTCCATGGCCTAACATGATCTGGCAACACGAATGAACGGAGCGGATATGATACAACACGGATGAACGGAGTGAATATGATACATACATCATGTAGGGTCTCATGTGTGGGCCCACTTTCATGCCCCAAGGTGGGAGTCCACCCACCCGCCCATTGGTTGTCAGAAGTAGTGGCAGCCGCTGGCTAAATTACACAGACACACACACACACCACACACACACATATTTGTTTGTTTCTTCTTTTTTTTTTTTACACTATCAGTGCGGGCCCTAAGCGGATGATCTACTCCATTCACCGCATAGGCCAACTCGAGTGGATCTAATGGGCTATGATTTGGATGATTAGGGACCTTAAGCTCGAATACATGGAAACTCACCTTAGGATCCATTTTCAAACTTAGTTTAAAATAGAATTCACTTTTGTGAACCTAGAAACTTTCTTATATAGCTCACTAACGTGTGTGCATTTGAGAGTACTCAAGGCTAAAAGGTCCATTGTTCCTTGTTGTAGGACATGGCAAACAAGAGGCCGAGGAGTGGGGCTCGCACATCCCAGATAGATGCAACCCCTACTATATCAATGAGCGTGGACCAGTTTCAGCAGATGTTATATGCGATGACCTCTTTGCTACGGAGGCAAGATAGGCAATTCAGTAAATTACCTGTCTAGATTCCAAACTGAGCAGGAGAGCGTGAGCTCCCTTCTACATCACTTTAGACGACTCGATCCCCCACGTTTCCAAGGCAAGCCAGACCAGCAGAGCGGTGGAGTTCGGAGGTAGATAAGATCTTCAAACAATGAAGTGTAGGACGCAACAATGGGTCCCTTTAGTAGTATTCCTTCTGCAGGGTGAGGCCAAGCATTTGTGGGCATCGATGACCCGAGCAATAGGAACTAATTTCAAGTGGACCTGGGAGAACTTTGTCAACCGGAAGTTCTTCCCCGAGCATGTTCGTCCGCAGCGCGCGTTGGAGTTCGAGACTCTAGTCTAAGGAGACATGACGATGTCCGAGTACGAGGCCCGGTTTGTCGAGCTATCCAGATTTGTGCCATATTTTGTGGCCGAGGAGCGGAGGGCCCGTCATTTTGAGGGTGGCTTGCATCTTGGCCTTCAGAGTCATGTCACTGGACACAAGCTCCCAACGTTCAAAGAGGTTGTAGAATGGGCCCAGATCTATGAGGCAGAGTGGACCGATGCACTGCTGACGAATATGCTCGGGGAAGAACTTGGGGCATGACCACCGTGATTTATGCGGCTTATCCACACTGTCCATCCGTTATCCCAGCTGAAATTAGGGCATGATCAAAAAGATGAGGCAGATCAAAAGCTCAAGTGGACCACACCACAGGATTTAGGGAATCAAACACCTACCTTTAAAAACTTTTTGGGGCCACTGTTTCCTTTGGTGTGGGCCACTTGAGTGTTGGATCTGTCTAATTTTTTGGCTCATGCCTCAAAATGTTATGCTAAAACGGATGGATGGCGCAAATACATCATATATATCATGGTGGGGCCCACAATTTTAAACCAGTACTTTTGGACTGGTTTTCCAAGCAGAAATACAAGTGAATTTTCAAATAGGATGGAAGAGTAATCATTACTTATTTACAGGGCCTTTACATTGGATTTGGAAAATCAAACAAGCCCTTACATGCATTTAAGCATGTAAGTACATGATGTAAGTGCGTCTAAGTGCAAAATATGCAATTTGTATATCAAGCTTAATGTACAAAGCACTGTATTGATCCAACCCCTTTCAGATACTATAACTCCTCTAGCTAAAAAGGTAAAAGGAAATGCTTATAGATCTTCCTACTAAGACAACCTAGATGTTTTTTGCTAAGCCCCCATACAAGTAGAATATTGCCCATTTACAAGCTTCCACATGCAAATATAGAAAATGTGTGTGTGGCAGTGAGAACTAAGCATTCCACCAGGTGGGCCACACTGATTATATGACTTATATCTCCTGGTTTAGAAACATGCTACTTCAATCGTCATATGGGTGACCCCAATGCACAAGACAAGTTGATGGCTAAACAACTTTAGCATTTCCTTTTTTTAATAGTATCCCCTTTTGGTGCTCAGTGGGCCACATGAGTAGTGCAACAGCCTGGTTTTTAGGCCAAAAGATCTAAAAAGTGTGGACTACCTGGTGGAAACCTCGAATCTTGCTCAAGTGTGCCATATCAGCACATGTTTGCGTGTAGATGGACAGGGTTCTACCAATGTTTGGGCGCAGTAAATCTCAAACAATAAAGCATATTAATTGCAGTGTAACTGGTTTTTATGTTCCTTCCAGGCTCCAGCAATCTAAACAACCCTTCACCAAATATGCCCCCTTGCAGAAAAATAAAATTTCAATAATGAGTATGAGGCATCCCAAATAGCGACCTGAAAATCATTGGAACAGACCACTATGCGGTTTTCGTGTTGACGAGAATACATCACCTTTCGGATGGCATGTGAGGCATCCATTATGTTCAATCCAATGGAGGCAAGTCTATTATCAATTGACTGGGAAGTGTTCCTGATGTCCACGTATTAACGTAATTTGCCCCTTCAATAGCATTGGTGTGCAGTCAAATCTGTGATTCAACCAACAATAGAAAATGTGATGTACGACAGATGCATGAACTCAAATATTCGGTGAAATCAATCAGCAAAATTAACTTAATTAATAAAAAACACAAAACTTGCTATCATCATCACAAATATCAAAATCCCAAGAGAAAATCATGCATAATTCTAGCCTAGGTTACCAAGCATCATCCTACAAGGCTGTTAAATAAGGGAAACTATGATCTAATGGATGTAGGGACATCCAAATAGCATAGGGTAAAGCCTATTTTAAATGAGAAGATTTAATACCACCTAGGGTGAAATTAGGATTTAGGGAAATTGGGGAAAACTGGAATTAGGGTTAATGGGGTAAATTGGGTAGAGGGTTTAAAGAGTTTAGGTAGTGGGATAAGGAAATTGGGGTTTTGGATGGAGAGAATGTAAGGATTTGGGCCTAATTGAAGAATGTGTAAAATTACGGTTTGGTAATTTGGGTAAATTGGAAAATTTGGGATTTATAAGATTAGGGTTAGGGTTTGGAAAAGGGAGAGTTGGGTTTTAATGCAAGGATAATGAAAAACCAAAGGGACAAGAGTGTGGTCGTATGGCCAACCCTATGGGTTCACACGTGTGGCCGTACGGTCACACGTGTGGGCTAGGTTGTGAGGGTTTGGGTCCTTAGAGGTTTGGTTCGTCGATAGGTGTTGAAGAAGGGATAAGGATTGGAAGAGTGGTCAAGGTTTTGGATTGAGAAGATCGAAGAACTTGAAAAATACTTCGATGGTTGATGAAGGGATGAGAACGTGGGGAATAGATGGAAGCCTTACACTTCTGTTGATGAAGATTAGCTTCACACCAATCTTCCTTCCAAATCACATGGAAGTCACCTTTAAATCACATGAAAATGAAAGAAGAAGCAATGAGCCTTTTCTCTTCTTTTTTTTTTTCTTCTCAAAAACCTAGTGAAGAGAGGTCACCCCACTCTTTTATAGGTTCAATAACTTTCAAAATTACAATTTCAACCCAACCTTATGAAATTTGATTAAAATGACCATAGTCTAAAGAAAAATCAACTAAAATCACTCACAAAGTGTCCAAATGTAAAGTAACTATAAACTAAATCCTAAAAGATAACAAGTCTAAAAACTGATGAAGGCGATTCGCGATCAATGGCCCGATCATGTGATCTAGGCGATCCAACGGCCCGATCGTCACGTCCCTCGAATCTAACGGTCCAAATCACTCATTAAAGCAGCTCATGTGCATATTCTCAATTCCCAATGTGGGGTCTTCTAGATGCTCGCACATGCAAATGGGATCTTCAACATGATCAAGGAAAATCGATGCAGCCCGCCTCCTCTGATACGTACGCAAAAGTATACGTGAAGTGATTCCTCATCAAAATGACACCAAGTTCATTGTTGCCAGCAATTTTAATTGTCAGTCACTGCACACAAACGTCATATTTCTGTAACTTGTGATCGAAGGTAGAGGGGAACATGTAGGGTTGCTTACTCATTTCGATCAAATGTTTTGATCTTAGTAAACCAATTAACGTTCAAAACGTTAATTGTCTAGTCAACTGACATAGTAACTAATGATGATATCACTAGCGTGCAGCGACCGGCGATTGGAATTATTGCCGATGTTCACTAGTGATGCAGCCAAATCTGTGATTTGACCAACAACAGGAAATGCCAGTAGGCTCTTTGGTGGCAGCAATTTCAATCGTCGATCACTGCACATAAACATCATATATCTACTGCTTGCGATCAGGAGTATAGGAAAACATATAGGGTAAAAAGGGATTTCGTGAATAGCAGTAGTTGCCAACTCATTTTAGTCAAATGTTTTTATCTTAATAAAAAGATCAACGTTAAAATCGTTGATCATCTAGTCAATGGACGCAGTAACTAATGACGATGGCACTAAGAAAATGTTCCAATCAATATATTTGACTGAATCACTGTGTTTAACAAGTGTACTAATAAGTTTAAAGTCAGCATTGATATATCATAAATCACAACTGCACCCTTGGAATCGCAGCTAGCAAGCTGGGATTGGTTGGACTCGAACATCCAAAGTCCATTAACTCCCCACATATTTTTAAAAAATGATACAATTAACAATTGAGGTATTGGATAGATGAAATATAAGAACTCGAACTACATCATAAGTCCGTGACAAGAAAATCCATATTGTTGAACGCAAATAGGGTACTGCCCCGCTTGGACAGAATTCTGTTCAGACCTTACGTGACAGGGTTTGATTGGACGGCAAGCCACTGCAAGAGGCAAGGCTCGATCGAGTATATACTCGACTGAACAACTTTCAAACATGCTTTGCATGGGCTCTATCTCTGACAGCAGCCTGCCGTCCAATTAAAACCCATCATGTCAGCTCCGGACGGAGCTTCATCCAAGCAAGGGCAATACCCAATCTGCATCCGATACTTTCCATCAAATCGAGAGAACTTGACAGAACGGCAGTAGAACCCCGTAATGAAGGATAGCATCTACATATACTAATGGCACCATAGAAATCTAATCCTCTAGCTGTTGAGAACTCGATTACAGAAACCCTAACCCTCTTAACCCTTAGCTGCTAAGAAATTGATTGCAGAAAACCTAATCCTCTAAACCCCTAACTACTGAGAAATCGATTGCAGAAAATCCGACTCTCTAATTGCCTATTTGCTAAGAAACAATTGCAAAAACCCTAACCCTTTAAGCCCAAACTGCTAAGAAATCGATTGTAGAAACCCTTACCCTCTCATCTCCTAACTACTGAGAAATCAAACCACGCAAAGCATGTTTGAAAGTTATTCGGTCGAGTACGTACTCAACCGGGCCCCGCCACTTACAGCAGCCTGCCGTCCAATCAAACCCCGCCATGTAAAGTCCGAACGGAGCTACATCCAAGCGGGGACAGTACCCAACTCGCATCCGACAATATTGATTTTCTTATCACGAACTTATGAGGTATAATCGAGTTATTATCTTTCATCTATCCAACACTTCGATTGTCAATCGTTTCATTTTTTAAAATATGTAAAGAGTTAATGACATTGCATGGTCCGGTTCCAACCAATCTCAGCT
This sequence comes from Magnolia sinica, assembly GCF_029962835.1. NCBI lineage: Eukaryota > Viridiplantae > Streptophyta > Magnoliopsida > Magnoliales > Magnoliaceae > Magnolia > Magnolia sinica. The sequence continues at coordinate 15,175,688 of NC_080575.1, read as the reverse complement.
TGTTGGAAGCGATTCTAAGGAAACAGTCATGATCTATAATATTAATATTGACTTTAAACATATTAGTACACTTGTTGAATAGAGTGATTCAATCAATTCCATTGATTGGAAGGTTTTCTAGTGTCATCGTCATTAGTTACTACATCTATTGACCAAACGATCAACGTTTTGAACGTTGATCTGTTTACTAAGATCAGAACGTTTGACCGAAATGAGTTTGCAATTACTATGGTTCATAGAATCCCCTTGTACCCTAAATGTCCACATCTACCTCCAATCACAAGTTGGACTTTAGGAGCACTTATCAGTCAATTAACAACAGACTTACCTCCATTGGAAATCAACTGCAATCAATTTCTCAACGGTTAGGAGGTTGGAGGCTTAGGGTTTCTATAATCGATTTCTCAACAAATAGGGGTTTCTATAATCGATTTCTCAACAAATATAGAGGGTTAGGATTTTTATTATTACCCAATCATTTGTTAATAACCTAACCAATACAACAAAAGCCCAGGACTGATGGAACACATCAAGTTAGGCTTTTAAACCACTGGGATCACAACATTCAACCATGCTCTGCAATCGACGTCCGCAGCGACCCACTCTGTGGCAGCACTCACTCCAACCTCTTTTCCAAGTAGCCCTTTTCAATCATAGCATTTGCACTCTAGTTGTCCGGGCAGCCCTATCCACATCAGCCTTTCCACAAGTCGCCCCTTTTTTTACTCGAATACAGGATGTGGTGTTGGGTCTGATACCAATTGTTAAGAACCTAACCAATACGCCAAAAGTTCCAAGACTGATGGAACGCATCAAGATAGGCTATTAAACCATTGGGATCATAACATCCACTTCCAACAATGTCGGGTTACTTGTCACGGACCTATAATGTACAGTTGAGAACTTATCTTTCATCTATCCAACTCCCCGATTGTCAATCATTTCATTCTTGAAAATATGTGAGGAGTTAATGACTTGCATGGTCTGAATCCAACCAATCCTAGCTTGTTGGCTACGATTGCAAGGGCATAGTCATGATCTATAGATGTTATGCATATCGCCAACATATTTTTCACAGAAATTGTGCGACTTACCGAGGTCCTGAAAACAATAACTTTGGATTGTGATTCAAAGTTTGTGGGCCACTTCCAACGCACTTTATTGAAGCAGTAGGAGACTACGCTTAAATTCTTTAACACATATCATCCTCAAACGTACAGCCAAACCAAGTAGTCAACAGGAGCTTTGGTAACCTCTTGAAGAGTATCATAGGTGATAATGTATCTCAATGGGACTTAGTTATATCCTGAGCCAAGTTTGCCTATAACAACTCAATTAGTCACACTACCAAAAATCCCCATATGAGATCATAAATGGTAAAAGTCCACATCATGCACTTGACTTAGTACTATTACCGATACAAGAACAAGTGCACGAGGATGTTGATGTTTTCGCCAAACACGTCTAAGACTTGAAAGCTCAAATAATAAAGAAGATTGAAGACAACAACACCAGGTACTGAGAAGCTACGAACGAAGATATATAAAGAAGGTGACTTAGTTATGGTCCATCTCTGCAAAAAAAAAAAAAAAGGTTTCCGAGAAAAACTTACAATAAGCTCAAGTCTAAGAAGATGAGTCCATGGCGAGTCAAGGGGAAGTTGGGAAACAATACCTATGAAATTGAGTTGTCACATGACTTGGATATCTCACCGACTTTCAAGTTGAACAAGTGTTGTGAATAAAGACTACTAAGCAGTGTTTTAAATAGCATGAAGCATATAGCATAGCGTTTGGCCTTCTATAGCGTGTAGCATAAGCTACATAGCGTATAGTGTAAGCTACACGATACTTAATATTTGTTATTATAATAATAGAAAATATGATAAATTTTACAAAATGCATAATTCCTATAAGTTTTTTACTACAAATCCGGGTCGTCAACCACATTTCCATGCAAAATTTGTCTCTTTGTCTTTAGACATCTCTAAGTGTGACCTCTTTTTTTAAAAATTGAAACATCACAAATTCACAATATGAACCACAATTTGGATGGTCTAGATTGATCTAAGCACTCTATCCATGACATGGACCACAATTTAGATGGTCCAAATTGATCTAATGTAGTGCCGCGTGTGATGGGGATGAGTCACCACTATTTTTAAATAGGTATTAAAAAAAAAAGAAAAAAAAAAGCAAAGAAAAAAAGAAGAGGAGATTTCAAGTAGCATACGCCACCTGCACTACACTGTACGCTACGCTACATGAAGCATACATTACTAGCTCCGTAGCTTACATTACATGCCCAATAACTTACGCTACCTGCATGCGCTACGTAGCGTTTTAGCAACACTAGGAGCGCTACCAAAAACATTGCCGCTAACACTCGACAAGGCCAATACAGACAATACCTGGTGAAATGGAAAAACAAGCCCTATTTTGAATGCACATGAATTACAGACAACGAATTAAAAAGACTAGATCTGAACCTGTATTACTTGTATGAAGCATCAAACTCGTCGAAGTCGAGTTCTTTTCATCCCGAGGAGAATGATGCAAGCCCACATCACTTAGGCCCACTGTAGGGCCCAGCCCACTTAAGCCCCGTTGCCTACTGTAAGGCCCAACATGTGCTGATTTTTGAATTGTTTATTTATGGATTTAGTAGCCTAAATCAAGGATTACAATTTACTAATTTAAGGTAAGGAGTTGATTTAAAGGTGTGATAGAAGATATGGAGGGGATGAGATTGATGTGAGGGGATTGATATAATTAAAGATATGAGGGGGATGTGATTGAAAATATGGGGCTGATTTAGAGATGTAATTAGGATTTTCTATATTTACTTTTACTATTGTTAGGCTTTTACTATATTCGGTAGATTAGATTGATTTGAATTCAACAATGATTGATTTGAAATAAATCCCTTAGTTGAGGGGATTCTCATTAAGTATTCACTTGGAGTCTAAAAGGGGGTGGTGTCATAAGTATTTCATTACAAAAAATTTTGAAGTGTGATTCTTTTCTTAAGCATTGTAAGAAGAAGTTTGATATTGATAAAGTTACTTCTCCCTCTCTACTCAAATATTCTTGTGAATGCAATTCTTGTCTACTTTTTGATTCGATGTCGATATCTCATTAATTCAATAATCGGGTTTCACCAAATACAGACATATTAAGTTCTTTATGATTCTCGTGACTAACATCTTGTGTCCATCGGAGACCAACTCACACATCGATGTCCAAGTCACATAGAACACACACACACACACACACACACACACACACACACTATGGACCCCCACCGTGATGTGCGATGGGCATTCACGTTGTGCATTTGGTAGGTCCCCTCTAGACTCTATGTTATGGGATGTGTCAAAAATCAGCCTTATCCGGAAATTAGGTATACCACACCATATGAAATCATGGGAAATCATGCCTAAAACATCTAAAAGCACTCGGTGGCAGCCACCTGAGTTTTGGAATGGCCTGAAATTTGGTGGGTCCCCTCATCCAAGTGGGACACACACAATGGATGGGCTGGAAGTCTAAGCCACATCTCAGTGGGCCCTATATACAATCAGGAAAGTTTCAATGGGTGAGCATCCACTCTCAGTTGTTGTCTTTAGTGTGGCCCACATAACTCATGGATTGGCCTTATTTTTAGGCTCATGGCTCACCATGGATAGGTGCATCTAATTATGGTTTGGATGTTCTTCACACATCATGATGGGGCCCGCGGAGCTCGACTTCATGGGAAGCTTCAATGAAGTCGACCTCATAGTACCTTTTTTCCCTGGGAACCAGTTCTCATGAGAACCCTTTGAGAACTCACCTCGAGCGATATGCGCACAAAATCCAAACCGTCAACTAGATGAGTCTCCTTATGAAACCTCTAGGGGCCGAAAGTCAGCCTGATCCAGAAATTAGGTGGGCTGTAGCAAAGTAGGAGGGAATTCCCACCCTTGATTTTCACCAGGGCCCAACTAAGTTGCAAAATAATGTGATTTTTTGCCCAACCCCTCACCCAAGCCAGATGAAGGGCCTGTATGGCCTAGATTGCATATATACATCATTGAGATGAGTTCTCAAAGGGTTCTCACGGGTTCTCATGAGAAACAGTTCCTAGGATAAAATTTCTCATATATACATAATAAAAGTGGTTGGAAGTAGCATCTTTTATGAACCATATGATCCCCAATCTCCAAACAAGTTAGTATCCCATCCTTTTGGTCTATACAACTGGGTCCCTTTGTTTGGTCATTTAGATCATTGATATTGGAGGGTCACATAGTATCCCATGGACTAAGAGTTTACCTAATGGGGAACTCTTTGGTCCATGGCGTGCAAAATAGATAGTTAAGAAGAAAAACCCAGCACAGGTCCACATTAAATGAAAATGGCAAAGATTGGTGGGCTCTTATCTAAGGGAGGGGGGAATTTTTTTTAACATAGTCCACCCAAGTGGACCCTAACACCATTGGCCCCAATATAGCAACAACCCAAATCACCAAAACATGGGCTCCAATTGCACAGACTCTAAGGTTGAGCATACCACGCATTTCCTCAATCTGAGGATCATATAATTACTTGTTGCATATAATGGTTAAACTACCATTGCATATGGGCCCACTGACCACTGTAGATGGTCCTAAGATCAGATTGACCAGATGATCTTAACCACTAATTAACGAAATTTTTAAATTGAATTTGGACAATTAACAAAATGTTTCATGTTAACCAACTGTTTGTGTCCATCAATCAGGAAGTTAAGATTATCCATTGATTCTGTTCGGCATGATCCTTGACCCATCTACATCATGATTGTATTAAAGCATGCTAGCTAGATGATTACAATGACTGTATGCATGTCAATGGATAGTCACACTCCTATCAAGCAATTCCTCAGAACATAAATGAGAAAAACCGTAATGTATCTAGGCAGTGTTTGATTTCTGCCCAAACAAACATCCGCCAAATTCATGAAGTGAAAAAGGAAGCTACTGGGGCACCGCATGTTTTTTCAGATTTGAAACCAGAAATGGCAGATTTCTACCCCAGATAACAAGCAGCATTGTTTACAATCTTCCAGGAATATGAGCATCCATCATTTCTTTCGCAATAAATACATAGAAATTCAGAAAAATAAATAAATAAATAAAGAAAAAAGACAAAATCAGAGCAGTCACTCTATAAAAATATATTCTCCAAAATCGAAATAGTAGACAACATACGTTAAACACAAATCAACTACGATAGATGAGCTTTCACAATGCATGCAGGTTCATCAAAAATAGAAAAAAGCCTCACTCATATCAATGGATTTAAGAAAATCATCATACATCTCTACAGTTCGAAGTTGGCCATTCTTTCTAAATATCCCCAATGGATCATGCACATGCATCATCGGAAGATCATAAAAACCAAATCCCAACACACCAGAACTCACAAAAAATAATAATAACAATAATAATAATAATAAATCAGTTACCTAGCTGAGAAAGCAACATACATAAAACATTCATCATTCCTTCTTCTTCTTCTTCTTCGATCCAATGCGGGTTTCAAAAGGCTTCTTGAATGTCGCGGTGAGGTTCGTAAACACCTATCAATGGTGTTTTACGATGAGATTCGTCGGTGTTGGGTGTCCTAGGAGGTGGATTTGAGGGAGAAAGAGTCACGATGAGATTCGTTGGTGTTGGGTGTCCTAGGAGGTGGATTTGAGGGAGAAAGAGGCAGTAGGAGACAGATACAATGGGAGAGAGGCGTGTTGGGAGAATAAGAAGGAAAGGGACGGCGGAGACAAGTAGGGCAAAACGAAGAAAATGGACAGAACGAGGGTATGTAGGAAGCGGAGCTATATAGCAGCTGTATTAACGTCAGCAAGTTCTGTAGGTCGTATCATGAGGTATGTGTTATATCCAAACCGTCCATATCCATTTGGTGAGCTCGTCATAAGTCTTGAGACGAAAACAAGACAGATATAAATATCAAGTAGACCACACTGAAAAAAGCGGTGGAATATTGAACGTCTACCATTGAAACCTTTTTGGGGTCACGGAAGTTTTGAATAAATATGCAATAAAAAACTTCCTCTTCATTTAGGTCTCTGTAACCTTATGAACATATTAGATGGAAAATAAACGTTGTGGTGGGCTCTATAAAACTTTAATGGTGAAAATTATTATTTCATATGTTATTTGTGGTGTGGTCCAAATGGTATTTGGATATGATTCATTTTTTGGATAATGCTCTAAAATGATTTCTAAAAATAGATAAACGGTGTAGATATAATAAATACATCACCACGGGGCCATGTAACTTTGATATCCTTTGAACCGTTCGTACAACTCGGAGATCGAGGGGCGTCAGTGATCGTCTTCGCACGACACGTACCTACAGCAGCAGCTGCTGTGTGGTACACCAGCCCGTCCGCTTTTAATACTGTGGCAGAGCAAGATGCTTGATACACATGCACTTGAGATCGTAAACTAGTCAAATAATAATTCGTATTATAATATCTCAACCGTGGAAACAGCTGTTCTTCACAATCCAATATTAGTTTAATTTTTAATAACGGCTCATTTACGGACATTAGATTGGATACTTTCACTTTTGACCGTTGAATAAAGGACCGGTTGGTGAAACTTAATTTCAAGACTTTTCATTTTATTTAAAAAAAATTATACAGTTTGCTAAAAATAAAAAAATTAAGCATTTAAATGTAAAAAATCACCCCAAATTAGGTTTTTTCAAGGACAGCTACTTTTTAAGTTTTTTTCGTTTTTTTCTTCAAAACTTTCAAATAATCATTGACCAAAATATCACCATCAATTTTGAAATTGGAATGTCGTCATTTCAGACTTTAGACGTACCAGGTGGGAATGTTATGTGGTCCCACTATCATGTATGTCCACTCGAAGATCGAATTACGTACTGAGTAAACTATGCTGGGGCCACCGTGAATGCATGTGGTTTATACACACTGTTCATCCGTTTTTACATCTCATTTTACGGGTTGAGCCTAAAATTTAAGCGATCCAAAGATCAAGTGGACCATATTTAAGGAGGAAATAGTGGGAATAATGATCTCTACTGTTGAAACATTTGTAAGGCGCACGGTAATGTTTATTTGTCATCCAACCAGTGCATAAGATCACACAGATATGGATGAAGAGAAAAAAACAAATACAAGCGTGATCCAAAACTGCTGTAGCCCTTGAGAATTTTTCAACAGCAATTCACATTGTTTCTCATGGTGTGGTCCACTTGAACTTTTCGATATCTTCATTTTTAGGTTCAAGCCCTCAAATTATTTGGTAGAATGGATAGACGGAGTGGATAAAATACATAAGTCACAGTGGACCCCACAGAGTTTACTCAGTGCGCTTATGCCACTAAGTTATTTAGTATGCAATCCGCTTCCGTCCATTCGATGCAAGATCTTTTCAAGTCATGAGCCATAAAATGAAATAGATCCAAAGTTCTAGCTACACTAGAAAGCAAGAGGGACATGATGGGCCCACTGCGATTTTTATTTGGCATACAACCTGTTCACGGGAAAAGGCAAATACAGGCTTGTTCCAAAGCTTTTGTGGCCCACTGAAGTTTTCAATCGTAGGTATTCGAATTTCAATTTTCTTTTGTGATGATTTGTCTCATATTTTGGCTCGCACCTTCAAATAATCTAACAAAATGGATGGATGGTGTGGATATAACGCATGCATTACTATGAGGCCCATGGAACTTTCCCTTGCCATTGTGTTGCTGATATTGGTGCCTTGTAGCAGATTAGATGAAGCAGGGTAACATGTTAGTGGGTGTCTACTCACCATGGGGCCCACCTTAATGTATGTGTTGTATATTTAAGTTGTCCATCAATTTTTCCAAATTATTTTAGGACTCGGTTCCAAAATCAAGATAGATTTAAACGGCAAGTTAACCCAACACAAGAAAAGTAGTGATTGAACACCCACCACTAAAATATTTATAATGCCAACTGTAATGTTTATTTGTCATCGAACCTGCTAATTAGGTCACGCAAACATGAGGATGTACATCGAGGTGAGTCAAGTCAAGGTGGGCCGAGATTGGCTTGACTCGTCCGTGCTCTTCTCGAGTCCGAGCTCGAGTTTTCCGTTGGAGTTTAGCTTGTTTGTTAAACCTTTCAAGTCAAGATCAAGGCAAGCTAGTGGATCGAGTTGATGCGAACTTACCTCAAGTCAAGTCAAGCCTACTCTCAACCCAACCCGACCCAGCACTTGACTCAACCCAACCCACGTCTAATTCAACATAGCCACTTGACCCAACCTAGCCACCCAACCTAATTTATCTGACCTGCACCCGACCCAACTCCCAAATCAAATATTGAATTAATAATAATAATAATTATTATTATTATTTTATATATATATATATATATATATATATTCAAGCTGAGCTCAAGCTCAAGCTTCGAGTTGAGTCGAGTCAATATCTACTATGATCAAACTTGGCTCGTTTTCAAAACGAGTTGAGTTATATGAAGCTTGACTCGCCTCAAGTCATCGTTCAAGTCGAGTCAAGCCGAGCTAAATCAAGCCGAGCCGAGTCGAGCGAGCATTTCGAGCTAGCTTGGCTCGTGTATAGCCCTACACAAACCTGAATTAAGGGAAACACAAATAGCAACTTCATACAGAACTTTTGTAGCAGGCCAAGTTTTGGATTTAAATTAAGCTGGCAAAAGGGCAGGACATTATAAATTTAACACATACATCAAGTTGGGCCATTCCACTTTTTAGCATGCCACCACTACATGCATACTAAGGCTCTCGATGACATAAATTGCATAGTCATAGTGCTTTATGGCCTCGCCATGATATATTTGTCTTATCACATAGTCCACCCTATTACGGGACATTATTTTAAGGCATTAGCCCAAAATACAGTTCAATCCAAATATCAAGTGGACCACACCAAAGGAAAAGTGGTGATTGAACGCCCACCATTTAAAAATTCATAGGGCTAACCGTAATGCTTATTTATCTTGTAACCTGTTGACTAGGTCATGCAGAATTGGATGAAGAGGAAAACTCAAATATCAACTTGATTACAAAAATTTGAGGCCCTTGAGGAGCTTTTAATGGTGACCAATTAATTACCACTTTTGATTTCCCAAGTGGGGTGTGTGTATTAATGTGCTAACCAATAATAAAAATAAATAAATAAATAAAATTTACCACCATTTCATGCAGTGTGGTTCACCTCATATTTGGATCTACCTCACTTTTGGGCTCATGTCTTGAAATAAGTTGGTAAAATATTGGGATGTCGTGGATTTCATGCATACATCAAGTGGACCACCTCACTTTTTCAGTAGGATGCATAAAACACATGGTGAGGCTAGACATGGATTGCACAGTGACGATGCTATGTGAGCCACCATGATGTTTGTATTTTATCCACACCATCCATATATTTTTTGTCCTTATTTTATGGCATGAAAAAAGGCTTATCCAAATCTATTTTTGTCATTATTTTGTGACATGATGAATTATATTTTGGTGCAAGTAATGTATATTGACTCATGGCTAGTCCAATCTAACATGAATGATTGCTAAATTAATTTAATATATCCTATGATCTTAGCAATATGATTGGTTAATAGGCACTGGTTTCGCACTATGGCTACTCACAAATGGATGAATGGTTCAAATGGATGCTTTAGACTATTTACATACCCACTATTTTAATATTTGGGGCGTTTGATCCAATCACTGGTCTAATTGGGGAGTTCATTTGAGCTTCATATGACTTTGTACCTCAAAACTTATAAATTGAGTAAAATTCTTTTGCTTGAATGCATAAAAGAAAAATAAAGAAAATCAATAGATTAGTAATAAGCATAGTAAAATTAGTGACATGACAATGATAAGTTCATCTCATAGTATAAAAAAATATTAATCAAGACAGTAGAAGCAACTATTACAATTTGTTAATTTTTAAACATTTGTGGTTTATATTTACCAAATATGATTTTGTAAAAAAAAAAAAAAAACAATTTTAGATATTAAAACTTTTTACAAATAAATTAAGAAACATATTTTTTTCAGTACCAATAAGTACTCAAATTTGTCACCTTTAAGATTTCAGAACTTAATTTAATTTTTGAACCTTATTTTTTAGTTTGCCAAATGTCACCTAAGTGTTCATCAACCTGTTAGTCAAATAATAAGAGAAGTTTAACTTGTGCTCGTCACAAATTTAAAATGATGGTCATTATTTTAATGGTTCCGTTTGTGTCAATATACCGCATTTGTAAATTTTAAATGGCCACGTATCATCCATCTATTATTTTAGCTTAACGTGGAAATCCCAGAGATGTTGTGCATAGGACATAGAGATCTGGGGTTTAAATGGCTTACCTAACTAAGACGTCATAGATGAAGAAACAACATACCATAAAATAATGTTAAGATCTTCCTCTCCTTCACACCTGTTTGCAGAACAGTAGATGGGATTTATCTTTCTACGATGATGTAGGATTGGGGACCTAACTACCTTATATAGATTATGTGGGGAGGAGAGTTTGAAACCCATCACAACTCTCTCCCACGGCTCTACATTGTCTTATCCCAGTTAAACTCAAATAGCTCTGCATATCAAGTTATAGCACTCCAACCCCTTACGCATCCATACGCAGATACTTTGCGTGAATCACACTTAAGTGGGGTCCACTGGTTTACCCGATCATACAGTCCAGTTATCAGGACAATCTAGACCATTGATCAATAAGGCCCACCTTATAGAGTTCTTACATTCTCCCACTTAGGCCACATTAAATAATGTCAATGGTTTATCTGTAGAAAATTCGTTTGAAAAATTAGTTTTGATTTTAAGAAAACATCCAAATGATTGACCAATGCAACGGTTGGATAATACGGGTAATGCTATTCAATCCGGTCCATTGAGACTGTCAGTATCGAATAGCGATAGTCATCACAACATTTAATCTAGGCGAAGTAAGGCTAAACGCGGTCACAAATACTGTCACGCCCCGAACTTGGGAACCGGGCTTATAAAATTTCCGATCGCCGAATCCGGTGCCGACAGCCTCCGTAGAACCCCATTCTCGATTCTCGGCACCCATTTACCAGGTTCCGATCCTGGGATACTACAAGGAGGATTTATAATCATCAGTTTAATTCATAATGAGCATAACCAAAAGCATAACCCACGAATAATAAACACAAGAACACCATCACAAAATCCACTATGATCAAAAACTTTAAGTACAATGCGTCTGAAAGGAAATACAAGATAATGCGAATAGCAAAAACTCCAAAGGCTCGACCACACACTCCTGCTGCTGCTATGCTACGGCTGCGACCTGACGTCACCTGCACGCATCAATCGTGCATAAGCTTATAGAAAGCTTAGAGGGTGGTGTAAGTGTGTGTGCAATATGAGCGTGCTCAGGATGCAAGGTCCAAGAAATGCGGGATCATGCTGATGAACACATGTATGCAATCAGCCATACCAAGGCCATGCGGTGCAAAACATGAATTCGATCGGCCACATCAAGGCCATGCGATGCAGAATGCAAGTCAAGCATGTCAATCCTCATCCACATATCAATGCAGCTCCTCACTAGAGCATCAAATCAGTGTGGTTCTCAGTATGGATAATTACCGGGGTCAAGTACACTCCACGCCAGCTTGTCGCCCCTATCCGGACGCACAACTGGGAGGGTGGAAGAGACGTCACTATCCGCCTGCCAATATCGGGCCTGGCTCGTCAATAGCAGACTGATTCCTCAAGCTGGTCAAACTCAACCTACAAATTGCCCCCTCACTCACGCGGGTAAGGTCACACCTCTTTCCAACCGACCACGACACAGTGGGAGACGTGACCTACTGGTATACGACCCTCGCGCGCTCGTGTATCCACTCGGTCTCAACGTTGGAGTTATCCTCTAGTACCATCGGGTTTAAGGATTTTCACCCAGGGACATCTATGGCGCCCGTATGCTAGAACCAAATATTTTTGGTATCCAATCCTGCCATCCACAATGTGTCTGTGGAGGCTATGACCCTGATGTCGCTAGGGCATACAGTAACTACAATCACACCAATGCAAGTGCATGAGTCACACTATCAGTCATGCAACAGTCCTGCGTGTACCATGCACTTATCCATTTACAACCAATCGGCCTTATTCCAATGGGTAACTCAACAAGATCCTATATTTTATTGTCCCTTATGGATTTTAACTCATCTTTCATGGCATCAAACCAACGAGAATGATCAGCACTTTGTTTGACTTGCGTAAAGGATTTAGGATCTTTTTCCACCCCTATGTCAAAATCGTGCTCATGTAAGTATATAATGTAATCGTCTCGATTTACAGATCCTCTCTCTCTTTCAAATCTTCTTAATAGTTCAACCTCTTAGGTGTGATTTTTATTTTCCTCACAAATGGGTTGTATTTGAGGTTCATCGTGGTGTTCTACAGTGATTACAGGGTCGACTGCAGCATTTATATCCATGTGATCTTGAGTGACTATGACCGGAATCACAGTTATTTATTCCTCAAATACAAAGTTTCTAATGTTCATGGTTTCACTGTTTTTAGTGTCCTCAATAAATTCGGCATTCCCAGTCTCAACAATCCTGATAGAGGGGAAGGATAGTAGAATCGAAAACCTTTTGATCTTTCTGAATATTCAATAAGGAAACAACTTATGGTTATAGGATCGAGCTTCCTTTCATGCGGGTTGTAAATTTTAGCCTTAGCGGGACATCCCCAAATGTGTAAATATTGGAGACTAGGTTTTCTCCCATTCCATTGCTCAAAAGGGGTTTTGCTTACTGCCTTGATGGGGACCCTGTTAAGAATATGAACTGCGGTTTTGATCGCATTACCCCACAGATTCTGGTAATGTTGAATTGTTAACCATGCTTTGCACCATATCCATAAGGGTGTGATTGAACCTTTCAATCACACCATTCTACTTTGGAGTACCAGGTATAGTGTACTGGGCGACAATGTCACAATCCTATAGGTATCTAGCAAATGGTTCTGGATTGCGTCCTGATTCGTCATATCTGCCATAGTATTCACAACTACGGTTAGATATAACAACTTTAATCATTTTATTAAGTTGATTTTTAACTTCAACCTTATAGATTTTAAAAGCATACAAGGTATCTGATTTCTTACTGATAAGGTAGAGGTACCCGAAACGAGAGTAGTCATCTGTAAATGTAACAAAATATTTGTGTCCACCCCATGAAGCCGTAGGGAATGGTCAACAAATGTCTGTATATATCACCTCTAAGTGACCTACACTCCTCGGTGCATATTTCTTTCTAATTTTGATCTATTTTCCTTTTATGCAATCAATGCACACTTTATAGTTAGAGAAGTTTAGAGAATGGAGAATTCATTCTCGCACAAGCATGTCCAATCTCTCACGAGATATATGATATAGTTGCCTGCGCCACAACATGGAGGAATTCTCATAGTCTAGCCTTCGCTTGAATCCTAATTTATTTCCATGCAAGGCATTAATATTATATACGTGTAAGGCAATCAAGTCTAACTGGTATAAGTTGTTCACTTTAGAACCGGTGCCAACTTTAATCGAATTAAAGTAAATACTAAAACTTTTATTCCTAAATTGAAATGAATATTCTAAATTATCCAAACGAGAAATTGAAACTAAATTATGCCTTACAGAAGACGCATAAAATGTATCTACTAAATCTAAAAAATAACTAGATTCTAACTTAAGCTTATAGACTTCAATTGCCTTTATGTCTACCTTGACACCATTTTCTACGTATAATGAGCGCTCTGTGTAAGGCCCGTATCCTAGACCGTACCGTTCCGTAGGCTTCTACGATCCTCCTTATTGAATGCCGGCGACCTTCGACCTGAAATCGGCATTTACGTGTAATCCTAAGTTGCAGCCGGTAAATCTAAGTTGGCTCGACTTGAAACTTGTATCTTAGCGACCGCACCATTGTCGTGGTTCCAACACCACGACTCGCGCACCGATCGGATACCCAGGCCATGAGTTGTGGACCCGCTTTTATTTCGAGGAAAAATATCGCGCGTGCGAATTCCGAGAGAATCTCTACAACCTATCCCATCAATCAATCAATCAAGTCAAGTACACATCATATCACAAGTACAAGCAACCATTCCCCTCTTACACCACTCTTACCTAAAGTCAACTCTCCATCACTCCACCCATCACCCATCACTTCATCTCTTTTCATCCCACCACCTCTCTCTTTCTCTCATTCTCTCTCTTCACTCCTAAGCAACCCAAGAGAACCCAACGTCTAAGCTTCCCAAGCCAAACCCAAGTGTGGCCCACTTCCCTACTATAATCTCCACCCTTCAATCCCCATCTTCCACCATCAAAGAAGGAGCCAAGGAGTCCAAGGAGTCAAGAAGCTTTGCAATTGGTGGGTGATCCACTGTTGAATGCTGTTAAGGGCCCACTTGTGATGGGACCCATGTTGATGTATGTGTTGTAAACTAGAGGGACCCATAGTGGCGGGGTCCCTCATCGTACATCTCTCTCTCCCTCTCTCTTTCTCTCTCTTTTTCTTTGATTTTATGGCCGACTTGATCCACACCCTCCACGGGTGAGACCCGCCTAGCTGCCTGTCCAGCAGACAGGCCTGCTACCCGTTCGTCTGGACAGGCCAAGATGAAGAAAAAACACAAGTATCAGCTCAATCCAAAAACTCTAGTGGGCCACGTGTGTGGGACCCACCATGATGTATATTCCAAGCCAACCATCTGTGGCGCCTCACCATCCATGTGGACGTGAGCCCACCAGCAGTTTTATAGCTGTTGTTTAACGCAGCAAGATCTGTGGGTCCTACTAGATATGGGCCAAATCCACACCATCCAGCTGTTTGGATGGTGGGGCTACACTTGATATATATCTTAGTCCACCGTGCATGTGGACCCCACTTATGGGAAAGCTGATTGGCTGATGTACCTTACATCAGCTATATAGCTGATGTATTGACGTCAGCAAGTTGGCGGGGATCACCATAATATATGTGTTTCATATCCAGGACGTCCGTACATGCCTGGACGGATGCATGAGGTATGTGTTAGATCCGCACCGTCCAGTGATCTGGATGGTGAGGACCACCGTGATGTATTTTTGTAGCCACCCGTCCAGATGCTTGGACGGTGGAAGCCATCGTTGTTGTATGTATTAAATCCAAGCCGTCCATCACGTGGGACCCACCATGCTGATTAACGTCAACAAGTTCTAGGGTCCCACATGATGTACGTTTTATCAGCAACATCCACACATTCCATGGCTTGGATGTAGAGCCCAAATGATATATGTGTTGTATATGCCTGCTGCTAGAGGGAAATTACAAATATCAGATTGATTTAAAATCTAGTGGGCCACCACCTGGACCCACCTTGATGTTTGTGTTATAATCACATCATCCATCTAAGGGACCCACCAGATGTATGGATTTAATCCACACTGTCTAGCAGTTCTGTGGCCCCCACTTTGATTTATGCATCTTATCTGGACCGTCCAGACATCCAGTGATCCAGATCGTTCAGATGGTGCTGACCCATTTGGTGCATGCATTTTATCTGCACCGTCCATTCATGGGTCCACCGTAGCATGTGTTTCATCCTCCACCTTCCAGATATTTGGGACGGCGGGCCTACTGTGGCACATGTGTTGTCCGCACCGTCCAAATGGTTGGACGGTGAGACTCACCTTTGCTGATTATGTTGTATATCCACACGATCTATTAGGTGGACCACACTACAAAATGTAGTGGAGGATTGAACGGCTACCATTGAAACCCGTTTTGGGGTCACATAAGTTTTAGATTAGTATGAAATTTGTTCTTCCTCTTAAGTCAGGTCCATGTGACCTTATGAATAGATTAGATGGAAAATAAACGTTACGATGGGCCCACTTAATGTATATGAGGTCCATTGGTGCGACCCATTAATGTGGCCCACTTGATGTATATGAGGCCTGTTGGTGCGGCCCATTGATACGGCCCACTTGATGTATATGAGGCCCATTGGTGCGGCCCATGTACTGCGGCCCACTTGATGTATATGAGGCCCATGGGTTAAGGTCCAATGTGATGTATATAAGGACTATGAGTGAGGCCTAATGAGATGTATATGAGGCCTTTGTGTGAGGCTGAATGTGATGTATATAAGGTTTATTGCGATGTGTGATTTCACCATGATGTATGTAATAATGTTTATGGCGGGTCATGCCTTAGGAGCAATGATGGTTTAGCGTCCACATTGTAAGAGCACTGATGGTTAAATGTCTGCATTGTAACTCTCCCTAGGGTTAGGCCCATACTTATTATGTGTAGGCCATCTAAGCTCATCTTCGTTATGAATAGAGTTCATCACCATATAACATACTTAGTATAGCTTCATGATTCACGCTCATACGCATCATAAGTATGCTTCATATGAGGAGTGATTGATCATAATATATGCCTTCGAGTAGATTGTTTATGGGGCTCGCTGATAGGCGGAGTTGCCCCACATGAGCGCACGGTATGCGTAGGATTGCTGCATGACTGATAGTGTGATTCATGCACCTCGCACTTGTATGACACAATTACTGTACGCCCTCGCAACGTCAGGGTTGTGGCCTCCACAGGCATATCGTGGATGGCTGGATCAGACACCGGAATATAATTACTAGCATCGGGGCACCATAGATGTCCCTGGGTGAAAATCCCTAAACCCGATGGTACCAGAGGATGACTCCAACATCGAGACCGAGTAGATATATGAGCTCACGAGGGCCGTATACCAGTAGGTCGCGTCTCCTACTGTATTGTGGTCGGTTGAAAAGGGGTGTGACCTTATCGGCATGAGTGAGTGGGCAATATCTAGGTTGAGTTTGACCAGCTTCAGGAATGGGTCCACTATCGACGAGTCGGGCCCAATATTGGCAGGCGGATAGTGAGGTCTCTTCCACTTACCCAGTTGTGTGCTCGGATAGGGGTGACAAGTTAGCGTAAAGTGTACTAGACCCCGGTAATTGTCCAGCGTGAGAACTGTATTGATATTTGATGCTCTAGTGATGAGTTACATTGATATGTGGATTCGAATGAGGACTGGTATGCTTGAGTTGCATTTCGCATCGCATGACCTTGGTATGACCGACATCATTCACTCCTTGCATCGTATGGCCTTGATGTGGCCGATTGTATTCATGCCTTACATCACATGGTCTTGATACGGCTGATTACATTCATGAACTCATAAGCATGATTCCGTATTACTCTGATATTATGTTCTGAGTACCTCATATTGCGCACACACTTACACCACCCTCTAAGCTTTCTATAACTTTATGCATAACTGATGCGTGCAGGTGACGTCAAGACGCAACGTAGCTTAGTTGTAGCAGGAGCATGCAATCGAGCTTTAGGAGTTTCCGTTATTATTATCTTGTATTTCCCTTCATATGTATTGTATCTTAAAGTTTTTTATCATAGTTGTAACGCCCCGAATCTTTAGGACTCGAGTATATGACTCGTTTTCCAAAAACCTGAGTGTTAACCTTAAAGGATGGTCAAATTCGAGTATATATTTTTTTCAATTATCAGAGTAAGCAGATGAGCGTAGAATGGACAAGTAAGCATAAATGAAAAAAATTTCAATTACATTTAGAATATATAAGAGGTTGCCCATAATGACTTATACAAACCAATGTCTCAACAATAACGATTTCAAGATTTTCACATATAAGAAATAATAGAAAGCAGATAAATGTAAGCTGCATGACCACATAGCTCCTCATAGCAATACGGCCGTGCATCCATGACACCTACACAGCTCCTCATTAAGTCTGAACATATACATCATTTGGGCCACCTGTTTTACCTGTACGGTTGTATATTTAATGAATGAGTGGCCAGCTCAGTGTGAATTTCTCTCAAGATTACACACCGCCGCATTAGGTAAGCATAGTTATAAAACAACAAGACAATCAAAACAATACATGATGCAGTCTTTTTAAATGCATGGATGCGTGAATGCACATCGACCTGGAGATGCACATCCAGTCAGACTTGGGCTCGTTGCCCATCCAAATCATCGACCTGGGAAAATCATCCAGTCGGATAGGGGTTGATAGTCGGTGGTCTGGGAGCTAACGAAACGATACCTCGAAGATCCTAAGGGCACGTGCTACAACATCCAGAATAGTCACCCGTCATCGCCAACATGCTATGGATGCATGATTAGCTAAATCGTTATTAGTCCAATTACAATCAGCCAATTTAGGTAAGCTCAAAGTCACTACGGGGAGCTCAGAGCCCAACGTAGGCCGACAGCTCGGGCATAGTGTCTCATTATCCCCATCCCTGGCTCATGAGACTACCACCTTAGGATGTTTAATGGAAAACCGTCGACTAGTGGTCAATCATATTACAATATATGGGGCTTATCATCGCATGATTGTACAGTATAAAACATCGAGCCTACATAAGACAAATACCAAAATAAAGCCACATAGGGCGATATCGAAACAAGCCACATAGACAGATATTAAAATAAGCCACAAAGGGCGAGTATCAAAACCACGCAATAAAAGACCATCCTTGAAAACCGTTAGACACAACAACCCTAGATGGTAGGCCCACATTAATGGTTACTTTAAATCATCATTCAATAACCACTAAGCAGAAGGTCCATTACTATCACAACCAGCTGAGTTACATCCCAAGTATGGGTGTACACATATATGTGGGGGGTTTTCCACTGGTGTACCAGTTTAAGTTCCATAAGCAATCCATAAATAATCCACAAGCATGAATAAATATGCAGGATAAACATTAAGCATGTAATATAACAATTTAATTTCAACAATTAACACATGTGACCATGAAATGGATATATTAATTATAAGTTAAAATAAAAACTATAACTTAAGCTAATGGAAAATGGAAAGCTCAAGGGGAAGGATCATCACCTTATACTTTGAACTGCCTACCAGTGTTGCTAAAGAATGCGTGCTTCCTTAGAACCAATCCCTATCATAAATCAGGAACTTGTACGATTAGATCCAAGTTCTGCATACCACCTAGGGTTTAAGATTATCGCCTAGGGTTACCCTTTAGGGTTTTAGTGTAGAATGTAGGGTTTACATCCTAGGGTTTAATTCTAGGAGTAGAACTTATTATGTATGTGCAACTTAAATACAATATAATAGTAACATGGTTAGTTACAATTTAACTTTAATGATACAACTATTATTTGTGACCCAAGCAATAATTAGTATTAAAATTGTAATAAAATAGTATAACCTATTATTAAAGATAATATTTTCAAGTGATGGATACCATGCCAATATCGCTAATGGTAGTTTCATTTATAACAACTAATATTTTCGTAACATGTTAATAGTAGTCATCATGATGATAATTAATATTATAATAATATTTAAGAATGGTAAACACTATTCACTAATTTTAATTTCATTTATTATAACTAGTTCTAGTATAAATTATCCGTCAATGGCTAATCATATATAATATTAACAATCCTAATAATAAGAGTGCAACAGTGATATTAATAAAATGAGGCATGTCTAGTTTAGAAAGGAAACATTGACTCATTGAGTCGACTCAGTTGAGTTGGAAAGATTACCTGATGACGATGCCTAGCACTAGGATTAGGACTGGGAACCCCAATATTGTCGATTTACTGACTGAGTACAGTCCCCGAATAATATGGGATTCGGGTTAGCCCGACTCAGTGAGTTGACTCTGTTTGAAACTGAGTTGACTCGGTTCAACCAACCGCCCTTCTCTCTTCCTTTCTTTCATCTTCTTCTCTCTTCTACTTCTACCCCAACACAAGCCCACACGTCCAGCGAGGTTGCTGGAGTAAACCAGTCCCCGCTTAGCTATCTGGTTGATAGACTCAATCAACCTTATTGAGTCAACTCGATAGTTAAACTGAGCTAACGGATTTTGGTTTAGAGCTCACAGGACTATCTAATCTGGTGCAGCTAAACCAGCACGTACGACCTCCATTTGCTGCAACAACGCAACTCGGTCCGACTGCCCAAACCAGCTAACTCAGTTACAATTCGACTGTGTGTGTGGCACGATGAATGGGCAGTGGCTCGTTCTCCACACTCGCTCTCACTCCTCCTTCTCCCTGTTTAAACAGGTCCAGCAATGTTTGGACTCAGTCCTAGGCGTCAGGCCCAACTCGCAATCCAGCGAGTCGAGCCGAGATAGTGCAACGGGCCACCTTCCTCTCTTTTTTTTCTTCCCATTCTTTCTTCTCTTTTTTTTCTTCCTTCTACTCTCATACTTTCCCTCGTTCTTCATCTGCTACAGATCCAACGACACTAACGGCCCTGCCTGATTCGCACACCACAACTCGGTCGGGTTGGTGCAACAGCCACCCCTCGTTCTCCCTTCTCTCTCTTAATTCTTCCATTTCTTTCTTCTTTCTTCTTTCTTTCTTCTTTTCCTTTCATCTACTGCAGGTCCAGCGGAGTCACTAGACCACCGCATTTGATCTGAATCGACTCAGTTTGGTGTCCCTTAAACGAGAAAGAAGCTCCGCCGTTAATGGCGGTTTCCAAACGACGGTGTTGCTCTTCAATCCGTCCCTTTAAGAAGGTTTATATAGATTTTAGGAAGCTTATAGGTAAGGTTTTTCGAAGCTTGAGTGTAACGTCTCAAAAAAATCCATACAAGGACCCGAGTACCACCTCAGGCAGAAATCAGCCAGGACCAAAACCTTTAGAAATTAGGTTAATATTAGTAAGTGTTAAACTAGAGTACTTGTGAAGTTAGCACTAATCACTTTAAATATGATCTACAAGACTCAAAATGTGCAGAATCATTGACGCTACATTACCCTGAAATCTAGAATCCATCCCTAAACCTGGTTACTCTCGGGAGCACACCGAATTCTATATCGAACCTGGACCGCACGTCAAAAGTTCAATAACCACAAAACTATACAGCTATGATCGCATCACTGGACTTGACAACCCCCTCGGAAATCAAGTCTTAATTGTGTCTAGAAATGCACAACTTGAGCCCGGAGTAAAATGTGTGAGAAACGTGAGTATCTTTAGAAATAAAATCTGAATTTAAGTAAACTGAGTCGTGTCGCTTGTGGGCCAAATATAAGGATTCAGACCGTCAGAATCTGACCTAAATACACCCTCGAATCAGGAGAAATTTCTCATATATGGCAATGTACTTGTGGCCCTGATCGAGTGCCGGTGATCGTTGAGCTGAAACTGGTCCGCCACGGTCGATCTGTAAACCCGATCAGAGCGAAAAATCAGTCTGACCTAGATCCAATGTCAGGGAGCTTAAGTCCGACCGCACGTAGAAAAGAGGCCTCCAGAAGTGCTCCGTTGGACTAAAACAGACGCCCTTTGGATATAACCTAAGTATACCTTGGCCCTGAGGCCATTTCCATCAGACCTGGGCCTATATAAAGGCCTAAACCCACTTCTCTCTCACCACATACGAATTTCCAAACCTTGGGAAGAAAAGAGAGAGAAAAGAGAAGGAGAAAGTGAGGAGAAATGAGTGAGAGTGGGAGTTAGTTGTCAAAATCTTTCCCTAACGCTCCACGTGCTTAACTACGATTTCTGTATTGCTATTCCAGTGATTCTGACACCGTTCTAAGGTAAGAAACCTAACCCTAATCTGTTTTAGGGTTTCAAATAGTGTAAAGCATGAAATAACTAACATATCTCATACTGTAGGTTGCTGTTGTGCCGTAGACAAAGACTCGATATACAAACCGAGTTCAATACTTATTTACCAGCATAAAGTGCGGACTAAAAACGTTTAGGTTATGGTTTTCAAGGCTTTCAATGTTGGTTAATGATTTATTACTGACGTGGGTACTATTTCACATGCCACATATGATGTTTGTTTCGCGTTTCAGATATATATGAACTATATTGAGTTTAGTGTATTCCATGTATTTGTAGAAAGGATCGTATACGTATGGAATTTGAAAGTGTGTTTGCCATGATTAATTGTCATGTGTTGATACTAGTTGTATGTGTAACAACTCCTTGGTGAAAGGATTTGCCTCAACACATGTTATGGCCAATATACGTCGTGTATGTTAAAAAGTGTAGTCTAAGTGTTTGTAAAAATGTCAGAATGAACTAGTAGTTAGTAAATTGTACTTTATATGATTGTTGAGATATGATTCTCAACTACCTTAATTATGTATATGATTTCCTCCATGTATTTTATACTATAGTGCCTGTTTAGGTATGGAATGTATATGTGTGAATTCATGTTTAAGTTGTATTCCCTAATATGCTCAAATGATTGTATGAATTGAATTATTGATTTATTGCTGCCTTGATTTTCTTATATGATTATCTATTGAAATTGAATGCACTTGGGACTATGATATAGTCCAGACAATCGGTAATAGACCCGGATTTAATGACTGAGGTTGTTTTTGCCCCACAGGACGTGTTCGATGAGTCCGACCGGTACTTCGGTTGTCGACAGTGGTTAGGCCACACGGAGTGCTTGTGCACTTCATGTCGATCAATTCGATGTGCACTCGTACCAGTTAAGCTCGTCAAGTAACCCGATTGACCCTATTTATGTTCACTATGTATGGATGCTACTGTTTAAATCTAAGACACCAAACTCACCAGTGGAAACCCCTTTAACCTTGGTACCTCGATAGGCTAAGACTCATGAGCCGGGCATGGTGGTATGGGACACCGTGGTCAAGCTGTCGGCCTACGCTGGGGTGACGAGCCTTCCCGTAGTGTCCAGTAAGCAACACAGCCTTGTGAGCAGAATACGGTAGTATGAGACACTATATTCGAGCTGTCGACCTACACTGATAAGGTGACGAGCCCTTTGTAGTGACCTCGAGTATACTCTAAGACCACGTAGAGGCAATGAGCCTTTACGTAGCAACAAGAGTACATACTAGGCCTGCATTGATAAGGTGACAAGCCCTTTACAATGACCTAGAACCGTAACATCGTATAAGATTTACTAGGACTGACGGCCCTAGAATGGATCATCGTTTGAGAATTGATATAAGGGAGGTACCTTAGCTTCCCAATCCCGCTGTATGAAAAGGACTAATAAGAACGTGGTAATCACGCTCATGCACCGCATTACGTGTGCGTTTGGCATAGCAGGTCAAGCACTGAGGAAGCGTTTCATGCGCGATCGTGAGATGAAGTCGCTAAGTGAGCGCAGGCGAGGGCATGCATCATTATTTCATATCATTCTTGCATTAATCAGAATATTTAGGGATGTTTGATTATGCTGCTTTATCATTACTGCTTGACTAAATTGATAACATGTTAACTTTTGCTTTATTGTTCCACTGAGTTGATCACTCACTCCCACGTTACGGGACGATGTTGTAAATACCAACCAGACCCTGTTGTGGTTTCAGATGATGACGCAGCCTGCGAGGCGGAGCCAGGCTTCGAGGATGATGAGGAGGCATTCTCATACATGCATTACTTAGGCGGGTTTACGTAGACCGTTCTGAATCGGCGGGGCTTCTGGGCTAATACTTTGTGGTGGACCACCACATTTTGACATTTTGTATTTAAAATAATACTTGTAACTATTCGACCTGGTATTATGATCATACTTGAGAGACTGACAATCACTTACATACTTTATATACTTATCACAGTCTTCCGCTTGCATAATGTAACTGTCTTTGGACTATGATATGCTGTTTTGGTTTAATCTCATTCATGTTAAATGCATTAATACGGACAATATTTAATCATCATTATCCATGTTGCAAAAGTGATGTGTTGAAACTCGAGAGTTGGGCCGATGCTCGACCTCCCGATTTTCAGGGCGTTACATTAAGAGAGATTTGGGCGGTGGGTTCAAGCGTTGAAGGTTGCGGCTGTTTTCTAGGTTTTTCGAAAGAAGATGAGAAAACTCCTCTTACATTCACAACCCTTACCTTATACCACTTCTCTAAGCCTCTCAGCCGTTGGATGGAGAATAAATGGCTAGGATGAAAGGGGTTTTGCAACGGCTCTAAATACAGCCGGTATTCTCAAACCGGCAGTCGTTTAAGTTGCTGGTTTTCCATGAGAACCAAAATCCATGTGAAAGGTCGTTGATTGGTTAAGATTATGCCACGAGGAAGGCCGAGATTGGAGGAGACAAAGCTCACACGGATTGCCAGTGTGGCAGTTTCCATTTTTGGAAAAAAATGGTTTTGTATAGTCAAGATACGCCTGCCTTTGTGCCCACACACATGCACACAATCACGTGAAATAGCTAGGGTTTTGGTCAAGCCTTCCACCCAAGTCAGATGGACGGTTTAGATCGTGAAGGTGCTGCCATATGGTGGGCCATTGATCGAGCATAGCGTCCGCCCATTTTTTTCAAAAATGCCCGTAGGCGGGAGAGAGAAATCTCTCATTTTTGGCAGGCACGGGTAAGCGTGCTCTGACCGGCTTGGGGTGCCTGGTGCACTTCAAGTGTTGTTGCATTGGTGTACATGCACGCCCTTGTGGGGCCCATGGTGATGTTTGGATGAGGTTCACTCCATTTACTAGGTTCATTTACTTATATAAGGCTATGATCTCAAGAATGGGGCTGACCTAACTCTTAAGTGGGCCATACACCTAAACTTCTACTCCCAATGGTGGGTTTCTGTCATTCTAATGGTCAGATTGTTCCTCAATTGAATGTCAACGGCTAAAATGGTCCTCGAAACTTATCAGATGACTGGGTTTACATTTTGTAGGGACATGGGGGTGGAAACCACTGTAATTCTGGTTTCATCATCCACTGTTACCACATGCAGACAAGTTTCTTTTCTATCTTGTTGTTCAAAATAGATGGGGTCCACTTGTGATGATCTTCCAGAAGATCCACTCCATTCACCGTCTTTGGCACGCCGTGCTAACCCATGGTCCGAAATTTGAAGTAGATCTGAACTTCAGGTGGGCCGCACATCTGCTAATGCATTAAATGGTATTCACCGTTAAAACTTCATTTGTAACTCTCGTCAACAATGTCATGCATGTGGTGTTACCATATTTATAATTCTACCCATTTTCTTTTTTAAAACTTCTGTCATCCATAACTCATGAGTCTACCGTCCAAATGTGATGAAATTTGACAAATGATATTTATTTTTCACGTTCTTTTCGTTGCCCAAATTTGAGCTCTAATCTCTCAAGGATGAATAAGATTCTCCTTTAATGGCAAATATATTTCAAAATTCTAAAATAATATTTGTACTCCTTTGATTGACAAGTTACCGGGCAGTTTAGACTTAAACCCTAAGATCTTCATGATGATCAGTTTATTCTCATATTCGGATGACCCATTTGGCGGATCCAATTAGGATGGGTAGCCAGATAACTTGTTAAAAATATGAAAACTTGATGGTATGCACTCCGGCCATGTATGTGGGTTAATGTACGGTTAGTTTCGTAAACGGATGGACATAAAATAGGTTTCTGGAGTAATTAGGGGTAGGGCTTATATAACGTTAGATTCGAGTGACTTTCTTACACGTGAAAGTTTCTTAGATTCTGATTCTAATGGTGGATTAAGCATATTCATATGGTGTGAATAAGATACACGGATCAGAATCTTGATCTGATAAGTGTACGAACGAATGTAGAAGTCAAGTAGCTGATTTACTATGATCTAAGGGCTGAAATTTGACGTGTATGATTAATTTATAATAATTAGGCATGGTATAAAATTTTACATGAAATGGATAATGGGAACTATGTGATCTAGAATTCAGGGGTCTAGGTTAATGTCATTTTCGTAATTATTGTTGATCTAGGATTTTTGTGAAATCTAATGGTTCTATGTGGTTCTATGCCCATTTCTAAACAATCCTTATAAAAGAACTTACATTCAAATCATTATGGATAAGGAGTTATTTACCGATTTAGTCAAGGGAAGGTATGTATATCAGACCACATGATCAGCGGTCAGATGACTTGATTTATGGATGAAGATCATTCTTAATCGGTCAGATTCACGTTGGAGGATGGATGTAGGGTTAGGTTAGCTAGTAGGTTAAATTTACGGTAACACTCGAAGACTTTCAATACTCGGTATTAAAAAGTTCGGGGTGTTACAATAGTGGATTTTGTGATGGTGTTCTTGTGGTTATTGTTTGTGGGTTATGCTTATTACGAATTAAATTGATGTTGAAAATCCTCCTCGTTAGATCCTAGGATCGAAACCTGGTAAATGAGTGCCAGGAGCTGAGAATGGGGTACTACAGAGGCTGTCAGCATCGGATTCGGCAATCGAAAATTTTGTGAGACCGTTTTCCGAGCTCGGGGCGTGACTACATTAGTTGGTGGCTTGGCCTGTAGTTCTTCTTGTATAGAAGTGCACATGTGAATAGTAGTTTCTGAATTTATCCACCAGGAATCCAGCAACACATCGGTCAGATTAGATTCAAAACAGACAAGAATAGAATTATTATATTTTTTTATAAGTCATTTCTTATACTTTTCACAGTCTTTCTTTAGATGACCCATCTTTTTGTAAAAGAAACAATTATTGCCTTTAGCCCGTTTGCGGTTCGATCTATTTCCTGATTGATTTTCATAGTTTCTTGATGGAGGACCAGAGGATCCATTATTAGAACCTTCGTTTCTTTTCCTTTTCCCTTTATGTCCATGTCTATGCCCATATCCTGAGGTCACCATATTAACATTTTGTACTTTGCCCAATTGCCTAATTTTATCCTCCTCTCAAAAGCATTGAGTGATTAGTTCGTCCAATGTTTACATGTCCTTCAGAGTGTTATAGTTCACCAGGAACGTACCGTATTGAAGAGGTAAGTTATTCATGATCAAGTGAATCAGTTGGTCATCAGTAAGTACGAGGCCTAGAGAGTGGATCTTAAATACAACTTCGATCTGCTCTATTATCTATTCACGGATATTTCCCTTTTCGTCATAGGATGAGCAAGTTAATTTATTTAAAAGAACGCCCACTTCAGTTTTATCAGATTTCTTGAATCATTTTTCCATTTCGGTTAGGAAAGCTTTGGCCTTATCAACTTTAGGAATGACACCTCACATAAACTCATAAATTGAATACCTTATGACTTTAGGCACGTATCATTCAATCTAAACCATGCCTTGTAACGATTAATCACCGCCTCAGGGGCATCATCAGATGGTTTTGGTGGTTCTGGTGTTATCAGAGCAAGGTCTAATTGCAGCGACCCAAGACAACTTCAATGGATTCCTTCCAATGAGCATAATTAGATCCATTTAGGGCAAAGACATGGTGCGTACTTTTTGAAATTCAGATTAAAATGGAAGAGATATATTTACTCACATTAGTTCATTATTTCATAAAACAATTCATGAATATAAACAAATATCATGTAAAGTTAATCAATTCAGTTGCTAAGAGAGACATCAACTGAATTTTTTAGGGCGAAGATGGGCCCAACCATCACATCTTGGTGAGAGTCTGTTACAACATTTTCATTCCTCATGTGGGAGGTAATGATAATATGTCAGTGATCCTCCTGTACATGAAGCTAAGTGATGTCAATTATGTAAATCTGAGACACTCAACACTTGTGGGTGAGATGAGTCTTTCGGCTTTACATCACTAGCACCATTTACTTCACCCGTTCATGTGACTGCCAAATGGTAATCGTCTATGTTTTTGTTACCGTATGCATAAAACGTGAACGCAACTATATGCAATCCTCCTTATCCCAATGACATAAGTCTGTACTTGTAAAATTTTCATCGATTGAGGTCACTATGGTGGCTAACACAACCGAATCCAATTCTACGAATATAGAGTTAGGATCGCAATTATAATCCAGTCCTCGATGGATTATATACAGATTAGTCTGATACAGCCCACAAGATGGTTGGTACTGACCTTTTGAAAAATAAAGGAACTTTAAAATGAAACATACGGATAGGTTTCACACTATATATTCCAACAGTCCATATCAACTCCCAATGATAGGTGATGGGCTAATAATAGGGCCGAATCAGTACTTTGATGTGATCTGTACATATTCAAATGAGCACAACTAAATCGAGCTCATGACATTCTCATGATAGATAGGTAGTATGAAACTATATAATTTGATGGGTAGATCCATGCATGGGTGTCCATGAGATGGATAGGTCAGCCCAAATCTTAATATTCATTAGATGAAGGGTCACTATGGATGTCATCTAACTAGAAAATGAGCTGGGATATGTGCTCATAATGGAACAAATAAAGAAAAAAGCAGATCCAACTATGTCGTCTATCTAATAAATGTACCAGATTGTATGTTCATAAATAGATGGGCAAATCTGATAATCAATACTGATTTAGATCCCAAAAGAGGCCTGATATAAAGGCCTAGAGTAGTTGGCCCAGATCGAAATTAGGCCTAAGACAAGTGGATCCCACCAGTGGGCCCCAATATAAGTGGACCCGCATTCATAGATGGACCCAAAACGGGTCCGCATGTCCGAATGGATGCAAATCGGGTCCCTATGCCCGAATGAATTAAAATCGGGTCCTAAGTTAAAACCCGTTCAGCTCTCTTTGCTCGCACATCGCAAGAAGTAGAGAAGAGCGAGTTGCCCTCACCGTCTACCCAATGAACTGAGATGGAGACGGAGCTTCTCACTCTCACCTGGATGAGTAGAAGTTCCGACGACATGCAACTATCTAAGAAGCAGGGGATGCCGTCGGAAATAGTGGAAGTGTTAGATCAACTCAGAGATGTCAACAACGATCGCTAAAGTAAGGAAGAAAGGAAATGGCGAACCATGACCTTCGTCCGCTAATTCATGGGTTATTTTTTAATTGGGGGAGTTCAAAGAAAAAGAAGGATTTTTTGTTTGGCCTATCTTCTCTTCTTTCTTCATTTTTCCCCAACTCACTAATAATGAAATTCTCCACAAGAGCGAAATTTTTGTGATGCTTAATATCTTTAGTTTGATCTGTATCTGTATTAATTCTACCTTTCATTCGAGTAGCTTTTTCTTCACCAAATTACCCGAGGCTTATGCTTTTCCAATCCAATCGTAGATGTTATGCCAGTCATACTAGTACTCTTTTTTCTCTTAGCCCTTGTTTGGCAAGCTACTGTATACTGTTGGCCTCCAGTGATCGCAGGTAATCAAGGTGAAAACCCTAATGGGATGAAAATCCCCAATTTGGATTAGAGATTTGGTTTCCGACGTCCCTAATTGATGTATGGATTATGGGGTTTTGAATCTAACATCCCCAACTGATCAATTTTGGGAATCAAATCTACCTAATTCCCGATTTGGGATTGAAATCCCTAATACCTGATTTGGGATTTAAATCTGAAATCCCCAATATGAGATTTGGGATGCGAAATCCCTAATTTATGCTAGATGTGGGGTTACAGATCTGAAATCTCTAAATATGGATTTGGGATTCGAAATCCCTAATTATTTAATTGGATTTAGGGATTCGAATCTAAAATCCCTAATTAATTAACTTAATTTCTAATATGGGTTTCGAATTGGAAAACCCTAATTTCCAATATGGGTTTCGAATTTGAAAACCCTAATTTTTCTGATATGGAATTTGAATTTAGAATAGCTGAATCCGATCATCCATACTTATGCACAGTGGCTTTGATACCAACTGTTATTTTAGCTTAATGTAGAAATCCCATAGATGTTGTTGTGCATAGGACATAGAGATCTCCGTTTTAGATGGCTTACCTAATTAAGACGCCATATACGAAGAAGTAGAATACCAGAAAATAATGCTAGGATCTTCCTCTCCTTCACACCCATTTGCAAAATAGTAGATGGGATTTATCTTTCTATGATGGTGTAGGATCGGGGACCTAGCTACCTTATATAGAATATGTGGGGAGGAGAGTTTGAAACCCATCACAACTCTCTCCCATGGCTCCACACTGTCTTATCCTAGTTAAACTCAAATAGAACTGCATATCAAGCTATAACACTCCAACCCCTTATGCATCCATACACATATACTTTACATGAATCACATCGAAGTGGGGTCCACTGGTTTACCCGATCATACAGTCCAATTATCAAGACAATCTAGACCGTTGATCAATAAGGCCCACCTTATGGAGTTCTTATACCATCATGCACTACTATAGTAATAATGCTTTTCTTAAGGTAAAAATATATAGCTTGGCCGAGTATACCAGCTTTGAGTCAATGAAAAGCTTGCGGTGACTATTCCACCTTAAGGGCTCGTTTGGATGCATGTAATTGGAAAATATTGGAATTAATCACATGGTAAATGGAATTGAAGTATTTACCTATGTTTGGATGCCTATAATTAAAATACATTATAATTCAAAATTTGTGTTTAAGTACCTACGTAAATTAGTTTTAATATCCGAAGTTAGTATATGCAGTGTTTAACATAATAATCGTAATAGGCACATTGAAATGTATACTATGGTAAAAATTAAAAAGATTTTAAACTTTTAGTGGGCCATGAAATTAGGCATACTTTTAAAATGTTGACTGTTTATAGGATTGACACCTAATGTTCAATATTTCTGAGGATTCTAATTCACATAATTTTACTGCATTCCATTTTACATTGATTCTGATTACCATTGTTTAACGGACGCGGATTACGTCCTAACCCCGCCTGAACGGTAATGCATCTGGACTAGGATCTGTGGGGTCCACCGTGATGTAAGTGTTTTATCCATGTAGTTTATCATTTTTCTCAGATCATTTTAAGCTATAATCTTGAAAATGAGGCAGGTACATGGCTTAAGTGGACCACAAAGTGGGGATTGAACGTCCACCATTAAAAATTCTTGGGAGTTGGAGAAGTTTCGGATCAAGCTAATATTTGTTTTTTTCACTTCATCCATGTCTACATGACCTTATGAATAGGTTGGATGGTAAAAATACATCATGGTGGCCCTTAGAAAGGTTTCAACGGTGGGTGTCATTATCACTGCAGCTTCCTTTGGTGTGGTCCATTGGAGCTATGGAACTGCTTCATTTGTATGATAATGTCTTAAAATGATATGAGAAAAGCGATTAACGGCGTGGATAAAACACTAACATCATTGCGGACCCCACAGATCCCTGCCCAGATGGATTACCGTCCGGGCGGGGGGAGGACGCAATTCGCATCCTTGTTTAACAACCAAACAATCTTCTTAGCCCCTGTGCACCCATTAACAACCAATCACAACCGTTTGTTGTCAACCAAATGACCCTTAAATGTGGCGTTGATGACCATCTAGTTGCGGGCCCCATTATAGAAGACGTGGCAGTGATGTGAATCCAATTGTGGGTCCCATCATGGATGACACGTCGTATTGATGTAAAGTTACGTGATTATCCCATCCTCAATGCCATTAAAACATGATCATCTAAAACAATTAGATTATTAATTGCATCACTATAATTACTTTAATACCATGATCTGCATCGTTCAAATATTGTCCATGTAAATCAATGATTAAAAATGGTTGGTTAGTCACTCAGATGTGATGTTGTAATTGTGGCCTATCCAGATATTGGAAATTTATCATTTTTAGACAAAATATATATTTCAACAAGCTTATTACAACAATTGTATCAAATATTATATGCATACGTGTATTAAAATTGAGTTAGTAATTAAATTCAAATACTTATAAATATACCATGCATAACTAATTATGAATTATAGAAAATTCTCAACGAAGGATGCCAAATACAACATGGGATTTCAAATCCGGAGGTTTCAAATGCGGGGATTCCGAATCCAGAGCTCGAATTCCGCTCTCCTAAACAGTCTCATTGGTTATGAGGTGACTCCCGCACATAAAAACAATGGACGGCTTTCAACAATCACGTGTGGCTTTATGATAAGAACACTAGCCTGATTTTCCGTATGGGCATCTGGATACGCCTCATAGACCTCTCCGACGTGCAGCGGGAGCGGATTGCCCGTGAACCCGGGTGGAGATGTATCTCTGTGACCGGGATTGTGTGGGGTCCAGAGAGATGCCTTTGACAAATTCCGTCCCTCTATTTCGAAATACAACAGTAGAACATGATTCTAAAAATCAGGGAGATCCAAAACTCAGGTGGGCCACACCAACAAAACGGTGGGAAAAACAATATCCACCGTTGAAACCTTTCTCGAGATGAACATGATGTTCATATGCCATCCGAACCGCTCATAGAATTATTACCAGTCAGATAAACTGTAAAAACAAATATCATCCTGATAAAAAATTTCTGTCACCGTAAGTCATTCAATCCCTACTTTTCCGTGTGGTATGGCCCACATGAGTTTTGGCTCTACCTGGTTTGCGATCTTTCAAAACAGATGTACGGATTGGATTTATTATGGACATCTCTTTGGGTCCACACAGGCAATCCGCCCCATGTGCAGCACCGCACTGGTGTAAAAGTACGTACGGATAGAGATTGGGTACTTGGGTACAGGCAGGGGTCACCATGATGTGTGTGTTTTATCCACGCCGTCCATCCATTTTTTTCATATCATTTTAGGGTGCAAGTGGAAAAACGAGGCAGATCCAAGTCTTAAGTGGACCACACAGTGGTGATAATGATGCCTACCATTGAAACCTTTCTAGGGCCCACCGATATGTTTATTTTCCATCCAACCCGTTCATAAGGTCACGCGAACCTGGATGAAGGGAAAAATAAAATATCAGCTCGATCAAAACTTCTGCGGCTCTTAAGAAGTTTTAATGGTTTAATGGTGAACTTTCAATCCCAACTGTGTGGTCCACTCGAGGGTTGGATCTTTCTCATTTTTGGGCTTGCATCATAAAATTATATGAAATAATTGATGGACGGTAGGGATAAAACCCACACATCAAGGTGGCCCAAGGTAGTAAACCGTTTGGAGGATGAAAAGGTCCTACATTTATAAAAATAAATAAAACATATATAAAAGAAAAAGTAGGCCAGCTATAAATAATAATAATAAAAAGAAAAGAAAAGGTAGGCCCGGCAATGGTGGGCTTCAAGCCCAGATTTTGAAGGGGGTTAAACCAGGCCTATTCAAAATATTGATTTTCTCTGCTTGAGATCGGGCCAATGTAAGTCGGGCGGGCTTTGACTAGAGTGTACCTGGCTGGGCCTATTCAAAATATTTATGACGGTTTTGGGAAAAAAGCATTCGTTCCAATAATTTCATCACCAGGCAACAACAACAACAACACGACAGTCTCAACAATCACAATCAATGAGAGAGCGAAGGTTGTCTCTATGTTTATTACAGGGTTACGCAATACCTAAATACACTTAGACATTCACAAAAAAGCAACTTTGATGTTCTAACAATTTGATGATGATGGAAAGGCACTTGAAATTGTATATATGGCCTGCAATTTAGTCAAATTAAATTATCCAAATTATAATTCTCAATTTAGTTGTATCCGTCTTCGCGGAAAATTTATGTTTTTTTCCCCTCAAGTTAGAATTGGTATTCATTTATTGGGTAAAAAATGAAAAAAAAATTGGTGGTCCAATTTACACAAAAAAGTGCTCTCAAATCAGGGCATATTGGATGACAATTCGCAGTGGGACCCGCTAAATGAATGATCGGCACATAAAGGAGAGTAGCATTCCGATGCCACTACCGCAAAACCGTCACACCTTGACCCCGATTTCTGAGTGCCTTTGGTTCACCCACCAAGATCCCCGGGTGTGACTATGGGGGAAATAATTATTTGCAATAATTGTACGCGTTCATAAGCACGGAACCTAAGAGAAATAATAATATTGAATCAATAAATGAATATAGCAATTGTTTAAGCTGTTAGCGGGCTTATTCTCATTATCCAAATAAATCAAACTAACTATCATAAACTATTAAATAAATCTCTATTGCTGGCTTAGATGTGACTACACTTAGACCAGCAGTCATCATTCTATACACTGATCCATCCCTAGTGGTCTCCACAAGCCAGTGGTGATATACTGGGAGTATGTTCCAGAGATGTGGGCCTGCAAGTGGCTTCCTTTGTTACACTAACTTTCGATATGGATGTTAGATTCATCCAACTATAGATGTTGTCATGGAATTGATTAACGAAGTGGGATAAATGTATTTGGTAATTAGGAGATTCATAAACTACCCTATAAGTTAAATAAGAAAATGTGAGGATGAATGGCCAGATCATGGGAATAGTTGCATCCAATGATTGGACCATAAAAAATTAAGACCCAACAGTCGGATCATCAAAATACTTCCATATAACGGTCCGGTCACTATAAAACTGAAATCCAACGGTTAAAACCCTAATTCAAGCATCGTATTTGGGTAGATTGATGACTACTCGTAATAAAGCGAATCTACGGTTAGATCAAGATAAATTATGTGACTTAATTTAAAGACGATGATCATGTAATACTCTTACAAACTAAACATTGTGTTGTAAATTCAATCATGATAAAGACACGAGCATAACTCAAGAAAGTCTTGGAAGCACATTCTTTTTTTTAAAAAAAATCTATTTTACACATGCACACACACCTCACACACTCACGCTAGTGGAATGAATTTCACCACCTATGAATACTCGAGCCCTTGACTGGGAGTTGAAACTCCCGAGAGTCTACCACCCGAGCGAGAGTAAGGAACCAGTAAAGGAAGCACATATCTCAAAGAAATTATAGAAAAATGTAAAAAAAAAAAAAGCTTCGCTTGACGAAATTAGGTATGTGTACAATTAAGTAACCACTCTGAGAATGGTTAGTTTTCCAAGCATGGTTAATTATTTAGTAGTTAACTTTAAACATTGCACGTGGCATATTTGTTTTTTTATATACTATATTTCATGAAAATTGCCGAGTAATGATGAAATGAAAATATATTATTGAGAATAGACTCTAAACAACCCCGGGTTGATAATGCCCTTAAACTAGTCGAGATAAGAAATCCAAATGGGTATTGATTCTCCATTCAAAATGATACTAGTTAGAACCCCTGGTACGAGCCGCATGATGGCTGTTTAGGGAAGATGATTGACAAACTCAAGCGGGTCACTCACCGAGCATGACGGACGATGTTCCCCACCGCAAAGTCAATGAGACAGTAGATCCGCTTGTGGTGTCGAGTAGGTGTTGGTAGGCCTAACCCATGTGAATGGAATATGCCCTAGAAGTTTACAAAAAATATAGGAATGGTTTCATTAAGAACATGAATTGAATGTTATTTCTCCAATATGAGATATGTGATAAATGTGGTATATGCATTTTTCTACTCATTAAATATTTATGTTATATTATTATTTGCTGAGCGCTAGCTCAGGTGGATTGTTGTGACCCTAACCATTCAGGGTTTTGAGGTAAGTTCGACCTCTCAGTCTCCATGGAGCGATGCCCTGCCCTTTAAGTGGGTGGTTTGACAGTTCGATAATAAAAGAATAAAGGCAATTCTTAAGACAACGCATCAATCCAAGCCAAACAACATCCAAATCATGAAGGCTAAGGTGACGGAGAAAGCAACTCACAGGCCCACGTCTCCGAAATATACCCCCAGGACGCCACCGCTGGATTGTGGAGATCATTGCGGACGACTTAGTGCAGAGGATGATGACTGTTAGTGTAATTACATCTAAGCCGAGACAGTACAGATTTATTCGATAGTTCATGGTATTCAGTTTGATTTGTTTTGATGATAAGAAGTTTGGTGGCAGATAAAACTGTCGCCATATTCATTTAGTGATTCAATATTATTATTTCCTTTAGGTTGTATGCTCGTGGACGTGTGCCTTTAATACAAATAATTATTTTCGCATATTCGCACCCTGGGATCTCGGTGGATGGGTCGAGGGAGCTTATAAATTGAGGTTGGAGTGTGACAAAAACTAGTCGTTTTTATTTTTAAGTGAAGTCAAAAGGTTCCATTGCAGATTAGCAGTACGTGTAAAAAATTTAAATAATCCACTCGTCATTGTAATCTTGAGACACTGGTTTGGGTGTGTTGAGTACATTCCAAATCCCAAAATCATTTTGACAGCATGAATACACAACTTAAGTATGTTATGAAATCTCACCATTTTTGTTGTGATTGTGTGTAATAAGAGTGTCATGCCTTTTTTTTATTTTTCTCTCTCTCTCATCTTTTTAAAGATAAGAGAGTCACATGCATAACAAAGGTATCATTGGTGTAGTTGGGATGCTAATCTATTATGCACATGGCACACTTATAATACCCGGTAAGCTCCCCACTTAACTTGAGAAAAACTACTCATCAAATCATTGATTGTGCTTTGATAAAATTGTCCCCGTGTTACCCGATAGTTGTCAGAAAGCCAATCAATTTAGGACGTAGTACCCTCGACACATTACAAAAGTAATCGCTGAACATGATCATAAGATCTCTAGCCTTGAAGATTGTAATTGAAACCGACAATCCATCTTTTTCGTGAACCTACCCATACAGATTACTCTAATAAAATCACACTTGGACACCCCATGGAGCAATAAAAACCTGTAAAAATGGTAGAATAAGACTTGAACGCCTCCCATAGGCATCAAATGGGCCCGGTCGGGCAATCTTGAACCCTTGGACTTGTATTTAATCAGAAAACAAGCCCATAAAGAATAATAGACCCCTATAACACAATAAGGAGCGACTGAGAGAGAAGTACACTGTCGTCCCGCCGTATGTCGACAAACACCTGACATATTTTTTACTTAACCAGGATCTAGCTCTCTTCCTACAAATGCTAAAACAATAAAAAAATGACAAGTGTCACACTGTCCGCCCGCTTGATTCACAAAGTTGAGTCGGGATCTTTTTTTTTTTTCTTTTTCTTTTGCCTAGCCGATCCCTAGGGAACCATGCAAAAGCATAACTAGTTACACAACGCCGCATCATAATTAAATTATTCTTGTTGTGAAACTTATGGAGCAGAGATCGCACGATATGCAGGTAAAAGTGGATGTTTAACCCCTTCATATTATGTCATCGATACTCTTACAACTTACGGCCATGGGTCAACCGCCAGGGTCATTAAGTTGGGAAATTTCACGATTCCCTTACTCCTAAGGGCGTGTTTGGTCCGTGAAATAAAATTGTATTGAATTGTATTAAATGGGATTAACATCGTTATTGCACAATGATTGCAT
Source organism: Magnolia sinica (assembly GCF_029962835.1). Taxonomy (NCBI): domain Eukaryota; kingdom Viridiplantae; phylum Streptophyta; class Magnoliopsida; order Magnoliales; family Magnoliaceae; genus Magnolia; species Magnolia sinica. Next base: position 15,138,533 of record NC_080575.1, on the reverse strand, counting down.
GTCTAAAAATATCATGGTATTTTAGCCATCTAATCCTATGTTTGGGATAAATTCTTGCTACGGAAAACACTGGACGAAGCAAAATCCGATTCAATGGACCATGGAATTGTAATCAATGGACCAAATTCACGACAAATGTCATTCACTTGTACACACATATAACCAAAATGTCATGTGTAAATGGTGTATTTGGATGGACAATATAGATAAATGCATGCATCATTGTGAGGCTCACATGTGTAGTGGATTTCAAAATCCACTGAAATCCTGCACGGGACCAAATGTAATTCCATGGAACCAAATGCAACTCTATCCCCACCTAATTCCAACCTTTTTCATCCTCCCCAAATGATGGATGGAATTTGCATGGGACTAAATGCAATTCTATCCCACCTAATCACATCTAATACTCTGCACCAAACACCTCCTAAGTAATTTTATGATTTCTAGCTGACTGTGGATTCAATAAGCTCAATTGGCTAGTGATGACTATCAAATTATAAAATATATTCCGTACATATCATTTTTTAGAATTTGTACGACTAAGGAAATGAGAAGCACCCAAATTAAACCACTAACATCCTATGCTCTGTAAAGTGGTGTGTGCACGAGCGTCCTCCTCCTCCCTCTTAACCACCAGTTGCATCGGTAAAATCACATCAATACAATAATCCGGGCAATCTTAATATTGGGCATGTAAATTGATAATTAAAAATGTTGGCAGTCATTAATCTATAATCAACACCTTGTGGTCCACCCTCAAGTCTCAGAAAATCATCGTTTTTGGACTATAAACATATTTCAATGAATTTATTCACATATGTACACTAAATTAAAATATTAAAGTTGATTTAATGATTAAACTCAAATTCTTTTAGCACAATGTTTTAATGCAATTATATGGGTGGATCCCATTGCATTCAAGCATCCCAACAAAGCTAATGATTCAATGCATTTCAAGGACAAGCTCCCCAGCATGCCTTAAATATCGGTTCATTTCTAGCTCATCTTCATGAGGATGGTGGTGATCCCTCACTTTTGCTTTTAATTTTCATCCGGGCAATGGACCGTGCGACCTTTTGGATGAACGGTCTTGATTATCAAGTGGCAAGTAGCATTGGATGAACGGCCTAGCATTCCTCCCTCAGTCAGACAAGCTGTTACGTCAAAGCAGCTGCTGGCAACAAGGCCCGGTGAATTTGCTAGTCCCTGCGACATGATGATCCGTGCCGTTCATCTAGGTCCCACTGACCAAAGATCCAAACTGTCAATCTGAACCTCAGTCAGAAGATGCCTTTTTGGACCGTTGTTTCTGATGTATCTTTAAACGGACTGTTAGATCTATAACAAACAAGATCTTTAGCCATATAGTCCCATCAACAGCGATACCTTATAGGTGAACGGTCAGGATCATCACGTGGTGGGGCAAAAGGGGCTACCAAAATGAGTGAGCCTAGCTTGTCTTATCATTGCCAAGAGAGAAACTTTGATACTCTGGAAGAGTGTGACGGATGATGAGCTGGCACTAAAAAATTGCATTCGTCGCATGGAAATAAGTCATGTCTAAATTATGGGCCCCAGTTGAGATGTATCATACGACCATCAAATTGGTGGGTGGACATTAATTGGACGGTTAAAAATGAAAATTCCTGATCATATTTCAACAAATAAGTGTCCATGAATTAGAGCCTAGGATTAGTCGTCCAATCTGATTTCAAAACATTCTGAAAATTGCGACAGCAGGTTTTACAATTTAGTTGGGATAGCTGCATGAGTGTCATACCAATTTCAAAAATAACTACTCTTCTAAATTCATTAATTCAAAATCCACTCCGTCCATCAGCTGTAGCTCCTTAATTTAGTCACTGGATCAAAAAATCAGCTAGAATAGAACTCATGTGGGCCACACCACAAGGAACAACATGGGATGGGACAACAACCATAAGTTTTTGTCTGGAGCCACCCTGGTGTGTATATTACCATCCTGATCCAAAACTCAAGTGGGCCACACTGCATGAAATTAGAGCCGTTAGGCACAATTTTAGATTGTCCCTTTTTGAGTGGGCCATCTGCAATGAAGACCATCACTCTCAAATGCTGGATTGAGTGGATTTCATATAGGCAACAACAACATTGTGGGCCCCACAGGCCTGGAGTGTCTAACCCGCCTCATAAAACAGGTTCTGAAGACGATTCCGGTCCATCAAAAATCGATCCCTTCCTTATATTCTCTCCCCTCCTTTTTCAAGGCGCTCCTTTCTCCTCTCCCTCGTGAGACTCTCTCTCTCTCTCTCGTGTAAATGCAACAGTAGCGGCTTCGTTTTTACTCATTTCATGAACATCTCGTCTCCTCTCTCTCTCTCTCTCTCTCTCTATTAATGTAACATAATCCCATCTCCGACACAACTGACCGGAAACGCCTCCAATGCCGCTACCATTCTCCATTCAAAAATCCTGAAAAACCGTATATATTAGAGAGAGAGGGAGGGAGAGAGAGAATAATGGGGGTTTTGAAAGAATCGTGGTGTTTCTGCTCGGGCAGCGGGCGGTCGGAGAGGATGAAGGGCAACATCTTCAGCAGCAAGGGCCCCGCAATGGCGGCTATTTCAGGTGGGACGGGGTTCTTGATCCACAGGAACCTGCTACTCACGACGCACATCAACCTTCCGTCCGTCGCTGCTGCTGAGGCTGCCGACGTACGGCTGCAGGACCACGTCGCCGCCCGGCTTGTTCCTCACAGGTACTTGATCCGTGAAATGCTTTCAGTTTCTGTTCATTTTCTTCTAGATCTGATAGAATGAACACTTGCATTTGTAAATTTTATGTTTTTTTTTTCTTTTTCTTTTTGCATTTCATGTAATGCTGAGATTATAAAATGAGTGAATTATTGGTTGGAATTTTCTACTACTGTACTTAGAAAATTTAAAAAATAAGTGACGGAGCAGCTTTGTGTCGGATCTTGTAAATTGAAGTTTCGGAATGCCGTTACCGAGTCCCGATTTGTCATTAGGGTTTTTGTCTGGATTGCTTTGCTAAATTTAGCTGTTTGGGTTCTTTTTATTTTGCACATTCTATATTTATGCAGTTTCTGTTGGGGGCAGTGTATTGTTGAGGTCTTACTATATGATGGTTGATTGAATGAAATTATGCTGGTTGTCTGTTGGACCCAGATATGGTACAAGTGGGACCCATCTTTCAGTGATCTGAGCCATTCATATTGCGGGCATTGCATTGGATGGGCCATTCCCTGATATATCCCCTGTTGAGGATCCTCCCAATTCGATTGCTGGCCTGCAAATGAGCAAGTACAGCCATTTGTCAGCATTCGGTGGGGAACCCTATCTGATGGTAATATCATACGCTGGACAAATTTTTTTTGGAGTTAACTCTTCATATCAACCATGCAACCCACCAAATGGGCAATTGCACTCACCAGCTGTTGGCCAAGAAGATTGCTCAATTGAAAACAGTACATTTCCTTTTATGCGATGTGCACTTTTTTTGGGTGCATTTCTTTTAGAAATGTTGGCCTTTTCAGGTTGCAGTACAAATGCTGTTGTTTTTGGGGTAGATGGATGTTTGGTGTATCCATATTGGGCATTTTACCTGTCTATAGATATGTGGTTGTGTGTTAGGAGAGGACAGAGAAAATGTGTGAGCTTTTGTAAGTAGTTTGCCCCAACGAGCTTGCGCTACGCAGGGGAAGTCTACTACATGCCAATCTGTATTGCCCACCTACAGGGGACAACTCATGCCATGCGGTACATGTGTGCCATATACAAGCTGTGCATCAGGTAGGTTCACTGCATAGACAGCACGGCACAAAAATCAGGCGAGTCCAACAGCCTGGCAGACCATGCATGTACACACCAGGCAGCTAAAAAATAACTTTCTAATGTCCACATTCAGCATATTTGTGTGACCCACCACATGATTGGACCAGCCTCATGTTTGGTCTCTTACATGAAGTGACCCATGTTATGCATGGCTTGGGTATAAATGTGTGCTGCGTTGGCATGTGTGGCTGTGTGGAATTAACAAAATCTCTATATAAGGTGCAGTGTTGTCAAATGGCATAAGTAATCCCATGCAACCCAAGGCGGTTGTGTGCATATGCGATGGCATCACATAATTGCAAGTGCAATCTCACAGCCCCCAAAACCTTTTTTTTTTTTTGGAAAAATTTAAAAAAAAGGGAAAATGGGAAAAATGTTCTTTTTACTGATACAGAAATGACATGAGAGAGATGATTTTCTTTTTATTGATACAGAAATGACATAATTTTCTTCTTCTTCTTCTTTTTTTTTTTGGGTACATTTTGTGGCTATAAGACCAATGGAGTGAACGTCTGACATAATTAGAGAAGTCAATGGCTTGATGATTCAAGGGCTGGTATTGTTATTGTCATTCATAGTGGATTTACAAGGAGTCATGGAATCTTGTACAGGATTGTGGGGATCGAGGAAGTGAGTAATGAGATGAGATATAGTGGTTTTAGTTAGTAATATAATTGGACCGAGGAAAGGTGCATGAAAGTTTCGAATGAACATTTCTTCTTTGAATACTCTAGCAAGTGGGTTTTGGAGAGGTGGAGCTAGTGAATCCATTTGCACATTGTGATGGTTTGGTTGTCAGTTGTCCGTGATGGTGAATGGTTCACCCAAATGGTTTTTCACTGTCTGGTGGCCGAAGCAAACTAAAGAAGGAAGATTTTTTTATTTTTATTTTTTCCAGAAGTGGGCCTGACAATAAAAATGAGCCCAACAACCATGCAATCTGTGGATGTCACTGATTGATGTTGTTCATGATTGCAAGGTGGGGTTGGCAGCATCAACGATCACTTCAGTTGATTTCACGATTCACAACCATTCCAATAGTCTCCATTCACATGATAACACATCGATTATATAATCAACAAAAAAGACTTTAGCATTGGTGTAATAAGAAAAGTATGCACATTCAAGAGAACCAGATGTATGTTCCAATCTTTGTCACCTCAAATAAGCATATAATAACTCACAAGATTGATTATCAAACAACAAATACTCAATCGATTCTTGATATTATGAGAAATTGATTTGAATCTAAGAAAGGTTAGACCATAAAATATGAGAATAATGAGTAGATGCTTGATTGAAGGATTATGGTTAAGGACAAACTATAGTATCCCAAATAATGATTTGGAATGCACAACAAGTCACCAATCAAATAAAACAGGACTTGATCAAATTCATGGAAGGATAGCATGGTCCAATAATCATAATTCCAAAATAGACAAACTGAAACCATTCACAACAATCACTAAGAAACAAGTGTCTCATCATCATCGTTGTGTTGTGGTTGATTAATGTCGTGATAAAATCCAATACAAAGCATGGCAACAATCAACTTGCTTGATTGGCTGATTAATATCTGTTGACATTCAAGCTCTGAAAACAATCATATTGTTGATGTAATTACAACACGAGTACGAAACATACTAAATATGATCAATTAGAAACTGTAATGGAAACTAGAAAGGAATGCTCTGTTTTGGAATCATTGCTGTACTAAACAAAAACTCTGAATCTGCCATGATCCAATGTATGTGGCTCTGGTACCACACGCTGATGTTGATTCCCCCAAGCACAAGGATCCCATACATTTGAATACATGATGATCAAAGAATGTAGATATACCAGTGTTGTCCATTATGAATGGATCTTGATGGTTTATGAAGAAGAAGATGAATAGTGCCTTGTCTCATGATCTTCGTCACAGTTCTCACACCCATATGCAATGAGATTTTCAAGTGCAGAGGAATAGTATATGCGGCTGTACACTCATGTGGAAATGCTAGGAGGCTCTTGTGGATTGAATACTAGTATGTGGAGCACACGTGGGTAACTTGAAGATGCACACTAGCACTTATGGGGTTTTTGAACATGTATGATGGCACGTGGCACTTGTGGGGTTTTTTAACGTGTGTATGATGGCACGTAGCACATATGGGTAACTTGGAGATGCACGGTTGCACTTATAGGGTTCTTGAAAATGTATCATGGAACATGTGGGTAGAGTTGGGCACGGGACAAGTTGACTCGATATACTCAACTCGTCCGACTCGTTTAGACCCGACTTGACACGAACCGAGTGGGTGAGTCGATTTGAACCGAGTAGACTTTGCCCAATCCGAACTTAAAACAAGTCGAGTTTGGCTTGGTACTGACTCGACTCAATTCGAAACCTGACTCGACTTGGGTTCGAGTAGTGTGTGTGTGTGTGTGTAAACCTAAATCTTAACTTACCTGCCACACCCTACAGGACCTCTCTCCCTCCCTCCTCATCTCTTAAGCACGACAACCACCCACTACCACGAGGCATCTCTCTCTCTCTCTCTCTCTCTCTCTCTCTCTCTCTCTCTCTCTCTCTCCTCCACTTCTCCCTAATCTCCCGCACCCGACGGTCCCTACCCGACAACCACCGGCTCAACGGCTCATCTGCACCCACTTGGCCCATCCGCTCGCCGCTGACTCTCGACAACCACCCAACTCTTCAAATCAACTACTAAAGGTAATTTTGTGTTCAGGAAGACTTCTATTTCATGATTTTCATCTATTATTGTGAAATACATCATGCTAGGGTATTCTAATTTGGGGGGTTTCGTGAAATTGGGGTCGGGTAGGGTTGAATGGACAGATTGGAATGGGTAGGGTGCTTGTATTTAGTCCAGGCTGGCTCGGGTGCACCTGGGCTGGTTGTGGTGCGTCCAAACTGGCTTGGGTGTGACCGGGTTGACTCGGGTTGAGCCATTTCTAAACCTTAAACCCTAAACCCTAACCCTAAACCTAAACCGTAAAGGTCAACAAGAAAAAAAAGTCAACTCGACCCGACTCAGTCCGGGTTAGTCTAGGGTAGACTTGGACTCGGATTGGGTTAGGCATGCTGGACTCGATACTGAGTTAGGTCGAGTTCGGGTCAGGTCTATTTCAAAATCGGGTTGGGTCGGGTCAACCCTAACTCGGTTCGACTCGAATCAATGCTTAGCTCTACATGTGGGTAACTTGAAGCTGCACACTGGCGCTTGTGGGGTTCTTGAAGATGTATGATGATGGCACATGCGGCACATGCGGGGTGCTTGAAGGTGGATAGTCTCACTTATGGACATTGGCATGTGTGGTACATGTGCCATGCATGTACAAAAAAATTGCTACTCATTCATGTACCTTATGGAATATGGGTTAAAATCAACAGCTTGTCTAAATTGCTTTGTACTGAATAGAGGTTACTTCTTTGTACAACCTTGTCTTTGTTTTAGTTAGAATTGGTGTGAAAGGTGGTTTACAAACCATGGATATGTGCCACCATCTGAACAATGCTATCCAAGTGAAACTTTAGCAAAGGTTATGAAATAACTTTGTTTGTTTTGCTTATAGAGCTACAGGAAGCTTTGCTTTGCTTAGCAACCTTGACGTGCCTAGTGTGAAGCTACTCGCCCAATAGCTCAACTAAAAGGAGAAGATATAAGTATAGCAACCTGACGGTGGCGGAGTTGTGGAAACACTTGTTTATTCCATATTTTGGACCTTAGCTCCGAAAACTCTGGAAAAGAAGCAAGCTTCAATGCTCCCCAAGACAACCGAGCCATCATTGTGGGGAGGGAGGAGGCGTTGGGAAAACAGGAAGATCTTCTTTGGGCGTGGCAGGGAGGAGGCGCTGGGAAAACTGGAAAAGCTAAGTGGAGGCTTCTCATTATGGCAGTGTTTTGGGCTATTTGGAGAGTGATGAATGATTGTTGTTTTAGAAATATCCAGCCTAGGGTAGAGGAGATCTTTAGAAGAATCTCTGGTTTCTTAGAGAGTTGGGCCTAGGTGGTCGTTGTTGGTGTTGTATTCTTTGCTCGTTTTGGCAAGCCTTCTAATTAAATATTTTGTCATCTTTCAAAAATATTTAGAATGTAGAGATGTGTAGTTTGGTTTTGTGATAGCATGCGTATAATATAGTGCTATGCATTCAAGATCTATAATAATGACATTAATAAATTACAATATAAAACAACATTTCATATTCTTACTGTATGCACTAAAGCAACCCGCATGATTCTGCCTGTGACATACCACATATTGGAGGAAGTTGTGTGCGACGTACCTGTTTCCATACCACGTACTAGAGTGACCTGCGATCCAGGTAACCTTGGGTCAAACCATACATGAGGTCCATGGTTTGACGATCTAGACTGCTGATCTAGCCCCATGATGGATGGGGTGACCCATGAAAAATCTCTCAATTGGATAATTCTAATTGTTGAATCAATGCTTTACAAATGGATGGCGGAGGAGAAAATACAATAATAGGACATATTTTTTAGGCCAGCAACAAAAGTGTACATTCAATGGAAAATAGTCCAAGGATGGTTGGGATCTTCCAAGGCCTACGAATAGATGGTTAAGAATAAAAAAAAAGCAAATGGTCCAGTTTCAGTGAGAAATAGGCCAAGAATAGTTATGATCCTCCATTTTGGGAGATTTTTTGGTGGCATGAACCATCTACAGTGTGGCTGATTAGATGGTTTCCATTGCCAAACTCAAGCCTCATGTAATGGAGCTGTTTGCATTACCAAAACTTGTGCCCACTACAAAGGGAGGGAGGCAGGGACCGCACAGGGCGAACCTTACCGTAATAGGAAGGAATTATGTCGCCTTAGTTTTCTGATACCTCCTTGATTCCAGTTGCAAGATTGAATAATCATCCACTACGAAAGGAATTGTCATCTTGTGATGGTTGATGTTGGATGTAGGGTTCAAATGAGAAAAATGCATGCATGTATGCATCCAACAATGGTAAAAATTGAACACTTATCATGACAATCATTTATTATATACAATTTAGAAAAGGAGAAGTACATGCAAATGGAATGATCTTCCTAACTTTCTGCATGCAATTCTCACTTCACACTCTCTTTCTTATTAGATGAAAATACTCACATTTGAGAGTAGAAAATTGAAATTTATTGACTTTAGCTTGCCATATGCTTGAGTTTCATGCTGATCTGATCATGCATAGATGTGTTCTGAAGCTGAAATCCTGTTTCTTAAATCTTGAAAATCTCAGTAGGGCTTTTAATTACCCTAAGGTTTTTATCACTTGAATATGCCTTTGACCATGTTTGTGAATATTTTAGTGCAATCGTGTATTAAGTGGACAATTTCCTTTTTTTAGGAAAAAATTAGAAATTTGCTTATCAACATGGGTAGCTCAGGGGAATAAATGATTTGGACCATCCAAAATATTATGAGAATTTTGACCTTGTCCAAAAATATAACTGTCAAGTTCAGATTTAGACAGTAAGTTACAGGAGACCTGCTGCGCATCTAAATGTGTGTGTCTGTAGTGACTTGCTGGGTCGATCGAGGAAGCTTGTGATTTGTGCTTGAATTGCCAAGTCTCATTCCTTATGCGTTAGTAGAGAAGCAAATGACAGGCAGATGCATCAGCTAAGTTTCGGGCTTTCAAAGATAGCTTTTCCAATTTTGACAGGGGAAAATGTTGTCTTTCTGCTAGTGTACTGTCTGCTTCTGTTTGCTTCTTATCTTTGAGCTGTAGGGCCCCTGCCTTCAGCCTCCGCCTTGTATTTTGTAGTGCATTTTTCTTTCTTTCTAGTAAAACTACATCTTACTCATTAAAAAAAAAAAGGTACTCGGTTATGGAAAAGCCAAAGAAGTTGAACAACCTTTTCCAAAGTATTTTGACTTCGTCAACTTATTAGATGAGAGGCAGGGCACTGAGCAAGCAGTTCCCTCCATTTTCCCTAGTAAATCTGTGGAGCTTTTACCAATGACTTGTAATGCAGGGGCATTTTCACACCGGGCTCGAGTGGGGTCGCCTGTGGGATGCAGGGGCACACTCGGGGTGGGCGAGGCCCACGGAGGAGGTCTCGTGTTTGAGACTCCTCACCAGGGGTGATTAATGCGCTTTTCACACTGGGCTCGAGTGGGGTAGCCTGTGGGATGCGGGGACACACTCGGGATGGGCGGCCCGTGTGAGGCGGTACTCATGTGATTTGGGGCCCACGAGGGGGGTTTGGCCGAGGTCCTAACCCATGCAATGTGGGGCCTGGGCTATGAGATAAAGGGATTAATTGGCCATACTCTAACAGTTCGAGCTTTTAGAGCAACTGGTTAATTGTCCTGCATCAACTTAGGTTTGCATATAATAGAAACATGTATTGTACACTTGAACTATGCAGGTTAGGGAGGGGAGAAAGCTGGTGAAGATGGAGTTTGCAGTCGGATAGACTTCTGAGTTCTAACTATAAAGCACATCTAAAAAGAACATGGGCATTTTATTGTCTTCAACTGTGAACAGTTTCTATTCTTTTTTAAAGGGAAAAAAAGAGTAACCATAGAAACTATTCATAATATTCTGTGACTAATTTTCTTTGATTTTATCATTTATATGGAATTACATGTTGTGGTGATTTTCCTCGTTTTTTTCCTGATCGCAGGTTTTTCATTACCAGTTCTGTTCTTGATCTTACAATAGTGGGGTTTGATACCATGGATGCTGACTCAATGTCCCAGGGGCAGCAGCCCCATTTTTTAAAGACCTGCTCCAATCCAGGTTTAGATCTAGGCAGTGTAGTCTATCTTCTTGGCCACACAGAGAAGAAGGAGCTGACAGTTGGCGAGGGAAAAGTGGTGATAGCCACTGATAATCTCATTAAATTATCTACTGATGGAGTGACCTGGAGCCCTGGATCTGCTGGTTTTGATGTTCACGGCAATCTAGCCTTCATGGTCTGTGATCCCATGAAGCTAGCCTCATCCCCAACTGCAAAATCTTCTTCCACCTCATCATCATCATCGTCATCATGGAAGAAGGATCTTCCCATGCAATTTGGAATCCCCATTCCTATCATCTGTGATTGGTTAAACCAACACTGGGAGGGCAGCTTGGATGAACTTAGCAAGCCCAAATTACCACTTAAACGATTGATGTCTACGGGACAAAAGAGCGAGCATTCTTGCACCTCCTTTACCATGCGCCGTGTTTTCAAGTCAGCGGAGGGGGAAATTGACGATGAGTCGGCATCATCGCAGATAATCTCAAGACCCGTGAATCAGCCTGGATCAAGCTGTAATGCTGCAACGAATGTCTACCATGAGGAAAACCCGCTTGCTAATCTCCGTCCTTCTACCCACGAGCAAGGTATTCCAACCCCAGAGATATATGAATCACCGAGGTTGACAGCAGGACCGATTCTGAGGAAGGAAAACACCCAGTCCCAGCTTTTGGATATTAATTTCCCGCCGAGGGTTCCCAGAGCCACAACCCTGCCATTGGCCATCAAGCAGTTGCTCCCAAACTTGGACGGAAATGTTGTTGAGAAACTCAAATTACAGAACCCATCAAGAGATGACCCGTCAGGATCAGCAAATCCTGATGCAGATGCTGATAGTATTCCTGTTGAATCTATTCCGGGTGATCATAGTGAGGTCCAGTCCTGTTCGTCCCCATTAGAGGTTTTGGAATCACAGAACGAGGCAGATGGGTTCCAAGCTGATTATAGCAGTGAGGGAGAGACAATGTATTCGGCCGAAACAATGGAGAGCAGGAACTACACTAGTCCTAGAGAGGGCAGGTTTCAGCAAGTTGGAAGGAGCCAGAGCTGTGTGAATTACAGCCGTTGGGGTGCGGCTCAAAGGAACACAGCAGCACATAGAGGGGCTTTGGAGATGCAGCGTAGCCTAGTCCAGGAAAGGAAAATGTTTTCACAGACAGCGGTATCTCAGAGGACAAGGAGCAATGACTTTTTGAGCCCTACTGTCTCATCAATCATGAAGAAGAGAAACAATTCGGAGCAGCAGCTGCCAAGACCCCGGCAGAGTACAGTCCAGCTTTCTCCGAGATGGATTTGATCGGTTTCTTGCAGATTATGACGCTTCCGATGGACCACCAATCATGTTTAATGTCAACGTGCTTAAAAATTGTGCCAATCTCACCTAGGTTAGCCTTTACCGTAGCCCAATTTTTTTGTGGAGATATACTGAACGGAGGAGCAGTGTTTCTTTGCGTTGCCCAGAAACCATACTGGTGGGCCCCACCTGATGATACGGACTGTTCATCCAGTGGGTTCTGAAAACCTTAATGATCTGATTGGTGGGTCTGAAAATGGGCAGGCTAGCCAATGGTTCTCAAATTCCACCTATTATTATGGCCAAGACCTTCTGATAGAAGAGGTGTTTGGGGTGTGATCCATTCATGATGAGGCCCACCTGGTAGAACTGTGTGGACCATGGAAAGGCCTCCCCACCTTCGGTTGCTGGCCAAAGCAAGAAAAGCCATTCCGTTCGGCCAGAGTCTAGACATTGTAGCATATTTCCTCCCTTTTTGTGATTGTATGTGCAGAATGCTGTAAGATGAATAAGCAAATTCAGCAAGATATGGTAGATCTGCTTCATGAGGAGGTATGTCATTTAGCCATTTTGCTTCTTCTTTCGGGGAATTGCAGGTTGGGGTTCTATGATGAACAAACTCAAAATCATATTTTATCCACCCTCTGGTACTTCAGGCTTCATTTAGATGAAGAAATTGAGGGGCAGCAATTTCTTTTTCTGAAAGTTCATAATGCCTACAATGCCATATCAGCATTCCCAGGGAAAAAAAAAACACAGAAGACAGCTGTATTCCCATTATTTGGGTTTCGGAGGAAGCATACTTCAAGCAAGAAGCAGAAAGTTGATGTGTCTTTGCATCCTTGTATCCTCAAGGGAAAAAAAAACAAAAGAGGAAATTCTTGAGAATCTTTCATTTTCTACGTCGGAACGAAGCCCCTTATAACCGAGGGTGGAATACCTGTTTTTGGGCCAATGCTACCACAGCGTCCATGAATGAAACCAGAGTCTGTATCCGGCGATAAACACTGGTTTTGGACAACCACCCTTGCTTATAGCTATGTATGATATCCCGGATGGTGAGAATATACTTTGTTTCAGTTGGTTAGCAAGCCTATGTTTTGGTCTTGGTCATGAACAAAATAGGAATGCTGGTATCAATTTGCATTGTAGGATGCCGGCTAATGGTTGGTGTGATTGGGACTGTTGGTCCCGTCAGCTGCAGCATGGATGAGCTATAAGCTGAAACCTGCTTTAATTGGACAACTCTGACCACTCAAATTGCTGTGAGCTTTTGCTGGTTGAATGTTGAACATTGCTCTGTTTTGACATTGATCCGGTGGCTACCGTAGTGCAGTCGCCTTGTGTTTTGTACATGGACTGTCCAGGTGATGATGACCCATTAGATCAAATGTTCCAATCATGATGTTTGGCCGCCTCCTAATAAAATGTGGAGTAATTTGGAACACTGATATCGTATGTGGCTGCGGCTGGAGGCGTCCCGTGCATGTTTTTTAGTCTAATGGGGCCCGATGTATTTGCGTCATATCTCCCAAAATCGGATTTACTTGACAAACTAACCTCTTACTGCAGGTATGCAAAACGTTAGTTCTAAAATGGGCAGTCAACTTGATGAAATTTCAAGCTGGGTCACCACAAAACTAGCGTGAGCTTGACTTGTTAGCAGATTCATCACACTTGTCAGTTCGGCTTGCTGACTCGAACCGAGTCACTCAGTTGCTCTACAGAATAAAAAGTAATAGGCGGAGCGTGAGATTCAAACCCATGATCTTGCTGAGTCAATTACTAGCAACAAGCAACTCTGATCATGTCTGTCAAGATTTATATTTTGACGCAGGAAGGACGTGGGGATAACTGTTCCAAATCCACGGAACTTCTCTTGACTCCTCATAAGACTCCTCGAATCCACGAGGAAAAGAACGAGAAAATATGATAAACGAGTCTACAACCCTTTAAATAGGGATACCAAGACTTGGAAAAAGTTTAGGAATTAAATTACAACTAAAAATTTCCTAAAATTCGTAACTTACTATAAATAGTAAATTTTCTATTTATAGTAGGTGTCCTATGTGGCTTAACCATGTTATTCTCCTAATTTTTCTAAACACTTTTCATGTTGGACACAACTTCTAAAACCCAACGGATGAAGAGTTACAATCAAACCAAAACTTGCTAAAAATTGTAAAAATGAAAATAAACATGGAATTCGAATGTTGATATAATGCAAATTCGGCGTGGGCCACCCTGCATGGCCAGGTTGGTTGGCTAAAGTAGCTCGTCCTACCCCAAAATCATATATGGTACGTCGAGTAACTTATTCCGGTTTACGAGATATGTCTGTTTTAAGGTTTTGATGGTCTTGATGACTTTTGCCTCCGATCGGGGCTTCTCTAATCCATCTTGAACATGAAAGTGTCCGCGACCCGCTTTACATCAGTCCCCTCCACTTCAAAAGAACTCATCCTCGAGTTCTCGTCTTGTTTGGTTCTTGATACTTGGTCAGTTGTGCCGTATCAATACTCAGATCAAAAGTTACGGTCAATTTATGATCCACCTTCTTTTGGTCCAATCATGCTAGGAACATAACTTGTGTGACAGGTTATACATCATATTTATAATATAGTAAATAACTATTATTACTTACAGTGGAGATTATCCTGTGCTCTCATGACACTTAAGTTATAGTGCTTGTAGTTGCATTGAAACACTTGCACATCACAATGTGTTGATCTACACTGCTCATTGAGTCCAGTTCACATTTCATGAGCTACAATGGAAACATCATATTCATCTAATAACCATTTGATCAATGACCTTTAGTATGGATGGTCAAGATCATTTACACAAAAATCAGTCCACTTAACAAAATTGGTCCATTTATTTCTTAGCACCCAATATGGATTGCTTATGATTCTAAGGAATCACTTTTGCTTGGCAATGGAAACCATCTCATCCATGGCTTGGAAAAAGAATGGCTCTAGGAAATAACACCACATAAAGGATGGACTGGATCATCCGATCGGTACAGAGATTTTATGGCAGATTATGAAATGTGTTCTTGAGTTAATTGACTGTTCAGATCAATCAATAGGACTGTCCAAGTGAATTGATGCAACTAGGACCACTGATATTGTGGAGAAGGTAATTTGTGAATTTTGAATTCTCTATCATGGGCTTGTTTAGGAAGCTGGAAAGAAAGCTTGGAAAACACCTTTGTATTTCACCTTCTTGTTTTTTCTTCTTCTTCTTCTTCCTGTCTGGGATGGCAGTATATCTCACTTGACTCAATGTCCAACTGAGTCGACTCAAAGACTTGATTAAGTCCTTTCTCAATTCAACTTGATATTTTAATAATTAAATGTTATTTAGTTTGTGTGATAATCAAACATTAAATCTCTTAGACATTTATCATTAAATAAATAACTCAAGGTTGAACACAGCTGAAGTGCTTGGTGGGCTGGTGAGTCCCATCCAGTCGACCGAGTTTATGAGTTGACTCGATGAGTCTTGTTGAGTCTCGAGTGAGTTTCCATTTCTACGCAATTTCATGGAAAAATCATTTTCATCTTCTTCCAATCATCTCCGTGTAGGCCACTTAGATATGGAGCATGGGATGGTTAGGATTTGCTTGAACAAAGTGACTCTCGAACAACGTACGCAAAAAATGGTTAACGGCTGTTATGTAACGGTAAAGATGGAAACCGTTACTGGAAGCCATTAGACATTACGGGGCTGTATAAGGCCATTATAAGGCCGATAGGTAAAGAATGAATTGCAATGGGGCCGTTATAAGGCCGATGCAATTCTCTTTTAAAAAGAAATGGCCATTATAGTTGTTATTGAATACCTTGTTCTCGAGTGGCATGTGATGTCGAATCACTTGATGGGCAATCTAAATGGACCTTCTCCAA
Source organism: Magnolia sinica (assembly GCF_029962835.1). Classification (NCBI taxonomy): domain Eukaryota; kingdom Viridiplantae; phylum Streptophyta; class Magnoliopsida; order Magnoliales; family Magnoliaceae; genus Magnolia; species Magnolia sinica. Next base: position 15,122,728 of record NC_080575.1, on the reverse strand, counting down.
TATGATTTAAGGGGGGCTGTCATTTTTAGACATTGGAATGGTCAGATATTATCAATTAAAGTGGTTATTGAGAGTCTTGGACAATTGAAGATTGGCGCACATGATGTAAGACACGCTTAACAAATTTTTTGAAGATTTAAATCTCAACCAAGGCGTAACTCTTTTCACTAAGAATCCAAACAGATCGGTGTGACCGTTAACAGCCACGATCATGAGAATATCAACATACATACACTCAAGTTCACTACGGAAAATTGCTCTTTTCCTCGCATATCTACCATTTGATATGGCCCATGTGGTAAAGTTGATACCATCACTAAAATAAGAGCATTTAACTGAAATGTTGTCTACTTTGTTCGCGAAGCATTTTCCTTTTCGAGTTCTGAACTCTTGTAGAAATAGTGACAAATCTCTCTCTCTCACTCTCTTTAAATTTTGGAAGATTTTCAGTTTTTGATGTTTTTCTTACAATGTTATGGAGAAAATCTCGTTGAAAATAAAATATTTATTATTTATTAGTAAATTATTTGAAAATTTAAAATATGGGTAAAAATGAATTGATTTAAAAAATTTTCTATTTATTTGTTAAAGTCATGATAAATCTATAAAAGTTTATGATACTGCTAAGAATCATAGTTCTAAAATTCAGTAACTCAACTCAAAACTTAGCCAAGTCAACTTGACTCAATCAGAAATCAAGTTTAGTTGCTGTGAAACTCGCTCAAGCGTTTGATTCAGCTCAGACTCACTTGATTTGTGTAGTCACCTCTCCCACTTGATAGCTTACTAAGAAGCTTAGAGAGTGTGTGTACAATGCATGTGCCAAGCATACAAATGTCAAAGTAAGCAGAAATGATGGAGGGCTAAACTGACAAATCTATAAATGATGTTAGTCATATCAAGGCTATGCAATGCAAGACTTACGTGACCAAATGTCATATGCTAGAGATGCAATGTAAAACATGACAATACTAGTCTACATATAAGTATAGTTAGTATATAGAAACATTACCGGGGTCTAGTACACTCCAACATTGGCTGCTGCCCATGATGCACACTACCAAGTGAGTGGAAAGGACCTCACTATCAACCTTACTAGTGGTATGTCAATGGCAATGCCAACCCGACTCACCAATAACGGACTCATTTACAAGTTGGTCAGACTCAACCTAGCTTATAGCCCCTTACCCTCGGGTGGATAAGGTCACACTCACTTTCAACTGATTATAAAATAGTGGGAGATGCAGCATATTGGTATTTGACATTCGGGTGCTCATGTTATCCACTCAGTTTCAACGTTGAAGCATCCTATTGGTACCGCAAGGGTTTAGGTACTTTCACCCATGGACATCCTAAGCCCCCAAGTGTTAAAACAGATATTTCCAGTATCCAATATGACCATCTATGATAAGCTTATGGAGGCCACAACCTCGATGTCATTATGGTGTAAAAGTGATCGCAACATACAGATGTAAAATGCATGAGTCATACTATCCAAGTCATGCACCAAACCTAAGCGCACCGCGTGATCACGTGGGGCAACCATATCTCATATGGGGTTCCCTAAGTATCTCAAGTCGAAAGGTGTATGATATGATCAATCGTCATCCACAACAGGCATACAAATGATGCATATGAGCATATAAATGAGCATGAGATCAATTATACTAGATATGTTATCAGTGTGTCCGATCAGGTTAAATAAACCAACATGTTATCAAACATATCATGAGATAATTGGCCTTAATTGACACATCATATATAGAAAGTAGGAATCGAACGGCAGGCCCCACTAGAAATATAAAGGCCAATGTGGTGTGACTTACATTAGACTAACATTGGCTCCTCATGTAGCGTATAAGGCATGGGTAAAATACATACACGAAGGCGGGATCCACTGGGAGTGACCTGGATAGACACCCACATGTACAACATACGTCCCATTAGGCTACCAGTCTATTGGCCCACTGATGATATCCCAAAACAATCAGATTATCAATGACATCTTTATAATTACTTTATTAGGATGATCTGCACCGTCTGAACATTTCTGACATAAATCGATGGTTATAGATCGATGGTTAGTCACTGGGATGTGATCATTTGCTTATGGCCATCTGAGTCTTGGGATTTCATCATTTCAGCCAAGGTATATGCTTCAATAGATTTAATATAACCATAGTGTTAACATTACACGCACACACTAATTAGGGATTTAAATCGATTTAATTTCAAACCTTTATAAGTATATTATGCATATCACTTTAAAATTATAGGGATTTTGAATCCCGTATGCCAAACATAACCAAATTATAATGGATCCCGAATCTAGGGATTTTCAAGTTCAAGGAATCCCAAGTCCAAGAGGTTTCTACCCCCATAGTTCCTCGTGGTGTGGCTTACCTGAGATTTGGATTGGCCTCAACTTTACGCCCCAGGCCCAACATAATCTGAAGAAAATGATAAACGGTGTAGATGGCATATAAACATTAAGGTGGGTCCCACAAGTGGGGCCTAAGTGCTGCCAAAATGGGTAGCCCTCCCTGTCCAATGATTCCATTGGTGTAGTCCACTTGATATTCAGATCACCCTCATTTTTAGGCGTGTGGCCTAACATGATCTATTAAAATGGATGAATGGCGTGGATGAAACATATACATCATGGATGGTCCCATGAGTGGGCCCCACTTCACGCCCGTGGTTGGGCGTCTGCTTGCCCATTGGGTGCCAGTGGCATATATATATATATATATATATATATATATATATATATATATATATATATATATATATATATATATATATATATATATATATATATATATATATATAATGTATAGGGAAAAGGTACTATGCGCTCGACCTCACGAGTCCGTCCCATGAGGTCGAGTTGTGTGGGCCCCACCGTGAGTCGTTTCGAACATCTACCCCATCAGTCAAATGCACCATTTGTAAGACCCGTATCCTAGCCCGTACTGTTCCGTCGAATCCCGCGATCCTTCCCGTCGAATTCCGGCAAACTGCGACCGATAATCAATGTTTGCACGTGACCCTAAGTCGTATCCTGTAGATTCGAGTCGGCTTAATCCGAGACTTGTACCATTGCGACCGCACCGTCGCCGCGGTTCCAACGCCGCGACTCGCGCACCGATCCGACACCCTGGTTGGGAGATGTGGGCCAGCATTTATTTCGAAGAAACGCCGCGCAGTTGCAATCCCAAGAGAATCTCTACATCATGTCCCATCAATCAATCACTCAAATCAATCAATCAATCAATCAATGCTTTCTTTCTCTCCAAGTCAAGCAACCACCAAGTCAACTCTTTCTCATTCTCTCTCTTACACACCCATACATGTCAAGTACAACATCACCTCACCCATCACTCATATCCATCACTCTCTCTCCTTATATCCCATCTCTCTCTTTCTTTTCTCTACACAATTTCTAAGCAACCAAAGACAGCAAAAAAAAAAATGTGGACATCCATGGTATTTCATGAGAGAAAAGAGTGTTGTGTGGCCCACTTTCCTATCTCAAATCCTTCATCCTAACCTTTAATTCCTTATCATCCACCATTAAAGTGGAGCACAAGGAGATCGGCTTTCCAACGGACCAAGAAGATCGAACGGTGGGTACTTTTATAGGCTAGTTTTCATGTTTGTATAAGAGCCAAATGAGGCCTACCGATTTATGGTGTGGATCTCATTTTGGACCATAGATGTGGCGATGGCCCACTTTAATTCTCATGATCATTCCATGATGGGGCTGTTCTCCATGGACCCCATCATGATGTTTATTTTCCTTGTATGGATAGGGTCATCTAGACCTTCCATTTCGGTGGAGAAAGGATCTCCACTGTTAATTTTGATCAGTGGGCCCATACGAAATGGGACCCACTTGATGTATGTTGTGAATCATGTAAGGGAGGGCCCATAGTGCCGGGGTCCTTCCATCATCACGTGCCTCTCTCTCTCTCTGTCCTTCCTTTATTTATTTTGTGGCCCACATGATGAGTGTATGTAGTGTCCAAACTGTCCATCAAGTAGACCCTATGGCCTTCCAAGCCATGTGAGCCCTACCCTTTGATGTTGGGGAAAAACACAAATATCATATTGATACAAATCAGGTGGGCCATGTCCACGTGGGACCCACTTTGATGAAATGATTCACGCCTGGACGTGGTTGCTGGAGCGTGAACAGACAGGGGGTGTACCCACGTTAAAGGCAAACCAGAAATATGGGTTTGATTGTAGGCTTTTGGGTGTGTCACTCATACATGCCCCATCTTGATGTATAAATTAAATCCACACCATCCATCCAATTTCCCAACTCATTTTAGGCGTTGAGCCGAAAAAAAGAAGCTAATCTGAATCCTAGGTGGGCCATACCACAAATGCTAAGGGTTGGGCTACCCACGTCATTTCTTACTTTTTGCATGGGAGGTTTAGAGTAAGTTTTCACTCATGGGACCCATATTGATGTATTTCTTAGATCCACACCATACGTCCATTCTCTGGCACATTTTAGCCGTGAAGCCCAAAAATTTACTCGATCCATCCATCATGTGGACTATACCACAACCGATGGTGGTAGTGGGAACACCCCTAACGTCAACCATGCGGACGTGTGGTGGGGGCGTCCCAACCATGGGCCCCACCTTGATGTATTTGTTTAATCTATGCCGTCCACCACCTTCCCTATGTAGTTTTAGGCTATGAGTCAAAAAATGAGACAAATCTTAGTTCTTAGTGGACCACACCAAGGGAAACAAATTCCCACTGTTGGAACTTTCTAAGACCTACTGTTGTGTGTATAAGTGGTGGACCTGTCTATCATTAGACTCCTTTAGTCCATAGAGAGCTGGTCGATGTAATAGATGGTATGGATCATCCACTAGTGGGCCCCATATAGTAGAATAAAAAAAATAATAAAGAAAGAAAGAGAAGAAGAAGAAGAAAAAAAAAGTCATTGGATGTTACTGTTTAGTTACGGTGAGAGTGGAAGCCTTACTGGGTTGCCACCATACTTGGATCCCACTATGATGAATTTGTTTAATCTACACCATTCACTATCTTCTCCTTATAATTTTAGGCTATGTGCCAAATTTTGAGGTAAATATAAGTCTCGAGTGGGCCGTACCAAGGGTATTAATGCCCACCTATTGAAACACTTTAGGGCCTTCTTTGGAGTCCCTTGTCATCCAAACCAGTCCTAGTCAGAGTCTATTTGACCTCATTCGAGGTGGCCAAGACGGTGAATGGATTAGATTATTCACTTGGGGTTTCCCACCATGGATTGTATTGTGAGGCCTAAGATGGTGTATGTGTTGTATATTCACGCTGCCCAGCCAATTCCAGTTAATGCAGGGCCGTGGGCCCCATTGAGAGGCAGGCCCAAATCCCAAGTGGACCATACTATAAATAGTGGTGGTGATTGAGCGTCCACCATAGGGCCGACTTGAGAGGCCCACCATAATGTGTTATATACATGCTGTTCCTCCATTCTTAGGGACATAGGCTACCTTATGCAGGCCTACCATGATAAATGTGTTTTATTCCAAGCCGTTCATCCATTTCTCTTTTTGGATGTGGCCCACCATGATCTGGACGGTGGGCCCTATCATGATGCATGCATCCATGCGGACCACTATCTAGGAATGGACGGTGAGACCTATGCAATGTATGTGTTTTCTCCAAACCATCCAAATCATGGGGCCTACCTTGATACATGTGTGGCCCTTGCTTGAGGCCCATGAGTGAGGCCCAATTTGATGTGATATATGAGGCCCGTTCGTTGAGGCCCACCTTGACATATATGGAGCCCATTTGATGAGGCCCGATGTAGTGTATTTGGGGCCCATGAGTGAGGCCCAATTTGATGTGATGTATGAGGCCCGTTCGTTGAGGCCCACCTTGACATATATGGAGCCCATTTGATGAGGCCTGATGTAGTGTATTTGGGGCCCATGGCTTGAGGCCCATTGTGATGTATTAGGGCCCATGGATTGAGGCCCACCTTGATATATACATGAGGCACATGTGATTAGGCCCACCTTGATGTGTATGAGGCCCATTATTGAGGCCACCTTGATGTGTATGAGGCCCATTGTGATGTATTAGGGCCCATGGATTGAGGCCCATTGTGATGTATAAGGGCCCGTGGGTTGAGGCCCATTGTGCTGTATTTGGAGCCCATGGGTTAAGGTCCATTGTGATGTATTAGGGCCCATGGGTTGAGGCCCATTTGATGTATTTGAGGCCCATGGGTCTAGGCCCAATGAGATGTATACAAGGTCTATTGTATTGTGTGATTCTACCATGGGTTATGTAATGACATTTATGGCGGGCCATGCCTTGGGAGCAATGTTGGTTTGATGTCCACATTATAGGAATAATGTTGGTTAAATGTCCGCATTATAACTCTCCCTAGGGCCCATTGATAGGCCTATACTTGTTGTGTGTAGGCCATCAAGGCCCATCTTCGTTGTGAGGATAGTTCATCAACATATAAAATACTTAGTATAACTCCATGATTCATGCCCATACGCATCATATGTATGCCTGATATGAGGAATGTTTGATCATAGTATACGCCATTGGGCAGACTATTTACGGGACTCCTTATGAGATGGGGTGCCCACATTATCGCGCCGTATGCGCAGGATTGCTGCGTGACTGGATAGTGTGACTCATGCATCTCATATATATGTGACTTGATCATTGTATGCCTTAGCAAAATCAGGGTCGTGGCCTCCACCGACACATCGTGGATGGCCAGATGGGACATCAAAAATACTTGGTTCCAGCACTGTGGGCACGTAGGATGTCCTTGGGTGAGAATCCCAGAACCTCCTTGGTACCAGGAGATGCTCCAACGTCTAAACCGAGTGGAATATGAGCGTCGGTGCCTATACCATGAAGTCGTGTCTCCCACTGTGTCGTGGTCGGTTGGAAGGGGGTGTGGCCTTATCCGCCCGAGTGAGGGGGCTATAAGCTAGGCTGAGTATGAACAGCTCATAAATGGGTCCGCTATCGACGAGCCGGGCCCGATATTGACAGGCGGATAGTGAGATCTCTTCCACTCACTAGGTTGTGCAGTTAGGGAGGAGGCAGTCGGAGTGTAGTGCAATAGACCCCGGTGATTTTCCCAGAGAGTAACCATGCTGATATGTGGACTATTGAGCAGGAATTGCATATCCATTCATTCATTCATTCACTATCCACTCGGGCTGGTGGTGCATAACATTTGTCACGTGTACCTTCGCATGGTCAGGATTTTGGTTGGGCACGCGACTAACCTGAGATCAGGAGTTTACCACATTGAGTCGGACTATCCAAATTTAGGTATGAGACTGGTTTGGATAGAAGTCCCTTGTGGTGAATGCCGTAGCCTGCAATACTACGTACTATCATCCCGACTTCACATTCCAGCATGGTCATTTCATTCGCACCGCATATTACATTGCATCCTCAGCATCTGTTATTGTCTTATTATGTTTTGCATCACATAGCCTTGGTACGACTAATAACACTCATGGACTTACCAGTATATTTCTACTTACTCTAATATCGTATCATTCATGTCTTGTCAGTATTTCCGCTTATTTCGATGATGTATGATTTATGGGCTTTATGGTATATTTGACACTTATCTTGTGCACACACTTACACCACCCTTTATGCTTTCTATAAGCTTATGCACGATAGATGCGTGCAGGTGATGTTAGGTTGCAGCAGTGTTGAGCTTGGAGCGTGCAGCGGTCTTCTGGCGCTTGATTTTTGATTTATGTATTTCCCTTTCAGCATTGTACTCAAATGATTATATTAGTGGATATGTGATGATGATGTTGCCTTTATGACTTGGTTATACTTGTGGTTATGCTCCATTACAAAAAAAAAATTCATACTGAAAATCCTCCTTGTAGATCCCAGGATCGGAATCGGGCACGTGAGTGCTGGGATCCGAGAATGGGGCACTACGGAGGCTGTCGGTGCCAGATTCGGCGATCGAAAATTTTGTGAGCCTATTTTCCAAGTTTGGGGAGTGACACCATTCCATCGTGGGCCTAAGTCTCAAAAATCAAGTCAATCCGTGACTTGTGTGGGCCACAACACATACAGAAGTGGAGAGGGGCTATGCACCATTAAAACATTCATAACCATTTTTGGGGCTCACCGAGATGTGGTTTGCAAATCCAGCCCATCCATTATGTGTGTCCCACTTGGATGAGGGTTTAGACCAAGTTTCAGACGCATGCAAATTTCAGGTGGGCCCCACCAAGTGCTTTTATATGTTTTAACGGTGTCTTCACATGATTTTAGATGGTATGGCCCACCTGAGTTCCGTATACGGCTGATTTTTGGGATATCCCATAATTTAAAGGGGACCCATCAAATGCACGGTGTTGATGGTCGACACACATCACGGTGGGGCCCACACAGCTCGACCTCACGGGAGCTTATCGTGAGGTCGAGCGCATAGTACCTTTTCCCATATATATATATGGAAATTGTACTATGAGGTCAACCTCATGGGAACTTCCCATGATGTCAATTTGTGTGGCCCCATCGTGATGTGTGTCGAATATCAAAACCATGCATTTGATGGGTTCCATTTAGGTTATGGGACGTCTCAAAAATCATCCGTATATGGCAATCAGGTGGGCCATACCATCTAAAACCATGTAAAGACATGACTAAAACATATAAAATCACTTGGTGGGGCCCAACTGAGTTTTGGATGTGACTGAAGCTTGGTCTAACCCCTCATCCAAGTAGGACACACAATGGATGGGCTGGATTTGTGAACTACATCTCGATGGGCCCAATAAATGATTATGAATGTTTTAATGGGAGGATAACCCCTCTCAAATATTGCGTGTGGTGTGGCCCACCCAAGTCATGGATTGAGCATGAAATGGTGCATCTAACTGATGGGGCAGATGTTTGATACACCTCAGGGTGGGGCCCACACAGCTCATAGTACCATTTCCTATATGTGTGTGTTGTTCATTTTGGTCACACAATTAAATTGGGCCCCACTTGGATAATCCACTCTGTTCACCACGTAGGCCAGCTTGAGTTGGGTCAATGAGCTCTAATTTGGGCTGATTTAGAAGAACATGGACTCCACAGTGGGCCTTGGAAAATTTCAATAGTAGGAGTTTGTTTCCTTCAGTGCGGCCCACTTGAGACTCGGATTTGTCTCATTATTTTTCGGCCCATGGCCTAAAATGATCCGGAGAAGTTGGTGGTTGGCTCAATTAAATATATACATCAATATAGGTCACCGATGGGTTAACGGCCGCATGCCGGCTACTCTTTGCATTATTATATATGTATATTTAGTTTGTATACACCGTCAAGGTTGGCCCCATGTGAATGATCTACTCCGTCCACCATCTTGGTCATCTCGAACGGAGCCCAATAGGCCCTGACTTGGGATGGTTTGGATGATCAGTGACCCCACTGCAGGCTTTGGAAGGTTTCAACTGTAAGACTTTATTTCGCTTAGTGCGGTTCACTTAAGACTCAGATCCGCCTAATTTTTCGGTCCATTGCCTAAAATAATCCGGAGAAACTGGTGGACGATGTGGATTAAATATATACATCAAGGTGGAGCCACAGCTGGGACGCCCCCATGGCCCCACCCCACCTCGCCATGGCTGACGTGAGGGGGTGCTCCCAACTTCCCAGTCGCCTCTGGTGCGGTCCACCTGATGGTTGGATCAGCTTGATTTTTAGGCTCCATGGCTAATATGAGCCAAGAAACAAATGGGTAGTGTGGATCTATGAAACACATCACAGTGGGTCCCATGAGTGGGAACCCACTCTTCCAATTCTCCCAAATAGATACGATGGGCTTAACAGCCATGATAATCACGGTGTGGCCCACCTGAGATTTATCTTGTCTTTAATTTTGGATCCAACGGCCAAAATCAGATGGAAGTTCGGATGAACGGCAAAGATGGGACATAAGCATCATGGTGGAGCTCAAGAGTGGAGGCCCCAATCCCCTTTGTATTAATGGAGTCTCACGCGGAGAACATCCCCGCATCCGGAAATGTTTTTTTTTTTTTTCTTTTTTACTTTGTATATATATAAAGAAAGGGCAAGTATGTGGGATCCACCTGAGAAATCTAGGCCGTCTACTGAGCCAACTCTGGTGTGCCCAAGAATACTAACCAAGCCAAAATTTGTATCTTTACTTCTTCAATATATGTGTGATCTAATCAATATGTTGAATGGAAAATAATCATCATGGTGGGCCAGACAAGGTGGTCCACATTGTGATATCATGCGGGGCATGCTCTCCAACAACCTACTGATAGATGAAATGCCAGATTATGTTGCACAAGACGCCAAAGTTGGGCCCACAAGAAGAATGGCTCAGATCTCAGACATACACAGTGCACACATTTGTCTCCTTGAAAAGGTCTCGGGAAACCCCAATTTAAAAGAAGTAGACCAAGTATGCCTTTACTAATTAGCTTTGATTAATTTTTAAATGAATGCTTAGATTAGTGTGATTAGGCAAATCAGGATCCCTTTTTGACCATATCACCACCGGTGGCATTATGACTATGCTTATTATATTCCTTCTCACATAGTTAGCATTTATAAAATCCAGATAGTAAACTAATGATGATATTTTCTACACATAACTGAGCCAATTCCTTCTTTCACACAGGACTTGAAGAGGAAGAAGTCATGAATTTTAAATAATAATAAAAATAATAAGACCATTTCAATGACAAACATTTCTGTAACCCCATTATAAATACTAGGCTAATTCTCTTACATAACCCACAGCCAAAAAATTCCTCATTTTTTAACATTTAGTTTCATAGCATATATACATACACAATCCTAGATAGATTTTCAAGATGTCCACGGGCTTTCTTCTCTTAGCATTTTTGGCATTCAGTTTCTCCTTTACCTCCGCATCCGATCCCAGCCCTTTACAGGATTTCTGTGTCGCTGTGCGCAACAGCCCAGGTATTTTCACTCCATTGAAAAAATAAAATCAAGTAACTGCATCATTGCTGCAAATAATATTACATGTAAATGCAATCCACCCCATTTGTAAAAGGATTCATATGATGAATGGATACAACACCAACCCCATTCTGTTATTTTCTGTTTATATTGTTTTAATAATTCTTGAAAGAATATGCTGCTTACAATCTCTTTTGTGTTATATGCTGGCAGTGTTGGTGAATGGATTTGTGTGCAAGGACCCAATGCAAGTTCAAGCTGATGATTTCTTCCTCACTGGACTGGACAAACCAGGCAACACGAGTAACAAGGTTGGGTCCAATGTGACCCAAGTAAACGTAGCTCAGATATCAGGACTCAATACCCTCGGAGTCTCTTTGGTTCGGATAGACTATGCACCCTATGGTCTCAATGCACCCCACACGCACCCAAGGGCGACAGAGATTTTAACAGTTTTGGAGGGCACCCTTTACGTCGGATTCGTCACTTCCAACCCAGACAATCGCCTCATAACAAAGGTCCTTCAAAAAGGCGATGTGTTTGTCTTCCCAATAGGCTTGGTTCACTTCCAGTTTAACGTTGGCCTCAGCAATGCCATAGCCATTGCAGGACTGAGCAGCCAGAGTCCAGGAACTATCACCATTGCGAATGCTGTGTTTGGATCGAATCCACCCATCTCAGACGATGTTCTTGCCAAGGCATTCCAAGTTGATAAGAACATAGTTGATTATCTCCAATCGCAGTTTGGAATGAAAAACTAGAGCATGCCCCGTACAATAAAATGGGAGTGCAACGTTATTATTTATTTATTTATTTATTTTGTCTCTTGTTTTCTTTGTTTATTTGTTTATGTTTAATGATATCTAATGGATTATAGCACGTTACGAAAATATCTGTCTAGATAATTATAAAAATGCAATTGATGATGCATCAACAGTTGGATCAACCCATACTTTAATGTTGCATGCATGATGAAAGATCAACTGTCAGATTTGCAGTACCCAGTGGGAAGTATTCGCCACAATGACAAGAGGATCGAAATGGTCATGTTAAAAAACATCCCACATAATAACCCTATACAATGGAAGCTTTTAAGGTCGAGCAATTCAAAATCGAGGCTGCATTTTCTTTGGAAGAGGGAGAATGATGATATCTAGAGTGTCCGTGCTGATGGTCCAAATCAAAGGTGGAACAACCCATGCATCGGTTCGACAATCAAAACTAATTAATCCAATGGACAAGATCAAAGAGAGGTCCACATTCTGACACTTAACCATGAGATCTGGACTGTTCGGGCAAAATATTCAGGCCATCAATACACCTGCAGCAGAGGTGACGGTGGAATGCATGAGCATGTCCAAGACATGCACGTAGTCATGGACGGATGTTCATTCGAACATCCCACTTTGAAGTCAATCGTTTTCCTATATATGCTACCTTCTACAGCTCATGTGGACACTTATCCAAAGATAATTTCGTAGGTAAATTTTCATGGGCCTTGAAATGTGATCCTGCAAATTGAGTTGGAGCTGCAACACTTGTTATTAAGCAAACTTGCATATCCGAAGTCAAAATATGTACGTTTCATCACTGTTACCTCCGTTTAGAAAACTTGCTCAATAGGCTTAACTTTTCTATATATCATGAGTCCTCACCAAAAATAAATTAGAATTTTCTAGGCAAAAACAGGTGCGTTTTTGCTACTTTATGGTATGAGAGTCTTAACCGACCCGATTTTCAGCTTACGCCATAAAATGATCTTGAAACATGGATTGACGCTGTGGATCTAATACAAACATCATGATGGCCCACAGAAGCTGCCCATCCTTTCTTCCTTCCCACGCAGTTGGCTTCCTGTCTCTCCAAACCCTCTGGGCGTGGATTTCTAGCAAAATCCTTTAGCAGTAACGTGGACCGATGGCTGGGGCCCACTTTTATGTTTGTGAGAAATTCCTAATGTTAAAACCTCTACACAGTCCACTGTAATATTTATATGCCATCTATACCGTTCAGAAGTTCATACTTACTGGGATGAACTGAAAACTCAAAAAAATTAGCCTGATCCAAAAACTACTGTGGCCCTATAAATGATTCTATGGTGGACGTTCAATCTTCACTGTTTCTTGTCGTATAGCCCACTTGATAGCTAGATCTGGCTCATTTTTGGGCTCTTATCCGAACATGATCTGTTAAACTGATTAACGGGTCGGATTTCTTGAAAAAATCACGATGGTCCCATTTAGGTTGCGGTTGACCTATATATATTAGTGCGAAAGGCATACACCCGCAATCCACATATCCGGAGGATTCGGAGAGAGACGCCTATTGCGTTCCGAAAGAACAAAGGATGTCCATGTTACGAGGCGTGAAACTTGTGTGAGCCCCACCATGATGTATGTGTTAGATCCACAACGTCCATCCATATTTCAAGATCATTTTATGGCATGAACCCCAAAACCATGTAAATCCAAATCTCAACAGGACCACAAAACAGAAACAATGGTAATTGTATACCCACCGTTGAATTAACTACTTGGGGGTAACAATCTCATATTTTGTTTTCCCTTTATCCAGGTTTGTGTGGTCTATTTGAATCAAGTAGAATAACAAATCCACGTCATGTTCGCCAATCCCTGGTTTCTGTGATGTGGTTCAATTTCGCTCCAGACCCGCCTCCTTTTCTAGTTCATGTCCTAGACCTATCTTGGAAAATGGTTCAATAGTGTGGATCTAACAGATACATCATGGTGGGGCCCACAAAAGATCCACGCTCCAAAAGATTTCATCCTATACACAGAGGAAATACACATATTTCCACGTTTGTGTGTGTGTGTGTGTGTGTATATATATATAGACACCATACGCTCCACCGTATTATACCTTCTATAAGGTCGAGTGCTGGTGGCACGTTATTCGTCAGATGGTGAAAATTTTAAATAAACCTGAAAATTTTATAAGGCTGCAATGGAATTTATGTGCGAGCCTTTTGGTGTTGGAAGATCATGTGCTAGGATTCTGTGTAGGGTCCACTATGATGGTTGTGATAAATCCAACCCGTCCATCCATTTTTCAAAATCATTTTAGAGCATGAGACCAAAAATGAGGAGAATCCAAAAATTAAATGGGCCACATGAGAGGAAACAGTGGAGATTTAGTGACCATCATTGAAACATTCATATTACTACAAAAGTTTTGTATCGGTTTATATTTATAGTGTTTTCATTTCATCTTAGTGAAAATGACCTTGTAAATGGTTTGGATGGAATATAAACACCAAGGTGGAGCCTATGAAGGTTTCAACGGTAAACATTCCTTTCCCCACTGTTTCATCTCATATGGCCCACTTGAATTTTGGATCCTCCTCATTTTTGGTATAATGTCCTAAAATAATATTTACAAACAAATGGACGGAGTGAATTTCACACAAAGATCACAGTGGGCCCCACACAGAATTCTTCCACTAATCTTCATGGGAAAGGCTTTAGCAGGAAATCCGCGTCCCTGGGTTTTGAGTTTGGGAAACGGACTGGCTACTCCCCCACCACCGGCCAATGGTAGGTGGTCGGTGCTATGTGCGCCCCACCATGATGTATGTGTTTCATCTATTCTGTCCATCCTTTTTATCATCTAATTTAAGGGGTTGAGCCCAAAATTGAAGCATATCCAAAGATTAAGTCCATCATGCCTGGGAAAAAGTGGATAATGATTTCCACCGTTGAAACCTTGTTAGGCCCCATAGTGATGTTTATTTGTCATCCAACATGTTCATAAGATCATACATACATGGATGAATGGAAAACAAAAATATAAGCTTGATCCAAAACTTATGTGGCCCCCAAGAAATTTTCAACAAGAGAAGTACAATTCAACTGTTGTTTCATGTGGTGTGGTCTATTTGAACATTGTATATACTTCATTTTTGGGATGAAGCCATAAAATTATTTGGGAAAATGGATGGACGGAGAAGATAAAATACATAAATCATGGTGGACCTCACACAGTTTACTTAAGCTGAGCAATCCCCTTCCGTGTAGGAGGGAAGCGGATTGGCTGGTGTACTATACACCAGCTATATAGCTGGTGTAGATACGTGTCGCTCGAAGACAAGTGCCGACGCTCCTCGAGCTCCGAGTTGCATGGATGGTTCAAAGGAGATCAAAGTTACATGGCCCCACAATGATTTATTTATTATATCCACACCCTTCATCCATTTTTCGAGATCAATTTAGACCATTAAACAAAAAATGAATCATATCCAAAGCTCAAATGGACCACACCAAAAATAGCAGTGAGGACATTGATTTTCATCGTTAAAAAATTCGTAGGGCCTACTTAACTTTTATTTTCCATCCAATCTGTTAATAAGATCACAAATACATGAAGAGGAAAAACAAATTTCATATTCATCGGAAGCTTCTGTGACCCCAAAAGGGTTTCAATGGTAAATGTTCAATCCTCAACTACTTTTTGTAGTGTGGTCCACTTGATCTTTGTATCTGTCTTATCTTTAAGCTAAAGCCTTAAGACGAGCTTGCCAAATGGATGGACGTTTTGGATATAACACATACCTCATACCTCATGATGGGACCCACAAAACTTGTTGACGTTAATATACCAGCCATATAGCTGGTGTGTGGTGCACCAGTCAATCTGCTTCCATCTCGGAGTGGGATGCGGATTACCAAGTTCCTAATGAGAGGTTGAGTAGCTGAAGTCACGTCACCAAGTTTTGTGGGTCCCAACATGATGTATTTATTATATCCACACAGTTCATCCATTTTGAGAGATCATATTATTGCATTATGCAAAGAATGAGACAGATCAAAAGCTCTAGTGGACCCAACCATAGAAAAAAGTGTGGAGAGTGATGCTCACGGTTAAAATCATCCTAAGGCCCACTGTACTGTTTATTTGACATCCAATCTGTTGATTAATTAGGTCATACAGACCCATGTGAAGGAAAAAAACAAAGATGAACTTGATCCAAAGCTTTTATGGCCCCCCAAAAAAATTAATGGTCGACACCCATTCAACGCTGTTTCCTGTAATGTACGTGGTCCATTTAAGATTGGGATATACTCCATTTTTGGTCTCATTACCATAAAATGATCTAGAAAAACATATAGATAGCATAGATGAAACACATACAGCATGGTGGGGCCCACATAACACAGACAACCCGCCATTGGCCGGTTGCAGGGGAGTAGCCAGTCCGTTTCCCAAACCCAGCGACGCAGATTTCTTACTAGAGCCTTTCCCATGAAGATTCGAGAAAGGATTTTATGCGGGGCCCATTGTGATCTTTGTGTGAAATCCAACCCGTCCATTCGTTTTTAGATATCATTTTAGGACAAAATGAGGAGGATCCAAAATTCAAGTGGGCCATACGAGATGAAACACTGCAGAAAGGAATGCTTACCATTGAAACCTTCCTAGGCTCCACCTTGGTGTTTATATTCCATCCAAACCATTTATAAGGTCATTTTCATTGATATGAAATGAAAACACCATGAACATAAACCAATATAAAAATTTTGTAGTCATATGAATGTTTCAACGGTGGTCACTAAATCTCCACTGTTTCCTCTCATGTGGCTCATTTAATATTTGGATCCTCCTCATTTTTTGTTACATGTCCTAAAATGATTTTGAAAAATGGATGGACAGGTTGGATTTATCACAAACATCATAGTGAGCCCTACACAGAATCTTAGCACATGATCTTCCAACAATGCCGCCAGCACTTGACCTTTCGAAGGTATAATACGGTCAGCGTACCCCCCCCCCATCCATATATTTCTGCACTTACGTCAATACCTGTGTCATTGACAGATAATAAAAAACGGCACTAGATTTCTGAAATGGGATTGGCTGGTGTACCATATATATATACACACACACACGGAAGCGCTCACCTGCGAACCAGTTCGTACCTACTACAATGAACTTTTTTGAGAACCCATCATACGTGATGTGGAACCAAAATCTGAACCGTTCATGTGAAGCAGCACCTCGTGAAACCCCCCTAGACCAAGTTTTACTTTGATCTAAAACTTTGATGGGCCATGAAAAATGAAAATAGTTTCCTCCCTTGATTTGCATTTCTCTTTGTTATGGCCCACCAGAATTTTAGATTAGGGTGAAAATTTGCCCCAGGGGATTTCATGGGATTCCGCATCACATGGACCGTTCAGATTAGACACCCATGACACGTGTGCAAAGGTGCGCATGTGCGTAGGTGTGCAGGGGAGCATGACTCTCTCTCTCTATATATATATTTCTGCACTTACGTTAATACCTGTGTCATTGATAGATAATAAAAAACGGCACTAGATTTCCGAAATGGGATTGGCTGGTGTACCACACACATTTAATATTGCTGGTGCGTTGACGTCACCAAGTTCTGTGGGTACAATTATGAGGCATGTGTTATATCCAAACCCTCATTCCATCTGGAGAGCTAGTAGTAACGCTTGGGCAGAAAAATATGACAGATCCAATCAAGTGGAGTGCACTGAAAAACGCAGTGGGGCGTTGAACATCTACCAGTGAAACCATTTTGGGGTCACAAAAGTTTTGAATCAATATGATATTTGTTTTTCCTCTTCATCCTGGTATGTGTGACTTTATGAACAGATAGGATGGAAAATTAACACGATGGTAGGCCTTACAAACATTTTAACTGTGATAATCATTGTCCCACTATTTGTAGTGTGGTCTACTTGAGCTTTGGATATGACTCGTTTTTGGACTCATAATCTAAAATTATCTCGCCAAATGGATGAATGGGGTGGATATAATAAATACATCATTATGTGGCCTGTAACTTTGATCTCCTTTGAGCCGTTTACAACTCGGAGCTCCAAAAGTGTCAGCGCTCCTCTGCGCACAACACGTACGCACACCAGCCATATTGGTGGTGTGTGGTACACCAGCCAATCCTCTTCCCTAATTGGACCATTAGTCATTAGTATTGGTCCAATCAAACCATTCAACTCCAATTTCAGGCCAATCAGATGGTTCATCTTTCATATCAGTGCATTCCAGTCATGGACCTTTAATATCAACTCAATTGGACAGTCAATCTCATATATCAAACCCATTGTGACAACTCATCTCCAATTTTGGCCCAATCAAACCATCGATCTTTGATATTGGTCTTATTAGACCATTGATCTTTAAATTTGGCCTAATATGACAGTTGATCATCAATATCATTTGAATCAGACGGATTGAGTTCAACATCAATCAAATCAAACCAGTCATATTCACCTCAATCCATTTCATCCTCAATAGTTGTCCAATCATTTCTTTAATCCTATGTAATGGTAAAATTGGACCATTCTCTAATTTTGGCTCATTAAGACTGTTCATCTTTTGATAACATTCTACTAGCAATTGATTTTTAATATGGAACAAATTAGACAGCAAATCTTGAAGTTCAGAGCAATTGAACCTCTCATCTCCAATTTCAGCCAAATAAGACCATTGATCTTTTATATTGGTCCATTCAAAATATTTATCTTCGACTTCAGCGTAATTAGACCGTTGATCTCCAATATCGTTCAAATTAGACCACTTGTCATTGATCTCGATCCATTGCAACCTTTGATCTTCAATATCGATCCAATTAAACCACTGATCTTAAATATTAGCTTAATTCAAGCAATTCATTTCCAATTTCTACCAATGACTGATTTGTATCATCCACCCTGCGTGGTCTACCTTTGACCGTCAATCTGTACTAAAGAAATAATCTTGCTATTTACACGTTACCGTGGATTATTTCATGCATATGGACTGACTGATAAACGAAATACCAATTGGAGCCTACATGATGAATGGCTCAGATCTCATGCAGACGGCACACAATTGTCTTGTTGAAAAGGTCATTGTTTCCAATTCAAAAGAAATAGACCAAGCATATATGCATTTGCTTAGCTTTGGTTAATTTTCTTTTGTTGACTAAATGCTTAGCCTGGTCGTGTGATTAGGTAAATCTCATGAACGAGCACATCAGGAACCCATTCCGACCATATCACCACCGTTCAAAGCATCATGACCAAGTTTTGTATATTTCATGCCACTTATCTAATTTGGAGTAGTTAGCATCAAGGAAATCAAGAATTAATAAACAAATGATGATGTTTTCTGCACGTAACCGAGCCAATTCCTTCTTTTACATAGGACTGAAGAGGAAGAAGTCTTGGATTTCAAATAATAATAAAAATAATATGACCATTTCAATGACAAACATTTCAGTAACCCCATTATAAATACTAGCCTAATCCTCTTACATAACCCACAGCCCAAAACATTTCTCATTATAACATTTAGAGTTTCCTAGCATACATACATACACAATTCTAGACAGATTTTCAAGATGTCTACCGGCTTTATTCTCTTAGCATTCATTGCATTTAGTTTCTCCTTTACCTCCGCATCCGATCCCAGCCCTTTACAGGATTTCTGTGTCGCTGTGCGCAACAGCCCAGGTATTTTCACTCCATTGAAAAAATAAAATCAAGTAACTGCATCATTGCTGCAAATAATATTACATGTAAATGCAATCCACCCCATTCGTGTAAGGATTCATATGATGAATGGGATACAACACCAATCTCATTGTCTGTTATTTTCTGTTTATATTGTTTTAATAATTCTTGAAAGAATATGCTGCTTACAGTCTCTTTTGTGTTATATGATGGCAGTGTTGGTGAATGGATTTGTGTGCAAGGACCCAATGCAAGTTCAAGCTGATGATTTCTTCCTCACGGGACTGGACAAACCAGGCAACACAAGTAACAAGGTTGGGTCCAATGTGACCCAAGTAAACGTAGCTCAGATATCAGGACTCAATACCCTCGGAGTCTCTTTGGTTCGGATAGACTATGCACCCTATGGTCTCAATGCACCCCACACGCACCCAAGGGCGACAGAGATTTTAACAGTTTTGGAGGGCACCCTTTACGTCGGATTTGTCACTTCCAACCCAGACAATCGCCTCATAGCAAAGGTCCTTCAAAAGGGCGATGTGTTTGTCTTCCCAATAGGCTTGGTTCACTTCCAGTTTAACATTGGCCTCACCAACGCCATAGCCATTGCAGGACTGAGCAGCCAGAGTCCAGGAACTATCACCATTGCTAATGCTGTGTTCGGATCGAATCCACCCATCTCAGATGACGTTCTTGCCAAGGCATTCCAAGTTGATAAGAACATAGTTGATTATCTCCAATCGCAGTTTGGAATGAAAAACTAGAGCATGCCCCATACAATAAAATGGGAGTGCAACGTTATTATTTATTTATTTTGTCTCTCGTTCTTTCTTTATTTGTTTCTGTTTAATGATATCTAATTGTTTACCTACCGTTGAATTAACTACTTGGGGGTAACAATCTCATATTTTATTTTCCTTTTATCTGGTTTGTGTGGTCTATTTGAATCAAGTAGAATAGCAAATCAAGGTCTTGTCCGCCCTAGGAAGGTTCCAACAATCCCTGGTTTTTGTGATGTGGTTCAATTTCGCTCCAGATCTGCCTCATTTTCTAGTTCATGTCCTAGACCTATTTTGAAAAATGGTTCAATAGTGTGGATCTAACGGATACATCATGGTGGGCCCCACAGAAGATCCATGCTCCAAAAGATTTCATCCTGTTAAACATAGAAATTCATTGTACACAGAGGAAATACGCATATTTCCATGTTTATATATATATATATATATATATATATATATATGGGAAAAGGTACTATACGCTCCACTGTATTATACCTTCTATAAGGTTGAGTGCTGGCCGCAATGGAATTTATGTGCGAGCCTTTCGTTGTTGGAAGATCATGTGCTAGGACTCTGTGTAGGGTCCACTATGATGGTTGTGATAAATCCAACCCATCCATCCATTTTTCAAAATCATTTTAGGGCATGAGAACAAAAATGAGGAGAATCCAAAAATTAAATGGGCCACATGAGAGGAAACAGTGGAGATTTAGTGACCACCATTGAAACATTCATATGGCTACAAAATTTTTGTACCAGTTTATATTTATAGTGTTTTCATTTCATCTTAGTGAAAATGACCTTATAAATGGTTTGGATGGAATATAAACACCAAGGTGGAGCCTAGGAAGGTTTCAATGGTAAGCATTCCTTTCCCCACTGCTTCATCTCATATCGCTCACTTGAATTTTGGATCCTCATCATTTTTGGTTTAATGTGATCCTAAAATGATATTTAAAAACAAATGGACGGATTGAATTTCATACAAAGATCACAGTGGGCCCCATACAGAATTCTTCCGCTAATCTTCACGGGAAAGGCTTTAGCAAAAATCCACGTCCTTGCGTTTTGAGTTTGGGAAACGGACTGGCTACCCCACCATGATGTATGTGTTTCATCTATGTTGTCCATCCTTTTTTCCATCTAATTTAAGGGGTTGAGCCCAAAATCGAAGCATATCCAAAGATTAAGTCCACCATGCCTGGGAAAAAGTGGGGATAATGATTTCCACCGTTGAAACCTTGTTAGGCCCCATAGTGATGCTTATTTGTCATCCAACATGTTCATAAGATCATACATACATGGATGAATGGAAAACAAAAATATAAGCTTGATCCAAAACTTATGTGGCCCCCTAGATATTTTCAACAATAGAAGTTCAATTCAACTGTTTCATGTGGTGTGGTCCATTTGAACATTGTATATACTTCATTTTTGGGATGAAGCCATAAAATTAAAATTATCCGGGAAAATGGATGGACGGAGAAGATAAAATACATAAATCATGGTGGACCTCACACAGTTTACTCAGTAAGCTGAGCAATCCCCTTTCGTCTAGGAGGGAAGCGGATTGGCTGGTGTACTACACACCAGCTATATAGCTACTGTAGATATGTGTCGCTCGAAGACAAGTGCCGACGCTCCTCGAGCTCCGAGTTGCATGGACGGTTCAAAGGAGATCAAAGTTACATGGCCCCACAATGATTTATTTATTATATCCACACCTATCCATTTTTCGAGATCAATTTAGACCATTAAACAAAAAATGAATCATATCCAAAGCTTAAATGGACCACACCAAAAATAGTAGCGAGGACAATGATTTTCATCGTTAAAAAATTCATAGGGCCTACATAACTTTTATTTTCCATCCAATCTGTTAATAAGATCACAAATAGATAAAGAGGAAAAAAAAATTTCATATTGATCGGAAGCTTCTGTGACCCCAAAAGGGTTTCAATGGTAGATGTTCAATCCTCAATTGCTTTTTGCAGTGTGGTCCACTTGATCTTTGTATCTGTCTTATCTTTAGGCTCAAGCCTTAAGACGAGCTTGCCAAATGGATGGACGTTTTGGATATAACACATACCTCATACCTCATGATGGGACCCACAAAACTTGTTGACGTTAATACACCAGCTATATAGCTGGTGTGTGGTACACCAGCAAATCTGCTTCCGTCTCGGAGTGGGACGTGGATTACCAAGTTCCTAATGAGAGGTTGAGTAGCTGAAGTCACGTCACCAAGTTCTGTGGGTCCCAACATGATGTATGCATTATATTCACACGGTTCATCCATTTTGAGAGATCATATTATTGCATTATCCAAAGAATGAGACAGATCAAAAGCTCTAGTGGACCCCACAATAGAAAAAAGTGTGGAGAGTGATGCTCACGGTTAAAATCATCCTAAGGCCCACTGTAGTGTTTATTTGACATCCAATCTGTTGATTAGGTCACACAGACCCATATGAAGGAAAAAAAACAAAGATGAACTTGATCCAAAACTTTTATAGCCCCCCCAAAAAAATTAATGGTCGACACCCATTCAACGTTGTTTCTGTAATGTGGTCCATTTGAGATTGGGATATACTCCATTTTTGGTCTCATTACCATAAAATGATCTAGAAAAACATATAGACAGCATAGATGAAACACATACAGCATGGTGGGGCCCACATAACACAGACCACCCGCCATTGGCCGGTTGCGGGGGAGTAGCCAGTCCGTTTCCCAAACCCAGCGACGTGGATTTCCTACTAGAGCCTTTCCCATGAAGATTCGGGAAAGGATTTTATGCGGGGCCCACTGTGATCTTTGTGTGAAATCTAACCCGTCCATTCGTTTTTAGATATCATTTTAGGACAAAATGAGGAGGATCCAAAATTCAAGTGGGCCATACGAGATGAAACATTGGAGAAAGGAATGCTTACCTTTGAAACCTTCCTAGGCTCCACCTTGGTGTTTATATTCCATCCAAATCGTTTATAAGGTCATTTTCACTGATATGAAATGAAAACACCATGAACATAAACCAATATAAAACTTTTGTAGTCATATGAATGTTTCAATGGTGGTCACTAAATCTCCAATGTTTCCTCTCATGTGGCTCATTTAATATTTGGATCCTCCTCATTTTTTGTTACATGTCCTAAAATGATTTTGAAAAACGGATGGACAGGTTGGATTTATCACAAACATCATAGTGGGCCCTACACAGAATCCTAGCACATGATCTTCCAACAATGCCGCCAGCACTCGACCTTATAGAAGGTATAATACGGTCGAGTGTATACTACCTTTTCCCACACACACACACACACACACACACACATATATATATATATATATATATCTGCACTTACGTCAAAACCTCTGTCATTGATAGATAATAAAAAAACGGCACAAGATTTCCGAAATGGGATTGGCTGGTGTACCACACACAATTAATATTGCTGGTGTGTTGACTTCACCAAGTTCCGTGGGTACAATTATGAGGTATGTGTTTATATCCAAACCCTCATTCTATTTGGAGAGCTAGTAGTAAGGCTTGGGCAGAAAAATATGACAGATCCAATCAAGTGGAGTACACTGAAAAACGTAGTGGGGTATTGAACATCTACCAGTAAAACTTTTGTAGTCATATGAATGTTTCAACGGAGGTCACTAAATCCCCACTGTTTCCTCTCATGTGGCCTATTTAATATTTGGATCTTCCTCATTTTTGGTTGCATGCCCCAAAATGATTTTGAAAAATGGATGGACGGGTTGGATTTATCACAAACATCATAGTGGGCCCTACACAGAATCCTAGTACATGATCTTCCAACAATGCCGCTAGCACTCGACCTTATAGAAGGTATAATGGATGGGCTGAAACTTGGTCTAACCCCTCATCCAAGTGGGACGCACACAATAGATGGGCAGGATTTGTGAACTACATCTCGGTGGTCCCAATAAATGATTATGAATGTTTTAATGGGGAGGATAGCCCCTCTCAAATATTGTATGTGGTGTGTGCCACCCAAGTCATGGATTGACCATGGAATGGTGCATCTAACTGATGGGGCAGATGTTTGACACACATCAGGGTGGGGCCCACACAGCTCATAGTACCATTTCCCATATATATATATATATGTGTGTGTGTGTGTGCGCGCGTGTGTTGTTCGTTTTGGTCACACAATTAAATTGGGCCCCACTTGGATAATCTACTATGTTCACCACGTAGGCCAGCTTGAGCTAGGTCAATGAGCTCTAATTTGGGCTGATTTAGACAAACATGGACTCCATAGTGGGCCTTGGAAGATTTTAATAGTAGGAGTTTGTTTCCTTCAGTGCGGCCCACTTGAGACTCGGATCTGTCTCATTTTTTGGCCCATGGCCTAAAATGATCCGGAGAAGTTGGTGGTTGGCCCGGATTAAATGTAACATCAATATAGGTCCCACTTGTGTGATGAGTTAACGGCCAGCATGCATGTAGGGCTACTCTTTGTATTGTTATATATGTATATTTATTTTATATACACAGTCAAGGTTGGCCCCATGTGAATGATCTGCTCTGTCCACCGTCTTGGTCATCTCGAACGGAGCCCAATAGGCCCTGACTTGGGATGGTTTAGATGATTAGTGACCCCACTGCAGGCTTCGGAAGGTTTCAACTGTGAGACTTTATTTCGCTCAGTGCATTTCAATAAAGACTCAGATCCGCCTAATTTTTCGGCCCATAGCCTAAAATAATATGGAGAAACTGGTGGATGATGTGAATAAAATACATACATCAAGGTGGAGCCACGGGTGGGATGCCCCCACTGCCCCACCCCACGTCGGCTGACATGAGGGGGTGCTCCCAACTCCCCATTGTCGCCTCTAGTGTGGTCCACCTGATGGTTGGATCAGCTTGATTTTTAGGCTCCATGGCTAATATGAGCCGAGAAACAAATGGGTAGTGTGGATCTATGAAATACATCACAGCGGGTCCCATGAGTGGGAACCCACTCTCCCAACTCTCCCATATAGATGCGATGGGCTTAACGGCCATGATAATCACGGTTTGGCCCACCTGAGATTTGGCTTGCCTTCAATTTTGGATCCAACGGCCAAAATTAGATGGAAGTTTGGATGAACAGCGAAGATGGGACATAAGCATCATGGTGGAGCTCAAGAGTGGAGGCCCCAATCCCCTTTGTATTAATGGAGTCTCACATTGAGAACATCCCAGCATCTGGAAATGTTTTTTTTTTTACTTTATATATATATATATATATATATATATATATATATATATATATATATATATATATATATATTAAAGAAAAATAATTTTTTTTGTTCCACCTGAGAAATCCAGGCCGTCTACTGAGCCAACTCATGGTGTGCCCAAGAACTACTAACCATGCCAAAATTTATATCTTTACTTCTTCAATATATGTGTGATCTAATCAATATGTTAAATGGAAAATAATCATCATGGTGGGCCAGACAAGGTGGTCCACATTGTGATATCGTGCGGGGCATGCTCTCCAACAACGGACTGATAGATGAAATGGCAGATTATGTTGCACAAGACACCAAAGTTGGGCCCACAAGAAGAATGGCTCAGATCTCAGACATACACAGTGCACACATTTGTCTCATTGAAAAGGTCTCGGGAAACCCCAATTTAAAAGAAGTAGACCAAGTATGCCTTTACTAACTAGCTTTGATTAATTTTTAAATGAATGCTTAGATTAGTGTGATTAGGCACATCAGGATCCCTTTTTGACCATATCACCACCGGTGGCATTATGACTATGCATATTATATTCCTTCTCACATAGTTAGCATTTATAAAATCCACAATTAGTAAACAAATGATGATATTTTCTGCACATAACTGAGCCAATTCCTTCTTTCACACAGGACTTGAAGAGGAAGAAGTCTTGAATTTCAAATAACAATAAAAATAATAAGACCATTTCAATGACAAACATTTCTGTAACCCCATTATAAATACTAGGCTAATTCTCTTACATAACCCACAGCCAAAAAAACTCCTTTTATAACATTTAGAGTTTCATAGCATATATAGATACACAATCCTAGACAGATTTTCAAGATGTCCACGGGCTTTCTTCTCTTAGCATTTTTTGCATTCAGTTTCTCCTTTACCTCTGCATCCGATCCCAGCCCTTTAAAGGATTTCTGTGTCGCTGTGCGCAACAGCCCAGGTATTTTCACTCCATTGAAAAAAAAAATCAAGTAACTGCATCATTGCTGCAAATAATATTACATGTAAATGCAATCCACCCCATTCGTGAAAGGATTCATATGATGAATGGGATGCAACACCAACCTCATTGTCTGTTATTTTCTGTTTATATTGTTTTAATAATTCTTGAAAGAATATACTGCTTACAATCTCTTTTGTGTTATATGATGGCAGTGTTGGTGAATGGATTTGTGTGCAAGGACCCAATGCAAGTTCAAGCTGATGATTTCTTCCTCACGGGACTGGACAAACCAGGCAACACGAGTAACAAGGTTGGGTCCAATGTGACCCAAGTAAACGTAGCTCAGATATCAGGACTCAATACCCTCGGAGTCTCTTTGGTTCGGATAGACTATGCACCCTATGGTCTCAATGCACCCCACACGCACCCAAGGGCGACAGAGATTTTAACAGTTTTGGAGGGCACCCTTTACGTCGGATTCGTCACTTCCAACCCAGACAATCGCCTCATAACAAAGGTCCTTCAAAAGGGCGATGCGTTTGTCTTCCCAATAGGCTTGGTTCACTTCCAATTTAACATTGGCCTCACCAATGCCATAGCCATTGCAGGACTGAGCAGCCAGAGTCCAGGAACTATCACCATTGCGAATGCTGTGTTTGGATCGAATCCACCCATCTCAGACGACGTTCTTGCCAAGGCATTCCAAGTTGATAAGAACATAGTTGATTATCTCCAATCGCAGTTTGGAATGAAAAACTAGAGCATGCCCCATACAATAAAATGGGAGTGCAACGTTATTATTTATTTATTTATTTATTTTGTCTCTCGTTCTTTCTTTATTTGTTTCTGTTTAATGATATCTAATGGATTATAGCACGTTATGAAAATATCTGTCTAGATAATTATAAAAATGCAATTAATGATGCATCAACAGTTGGATCAACCCATACTTTAATGTTGCATGTATGATGAAAGATCAACGGTCAGATTTGCAGTACCCAGTGGGGAGTATTTGCCACAATGACAAGAGGATCGAAATGGTCATGTGAAAAAACATCCCACATAATAACCCTATACAATGGAAGCCTTCTAAGGTCGAGCAATTCAAAATCGAGGCTGCATTTTCTTTGAACCAGGGAGAATGATGATATCTAGAGTGTCCGTGCTGCTGGTCCAAATCAAAAGTGGAACACCTCATGCATGCATCGGTTCGACCATCAAAACTAATCCAATAGACAAGATCAAAGAGAGGTCCACACTCTCACACTTAGTCATGAGATCTGGACTGTTCGGGCAAAATATCCAGGCCATCTATACACCTGCA
Organism: Magnolia sinica; assembly: GCF_029962835.1. Lineage (NCBI taxonomy): Eukaryota > Viridiplantae > Streptophyta > Magnoliopsida > Magnoliales > Magnoliaceae > Magnolia > Magnolia sinica. The sequence goes on along the minus strand of NC_080575.1, from coordinate 15,094,917 downwards.
GCAGAGGTGACAGTGGAATGCACGAGCATGTCCAAGACATGCACGTAGACATGGATGGATGTTCCTTCGAACATCCCACTTTGAAGTCCATCGTTTTCCTATATATGCTACCTTCTACAGCTCATGTGGACACTTATCCAAAGATAATTTCGTAGGTAAATTTTCATGGGCCTTGAAATGTGATCCTGCAAATTGAGTTGGAGCTGCGACACTTGTTATTAAGCAAACTTGCATATCCAAAGGCAAAATATGTACGTTTCATCACTGTCACCTCGGTTTAGAAAACTTGTTCAATAGGCTTAACTTTTCTATGTATCATGAGTCCTCACCAAAAATAAATTAGAATTTTCCAGGCAAAAACAGGTGCGTTTATGCTACTTTACCGTTTGAGAGTCTTAACTGACTCAATTTTCAGCTTACGCCATAAAATGATCTCGAAATATGGATTAATGCTGTGGATCTAATACAAACATCATGATGGCCCCACAGAAGCTGTCCATCCTTTCTTCCTTCCCACGCAGTCGGCTTCCTGTCCTTCCAAACCCTCTGGGCGTGGATTTCCAGCAAAATCCTTTCGCAGTAACGTGGACGGATGGCTGGGGCCCACTTTTATGTTTGTGAGAAATTCCTAATGTTAAAACCTCTATACCGTCCACTGTGATATTCATATGCCATCTATACTGTTCAGAAGTTCATACTTACTGGGATGAACTGAAAACTCAAAAATATTAGCCTGATCCAAAAACTACTGTGGCCCTATAAATGATTCTATGGGGACGTTCAATCTTCACTGTTTCCTGTCGTATAGCCCACTTGTTAGCTAGATCTGGCTCATGGCTCTTATCCGAACATGATCTTTTAAACTGATTAACAGGTCGGATTTCTTGAAAAAATCACGATGGTCCAATTTAGGTTGCGGTTGACTTATATTAGTGCGAAAGGCATGCACCCGCAATCCACATATCCGGAGGATTCGGAGAGAGACGCCTATTGCGTTGAGAAAGAACAAAGGATGTCCATGTTACGAGGCGTGGAACTTGTGTGAGCCCCCCCTTGATGTATGTGTTAGATCCACAACGTCCATCCATATTTCAAGATCATTTTAGGGCATGAACCCCAAAACCATGCAAATCCAAATCTCAACAGGACCACAAAATAGAAACAATGGTAATTGTATACCTACAGTTGAAAATTACTTGGGGGTAACAATCTCATATTTTGTTTTCCCTTTATCCAGGTTTGTGTGGTCTATTTGAATAAGTAGAATAGCAAATCAGCCTCATGTCCGCCCTAGGAAGGTTCTGACAATCCCTAGTTTCCGTGATATGGTTCAATTTCCGTCCAGATCTGCCTCATTTTCTAGTTCATGTCCTAGACCTATCTTGAAAAATGGTTCAATAATGTAGATCTAACAGATACATCATGGTGGGGCCCACAGAAGATCCACGCTCCAAAAGATTTCATCCTGTTAAACAGAGAAATTCATTGTACACAGAGGAAATACGCATATTTCCATGTTTGTGTGTGTGTGTGTGTGTGTGTGTGTGTGTGTGTGTGTATATATATATATATCTGCACTTACGTCAAAACCTGTGTCATCGATAGATAATAAAAAAACGGCACAAGATTTTCGAAATGAGATTGGTTGGTGTACCACACACGACCAATATTGCTGGTGTGTTGACGTCATGTAAAAGTCTCATTCACATTTTTTACCTACGAAAATTTTTATAGGTAAAAGTCTCATTAATGGAAGTCCTAACTACGATGTATGGAAAACCCTCAGCGTCAAAAAAGGTTCATCTTATGAAACAGCTATTCAACATGAAGATGTCAGATGGTGGGAGCGTGGCTTAACATCTAAACTAGTTCAATACAGTTATGAGCCAGTCGGAATCCGTTGACATTGTTTTTTAAGACGAGGTCAGGGCGTTATTGATCCTGTCTAGTTTGCCAGATAGTTGAGATGGTTTGGTGATTGCTGTGAGCAATTATTCAGGATCGACAAAGCTGAAATTTGATGATGTGGCTGGACTAATTCTCAGCGAAGAATCTAAAAGAAAGACATCAGGAGTTTTAGGGGACTCAGGAAATGCTCTAAACGTTGAAGGAAGAGGAAGATCGTTGAACAAAGGAGGTAATAAATATGAACGTTTTAAGTCGAGGAAGAAGTCCAAGGGATTGAAAGAAAAAGACGGGTGTTGCCATTGCAGCAAGAAGGGGCACATGAAACGTGATTGCACGACGCTTAAAAAACAAGAAGGAAGCTCTCAAGGTGGAAAAGATTCAATGAATCTATCTGAGGAGAATGACACAGAGGCGTTGATCTTGTCTCTTGATGTGAGAAATGAGTCTTGAGTCATAGACTCGGGTGCTTCGTTTCATGCCACTTCGTGTAAGGAAGTTCTGTGTGATTATGTGTCAGGTGACTTCGGGAGAGTCTACCTGGGTAATGATGAGCCGTGTAATATTGTTAGAAAGGGAGATGTTCATATAAATTAGAAAGACGGAATAACTTTGAAATTAAAGGATGTCAGACATGTACTGAGTTTGAAATAGAATTTGATCTTAGTGGGGCAGTTGGCCGATACCGGATATGTGACGACATTCACTAGTGATTCCTGGAAGATCACAAAAGGTGTCTTGGTGATATCTTGAGGTAAGAAGGAAGGAACTTTGTACGTGACTTCAGGATCGTATGGTTCACTCGCAGCTACATCAATTGGAGTGAATGAGCAGTAATGGCATCAGAGGTTGGGATATATGAGTGAGAAGGGGATGAAAGTGTTATCGTCAAAAGGGAAGCTACCAGGGCTGAAGTCTATTGATTTGAAATGTGAGGACTGTGTGTATGACAAATAGAAGAGGGTAAGTTTCAAGAAAATAGGACGCGCTCCAAAGACGCATCTATTGGAGCTTGTACACACTGATGTGTGGGGACCGACACATGTATCATCTTTTAGTGGCTCACGTTATTTTGTTTCCTTTATTGATGATGCTAGCAGAAAATGTGAGTTCATTTTTTAAAGCACAAATATGATGTATTTAATGTATTTAAGAAATGAAAAGTAATGATAGAAAACGAGACAGGTAAAATAGTAAAATGTCTCAGATCTGATAATGGGGGAGAGTACTGTGATAAGAGATTTGAGGAGTATTGTGCAGCAAATGGAATTAAACATTAGAAAATGATTCCAGGGATACCACAGTAGAATGGTGTGGCTGAGTGCATTAACAGGACCATCCTTGAGAGCGAAAGGAGCATGAGGTTACATGCAGGGTTGCCTAAGATGTTTTGAGCAGATGCTGTGAATATTGCCGTATATCTCATCAATAGAAGTCTCTCAGCACCATTGGATGGTGGGCTACCAGAAGAAACGTGGACTAGGAAAGAATTGAACCTTGCACATCTCAGAGTGTTCAGTTGCACTTCATATGTTCACATTGATGCACATTTATAGGCTACGGGCAGCATGATTTTGGCTATAGGTTTTGGGATGTAGAAAACAGAAAAATCATTAGAAACAAGGACGTAATCTTTAATGAAAATGTGATGCATAAGGACAATGTGCAGCAAAATAAGGCCGAGGAGAAAGAATTCGTAGAGTTAGAAGAGTTACCGGACATGGGTGTTACAGTGCCATATGATGATCATGCACAAGAGCATTATGAGGTAGAGCCACAGATAGCAGTTGTGAGGAGGTCTACTCAGGAGAGGAGACCCACGGTTCGATACTCACCCTCCTTACATTATCTACTGCCGATAGACAATGGTGAACCAGAGTATTTTGAAGAGGCATTACAGCAGATACATGGGTTAAGTAAGAGTAGGCCATAGATGATGAGATGGACTCTCTTAAGTCTAATCATACATGGGACCTAGTCACTTTACCTAAGGGCAAGAAATCTCTTCATAACAAGTGGGTTTATAGACTGAAGGAAGAATAAGATGGTTCGAAACGGTACGAGGCTAGATTGGTTGTGAAAGGGTTCCAACAAAAGACAGGTTCGACTTCATCGAAATATTTTCACCAGTGGTGAAAATGTCTACAATTCGTATAGTCTTGAGTATAGTAGTTACAGAGGACTTACATCTAGAGCAGCTAGATGTTAAGACAGCCTGTCTTCATGGGGACCTTGAAGAAGAGATATATATGCATCAGCCGACAGGATACGTGACACCAAGAAAGGAGAATAAGGTTTGTAGAATGAAGAAGAGTTTATATGGCCTGAAACAGGCCCCGAGGTAGTGGTACAAGAAGTTCGACAGTTTCATGTCGGGAAACGGTTTTACGAGATGTCATGCAGACCACTGTTGCTATTTGAAGAAGTTTGATACGTCGTACATCATCCTTTTTTTATACGTTGATGATATGCTTGTGGCTGGTTCAAGCATGAATGACATCTCAGATATCAAAAGACAACTGTCTAGAGAATTTGCCATGAATGATTTAGGAGTTGCAAAACAAATCTTAGGCATGAGAATAAAGCGTGACATGGAAAATAAGAAACTAATTTTGTTACAGACAGAGTAGATAGCCAAGGTACTTGATCGATTCAATTTGGGAGGTGCTAAGCTGGTTAACACTCATTAGCTAACCACTTTAAGCTTTCTAAGAAGCAAGGTGTAAAAATGCATGAGGAATGAGACTACATGGCTAAAGTGTAACGCCCTGAAAATCCAGTGTTGAGTAAAAGTCCAATTCCCGAGTTCCAACGCATACTTATGCAACATATTTAATGATGATTAAATGTTGTCTGTATTAGTGCATAAAATATGAATAAGATTAAGCCAAAGCGGTAAAACATAATCCAGGGACAGTTGTAATACGCAAGCGGAAGACTTACTCAAACACGTATAACGTTATAACATAGTATAGGTCCCCAAAGTATGTATGCATTGCCAAGTCAATAAATACATGTATTGTTTCTAAATACAAAACGTTAAAAATGTGATAGTCTACTACAAGTATAACCCTGAAGCCCCGTCAATCCGGATGGCCTAAGCGAAACCACCAGAGAATTGCAAGAACTCATCCTGATTGTCATAGTAATCGGGCTCCGCCTCCTGAGTCGCATCGTCATCTGCAACTAAGACAGGGTCTGGTTGGTGTTTATAACACCGTCCCGTAACGTGAGAGTGAGTGATCAACTCAGTGGAACCATAGAGCAAAGGTTAACATATTATCAATTCGGTCAAGTAGTAATGATAAAGCAGACATATCAGACATTCCTATATACTCTTATTAATGCAAGGATGAAATGTAAGCATGATGCATGCCCTTGCCTACACTCCCTTGTGGGACACCATCTTCTTACGGTTGCGGCATGCTTTCTTCCCTCTGTGCTCTTTAACCCAGGGCACATGCAGTGCGATGAAATGAGCATGATTACCGGGTTATTATTAGTCCCTTTCATACAGCAGGATTGGGAAGCTAAGGTACCTCCCTTACATCAATTTCCAAACAATGATCCATTCTAGGGTCGTCAGTCCTAGCAAATCTCATATGATGATACGGTTCTAGGTCGCTGCAAAGGGCTCATCACCTTATCAGTGCAGGCCTAGTGTATTCTTGTTGCTACGTAAGGGCTTGTCACCTCTACGCAGTATTAGCGTACGCTCGAGGTCACTACAAAAGGCTTGTTACCTTATCAGTGTAGGCCAACAGCTCGAATACAGTTTCCCATACCACCGTATTCAGCTCACGAGATTGTGTTGCTCACTGGTCACTACGGGGAGGCTCGTTACCCCAGCGTAGGCCGACAGTTCGACCACGGTGTCCCATACCACCATACCCGGCTCATGAGTCTTAGCGGATCGAGGTGGGTTTTCACTGGTGAGTTTGGTACCTTAAATTCAAGCAGTAGCGTCCTTACATGGTGAACATACATTGGGTCAATCGGGTTACTTAACGAGCTCGACTAGTACGAGTGTAGGTTGAGTTAATCGACATGAAGTACGTAAGCACTCCGTGTGGCCTAACCACTGTCAACATCCCAAGTACGGCTCGAATTTATCGATCACGTCCTATGTGGCGAGACAACTTCAGTCACCAAATTAGAACCTATTACCGACTGCCTGGACTATTTCATAGTCCCAAACTCATTCAATTATAACAGATAATCATACAAGCTAATCAGAATAGTAATGGATCAACAATTCCAATCATACAAGCATGTGAGCATTTGATGAATTTCAACTTAACCATGAATTCACACATAAGCAGTGTCTAAGTAAAACAGACAAAGAAGATAAGTTACGTGGAGGAATTCATACACATCGTTAAGGTAGTTGAGAATATCTTCTCAATACCCATATAAAGTACAATTTATTACACACTTGTTCATTTAGACATTTCTACAAACACTTAGACTACATATTCCAACATACATGACGTATGTTGGTGATAGCACATATTAGGGCAAATCCTTACACTAGGGAGTTGCCCCGTATACCACACGCATATACCCACGGCGGGTAATCATGGCATGCATGAATCCGGGTTCCATATTCATTTAATCATTTTCACAAACACTTGGGCTACACACCTTAACATATATAACGTATATTGGCCGTGGCGTGATTTAGGGCAAGTCCTTTCGCTAAGGAGTTGCTGCATATATAACAAGCATATATCCACGACAGATAATCATGTTAGGCATAATTCTAAATTCCATACGTATTCAAATATTACAACATATACATAGAATACACTATATGTCACATAGTTCATATATACTTGTAAAACGAAACAGACGACGCATTTTGCATGTAAAGTAGCACCCACATTAGTTATAAATCATTAACCGACATTGAAAGCTTTGAAAACCATAACCTATACGTTTATAGTCCGCACCTTTCACCGGTAGACTCGTAACGAACTCAGTTTTAAAGCTAAGTCTTTGTCTACGACAGATTGACAACCTATAGCATAAATTAGGTTAGCTATTTCATAACTTACACTATCTGAAACCCTAAAACCGATTAGGGTTAGGTTTTCTTACCTAAGAACGGGATTGGTATCGCCCGTATAGCGACATGGGAGTGGTGGCTAAGCACGTGGAGCGTCAGGGAAAGATCCCAACATCTATCTCTCACTCTCTCTCTCTTCCTCACTTTCTTCTTCTCTTTTCTCTCTTCTTTCCCTTAGGGTTTGCAAAATTCGTATGGCATAAGAGAGGGAGTGTTTAAAGTCCTTAGGTCCTTATATAGGCCCAGGTTTGATGAGAATGGCCCCAGGGCCAAGGTATACTTAGGTTATATCCAAATACAGACTGTTCCGGCCTAACGGAGCACTTCTAGTGGCCCCTTTTCCACGTGCGGTCGGACTTCAGCTCCCTGACCATGGATCTAAGTTAGGCTAACTTTTCGTTCCGATCGGATTTACAGATCAGCCGTGGCGGACCGGTTTCAGTTCAACGGTCACGGTCACTCGATCAGGGCCACAAGTACATCGACATGTGTGGGACATTTCTCCTGATCCGAGGGTATATTTGGGTCAGATTCTGACGGTCTGAATCCTTATATTTGGCCCGCAAGTGACACGACTTAGATTACTTAAATTTGAATTTTTATTTCTAAATATTTTCACGTTTCTCACACACTTTGCTCCGGGCTCAAGTTGTGTATTTCTAGCCACAATCAAGACTTGATTTTTGAGGGGGTTGTCAAGTCCAGTAATGCGGTCATAACTATATAGTTTCGTGGTAATCGGACTTTCGACATCAGTTTAGGTTCGGTACGGAGTTTCGGTGTGCTCCCGCGAGCAACCGAGTTTAAGGATGGATTCTAAATTTCAGGGTAATGTAACGTCAATGATTCTGCACGTTTTGGGTCTTGCAGATCATATTTAAAGTGATTAGTGCTAATTTCATAAGCACTCTAGTTTAGCACTTGTTAATACTAACCTAATTTTCTAAAGGTTTTGATCCCGGGTAATTTTTGCCAGAGGGGGTACTCGGTCTTTGTACGAATTTTTTTGAGACGTTACATAAAGTCCCATACGCATCAGCTATTGGGAGTCTCATGTATGCTCTGGTGAGCACGAAGTTAGACATTGCTCAAGCAGTAGGAGTTATTAGCAGGTTCATGAACAACCCCGGGAAGGAACATTAGGAAGCTGTGAAGTGGATCCTCAGATACCTGGTAGGTACTATGGATATAGGGTTGTGCTATGGTGGATCGAAAATCAAGCTACAAGGCTACGTAGATTCAGATTTGGCAAGAGATATCGACAACAGAAGAAGCACTACAGGTTATATCTTTACTCTGGATAGTGCTGCAGTCAGTTGGGTCTCTCAGTTACAGAAGATAGTATCTATCAGTACGACGGAAGTAGAATATGTTGCAGCTACAGAAGTGTGCAAGGTATAGATGCAAGGATTCATGGAAGAGTTGGGTAAGAAGTAAGCATATTGCAAGCTGTACAGTGACAGTTAGAGTGCAATATACTTGACTAAGAATTCAACCTTTCATTTTAAGACCAAGCATATTAACATCAGATATCACTTTATATGTTCGTTATTGGAAGATAGATCGATTGCTCTGGAGAAGATTCATACAAGTGAGAATCCTACGGATATACTGACCAAGGCGGACACACGGGAGAAGCTAAACCTCTGTTCAGCTTTGATTGGTCTTCAGGCTTGAAGATGGGGAGGTGGTGCACTCCGGATGTAGAAGACGAAAGTTTATGGTGATGTGTCTCCAAGTGGGAGATTGTTGAGGTGTGGAGCCACACCAGGGCGTTGATCGACTGGTCGAGGACTAGCTCGACTCAAAGTTCAGTGAGTTATGTTTTTTGGGGTTCGAGGTGCTCGACCAGTCGAGGTTACGCAGATTCGTTTTGTGGATTTGATACGGACTGCAGAAATTTGAGTCGGTTTCGCAAGGGTGCGAAAAGAAAGTTGCCCAAACTATAAATAGGGGTCCCTAGGGCTTTTATAGGGTAATGGGAGTTATTTTAAAGTGTGAGCAAAGGATTTTCTCTATACATCTAAGGGAAAAGGTTAGTATATTGCTTGTAATCTCGTTTTCTTCATAGTGGAAGTTTGCACCCGTGGTTTTTTTAAACCCTTTTTAAGGTTTTTTCACGTATATCTTATCTTGTGGTTTGTCTGGTATGTTTTGATTCTACTTCTAGATTATATTTCTTTCTATTTATCGTTTGTGAATTGAGACCAGAAATTGGATCTCGGTTCACTGCATTGTTGGCGTGCTGCGCAACAGAGTCTCTGATGAAAAATTCCCACCTAATGAGTCCGCTACATGGTCCTCAGAGAAGTCAACGGTATCCTCAAAATCATCTTCAGCGTCTCTCCAAGCCTCGCTGAGATCGCGTTGAATCTGAGAGGATGATGTGGTCATAGTCGTACTTCCCTGCACATATCGTCCCATTGCCTGATTGGACCCGACGATAACCGCAAGGTCATTCATTCTATCAATTCTTTTACCGTGGAGATGTGTAACATGCGGGTGAGACTGCAGTTCAAAAATCAAAGATTTAAGTGACAAAAAAATACTTATGATATATGGGTCTGTGAATGTGTTTTGGAATATGCATGCTATATAAATCATACCTTAAGGTCTTCCTCTCAGACCTCATCCTGGGCCGTAACCAGCATACGTTCACTATCCCATCCAAACCCACTAGACGCCAGCATGTCCCTCACAGCAATATATTCATGCTTGTAATACCTCAACCGGTTCTGCACATTCTGCTAGTTGACGGGTATGTCCGTATGCTTCGCGACCTCTTCTGCCACTGCTTGGTAGGCTTCCCTCTTGAAACCATTATCTGCCTTACAATCTAAAGCAACCTGTTGTAACAGTGTGTCGAAAAGAACTTGATCCATTTCAGCACTCCATTTAATCTTAGCCGCTCGAGATAAGGGCTCAGTGAGGGATTTGACGGTCTTCCTAAGTGGCGAACTTCGAGTTGACATTATAGGTGTCGTAGCCGGTGATTGCGTCGGTGTCGACCTATCATTAGGCCTTAGGTCTGCCATGTCACCTATGCATGCAACACGTGTCAATTACATATGAATTACCTCCAATCTCAACCTTTTTCGTTGTAGATTGGATGATTGTTGATCGCAAATTTTGTTGATACATTTGCAAATTATCTAAAATTTCATAGTCAATTAATTCATATTACGATCACCTAAGTATTGTTCTTCCTCAACATATAAAATTGCAGAATCATAAAGAAAAGCAATGAAACTATCTACTCATACTGTTTAGTTGCGCATCTGCCCACATTCAAGAAGCAATATCATCCCGCACTTGAATCCAAGCATCTTTTTCTTGTTGAGTGACACGTAGCAACCATTGCCTGTCGTCATTTGTTAACACCTTATGTAGTGTTGGGTTACTCTCTTCTACAGGAGACGATATATCAGCATAATGTGAATCGTCACGAGACTCATGTCCGGCTCGTATGAAATTGTACAACACACAACAAGCTACAACAATTTTAACTTGTGTGTGTAACTCATACTAAATTGCCGTCTTTAATATGTGAAATTTGTTTTTCACTACACCAAAGCATCGTTTGATTGCATTGTGTAATTATGCATGTCGGTAATTAAACAGCTCCTTCATGTTCGCGGGCCCTCTCCCGATTCGATACTCTTGTAAGTGGCATCGCACGCCTCGGTATGGAGCCATAAAACTAGGTGAATGGGTATATCCAGCGTCGACAACATAAAATTTCCCCACATAGTTGAATCAATGTTCCATCAAATGGAAACTTGAATATTTCTCAAAAATTAAATGGATGGGTAATCTTTGAAAATCTAACCAGTACCATGCGGGACATGTAATAGATCATCTGTTCGGGTTAGAGCGTTGTGTAGCACACTCGCATCCAAAGCTGAACCCTCCCAACCAGCCAATACGTAAAGAAAATTCATGTTAAATGAACATGCCGCGAGTACATTTTGTGAGAGGAATTCTTTCCGATTGTGGAAGCTTGCATGATCCATAGCCTGGACCTGAGCAGGTATGTGTCCCGTCAATTGCACCAACACAATCCTAGATGCATTTCATCAAATTCCTTTTAGTATACGATTTGTTATTAGGGGTATGAGAACAACAACATACATATACATTGGCTATCAATGAAAATGATACCTGAAAGTATGGACCCCAACTAATATTTCTTTGAATCTCATATGGTGTTTCTGAACCCGGCTGTTTAACAAACTCCAGATATAATGATACAATCGCGTTCAATACACAATTAAAGTTATGGCTAACGGTTTCCCCGGATCGAATAAATCTATACCCTATGACCCGATTACGAATATTGTGGCCCATGGTATGGAGGAACATAACCACCTGTTCTTCTAGACTAACATGACAAGTGTCGCGCAGAGGTGTCTTCTCGCGAGGTGTAGTACACAACTCGAAGAAAGCATCTCGACTCATCCTGAGTTGAGATAGACATTCCACGTCTGACGCCCGAATGATAGAGTTAATGAACATCACCCACTCATCACCTCCATGTCGCGCTAGTTGTCTCAACAAGTATCGGCGACAGTGTTCCCCTACGGCTGCTACGCAAGTTGACATCACTTGCATCACAATAACCCTTTTCATCTCTTCTTCCTCATCACTAAATATTCCAAATCCTTCATCCTCATCAATAGACATTCCAGATCCGTTTTTCTCATTACTAGACATTCAAGATCCAACTGTGCACCTATACCTGATTGGATGTCGATTGTATAAAACACATTTACATCATTGATTGGAGGTATATTCTTTTTTCAAAGCGATCGGATATTATTTTATAAATTCTTTTACATCCAAAGCTCTAGTGGACCCCCACCAAAGAAAACAGTGGGAGACTGAAGCTTACCATTAAAATCTTCTATGGGCTATAAAGGTTTGAAAATCAAGCTCTATGATCATTCCAAGCACATCGTCAGCCATGTACTTTATATGATGTGGCCCACTTGGATAAACAAGTTCTTTTTTCTTGTCCAATGATCCAAGTATTAGTTCCAAACTGTTTGGGTGGTCAAGTAAACGTTTTAGGTAGCTTAAAACATTCCTAGTTATTATAGAGGCCTAAAATTGGCATTGGATATTCCTAGTTATTAGTGAGATAGCCTAAAATTATTATTCCAAATGTATGGAGTAGACAATTAGGCAATGGACTGGCATATTTTAAATCTAGTATTGAAAAGAATACCATTAATGGTGGTACATACCTGGATATCAGTTGCAAGTAGGCCGTGTGCGATGAATTTCTGGAAATCAAGGTAGTAGATCCCGTAACCTCAACCTACAGAACTAAAACAGAAACTTCGGAATAAACCCTTTACGAATACATGTATATGAACATTAAATCTTCAACATGAAACCCTTTGAAACTGAAATTGAATTTAAGAATATGTCCAAACGTGTCTTATCATGTTCAACTAAATTTGAAATCTGAAGCGTGAAAATGAAACTGAAACATGAAAATAGACAGCCATAGAAGTTCACACCGTATCTGAAATATTAAACTGAAACTGAATCTGAATCTAAAGCTGAAATAGAAAGTGAAACTGAATGTAAACATCTATGGCCGTGTCCAAATTCAGCCATTATTCTGAAATTGAAACTGAAACTGAATCTGAAACCGAAATTGAAACTGAAGATAAACATCTATAGCAGTTCCAAATTCAGACGTAAATCTAAAAATAAAACTGAAAACTGAATCTAAAACTGAAACCAAAAGTGAAAATGAAAATGTCCACGTCTATGGCAGGGCCACATTCAGCCTTATATCCAAAACTGAAATCGAATCTGAATCTGAAACTGAAACCGATTCTGAATCTGAATGTAAACATCTATAGCAGTTCAACATGAGATCTAAAATATGAAACTAAAACCGACAATGAAACTGAGTTTAACTGAAATTGAGACTAAACACATAAAGCAGTTCAAGCTGATTCAGATTAGTATTCTTCAAGTGAAGATGAAACTGAAACATGGAAATAGACAGCCATAGATGTTCACAGTGTATCTGAAATATGAAATTGAAACTGAATCTGAAGCTGAAACAGAAAGTGAAACTCAATGTAAACATCTATGGCCATGTCCAAATTCAGCCATAATTCTGAAACTGAAACTGAAACTGAATCTGAATCTGAAACCGAAAGTGAAACTGAATATAAACATCTATAGCAGTTCCAAATTCAGACGTAAATCTGAAAATAATATTGGAAATTGAATCTGAATACGAAACTGAGAGTAAGCACATAAACCGGTTTAAGCCGAATCTCAATTCTGCATTTGAATCTGATACTGAAACTTGAAACCAAACTAAAATTATATAGCAGTGCAATTAATATTTATAATATGATTCTAATGGTGAACATGAAAATGATTCTAATTATGTACACGAGTGGATCTCAAATCTGAAACTGAAAATGAAACATGAAGCAAAACAGCTATACCATATCAACATGAATCTCAAAAATGATATTTGAAACTGAAACTGAATTTGAAAATGAGACGATATGTATATCACAATTCAAGTGATTTTGAAAGACGAAACTGAAAATGAAACCGAAACATGAAAATAAACAGCCATAGAAGTTCGAACTGTATATGAAATCTGAAACAATTTGAAATTGAATTTGAAACTAAGACTAAATACAAGAAGTATGTGAAGCAGGATCTCAAACTAGGTTTCAGAATCTAATACTGAAACTTGAAACCACTAATATATAACAGTGCAAACATGTTTACAATTCAATAACTGAAACTGAATGCATGTGAAACTAAGTCTAAACATATACACGAGTGGATCTCAAATATGTAACTGAATATGAAACAAAGCAGCTATACCATATCTAAATGAATCTCAAAACGTAAATATGAAACTGAAACTGGAAATGAAAATGAGAGTAAATGTATATCATAGTTCAAGTGAATTTGATACCGAAACTTAAAACCAAAAATATATAGCAGTGCAAATAATATCTGTAATCTGATTTTAATGGTGAACATGAAAATGATTCTAATCATGTACACGAGTGGATCTCAAATCTGAAACTGAAAATGAAACATGAAGTAAAACATCTATACCATATCAACATGAATATCAAAAGTGATATTTGAAACTGAATCTGAATTTGAAAATGAGACGATATGTATATCAAAATTCAAGTGATTTTGAAAGATGAAACTGAAAATGAAACCGAAAATAAAAATAAACAACCATAGAAGTTCGAACTGTATATGAAATCTGAAACAGTTTGAAACTGAATTTGAAACTAAGACTAAACACATGAAGTATGTCAAGTAGGATCTCAAACCAAGTTTCAGAAACTGATACTGAAACTTGAAACCATTAATATATAACAGTTGTAACAACCCTAAATTTTAGTACATTATAAAAAAATTAAATTAAATATTTAAAAATTTTATTTTTAAATAAAAAATAAAAACAAGTCAATAGTTGAGTTGGTAGTGAAATTCTTAATTGAGAGAAAGGTTTAGGGATCGATTCTTGAAGTAGTAATAATAAATTTTTTATTAAATATCATAAAAAAATTCAAATTCAAGATAAGGGAGGATGTGCTCATCCTATCTTATGAGAATTTTCTTTAAAAAGGGATACGGAAGGTTTCTGCATTAAAAAAAAATGGAGATAGGAAGCCCTAAAGTAAAAGGAAGAGGAAAATCTAAGAAGGCTCGATCAGGTAAGTTTTATTCGTTAGATCTTTTTAACTTTTTATTATGTTATTAATTTCTTCTTGATCTATACAATGGATGGCATGGATCATCCACACCATCATTGTATAGGTCTGTATAGGCAATTTTAATAAAGTGATGTTTTTATGATTTCGGTCTAATTAGTAATATTTTAGGAATAAATTAAATGGATGGAATCTGATTGTGCTAAGATAGATCTGTACGGATCATATGATCCTTAAGGCCAAAATATACAAGGGCCATAATTTTTAGATCAATCTAACAATCAGATAGGCCACATTAGTCAGATCTAAAAGTGTTTAATAAAGGAATCTTAGATTTTTGCGCAAGTGTTGGTATCACTTGGCGTAGAAGGTCGAGATGGGCCATCGGTGTATGTGTGGTTAGATCCACACCATCCATCTTATGTGTAGAGGCAAAACATGATAGTACCTCAAGAATCTGGATGATCCAATCATCCGGTGGGCCGCCTTGATTAATTATTTGACATTCAATTTCAGGATCTTAAAAAGAAAATCTAAATTTTAATAATTAAATTTACATAAACATATAATTTTAATTATTTGATTATTTTAGATTTAGTCACTTAGAATGTTAATCAAAGGTGGACCCCACCATGTAATACAAATAAATGAATAATAATTTGTTGATATAATTGATAGGACCCCGGAATTCAAATCAACCTAATTACATTGCAGAGTTAATATTACCAAACTCAGGTGAGTAACCCAACTTGTCTCATAGTTCATTAAAATTAAAATAAATCATTGTGATTATTTGATTGATTTACTGGTTTAAATATTTTGATATGATAATTGTACGATAAATTTATATGTGAATATTTTAATCAAGACAACTATGGCAAATATGAAAAATATGCATTTACATATCATCCTTCATTCATTGTATTGCATAATACATGGTCGATCCTAGGGGCCCTCCCTGGAAGAAATGTCGAGCCTGGTAGAGCGTTACCAGATGCGGGCTATGCCCAAGCCTACCGAAAGGTGGAAGCCTACCCAACGGGTAGATGCGGGTTGACGACCTCCAATCCAAGCAGATGGACGATCATCCCATCTGATGCATTCATATATCATTTTACATTCATATCATTGTACATGTATTTATGTATTATTTTAATTGCTATGATTATGAACCATGCTGGGTTATATCACTAAGCCTGGCCAGCTTACATTTTTATTGATGGAAAAACCGTACAGAGGAGCCATTAGTAGATGATGTAACGCAAGAACCGGAAGGATCTACTGCACGACCTGTCTGAAACATGGCCATACATATCCAAGGATGAAGTAGCGGCATTAGAAAATTTTTAATTATATGTTTTATTTTGTTAGCACAGTTTAATTAACGAATAATGCATACTGACATTTATTTTGAGACTTTGAGCAATTATTTAGATTTATTTCTTTGTAATAATGTTAGCATGGAATAAATATCATTATATTATAATGGTATAATAAATGAATGATTTTAAAGTTTATTTTATTTTAAGAGTCATCAAGATTTATATATGTTTAGTTGATTGGTGCTAAGTATTATGCATGTGTGATTGAGATTATGATGGACCTTATATTAAATATAAATAGCATCTCTGATTAAACTGATTAATGAATTAAATTAGTACACCTTGTGTACGAGTTACGAACTGAAACTCGGGTCTGAGGGTGCACACTCTGTACCCGGATTTCGGGGCGTGACAACAGTGCACACATGTTAAAAATTTATTAATTGAAACTGAATGTGAAACTAAGACTAAACATATACACAAGTGGATCTCAAATATGAAACTGAAACATGAAAGAAAGCAGCTATACCATATCTAAATGAATCTCAAAATGTAAATTTGAAACTGAAACTGAATATGAAAATGAGAGTAAATGTATATCATAGTTCAAGTGAATCTGAAAGTTGAAACTGAAAATGAAACAGAGAGACTGGAATTCACAGTTCAATCCTTATTCATATTGAGAGACTAGATTTCAAAATGTAATCATGTTACTTACAAATTGATATCCTACTTAGTTTCAAATCCTGATTTTAAGCCACTTTTCACCCTTTGCCTGACTTTTGGAATAGCATGATTGTTTAGGGGTGTCCATGCAGATCTGAATGGATTGGATGTCTTGTAAAAAGAGTGGGCCCCACAGGCAATTTAAAAGGATTTTAATGGTATGGCACTCCTGAATTTTCAATTGGCCTTAACTTTGGTAGCCAGTGACACATGAGAGGGTGCATTTGATAAATAGATCAGATGTTATTTTCACATCACAGTGGGCCCCATAGATTTTTTTGGTACCACTAACAGATCAAGACCGGCAGATAGAACCGACTGAATCCAAATCTCAGGGACCATCTAATTGTTGGCCTGAGAACAGACAACTAATAGTTGGCAACAATTAGACGACTGTTAACAATCTAAATGTACTTATATAACAGGAAAAATAACCAAATCTTAAATTTCTGAACCAATTCTACTTATCTGTGGAATGTATAACTGTTTAAAGTAAATTGCCATGAATTTAATCCAAATCGACAATAACATGCCAGTATATACTACCGTTGATAAAATCGGTAAGCATTTTCAGAACATTGGATGCAGTGCAAAATAACCTAACAGCCCGGTTCCATAGCTCAGTATAGATAGACTCTGTTTTTTTTAAAAAAGCGTCTAATTTCATAACATTTCACAAAAAGCTCAAGACCCATGAAGACATTGTTGTAACAAAAATAACAGAAAAAATATATTCTTCATTTCTTGTTGTCAACAATTAACGGATCATACACTGTTTAGAAAATAGTATTTATTTACTTCTAGAGATGAACTAACATAGTTTTAAAGAATAAAACAGAGAATCATTACAATAACCCATTTCATATCATTTTCACTGTTGCAAGCATGAAGAAAAAAAAGAAAAAAGAAAATTAGAATGGAAAAAAAAATCATTAAAAGAGGGAAATCACTTGTTCGAAAGGTTGCATGGACATAAATAAAATGGGTGTAAGTCTATAATCATATAACAAGTAAAAAGTATATGAATATAGCCTTTGAAATAAACAACAATTAAATCAATATAAATAACAGTCCAGAACACGTTGTAATTTTCATAATAGAGGATCACAGCATGCGGGAGGCAGAAACCCCAATTTCTAGTAGAAATAGAAAAATCGGATCAACATGCAGGTTACGGAACCACCATTAGGATAGCAGCAACTATGCAATCCCTCAAAATAGAAGTGCAGAATACATGCAGGAGGCACAAGCCCCAATTCGTAATAGAAAATGGTAGTCGGACTAACATGCATGTTGTGGAACCACTGTTAGGATGTCTATAACAGTGAAATCCCTTAATTTAGAAGGCCAGTAACACATGCAGGAGCCAAAATCCCGATTTTCTATTAGAAATGGGAAGTCGGACCAACATGCATGAAGAAATTGAGCATTTCAGGAAAGCATCAGGCAAGAAATGCTGAAGGAAATACATACCTTGTCCTGATCTTCACCACCGCCAAATTACAATGAGGAAGACGAGCATCGTGGCCCTGTATTTGTACACATACCTGGTGGGAAAAACCTTCGCACCAGAAAATTTTCTCCCGCCATCTTCCTCTTTCTTCATGATGGCCTGCTCGCCTCCATCCCATCGTTCGTATGACGGGATGGGAGAAATTTCAATGGGATCGGCTCGAGGATGCAGTGGGATGGCAGTGAATCCCATCGAGATATCTTACATCCATTGCCCGTAGACTGAAACAATGAGGTGAATCTGGTGGGACAGCTATCTTTTGCGGGTTATAGACCTACCCAAACAAACCCATGGGATGGACGGGTGGGATATCACAATCCCATCCCTCCTAATTCCTCGAGATTTGCTCGGCCAAATAGGCCCTTAGACATTACGGGGCTATATAAGGCTGCTATAAGGCCAATAGGGAAAGAATGAATTGCAATGGGGCCGTTATAAGGCCGATACAATTCTCTTTTAAAAAGAAAATGGCCATTATATCTATTATTGAATACCTTGTTCTCGAGTGGAATGCGATGTCTAATCACTTGATGGGTAATCTAAATGGACCTTCTCCAATATGATTTAAGGGGGGCTGTCATTTTTTGACATTGGAATGGTCAAATATTATCAATTAAAGTGGTTATTGAGAGTCTTGGACAATTGAAGATTGGCGCACATGATGTAAGACATGCTTAACAAATTTTTTGAAGATTTAAATCTCAATCGAGTCGTAACTCTTTTTACTAAGAATCGGTGTGACCATTAACGGCCATGCTCATGAGAATATCAACATACATACACTCAAGTTTGTTGCGGATAAGTGCTCTTTTACTCACATATCTACTATTTGATATGGACCATGTGGTAAAGTTGATACCATCACTAAAATAAGAGTATTTAACTGAAATGTTGTCTACTTTGTTCGCGAAGCATTGTCCTTTTCGAGTTCTAAACTCTTGTAGAAATAGTGACAAATCTCTCTCTCTCTCTCTCACTTTCTCTCTCTCTGTCTCTCTTTAAATTTCAGAAGATTTTCAGTTTTTGATGTTTTTCTTACAATGTTATGTAGAAAATCTCGTTGAAAATAAAATATTTATTATTTATTAGTAAATTATTTGAAAATTTAAAATATGGGTAAAAATGAATTGATTTAAAAAATTTACTATTTATTTGTTAAAGTCATGATAAATCTGTAAAAGTTTATATACTGCTAAGAATCATAGTTCTAAAATTCAGTGACTCAACTCAAAACTCAGCCAACTTAACTTGACTCAATCAGAAATCGAGTTTAGTCATTGTGAAACTCGCTCAAGCATTTGATTCAGCTCAGATTCACTTGATTTGTGTAGTCATCTCTCCCACTTAATAGCTTACTAAAAAGCTTAGAGAGTGTGTGTGCAATGCATGTGCCAAGCATACAAATGTCAGAGTAAGTGGAAATGAAGGAGGGCTAAACTGACAAGTCTATAAATGATGTTAGTCATATCAAGGCTATGCAATGTAAGGCCTACGTGGCCAAATGTCATATGCTAGAGATGCAATGTAAAACATGACAATACTAGTCCACATACAAGTATAGTTAGTATATGAAAACATCACCGGGCTCTAGTACACTCCAACATTGGCTGCTGCCCATGATGCATACTACCAAGTGAGTGGAAAAGACCTCACTAT